>NC_141686.1:71986448-73186448 GCF_964263255.1 Lissotriton vulgaris
ATGATAGGAAATGTGATGAAATCATGGGAATAAGCAGTGTAACATCATAAGCAAAATGTATATTCGAATGCTCATATGCACTTAACAAAGGGCTATAAACCTGTTTTTAGATTTGCACTAGCTCAAGTAAGAAAATGATGTCTAACTATAAAAGTTATAATATACTGATTGATCCTTCTCTAATACACAGGAAGGATACATGCTATAACCCCAAACAAATTTGATCTGTTCTGATGAAGGTGTGACCATATCCAAGGGCTGATACACCGAAACGCGTCGACGCTTTTTTCTCATAGAATTCAAGCCTAGGAGATTCCTGATATTTTGCACATTGTAATGCGGGAAATCTGAATGAATTATTGCAAAGGCTGGTGAATCTGACAATCCGTAGCAACAAGAGGTGTTTATTTTAGAGTAGGGGTTTCTTTGTAGGAAAAAATGTGTTTTCTTTCTCAAATAATTTTTTCTGTGAACTATGATAGGATTATGTTGATAATTTTGAAACTGTATTCTCTTTTATTGTTTGATACACTGTATAAATGTGATTATGTTTTAAACTTCTTTTTAACTTATTGTACAATATGAAATGTTTTTATTTTACATGTTTTCAGTGTTATCAAATTGATTTCACACTGAATTTTTAACCAATATGTTTTTTAATAAAAAGACTGTGAACGGTATAAACTAGTTTGTGACCAGTGACTTGAATAATATTTGTAGTATATATTGTGAGTGAGTGAGATAGTTTTCCATCATACTACCTTTTCCAGGGATAGCCCTTTGACCTCTCAACAGGAGAGGAGTCCACCTGTCCCTGGTGCAGAAGCTATCAAACAGGACCCACGCGATATCGGTGAATCGTTGCAAAATTTACTCCCATTTCCTCTGGCAGCGATGGCCAAGAATCACATACAGTCTGCTAACTATTCAAGAAAAAGTCCTAAAATGTGTAAATCGCCTGTAACCAGCCTGAGGAGAGCTGTACCTCCAGGGGCCCCAGACAAGGAATGGGAAGGTATCATCTGAGGCCCAGCCCCGTTTATTCGCAGAGTTTTAAGGATTTTGCATGTGATTCATAATGGACTCCTTGTGTTTAAATCATGCACATCAACCACCAAGAACATACCTCAACTGTCTGAAAAAAGCAACCATGTCTCAGAGGTTCCCCTTATCAGAGACATCAGGAGGCAGCAAGTGTGAGAAGTTGGCCTGGTATGTGATGTCCACTATTCTAGTGGGCACCTTGCACCAGTCCAAACGACCCTTATTGATGGTAGGTTGTAAAGTCAACCTCATAGAAAGCTATCCTATTGGTAGCTGTGGAGACCAGCCTTCAGCTAAGACTTAGAGGTGAGTTAAGCTAGTTGTTTTACCAATTATAATCTCTTGAATGATCAAATGAAAGCTGAAAGCACACCACACAAGGTGTATATATCAAATATATATGTATTTATTCTAAACACAACCCGTCTGGACTCTTGATGAGGTCAGAGGTAAAAGTACAATACAAGGAACTTAATTAGTATACGATAAGTTGCACAGTATACGTTATGCCCTAGGGGCCTCACAAACCATATACTAAAATAGTGGTATAAGAACCACGCGAGAGTTAGAAAGCAGGCGTAGGGCCTGTGGAACCGGTGGGGCTACCTATAACCACCCACGGTTAAGTTGCAGGAGGCCCACAGGGGACGCGTGCAGTGTCTAAACACAGCCGCGGATCACCATTGACTTTTTATGAAGAATGAACAAGTTACAATTTTAAAAATTAAGGGCACTTCTAGGTGAACTATGATGGAACTTTTTTAGACTAGGACACTTCGAGAGTCAAGACCCACAGGAGCACCGGAGTACTTGTGTTACCTCACCCAGGGAAGCCGGGTGCATAGGTGTCTTTTGGTGTCGGATTTCGTCGTTGATTCCAATGGAGAGCTGTGAAGAAATGCTGCAGGCCGACCACAGCAAAAGTGTCCGGGTGGATCCAAGGGTGGATCGTAGAAGTGAAGAACCTGAAAGCAGAGGAAAGAGAGTCTGGGTCACTAGCCAGTGACCAGGATGGCGAGGAGAAGATGCCAGCCGATGTCGGGTGATTTTAGGTGGAAGAGGTGAAGCTTGACTCTTCAGCCACGAGTTCCAGGAAGTGTCGACGACAACCAGGAGCTGGATTCGAGCAGTACCACAGATCTAGTTGACTGAATGTGTTGGAATCTGGATTGGACCCAACAAGCCTTGGCAACAGCAATCCACGCAAGATGACAAGATTGGCTTTGGTGCAGATCAGCAGGGTTTGAGGGACTCCTCCTTTGGAGAGGAGTGGGAGCACATCTGGAACAACCAGGAAAGCTCTGCCAATCAAAGATGCCCTTCATGGGGGCTCGCTAGCCAATGGACTAGGAACCGCGAAGGGGCCTCAAGCGGAAATGTACAAAGCGGGCCCACGGGACACTCGTGGAGTGTAGGCCTCTGAGCTTCAGTGCAAAAGGGGCAGGG
The DNA here is from genome assembly GCF_964263255.1 of Lissotriton vulgaris. Taxonomy (NCBI): domain Eukaryota; kingdom Metazoa; phylum Chordata; class Amphibia; order Caudata; family Salamandridae; genus Lissotriton; species Lissotriton vulgaris. The sequence goes on from NC_141686.1 coordinate 71,988,939, forward strand.
GCTTTAATTACCCCAATGCACAACTTCAGGATAACTTGGGAAGTAGGTGCAGTTGCAAAGATGCTGGATTTCCAGGAGTTCCGGTCCCACGTCTCTCGTGTCCGCTACAGGTCTCAGCTTTCCTGGGAGGGTGGGTCAGCGTCAGAGATGTCTGGAAGTCTGTGTCCTGTGTTGCAGATTCTTCGGGATCCGGTGGGAGCCTCAAACATGTAGACCGGCAAAGATGCAGTTGGTGCCTGTATGAACAGGGTGGTCACTCCTTGACCACAACGGAGATTTCTTCCATCTACCAATCTATATGGAATGGCGAAGGTCCAAGATATAGGTTGCAGAGTTTCATCCAGGGTAATCTAAAGTCCTAGGGACTGGGGTTCTATACTAATAGTAAGTTTAGGGGTTGAACTAACTCTAAGGTCCCTCCTATGGGTGGACCTGGGGAGGGGGTGGTTACACCCCTTCCCCTTTGTCCAGTTTCATGCCAGAGCTGGGGCTGAGCTCCCCAGCAACCGGTTTGAACTGGGAGATCCATGGAGCACCTTGTGTGCCCCAGGCAGTGTCTGAAAAGCATTCACTGAATGCAACCCACCCTGCCCCAATTCAATAAAGCCTGTCTGGGGAGGTGCTAGCACCTCCCTGGACAGGAAACCTATTGTCCAGGCCTCCCCTGCCGGAGTTTCATCCAGCAGCAGGAGGGCAGACTCGTGTCTGTGACAGCAGCTTCCATTTTGTGATGCCTGGGCTCTGTTTAACTTTTACCGGGTTTAACAGTAACTACATGTCTTCTCCCTCTAGAAGGGTGGAATGCTACCCCTTCCACCAGAACTGGTGGGGATTAGTATTCCAAAGTGTTTGACACCTTACACAACATGTTTTGATAAAGCCAAACTAAAGTTAGCATTAACTGCAAGGATTATAATGCACTTAAGCGTATATGGTATGGCTATATCATAGAACAGCTCTAAGGAGATGTTCTGAAAGCTGCAGAGGGGCTCAGCTCATGCTAGGGCACCCTCTCACACAAAACCAAGCACTCTGCCTTCAGGATTGTCAAGGCATACCATAGGAGTGACTTATAGGTTACTATGTGTCTATATATAAGGTTGATATAGGTATACTATATCTAAGTAAGGGGTGTTTACACCACCTTACCCAGGCTGCAAGTGCAGACCTGTGGTGTCAGTTTGGAAGGCTAACTAGGGGTGGCACAATACATGCTGCAGCCCCTGGCAGGCCTCTGAGGCACCTATGTCCTGGGTACCTAGGGTACCATATACAGGGACTCACAAAGGTGACCCAGTAGCCAATCTGATATGTACCTAAAATACAGGGAATCCATTTTATAGAGAAAGCAGATAGACTGGGGCTCTGAATAGCAGGATCCCAGTCCAACTAAGTTGAAAACCAACAAAACACCAGGCAAAAAGTGAGGATAACCATATAGTCAGATTCCACCTTCCTACAGCAAGTACATCCATGGTGTTGGTGTCTATTTTGTGAAAGTATGTCTTAGCGTTTGTTTTACGTTGGTATGTTGTTTTTATATATTTGCTTTTGTTTATTTTCTGTAATATTATGTGTTAGTCTAGTTGTGTTGCTCTTTGTTTTTTGATGGTTGATAAGGAATGTAATGTTAGGAGTGATAAACTCCAATGGTTAAGAAGGGCATTTGTAGTTTTCCCCTGTATGTTAAGCCTCTCCTACTTTTTTTCAAACCAAAAGCAGTTTATCACACTTCAGAATTAGCGATACACCAGGGTATCTTTCGGGATAAATAGAGCCTATAACGAGTTTTTGGGGAATAACGTGGATTTGGTGCTAAACGCACCAACACTCTCACTGTTTTCAGAAGAAAAATAAAAACCTGGGTATTTAGCCAATAATTATCACTACCATCTCTCAGGTCTGCCTCCGTCCACAGCGCCGAGACGCCCTTGGGCATTTGTTTGCACTTAATAAATTTCATAAATAAATAAATAAATAAACATGCACAGGATAAAGTAATACCAAATACGTTTGCCCTGTGAAACTTTGTCAGGTTTAACCTGACAGAATTTAACAAAGATTGAGATATTTAACTCATCCAATAATTTACCGGAAGCTTTAAATACAAACAAACTCGTAATTCTGACCCCTGAGCACACAGGGGTTTACCCAAGGGTCGACAGACAACCTAATCACGGCTGTAGTATTGTGAAAGGCTGAGAAGAGGGAATTTCGAATTCTAGTTTCTCTGCCTCCGAAGAATGTATGACTTTACAATACATGCAATTACCAAGCATGCCTTTTCGATGCAACCTTTACTACACAGATGCCTTTACCACGCATGTTTTTGCAATGCATGTCTTTACCACTGATGGGAAGTATATGTAAAATGTGTCTAATTTAAATAACTTAATTAATATTTTGTTTTTGGGGGGTATTGTATGCTCCTTTCTGAATTCGGGTGGTTCTAGCCCGAGTGTTTCTTCGCTGCATGCAGAAGGTTGGCCAAAGGCAGAGTGGATCACCTTGTTTGTAAGGCACTCACTGTGTCTTGTATAAAGTTGTAGATTTCATCGGAGCCACTGAGGCATAGGTAGGATAGGTGATTTATGATGACATTCACTGCATCCGGTAACAGAATAAGCAGGTTAATGGAGTATTGTGTATTCAGGAAACATGGTGCATTGATATGCTAACGCCATCAAAAGATTTTTATGTCCTGGAAGTACCCGCCGCACCCTCTAAGAAAGGGCATGCCAGGGGAGGGATTGCCTGTTTATTGTCAAATAAACTGCAATGGAGATTCTCCCATTATATTGATCCTAGTAGACTTTTCCACACAATAACCCTTGATAATTTGTTCCATAATGGCAAAAAATATTCTTTGGTAATTTGTAATGTGTATATACCCCCTGAGGAGTGTTTTAATGCTAGTCTGCAGCAGGTTTTCCGATATATTGAACAGGTAAAAAAAAACCCATCTTCCCCGGTAATTTTGCTTGTTGGTGATCTGAATTGTAAAATTTCTAACGCCAGTCTGAAACTCTTCAGGAACAAAGTTAAGGAAGAGGTACACTTTGTTCCCCAGACGCTTTTTCCTGAGAACCTGGTGACAAATAAAAGAGGGAAGATCTTGTTAAAAGAATTAGCGACTGGGGATGGTATTATTCTAAATGGAAGATTTCCATCCGACGTCCCCGCTAATTATACTCATAAATCCCCCTTTGGGTCGTCTATTTTGGACTATGCTATTGCAGACTATGGTCTGTTTCCCCATATTCAGGACCTTAAGATTATACCTACGTCACTTAGCGATCATAGTATATTGTTTTTAACGATGTCTCTAAATCCTTTGAATACTGTGTCTTGGTCGCTTAACGGCAACAAGGCTACCTTCCATGCCTCTTCTGGAAGGTGTTTCTGGAACTCTGCCGCTATAAATGGGGTGCAGGTCCTTATGGCCGATACCCTAATGGTAATAAAGGAGTGGAATGGCAGCGAATTAGTTCATTTTGAAGAATTCATGCGAAAGATTTTATTGTACGCAAAAAAAACTATTCCCCCTAGGAAAGGAGAAGTGGTCCCTAATATATTGCGTACTCTGAATAGGGAAATAAATAAACTAGTTTGCGAACAGTATTTAGAAAGAGTCCTGGAACGTGGGAAAGAAATCGCTAGGTTAAAAAGAAAGAGAAGCAGACTCAAGCAAAAAATTAAAAAGGAAAGGGAGGATAAAGTGTGGATTAATCTGAGGGAATCTGCTGTACATGGTAATATTAAAGATTTTTGGGCAATAATTGGGAAGGGGTGTGGTACGCGTCTTAGTCCCACCCCCATTCCTATATCAGAAGAGGTATGGTCCTCTCATATCCGAGAGCTCTACGCAGGGAACGGGACTACAGGTATTGATAACTCTATACATGCTGCACCTGAAGACCATGCATTCCACCCCTCAGATAAAGAAATCGAGATGGCTATAAAAAACATGCGGCCCTCTGAGGCCATGGGGCCGGACGAACTCCCTATGACGGTCCTTAAACAAGATCCCTTAAGATGGAGTAAAATCTTGTACCCCCTGTTTAGGGCGTGCCATCTCACCAAAATTATTCCTGCTTCCTGGAGAGGAAGTATTTTGGTTCCCATCTTTAAGAAGGGTACAAGGGATAGCCCTAGTAATTACCGCCTGATTGCACTCCTCGGCTCCATCGGAAAGGTCTTTGCGAAATGCCTTCTTAGTTCCCTTTCCGATTGGGTCGAGGAAGGCAACATTCTGCCGTTTGAACAGACCGGTTTCCGTAGGGATCATGGTACGCTAGATAATCTCACCGCCCTTCAGGTGATCACAGATAAATATGTCCAGGTGAGAGGAGGAGTGGTGTATGCCGCCTTTATTGATTTCTCCACAGCGTTCGATAAAGTAGATCGTGGAACGCTGTGGAGAAAATTGGCGACGCTTGGTGTCCCTACCTGCCTGTTGGAACTGGTTCGGTCTCTGCATACTGAGACCTGGTGCAGGGTCTTAATGGGGGGCGAAAGGGGGCTTTCTGCCAAAATACCAACTCGGAATGGCCTTAAACAAGGCTGCCTATTGGCTCCCCTTTTGTTCTCCTTATATACGGTGGACCTCCCTGCTGCCGTGGCTGTCAGTGAGGGGATTGCCCCGATGGTAGGAGGGACTCCAATATCCTGCCTGATGTATGCCGATGATGTTCTTATTCTTGACTTGACTCCAATCGGTCTTGCTAATCGGCTACAGGCTCTCCATGCTTTCGCTGGTGATCATCACATGAAGATTAACATTACCAAAAGTAAAGTGATGTGTATAGCGGGTAAGAAGAAGTGCCGCTCCATAAATTTCGGTTGGACTATAGGGGGGCATAGATTGGAGGTAGTAACCTCCTATACTTTCTTGGGAAAAATATTTTCGGCCAATATGAGTGAGAAGCTCCATATAGAGCACTGCTCTCGCAAAGCTCTTGCCCATGGTAATGGTTTAAAGTCCCTATACCAGGCAAACGGGGAAAAGGCATTTTTCCAGCCTTCTAGAAGTTTTTAGAGCAAAAATCCCCGCAACTATCTTGTATGGTATTGAATTAATAGAGGTGAAAAACTGGGACTTTTGCCATAAGATTGAGGGGAAACTCTTAAGATCCCTCTCTACTCTAAACAATGCTTGCCCACTAGCCGCTTGAAGGCTTGACTTTGGACTCAGGAGTTCCTGGGTTCAGGGGCTTTGTGCCCTAATAAGATGGGTGGCCAGTTTGGCTAGAGCGGGAGTAGGTACCCTGCGTGTCCTCCTCAAAAATGAACTACTGGGCAACTTTAAAGAGTTTTCTAAACTCGTAAGTAACTTTAGAAGGGCTGTAACGCTACTTAAACTTGATGAAAGTGTTCTGTTCTCCTACTCTCCCTCACAGTTGAAACATGTCCTTAAGGAGGCTTCGTGGGAGTTTTGTTTCCTTTCTGACAAAAAGTCAGTTGGTGACAAAAGGAACGTGGAACCTCTCATTTCTTCTTATAGGTTGAAGCAGCCACAACCCTATGCCCTATGGAATCTACCGCATGGTATACGTAGATTTTGGTTTTTGTTACGCTATGATTTAATTCCACTAAATCTACTGTTATCCAAATGGCATGGCACTTCTGCTTTGTGCAATTTATGTAAACTGAACACCCAGGACTGTATGCATGTACTATTGATTTGTCCCATGCTACGTAATTTGCGCAATCGATGGCTAAAAGTAATTTGTCTTCGCCTTAGCATTGTCACTTTAAAGGATTTTCTTCATGCACTTTATTGCCCTCCGAACGAAATGTTCTGTTCTTATATTTTTAACTTTTTTAAAGGATTTTTAGCTATTTATTAATATGTAACTGGAGATATCTTGTCTGTCCGGCCTTGTTAGATTAATTTGCCGGTGTATGTCTTTTGTGGATTGAATCTTGTTTCTCAAACCTTTGGATTTTATGTGTACTTGTTGTTGTGTATTGTATATTTTTATGTGGCCCTCTTTGAGAGCCAAAACATAATAAATAAATTTGAATTTGAGTATTCTTTCAGAAACACAAGGTGAGCTTTAGGGTGCCAGTCAACAGCGAATTGTGATACTCAGTTCTGGAGAACAATAGGGATTAAATGTGGGTCTTGAAGTCTTGTACTGGGATGAATAGGCGTTACCCACCTTCTACCAAACAAAGGTTATATTATGCATCTTTTTTATTATATATATATATATCTATATCTATATCTATATCTATATATATATATATTCACTGAAAAAACCATAGGTTATAGACCATATATAGTTAGGAATTAGCATTTACTAAACCTTATTTTACTCACACAAAACCATTGAAATTCGCATATATAGTTAGTTGCACTAACTATATATCGCGCACCCGCAATCCACTGCTGATCATGTCACATATTACATCATTCATGACATGGTCAGTGACATCACTGAAGACATCACTGATGACATCTCAAATGACATCACTGATGACAACATCCAGTGACTGTATGTTTCTGTAAAGTTAAAATATGTCTTACATATTAAAGAATGAGTGGATGTATAAGTGTCTGGATGAAGGATTTAGTAGGTGCATGACTGACTGTATAAGTGAGTGATTAAATGTGTCTCACTGAGTGCATGGGTTAGTGACTAAACTGTCTTAATTTGTGCATCATTATGTCTGTTGTTCTGTAAACTGCTGCATGTGTTGATCAGTAGCTATATGAGTAACTATATGGGTTATTGATTGGTTGCCCAAGTATTTGTATGGGAGACTGTGTGTGTGTGTGGGTGGCTGGGAGGTGTATGACTCTGTGCATAGATGTGTGAGCAGTTGATTCACTAGATGTATGGGTTCAAAAGTGCATGTGGAAACAGCTGTATGGGCGGTTGACTGTGTGCATGAGTGTATTGGTGAGTGAATGGATATCTCAGTGCTACATGTCAAAGTAAGTACATATGTAAAACACAGTACATGTGAGAGTTGACATATATAAATAACTGTGCATAAGAGCCAGTGAATGTGTGAGTGGCTGTATGGATCATTGTGAACTTGTATCGGGGATTGTATAAGAGAGTAAATATGTGTTAGTATATGTTTGAATAAGTAAGGTGTGTATAACTGTATAGTTGAGGAAATGGAGGTGTGATTGATTCTTTGCATGACTGACTAGGCGTGTGAGTAACTCCATGGATGAGTGACGGTCTGTGAGTGTCTGTTTACACTGAGTGTATCTAAGGTTAAATTAGAGTCTGAAGAGGTTCATCGTATTATCACATGAATGATGTCATCAGTGATGTGATCAGTAATGTCAAATGAGATGTCATCAGTGATGTCATTTGAGATGTCATCAGTGATGTCATCAGTGATGTCATTTGAGATGTCATCAGTGACGTCATCAGTGATGTCATTTGAGATGTCATCAGTGATGTCATCAGTGATGTCACTGACCATGTCATGAATGATGTAATATGTGACATGATCAGCAGTGGATTGCGGGTGCGCGATATATAGTTAGTGCAACTAACTATATATGCGAATTTCAATGGTTTTGTGTGAGTAAAATAAGGTTTTGTAAATGCTAATTCCTAACTATATATGGTCTATAACCTATGGTTTTTTCAGTGAATTTTCAAGGTTTTGTAAATGCTAATTCCTAACTATATACGGTCCATAACCTATGTTTTTTCAGTGATATATATATATATATATATATCATTTCTATGGCAAAATGAAACCCCTCAGTTTGTTCCTTTGCAAATTAAATGTTTTAAGTGTTAACACTTTATTCCAATCAAGATGACTTCAGGTGTGCCATACTTTTGTCATAAGTAAGACTGTTAGCGCTTTAGTTGTTCTTTAGAACACTCTGGGACATTCTGTCACTGGGCTATAGTTGGGCTACATCTGGCTGATATTTGGGCTACATTTGTTTTTTTGTCTCTGGTGGCCATCTTTGGGCTACATTGGGCCACATTGGGCTACATTGGGCTACATTTGGGCTCTAACATATATATAGCCCAATGTAGCCCAATATATATTTTTCAAAGTTAATTTTTGTAAAAACCACTGGAGCATATATCTTGAGACATAGCAAAGGCACATCGGGCTACCAGTCCCTACAATTTTGCCAAGTTTTGTGGAAATCCATTCAGCCGTTCGAGCTAAAAGTGAGTCCAACCGCCCTATGGAAAACTCAATGTTAAAAACACGTTTTGGGACCCCCCTTTTTTCTCGGCCCCCGCTTGACGAAACCCCCATTCTACATAGAATTTTCAGAAATCCCTATTCAAAAAAATCCTAACGCGTCATGTTGTGTATGGCTAAATAAACTGCACTTTAAATCTAACCTCTTCGTGTTGGTCCGTTCCTGGCGTGTGGCGTTCTGCAGTCCGTGGAGGAGGACTGTGCTTTCCTTCCAGGATTTGGTTCCCGTATTTATATTCATATATAAATATATATTCACTATTTCCTACGGTGTTAAAATTGTCCGAATGGGCAAGGACAACGCTTTATAAGTGAGAACGTTTTATACTACGTGCAGAGATAGATAGGTACAAATATTACAATCACAACTTGGGTCAAATGCTTGATTTTCCTCATAAAATGAGTCAATGGTTGGAAGCCTCATGTTGTCCCAATATGCATTCCCATTTAAAGTCATATAATGCTTTAAGGATCGTAAATGGCAGACATCAGAGATACAAATTAATGAGTAAGCAGAGGTGTGCCAGCTGAAAGTTGTAAGAGAGGAGAAAGTTCCAGTGTAGAGGGGGAGCTCTCAGCGCAGTAAGAATATCGAAATAAACAGGGGATTTTGTTTAGTTTCCCTATCAGAAAAGCAAGCAGTGGAGTTGCTCACTGTGTTTACTGAAGGAGTGCCCACAGAGCAGGAGTCTAATGGAAGGGCCCAGCAGCCCCCGCATTGTGGGGGCAGTGGGTGCCACCACACATTAAAATCCAGAGGGTACTACTCTGCAGATGGCTGGCTGTAAACCAATACAAATTAAAACAAGCATATGTAAATCCAATAGGTATGGACTATGCAAGAGCTATAGGTCTTGGCAATGTGTTTTATCCATGTTGTACGCCAAGGTGGTTGCTGTTCAGCATGGCTAAAGGATTGTGGCATAGAGGAGAGTGGAATGGAGTGTTATGGTGTGTCTTGGAGTGTCGTTGGATGGAGTGTCCTTGATTGGATTGTAATAGCGTGGAGAGTCATGGCAGAGAGGAATGTCATGGAGTAGAGAGGAGTAAAGTAGAGTAGAGTGTATAGTAGAGTGACATAGACTGATTCAGAGCTGAGAAGAGTAGAGTGGAGGGACATAGAGCGGGAGCATAGAGCGGATTAGAAGGGTATAGTGTGTCTTGGCATACAGTGGAATAGAGTGGAGTAGCATGTTGTAGAGTGGAGGAGCTTAGAGTGGCATAGCATAGAGTGGCGTAAAGTGTCATAGAGTGGAGTAGAGTGTAATAGGGTGGAGTCTCGTACAGCAGGGTGGCGTAGAGTGCAGTAGAGAGTCAGAGTGGAGTGACATAGAGGGATTGGAGTGGCATAGAGTGGAGTAGAGTGTGAAAGAGTGACATAGAGAGGAGTGGAGTCACGTAGATTAGTGGAGGGTCATAGAGTGGAGTGTTGTAGAGTGTTGTGGCATGGACTGGTGTAGAGTGGAGTAGATTAGCATACAGTGGAGTGGCATGAAGTAGAGTGGAGTAGAGTGTTGTAGAATAGAGTGGCGTAGAGTGGTATAGAGTGGCATAGAGTGCCTTAGAGTAGAGTAGAGTGCTGTGTCATAAAGTGGAGGGGCATGGAGTAGAGATGCATAACGTGGAGTAGAGTATAGTAGAGTGGAGTATCATAGAGTGGAGAGTTGTAGAAAAGAATGGAGTGGAGTAAAGTGGTATAGAGTGGTGTATTGTTAAGTGGCGTAGAGTGGAGTGTAATATTCTGTAGTGTTGTGGAGTAGAGTGGAGTAAAGTAAAGTGGTGCTAGTAGAGTGACATAGATTGTCGTAGAGTGGCGCAGAATAGAGGTGCATAGAGTGAAGGCACAGAATGGAAAAGCATATAATGGAGTAGAGGGGCATAGATTGTTGTGGGGTAGATTGCTGTAGAGTGGAGTAGCATGTCATAGAGTGGAGAGGCTTAGAGTGGCATAGCGTAGAGTGGAATGAAGTGTCATAGAGTGGAGTAGAATGTCTTAGATTGAAGCGGAGTAGAGTGGAGTGGCATACAGTGTCATAGAGTGGAGTGGCGTAGAGTGTAGTAGAGTGTCAGAGTGGATTGACAAAGATTGGATTAGAGTGCCCTAGAGTGAGATAGAGTAGAGTGGAGTGGGGTAAAGTGGCATGGTGTAGAGTGGAGTGTTAGAGTAGATTGTGGTAGAGTGGAGTAGAGTTGTGGAGGGTCGTGGAAGGTAATAGGGTGGAGGATTGAACAGTGTTGTGGAATGGACTTGTGTAGAGCGGAGTACTGTGGCAATAGAGCTGAGTCACGTGAAGTAGAGTGGAGTAGAGTGGCATAGAGTAGAGAAGCGTAGAGAGGCATAGAGTGGAGTAGAGTGGAGTGTAGTGTCATAGAGTGGAGGGGATGGAGTAGAGGTGAATAGAGGGGAGTGGAGTATAGTGGAGTAGATTGGAGTGGAGTGTCATAGAGTGGAGTGTCGTAGAATGGAATGGAGTGGCATAGAAGGTTATAGAGTGGCACAGAGTGGCGTAGCGTGGCATAGAGTGGAGTGTCAGAGTAGAGTGTGGTAGAGTGGAGTAGAGTGTCCTAGAGTCATAGAGGGTCGTATAGTGGAGGTATGTAAAGTGACATGGAATGGATTGGCGTAGTGTGCAGTAGAGTGATGTAGAGTAGAGAGGCGTGAAGTAGAATGGAGTGGAGTATAGTGGAGTAGACTAGAGTGCTGTGTCATGGGTTGGAAGGGCATGGAGTGGAGATGTATAGAGTAGAGTGGAGTATAGTGGAGTGGAATGGAGTGTCATAGATTGGAATGTTGTAGAGTGGAATGGAATGGAGAGGCGTAGAGTTGTATAGAGTGGCGTAGAGTTGAGTGGCAGAGAGTTTCAGAGTGGAGTAACATAGAGGGGACTGTCATAATGTGGAGTGCTGTGGATTAGAGTGGGGTAAAGTGGAGTGGAGTGGAATAAAGTAGACTAGAGTGGTGTAAAATGGAGTGACATAGAGCGGAGTAGTGTGGCGCAGAGTGGAGGGGCATGGAGTGGAGGGCTATAGAGAGGATTGAACAGTGTTGTGGAATGGACTTGTGTAGAGTGGAGTACTGTGGCAATAGAGCTGAGTCACGTGAAGTAGAGTGGAGTAGAGTGGCATAGAGTAGAGAAGCGTAGAGAGGCATAGAGTGGAGTAGAGTGGAGTGTAGTGTCATAGAGTGGAGGGGATGGAGTAGAGGTGAATAGAGGGGAGTGGAGTATAGTGGAGTAGATTGGAGTGGAGTGTCATAGAGTGGAGTGTCGTAGAATGGAATGGAGTGGTATAGAAGGTTATAGAGTGGCACAGAGTGGCGTAGCGTGGCATAGAGTGGAGTGTCAGAGTAGAGTGTGGTAGAGTGGAGTAGAGTGTCCTAGAGTCATAGAGGGTCGTATAGTGGAGGTATGTAAGTGACATGGAATGGATTGGCGTAGTGTGCAGTAGAGTGATGTAGAGTAGAGAGGCGTGAAGTAGAATGGAGTGGAGTATAGTGGAGTAGACTAGAGTGCTGTGTCATGGGTTGGAAGGGCATGGAGTGGAGATGTATAGAGTAGAGTGGAGTATAGTGGAGTGGAATGGAGTGTCATAGATTGGAATGTTGTAGAGTGGAATGGAATGGAGAGGCGTAGAGTTGTATAGAGTGGCGTAGAGTTGAGTGGCAGAGAGTTTCAGAGTGGAGTAACATAGAGGGGACTGTCATAATGTGGAGTGCTGTGGATTAGAGTGGGGTAAAGTGGAGTGGAGTGGAATAAAGTAGACTAGAGTGGTGTAAAATGGAGTGACATAGAGCGGAGTAGTGTGGCGCAGAGTGGAGGGGCATGGAGTGGAGGGCTATAGAGAGGAGTAGAGGGACATAGAGGGTTAAGGCATGGAGAAGAGGGTTGTAGAGTGGAGTAAATTGTCTTAGAGTGGAGGGGAGTAGATTGGCATAGTATAGAGTGTAGGAAAGGGTCATAGAGCAGACCAAAGTTTCATAGAGTGGAATAGAGTGTCATAGAGTGGAGTGGAGTGGATTGGCTTAGAGTGTCATAGAGGAGAGTGGCATAACGTGTAGTAGAGTATCATAGAGAGGAGTGGTGTAGAGGGAGTGCAGTGGCATAGAGTGGAGTGCAGTGTCACAGAGCGATGTAGAGTAGAGTGGCATAGAGTGGCGTGGTGTAGAGTGGAGTGTCAGAGTAGAGTAGAGTGGAGTAGAGTGTCATAGAGCGATGTAGAGTAGAGTGGCATAGAGTGGCGTGGTGTAGAGTGGAGTGTCAGAGTAGAGTGTAGTAGAGTGGAGTAGAGTGTCATAAAGTTGTAAAGGGTCGTATAGTGGAGGGTCATAGAGTGGATGGTTGTAGAGTGTCATGGAATGGATTGGCACAGAGTGGAGTAAAGGAACTCAGGCGGGAGCAAGTGGCACCTCGTTTGAGGGTTCAGTCAGAGGCATAAAGGAACTTGAGGGGGCCCCCTTCAAAATATATGGACAGCTCACCCCCTCCCAAAACCACCTACATCTTTGGTTCAGGCCCGTCAGTGTATTATGCTGAGGGGGGCCCCTGGAACTTGCCACCCGCAGGGGCTGAGGGGGATAATGTTGCACCACTGGGTACAGTGAAAGAAAGAATTTCTCCGAAACAGCAGCAGTCCACAGCGCATCTGTCTCTGGTGCACTTGGAGGCAACAACACCGATCAACATTGTAATGAGGCCCAAAATGTTCATTGGCCCCACACTGTGGTAATGATGCAGTCCAGAGAGGACCTTGGCTCGTCGCGATGCATGACCCACTTAAGAAGTCCTCTACGCATGTGGTGACTGGAGCTATCACTGTTGATCCAATGGTTTTGGCCAGACAGCAGACCTCTCACATCGATTCCATCTATTTGTAGCACTTCAGTTTCAAGAACTCAGATTTCGCAGGTGTCTATACTTTCTCACTAACTGTGGTTTCTTAGGGTCAGACAAAGGTTGTCCCACTGGTTTGGGACCCTAAATAGTGGTTTTGGGTTGTCAGGAAAGGTCCTCGCTCCTACCTACAGAAATTCAGCAAAGCATCCATAATGTCCATGGATGCTCTGACCAGCTCTTCTATGGAGCTGGGTTTTCTCATAAAATCCTTCCACATATTAAATTTGTATTCCTGGCACTGCAGGCAAAGGGGCCTGTAGACAAGCTCATTATTCCGGCCTATTCCACGGTCCATTCAGAAGTATTGCGGCTCTAAACTGGAGATGAGGGAGCTTAAGGACCGAAAGAGATGTCACAGTGAACATAAATTGTACATCTCCAGTGAGCCTCTCATCCTGACATGAACAAAGGCCTTTGGCAGCAGAAGAGGATCAGAGACTGAACGTGCTATGCTATTTTTATGTTTAGTGTGTATAGGTTTCAATTTATGAAACAGTTTTCATAATTATTTTCATTCTGCAGTCATTTTCTGCAGCTTCTATTTATAATTATATTCGAAACTTCCTTCGAAGCTAATTATTTCTTCTAGGCTCCTGCTGAGTTGGCAAGCTATAAAGCAGTGTGGGGAAGTCTGATAAGTTCTACTTTCAGCTTTCTCTGTGAGTGGCGCTTAACAAGTTATTGTTGTCATCACTGAAGTCTAAATTGTCTAATACATTGTCAAGGATACTAAAATCCAGGTCAAAGAATAAAAATACTTCATACCACAGTTTCTAGTTTCTAACGGTGACATGCATCAACAAAACGTTTTGCGATTCCTTATTAGCGATTTTTAAGGAATCGCAAATAAGGAATCGCAAAACGGGATGCATCAATTTATTCACATAATTTTTGCGATTCGGTAATATTCGCAATTTTTACCGATTCGCAAATATTATGCGAATTCTAATTTGCGCATTCGCAATTCCCATTGATTCCTATGGGCCAAAAGGCCCATAGGAATCAATGGGAAGGCATTGACATTTTGCGAATTGCAATTAGCGATTCGCAAAATGTTAATGCATTCCATGGGTGCAGGGAGGTCCAAAGGACCCCCTCCTGCACCCCTGAAATGTATTTTAAAGTGCATGTTTCACACACACATGTCCTAAGGACATGTGTGTCTGTAACATGACAGTGTTTAAAATGCTAATTTGAGCATTTTAATAATTTTTCGCAAATTACCACGAGGTTCACTCTCGTGGTAATTTGCACCCCCTAATTGCGAATTCGCAATTTTAAAAGCAATCATGCATTGCTTTTAAGGAATCGCAAATTTGCGATTCCTTAAAAGCAATCGCATTTTAGGAATTCGCTAAAAATAGCGATTTTCCCAAAACTGTTTCAGGCATCCCAAAAACCTATTTAGGAATCGCAAACGGCCGAATTTACTGATTCACACCGTTTGCACTGCCTAAATAGGTTGATGCATGTGGCCGTAAGTTTCTCTGCTTACTCCTGAGGCTCAGAACGGGAGATTTTTAATGTTACGCTGCACTTTGCACTTTCTAATGACCAACACAATAGCCAAAACTGGGGTTTCAATAATTGAATGGACTGGTTTCACAGAAGGTTGTTTTGAGTGAATCAAACGACAACCGGTAAACTTGTTACACCGAGCAAATTTATTTAATTTTTGCAGACGGTCTTTTTTTCTTTTATCAACACATTATTCGTTGTGCGTGGAAAATACAAAATGAACAATGAAATACGTTTTATGTACAATATATACAAACATCTAAATACAACATTTCATACACACTTGGCCAAAAATTCATACACAGACCATACAAAGCAAATAATAATACAAGAAAAAACTTTGTCCAGGCATCTGTAAAACAATCAGTGGAAAATGATTCTTTTCATATTTTAAACTGTCGTTGTCAGTATCATGAGATCCCTCATGAACCAAAATTAATGGAATCACTATTCAGACATATTAATGGTAGACAGATGCGGGACTGAAAAGCTGGTCGACGCGTTTCAAACCCCTAGGAATTGGTGGGGTTCTCCTCAGGACCGGGTTTGGTTCTGAAATAATAAAGATAACTAGCTTGAGCAAGATGTCATGGAGCGACTATCAAGTGAATTCAACAAGGGGTCGACTACCAGAGTCCAACTGACGCTCCCTACCTCAATCCAAAAGTTCAAACGACACTTTGGAGGTTTCCGTTCAAAAACGTATTTCCCAACAGGTTTGGTGACAGCAGCTGTGCAAGAAAACAAAATACACGCGACAACATTTCAGTGTGGTGCAATTCTATCGGACACCATTCATACCGCTTGCGGGGTGGCGCGTAGACTTACCTGCGGGCTGGCGGTTTAAGTCTCGCTGCTCTAATATTCTCTTTGGCGGCTGCTCCTTTTCTGTGGAAAGGGGGTGAAAGCGTTTGTCAGTGATGTGGCGGTGACCCACTTGCGAGTTGGTACCGTATAGATCGAGTTCACATACCGGGGCGGGAGCAAGGCGATGGTCCTTCTCCTTAGCTGGTGTACATGGTTCAACCGGCTCGAGTCCTCGAATGGGGGTGTGGCCTCAGTACTTCCTGGTTGGTGTTGAGGTGGAAGAAGGGCCCAGGGATTCTGGGACTTGTTGTCGCGTGTATTTTGTTTTCTTGCACAGCTGCTGTCACCAAACCTGTTGGGAAATACGTTTTTGAACGGAAACCTCCAAAGTGTCGTTTGAACTTTTGGATTGAGGTAGGGAGCGTCAGTTGGACTCTGGTAGTCGACCCCTTGTTGAATTCACTTGATAGTCGCTCCATGACATCTTGCTCAAGCTAGTTATCTTTATTATTTCAGAACCAAACCCGGTCCTGAGGAGAACCCCACCAATTCCTAGGGGTTTGAAACGCGTCGACCAGCTTTTCAGTCCCGCATCTGTCTACCATTAATATGTCTGAATAGTGATTCCATTAATTTTGGTTCATGAGGGATCTCATGATACTGACAACGACAGTTTAAAATATGAAAAGAATCATTTTCCACTGATTGTTTTACAGATGCCTGGACAAAGTTTTTTCTTGTATTATTATTTGCTTTGTATGGTCTGTGTATGAATGTTTGGCCAAGTGTGTATGAAATGTTGTATTTAGATGTTTGTATATATTGTACATAAAACGTATTTCATTGTTCATTTTGTATTTTCCACGCACAACGAATAATGTGTTGATAAAAGAAAAAAAAAAAAAAAAGACCGTCTGCAAAAATTAAATAAATTTGCTCGGTGCAACAAGTTTACCGGTTGTCGTTTGATTCACTCAAAACAACCTTCTGTGAAACCAGTCCATTCAATTATTGAAACCCCAGTTTTGGCTATTGTGTTGGTCATTAGTATTAGTTGGACTCAGCCTCACTGAGTAACGAGTCAAGGCCCTCTTTTGATTCTTGCACTTTGCACTTTCAACATTCCTGCTGCTTACTTGAAGGGTGGGCGAACTGACCGGTGACAGTGAATTTCGGGGCACTGCCGGTCACGGTCACGGTATATTTGTGTTAGGCATAGCGGGGTCGCCATCTTGGGGAGGCTCGGGCGGCAGCGCTCTAGTAGCTCGACCGGAAGCACCTTAAAAGAGGCTGGGAGCCAGCGCGCGGTCTCTGCTTACTCCTAAGGCTCAGCCGGGAGATTTTTAATGTTAAGCTGCACCTTGCACTTTCAACATTCCTGCTGCTACTTTTATTTAAAATTATACAGATTTTAGAGACAGTCTATTTTAACTGAGGTCTTACTTGAAGGGCGGGCGGACTGACCGGTGACGGTGGATTTCGGGGCACTGCCGGTCACGGTCACGGTATATTTGTGTTAGGCATAGCGGGGCCGCCATCTTGGGGAGGCCCGGGCGGCAGCGCTCTAGTTGCTCGACCGGAAGCACCTTAAAAGAGGCTGGGAGCCAGCGCGCGATCTCTGCTTACTCCTGATGCTCAGCCGGGAGATTTTTAATGTTACGCTGCACCTTGCACTTTCAACATTCCTGCTGCTACTTTTATTTAAAATTATACAGATTTTAGAGACAGTCTATTTTAACTGAGGTCTTACTTGAAGGGCGGGCGGACTGACCGGTGATGGTGGATTTCGGGGCACTGCCGGTCACAGTCACGGTATATTTGTGTTAGGCATAGCTGGCTGCTCTCTTGGGGAGGCTCGGGCGGCAGCGCTCTAGTTGCTCGACCAAAAGCACCTTAAGAGAATTATGACTCAAGCGCACAGCGGGCGAGCGCAGTGGGCACGCAGATGGCGCCGAAGACAAGTCCGTCTGCTCCCATCCGTGCCTGGACCGCGCCGAGTGCCATGACCCCTGCCAGTTTTTTACCAGGTAATCGACCAACATATACTTATTCAAGATGTGGCTTGTTACGACTAAATAACGTGGGTAGGAGCTTACACTGTCCCTGCCTTCCCTTATATGAAGACTCGATAGATAACCCGATGTTCTGTCCATATTGCAACATTAACCTTCCAACACCCGTGTTTAGCAAAGTAAGGGATAGGATACCGGAGGTAACAGGTGTTCGGAGGAACAACACTGCACAGGGTATAAAAGGGATCCTCCTTAACGCTTGGTCACTGGTCAAGCATAGCACAGAATGCCTGATATAAGATCTAGGGGCAAAAGTGGCATTCATCAGCGAAGCATGGACGGACGAAGCCTCTGGACCAGACATAGTAGAGGCATCACCACCTGGTTTCCTATGTCATACGGTCAATAGGCAGGGCAAGAAAGGAGGGGGGCTGGCAGTGATTTACCATGACTCCATCAAAGCTATATTTAAAACAATTACCAATGGGGGATGTGAAGCCCTGAGCTTCTCCCTCGTCCTCCCACACAAGGAGAATTTTAGAGGAATTCTGTTATATAGGCCACCAGGGCTGCGGAAATCCTTCATTGATTTAGTGGGCAATCTGATGGAGGAAGGCATAAGTGGCAGATCCTTCTCCAT
The DNA here is from genome assembly GCF_964263255.1 of Lissotriton vulgaris. Taxonomy (NCBI): domain Eukaryota; kingdom Metazoa; phylum Chordata; class Amphibia; order Caudata; family Salamandridae; genus Lissotriton; species Lissotriton vulgaris. The sequence continues at coordinate 72,007,010 of NC_141686.1, forward strand.
AATGGGCGACTTTAACTTCCATCTGGAAGACCCTGTAGATTTAGATACACAGGAGTTATTGGACCTCATGAATGGACTTCACCTCCAACAAATAGTTAAAGGGGCCACCCACACAGCAGGACATACGCTGGATGGGATCTTTTCAAATTACCCACAGCTATCTGTGATGGAGGTGTACCCAGTAGTGTGGTCGGACAACTCTGCCATTCTATTTGAGATAGCCTGTGTAGATAATCAGAACCATGTGAAAGCGACAACAAAACCCAGCTACACACGTGCCTGGAACAAGATTGAAGCCAAAGATTTGTCAGACCTCCTGAAATCCACCTTGCCCTCTCTGGTTGGTGAGGTTGACACGGCTATCACCAGATTTAATGACTGGGTTAATGAAGCCTGTGATAAGCTCGCCCCAAAAAAACGCTTCTACCCTAAAAGGACTCATCCATCTGCCCCTTGGTATACCCCCAATCTAAAAGCTCAGAAATGCATTTGTAAGAACTCTGAGCAGGAATGGAGGAAGGGCTATAAGGCAGAGGACAAAACAAAACAAAAAGATAGTATACGGGCATATAAGCAACTGTTGCTTACAACTAAGCAAGAGTACTTTGTGAGTCAAATTGAACTAGCGGAAAACTCAGCAAAAGAACTTTTTAAGATTGTCTATAAATTGGCCAACCCTCATACGTCACAAGTGGCAGAGAGCCAGGAACTCTGTGACAAAATCGCCAAGTACTTTTTAGATAAAGTTGAGGAAATGGTTTCAACCTTTAATAATGCCAACAATGGTCTCTCTCATTAACCAGGCATGGATATTAACATGGCCTCACAAACACAGGATGCTTGGACTGAATTCCCTCCGCTAGCCAACACTGATACTGCTACACTTCTGCAAAATCTGAAATCAGGCTTCCCCTATGACCCCTGTCCTATTAAAATAGCCAAATTGATCCCTCAAATTTTTATTACGGCTCTAACTCCCCTTTTTAATATGGTATTGGAGGTGGGCAGCTTTCCAGCGTATTGGAAGATGGCCTCCTTGATCCCTTTGCTAAAAAAAATAAATCTGGACTCAACAGATGTTCGCAACTTCAGACCTGTCTCTCTCCTACCTTTCCCAGCCAAAATGTTGGAGAAATGGATTAATAGACATCTGAGCAGCTACCTGCATGACGCTGAGGTGCTTGACTGTACGCAATATGGCTTCCGGGAGGGTCACAGTACAGAAACGGCCCTCTTAAAATCTACGGATGAGATTAGGAAAACTCTGGATCAGGGGGGTAAAGCAGTAATGATTATGCTGGATCTCTCCGCAGCGTTTGATACAGTCCATCATTATCTTCTGATGGACCGTTTGTCAGCCTGCGGAGTAAAGAATTCTGCCTGGAAGGTCTTAAAGTCTTTCCTCCCTGATTGTAGGCAGATAGTAGCCCTTGCAGAGTTTTGCTCGGCCCCTTTTCAACTTCCCTGTGGGGTCCCTCAGGGATCATCATTAAGTCCAACCCTATTTAACACCTTAGCTGCGGCGCAATTCCCTCCCCAGTGCTGCGCTGTCCATTCGAACTAGTGCTAAATGAACGTCCAATGGACTTGCGCAGCACTGGGAGGTAGTGCTGCCGTCGGCCAACGCACCGACGCAGCACTTAAGGGGTTAAAGTGTACGTATCGTCCCTGGCTCCATTGATAAGATCTTTTGGATTCCATCTTACCTCCTATGCGGACGATACGCAGATAGTGGTATTCCTCCTTCCAGGACTAGAAGGGGCGGTTAGCCACAAGCTACACGATTGTATGGAAGCAGTTGGATCATGGATGGCCAATAACTGTCTTAAACTAAACTCAGATAAGACTAAGGTCATTCTATTTGGTAATGATCTTAACATGTGGGTCCCAGAATGCTGGCGGGACTCTTTGGGACCTCTGCCTGTACCCTCCACACAAGTGAAAAACTTGGGAGTGTATCTGGATGACAGATTGGACATGAGAAAACAGGTTAATGCGGTGGTGTCATCCACGATGTTCACTATCAGAACTACTAAGAAAATCCTCCCTTTCTTGCCTAAGGAGAGTCGACAGACGGTGGTTACGGCACTGGTTATGTCAAGACGACTATTGGCACAGCCTCTATTTAAACATCCAAGAGAGGCTGTTGCATAGGCTACAGATGCTGCAGAATACAGCTGCTAGGCTGATTTCAGTCATACCTAAATTCTCCCCTATTTCTAGTGAAATCCGCAAACTTCACTGGTTGCCTGTGAGACAACGAGTACAATTCAAATCCATGTGCCTTGTCTTTAAGTCACTTCAGAATCAGGGACCACGCTACCTACAGGACCAACTTCAATGGTATTTACCAACTAGACCTTTTCGCTCATCAGCTCAAAAATTAGTGTAGGTACCACCAGTGAAAAAAGCCCGTTGGGGCGGTAAAAGCTTTGTGGTGGGCGCAGCAAAACTGTGGAACCAGCTCCCCTTTTATCTGAGGAGTTGCACGGATTTGCTTCCATTCAGAAAAATGCTTAAAACCTGGTTATTCTAGAACCATCTTCTGACCGTGCAACTCATTTTTTTCTCCTAAGGATGGCAGAGAGCGCCAGGACACCCTCGGGTAACAGACGCGCTCTATAAATTAATTAACATAACATAACATAACATAAGCACAGTAAATGACAGGAGTTATTATGGCACAATTTAATAGCACTCAGTTCATTTATATTTTTTAGAGTTTTTTAAGGCACTGTGCAACGTACAACATGACTTAGGACCTGATTACAAGACTGGCAGTCTTGCGACCGCCAGACTCGTGGTTGCGTCTGAGTGGCAGTCTACCATTTTGCCAATTACGACTTTGTGAGTTGTATCAGAAAAGGGGGTGGTGATGAACAGAGTGTCTGAATTAAGCAGACCACTCTTACCCAGTCCAAAGATCAGGGCTTGATCCATCACCGTTTTTTAGCTCACTGCACCGCCCAGGTCAGAACTTGGCTATATGCAAATTAGTCTGACCCTGGCCCAGTGCATCATGGGAACAGGGCAGACCAAACTACCAACCCAATTCTTATACTGGGAAGGAAACAAGCTACCAGGGACCGGTTTCTGGCATTTCAGCCGTCTTCGGCCCGGCTTGCTTGAATCCTGATGGTGCAATGAGCAAGGGACTCACATCTGAGTATACCCTTCCACGCTTATGGTGGACAAAAATGATTCAGAAAAGGGGGTGGTGATGAACAGAGTGTCTGAATTAAGCAGACCACTCTTACCCAGTCCAAAGATCAGGGTTTGATCCATCACCGTTTTTTAGCTCACTGCACCATCCCAGCTCAGAACTTGGCTATATGCAAATTAGTCTGACCCTGGCCCAGTGCATCATGGGAACAGGGCAGACCAAACTACCAAGCCAATTCTTATACTGGGAAGGAAACAAGCTACCGGGGACCGGTTTCTGGCATTTCAGCCGTCTTCGGCCCGGCTTGTTTGAATCCTGATGGTGCAATGAGCAAGGGACTCACATCTGAGTATACCCTTCCACGCTTATGGTGGACAAAAATGATTCAGAAAAGGGGGTGGTGATGAACAGAGTGTCTGAATTAAGAAGACCACTCTTACCCAGTCCAAAGATCAGGGCTCGATCCTTCACCGTTTTTTAGCTCACTGCACCATCCCAGCTCAGAACTTGGCTATATGCAAATTAGTCTGACCCTGGCCAGTGCATCATGGGAACAGGGCAGACCAAACTACCAAGCCAATTCTTATACTGGGAAGGAAACAAGCTACCGGGGACTGGTTTCTGGCATTTCAGCCGTCTTCGGCCCGGCTTGCTTGAATCCTGATGGTGCAATGAGCAAGGGACTCACATCTGAGTATACCCTTCCACACTTATGGTGGACAAAAATGATTCAGAAAAGGGGGTGGTGATGAACAGAGTGTCTGAATTAAGCAGACCACTCTTACCCAGTCCAAAGATCAGGGCTTGATCCATCACCGTTTTTTAGCTCACTGCACCATCCCAGCTCAGAACTTGGCTATATGCAAATTAGTCTGACCCTGGCCCAGTGCATCATGGGAACAGGGCAGACCAAACTACCAAGCCAATTCTTATACTGGGAAGGAAACAAGCTACCGGGGACCGGTTTCTGGCATTTCAGCCGTCTTCGGCCCGGCTTGCTTGAATCCTGATGGTGCAATGAGCAAGGGACTCACATCTGAGTATACCCTTCCACGCTTAAGGTGGACAAAAATGATTCAGAAAAGGGGGTGGTGATGAACAGAGTGTCTGAATTAAGCAGACCACTCTTACCCAGTCCAAAGATCAGGGCTTGATCCATCACCGTTTTTTAGCTCACTGCACCATCCCAGCTCAGAACTTGGCTATATGCAAATTAGTCTGACCCTGGCCCAGTGCATCATGGGAACAGGGCAGACCAAACTACCAAGCCAATTCTTATACTGGGAAGGAAACAAGCTACCGGGGACGGGTTTCTGGCATTTCAGCCGTCTTCGGCCCGGCTTGCTTGAATCCTGATGGTGCAATGAGCAAGGGACTCACCTCTGAGTATACCCTTCCACGCTTATGGTGGACAAAAATGATTCAGAAAAGGGGGTGGTAATGAACAGAGTGTCTGAATTAAGCAGACCACTCTTACCCAGTCCAAAGATCAGGGCTTGATCCATCACCGTTTTTTAGCTCACTGCACCATCCCAGCTCAGAACTTGGCTATATGCAAATTAGTCTGACCCTGGCCCAGTGCATCATGGGAACAGGGCAGACCAAACTACCAAGCCAATTCTTATACTGGGAAGGAAACAAGCTACCGGGGACCGGTTTCTGGCATTTCAGCCGTCTTCGGCCCGGCTTTCTTGAATCCTGATGGTGCAATGAGCAAGGGACTCACATCTGAGTATACCCTTCCACGCTTATGGTGGACAAAAATGATTCAGAAAAGGGGGTGGTGATGAACAGAGTGTCTGAATTAAGCAGACCACTCTTACCCAGTCCAAAGATCAGGGCTTGATCCATCACCATTTTTTAGCTCACTGCACCATCCCAGCTCAGAACTTGGCTATATGCAAATTAGTCTGACCCTGGCCCAGTGCATCATGGGAACAGGGCAGACCAAACTACCAAGCCAATTCTTATACTGCGAAGGAAACAAGCTACCGGGGACCGGTTTCTGGCATTTCAGCCGTCTTCGGCCCGGCTTGCTTAAATCCTGATGGTGCAATGAGCAAGGGACTCACATCTGAGTATATCCTTCCATGCTTATGGTGGACAAAAATGATTCAGAAAAGGGGGTGGTGATGAACAGAGTGTCTGAATTAAGCAGACCACTCTTACCCAGTCCAAAGATCAGGGCTTGATCCATCACCGTTTTTTTGCTCACTGCACCATCCCAGCTCAGAACTTGGCTATATGCAAATTAGTCTGACCCTGGCCCAGTGCATCATGGGAACAGGGCAGACCAAACTACCAAGCCAATTCTTATACTGGGAAGGAAACAAGCTACCGGGGACCAGTTTCTGGCATTTCAGCCGTCTTCGGCCCGGCTTGCTTGAATCCTGATGGTGCAATGAGCAAGGGACTCACATCTGAGTATACCCTTCCACGCTTATGGTGGACACAAATGATTCAGAAAAGGGGGTGGTGATGAACAGAGTGTCTGAATTAAGCAGACCACTCTTACCCAGTCCAAAGATCAGGGCTTGATCCATCACCGTTTTTTAGCTCACTGCACCATCCCAGCTCAGAACTTGGCTATATGCCAACTGGATAGTGGTAAGTATAATTTTATATTCCAACTCCAGTTCCCGTGGACACTAGGGAAGGTGTTGGATAAAAAATTAAACTTATTCCCTATCCTAGAGCGCCCCCCAGGGCAATGCGCGTGCCAAAGGCAAGCCTGTCTGCTCCCGGCCGCGCCTGACCGAGCCCAGAAGCAGGAAACACTGTCCAAACTAGGACTGCCACCCTGACTACAACCTGCCAGACTTACTCCAGAAAAATCCTACATGAAATTGGAATGAGAGGATTAATGAACCACTCTCCCAATATATGTTGCTTAATAAAGGTTCCAATGGTCCTTGAAGGTCCGGTAGTCTGTAGAACCTGTCTTTTTCAGAGCAACTTAGTCACTACATGCTCCCCTGACCTATTAAACAAACCTGGACAAAATGCTATCAGTCACAAATACACTCGATGTAACGTAGATCTCTAGCTAAACACCCAATTGAGATATGGGGCATGATCTCCTCCCACTCTCCTGAGCTCTGTTTTATTACAGAAACCTGGCTAACACCTACAAACCATCCTTCAACCAACTTGGCCATCCCAGAGGGCTACAAATGTATTGATCTAGATAGAGTGGGCAAAACGGGGGTAGGCATTGCTATAACCTTTAAATTTCATCTAAAGGTGCAATGGACGTCCACCTTAGGCAACCGCAGCTTGGAATTGGGAATCTTTAAAATCACTATGTCCCCCACGGACTCCTGGAATGGAGCATTAATCTATCGACCTCCAGGCCCGAGAGCAAACTTTTCCAACTACCCGATTGAACACATTGCCATGCAGGTCCTGACCTCCAGCAAGTTTATCTTGTTGGGCGATTTTAACTTTCTTGGGGAAGAACTCGCTAACCCAGAGGTAAACAAGCTTATTACTAGTCTTAACCAAATTGGTCTCTCCCAAAGGATTCCTGGCCCCACTCACCGGGCTGGCCATGCCCTGGATTACATTTTTACTAATATGGACCACCTCAGCAGCTATTCTCCATATCCCTTAAAGTGGACTGACCATTTTATGGTCATGTTCACCTACCAACCGCCATCCACATTGACTCCAACTGGACATTTGGCATGGAAGAAGAAGGAACTATGTAGACCTTGGCATAAACTTACGCTGGAATCCTTCCAGGTGGCGTTCCACTCACATCTGAGGGAACAGGGTTCCAATGATTCTGATGTCTCTGGCTTGCTGGAAAGTTTTAACTCTGAGTTAGTGGCAGCACTAGACTTAGTAATTCCTCAAATAAAACAGAGCCCAGTTCAGTGGTGGCAATCTGCCCCCTGGTATACAGACGAGTTGAAAACTGATAAATCCAACTGCAAGACACTTGAGAGACGATGGAGAAGTAGTAAAAACTTATTGGACAGACACGCCTACAAACTAGCTTTATCTAGCTACCATCAGAACATAAAAACAGCCAGATAAACCAACTTACTGAATCAAATTGATCAGACTAAAAACTCTTCTAAAGCTCTATTCAACGAGGTAAAAGACTTTGTTTCACCTCAAGCCTGTAAACAGTCACCAGTTGAATCTCAGGAACTGTGTGATTCAATAGCTAGCTATTTTCATAATAAAATTTCGCTGTTCTATGTGAACTTTCCAATTATTGAACCTCAGAACCTAGCTCTAATAACTGGGCTAGATGAGCTGGCAATATCATCTGCTAGCTTTCTTGACCAGTTTGAAATGACTACGCTTGACGAGATTGCTAATTTACTATCGTCTGCAAAATCTGGTTTACTTGGCGATTTGTGTCCTCCTAAAACCATGGCCCTTCATTCTTCTAGCTGTGCGCCGGAAATTCTTAACATTTTTAATTGCTTGGTTCAATCAGGCATCATCCCTCCCGTCTGGAAGGAAGCTTACATATGCCCTATCTTGAAAAAATCTACAGCCGACCCCAGGTGCACAGAAACTATAGACCCATATCTTTGCTACCCCTGTTGGGCAAGCAATTGGAAACAATAATAAATAGGCAACTAAGCTCCCACCTTTAGTCTAACAAAATCTTAGACTACTCACAATCTGGATTTCGCCCAGGTTTCAGCACAGAGACAGCCATTTTGGCAGTTACTGACTCCGTGAGACAGGTTTTGGATTCGGGGGGATCAGTGGTGCTGATCCTCCTAGATCTCTACACTGCATTCAATACCATTTCTCATCAACTGCTCATGGAGAGACAATACTCATGTGGCATCCGAGGCTTAGCCCTAAAATGGCTTGTAAGTTTTCTCTCAGATACATGGCAAACCATAATGTTAGGACCATATCTGTCCCAGAAATTTTGGCTAGATAAGGGTGTGCCTCAGGGCTCTTGCTTAAGTCCTACACTCTTTAATGTTTATATGGACTCTCTGGCAAAAATTGTCGAACCATTTGGGTTCAAAATAAATTCTTATTGATGATACTCAGCAGATGTTCCCAATCGTTTCCAAGCTCGAATATGAGAAAACTCGATTTTCAGCAGGTATGCTCGCCATCTCAAACTTGATGACATAAAATTGCCTCCGGCTAAACCTTAGCAAAACTGAGCTTATGCTCATGGGTAAAGCCTCAACCAACTGGACGGCGGATTGGTGGCCTGACCAGTTTTGGAGCGGCTCCCATTCCAACTCATTCTGGAACAAATCTTGGACTAAAATTGGACCAGCCCCTCACTATGAAGGACCACATTGCTGCCACCATCAGTTCCTGCTATTATGGTTTATGCCTTCTATGCAAGATACTCCCCTACTTGCCAATGAAACATCGAAGAACCGTGATCCACGCGATGGTTATGAGTCGTCTGGACTACGGGAATGCATTATTGGCAGAAGTGGGTGAGACACTGCTTGCCAAATTATAAGTGATTCAAAACACTGTGGCAAGGATGATATTAAACCCCTCTTTAGCCCCTTCATTGAGATAGCTTCATTGGTTACCAGTGAAAAAACGCTCCTTTTTCAAGATTTGCTGTCTTACCTTTAACGCTCTGAACGGTAAGGGCCCCCTCTACCTACAAAAGAAATTCCCAAAGCAGATCTCTGGTTGTGATCTTAGATCCAACTCATTAGGTCTCCTAAAGGTCCCCTGAATACGTCTTAGCCGTACCGGGGGTAGTGCCTTTTTGTACATTGCTTTTAAGTACTGGAACCAGCTCCCAATGTCCCTTCATAATTGCACCTCCTATTTTGTTTTCAGGAAACAGTTAAAACTTTTTTGTTCTAATTACACTCTTTAAATGATTCCGACTTCTTCCTCTTTTCACTAGGTAAGCTCTGAGATGCACCCGGGTGAGTCATGCGCTATAGACGTTTATTTAACATAACATAACATAACATAACACAACATAACATTACATAACATAACATAACATAACATAACATAACATAATATAGTTTAAAGAAATGTGTTCAACAATAACAGGAATAAAAATATTAATTTTAAAAGCATGTATTTAATACAAGTAAATGTAAAGGGGTAGCTAATTAAAAAACATATTTAATGTATGGTAACTTTTTCATACATAAAAAAATATTTGGTAAGTGAACAACCACTCTACACAAATTAAATGTATTAGATTTTAAAATACTAGTATTAAAACAATATATTAAAACAATATATTAAAAAATTACATTTTTAAACAATTATTCTTGTAGTTTTACGATTTAATTTTGCATTATCTAAACTAATATTTTAATTTTACATTTGCAAAAATTGAGAAACATATAAAATGGCTAAATAAATGTCACAATTTAATGTGTATACAATATATTTTATTTTTAATATGAAACAAACATTTTCAAAAAGTTCATTAACATAATAAAATGATATACAATATTTGAAAATAATCCTTTAAAAACAAAAAACGTTTGAAAATAAATATATGTTAATTTAATGTATTATTAACATTTCGATCAATGTTGTAAACATTTTAAAAAAGCATCACCCCTATTTATTAGTTTACCTATTAATTCTATTAACAATTTCAAAATAACTTTTCTAAGTTATATTTACTATACTAATTTCACTCTAAAAACATTGATTAAATTAAATGAATAATGAGGGCAAAATGCACTATTTTAAGTTCCATGAGCACTGCAGAAAATAAATATCTTCATTGAGAGGAGTCAGGAGGCATATTTTCTATTCTAACTTCAGCCCCATAAATATAGGACAAAGTGCATATCATTTTTAAGGGTGGAGGGAAGAATCTACTATTTTAACTCTAGTCTCATAAACAATGGCAACAGGGAATATATTTCAGGAGGGTGATATTTACTATTACAACTCTACTTCCACACACATTACAATAGAAGTATTGAGGGGGGGGATGCAATTCATTGCCCTAACATCATGCAAATTAATTTATGGTAATTTAATACAAATGAACTAATACACACAATTCGATATTTTAGGAATACTCTTTTATTTTTTAGTTAACATTCAATAAAAATGTTAAATATATTGAAATGTAAATGCTGAATATTTTAATGAAGCACATGTTATATTTAAAAAAAAAAACATTACTGGATTTGACATTTAATATATAATTTTCCAAATTTTTAAAGAGTAATGGTAAATTAGAAAATAAATATATTTATATTGACAAAAACAGTAAACACAAGGGGGTCGATCCGATCCTGGTAAAAAACCGTCCGTAAGATTCGTATCCAGAGCCCTTTCCGTACGAATCGTACCCGTCCGTCCGAGTCGCGTAGTACGATCCGCATTCCGTGAATCCGTCCGAATCGTCGCGATCCATACGTATTGCAAGGCTGAAACCATGAACCGTACGACACGTAGACATGCCGTACCACCCGACGAGTATGATCCGGACCGGGGAATCAGGACGCGATTCGTACGGTCCACGTCAGGTAAGGGTGATTTGTACGGAAAAGCGCACAATCACATAAACACCGTACGGCGCATACCCCCCATGATCGCAGGGGTACGGTGCGTAGCCCTGCGATCTTGGGGTGTACGCACCGTACCCCACGATCGCAAGGTGTACGCACCATACACCCAGCAAACATGGGGTACGGTGCGTACACCCCAAGATCGTGGGGTACAGCGCGTACCCCCCATGATGGCAGGGGTATGCGCCGTACCCCTGTGATCATGGGGGGTATGCGCCGTACCCGGGGGGGCGTTCCGTACCTGTTTCGGGGCAAACTCTGCTTTTACAGCTGTTTTCAGCTCCCGTAGGAAAAGGGTCGTAAGGTGTGTACCCGACACAAATCGTACTTGCCGGGCCAGGAAAAGCAGCCGCGATCCGTACAGATGTTGCGTACAGCGGGTTCCGAGGGAGATTCGTGCAGAGATTCGAGTCGTACGGTCTTTGTACAATTCGTACGGAGTCCTGCTCCTGGTACAAATCGTACTTTGTCGTACGTACGGGGGACGTTGCAGTGTACGATTCGTACGGGAAAAACGCTCCGTACGGCTAATCGGAACGCTTTTTCCAGAATCGGAATCGACCCCAAAGTGCATTTTTTAAGTATTACTCTTTAATAAATAAATATTAATACAATAATCATGCAATATGTATGTAAATTATTATAATTATATTACACTACCCGTGAAATTACACAATGAAATATACAACTAATTTATATTATTTTACAAATACTCCTAGTCATTTAATATTGTTTCCAATTGATTTAATAAAATAATAACCATTTAATTTAAAAGTACTGTTTAAAATAAATATTAAATCATATAATCAAAACAGAAATAATATTTATATATTAATAAACATGCAAATAAAACATTATCCATGCAACCTACCATGGGAAAAAAATACAAAAATATCATTATTTTTTTTAGCCTACTAATATTTAAAATTATAACAAAAACATTATTTTATACAACAATATTTCAACATGCTATATTTTAAATCATTATTCTCAACAGGCATAATAAAACAACAGCCCTACCTCAAATTCTATATCCCTTGATAATTTGGCACTTTCAATATTTTGACCATAATATTATGGTCAGACATTATTGAGTCAATATTCAGAAACCACAACTCCTAGGCTCCTAGGGTCTTGCCTTCTTGTTTCACTCCCTTGAAGACTTTTGGGTGATCAAATATGCAGTGTATGATTGTAGGACAATTTATGGATTTTATATTGGGCAGCTCAATTTTGTATGTTCCCTAGGCTCCGTGTGTAGTTGACAGCCTAGGTGCACCACCTGGGAGGAGCCCAAAGCCTGCATTTTTCCGATGAGGTTATTGCACCTTGTGTTGGGGAATATGTGGTGAGAAAACTGTCTGGGCCATATCTCTTTAATTGACACCCTGAATTATTGTTTGTTCTAATGTAGTTTGCATGTTGCCATTGACAGAGATGGGTCATCCTGCCATGTACACAGCCTGATGTGCACAACAGCTGAAAGATAACAGGTAGGCAGGATCCCACAAAGATAAATATTAAAGGTATTTACAGCTAAAAAATTATCAGATTGAGTTTGGCGTACTCATTTTACTTGAGAACAACTTTGGCTGCCCAGCGTTTTATGTCCAAGATTGACACTAAAGTTATGCAAGATTAGGAAAATGCTGTTCCTTCTGTGATTGAGGGCAGTCTAATCTTTGGATCTTCACTCAAGAAGGCCAACTATGGTCTCACAAGATTTGGGACTTTAGGTAATTTCCAATTTGCCAGCCTCAGTAGGATAGAAGGTGGGTTGTTGTTACAAACATTCGAACCTTTGACTTGTAGGTCATAGCGAATGTCACTTGTGAACATTTTCCTTAGGACTGGACTGGTATACCTTGAGAGGTACAGAGGGATATGCCTTAATCAGCCACAAGAGCTGCATAGAAGGGCCCTTGAGTGGCCAGTTTTAGTTACATGACGAGTAAGATGGATGAACTGTAGAACTGAAGATGTCTCACAGCACAGCACCACCCACCACAATGCTATGGATGCACCTTGTGCATTGGCATTCACAAGGTGACAGGCACTGTGCGGTGCCTGCCACTTTGTCCACGCCAATGTAGGGGGGGTACCATAGGTACCCCCTATGTGCCCCCCCACACCTCCAACACTCCGGGGGCCTGCAACGGGCCCCCATATGCAGAAACCACATACCTTTCCATGGCTGCAATGCCCCCATGGAAAGGCACATCTCTTCTTGCATTTTAGGAACCATATTGGGCCCCTTTTCCACCCGGTCGACTCGTCGACGGGCAGAAAACCGGCAGACGATCTTTCTGTCCGCTGGGGTCTCCCACCATTGTAATTTGGTGCGGGGGGAAATGGTAGGCAAGCGGTGAGCAATGGCGATCCACCTGCTATTCTAATAGACCCCCAAGTATCTGTAACACGTACAATTATGCATAATTTACAATTTCCATTCATTATAATACAAAGCGTGTAGCAAGCTACTCTTTTTAGTACCATCTTAAACAGGAGCCCACCAGGCATGGAATGCCGCAGGATTTTCTATTAATGATTAGTTACCCTAGGACACTACTGTTCTATTGTGTACCACCCTTCATATTGTCTTAATATGGGAGAAATAATCAAGAAACTAGTAATTTTAATATATGTGCTTTCATTAGTAATTTACAAATCGATTCTTCCCAACCTATTGTAATCAATAAAAGAGGCCTGCTTCACTTTTCTAGCCTGTTTCTAATATAATTACACATTGTACCCAAGGCAGTTCTGCATTTTTTCTCCATTCTGGTTCATGCAGCTTTAATTTCGCGGGAATAAATTCAGCTTTAGAAACAGCTAACAAACACAAAAATGAAAACAGGACTAAGGGTTCGATTTATATCTTGGAGGTGTAGATACTCCTTCACGACAGAGGGGCAGATTTACAAGCCCCTTGTACCACTTTTGCGTCACTTTTAACATGGGAAATGTGACGCAAAAATGGTGCAGGGGGCTTGTAAATCTGCCCCAGAGTATCTATACCACCAAGACTGTGGCCCGACCATCAAATTTACACGCTAGTAGACCTTAGGTTTAATCATGCCCGAGACTACTCTGTCACAGCCGTGATTAAACTCCTCAGACGACCCTGCGGAATACGTGCAGTCTAATTCCACCCATCTAATTTAGATGGACCGAATTAGAGGTCAATATTCACTAGTCGTCACCACCAGGAAAACCTTGGTAGTAATGAGAAGTGAAAACAGCCAAATGCTTCTCTCGCCATAGGAGAGGACTCCCATGTCGAAGGAAGCTTTTTATTTTTTTTAAATCTGCTTTGGGATTTTCGTTTTGAAAATAAAAAAGAAAACAGTTTGATGTAGGGCTTTGCCACGTTGACAGAGTGTTGTACCAAACTGTAAACAGCATTTGCAGGAACCGCCATGACGCCAGTTCCTGCTAATGGTTTCAAAATGATCACCGGCTTGAAGATCATTTCTCAATTTGGTGGGCAGAGTAGTCTCAGCCTGGCGAACATTAAGTCCTCTGCCAGGCCAAATAAGATTACTCAATCCACCAACATTTAAATCGAACCTTATATGAGCGTTAAACTGAAATACGTGCATTGTAATTGTAGGAAAAGCATAAAGTACTGCAGATTTAGACAGAAGTGCCTTATACTGTATATTATGCATTGGAAAGGGCAATGTGTGTGTGTCACTGCTGAAATAATTGTATGCATGAGGTATTTATATAGAGGGTATTAGTGGAGAAGTGTGGCTCACTGGTTAGAGGAGGCAGAGGTGGGACCCGGGTTCAATTCCCGACGCGGCAGGGTCTTGAGCTAAAAAATGTCCACGGACTGATAATTCTCGCCTTGGTGCCTACTCGAATCATGGGCTCACACTCTGCAACTCTGGGCAATAGTTTGCTTAATCTCCACTACGGCCCCACTGCGATGGGATGCCTGGTCTTCACCTTGGGGATGCCCAGTAGGGGTTATCTCGCAGGGAAAGCCAGGACAGGTTCCCAAAGCAAGCGCTAAGAGACCTGTCGGTGTTTTGGTGCTATATAAATCGACATTAACATAACATAACATTTTGGTTATCAGCACTTCCAAAGCATGTATGCCTGTCTTGGGTTTGCATGGGCTATTGCACCTCAAGTCCAAGGTATGTCAAAACACGAGCTAGCAAGAAGCTGGCATTATTTATTTATTTATTTATTTATTTATTTATTTATTATGTATGTATTTATGTATTATATGTAGCACAATCTCTGTCACATGCTGACAAAGCCTTGAAGAACATAAATAGTTCAACAAAATATAAAAATAAACCGTGGGGTAGCAAGGAACCTTGGGTCCCACTGCAATCAAAGTACATGGGCCCATACCAATGCCTCAGCACTAAAGAACTGCTAAAGCTGGTGTTAATTGGGTCCCTCACACTGCTGGGCACTAATGCAGCTGTATCGGCTTCCTTATTGGTAACTGCATCTATGGGCACACAGCCTCTACAAATTTGAATCAGTATTATGTGTGAGTGCCCATGCAGCCCCCAAACACCTGTTTGGGGAATGTTCAGACTCTTTCCAGATCCTGTGGACCACTGTCAAAGAATCTATAGAAAGAACAATGTGGCCCAACCAAACTCCTGGCTCACAGCTGGAATGAAAGATTCCATATTCATCTTCCATATCATCAAGTTGCTTTGACAACTGATAATAAATATTGAAGAAGGCAAAACCACCCTCTGTGCACTGATCCACACACCCTCTGCTAAAAAAATCCAAAATGATCCTCAAAAGTAGGAGGATGGGCCTGTATTTTGTAGTCAGTGTACGACTATGAATCGTTGTTGCCAATAATGAGGAGAGTGCCATCATCTTGTGTTTAATTTTCCCCATTTCAGTTGAGGGTATAGTCTTAGAAGGTAGTGTTAGGATATGTAACTTACCGTCTGTCCTATTACTGATTGTAAGTCGATAGTTCCTTTTCCCAGTAGTTGCCACCACTCTACATTGTCATACGAAATGTATAAAGCCTCCACTTATTGCAGAGCATCTGGGGGATTCAAGTTTATCCTGGTTAGAAACCTGGGGATGAGATAGGCTCTGCGCTGGAGTTTGCATTCGATGTACCAAAAAGTGACATTACTTGTCATCTGTTTAACATACATCCTTATGTTTTGTCAGTCTATATCTGACAATTGGTTTCATAAGTCTTGTTCAAAGTTCAAAGTTCAAAGTTTATTATGTTTTGGCTCTCGAAAGAGGGCCACATAAAACAAATACATAATTATACACAACTTTTAAGGATAAAATCCCAAAAGACAAAATATGAAGGAAACATTTCATAGACACTGGCCGAACAATTTTCCAACAACTTCCCTGGGTATCATCAATAAATATCTAAAAATCCTTTAAAAAAGTTAACATTTTTATAACAAAACATTTCATTGGGTGGACAATAAAGTGCATGGAAAAAAGTCTGTACATTTAAAATTCCTAATTGTAAACAAATGGGTTTTAACCATTTTAAACGTAGTGATCGTAATTCGGGAGAAATAAACAATACATGATTTCGGTCTTGCACTGCATTATTACAGAGATTACATACTGGGGATGATCCATACCACTTTGCTAAAAGAAGGTTTAAAGGAAGCAAATCATTTCTTATAAGGTACCATAGCCTACGGACTCCGTGGGGGATATTCCAAGTGAGATATTGCTGGGTCTGCTTTGGTACATAAGTACATAAGTACTTAAAAGTAAACCCCTTCCTACTACAGAGTTCCCAAGAAGCATATTTCAGTTGACACTTTAGTTGAGAAGGGGAGAGCAGAAACAAAGTATTAATATCCAACTGTAGCCTTGTTACTGCTTTTCTAAAGCTTTTTACTAATTGGGAAAACTTGTTTAAATTGCCCAAAAGTTCATTTTTGATAGCTCCCCGTAAGGAATCCGATTTACCTCTGGCCAAGAAGGCCACCCACCTTACTAGGGCAATCAACCCCTGTACCCAACAACTCCGGAGACCAAATTCCAGCCTGCAAGATGACACAGAGCAGGCTGTATTAAGGGAGGAAATTCTTCTTAGTACTTTTCCTTCCATTAACTGCAAGAATCCCCAATGTCTTAACTCCACCAATTCTATTCCGTACAGTAGAGTTGGGGGGATCTTTGCTCTTTATACTTCCAAAAATCGTGCAAAGTGTCTTTTTCCTGTTGCAGAATACATAGAGCATAACCCCATACCATGATCCAATGCTTTACGTGAATTATGCTCAATGTGGGGTTTCTCACTTAGGTTTGCTGAAATTATTTTACCTAAGAAGACATAGGTTTTAACCACCTCCAGTTTCTGTCCTCCTATAACCCATCCAAAATTTTCAGATCTACATTTTTTCCTTCCAAAGATACACATAATTTTGCTTTTAGAAGCATTGATCTTCATAAAATGTGCTTCTGCAAATAAGTGTAATGCTTGCAGGCGGTTAGACAGGCCCTTCGGTGTTAAATCTAAGATGAGGATATCATCCGCATACATTAAAACCGATATGGATGTCCCACCAATCACCGGGGCTAACCCACCACAAGCTGCAATGGAAGCAGGAAGGTCTGCTGTATATAAGGAAAACAATATGGGGGCCAATATACACCCTTGTTTTAACCCGTTCAGAGACGGGATAGATTGTGAAAGGCCCCTTTCTCCGCCTTGCAAGACCTTACACCATGTGTTTGAGTGGAGAGATTTTACTAGTTCGAGTAGCTGTGGTGGCATACCCAATGCAGCAAGCTTTCTCCACAGCGTGGGCCGGTCCACCTTATCAAACGCTGTGGAAAAGTCTAGGAATGCCGCATATATACCACCTCCACGAACGCGTACATATTTGTCCATGATCACTTGAAGAGCTGTTAAGTTGTCAAGTGTACCATGCTCTTTACGAAACCCAGTTTGTTCCAAGGGTAAAATTCCATTTGCCTCCACCCAATCTGTGATTAATGTTAAAAGACATTTTGCAAATACTTTCCCTATGGAATCCAATAACGCTATTAAACGATAGTTCCCAGGTTTATCCCGCTCTCCTTTCTTGAATATTGGAATCAATATACTTCCCCTCCAAGAGATAGGAACCGATCCCAATAAGAAGCATGCATGAAATAGGGGGGCGAGAATCCTGCTCCATGAGATGACATCTTGTTTCAGAATTGAGATGGGTAATTCATCCGGACCCATTGCTCCGGAAGAGCGCATAATCTTTATTACAGAGGCAATGGATTTCTCGGACGGAAGGTCTATAATAGGCTCACTATCCAAGACAGGATCATAATTTTCATCCTCTGTGCTGTTAGATGCATACAGATTTGATATAAATGAAATCCAAACATCTTCAGCAATAGAGATGGGAATGGGTGAAGTTCTTGTACCACATCCCTTTCCAATTATGGACTAGAATTCTCTAGATTTCCCCAAAACGGAAGCCTCCCTTAAACTAATCCAGAGTGAGTCTTCTTTTTCTTTTTTTAATTTTATTCTCAGTCTGGTCCTTCTCCTTTTTAGCAAGGCTAACTTATGGTCAGTTTCCCTAGATCTACATAGGAACTGTTTCCTCACAAGTTTGTTTATTTCTTTATTTAAGGGTAATAATATACTAGGAACAAAATTCAACTTCCTAGGGTGTCTTGGCTTCTTTGCAATCGAAGTAAGCTTCCTCATAAATATTTCAAAATATAGGAATTCCCTACCCTGCCACTCTTCTAATGCAAGTGAAGTTTGTTCAAGGAAATTTTGCACTTCCTTCATCGAGGAGGGGTCCCAGAAGCATCTTCCGGATTTACAATGGAAAGAAACTCCTTTAATACTTAAGGACCAAGAATCAGTGTCTGGAGGATGTAATGAGACAATTATACTGATCACATTATGGTCACTCAATCAGGTTTGGGAAATCATTATATCTTGGATAAAGGAGAAAGTATTATAATCCGTAATTATATAGTCAAGGATAGATTCACCCTTAGTAGACCTATGAATGAAATTAGCGGGAATATCAGATGGCATCCTACCGTTTACAATTAGCCCCTCTAAGTGGCTAAGTTCTTTTAGGAGTATCTTTCCTCTTTTACTGGTTTTTATTTTATTGGGAAAGATTGCTTCAGGTATATTATGTTCTTCCTCCTTATCTTTATTTCTAAACAAATCCATACTTGAATTAGAGACTTTGCTGTTTAAATCTCCCATAAGTAAAATATAAGGGGGGTAGTCAAGCTCTAATAATTGTTTAACGTAGGAAAACATTTGCTTTAAAACAATACTAAAAGAATCCTCGAGTGGAATATATACATTTATAATAGCCAAAGAAGATTGACTACCGACAGTAACTAAGTTGTTAATAGTTATTACTTGGAAAAGGTTACTTATATCAACATAGTGGGCGAACTGCCATTGTAGTGAATTTGATAAGAGACAAGCAATTCCACCTTTTGCGTGGCCTTTTTTTGATGGTATAGCCGCTGCCTCGAGGACAAAGTAATCTTTCCCACCGTATAGGATGTCTTTACACCAAGTTTCCTGAATACATATCACATCTGCATTCAAGGAAAATAGAAAATCAAATTTCTCTGGATGATTATATAGCCCTGCTGCATTCCATGATATGACTTTTAAAAGACTGTTAAAGATGTTGAAACAGTTTTGGATTATTCGAAGTATTATTAGATAGAACTCCAGGCAACCAGTTCCATCGATGATTATCTTCAGTTATGGGACTTGTCAAGTTCACGGGAATAGGGAGTACCTGGGAAACCATACTTTGCCTCTAGAGACCCACATTTTTAGGTCTCTATTATAGATGGATGGGGCTTCCTGCATAGCACTCAACTTTGTAGCCCCTTGTCTAGAGCAAGTATACTTTCCGTTATTAATGAAGGGTAATACATCAATCCCTCTGCATTGAAATTAGTAATTATTTTGGAGCAGAATTTTACCCCTACTCGTGGCCCATTTTCAAACCTTAATAAGGAAACCAGGTCAATATCACTCGACAAAATAAGTTTTAAACTATCAATATCTTTAAAATAGTTGAGCAGCGATGACCTATTTAAGTATAAGTCAGAGTCAAATAAGGGCAGGAAATCCAGTGTCAAAGTGTCCACATAAGAATTAAGGGCTTTAGGAAGTACTGGGGAAACACTCGTGGTCACAACAACCGGCTGCCGAAAAATAGGCGCTAAAGGATTGAGTGGCTCTATTACAGCTGGAATAGTTCTTGTCGTCTCTTCCACTAGAGCAGGGGACACTAGTCTATTATCCTCTTGACAAGGGACTCGCTCATCCATAGTGCAAACATCAACGGGATCTTCGACTAATTCATTGGTAGAAGTGTTCAATAAATGTTTATCATCAATTTCTACAACATCTAGCACTTCAGTATTTAAGTGCTTTTGGAATATAATCTGTCTCTGTCTTTTCTTTTTATACTTGCGGAAAGGTTTCCTATTTTTCCCTTTGTTCTTTCTGCTTTTTTCTTGTACTTTCCCCTTTACAATTGGACTTCCTTCAGGTTCTTTCTTATCCTGGTTGAAAATCGGAAATAATTCATTTTCCGGATTCTGGTTAATCTCCACCAAACTTTCTTTTTTTATAGCAGGTTCAGATTCCATCCCGCTATTAAAGGCGGGTGAGATAGGCATCTCTATAGGTTCATGTATATCAACCACTACTGACATCCTTACCGGCTCATTTTTTACCAACAAGTTATTACTGGCAAGAACATTCTGGACAACAGTCTCCAAAGGAGAAGTAGCAACATTTTCAGTATTTTTTGCCACTAATACTTTCAGTATCTGTGTAACTGAGTCCAAGATGCAATCAGAGCTCCCAACGAATTTCCCCAATAAAAACAATATGGAAGCCAATAAATGTTCTAATGCTATCAGGGAATCAGATATAGGTTTATCTTATTTAGGGTAGCCAGATGCAGAGAGAGAGCCGATACCGGATAAGTTGAGTTGTGGAGTCCTGGAATCATTCTGTAATGAAGGAATGTCATTAGGGTTTATAGATGGAGTACTACTGTATAACAATAATCCTGACGGTGTAACTCCATTTGGTGTTTTACTGGGATCAGGATGTTTCAAAGATCTCTCGTCCATATACCGACCACACAATTCAAGATCAATACTGGACGGAATAGAGTCTTCTTTTATGCAAAATTCCAGACTTTCTGCATTCTTAAGAGTATTGGGCAGAGGAACTTTCATGTCTGCTATTATTATATCAGGGTTAACCTCTCCCAGCGAACATACTGGGAGGTTAACGTCAACAGTTCGAGACAGAGAAGGCAGGTTTTTATCCGAAGCTGGTTCAAGATTAAGATCTTTCTCTATATCAGACTGTGCATCCGTTAGTATTATCATCTCAGAATCATCAGCTTTCGGGATTGGCACAGTCTTATCGACAGTTTTTTCCCATAGTTTTAATAGCTGCAACTGTCCCTTCAATAATATGCTATTATCATAGTTATTCCTCAAGGGGTTAGATCTAGTTTTTACACATGACCTCCCCCCTAGGACTCTTCCAGAGCGTAATTTTTTTGCAGTCATATTCAATGAAGAAGTAAATAACCAGGCAGCCGGCTATTTACGTAGCCAGAAAATGTTTAGATAGCAATATTAAGTCTTTAAAAGTGATTCCACAAAGGAGTTGAGGCGAAGTCCTCGGCCAGTATGCAGAAATTAATCCTTCACAAGTTTCACTTCTCTTGTTGTTATTAGTATTTAATCAAAATACAAAAAACAAATAACGGGGCCCAGCCTACCTCGGCCACTGAGGGCCACAGAGGGCCCGCCCTTTGCCCGGGCTTAGCCCGGCGCTCCCGCGCGCTCCTGCGAAGCGGAGATGGATGTCAGTTAAATTACGCTTAGGGCTGTAGGCGTGGTGATGGTCCGGGCCAGGTGTGCCTGGGCGGAGGGAGTCTTGGGACTTGTAGTCTCCCACAGATAGGCAGGCAGCAAACAAAGTTCCACAAGAAGAAAGCGCCACTCGCAATCAGGGCGCTATGCTGCTGAAGTTTCACCCGGTCACTCCTTGCAGATAGTAGCATACAGGAACGTTAGGAAATGAAGAGTGCTTCCACAATTTGCAATGGCCTCACGAACTCGGCACAAACAGCTCAGCTCAGCGCAGTCTTGTTACAATTTTGCATTTATTGCTAGCACTTCTTTTAAATCCTTTCTTCAAAAAGCTACACATAGTAACCTTTTGGACGTCCATACTTCTGTTAACGCATATAACTCTACCAATATTTGGGTTTCTGATGGTCTACCCAGGAGTCCTTGACATTGGCACCTAGCAGCACCCATCAGTTGAGTGTAAAGTAAGAACTAATATTTAAAGTAATTAAAAAATTATGTAATATTATTAAAAATAAATTATATACAGATAGATTTTAATTGTTATTTATTTCCATTTCTAATATATTTTCTGTGTTAGTGTTAGTGCCTATCTCAGTTGATCTCCATTGGAGTGTGTTGCAGGACGAGTTGTTGGCTTTGTGTGGTGCTTCACTTACTCCAAGGCTGAGAAGGAGCACATTTAATCCTGTTTTGTCAGACTTACTAGAGAAATAAATGCTGATGTGCATTTTGTGAATGGGAATTGTTTTACTCATGTGTGGGAGTGTTTTTGCACAGCATGTCTCTCCCTGAAGCCCAAACCTTTAATTTCCCTAAATCCCACCCATTTTGTAGCAATTATTCACCATTTTCCCACATAATACTAAACGTATACTTATTGTGGAGCTCTATACCTCTGGTAGACCAAAAGAGAGATGACCCAACACATTCCAGGGAACAGGGCTCTTAAGACAATTAAGCAAAATAGAAAATCCCTGGAGGAGAATGTCATGCATTTTCACTCTTAACACAATCACTCTACGGGCTCTCTATTGCACCAATTCACCAGTGAAGCTATCCAGTACTTTTATTCTAAGCATGCAGATCCAAGTTCAAATTATAATCCCAAACTGAAATGTAATGCTAACACTGTTTTATTTCAAAATAATTTTCTTCTCTCCTGTATCATTCAAAAATCTCAGAAAAACTCCGAAAATATGCAAACAATAAATACATAAAAAATCACAATCTATACATTGCAGTATCTTTTGACAATATATTAAAATACAAAGGAAACAGTGATAAAAAACAATAAACCCCCCAAAAGAAAACAAACATAATTCTCTGTTAAAAATGCATATGATCGGGGGCGTGGCTTAGCGTCGCGCTGATGGCGGACATGACTCTATTGAGCTCCCGCTAGCCCGGTGATTATCCTTGTTATTATCCTGGCACCCGGACCCGAAGTCTGTGCCAAACGTGGGGTGACGGTGGCGGACAGTCCTGGGAGCCGTCCGACCCTTAAAGCGGCGCTCCTGGGGCATCCAGAGCGGCGGAACCGGCCGGAGCGGAAAGCGGCCTGGACCTGAGCACCGGCGCCGGGGCCTCGAGTTTGGCGTCCCCGGGCCGGAGGGCTAGCGCGTGGGCCGGAGGGCCCACCTTTCTGCCCAAGCCCCAGACTGCCTGGCATTACTGAAGCACCGGGGGGATCCCTGGGTGCCCCTGCGGTGGTGGTGGCTGGAGCTGGTGCCCGGGGGGCCGCAGAGGAGGAGCAGCGGCCTACCTGGCCTGGGTGAAGCAGGGGCCTTGAGTTTGGAGGCGCCCCGCCTGGCTCCACCAGCTTCTGTTCTTGTGGCTGGAGTGCAGATGCAGTGAGGCCCGGGGGCGACGGGGCCAGAAGGGTGCCAGCATCAGCCTGCAACGTCCATAGCAGCAGTGTGCACCGGAGCGGTGGCCTGGGGGCCGGTGGGACGGCCGGGAGAAAATTGTGTCCGTGCCGGGAGGGGCATGCCTGCAGCCCTGGTGTGGACCTAGAGCAGACCCTGTGGAGAGGATCGGCAAACAGTGAGTGCCCCCCCCTGGAGGACACCCCCTCGCATTGTGGGGACGGCTAGAGGACAGAGGGGCCCGGTGGGACTGGTTTGACATTGCATTGGGTTCCTGGGCACGCTGCGGGATTTACCTGCGAGCCTAAGGTGCTCCCGGACTGTCGTGGGGCCTGCGGAGGTGGCGGGGACCTGTGGATTGACCACCTTTCCTCTCCGCCCGGTGCGTGGGTGGCGTACATCGGCTGTAGCGGTGCCTGAACACTGACCCTTCCTTGGCTGCTGCTGGGGTTGTGAGCTACCTTTCCCAAAGGATCTACTGGCGCTTTCGGTGTGACATTCCCGGAGCGGGTCCTAGCCATGACCAGAGGGGGGGTGGGCCCGCTAAGCAGGGGCCCATCGACAAGTTCACGGAACCGAATGGCGGCCCCGGAGCACAGGGCGGTCAGGGGTCGGGGCCGGACAATGCGGCGCTCATGGCGGCGATAACCCAGTCAAGGGACATGCTGGATGCCAAGATTGGGGCCGTCGGGGCGGACGTGGCCCTCCTGAGACAAGACCTTCGCAACGCAGTGGCGCGTATCACAGAGACCGAGTCTAGGATCTCAGTGGTGGAAGACGATGTCGGAACCCTGAAGCAGAAAATGGCGGCGATGGAGAGCATTCAAAAAGGCTTGGCGCTACGGGTGGAGGATGCCGAAGGGCGGGCGCGCAGGAACAACCTCCGCTTCGTAGGTTTTCCGGAGGGCTGCGAGACGGGCAATATGGAACGCTTTCTTTCCCAATGGCTGGAGAGCTGGCTCCCCCCGGATGCCTTATCCCGCTGCTTTGTGATTGAGAGCGTCCACTGGGCCCTGACGCAGAAGCCGCCAGTGGGAGAGCGGCCCAGACCGGTGATCGCCCGAATCCTGAACTTCCACGATAGAGACACTATACTGCGGGAGGCGAGGGTCAAGGATTCCCTCTTATTTGAGAACCACAGGATCATGATCTTCCCCGACTACACCAGGATGGTGCAGCAGCAGCGGCACTCCTTCCTGGCCGCTAAGGCGCAACTCCGGGGCCTTAAGATTCAGTATTCATTGCTCTACCCGGCCCGTCTGCGAGTGGTCTTTCAGTCCCGGACACACTTCTTCTATACGCCGGACGATGTCTTCAGGTGGACGGACGAAACGGTGAGGGTCAGGCCCCACGCCCAACCGGGCCTGGATCCGGGCCGCACGAGTGATTCGTCGCAAACCCAGAGTGATCAACAGGCCCGTAGCAAACGGAATAGAAAATCCAGATCCCGGAAGCGTGCCGCCTCTGACACTGGGTCTCGAACTGCTGCACTCACTGACTCAGAACACTCGGGTGGCGATGGTTGAAGGGTTATGAGTGGTCCTGCCCACCTACAGTTCCTGGCTGCCCGGGCTGAGGGAAGGGACTCTTCTGTGATGTAAGTCATCGACACTTGAACGCTGCATAAACTGTCACACAAGTTTGGTTATTCCAGTGGTTGCTGAAACAATGTGATGGGTTCGGGGTGCTCCGATGCAGGGGCTCCTGCCTCCTACTCGAGTGGGAGATGTCCGGGGGATAGGGGGAGTTCTTTGGTTAGTGGGTGTTGGGGATCCATTGGGATGGTTGGCCTTGGGTGCTCTGTTCTGGACCCGAGGCTGCCCATGCCGCGACAGATACTTCAGTGTTCCTTGAGGTATTGGGGGGGGAGGTGGGCAGTTGTGGGTCTTGTTTGGGGGAGAGGAGGGGATAGGGGCTTGGGACGGGGGGGAGGGAACTGGGTTGTTTAAGGGGCAGGGTTGGTGGTTGGTAATGGGGGGGGAAGTGGGGGGTTTGAAGGGGGTGCACGTGTTTTCTACTGTATTGAAGTATATGGTGTTGGGTGCCGAGGCCAGGTCCGGGGGGCCTCAGAGACTTTCTCATCGAGACTATGGCTGACACCTCAGGGCAGGAACTTGCTAGTGACTCTATGCAGATACTGAGTTGGAATGTCAGGGGGATGTTGGACAAAATCAAACGTGGGGCAGTCTTACGCTGGGGTAAGAGAGACTCAGCCGATGTAATGTTGCTTCAAGAAACGCATATGCTGGGTACGAAGGCGCTGAGTCTACAGCGGTTTGGTTTTCATCAAGTGTTCCATGCGGGGTTCTCCAGGGGCTCGAGAGGGGTGGCCATCCTTATCCAACTTAGGCTGTCGTATACTCATGAGCGCCATTGGATTGATCCCCAGGGTCGGTATGTCTTTGTGAAAGGCCTGATTGGCGTGGAGCCGGTGGTGTTTGGTAGTGTGTATGCCCCCCCCCCCCTCTGCAATGGTCCCTGGCGGAGAGACTGTTTGAAGTGTGGGCCGATATCCCGGACTCCTTGGCTGTGATAGGGGGTGACTGGAATGATGTTGTGGATGCATGCCTGGACCGGCGGAGGTTGCAGGGGGCTGTGGCGGCGACCCCCCCCACATGGCTGAAAGCAATGATTGAAGGGTTGGGCTAGGTGGATGCCTGGAGTCATTTGCATGCTGGAACGCGTGAGTACACGTATGTGTCCGCGGTACATGGCTCCTTCTCAAGGCTGGATTGTGTGTTTGTGCCGGGGGCCTTCCTTGACAGGGTGAAACTAGCCGTGATTCAGCCCCGGGGGCTGTCAGACCACTCCCCTGTTGCGGTACGGATTGACTTGCACAAGACGCGCCGGCCATTTCGGTGGAGGATGTCCTCGTGGCATCTCCAGCGGGCAGACTACACACAACATATGCGTGGTGCGATTGCCAAATATTGGCAAGGGAACCTGGTTGAGGGGGTTGATGGATTGACGGTCTGGGAGGCCATGAAGCCCACCCTAAGGAGCATAGACATTGCTTTGTGCGCGGCTGCCCGGCGTACCCGACGGGAAGCTATCGTCGCGGCTGCGGGGCGCGTGGAGGTGTTGGAGAATCGGTGTCGGAGGGAAGGAGATGCAATGGCGGTACGGCTGCTCCTGCAGGCGCAGCAATCCTATGCCTCGGTGTTAATGGACGAGGCTAGACAAGCTTGGCTGGCTACGCGGAGCAGGGTGTACCAGTGGGGTGATAAGTCCTGCACTATGCTCCATAGACTATGTCAACAGACGCTGCAACCAATCACATTACCAGGCCTTACGGACGGGGAGGGAATCGCCATTACGGACCCCGCGACCCTTGTGGTGAGCTTTGCCACCTACTATGCAGAACAGTATGCTCCCCGAGACAGCCTTCCGTCAGATGCTATTGATAAGTTCATTGCTGACCTCCCCCCCCGCGCAATTTCGGATGAGGCCAGGAAGGCCTTGGACCTCCCTCTGTCAGTGGAGGAACTGGGGGATGCGCTGGGCCAACTCAATGTGGGTAAGGCGCCGGGACCGAGTGGGTTCCCCAGCGAATTCTACAAGAAATTCCACCTGCAGCTTGGGCCGAACTATAGACGGGCGTTAGAAGTGGCGCGGGAGCGTGGTCGCCTGCCGTCGGACTGGCGTCAGGCCGAAATTGTGGTGTTCCAAAAGCCGGGTAGGCCCCCAGATCGACATGACTCATATCGTCCCATATCCCTGCTCAACTTCGAAGCCAAATTACTGGCCAAGGCGCTGGCAAACCGTCTTCTCCCTTATGTTACAGATCTGGTCCACCCGGATCAGGCGGGCTTCATGCCGCATTGAGCGACGCGACACAACATCAGGCGTGCACAGGCTGCGGTGGACGCTGTAGGGGCGACCGGGGAGCGGGCTGCACTATTGCTGGCAGATATTGACAGGGCGTTCGATTCGGTCAGCTGGGCCTACCTCTTCGCCCTCTTGCCGCGTCTCAACCTGGGCCCGGTGTTCATCTCATATGTTAGGTTGTTATATACAGACATCACTGCCTCAGTTCGCATCTCCGGGGCGATCTCAGAGAGGTTCCCGATTGCCAGGGGGACCCGGCAGGGTTGCCCGCTATCCCCTTATCTCTTCGCTCTGGCCATGGAACCACTAGCCGCATGGGTACGCGTAGATGCACAGTATCGTGGCTTTGTGTGGGGGGAGGAACTCTCGGATAGAATCGCACTATACGCGGACGATGTCCTCTTTTTTATGACGGACCTTCACCGCTCAGGCCCTCGAATATTGGAAATAATGCAGGTCTTTGGCGAAGTATCGGGACTCTTCCTCAACCCGCGCAAGTCAACCCTGTGGGTGCTGGGTGGAGAGCTTGAGACGTACCCCTGGGCTTCGGCCCTACAGATGGCGGTAGGTGGTCTAAAATACTTGGGGGTCTTCCTATCTGAGTCCGCTGTAATTGCATGGGAGCGTAACGTGCTACCGGTGTGGGACAAAGTCCAATCAGACATCAAAACCTGGTCTCGCATGCCCCTTAACATCTACGGCAGATCTGCAATCTTTAAGATGGTCGCCCTCCCGCGGTTCTTATACCAATTACAGAACCATCCGTATAGAATTGATCCACAGTGGTTCCGTCGCGTGAACTCAGTACTGGGCCGCTTTCTTTGGGCTGGTGGCGTCTCTAGAGTGGCGCTGCGGACTTGCTTCCTATCCACGTACTGTGGAGGTCTGGCTACTTCTGACCTCCTGTCCTACTATCAGGCCTCTCATCTGCTAGTTCTAAATGAGTGGTGGTACGGCGACCACAGCGACCCGGCATATGCACTGGAACACTTCTTGATGGGTGATGCCACGCTCCATACACTGTTGGCGGCGGAAGAAATTGCCGCGGGTCACACAAGTAGTTTTTGCAATTTGGAGGCAGGCGCTGCGCCGCATGGGTTGGTGGGGTAGGCTGACAGCGCAAACTCCACTGTGGAACAACGGACAGCTTCCCGCACTGGCTTCCTTGTCGGGGTTTAGTGGCAGGGACGCCATCGGGATTTCCTCACTTGGCCACGTCCTTGCGGGGACTACCCTCAAGTCCTTTCAGGACCTCAGCACCGAATTCAGCATGTCCAAAACCCAATTCTTCAAATATCTGCAATTCCGCCATGCGCTCGCGCCAAGTCTAGTGGGGCTGGACCAACTTCCCGAATTCAGCCCAGTGGAGGCCAAGCTCTTCGTGGGGGACCTGGGAGACAAGAAAGTCTCCAAAATATACCAAACGTTAGTCACCCACTGCTCCTCTTCTCTCCTGTCGTTGAAGGCCTCCTGGGAGACTGATATTGGTTCCTTGGATGAAGATGACTGGAGGGAGGCCCTTGAGTCCCCCCGTGGGGCCGCCATTGCTGTGCGGCTCCGGTTCATACAATTCAAATACCTGCACAGGGCCTACTACACTAGGGAGAGACTGTGGAGGGCGGGTCTTATTGCTACCCCGGAATGCTTGCGCTGTGGGACTGAACGAGGTACGCTGCTGCACACGGTGTGGGCTTGTGTGGGTCTCACCCGATTCTGGAATGGGGTGTGGAATTGTCTGTCGGAGGTACTGGGGTGGGACCTTCCTCGTACACCCAGGCTGGGTCTCCTTCATGTCCTAGAGAATGTGGGGGGAAACATCTACAAACGTCACCTCCTATTGCTGGGTCTAGTTGTGGCTAAAAGGGATTTGGCGAGAGCCTGGAAGAACGACCATGCTCCCCCACTTAGCGCCTGGAAAGCAGGCCTAGACTTTCTCATGGGGCTTGAATTACCTGTGTTTGAGGCCAGGGGATGCCCCCGGAAACATTACAAGATCTGGAAGCGGTGGGCGGATTACAGGGGGTTGACCTTGGAACCGCCAGTTGATGTGGACGATATACAGCCCCTGGAAGGGGGCCTTGGGGCCTAGAACGGCATCAGATGCCTACTGTACAATACTTGTCTACTATTGCGGAATGTGAACACGTCTAGGCCGTATGTTCCATCTGCTACACATTTATTGTTGACGGTGTCCTCCTGATTGTGGAGAACTGTACTTATGCTCTGCCTAAACTTTCAATAAAAGCTGTTGTGAAAAAAAATGCATATGATCCGAATACCATGCATGATATATGGGGAACTTTTAGTAAAAAGATTTCTTTTTTATCTAAGTGTCCCTAGCTCTTTCGGATTCTTTAAAAACAAAGGCATCAACGCGTTTTGGTGGTGTATAGACTTTGTGAACTGAAACCACCTTCCTCTGGTCAAAAATCGATATGGGGTCGCTTTTCTTCTCATTACAGAGTTTATATCGTAATGGATGTAGGTCGTACTGCAGGGTAGGATTTGTTATTATCCTATCCTCGATCCTTCTAATTGTTGGATCTGTTCCTTGGGATTTAGTGTTAGTATCTTCAATAATTCTTTTTCCTGATTGGGGAGCTCTGGCCTCCTATTTCTCCTGTTACCTTACTTGGTCGGTACCCGGGGTTGATCAGACATATTAAAAACACTTGTGCCAACTTCAGAGTTTTTCCGAGATTTTTAAATGATACCGGAGAGAAGAAAATTATTTTTAAATAAAACAGTGTAAGCATTACATTTCAGTTTGGGATTGTAATATGAACTTGGATCTGCATGCTTAGAATAAAAGTACTGGATAGCTTCCATGGTGAATGGGTGCAATAGAGAGCCCGTAGAGTGATTGTGTTAAGAGTGAAAGTGCATGACATTCTCCTCCAGGGATTTCAGACAACTCCATGCAGAACAGATAGGAGATGCAAAGGCAAAGATTTCCAACTGGAGATTTATGAATTGCATTTTGGAGATTGTATAGTAATATTACTTTGCATACTCCGAAATTGCTTTTCAGAATAGGCCCCAAAGTGTTCCAGTAAAAAGGTTTTCATCTGTTTTCTACAAGTTTAAGATACCAACTAGTTTGATGGAAGGCGAGTGGGAATTCCAGGATATAGGAGTGCCAAGTGAGAAGGCTTGTATTTCACTACATTACACTGAAATCCTGGAGGCCCTGTTGTCAATGAGAAATGAAGTTATATGCCTTTCAAGAGAAAGTAAAATGTTATTGAATCACAAAAGCTTTATTGTAAACTTAACCATGAACTACAACAGCAGCAGTCTAACGAAAGATGATGTCAATCTACATAAACCTATTTTGAAGTTGTAAAATGAACTGTAAAAAGATACTTATCACATAATGTACATTTATGGCACTCACAAATGTACATTTATTTGTCTATTGCTTATTTTCCTAACGTTTTATAAAACACGATCATGGCCCAAAGGTGTAAGAGCACTGTATAGCATGAAACATTGAAACATAAACAAACAACGAGTTACAACACACCACAATGGGTTACAATAGCATAGACACAGCTGTTAGAGAAACTTTTTGTTAATTAAGCATCTTTCAGGCAATAGTGGTATCACACTATTCTTGAAAAACAGATAGTAGGAGTTTGTTCATATTTTCGGTGGCAGAGAGTTTCATATTGTGGGTGCACTACCAGTGAAGGAGTGAAAGTAGGATCTTTCTGTCTTGAATCTGGGTGGCTCTAGGAATAGAGAGTAGAGAGTTTGAGTTTCTCAGTGAGCGGTTGCCTCTGGAGATGGTTAGTTCCTTGGCCAGGTATTTGGGGGTTCCATGATGTAAATGTTTGTGTGTGAAAAAATCCAGCTTTAGGATGCAATGTGCTTTGCTAGGTAGCCATTTAAGTGTGGTCAGAGATGGGGTGATGCGTTCAAAGCGATTTGCTCCTGATACTAATCTGCATTTAGTGGAGCCAAGTGAGATTTCAGTGTGCCAGTTAGCACCGGAATAGCATAATCTGATCTGCGAATTACAAGTGCTTGTACAACATTTTGGAAGTCGGGTACATTACAACCTGAGTTGAATTGGTCAATCCATGAAGACCGTTATACATACCATTCTCTGCCAGATGCACAGTCCTCTTTGACAAGTAAAATCAACACCACTAAACTGCTGTTGATAATGCATTGACCTGCGGTATTTATATAACTCCTATTAGTACACATCTGTATCCATATTTTATCTTCTAACTTTAAAAAAACGGATTGGAATATTAATGTGCGTCCCTAGATCGACTGCCTGCCCTTAAAAAATATTTTTAGAGCCAGTCACAAAAGTGAAGAGGTCCCCTGGGGAGCCCTTCCTATTTGCAACTCCATTACCACCCTCTTGAAGAGGGCAGTAAATTGTGAGTGTCACTATTGGGGAGGGAATGCCCCTTTCTAATAGCGAGTCGCAAAATACTAATTTGCGAGTGGCAATTTTTCGCCACTCGCAAAATAGTGTTTACACGTGGCCATGTAGGTTTTTGGTTGCGCAAATGGGTCGCAAACCCGTTTGCGCACGCAAAAACTGGTTGTACATCTGGCCCAAAGTTATTACACCTGGGAATAACCACAGCCCTTGTTAAGGTGTACCACTAAAGTCACTAAATAAACCTGAGCTGAACCCCTTGCTAGCAATGGCACAGAGCAGACAGCCTTAACTTAGAGTCTATGTGAAAAGTATTTATGCAGTACCAAAACAGTAATACAGTTAAAATCCAAAAAAATACAAAACAATAAAAATCCCAGACCAAATTTGGATAGAGTAAAATGTAATAAAATAGCTTCGCATTCCTCAACTACCAGACACTTTCACTCAGCAGTACTCCTACCCACACACACCCTTCATATATGTAGAACCTGGTCGGGTGCTCTGCCTTTTTCTACCTCGCTCCTTAAGCCTGCAACAACATGCACCTGCACATCAGAGCCATGTCCTCAGTTCTTGAATTTCGCAAGAAACTGAAGATCTGGCTCTTCAATTAGCCCTGTCTGTGGCTCAGCCCAAACAGCTCCTGCTTCAGCACCAGGATATCCGCGCTATATAGAAATGTACATTCCTTGGAAGAGGTTGCTCTTGATTCCAGAAGTAATCTAATGTTTTGGGGTCTTAGGTCTAATATTTATGCCCCATTTTCTCTTTGTAGTCTTTGAGCTCAGTAAAAGCCAATTCTGTCCTCAATGGTCCAACTTCACCACATGACGGGGAGACAGCATTGTGTAGAGAAGACACAGCCTATTCTGGTGCTAATGAAAACTCCTTCCACTACTCTAAAAGCAGAAAGGTCTATTCAGCCTGGCCATGAGTCACCCAGGAAAGGCAGGACACACCTCGACCCCCTTTGTGACTGTCTAGAATGAATGCACAGCCCAAGCTCCTGACACTCCAAAGCCAGATGGTGAACACAGAAACAGGGAGAGGCACACAGGATGGTATCGTAGAGTGGTGTGGAGTGGCAAGGGAACCTGGTTGAGGGGGTTGATGGATTGACGGTCTGGGAGGCCATGAAGCCCACCCTAAGGAGCATAGACATTGCTTTGTGCGCGGCTGCCCGGCGTACCCGACGGGAAGCTATCGTCGCGGCTGCGGGGCGCGTGGAGGTGTTGGAGAATCGGTGTCGGAGGGAAGGAGATGCAATGGCGGTACGGCTGCTCCTGCAGGCGCAGCAATCCTATGCCTCGGTGTTAATGGACGAGGCTAGACAAGCTTGGCTGGCTACGCGGAGCAGGGTGTACCAGTGGGGTGATAAGTCCTGCACTATGCTCCATAGACTATGTCAACAGACGCTGCAACCAATCACATTACCAGGCCTTACGGACGGGGAGGGAATCGCCATTACGGACCCCGCGACCCTTGTGGTGAGCTTTGCCACCTACTATGCAGAACAGTATGCTCCCCGAGACAGCCTTCCGTCAGATGCTATTGATAAGTTCATTGCTGACCTCCCCCCCCGCGCAATTTCGGATGAGGCCAGGAAGGCCTTGGACCTCCCTCTGTCAGTGGAGGAGAGTTCCATAGAGTAGCATTACAGAGAGTGACAGGGACTGGCATAGATCAGAGTGGTCTAGAGTAGAAGGGAGTTGAGTCGAGTGGTGTAGAGTGGAGTTGACTAGGGTAGAGGGGTGTAGAGTAGAGTGGAAAAGATTGGCATTGAATGGAGTGAGGTAGAGAGCTGTGGAGAGGTGTTAAGTGGAACAGAGTGGGGTAGATTAGAGGGGCATACAATAGAGTGGATTAGACTGGCGTGTCGTGGAATAGATTGGTGTAGAGTGGGAAAGAGTGCTGTAGAGTGGAGTAGCATAGATTGGTGTGGAATTGCGTAGACTGGCATGGAGTAGAGTGGCAAAGAATGGGGTGGAGTGGAGTAAAGTGGCGTGGTGTTAAGTAGAGTGGCATAGAGTGGAGTGGAGTGGTGTAGAGTGGAGCAACATAGAGTGTACAGTAGAGTGGAGTGCCATAGATTAGAGTGGCATAGCCAGGATGGAGTAGAGTGTCATAGAGGGTGTTGAATGGCATAGAGTGTGTTAGAGTGAAGTGGAGTAAAGAGGAGTGGAGTGGGTTAAAGCTGAGTGGAATAGAGGAGTGGCCTACAGTGCAGTAGTGTAGAATAGAGTGGAGTGGAGTGGCGCAGTGTGGAGTGGCATAGAGTGGATTGACATTAAGTAGAATGGCATAGAGTAGAGTGGAAAAGAGTGGGCTGGGGTGGAGTGGAGTGCAGTAGAGTGGCTTAGAGTGACATGGATTGGGTAAGAGTGGCATGGAGTGGAATAGTGTAGAGTAGGATGGCATAAAGTGGAGTGGCATAGAGTGGAGTGGAGTGACATAGAGTAGCAAGGCGTAGAGTGGAGATGTGTTTAATGTCTAAGTGGCATTTTGTGGAGTAGAGTAGAGTGGCATAGAGTGGAGTGGAGTGGAGTGGAGTGGAACAGCATGAAGAGGCGTGGAGTGGAGTTGCATCAAGTGGGGAATAGTAGAGTGGTGTAGAACCGACGGAGTGGTGTAGAACCTGGGCTTCATCCTGGACTCCTCCCTGTCTATGACCAGACAAGTCAATGCCGTCTCATCCTCGTGCTTCAACACCCTGCGCATGCTCCGCAAGATCTTCAGATGGATCCCCATGGAAACCAGGAAGACCGTCACCCAGGCACTTGTCACCAGCCGACTTGACTACGGGAACACCCTCTACGCCGGAACCACAGCGAAACTTCAAAAAAGACTCCAACGCATCCAGAACACCTCCGCCAGACTCATCCTCGACATCCCCCGACACAGCCACATCACCGGACACCTGAGAGATCTGCACTAGCTCCCCGTCAGCAAGAGAATCACGTTCAGACTCCTCACCCACGCACACAAGGCTCTCCACGACCTGGGCCTCAAGTACCTCAATGACCGCATGACCTTCTACACGCCCACCGCCAGTTACGATCGACCGTCTACGCACAAGCCACTGTACCACGCATCCGCAGAGCCACCGCCGGAGGAAGATCCTTATCCTACATGGCAGCCAAGACGTGGAACTCCCTCCCCACCCACCTCCGGCGAACCCAAGACCATCTCGCCTTCAGGAAGCAGCTCAAGACCTGGCTGTTCGAGCAGTAACTTTCCCCTCCCTCAGCACCTTGAGACCCTCCCGGATGAGTACTGCGCTATACAAATGACGTGATTGATTGATTGAGTAGAGTGACATAGAGTGTGGTGAAGTGGAGTAGAGTGGTGTGGTGTGGTGCAGAGTGGTGTAGAGTAGTGTGGTGTGGAGTACATTGGCATGGAGTAAAGTAGAATGATGTGGAGTGGCGTAGTGTAGAGATGAGTAGCACAGAGTAGAATAGAGTAGCGTGGAGTGGAGTTGCATAGAGAACAGTAGATGGCATAGATTGGCATAGAGCAGGGGCAGTTCCTTCATTTGAGTGGAGGAACCTTGCCCCACAAAGAAAAGCCCCAGGTCAGAGCTGAAAAATAAAATAGTAATAATGTTTATCAGTTAGTGTTACCATTTTATTTTTCGGCAACCAACCCGTCTAGAACTGATTGTCAGTACAGGGTGGGCCATTGCTGCTGAGTGGCAGCAGGGAGCTGTGTGCTCAAGTTTAAAATGTCCATGCCTCTTTGGCGGCCATCTTGCGACAACCAGCCGGACATGTGCACTGAAACCTCTCTAACCCAGCTGTCTTAAAACAGCTGGGTTAGAGAAAGCAAAACCTCCACTGCTCTTGTGAGCGCTGAAAGAGGCCGCTCCCACCAATCCTGTTGCTGTTCTCATAAAGAAAGCAGCACCAGGATTGGCTTGGGAGTTTGGAGCCTGCCTGCCTCGAGGCGAGAAGACCTTTGAGGAAGACGTTGACTCGCAGGAAATTGCCTTTTATTTAATTTTCTTTTTTTCAATGTCCCACCTGCTCACCACCCTCAGGACATGTCAGCCGCCACTGGCGTAAAGTAGAGTTGAGTGGTGTAGAGAGGCATGGAGTGGAGTAGAGTGGAGTGGTGTAAATTAGAGTGGCGTTGAGTGGAGTGGAGTAGATAAGTTTAGGGTTGAGTTGTGTAGAGTAGAGTGACGTAAAGGACGTGGCATAGAGTAGTACAATTGTGTGTGTGAGTAACAAACGCACAAATAGGGTGAAAGGGGCATAAATAAGAAGTTATATGCTTGTGTTAAATGTAGGACACCACCTTGCATCCCTAGAAAGAACACTGAAATGCTTATAAAAAAAGTGTATTGTAAAAAGACAGGGAAGAACAAAGGAGAGGGAGAACACATGTACATGCTCCATGCTCCAGGGAGGAGCTAACACAATAAAGGAAAGGAAGCCTATGAGAGCTAAGCAATCAAAAGATTACAAATGAGAGTGGCATAATGTGGATTGACGTAGAGTGGAATGGCGTAGAGTAGAGTGGCGGGGAGTGGAGTGGTGTAGAGTGGAGTGGGGTAGAGTGGAGCGGAAGCTCAGTCAGCTCAGGAACGAAACCCTGCAGCCCAATCCATGTCCTCTACATGCCATAAGTTATCATATTTGGGCATATTTGAGCAAAGGTTTTTTAATAACAGACTGCTCCTAATTCATACAAAAATTAATGAGTACATTTATAACATACTGTCTCAATGTTATAATGGCATTCTCCTACATATGTGATAGCAAATGTGAATATATGCATACATGTATAACAACTATATAAAACATAGAGATGTTGTGTGTTACACTTTTATTTACACACTCAAAGAAGCTTCCGACTGGCATTCAGCATTGCGAATAGCAAGTCACCTTTAACCCTCACTGTGGCAATCTGCAATGGAATGAAGGACAAGGCCTAAACAGCCTTCCATCTTACAGGTTCTGTAAACTCAATACTATAAAGTGAGCAAAAGCAATGGCTGGTTATGTACTGGAAATCTTGACTACTACAAGTTTTACTCTTCCTGTCATAGTCTTTACCCTGAGCGCGAAGGCTCCTCCCACGAGCATAGTCACCAAGCATAAATAAACATGTTTCCCATCCCTCTAACATGGTCAACTTTCCTTTTCCTGTCATATGATATAAAATAAGAAGACTACTGACATCATATCCTTCAATCCCAAATTATCTGAAGCTGATAACCCACATGGAATGGGAGGGATGAGAAACCTTGACTGTGATTGAGTAGAGTAGTAATCAATCATTACCTCTTCATCCCTCTTCCCGGTCACAGTCCATACTCTATGCGCTGATACCCAAGCAGGCAATCATCTTCATAATGAAGAGTTCATAAATCAAAATTGCTTAATTTATTAAGATATTAGTTCAAAATAAAAATGATTGAATTCATCAGGGATTCTCCACTGAGCTTAGAACCCAAGCGCTAAATGGCATGCATCTGGAACACCTTCCCTTATTAGCAATCTATCATGACTCACAGAAGTATGAGGGGAAGCCAATGCCATTTCAGTGCAAATGTCTTGTGTAGTAGCAACTTTCAATGCAGCCCAGGAAGTCTCCACAGTGCAAAGGCTGCGGGGGCCTGTATTACGCCACAACTGGCTTCAGTGCTCATTCCTTCTCACTCTGTTGCCGGCTAAAAAGCAGTACCGCTCACAGCAGGCCATCCCCGAGAAGACCCTTTGGGGCTACACATGCTTCAGGATACTGAACTGCTCTGGAGGCCTCCGTATTCGCAGCTCATGTCCACTCGCACAGTGTGATCATGTGAAGCTAGAGATCTGTCTAACAACCCCAATACAGTTGGTGCACGCAAGCACATTTTAAGTATAACATATCAGTTGATGACCTTGCAAAAAAACATTTATCAAGATGTTGTAGTTTTAGTTCATAGGTAGATGCATTTTTCGTTAACAGGTGTAAGGATAACAAATTGTTGATTTTGTTTATTTATTTATCCATTTATAGAGCGCGTAGTTACCCCGCGGTGTAAGTAAGGGTGATTACAACATACCATTTAGAGGAGGGAAGGCAGTGGCACTAGGCTCACTCAGATTTGATCCTGCGGTTGATTGTTGAACCAAACATCCTTTCCTTTGCTGCTTGACGGACAAACACACACCACACACAGTCGCTCTCTCCTAGTGTTAGTGATATTAGTAAAGGTCCTATTCTGGCTGGTCTCGCTTATTTCCAAATACCAATCACAGCATGTTGTGCCCCATTTTTGAGGGGATAGCTCAGAATAGGCCATAATTATCACTCCCAATTGTAATTGTAATTGTAATTGTAAAATAGTTTTTATAGAGCGCATGCTATCGCTCCACGGAGCATATTGGCGCTGTAAAAACCGTAGCCTAGAATGGTGGGCCGGAAATACTACTCACATCACTTTCAAAGTACCTGAAGGTTTATTTGAGCCTAGACTAACTGTTTACTAGCCGTGTCTGGTAGATTAAAAATCCAGGTTTTCAGGGCTTTCCTGAATTCGATTTCAGTGGGGATTTGCCTTAGGCTTTGTGGGAGTTTATTCCAGGCTTTAGTACCAAGGACGGCAAGAGATCTTCCTCCTTTGGTGGCTAGTCTAAATCTGGGGACTGTTAGGAGACACATGTCTGATGACCTCAAGTTCCGACTTGGTATGTACGGCTTGAACCGTGGGAGCAGATATTTAGGTCCTTTTTTGTGGTATGCTCTAAAAGTAATTACCAGTGTCTTAAAGAGCACTCGCTTGTGTATGGGGAGCCAGTGTAACTGCTTTAAGGCAGCAGAAGCAGAAGATCTCCTTGGAAGATTAAGCACCAGGCGTGCAGCAGCATTTTGGACAACCTGCAACCTGTGCAGGGTAGATCTATTCACTCCTGCATATATGCTGTTGCAGTAGTCTAAACGTGATGAAATTAGTGCCACTGCAACTGTCTTCTTTGCTTCCAAAGGGATGAAGTTGAAAAACTTTCGAAGACCACGTATGATGTTGAAACACGATCCAGCCACTGCATTCACTTGTTGTTTAAATAATTTTCTAAGACAGGGTCTCTCATTTAATCTAGCCCGATATTTCTTGCATCAGATGCTGGTCCCTCAAATTCGTTGCATAGGCACTCCTGGACCAGAGGCACTTCTCCTTTATGGGCTCCATGACCACACTGACCACACCCTCCTTGTTTCCTGGACAATTTTTTATTATACCAAGGGTGAATAATAAAATATTACTCACTCTTGGTAGAATTTTAAAAAATGCAGACCTACTTCGGGCCCAGCAGCAACCTGAGGCAGCAGGTGACGTTGTTTGATTGCTTGCACAGGTGCATGAAGGTGCCTGCTCCAGTCATGAGAAACATTGTGCAGGGCTTGGGAAATCCCAGCACTGTGAGGATGTCTGTGTGATTATGCGTGTAAGAGTGAAAGAAAGAAGAGAAAGTGAAGGAGTTGGAGTGAGTGAGATTGCGTGATAGTAAGAATGAGTATGACTTAAAATTAATGCCAGTGAGGGAGAATGACAGAGTGTAACAGAGTGCTACTGTGAGTGAGTCCCTGTCAAGCTGCGTAATCTAGAATGAGTAAGGATGAGTGGTACCGAGTGAGACTGAGTAGGTCACAGTGAGAGTTAACAGAGCAAATGAGTGTGCCAGAGCCCTCCAAAAGGAAACTAAGCTTGCTCATTCGAGCCAAGGTTTTCGCCCCACCACTTTTAATGGTCACCAGCAGCCACTGTGACTAACAATAGTTTCTGAGTGCGAAGAAAGATGCATGATTTCGTGGAAATATTTACGTCCAGTTTTTTTAAGAGAACATCGTGACTTTTACAGCATTGATCAGTATAAACCATTGAGTGGAAATTAAAGTTTCATTAGATCATTGGAATGCTAAGCGCTCCATTGAAAACAGTGGAGTGCTCCGTGCTTCAGATGGTTAGTAGAAGCCTGGAGCATCAACATTCCAATGTTTAACAAAGGCCTTTAACAGTGGAACCGCCTTTAATGGCCAGTAGTAAAGGCGATAATATTTAATGGCCAAATAAATATGAGACTTGTCTTCCTGACGAGTCACTACCCTAGTTGAGGCACAGCACTTTCATTTGCTTAAAGAAAAACTGCAGATCTCTCCTTCCATCCAGATTACAAAAGAAAGGGTTTCCTCACTCGAAATTACTTAAGCAATTGTAGGAGCATCGCCTCTTAGATGACGTAGTCGGCTGCTCCCGAGGCAGCTTTATGTAGTAATTAATTTTCAAAGGAACTTTATGTTGAAGGGGGACTCTGACAACCTTATGGGCCTGAGGCTTCAGGAATAATTAAGGTTGGGCCTAAAAATAAATAGTAGGTAACTGCTGGAGGTCTGAGACAAACAGCAATTTATAATTAAATAGGAAGGGAAAGGGCACTTTCCAGTAACTGCGGTATGATCCGCATACTGATGCACTGAGGAATGAATTGAATTAATGGTTTGACCGCAGGCTGTTCACCAGACAGGATGAAGCACAGGGCAATTATTGATTCTAGACAGCGCAGTAAAGAACAAGTAACTTTCATGCAACTTTTTATTTTCTGGATAGTAGAGAATAGTCTTTACGGGAAGGAAAATGCACATTAACGATTTTGTCACCGATTTTATC
This sequence comes from Lissotriton vulgaris, assembly GCF_964263255.1. Taxonomy (NCBI): domain Eukaryota; kingdom Metazoa; phylum Chordata; class Amphibia; order Caudata; family Salamandridae; genus Lissotriton; species Lissotriton vulgaris. The sequence goes on from NC_141686.1 coordinate 72,047,337, forward strand.
ACTGGGATGGAAGACGAGAGCAGTGACCCAGATTTGGCACATGCAAACCTTGGACATGGATGAAAAAAAGATATGAGTCGCAAGATGGCGCTTCATTATAAAAGAGCTTAAGTACGTAAGAAGCTTACAAAATCATGTTGTCCATGCTGTCCTAGAAAAAATAATTCCATGGAGAACTGTGACCTGCTCTTCTGCAGACACATGATCACTCATGTACATTTTATATATATTTATAAATATTCACTGAAAAAACCATAGGTTTCAGGGCTGTTATAGTTAGCTGGACATTTCACTCGTACAAAACCAATGAAATTCTTCCGTTATGAGATGTCATCAGTGACGTCATCAGTGATGTCACTGACCATGTCATGAATGATGTAATATGTGACATCATCAGCAGTGGATTGCGGGCGCGCAAGTTATAGTTAGTACAACTAACTATAACGGAGGACTTTCAATGGTTTTGTACAAGTGAAATGTCCAGCTAACTATAACAGCCCTGAAACCTATGGTTTTTTCAGTGAATTTCTAAGAATTTTTAAATGCTAATTCCTAACTATAACAAGTCTGATAAAATATTTTTATTTTAATATATTTATATTATTTTCTTATTTTTTTTTCAGTTGGAATTATCAATGCTATCCTATGCAAGGAAATTCAATTTGTAGGTAAAGTATGTTCACCTTACTTTTGTAATCCAATGCTGGACTCCTAGGTTCAGCACTGGGACCTCTATCTAAAAAGTAATTACGTTTTTATCGTTGGCACCATTTTTAGAGAATATTTGTAAGTTTCAAAAATCAACACTTAGAAACTTTTTCAGCAAAAAGCAGGCAATGATATCTTATGGAAGGAAATTCAAGTTACTGGTAAGTACGGTTAGAATTACTTTTCAGGATCAGTACTGGGCTCAAAGATGCAGCACTGAGGTCTCTCCTGAGGTGAGTAAATCGGAATTCGTAGTTCAGCTGATTTTACTTCGGTCCAGTATATATAGATCCACTTTCCTACACCATCCCCTCCCTTCACCACTGTGCAAACCCGCCTGTGGTGCGTTTTAAGTTGGGGAAATGATTCCCCTTCAATCCTGAGGGTCCCTAGAGTCCAACCAGCCCACTAGGTACATCCAGTAAGCGCTACACAGCTGCGTAGCAGAGAGATGTAAAAAGGGGCACGGTCTGCACCGCCTCTCTGCAAAGCAGCTCGGTGGTGCTTCCTGGAAGCACCTGGTGGGCTACTTGGCCCCCATGGTTCCTCAGGATTGAAGGGGAATTTTTGCACACAGTACCTCAGGCCCTGTCCCCTCCCTTCACCACTGTGTAAATGTGCCCTGTGGCCGTTCTAAATTGAGAGATTAAGTCCCCTTCAATCCTAAGGGTCCCTAGAGTCAAAGTGCCCACTAGGTATCTCCAATAAGCCCCACAGAGCTGCTTTGCAGAGAGGTGTAAAAAGGGACATGGCCTCTACTTACCTGTCTGCAACACAGCTCCCTGGTTCATACTGGAGATACCTGTTGGACTATTTGGCCCTCAGGGACCCTCAGTATTGAAAGAAAATGAATTCCCCAACTTAAAACGCACCACAGAGTGCGTTTGCACAGTGGTGAAGGAAGGGGGCGTGGCCTGAGGTAAAATGTCCGCAAGCACGCCCCTTGGCGCGTTTTAAGTTAGAGAATTAATTCCTCCTCAATCCTGTTGGTCCCGGGGGGCCAACTAGCCCACCAGGTACCTACAGTATGCGCCAGGGGGCTGCGTTGAAGTGAAGTGTTCAGAGGTCATGCCTCTTTTTACAACACTCTTCAACGCAGCTCTGTGCTGCTTACTGCAGGTACCTGGTAGGCTAGTTGGCCCCCAGGGACCCTCAGGATTGACAAGGAATTAATTCCCCAATTTAAACCGTGCCACAGGTGTGAATTCAGGCCCGCCCCCTCCCTTCACCACTATTCAAACGCGCCATGGCGCGTTTTAGGTTGGGGGATTAACTCCCCTTGAATACTGATGGTCCCTGGGGTGCAACTAGCCTACCAGCTACCTCCAGTAGTCACCAGAGAGCTGCGTTGCAGAAAGGTGTAAAAAAGAGGCGTGGCCTCAGTACACCTCTCTGCAACGCAGCCCCCTGGCCATTCCTGGAGGTTCATGGTGGGCTAGTTGGCCCCAGGAACCCCCAGTATTCAAGGGGAATTTGTTCCCCCTTTACTACGCACCAGGGGGCGTGTTTGCAGAGTGATGAAAGGAGGGGGCATTGCCTCCGTGGCAATTCTGGTCGTTTTTTTATTTTATTTTTTTAAGAAGCGGGGCTGTGTAGCCCCCCTTCTTTTTCAATTATGTGGGCTCTAGGGACACCAAAAAATGTGGAAAGGGGCTGCGTGACCCCCCTCCTGAGGCCTTGGGAATCCATCACCGGGGTATGGCCTTTTCCTTTTTTTTTTAAAACTGTTGGGGAGGGGGGCCAAGTGGCCCCCCTCCTGGGCCACTTATGGCCCTGGAGTCCCCATCACCCGGGCCGGCCTTTCTATTTTTTTATTTTTTACTTTTAGGGAGGTGGGCCGCGTGGCCCCCCTCCCGGGCCACTTGTAGCCCGGGGACCCCATCCCCCGAGGCTGGCCCTCTCCTTTGGGTACCTTGGGGGGTCCCGAATCCCCCCACGGTCCCAGCCGGCTCCCCGCGTCCAGCTAACATGCTGCTCCCCATGTGGAAAAGCAATCTGCTTTGCTTCATTGAAGCAAAGCAGTTTGCAATGATAGGGCGGGAGCTGTGAGGCTACCGCCCTGTCATTGCAAACGACAGTGTCCCAGGGATGGGCATCCCGGGACACTGCAGGAGCCGGCCCTGAACGGTTGGCGGTCCCCAGGGCCATCAATGGCTTCAGGAGGGGGGCCGTGTGGCCCACCCACCCATATTTTACAAAGCCCCAGGGGTGGTGGTCTCCGGGGTTTGGGGGTCCATCTTGGACCCCCAATTCGAATCTTTAGTGCCCCGGGGAGGTGGCAGTCCCCCGGGCGTGTGGGGAAGCTTGAGCCCCACCACAGGGTATTTATTTATTAAAACATTAAACTTTTAAGCCCTAGGGGCGGCAGTCTCCAGGACTCCGGGGTGGCCGTGTGCACCACACAATTATTGATACTTTTCCCCTGGAGGTGGTGGTCCCCGGGGCAGAGTGGGGGGATTATGCCCCCCACACTTTATTTTCCAAATGCCCTCAGGACTTGGCCCCCCGGGGGCTAATTAGCATTGAAACGCAGGAGACCGCGCTTTGTTGGTTGTTTTTTATCGGCAGGATCCACGCACCCTATTTTTTGGGGGGCCTTAGGGGTCCTTGTGGGACCGGTTTCACATCTTTTCCTTAGGTTTCTTGTGCCTCGGTTCTACCGAGGCACAAGATGACTGCCAACACTTCCTGATTTGAAGTGTTGACAGCCAATTAGCATGCAGCTCATGCTCGGCAGGGTGCGCGGATCCTGCATGGCCATAGATATATATGTGATTTTAATTGTGATTTTCTCAGGAACTACTGAACAGATTTACACCATTTAAGCAAAAGGCACAACTCTAAACCAAGGTCTACCTCTTTGCCAAATTTGGTGTAATTCTGTTCAGCAGTTCGGGTTGTAGCTGCGACTAAATGATCCAATGGGAAATTGCATGGGGAAAACTGTTTTAGGACCTCCCTTTTTTCTCAGCCCCTGCTTGATGAATCATCCCAAGACTTTCAGGATAGGAGCGGACTGGAGCTGGCCATTAGTTCTGAAAATTTCACGAAGATTCCTCAACTGGCGCCAAGGTTATTGCAAATAGAATGTTGCAGATTTCCAAAGGAAAATAGGTCCTAACTATAACTACCTACTATATATATATATATATATATGTATATATATACAAACTTCGCAGGAAACCCCCTTTGAAGAAAGCCACAGGAAGAATCCAATATCATCACGTGGTTTATTAACAGCATGCAATTTATTTATTTATTTTTTATTTATTTAAAATACTTGTAGAGCGCAGCTGTCACCTGGCAGGTATCCTGGCGCTGAGAGCTTACTCCTGAGATGGAGAGGATGGGAGCCTGTTTCGGGGTTAGACGTAGACTGGATTAAGGGAAGAGTCAAGTTTTAATTCGCTTCCTGAATGGCAGGAGTTGTGAAATTTGGCGAATATCGACCGGCAGACTGTTCCAAAGCTTGGCGGCGGGCACTCTGAAGGATCTTCCCCCGGTCCTTACCTTGTTAAATTTGGGTACCGACACAAGGCAGGCTTGGCGGATCGTAGAGTTCTGGTGGGGGTGTACCAAGAGAACATTTTTTGTAGGGGTCTGGGGCCCATTCCGTGAAGTGCCTTAAAGACCAGGCATAGTGCTTTAAATGCTATTCGTTGCTTTAAAGGGAGCCAATGTAGCTCGGCTAAGGCTGCAGTGGCCGAGGATCTCCTGGTCCAACCAAGGGCCAGTTTGGCTGCAGCCGACTGGACTCTTTGGAGTCTGTCCAGTAGAACAGCAGGGGACTCGAGCAGAAGAGCATTACAATAGTCAAGGCGACTAAGGATAGTACACCTGACTATCAGTGCTCGGGCCTGGGCAGGAAGGAGTGGCATGATTTTGCGTAACGAACGCAGTAGGGCCGAGCAGGTGGAAACTATTTTGGTTAGCTGTGTTTCCATGCTGAGGTTGGTGTTTAGCATAACACCTAGATTGCGGACACTGGTGACCGGCTGTGGTTTTTCTGGGTTTTCCGGGGACCAGAATTCCGCAGGAAATAGGCGAGGGATCCGGCTCCCAGGACAGAACACGACCTCGGTCTTGGTGGAATTGAATTGCAGGGAATTCAGGTGCAGCCAGCCGGCTGTGTCTCTTAAGCAGTCATGGAATGATTCCATGGGGATAGAATCTTCCCCCTCCCATGAGAGGATGAGCTGGGTGTCATCCGCATAGTTTACAGTTTTCAGTCTGTGGGATTTGATTAAGGTAACCAAAGGTTTTAGATAAACATTAAAAAGGATAGGGCTGATGGACGAGCCCTGGGGTACACCGTGAGGTACTGGGGAGAACGCGGATTGGAAGGGGGGGAGGGACACAGCCTGTTTCCTATCTCTCAGGTATGAATGGAACCAGAGCAGGGCGGTGCCCTCGACTCCTGCCTCTCGGAGCCTCTTTAGCAGAATCCTATGGTTAACCGTATCGAATGCGGCAGACAGGTCCAATAAGATCAAGGCCACTGCGTGGCCCCTGTCTGCACGCATACGAAGTTCTTCCATGGCTATAAGCACAGCTGTTTCGGTGCCATGGGCTGGTCGGAATCCGAATTGGAAGTCGTCCAGAAAGTGACTCTGCTCAAGATGTGTCGATAGACAGGAGCTAACCCAGCGTTCCACCACTTTCGCTGGAAAGGGTAGAAGCGATATGGGTTGAAAATTGGATAGACACTCGGGGTTCAAGGAGGGTTTTTTCAGCAGCGGGGTGATGAGTGCTTGCTTCCAAGGGGAGGGGACGAGTCTGCAGCAAAGTGATTGATTACAGATCCTACGGAGGGTGTGGAATAGTTCAGTTCCGCACGCTTTCCAGGTTTTAGGGGGCAGTGGGTCGAGGGGAGACCCAGAAGTGATTCCGTGTGCCAGTCTCTCGAAATCTGCTTCGGGGATAGGGGGGAGAGCCTGAAGACAGTCACTGGATAGGTGTTCTAGGCTCGGCGGATCACGGTTGGTGTTGGCGGCTCCGGGAGAGTTTAGATTGTCTTGCGATGGGGGAATAGCAAGATTGTGAATGATGGTCTCAATTTTATCGGTGAAGAACTGTGCGAGATTATTGCAGAGGGTCTGTGAGGGTGGGATAGTTTTCTTGGCACAGTCGGGGTGGATAAGGTTGTCAAGGATCTGGACGATGCTTTTGGAGCTATTTGCTGCGTTGACTATGGTGGAGCAGTAATAAGTGGATTTGCTCTTCGTGATGGCAGATTTGTATTCTAAGAGCTTGTTTTTCCAGATGATTTTGTTTGTTTCGCAGTAGCCTTGTCTCCACTTCCTCTCGGCCTGTTTACAGGTTAGTTTGAGGGTTTTCAGGGAGTCGTTGTACCATGGGGCTGGTACTCTGCCTTTAGGTTTACATCTTTTTAGTGGGGCAATAGAGTCCGTGGTGGATACTATCCTCGTAGTAAAGGCTCTGTAGTTGTCTTCAACCGAGTTGGATAGGGAGAAGCTGTCTTCCACGTTGAAGACGGCGGTGGTGGAACTCAATTTTTCCAGAGCTTTCCAGTCTCTGTACATAAATTCTAGTAGAGTGCTTTTATTCAGTGTACTCGTTTTTGTACAGGTGATAAAGAATTTGATAAGAGCATGATCTGTCCAGCTCATGGGCAGAGTATCATTCAACTGTATTCAACCAGGACTAGAAAAGATGAGGTCGAGTCGGTTGCCTGCTGCGTGGGTGGGTTGCTTAACCAGTTGGTGGAGTCCTACGCTTTCACAAGAGAGCAGGAGGTTTTCAAGACCAGTGTCGAGACTACCGTTTGGCCAGAGGTTGAAGTCTCCTAAAATGGTTAATTTATTGTGTGAAGTTGCCATGTTCATAAAGGTGGTGAGTAGCGCTAGCTGTAGTTGGGAGGTGAAAGACCCTGGAGGTCGGTAGCAAATAATTACCGTGAAAATACCTCCGGATTGGCAGTTTATGGAGAGGCCGAGGAGCTCAGTTCCGGCAACTGAGTCCAAGTCTAAGGTGTTAATGTGCCAGGAGGCTCTGTAGATAATGCCTACTCCGCCACCATGGCCTTTGGGCCTGGGAAGGTGCAGAATTTTAAAATCTTGAGGGCAGGCCCATGCTAATTCAATGTCGCAGTCAGCGTGAGTCCACGTTTCGGTTAGGAAAAGGACATCCAAGTGGTGGGATTCTATGAGGAGATGGATTTCGTTGGCATGTTTTGGTAGTGATCTGACATTCAAAAGGCCTCCCATGAGCAGACCTGTTAGAACTGGCTATTTCTGGTAGGCTAAGGCTGACGCCAAAGCCAGGCAGAAACCACCATTCTAGTCAGGGCAAGGAAGTCACACGCCAAGATAACCTCTGCTCACCCCCTTGGTAGCTTGGCTCAAGCAGTAAGGCTAAACTCGGAGGCAATGTGTAAAGCATTTGCGCCAGCGCACAACAGCAACAACATACTAGGCACACCACAGAAGAGACTCCACACAAGGTTATTATAAAAATAACTTTTGTATTGTAAAAACACATCAGATAAAATCACACATATACATGGTGCCAACTGGCACGGGCAATATTCACAGGGATTATATACACAAGACAGGGCCACAAGGGCCACTGTCATAGTCAGATATAGCACTTCTAGAATAAGAAATAATAAAACATAAAATGGTAATCACAAAGATAACAACCAGTAACCACTGGTAACAGGAACCAGGACCTTACTAGGACCACCTGTACTAAGAAAGAAGAACCACCTAAGTATCACACAGCATTAGGGGTCTAAGAAAGAATACCTTACTCATGATGCAATAAACCTACATTCAGAGGAGTAGAAAAGACAACCACCTAAGAATAACCACATTTAGGGGTATACACCAGAACACCTTACCCATGATGCATGAACACATTCAGAGGAGTAATAAGGAGAAACACATGATGACTAAACATTCAGAGGTGCAGCGCAGGGAAAGGAAGACACATAATGCATAAACATTCAGAGGTGCCTAATAAATCAATAGCGCAAAAACCACATGAGGCCTAAGAACCTTCAGAGGTGCAGGAATAACACATGATGCAAAAGATCACATTCAGAGGTGCAATAACCATACCATTGCGCAGACTCCCATAAGCCACCACCTGTGGCAGTCCCTAGGCCAAGGGCCTTGTTGGGGCTCAGACGCCCTGAGTCTCAGTGTCAGGGTTGCGCTGCCATGCAGCGCCAGTCTTAAAGTTCAAAAAGCCTAAACGTGGCAGGTGCCCACTAAGTGCTGGGCACCTGGAGAACCAACAAAACTGCGGCTGGGGGCTCTCACTAGCCCCAGGAACAAACCGCCCCAGGGTTGGAGCCACACAGGCTCTTAAAACAATGGTGCCCCCATGAGCCTCACCAGACTCTAACACGTTGGGGCAACCCACTGTCAACTGGGGCCGCCCTTGAAGCCCTCGTGGCTTCACACTGGCAACAGGCGCGCTCTCGCGCCACTGGGGGGGGCGGACACCGACAACATGTCCCGGCGCCCCTCCTCTCTTCTGCCCCACTCTCGTTGGAGTCCCCTACGGGGGACTCTAGCTTCTCAAAATGTCCCCAGAAAGTTGCTGGGGCGGCCCTCTGCCAACTGGGGCCGCCCGGCAGTGCACAGGAAACTGCACCCGGATGCTGGAGCCTCTATAGGCTCTATGGACACAATGCCCCTGCCGGAGGAGTGGCCCGATACCAACTGGGGCCGCTCTGCACTCACCGGCCTGGAACACCCCCAAGCTCCCTCCTGGAGCAGAAGCAGCACTGTCCCCTGCACGCCCGCACTCACCGGTACCTTCGGAGGCGGCGTCGGCTCTTCTCTGCGGGGCTCCCAGGCGGCGGCGGCTCCTTGATGCAGCAGGGCTCCCTCGCATCACGGGAGCCCTGCAAACCGACCGCCACGCTCCTCCTCTCTCCTCAGATGCCGCCGGGCTCCCTTAGCTCACGGGAGCCCGGCCGACCCGCCGGCATGCAGCGCCATCTTCTCCGCGCCTCCTCATCTCCAGCAGGCCACGAGCGATGGGCCAATCCCCTCGCGGCTCCTTCGGCGAGCCCCCAGTGACGCGTCTTCTTCGGCCAATCGGAGCGCGGCTCTCGGGGACAGGCCTCCTGCCACGGCCAATCAGAGCGCGGCTCCTGCCGAGGGACGGCCAATCAGGTCGCGGCCCCTTCGTGGCTTCGTCCACGGCCGTACACAGTCAAACGGCGGCTCCTGGACCCCTTTAGGCCCCCGGGCAGCGGCAATCACGGCGTGGGCAGCCGAAGTTGAATAAAATCATGAAAATAAGCGAGGTGGGCACTCGCCAGGGCGGGCAAAGCGCTCCTCAGCGCTAGAATCAAAAATAAAGCGCTCGAAAGCGCTATGGGCAATAAAGCGCTCCCAAAGCGCTAGAACAAAAAGTACAAAGGGTCCTTCCAGAAATGCAGCTCCACCATGCTGCACAAAGGTCCAGAGAGTCCCAGGGGGCAAAGCAAAGTCCCCCCCATCAGCCCAGCAAGGCAGAGGGGTCCCCCAGGAGTCCAGGAAAGTCCATCAGGTGCCCAGGGGCTGGGCAGAGCCAGGGATTCCCCTGAGCTCAAGCAGCAGCATGCCCCTGGCAGATTCAAGTTGAAAACAAGAACAATTTGGAAGGGGATACAACCCCTTTTTATACAGTGCAAAACCTTTGAAGTTCTTTGAAGTCCTTTGAAGCAGGCAGTGTGAGAACCAGCTGGACTGGTTTAGAGGGAAGTCCCCTTCAGTATCAGGGACAGAGGTGTCAGTCGCCCAGCGGGAGGTGGAGCCAGCTTTGTAGTTACACAGGAACAGCCCTTCACTATCAGGTGCCATCTCCTCCCACTTCCCTGGCAGCAGATGCTGCCTTTCATCCATGGGCTGACTCAGACAACCTCCTGGGCTCTCCAGCCCCTGTCATCCTCAAACCAGACAGTCAATCCACAAGCAGGCCCATGCACTCTGGGCCAGGCTCACCAGCCAATCACACGCTAGCACCAACTTGCACAAATATGCCAACTTCCAAAAGTAGGACTTCTAGACTAGACACAGCCATGCTGCATACATCATTTTGCAGCATTCATTCTCACGAGTTCTCTCATACCAAACTCGCCCCCGCACTCCCCACGCATCAGGAACTACCATGGGCATACAGATTCCCCATTCATTCCTATGGGAGGGCAGGTCACTCACCATTCATTCACAGAGAGCTCAAGCACTTTACACTGTACCACAGTGAAAAAGTGCGCAGAGGCCTAAAATCACCAATCCCAGGTTCCATAAATAGGCTAGGAAAACGCAAAAAGTCTAGGGGTGAACCTGCCTAATGGGCCGGGTCCAACACAACCCCCTTCCAGCCAAAACGCAGGGTAGACCAATCACACCACTGATGGGCTTCACTGCTTTGGGCGACAAAACCACGGACACGGCCTCGCACAGCAGGGACACCGTCCAGTTTTGCGCCACTCTGAACCTACATGGTTTCCTCCAAATAATAACTCTCTGACTCAACTAGGGTACCCAACTGGTACACACTAGTCATCCACAGCCAAGACCAGGCCATAGGCCATCCAAATCACAGGTCCTAACTAATCCACAGAGTGGGGGGTAGTAACCCCTGGCACACAATAGCCATGCTCCACTCTCTCTCTCAGTGTAGCTACAACTACCACTGATCCAACAACCTAGGGACCATACCCTCAGGCTGACCAGAGGTCACGGGCAAGAATGCCCCACCCTACCTCTACTTCTGGGTTTCCGCACCCTCACAGAAAAGCACTTCACCAGAACACAATTCTCCTACCAGATCAGGACCTCACTCCATCACTGGTCTACCACCTGGAAACTATTTCACTTCTGAGGTACAAAGCACACAGCACAGTTCCTCTTCAAGCAGGTGGGGGGACACAGCACACAGCAAAGCCCCCTTTCCTGTACCTTGGTGGAAACAACAAACTGCAGGTGAGCCCCAGAACACACAGCAAGGGCAGCCCCCTCAGTCTCTTCAGCTGATCCACTTTGGTAGAGATTCCTCTTGACCTAGAAGTTTCCTAATCTCCCAACCTAAGATCTAAACCCTCAGGTTACACCGGGGTCAGAAGTAAGGACACCGTCCCTCTGCACCCCCTTCCAGTTCCAGTATGTCTCAGGCTAGACAGAGCACACGCCAGCGGCGTATCAGCGACACACTCTCCTCCAGTACTCCCTATCAGGTCAGGCCACACCCCAACCCGGCTTTCCCCCCTCCTCGGGGAACGACCTCCAGAGGCCCCACAAAATGGTCAAGCACTCTAGACGGTCAAATGCTCAGCGAGCCAGGACTTCTGCACCCTCCACTTAGGAGCGGTACTGTCCAACACTAGGACCGCCGGAGTTCTGGTTACAGACACTCCCCGTCCTCTAGACACAGGAAGATCCTCCTCAAATGACCTATGTACAGCTTAGGCCCCTGACCTGGCGCTCCCTTAAGGAACCCTCTAGGCCCTGAGATAGGGTTTCAGGCCAACGTGGGACACACCGTCCCACACTCACTCCGCCTCCACTGAGACAGGGCGTGAGCCCCTACACCCCTACCATACTACTGGGACCAAGCTGGGTTACACATGAACCTCTTTCCCTTTACAGGATCATCAGATACACAAGCCACTCCTTTTGGAACCACTCCCTAATGCCTCTGCAAGACATCTAGCACACCGCCAGACATCCACCTTCTTGTCCAGTGCACACCACCAGAGGTACACCTCTCATGCAAGCTCTTTAACAAAAAGAAAACTCACACCAACTCCTCCAGTTCAGCACATCACTCATTCGCACACTCCCCCCCCCCCTCGGACTGGTAAGGCAGTTTCCATCACCCCTGATCACTCAACCTGACCACACGTGACACAGGTACCAAACTCTGGGAGCGGGGAATGGGAATTAACACACTGGACACATTAAAGCTGCCACCACTGGATCCTACCACACTGGGGAATCCAGACACACACACTACACTCAGGGAACAACCACCCTCCTGAGCTAGTCATTTCTCCTCACACTCCCTCTCTTCCATCTACCCACACAGGGACAGGATTTGGGATTGGACACGGGACCCAGCGAGGGATTCCTAATCTATGGGAACCTCCCCCCTCTAATGGCGTCCCGCCCTGTCACTTTCTCTCATCTGCCACTAAACATAAAGCGCAGAAACACATTTGAAAATGACACTCTTGAGGAAAAAAATCAAAAACAATAATCCCAAACATGTGACTATCTGAAAAAACAATTGTAGAGTTTTGTAATGTAGCCAGTTGTCGCTATGGCACTGCGCAAACACAAGTCCAAAATCCCACCGCTGCCACCAATGTTAGAACTGGCTATTTCTGGTAGGCTAAGGCTGACGCCAAAGCCAGGCAGAAACCACCATTCTAGTCAGGGCAAGGAAGTCACACGCCAAGATAACCTCTGCTCACCCCCTTGGTAGCTTGGCTCAAGCAGTAAGGCTAAACTCGGAGGCAATGTGTAAAGCATTTGCGCCAGCGCACAACAGCAACAACATACTAGGCACACCACAGAAGAGACTCCACACAAGGTTATTATAAAAATAACTTTTGTATTGTAAAAACACATCAGATAAAATCACACATATACATGGTGCCAACTGGCACGGGCAATATTCACAGGGATTATATACACAAGACAGGGCCACAAGGGCCACTGTCATAGTCAGATATAGCACTTCTAGAATAAGAAATAATAAAACATAAAATGGTAATCACAAAGATAACAACCAGTAACCACTGGTAACAGGAACCAGGACCTTACTAGGACCACCTGTACTAAGAAAGAAGAACCACCTAAGTATCACACAGCATTAGGGGTCTAAGAAAGAATACCTTACTCATGATGCAATAAACCTACATTCAGAGGAGTAGAAAAGACAACCACCTAAGAATAACCACATTTAGGGGTATACACCAGAACACCTTACCCATGATGCATGAACACATTCAGAGGAGTAATAAGGAGAAACACATGATGACTAAACATTCAGAGGTGCAGCGCAGGGAAAGGAAGACACATAATGCATAAACATTCAGAGGTGCCTAATAAATCAATAGCGCAAAAACCACATGAGGCCTAAGAACCTTCAGAGGTGCAGGAATAACACATGATGCAAAAGATCACATTCAGAGGTGCAATAACCATACCATTGCGCAGACTCCCATAAGCCACCACCTGTGGCAGTCCCTAGGCCAAGGGCCTTGTTGGGGCTCAGACGCCCTGAGTCTCAGTGTCAGGGTTGCGCTGCCATGCAGCGCCAGTCTTAAAGTTCAAAAAGCCTAAACGTGGCAGGTGCCCACTAAGTGCTGGGCACCTGGAGAACCAACAAAACTGCGGCTGGGGGCTCTCACTAGCCCCAGGAACAAACCGCCCCAGGGTTGGAGCCACACAGGCTCTTAAAACAATGGTGCCCCCATGAGCCTCACCAGACTCTAACACGTTGGGGCGACCCACTGTCAACTGGGGCCGCCCTTGAAGCCCTTGTGGCTTCACACTGGCAACAGGCGCGCTCTCGCGCCACTGGGGGGGGCGGACACCGACAACATGTCCCGGCGCCCCTCCTCTCTTCTGCCCCACTCTCGTTGGAGTCCCCTACGGGGGACTCTAGCTTCTCAAAATGTCCCCAGAAAGTTGCTGGGGCGGCCCTCTGCCAACTGGGGCCGCCCGGCAGTGCACAGGAAACTGCACCCGGATGCTGGAGCCTCTATAGGCTCTATGGACACAATGCCCCTGCCGGAGGAGTGGCCCGATACCAACTGGGGCCGCTCTGCACTCACCGGCCTGGAACACCCCCAAGCTCCCTCCTGGAGCAGAAGCAGCACTGTCCCCTGCACGCCCGCACTCACCGGTACCTTCGGAGGCGGCGTCGGCTCTTCTCTGCGGGGCTCCCAGGCGGCGGCGGCTCCTTGATGCAGCAGGGCTCCCTCGCATCACGGGAGCCCTGCAAACCGACCGCCACGCTCCTCCTCTCTCCTCAGATGCCGCCGGGCTCCCTTAGCTCACGGGAGCCCGGCCGACCCGCCGGCATGCAGCGCCATCTTCTCCGCGCCTCCTCATCTCCAGCAGGCCACGAGCGATGGGCCAATCCCCTCGCGGCTCCTTCGGCGAGCCCCCAGTGACGCGTCTTCTTCGGCCAATCGGAGCGCGGCTCTCGGGGACAGGCCTCCTGCCACGGCCAATCAGAGCGCGGCTCCTGCCGAGGGACGGCCAATCAGGTCGCGGCCCCTTCGTGGCTTCGTCCACGGCCGTACACAGTCAAACGGCGGCTCCTGGACCCCTTTAGGCCCCCGGGCAGCGGCAATCACGGCGTGGGCAGCCGAAGTTGAATAAAATCAAGAAAATAAGCGAGGTGGGCACTCGCCAGGGCGGGCAAAGCGCTCCTCAGCGCTAGAATCAAAAATAAAGCGCTCGAAAGCGCTATGGGCAATAAAGCGCTCCCAAAGCGCTAGAACAAAAAGTACAAAGGGTCCTTCCAGAAATGCAGCTCCACCATGCTGCACAAAGGTCCAGAGAGTCCCAGGGGGCAAAGCAAAGTCCCCCCCATCAGCCCAGCAAGGCAGAGGGGTCCCCCAGGAGTCCAGGAAAGTCCATCAGGTGCCCAGGGGCTGGGCAGAGCCAGGGATTCCCCTGAGCTCAAGCAGCAGCATGCCCCTGGCAGATTCAAGTTGAAAACAAGAACAATTTGGAAGGGGATACAACCCCTTTTTATACAGTGCAAAACCTTTGAAGTTCTTTGAAGTCCTTTGAAGCAGGCAGTGTGAGAACCAGCTGGACTGGTTTAGAGGGAAGTCCCCTTCAGTATCAGGGACAGAGGTGTCAGTCGCCCAGCGGGAGGTGGAGCCAGCTTTGTAGTTACACAGGAACAGCCCTTCACTATCAGGTGCCATCTCCTCCCACTTCCCTGGCAGCAGATGCTGCCTTTCATCCATGGGCTGACTCAGACAACCTCCTGGGCTCTCCAGCCCCTGTCATCCTCAAACCAGACAGTCAATCCACAAGCAGGCCCATGCACTCTGGGCCAGGCTCACCAGCCAATCACACGCTAGCACCAACTTGCACAAATATGCCAACTTCCAAAAGTAGGACTTCTAGACTAGACACAGCCATGCTGCATACATCATTTTGCAGCATTCATTCTCACGAGTTCTCTCATACCAAACTCGCCCCCGCACTCCCCACGCATCAGGAACTACCATGGGCATACAGATTCCCCATTCATTCCTATGGGAGGGCAGGTCACTCACCATTCATTCACAGAGAGCTCAAGCACTTTACACTGTACCACAGTGAAAAAGTGCGCAGAGGCCTAAAATCACCAATCCCAGGTTCCATAAATAGGCTAGGAAAACGCAAAAAGTCTAGGGGTGAACCTGCCTAATGGGCCGGGTCCAACACAACCCCCTTCCAGCCAAAACGCAGGGTAGACCAATCACACCACTGATGGGCTTCACTGCTTTGGGCGACAAAACCACGGACACGGCCTCGCACAGCAGGGACACCGTCCAGTTTTGCGCCACTCTGAACCTACATGGTTTCCTCCAAATAATAACTCTCTGACTCAACTAGGGTACCCAACTGGTACACACTAGTCATCCACAGCCAAGACCAGGCCATAGGCCATCCAAATCACAGGTCCTAACTAATCCACAGAGTGGGGGGTAGTAACCCCTGGCACACAATAGCCATGCTCCACTCTCTCTCTCAGTGTAGCTACAACTACCACTGATCCAACAACCTAGGGACCATACCCTCAGGCTGACCAGAGGTCACGGGCAAGAATGCCCCACCCTACCTCTACTTCTGGGTTTCCGCACCCTCACAGAAAAGCACTTCACCAGAACACAATTCTCCTACCAGATCAGGACCTCACTCCATCACTGGTCTACCACCTGGAAACTATTTCACTTCTGAGGTACAAAGCACACAGCACAGTTCCTCTTCAAGCAGGTGGGGGGACACAGCACACAGCAAAGCCCCCTTTCCTGTACCTTGGTGGAAACAACAAACTGCAGGTGAGCCCCAGAACACACAGCAAGGGCAGCCCCCTCAGTCTCTTCAGCTGATCCACTTTGGTAGAGATTCCTCTTGACCTAGAAGTTTCCTAATCTCCCAACCTAAGATCTAAACCCTCAGGTTACACCGGGGTCAGAAGTAAGGACACCGTCCCTCTGCACCCCCTTCCAGTTCCAGTATGTCTCAGGCTAGACAGAGCACACGCCAGCGGCGTATCAGCGACACACTCTCCTCCAGTACTCCCTATCAGGTCAGGCCACACCCCAACCCGGCTTTCCCCCCTCCTCGGGGAACGACCTCCAGAGGCCCCACAAAATGGTCAAGCACTCTAGACGGTCAAATGCTCAGCGAGCCAGGACTTCTGCACCCTCCACTTAGGAGCGGTACTGTCCAACACTAGGACCGCCGGAGTTCTGGTTACAGACACTCCCCGTCCTCTAGACACAGGAAGATCCTCCTCAAATGACCTATGTACAGCTTAGGCCCCTGACCTGGCGCTCCCTTAAGGAACCCTCTAGGCCCTGAGATAGGGTTTCAGGCCAACGTGGGACACACCGTCCCACACTCACTCCGCCTCCACTGAGACAGGGCGTGAGCCCCTACACCCCTACCATACTACTGGGACCAAGCTGGGTTACACATGAACCTCTTTCCCTTTACAGGATCATCAGATACACAAGCCACTCCTTTTGGAACCACTCCCTAATGCCTCTGCAAGACATCTAGCACACCGCCAGACATCCACCTTCTTGTCCAGTGCACACCACCAGAGGTACACCTCTCATGCAAGCTCTTTAACAAAAAGAAAACTCACACCAACTCCTCCAGTTCAGCACATCACTCATTCGCACACTCCCCCCCCCCTCGGACTGGTAAGGCAGTTTCCATCACCCCTGATCACTCAACCTGACCACACGTGACACAGGTACCAAACTCTGGGAGCGGGGAATGGGAATTAACACACTGGACACATTAAAGCTGCCACCACTGGATCCTACCACACTGGGGAATCCAGACACACACACTACACTCAGGGAACAACCACCCTCCTGAGCTAGTCATTTCTCCTCACACTCCCTCTCTTCCATCTACCCACACAGGGACAGGATTTGGGATTGGACACGGGACCCAGCGAGGGATTCCTAATCTATGGGAACCTCCCCCCTCTAATGGCGTCCCGCCCTGTCACTTTCTCTCATCTGCCACTAAACATAAAGCGCAGAAACACATTTGAAAATGACACTCTTGAGGAAAAAAATCAAAAACAATAATCCCAAACATGTGACTATCTGAAAAAACAATTGTAGAGTTTTGTAATGTAGCCAGTTGTCGCTATGGCACTGCGCAAACACAAGTCCAAAATCCCACCGCTGCCACCAATGTTAGAACTGGCTATTTCTGGTAGGCTAAGGCTGACGCCAAAGCCAGGCAGAAACCACCATTCTAGTCAGGGCAAGGAAGTCACACGCCAAGATAACCTCTGCTCACCCCCTTGGTAGCTTGGCTCAAGCAGTAAGGCTAAACTCGGAGGCAATGTGTAAAGCATTTGCGCCAGCGCACAACAGCAACAACATACTAGGCACACCACAGAAGAGACTCCACACAAGGTTATTATAAAAATAACTTTTGTATTGTAAAAACACATCAGATAAAATCACACATATACATGGTGCCAACTGGCACGGGCAATATTCACAGGGATTATATACACAAGACAGGGCCACAAGGGCCACTGTCATAGTCAGATATAGCACTTCTAGAATAAGAAATAATAAAACATAAAATGGTAATCACAAAGATAACAACCAGTAACCACTGGTAACAGGAACCAGGACCTTACTAGGACCACCTGTACTAAGAAAGAAGAACCACCTAAGTATCACACAGCATTAGGGGTCTAAGAAAGAATACCTTACTCATGATGCAATAAACCTACATTCAGAGGAGTAGAAAAGACAACCACCTAAGAATAACCACATTTAGGGGTATACACCAGAACACCTTACCCATGATGCATGAACACATTCAGAGGAGTAATAAGGAGAAACACATGATGACTAAACATTCAGAGGTGCAGCGCAGGGAAAGGAAGACACATAATGCATAAACATTCAGAGGTGCCTAATAAATCAATAGCGCAAAAACCACATGAGGCCTAAGAACCTTCAGAGGTGCAGGAATAACACATGATGCAAAAGATCACATTCAGAGGTGCAATAACCATACCATTGTGCAGACTCCCATAAGCCACCACCTGTGGCAGTCCCTAGGCCAAGGGCCTTGTTGGGGCTCAGACGCCCTGAGTCTCAGTGTCAGGGTTGCGCTGCCATGCAGCGCCAGTCTTAAAGTTCAAAAAGCCTAAACGTGGCAGGTGCCCACTAAGTGCTGGGCACCTGGAGAACCAACAAAACTGCGGCTGGGGGCTCTCACTAGCCCCAGGAACAAACCGCCCCAGGGTTGGAGCCACACAGGCTCTTAAAACAATGGTGCCCCCATGAGCCTCACCAGACTCTAACACGTTGGGGCGACCCACTGTCAACTGGGGCCGCCCTTGAAGCCCTCGTGGCTTCACACTGGCAACAGGCGCGCTCTCGCGCCACTGGGGGGGGCGGACACCGACAACATGTCCCGGCGCCCCTCCTCTCTTCTGCCCCACTCTCGTTGGAGTCCCCTACGGGGGACTCTAGCTTCTCAAAATGTCCCCAGAAAGTTGCTGGGGCGGCCCTCTGCCAACTGGGGCCGCCCGGCAGTGCACAGGAAACTGCACCCGGATGCTGGAGCCTCTATAGGCTCTATGGACACAATGCCCCTGCCGGAGGAGTGGCCCGATACCAACTGGGGCCGCTCTGCACTCACCGGCCTGGAACACCCCCAAGCTCCCTCCTGGAGCAGAAGCAGCACTGTCCCCTGCACGCCCGCACTCACCGGTACCTTCGGAGGCGGCGTCGGCTCTTCTCTGCGGGGCTCCCAGGCGGCGGCGGCTCCTTGATGCAGCAGGGCTCCCTCGCATCACGGGAGCCCTGCAAACCGACCGCCACGCTCCTCCTCTCTCCTCAGATGCCGCCGGGCTCCCTTAGCTCACGGGAGCCCGGCCGACCCGCCGGCATGCAGCGCCATCTTCTCCGCGCCTCCTCATCTCCAGCAGGCCACGAGCGATGGGCCAATCCCCTCGCGGCTCCTTCGGCGAGCCCCCAGTGACGCGTCTTCTTCGGCCAATCGGAGCGCGGCTCTCGGGGACAGGCCTCCTGCCACGGCCAATCAGAGCGCGGCTCCTGCCGAGGGACGGCCAATCAGGTCGCGGCCCCTTCGTGGCTTCGTCCACGGCCGTACACAGTCAAACGGCGGCTCCTGGACCCCTTTAGGCCCCCGGGCAGCGGCAATCACGGCGTGGGCAGCCGAAGTTGAATAAAATCAAGAAAATAAGCGAGGTGGGCACTCGCCAGGGCGGGCAAAGCGCTCCTCAGCGCTAGAATCAAAAATAAAGCGCTCGAAAGCGCTATGGGCAATAAAGCGCTCCCAAAGCGCTAGAACAAAAAGTACAAAGGGTCCTTCCAGAAATGCAGCTCCACCATGCTGCACAAAGGTCCAGAGAGTCCCAGGGGGCAAAGCAAAGTCCCCCCCATCAGCCCAGCAAGGCAGAGGGGTCCCCCAGGAGTCCAGGAAAGTCCATCAGGTGCCCAGGGGCTGGGCAGAGCCAGGGATTCCCCTGAGCTCAAGCAGCAGCATGCCCCTGGCAGATTCAAGTTGAAAACAAGAACAATTTGGAAGGGGATACAACCCCTTTTTATACAGTGCAAAACCTTTGAAGTTCTTTGAAGTCCTTTGAAGCAGGCAGTGTGAGAACCAGCTGGACTGGTTTAGAGGGAAGTCCCCTTCAGTATCAGGGACAGAGGTGTCAGTCGCCCAGCGGGAGGTGGAGCCAGCTTTGTAGTTACACAGGAACAGCCCTTCACTATCAGGTGCCATCTCCTCCCACTTCCCTGGCAGCAGATGCTGCCTTTCATCCATGGGCTGACTCAGACAACCTCCTGGGCTCTCCAGCCCCTGTCATCCTCAAACCAGACAGTCAATCCACAAGCAGGCCCATGCACTCTGGGCCAGGCTCACCAGCCAATCACACGCTAGCACCAACTTGCACAAATATGCCAACTTCCAAAAGTAGGACTTCTAGACTAGACACAGCCATGCTGCATACATCATTTTGCAGCATTCATTCTCACGAGTTCTCTCATACCAAACTCGCCCCCGCACTCCCCACGCATCAGGAACTACCATGGGCATACAGATTCCCCATTCATTCCTATGGGAGGGCAGGTCACTCACCATTCATTCACAGAGAGCTCAAGCACTTTACACTGTACCACAGTGAAAAAGTGCGCAGAGGCCTAAAATCACCAATCCCAGGTTCCATAAATAGGCTAGGAAAACGCAAAAAGTCTAGGGGTGAACCTGCCTAATGGGCCGGGTCCAACAAGACCCTTGTGAGTGAAGTCATGTAGTGGAAAGGCAGTGTCGTCAAAGATGAGCTTACCTTCGTGGGCGACTTCTCTCAGGTTGATCAGGGTTTCCCGAGTGTACCGTGGGGGCTGCGAGCACATTTGAACAGAGTTGTCTGCGCTGGTCGCGTCCTCGTCGCGGACGAGCGCTGACGAGCTTGCCTTAAGCGCGCCTTCGGCGCGCCATCGACGTGCCCGCTGCGCTCGTCCGCTGCGCTTCCGGCAGTGATTCATACTTTATAGTGGCTGCTCGGGCGTCGGAGGGGGGCGTGGCCAGCAGAGGTGGGCGTGTCTCTGGGCTCCCTCGAGCGTGGCAATGGCGGCCGAACAAACGAGCGTTTTTGCCAAGGACAGCAAATATAGCAGCTGTTAGGCAAGGCTGGGCTGGGTACCAGGGTAAGTGCAATGTGCAGAGTGCAGTTTTTAAAATCACAAGAGCAAGAAACAATGGTTAAAAAAACGATCAGTTAAAATGTCAGGCTCCCGGCTTTTCGCCTCAGGAGTATCTCTGTTAGTAGTGCGGCGCTAGTGATCAGTGCGCTCTATTTATCTGTGAGGGGGGCGTGGCCAGCAGAGGTGGGCATGTCTCTGGGCTCCCTCAAGCGTGGCAATGGCGGCCGAACAAACGAGCGTTGCAAGCAGGTGACATGGAGGAGCTTGTATCAGGAAATCCTTCCGCCAAACGCGTTTCGAGAGTCTCTGCCTCTCTTCATCAGTGGCGTGCTGCTCGCAGACAAATGAAAGCACTGTTCCACTGCACACCTTTAAATTGAAACACCTGCTGAGGTGGGCGTTGCCAACTGCACAGCCTTCTGGTTGTTGTGGTGCGCTGTATCAATGCTCCAGTGAGCGCGCTGTTCATTGTCCCGATAGCACAAGTTTACTATCCCAAGTGGGTTTGATAAAAGCACTAGCATTCACAAGCCCCGCTTTTTTGCTGTCAATGTGAAAGGACATGCACCGCCCTGCAAAGATGCATGCCCGTCTTCCTCCTCGAATTTCAAGCGCCCTGGTAGACACCTGACAAGACCCACACCGAGGCGGTAGACTTTCTTTCACGACCGGGACCGGCCGTTGTTAAATCCAAACTTCGCCAGAAACCCCCTTTGAAGAAAGCCACAGGAAGAATCCAATATCATCACGTGGTTTATTAACAGCATGCAAGCAGGTGACATGGAGGAGCTTGTATCAGGAAATCCTTCCGCCAAACGCGTTTCGAGAGTCTCTGCCTCTCTTCATCAGTGGCGTGCTGCTCGCAGACAAATGAAAGCACTGTTCCACTGCACACCTTTAAATTGAAACACATGCTGAGGTGGGCGTTGCCAACTGCACAGGCTTCTGGTTGTTGTGGTGCGCTGTATCAATGCTCCAGTGAGCGCGCTGTTCATTGTCCCAATAGCACAAGTTTACTATCCCAAGTGGGTTTTTATAAAAGCACCAGCATTCACGAGCCCCGCTTTTTTGCTGTCAATGTGAAAGGACATGCACCGCCCTGCAAAGATGCATGCCCGTCTTCCTCCTCGAATTTCAAGCGCCCTGGTAGACACCTGACAAGACCCGCACCAAGGCGGTGGACTTTCTCTCACGACCGGGACCGGCCGTTGTTAAATCCAAACTTCGCAGGAAACCCCCTTTGAAGAAAGCCACAGGAAGAATCCAATATCATCACGTGGTTTATTAACAGCATGCAAGCAGGTGACATGGAGGAGCTTGTATAAGGAAATCCTTCCGCCAAACGCGTTTCGAGAGTCTCTGCCTCTCTTCATCAGTGGCGTGCTGCTCGCAGACAAATGAAAGCACTGTTCCACTGCACACCTTTAAATTGAAACAACTGCTGAGGTGGGCGTTGCCAACTGCACAGCCTTCTGGTTGTTGTGGTGCGCTGTATCAATGCTCCAGTGAGCGCGCTGTTCATTGTCCCAATAGCACAAGTTTACTATCCAAAGTGGGTTTGATAAAAGCACCAGCATTCACAAGCCCCGCTTTTTTGCTGTTAATGTGAAAGGACATGCACCGCCCTGCAAAGATGCATGCCCGTCTTCCTCCTCGAATTTCAAGCGCCCTGGTAGACACCTGACAAGACCCGCACCGAGGCGGTGGACTTTCTTTCACGACCGGGCCCGGCCGTTGTTAAATCCAAACTTCGCCAGAAACCCCCTTTAAAGAAAGCCACAGGAAGAATCCAATATCATCACGTGGTTGATTAACAGCATGCAAGCAGGCGACATGGAGGAGCTTGTATCAGGAAATCCTTCCGCCAAACGCGTTTCGAGAGTCTCTGCCTCTCTTCATCAGTGGCGTGCTGCTCGCAGACAAATGAAAGCACTGTTCCACTGCACACCTTTAAATTGAAACACCTGCTGAGGTGGGCGTTGCCAACTGCACAGCCTTCTGGTTGTTGTGGTGCGCTGTATCAATGCTCCAGTGAGCGCGCTGTTCATTGTCCCAATAGCACAAGTTTACTATCCCAAGTGGGTTTGATAAAAGCACCAGCATTCACAAGCCCCGCTTTTTTGCTGTCAATGTGAAAGGACATGCACCGCCCTGCAAAGATGCATGCCCGTCTTCCTCCTCGAATTTTAGGCGCCCTGGTAGACACCTGACAAGACACGCACCGAGGCGGTGGACTTTCTTTCACGACCGGGACCGGCCGTTGTTAAATCCAAACTTCGCAGGAAACCCCCTTTGAAGAAAGCCACAGGAAGAATCTAATATCATCACGTGGTTTATTAACAGCATGCAAGCAGGCGACATGGAGGAGCTTGTATCAGGAAATCCTTCCGCCAAACGTGATTCGAGAGTCTCTGCCTCTCTTCATCAGTGGCGTGCTGCTCGCAGACAAATGAAAGCACTGTTCCACTTCACACCTTTAAATTGAAACACCTGCTGGGGTGGGCGTTGCCAACTGCACTGTCTTCTGGTTATTGTGGTGCGCTGTATCAATGCTCCAGTGAGCGCGCTGTTCATTGTCCCAATAGCACACGTTTACTATCCCAAGTGGGTTTGATAAAAGCACCAGCATTCACGAGCCCCGCTTTTTTGCTGTCAATGTGAAAGGACATGCACCGCCCTGCAAAGATGCATGCCCATCTTCCTCCTCGAATTTCAAGCGCCCTGGTAGACACCTGACAAGACCCGCACCGAGGCGGTGGACTTTCTTTCACGACCGGGACCGGCCGTTGTTAAATCCAAACTTCGCAGGAAACCCTCTTTGAAGAAAGCCACAGGAAGAATCCAATATCATCACGTGGTTTATTAACAGCATGCAAGCAGGCGACATTGAGGAGCTTGTATCAGGAAATCCTTTCGCCAAACGCGTTTCGAGAGTCTCTGCCTCTCTTCATCAGTGGCGTGCTGCTCGCAGACAAATGAAAGCACTGTTCCACTGCACACCTTTAAATTGAAACACCTGCTGAGGTGGGCGTTGCCAACTGCACAGCCTTCTGGTTGTTGTGGTGCGCTGTATCAATGCTCCAGTGAGCGCGCTGTTCATTGTCCCAATAGCACAAGTTTACTATCCCAAGTGGGTTTGATAAAAGCACCAGCATTCACGAGCCCCGCTTTTTTGCTGTCAATATGAAAGGACATGCACCGCCCTGCAAAGATGCATGCCCGTCTTCCGCCTCGAATTTCAAGCGCCCTGGTAGACACCTGACAAGACCCGCACCGAGGCGGTGGACTTTCTTTCACGACCGGGACCGGCCGTTGTTAACTCCAAACTTCGCAGGAAACCCCCTTTGAAGAAAGCCACAGGAAGAATACAATATCATCACGTGGTTTATTAACAGCATGCAATCAGGCGACATGGAGGAGCTTGTATCAGGAAATCCTTCCGCCAAACGTGTTTCTAGAGTCTCTGCCTCTCTTCATCAGTGGCGTGCTGCTCGCAGACAAATGAAAGCACTGTTCCACTGCACACCTTTAAATTGAAACACCTGCTGAGGAGGGCGTTGCCAACTGCACCGCCTTCTGGTTGTTGTGGTGCGCTGTATCAATGCTCCAGTGAGCGCGCTGTTCATTGTCCCAATAGCACAAGTTTACTATCCCAAGTGGGTTTGATAAAAGCACCAGCATTCACGAGCCCCGCTTTTTTGCTGTCAATGTGAAAGGACATGCACCGCCCTGCAAAGATGCATGCCCGTCTTCCTCCTCGAATTTCAAGCGCCCTGGTAGACACCTGACAAGACCCGCACCGAGGCGGTGGACTTTCTTTCACGACCGGGACCGGCCATTGTTAAATCCAAACTTCGCAGGAAACACCCTTTGAAGAAAGCCACAGGAAGAATCCAATATCATCACGTGGTTTATTAACAGCATGCAAGCAGGCGACATGGAGCATTGATACAGTGCACCACAACAACCAGAAGGCTGTGCAGTTGGCAACGCCCACCTCAGCAGGTGTTTCAATTTAAAGGTGTGCAGTGGAACAGTGCTTTCATTTGTCTGCGAGCAGCACGCCACTGATGAAGAGAGGCAGAGACTCTCGAAACGCGTTTGGCGGAAGGATTTCCTGATACAAGCTCCTCCATGTCGCCTGCTTGCATGCTTTTAATAAACCACGTGATGATATTGGATTCTTCCTGTTGCTTTATTCAAAGGGGGTTTCCTGCGAAGTTTGGATTTAACAACGGCCGGTCCCGGTTGTGAAAGAAAGCCCACCGCCTCGGTGCGGGTCTTGTCAGGTGCCTACCAGGGCGCTTGAAATTCGAGGAGGAAGACGGGCATGCATCTTTGCAGGGCGGTGCATGTCCTTTCACATTGACAGCAAAAAAGCGGGGCTCGTGAATGCTGGTGCTTTTATCAAACCCACTTGGGCCAGTAAACTTGTGCTATTGGGACAATGAACAGCGCGCTCACTGGAGCATTGAAACAGCGCACCACAACAACCAGAAGGCTGTGCAGTTGGCAACGCTCACCTTAGCAGGTGTTTCAATTTAAAGGTGTGCAGTGGAACAGTGCTTTCATTTGTCTGCGAGCAGCACGCCACTGATGAAGAGAGGCAGAGACTCTCGAAACGCGTTTGGCGGAAGGATTTCCTGATACAAGCTCCTCCATGTCGCCTGCTTGCATGCTGTTAATAAACCACGTGATGATTTTGGATTCTTCCTGTTGCTTTCTTTAATGGGGCTTTCCTGCGAAGTTTGAATTTAACAACGGCCAGTCCCGGTCGTGAAAGAAAGTCCACCGCCTCGGTGCGGGTCTTGTCAGGTGTCTACTAGGGCACTTGAAATTCGAGGAGGAAAACGGGCATGCATCTTTGCAGGGCGGTGCATGTCCTATCACATTTACAGCAAAAAAGCGGGGCTCGTGAATGCTGGTGCTTTTATCAAACCCACTTGGGACAGTAAACTTGTGCTATTGGGACAATGAACAGCTCTCTCACTGGAGCATTGATACAGCGCACCACAACAACCAGAAGGCTGTGCAGTTGGCAACGCCCACCTCAGCAGGTGTTTCAATTTAAAGGTGTGCAGTGGAACAGTGCTTTCATTTGTCTGCGAGCAGCACGCCACTGATAAAGAGAGGCACAGACTCTCGAAACGCGTTTGGCGGAAGGATTTCCTGATACAAGCTCCTCCATCTCGCCTGCTTGCATGCTGTTAATAAACCACGTGATGATATTGGATTCTTCCTGTGGCTTTCTTCAAAGGGGGTTTCCTGCGAAGTTTGGATTTAACAACGGCCGGTCCCGGTCGTGAAAGAAAGTCCACCGCCTCGGTGCGGGTCTTGTCAGGTGTCTACCAGGGCGCTTGAAATTCGAGGAGGAAGACGGGCATGCATCTTTGCAGGGCGGTGCATGTCCTTTCACATTGACAGCAAAAAAGTGGGGCTCGTGAATGCTGGTGCTTTTATCAAACCCACTTGGGACAGTAAACTTGTGCTATTGGGACAATGAACAGCGCGCTCACTGGAGCATTGATACAGCGCACCACAACAACCAGAAGGCTGTGCAGTTGGCAACGCCCACCTCAGCAGGTGTTTCAATTTAAAGGTGTGCAGTGGAACAGTGCTTTCATTTGTCTGCGAGCAGCACGCCACTGATGAAGAGAGGCAGAGACTCTCGAAACGCGTTTGGCGGAAGGTTTTCCTGATACAATCTCCTCCATGTCGCCAGATTGCATGCTGTTAATAAACCACGTGATGATATTGGATTCTTCCTGTGGCTTTCTTCAAAGGGGGTTTCCTGCAAAGTTTGGATTTAGCAACGGCCGGTCCCGGTCGTGAAAGAAAGTCCACCGCCTCGGTGCGGGTCTTGTCAGGTGTCTACCAGGGCGCTTGAAATTCGAGGAGGAAGACGGGCATGCATCTTTGCAGGGCGGTGCATGTCCTTTCACATTGACAGCAAAAAAGCGGGGCTCGTGAATGCTGGTGCTTTTATCTAACCCACTTGGGACACTAAACTTGTGCCATTGGGACAATGAACAGCGCGCTCACTGGAGCATTGACACAGCGCACCACAACAACCAGAAGGCTGTGCAGTTGGCAACGGCCACCTCAGCAGGTGTTTCAATTTAAAGGTGTGCAGTGGAACAGTGCTTTCATTTGTCTGCAAGCAGCACGCCACTGATGAAGAGAGGCAGAGACTCTCGAAACGCGTTGGGCGGAAGGATTTCCTGATACAAGCTCCTCCATGTCGCCTGCTTGCATGCTGTTAATAAACCATGTGATGATATTGGATACTTACTGTGGCTTTATTCAAAGGGGGTTTCCTGCGAAGTTTGGATTTAACAACGGCCAGTCCCGGTCGTGAAAGAAAGTCCACCGCCTCGGTGCGGGTCTTGTCAGGTGTCTACCAGGGCGCTTGAAATTCGAGGAGGAAGACGGGCATGCATCTTTGCAGGGCGGTGCATGTCCTTTCATATTGACAGCAAAAAAGCGGGGCTCGTGAATGCTGGTGCTTTTATCAAACCCACTTGGGATAGTAAACTTGTGCTATTGGGACAATGAACAGCGCGCTCACTGGAGCATTGATACAGCGCACCACAACAACCAGAAGGCTGTGCAGTTGGCAACGCCCACCTCAGCAGGTGTTTCAATTTAAAGGTGTGCAGTGGAACAGTGCTTTCATTTGTCTGCGAGCAGCACACCACTGATGAAGAGAGGCAGAGACTCTCGAAACGCGTTTGGAAGAAGGATTTCCTGATACAAGCTCCTCCATGTCGCCTGCTTGCATGCTGTTATAAACCACGTGATGATATTGGATTCTTCCTGTGGCTTTCTTCAAAGGGGGTTTCCTGCGAAGTTTGTATTTAACAACGGCCGGTCCCGGTCGTGAAAGAAAGTCCACCGCCTCGGTGCGGGTCTTGTCAGGTGTCTACCAGGGGGCTTGAAATTCGAGGAGGAAGACGGGCATGCATCTTTGCAGGGCAGTGCATGTCCTTTTACATTGACAGCAAAAAAGCGGGGCTCGTGAATGCTGGTGCTTTTATCAAACCCACTTGGGCCAGTAAACTAGTGCTATTGGGACAATGAACAGCGCGCTCACTGGAGCATTGAAACAGCGCACCACAACAACCAGAAGGCTGTGCAGTTGGCAACGCTCACCTTAGCAGGTGTTTCAATTTAAAGGTGTGCAGTGGAACAGTGCTTTCATTTGTCTGCGAGCAGCACGCCACTGATGAAGAGAGGCAGAGACTCTCGAAACGCGGTTGGCGGAAGGATTTCCTGATACAAGCTCCTCCATGTCGCCTGCTTGCATGCTGTTAATAAACCACGTGATGATTTTGGATTCTTCCTGTTGCTTTCTTTAAAGGGGCTTTCCTGCGAAGTTTGGATTTAACAACGGCCGGTCCCGGTCGTGAAAGAAAGTCCACCGCCTCGGTGCGGGTCTTGTCAGGTGTCTACTAGGGCACTTGAAATTCGAGGAGGAAAACGGGCATGCATCTTTGCAGGGCGGTGCATGTCCTATCACATTTACAGCAAAAAAGCGGGGCTCGTGAATGCTGGTGCTTTTATCAAACCCACTTGGGACAGTAAACTTGTGCTATTGGGACAATGAACAGCTCTCTCACTGGAGCATTGATACAGCGCACCACAACAACCAGAAGGCTGTGCAGTTGGCAACGCCCACCTCAGCAGGTGTTTCAATTTAAAGGTGTGCAGTGGAACAGTGCTTTCATTTGTCTGCGAGCAGCACGCCACTGATAAAGAGAGGCACAGACTCTCGAAACGCGTTTGGCGGAAGGATTTCCTGATACAAGCTCCTCCATCTCGCCTGCTTGCATGCTGTTAATAAACCACGTGATGATATTGGATTCTTCCTGTGGCTTTCTTCAAAGGGGGTTTCCTGCGAAGTTTGGATTTAACAACGGCCGGTCCCGGTCGTGAAAGAAAGTCCACCGCCTCGGTGCGGGTCTTGTCAGGTGTCTACCAGGGCGCTTGAAATTCGAGGAGGAAGACGGGCATGCATCTTTGCAGGGCGGTGCATGTCCTTTCACATTGACAGCAAAAAAGTGGGGCTCGTGAATGCTGGTGCTTTTATCAAACCCACTTGGGACAGTAAACTTGTGCTATTGGGACAATGAACAGCGCGCTCACTGGAGCATTGATACAGCGCACCACAACAACCAGAAGGCTGTGCAGTTAGCAACGCCCACCTCAGCAGGTGTTTCAATTTAAAGGTGTGCAGTGGAACAGTGCTTTCATTTGTCTGCGAGCAGCACGCCACTGATGAAGAGAGGCAGAGACTCTCGAAACGCGTTTGGCGGAAGGTTTTCCTGATACAATCTCCTCCATGTCGCCTGATTGCATGCTGTTAATAAACCACGTGATGATATTGGATTCTTCCTGTGGCTTTCTTCAAAGGGGGTTTCCTGCGAAGTTTGGATTTAGCAACGGCCGGTCCCGGTCGTGAAAGAAAGTCCACCGCCTCGGTGCGGGTCTTGTCAGGTGTCTACCAGGGCGCTTGAAATTCGAGGAGGAAGACGGGCATGCATCTTTGCAGGGCGGTGCATGTCCTTTCACATTGACAGCAAAAAAGCGGGGCTCGTGAATGCTGGTGCTTTTATCAAACCCACTTGGGACACTAAACTTGTGCCATTGGGACAATGAACAGCGCGCTCACTGGAGCATTGATACAGCGCACCACAACAACCAGAAGGCTGTGCAGTTGGCAACGGCCACCTCAGCAGGTGTTTCAATTTAAAGGTGTGCAGTGGAACAGTGCTTTCATTTGTCTGCAAGCAGCACGCCACTGATGAAGAGAGGCAGAGACTCTCGAAACGCGTTGGGCGGAAGGATTTCCTGATACAAGCTCCTCCATGTCGCCTGCTTGCATGCTGTTAATAAACCATGTGATGATATTGGATACTTACTGTGGCTTTATTCAAAGGGGGTTTCCTGCGAAGTTTGGATTTAACAACGGCCAGTCCCGGTCGTGAAAGAAAGTCCACCGCCTCGGTGCGGGTCTTGTCAGGTGTCTACCAGGGCGCTTGAAATTCGAGGAGGAAGACGGGCATGCATCTTTGCAGGGTGGTGCATGCCCTTTCACATTGACAGCAAAAAAGCGGGGCTCGTTAATGCTGGTGCTTTTATCAAACCCACTTGGGACAGTAAACTTGTGCTATTGGGACAATGAACAGCGCGCTCACTGGAGCATTGAAACAGCGCACCACAACAACCAGAAGGCTGTGCAGTTGGCAACGCTCACCTTAGCAGGTGTTTCAATGTAAAGGTGTGCAGTGGAACAGTGCTTTCATTTGTCTGCGAGCAGCACGCCACTGATGAAGAGAGGCAGAGACTCTCGAAACGCGTTTGGCGGAAGGATTTCCTGATACAAGCTCCTCCATGTCGCCTGCTTGCATGCTGTTAATAAACCACGTGATGATTTTGGATTCTTCCTGTTGCTTTCTTTAAAGGGGCTTTCCTGCGAAGTTTGGATTTAACAACGGCCGGTCCCGGTCGTGAAAGAAAGTTCACCGCCTCGGTGCGGGTCTTGTCAGGTGTCTACTAGGGCACTTGAAATTCGAGGAGGAAAACGGGCATGCATCTTTGCAGGGCGGTGCATGTCCTATCACATTTACAGCAAAAAAGCGGGGCTCGTGAATGCTGGTGCTTTTATCAAACCCACTTGGGACAGTAAACTTGTGCTATTGGGACAATGAACAGCTCTCTCACTGGAGCATTGATACAGCGCACCACAACAACCAGAAGGCTGTGCAGTTGGCAACGCCCACCTCAGCAGGTGTTTCAATTTAAAGGTGTGCAGTGGAACAGTGCTTTCATTTGTCTGCGAGCAGCACGCCACTGATAAAGAGAGGCACAGACTCTCGAAACGCGTTTGGCGGAAGGATTTCCTGATACAAGCTCCTCCATCTCGCCTGCTTGCATGCTGTTAATAAACCACGTGATGATATTGGATTCTTCCTGTGGCTTTCTTCAAAGGGGGTTTCCTGCGAAGTTTGGATTTAACAACGGCCGGTCCCGGTCGTGAAAGAAAGTCCACCGCCTCGGTGCGGGTCTTGTCAGGTGTCTACCAGGGCGCTTGAAATTCGAGGAGGAAGACGGGCATGCATCTTTGCAGGGCGGTGCATGTCCTTTCACATTGACAGCAAAAAAGTGGGGCTCGTGAATGCTGGTGCTTTTATCAAACCCACTTGGGACAGTAAACTTGTGCTATTGGGACAATGAACAGCGCGCTCACTGGAGCATTGATACAGCGCACCACAACAACCAGAAGGCTGTGCAGTTGGCAACGCCCACCTCAGCAGGTGTTTCAATTTAAAGGTGTGCAGTGGAACAGTGCTTTCATTTGTCTGCGAGCAGCACGCCACTGATGAAGAGAGGCAGAGACTCTCGAAACGCGTTTGGCGGAAGGTTTTCCTGATACAATCTCCTCCATGTCGCCTGATTGCATGCTGTTAATAAACCACGTGATGATATTGGATTCTTCCTGTGGCTTTCTTCAAAGGGGGTTTCCTGCGAAGTTTGGATTTAGCAACGGCCGGTCCCGGTCGTGAAAGAAAGTCCACCGCCTCGGTGCGGGTCTTGTCAGGTGTCTACCAGGGCGCTTGAAATTCGAGGAGGAAGACGGGCATGCATCTTTGCAGGGCGGTGCATGTCCTTTCACATTGACAGCAAAAAAGCGGGGCTCGTGAATGCTGGTGCTTTTATCAAACCCACTTGGGACACTAAACTTGTGCCATTGGGACAATGAACAGCGCGCTCACTGGAGCATTGATACAGCGCACCACAACAACCAGAAGGCTGTGCAGGTGGCAACGGCCACCTCAGCAGGTGTTTCAATTTAAAGGTGTGCAGTGGAACAGTGCTTTCATTTGTCTGCAAGCAGCACGCCACTGATGAAGAGAGGCAGAGACTCTCGAAACGCGTTGGGCGGAAGGATTTCCTGATACAAGCTCCTCCATGTCGCCTGCTTGCATGCTGTTAATAAACCATGTGATGATATTGGATACTTACTGTGGCTTTATTCAAAGGGGGTTTCCTGCGAAGTTTGGATTTAACAACGGCCAGTCCCGGTCGTGAAAGAAAGTCCAGCGCCTCGGTGTGGGTCTTGTCAGGTGTCTACCAGGGCGCTTGAAAATCGAGGAGGAAGACGGGCATGCATCTTTGCAGGGTGGTGCATGCCCTTTCACATTGACAGCAAAAAAGCGGGGCTCGTTAATGCTGGTGCTTTTATCAAACCCACTTGGGACAGTAAACTTGTGCTATTGGGACAATGAACAGCACGCTCACTGGAGCATTGATACAGCGCACCACAACAACCAGAAGGCTGTGCAGTTGGCAACGCCCACCTCAGCAGGTGTTTCAATTTAAAGGTGTGCAGTGGAACAGTGCTTTCATTTGTCTGCGAGCAGCACACCACTGATGAAGAGAGGCAGAGACTCTCGAAACGCGTTTGGCGGAAGGATTTCCTGATACAAGCTCCTCCATGTCGCCTGCTTGCATGCTGTTATAAACCACGTGATGATATTGGATTCTTCCTGTGGCTTTCTTCAAAGGGGGTTTCCTGCGAAGTTTGTATTTAACAACGGCCGGTCCCGGTCGTGAAAGAAAGTCCACCGCCTCGGTGCGGGTCTTGTCAGGTGTCTACCAGGGCGCTTGAAATTCGAGGAGGAAGACGGGCATGCATCTTTGCAGGGCGGTGCATGTCCTTTCACATTGACAGCAAAAAAACAGGGCTCGTGAATGCTGGTGCTTTTATCAAACCCACTTGGGATAGTAAACTTGTGCTATTGGGACAATGAACAGCGCGCTCACTGGAGCATTGATACAGCAAACCACAACAACCAGAAGGCTGTGCATTTGGCAACGCCCACCTCAGCAGGTGTTTCAATTTAAAGGTGTGCAGTGCAACAGTGCTTTCATTTGTCTGCGAGCAGCACGCCACTGATGAAGAGAGGCAGAGACTCTCGAAACGCGTTTGGCGGAAGGATTTCCTGATACAAGCTCCTCCATGTCGCCTGCTTGCATGCAGTTAATAAACCACGTGATGATATTGGATTCTTCCTGTGGCTTTATTCAAAGGTGGTTTCCTGCGAAGTTTGGATTTAACAACGGCCGGTCCCGGTCGTGAAAGAAAGTCCACCGCCTCGGTGCTGGTCTTGTCAGGTGTCTACCAGGGCGCTTGAAATTCGAGGAGGAAGACGGGCATGCATCTTTGCAGGGCGGTGCATGTCCTTTCACATTGACAGCAAAAAAGCGGGGCTCGTGAATGCTGGTGCTTTCATCATACCCACTTGGGACAGTAAACTTGTGCTATTGGGACTATGAACAGCGCGCTCACTGGAGCATTGATACAGCGCACCACAACAACCAGAAGGCTGTGCAGTTGGCAACGCCCACCTCAGCAGGTGTTTCAATTTAAAGGTGTGCAGTGGAACAGTGCTTTCATTTGTCTGCGAGCAGCACACCACTGATGAAGAGAGGCAGAGACTCTCGAAACGCGTTTGGCGGAAGGATTTCCTGATACAAGCTCCTCCATGTCGCCTGCTTGCATGCTGTTATAAACCACGTGATGATATTGGATTCTTCCTGTGGCTTTCTTCAAAGGGGGTTTCCTGCGAAGTTTGTATTTAACAACGGCCGGTCCCGGTCGTGAAAGAAAGTCCACCGCCTCGGTGCGGGTCTTGTCAGGTGTCTACCAGGCCGCTTGAAATTCGAGGAGGAAGACGGGCATGCATCTTTGCAGGGCGGTGCATGTCCTTTCACATTGACAGCAAAAAAGCGCGGCTCGTGAATGCTGGTGCTTTTATCAAACCCACTTGGGATAGTAAACTTGTGCTATTGGGACAATGAACAGCGCGCTCACTTGAGCATTGATACAGCGCACCACAACAACCAGAAGGCTGTGCATTTGGCAACACCCACCTCAGCAGGTGTTTCAAATTAAAGGTGTGCAGTGCAACAGTGCTTTCATTTGTCTGCGAGCAGCACGCCACTGATGAAGAGAGGCAGAGACTCTCGAAACGCGTTTGGCGGAAGGATTTCCTGATACAAGCTCCTCCATGTCGCCTGCTTGCATGCTGTTAATAAACCACGTGATGATATTGGATTCTTCCTGTGGCTTTCTTCAAAGGGGGTTTCCTGCGAAGTTTGGATTTAACAACGGCCGGTCCCGGTCGTGAAAGAAAGTCCACCGCCTCGGTGCTGGTCTTGTCAGGTGTCTACCAGGGCGCTTGAAATTCGAGGAGGAAGACGGGCATGCATCTTTGCAGGGCGGTGCATGTCCTTTCACATTGACAGCAAAAAAGCGGGGCTCGTGAATGCTGGTGCTTTTATCATACCCACTTGGGACAGTAAACTTGTGCTATTGGGACTATGAACAGCGCGCTCACTGGAGCATTGATACAGCGCACCACAACAACCAGAAGGCTGTGCAGTTGGCAACGCCCACCTCAGCAGGTGTTTCAATTTAAAGGTGTGCAGTGGAACAGTGCTTTCATTTGTCTGCGAGCAGCACACCACTGATGAAGAGAGGCAGAGACTCTCGAAACGCGTTTGGCGGAAGGATTTCCTGATACAAGCTCCTCCATGTCGCCTGCTTGCATGCTGTTATAAACCACGTGATGATATTGGATTCTTCCTGTGGCTTTCTTCAAAGGGGGTTTCCTGCGAAGTTTGTATTTAACAACGGCCGGTCCCGGTCGTGAAAGAAAGTCCACCGCCTCGGTGCGGGTCTTGTCAGGTGTCTACCAGGCCGCTTGAAATTCGAGGAGGAAGACGGGCATGCATCTTTGCAGGGCGGTGCATGTCCTTTCACATTGACAGCAAAAAAGCGCGGCTCGTGAATGCTGGTGCTTTTATCAAACCCACTTGGGATAGTAAACTTGTGCTATTGGGGCAATGAACAGCGCGCTCACTTGAGCATTGATACAGCGCACCACAACAACCAGAAGGCTGTGCATTTGGCAACACCCACCTCAGCAGGTGTTTCAATTTAAAGGTGTGCAGTGCAACAGTGCTTTCATTTGTCTGCGAGCAGCACGCCACTGATGAAGAGAGGCAGAGACTCTCGAAACGCGTTTGGCGGAAGGATTTCCTGATACAAGCTCCTCCATGTCGCCTGCTTGCATGCTGTTAATAAACCACGTGATGATATTGGATTCTTCCTGTGGCTTTCTTCAAAGGGGGTTTCCTGCGAAGTTTGGATTTAACAACGGCCGGTCCCGGTCGTGAAAGAAAGTCCACCGCCTCGGTGCGGGTCTTGTCAGGTGTCTACCAGGGCGCTTGAAATTCGAGGAGGAAGACGGGCATGCATCTTTGCAGGGCGCTGCATGTCCTTTCACATTGACAGCAAAAAAGCGGGGCTCGTGAATGCTGGTGCTTTTATCATACCCACTTGGGACAGTAAACTTGTGCTATTGGGACAATGAACAGCGCGCTCACTGGAGCATTGATACAGCGCACCACAACAACCAGAAGGCTGTGCAGTTGGCAACGCCCACCTCAGCAGGTGTTTCAATTTAAAGGTGTGCAGTGGAACAGTGCTTTCATTTGTCTGCGAGCAGCACGCCACTGATATATATATATATATTTATATATATATATATATATATATATATATATACATGCACAACATGTGGCCCCTCACTATTTTGCTTTAAAGAGTAAGCCAGGAAGATAAAAACTATTATAACTAAGCTTTACCCATATATAACTAGAAAAATATGAAAAAACACAGTTCTGAGTGGCCCTCACAATCTCCGAAACAAATCTCAACTCGACCGTAGGAATATGCTGCCTGCAGGCACAAGAAGGCCTAGTAGAACCAGCCAAGCCAAGCAATAAAAGTAAAGCAACTGAGCAGCTTTCAAACTGTCTACAATCAAGACCAGGCAAGCTCCCTACCTGTACAAGAAGTTCAACTCAAATAAACATCTCTTTGTAAAAGGGGAAATCTAGTGAATGATGTCACAATAGGTCTCAAAACCCCAGGTGACGTCATCAAACAACGAGCATTCTAGAATGACTATTCTTGGTGTTTGTTACAGATGCAAAGCCCCCTTTAAATATTGTACGGGTCAAATCCGAAGGTGCCACACCAAGCCAATAGACAAAATTAGTGTCATGTTTTTGAATGTAGGGAAACCGAGTTTTAGACATTTCGGTTCGCTGGGTTGTTCCTGCTGGAGAACAAAGGCATCCTGACAGAAGAGAAATGAATGAATGAATGAACGAATGAAGAATGAATATTTAAATATAATTATCCTTAGAAAATGCTGTGACGACAGTTAAGGGTGAAATGTTGCCCTGCTCAATCAATAGCAAATTCAAGTACATTTCTACCAGTGTGTAATTTCCATACCACATTCTGCTCGTTATTGATTAGTTATAGCAAAACACTGTAGTCTTCTTACCTGTGTGCTGGTTACTAAACCGCTCTTGTTCCTAGAAAAATGTATAAAACTATACCTTCTCTGGCTGCTTTAGTAACAGAAATAACCAATATAATATGAAAGTGACAGAAGAACCATATTTAAACATTTCAAGGTTTAATGGCAATTCATTTATGAAAATCATAAAAGAATGATCTACTGCTCCAGTTCACACAGCACCAAATGCAAACATTCCTCGCTCAGTAGGTAGACTTAGTATCCATATCTTGGTGGCTAAAGCAGCATAGGCAAGATGTAGAAAGCTCAAAATAGTGATTTCTTAAGTGCATTGTTTTGCAAATCGCAATTAGGAAATCGCTATTCCTAATCTATGAAACTCTTTTGAATTTTGATTAGCAATTCATATCGGGACGTAAATAGACCTACCTCATGAAAATCAATGAGGTAGATTGCAATTTGTGACCCACTGTGATCACCATGTCTGTGACTGCTTTAAAATAAAGCATTCTTTTTTTTAAAACCATCCTGTTTTCTTTAAAGGAAACTTGAAATGAATTGAAGGAGCACTAAAACTCTGGGTATATAGACCTGTCTGTGTTCACTTGAGCCATGGGCCAGAGTGGCCGTACCGGGCACCGGGCGTTTCCATAGTGGGCCAGAGGGGTGGAGGTCGGTTTTGTTACTGGGGGCCAGATTTGCAGCCATGCTGCAATATTGCCTCCCTCTAACAAAAGTAGGAGTGGTGCTTCTCACTAGCACACCCCTCTCCCCCCACCCCGGTCCCAGGGCTGGTCGAGCATCAATCTGCCAGGGCTGGCTGCTGTTAGCAGTTCATTCGTGCTTGAGCCAGATATTTTTGGGGGTTTTGGTCGCCTATGTGTTTAAGAGAATGAAAATGAAAAAGGATCCCTGGCCCAGGTCTGTTGCCTCCTGCCGAGGAATGTAATTTATCATTATTTTCATGAATTAAATCTCTGAAAGCCTTGTTGCTTCAAATGAAACCACTATTATCTACCTACTGTCGATCTGGAATTTGCTTTTCTCTAAACTAACCTCTATGCCGAGAATTAGCCTATGTTTAGCCATGTTATTGCAAAAGATATTACAGAGCATATATAGGATGAATAAGTGAACTATGTAGCATATTTATTTATACATATACATTAGTCAATGAAGAGCGGTATCTACCAGAGTTTTAAGAATTTTCTAATACCAATATTTTGTTGCTGAGAGAACTGCGAAAATTGATGCAGTTCCTCATGGAATAAGATGAATGTGAAAATATTTAAAAGTATGAGTGAAATATGAAAAGGCAAGAAAAATATGAATTATTATTGTACACTTTTTCAATCAATCAATCAATCAGAGGTTATTGCAGAGCACAGCTTGTCACCCCGGGGGTCTGCAGGTGCTGAGTGGAAGTGCAAGCCTCGTTCGAAGATGTGGTTAGCTGTTACCTAAAGTGCTTCAGGGATGGTGTGGTGCGAAGGTGGAGGAGGAAGTTGTTCCAGGATTTGGGCAGCAAGGTAGGAAAAGGAGCAACCTCTGCAGTGGCTGCGACGGATGCGAGGGATGTGGGCCAAGGCGAAGGTGGAGGAATGGAGCTCTCTGTTCGGTTTCAATATTTTCAAGTAGGTCCTGGCTCAAAGACATCACTAAGGGCTTTATTTGGAGTTTGGCATACTGTATACTCCAAGCAAAACAAAAGGGGATGATGGACGGAGTGTTGAACATTGCAAACAATCACCCCCGGTCAACTGATTTAGGTTTAATCCATCATCATTTTTTAGCTCACTCCACCACCCCACTTCAGACATGGCCATATGCAAATCAGTCTGACCCTGTGCCTCACGAGAACAGTCCAGCCTGAACTGCCAAGCCATGTCTTCCCTGTACCAGAAACAAGCATCCTGGGACTGGTTTCTGGCTTATCAGCCATCATCAGCCAGGCTAGCTTGAATCCAGTGGCAAAGTGAGCAAGGGACCCACGTCTGGGCATACCTGCCAATTTAGGGCAAAAAAAGCAAATCCAAAGGGGTTGATGGACTGAATTTTTAACATTGCAAGCACTCTCCCCCAGTCAACTGATCTTCGGATACAGACGTACACACACAAACACATCTGCATACCGAAACACGCACACAAACACTTCTAAATACGGATACAGACAGGCTCACACAAACACATCAGTATACAGACACACGCACACAAACACATCTGTATACGGACACAGGCACATTCGCACGGATTAACAGATGTACACATGCATACATCAACACGTTCACTCTGACACTTAAGCACATCTGTACCACTTCCAAACCAGCATCCACCCACAATGAAACACTGTTCCAGACGTATTAGGACAGTAACACGAGCAAAAAAAGAAGTGTCCACAATAATCCCTGTTCATACAAGCCACCCTCGGCAGACCCGTTAACTTCCAACCTGGTATGGAAATGCGAAGCTGCAATGCGGATAGAATAATTTTTACCTGGGTAGCTATTCTGGTACTGCGGCCCCCGCCGGGTGATCGGCAGACGGGGCTTCTCTCCCCTCGAAGGTGCCTCACGGAGGGCCTTCCCAACTTTAAGCGAAGCTCCTCTTCTGGTTGTTGACGTCCTGCTGGTCGGGGTGCAATGCTGCCAGCGCTTCCTCGCTGAGGCGTCCTTGGTTACCCAGCAACGGCACAGCTTCTCCAGTGACGCAGTCCTCCTCCTGGAACTTGGGCTGGAGCGGTGATAGGCAGACAACAGCTGTGCGCCGGCACACGCACCGAGCCATAGAGGTGATCCGTGGGGTCAATTAGGTGCAAGCAAAGCAGCCTCCGTGACAGACACCAGCTGGGCCCAGGTTAAAACATACAGCGTTGCAGGGCCGCTTAG
The DNA here is from genome assembly GCF_964263255.1 of Lissotriton vulgaris. Taxonomy (NCBI): domain Eukaryota; kingdom Metazoa; phylum Chordata; class Amphibia; order Caudata; family Salamandridae; genus Lissotriton; species Lissotriton vulgaris. Next base: position 72,086,261 of record NC_141686.1, read on the forward strand.
TACAGCACTAATTATGGTGTAGAACGCGCATGTGCTGCTGCCATGTTTACGTCAGGCAGAGATACGTGGCAAAAAAAAAAAAGTACGACCTGACGGACGAAAACTGTAGTTAGCGGCCGCTGCTTCCAGACTACAGGGAGTCAATTTGACATGACCAGTCAGTAAAAAGCCAGCTAACAGGAGCTGTGTCAACATTCACCAAATGGCAAGCGGCAGGAGAAACTACCGGTTGCTTGCTAACATATACAGATTACTTGATGTCTCGTAGAGGCAGCGCATACGCTACCTTATATGAGACCAAAAAAAGGGATCGCAATTCTTTTAAAAAAAAATAACATGTTCAAAGTTTGCATAAACATACTGATCCGAAGGTTATTTTATTTTAGCTAAGATTAAAATTGACAATAAGGTTTTTCACCTCATTAATGTTTATGGGCCTACAAATGATGACCCGGAGTTTTGGTTAAGATTTACATCAGAGGTTTTAAACTTGGGTAATGTTTCTCTGATTATTGGAGGTGATTTTAATCTTATTTCTGCCCCTTTACTATATAGAATATCTCAAGCTAAATTTCGTCCTCCAAAGGTGTTTTTCACACTTAAAGCATTTTTTAAGAATACCAAATTGGTGGATATTTGGCGTCTACATAATCCTACTGACAAACAAGTCTCTTTTTTCTCTAATCCTCATGACTCTTACTCTAGGTTGGATTATTTTTTAATTTCTCATAATTTAATTCCCTCAATTTCTAATCCTGACATTCAGAATATAGATATTTACGATCATGCTTTAATCTTGTGTATTTTATGCAATGAATCCCAACAGGATAGTCATAATCGTTGGCGTATGAATACCAATATTGTTCTTAATGGAAATAATAAAACTAGACTTTTATTAGCTATTAAAGAGTTTTTTTCATTTATGGATGATGATTCCACATCTATTGGACGCATTAAAAGCATATTAGAGGAGAGTCTCCTTCCATTATGGCACATGAAAATAAATGATTTAATTTGAAAACTGACGACTTAGGAAAGCAGATAGCTAAATACGAATGCCTATATATTACTTCCAATAAACTCTTATATAAAGAAAAATTACAGAAACTTTATCATGAATTGAAATATTTTTTAAGTAATAGAGCTGTTGTCCAAATTTCTAATAATAAAGCTAAATTTTGTTTTAGTGCAAATAGGTCTGGCAAGATGTTAGCGAAGTACTTCCATGTTAAAAGTGACAAAAATCCAATTAATGCTATACATTTCCCAAATGGCGCAATAGCTTTATCCCATTATGACATTATTAAAGAATTCATGAATTATTATTCAGTTTTATAAAATAAACCACCTTAACCCCTTGCATGCTGGAGTTATTCCCCCGCTGTGCTGGGGGGAGGGGGGTGCGCACAGCACCCCGGTGCTCATGACGAGCTCAGCTCGTCATGAGGCACAGTGCTCGTGAGCTCATGACGAGTTGAGCTCGTCATGACCACACCCGTTTTCGTGGAACGTTCAGCATAGCAGGGGAATTAGCCCAGCGTGCGAGCGTTCCACGGCTCATGATGAGCTCAGCTCGTCATGAGCACCGGACCACCGTGCCTCATGATGAGCTGAGCTCAACATGAGCATGCAAGGGGTTAATCAGATACAGCTCTTATAGATAATTTTTTTGAATGTTGTAGGTTACCTAAAATTTCACACATGGATAAAACTAAATTGGTACTTCCGATTATAAAGGAAGAAATACTTTCAGCTATTAAATCACTTCAGTTAAAGAAATCTCCAGGTCCAGGTGGTATTCCTGCAGAATTTTATAAGGTATTTCCTTCTCAACTCTCATATTATGTGCTTGCTTTATTTTCACGTTTTAGTTATACTTGGTCTATGTTTGGGTCATTTATGGAAGCTCTGATTATTGTCCTGTCGAAACCAGATAAAGTCCATTCATTGGTTACCAATTACCGTCCTATTTCTTTAATAAATCAAGACTGTACACTATATGCTAAAATCCCTGCATCTAGGTTAACTTATATACGTTCCTCTATGGATCAGTCTGTATTTATGAAAAAGAGACATTCATCAAATAGTATTAGACTATTATTTCATGCAATTGAAACTGGAGCATTATTTTCTTTTCCTGCTGGAGTTTTAGCATTAGATGCGGAGAAGGCTTTTGATAAAATTAGATGGCAATACCTTTTTACTCCTTGTATGCATTCAGGTTTGGCTCCTTATTTATCCGTATGATTTTAGCACTGTACTATAGTCCTTCGGCTAAACATTTTTATTAATGGCAGACTTTCACAGAAGTTTTACCTTTTTAGAGGAACCAGGCAAGGTTGCCCATTATCTCCATTACGTTTTTTATTGCAAATGTTAACAGCTATTAGAAATTGCTCTGAAATCGAAGGCCTTCAAATAAACAATGTGCCTATTAAAACACCAGATTATGCTGATGATATTCTTCCATTCCTCCACTGCTGAATCAAATTGGCGTTTTTTCTACTATTTCAGTCTATAAACTTAACACTAATAAGACAAAAATTTTCCCTTTAAAAATTCATTGTTCACCTGATATGCAAACTAATAATGAGATTGTTTGGCAAAAAGAAAAACTTAAATACCTGGGTATATTATTTGCCAAAAATGTTAAATAAACTATGTCTCTCAATTTTGAGTCTACTTTGACTTATATTTAGGTCAAAATTCATAAATGGTTCTCTTTGTGTTAATGTTGGTGGGGTAGAATAGATGCGGTTAAAATGATTTCCACTCCTAAATTGTTTTATATTTTTGTCAATGATTCCTGTTCAACTTCCTTTCAAATGTTATAAAGATATAGGTAAAGTTTTATCTAATTTTATTTGGAATAATAAAAAGCCATGGTTAGTTTACGAAAAATTTAAACGGTCTAAACTCAGTTGTGGGTTTGAATTACCAGATTTTCTAAAATACGATAAAGCCATTATTTTAAAACAAAGTATTTTATGGTTCCAAAATTTGGAGCATAATAACTCAATGGCATGGCTACGTATAGGATAGATTTCAGTATCACTCTAGCTGCTCTGCTTACAATGTCTAACTCTTCAGTTCTTTTAAAGAAATCAGTAATATTGAAATCTAGTAGATTGATTTTACGTGATTTCGATTCTATTTTTCACTTTGGTATAACCCATCATTAAAATTAGTTTGTCATATAAGTTTTTGGAATTCATGGATAAAAGCTGGCATTTTGTACTTTAAAGACATTTTTCATGATAATGCCTTTATGAGTTTTGATAATTTACAACAAAGATTTCATCTGCTACCATAACATATTGTTAAATATGAATTGCTCTGTAACTCTGTTCTTGATTCTTTCCCAAAAGGCTTTCCCTTCACTGTTTATTCTGATTTAGTAGTGTTTCTCCAAACATCCGCGCCCTCTTCTCATATAGTTTCCTTACCATATAAAAAGATAAATATTTCTGATGGAGATAATATCAACTTGCTTGCTACATTTTGGAATGCAGAATTACAGTCGTCCTTTCCTTCCGAATCATGGAGGAAGATTTGGTTGCCTGTAACATTATACCAAACTAAAGGGCTCGTTACGATGACAGGCAGCATCGTTGTGGTTCGGGGACCAGCCGCTGTAAGGCTGTAAGTCCCGCCGAGTGTATTAGGATGTGCCCCCCACTATGGCGGGTGCATCCAGGGCCCTGATCATTGCGGACTGTGCTGTTGGCTGCAGCACTGTTCGCAATGCCAAAATGCCATGAAGTGCATTTCCATGCACAACGTGGCAGGTACCACGCGGTGCCTACCACCTTGGGCATAGAAATGTAGGAAGGTACCATGGGTACCCCCTGGTGCACAAAAACCCTCCCACACACAAATGGGGCCCACTATGGGCTCCCAAACCCAATCCACACCAGCCTTTCAATGGCGAAAGGCCTCTTCCATGACACATCCTAATATGGTGGACAGTGCCTGCTAGGCACGCCACCTTATTAGTGGCCCTTTTCCGTCCGCCAGGCAATCAGTGCGATTGCCTCCGGCGGAAAAGCGGCGGAAAAACATTGCGTCGGCCGCGATACACACCGCCATCCAAATTTTGCAGTGGGTAAAATGCTCAGTGATGGTGGAAGGCCCGCCACGGCTGGGCCGGCGGTGGCGGTCCTTCTGTCATCATAATGCCCCACAAACTCATATGTACTTTTTAATTGTTTATGGACCCCTTTAAAATGATATACTGCCAAACCTTTAACCTCTTCTACTTGCTGGAATTGTTCTTTAAATGTTGGATCATTAAGACGTGCTATTTGATTGACCTTTTGTTAATACTTTTTGGTATAAAGCTTGGCAAAGAATTTCTAATATCTTTAATGTATTAGATAATTTGTCATATGAATGAATTATTGGCAAATCCTCTTCCCTCAATACTAAACTTTTTTTATTGACTAACAATGTTTTTAGGTGGCTTGGTGAGCAAAATAATGATGGATTAAACCCAGATCTGTGACTGGGGGTGAATGTTTTGCTATTGTGCAACATTCCGTCCATTATCTTGTGTGTTTTGCTGTTCACCCTATGTGGGAAGGGTATGCCCAGACGTGGGTCCCGTGCTCACTAAGCCTCTGGAGTCAAGCTACCCTGGCTGAAGACGGCTGATAGCCAGAAACCGGTCCTAGGATGCTTGATTCCAGTCCAGGGAAGACATGGCTTGGCAGTTCGGTCTGGACTGTTCCCATGAGGCACAGGGTCAAGACTGATTTGCATATGGCATGTATGAACTTGGGTGGCTTGGTGAGCAAAATAACGATGGATTAAACCCAGATCTGTGACTGGGGGTGAATGTTTTGCCATTGTGCAACATTCCGTCCATCATCTTGTGTGTTTTTTTGTTTCATTTTTTAATGTCAGCAGCTGTGAAGTCAATTACCTCAAATTGGAAAGAATCTTCTTCTTTATCTGCCCATGCATGGTGGACCTGGATTATTTTTACAAGAAAGGGTGCTAATTTGACTTTATCTGGTATTAATAATATTATTTCAAACTATTTGCATTTCCGGAAACCAATTGATGATCATCTATTGTTGAATCCATAGTATGTACAAGTTTAATTATATCTTTCTATGGTATGACTTCTTAGCTTTAGTACCTCATTAATCTGTTCTTATGAGTTTTGATGTTCTTCTTTTGATTTTATTTATAGTGATATCATTTTTTTGTGTAGGTACTTTGTAATATAATCTCTGATTATTTGCTTATAATAATATAATGTTTATCTTTATTCATATTATAGTATTGTATTAATGCTTATACCTTTTTGGGGCTCTTTTTGTATGTTATCTATTCTCAAAATTCGACTAAAATATTTTGAACATAACTTGTAATTTAACGGGATATCCACCACGTTTTGCTGGAGTATCCTATCTGCCAAACCTAAATAGGACTCTAAGTGCCTACTCTCCTCGTTCCTCTAGGATTTTCTTTGCTTTTATTGTTATCTTGGTAGTATGCAGTTTTGTTTTGCATCCAACCTCAAGGTAGCTGACCAGATCAAATGAGCCTCCAGTTATTACGCAAAGTGTTTATCTGCATTTCCAAATCCTCTTGATGCAGTAACTAAGATGACTAGAGACACCATCCTCAGACTGCAGACCTCTTCTGACACTATACAGCTCATGACACTCCCAGTCCACGACAATCCCAGCCCACAAAAGAGGGAATGTACTTGACCTCATCTGCGATTTCTTAAACTGATGCACCTACCATGCTCCTCAGTTTATGGACTGATCATGCCATTGTAGGAATTGACTCAACCCATGCCAGAACAACCTTCTGAACTAACCCAAATCAGAAATAATAAATATAATTTCACTCAAGAATTATCTAAGAATGTGTTGGACCATAACCTGATGCACCTTGAAGCAACCTCTAAGCGCAGCGCCCGCATCAAATACTTGTGTGTACTCCTTTATCACACTCTTACGTCTCCAGCAGATGCACCTGATCCAATCATGCTCCTATCATGAAGCTTGGAGCTCATCATAAGAAACAAGGCCATTTACTGCAAGATTAACATCCATGTGGCCTTCAACAAGACATGCTTCTAAGCAGTTAAGCATTATGTGAACTTTAACTCAGACTCTCCTATGCCCAACTACAATGAGGAGTGCATAGCCATCAGCAACTTCCACAATAATTACATCGCTATAATCCACCAAAGTATTTGCGAATGCTCCATCTCCCAACAGTCCCTTGTCAATCCTACTCTGCAAGGCGCACAAATAGACATGCTTCAACACCCTCGCCAGTAAGTAGTTAGCCAATTTACTCCACACCATTAAACTAGCCCATATAAATTTAGTGTTATCCCATCATTTACAAGTAGGAAGTTAATCTCAAAAGGCCAGAGTCCTCTAATGAATGTGTGTCCCATTCGCAAGGCATCTGTCTTGATTCCCTCAAAACTTGACAGATCTGGCCACATCTGAAAAATAAATAAAATGGAACTCAAGGAGCCCACAAGCTGTCGAATGACAAACCTGCTACTCATGGAGATGATGGCCACAACTCTCCACCACAAGAATACCTATTCTCGATTAGGACCTCAGAAACAGATATGATCCAAGTGGTTTACAACGTCCTTCACATTGCTGACATTGAACATTACTGGCTTCTCATCCTGTTGTGGGAAGTAGACAAGAGTGTGCTTAGTAATAGGAAGAAACATTGGTGATATTGCAATACACACTCAGCAGTTACAAAAGCAAATGATCAGCAGGCTCAGAAGGAGCCTACAAGCAGAGATTGTACTACAGAACTTCAACCCCCAGAATAATGTGGTACAAGAATATTGAGGACAGAATATTGTGGGGCAAAATATCAAAAGGTGCATATAGGGACATATAGATTTACTATTCCTAACTCCACATCTACGAACAATAAAGCTATAGGTACTGCACATGTGCAAATATGTGGTGTTAGGTATAGAAAATCTGGACTATCTTACCTGTCAATATCTTTTTTGATATGTTGTCCTCAATATTTTGCTCCATCAATATTCTGGGATTGATATTCAGAGTGCAGTCCCACACCAGCTAGTCTTGCACATTATAAACATATAGGTGTGGAAACAGGAAAGGCACACTCAGCAAATACTACTTGCTATCTGCAGGTAATCTCTTTGGTTTATTTCTAGTGTGACCAGCTAACAGAGAAAGACATAAGAAACTAAAGTAGACCGGTGGTAGAGAATAATTCACAAGGGCAAAGTGCAGTAAGCTGTCAAAAGAGCTTAAGTCAATTCTCCTGCCTGAAGCCTGTACCCTAGCCTTACAGAAAAACCTGGTATGGCTCCCGGTTCCAGGCAATTACAATTAATGGGTACAAGAGGGTTGGATCCACAATCCTGGTCATAGACTGGCCATACCCTCACAGACTTCTGACTGTGAGGACAAGGCCATGGTGAATGTGCTACCATTCATTACCAACTTGTACATGGAATCCATAGGAGCCAAAACATATCAGCATCCACTAATATGTATGCAATGACACATAGCTGTACATGCAGGTCTCATAGGGCCATTTCTCAAGTAAATGACAGTCTCTGCTCCGTCCAAGCCTGAATGTCAAGAAACCTCAGCAGTACAGATGTCCTATTCACCACTAGCAGCCTCAGGTGCTGGAATGAGTAGCATAGATGTCACTAGGCAGCTTCACGTCTCATTCCACGAGTATAACGTTCTTGGTCTTCTATATTGACTCAGCGCTCAGCTACATCAGTTGAACACCTTCTTAGCAAAATCTGATTTCTGAACAACTGTTCAAACACTGGAACTGACCCACCTTAATAGTGGCAATGCTCTTCTGTCTGGCATTTCCAAAGCATGCCATGTGTTCCATACTTGGTGGCTTGACTCAATCAAGTACCTCAGAAAACTTGACAGAATCATACATGCTGTTAAAGAATTGTATTGCCTCCCAATACCAGCTTTTATCTTAAATCATCTATAAAATTGCAATTTTTCTTATTCCATGCCACCTTGCATGCAAAGTAAAGACTTCTGAGGAGGGGAGAGTGGCATAAGACATGGAAAAGCATAATAAGAGGGTCAGAGTCCAAAAAGTGCAAGTGCAAAAAAAAGTAAATGCCAATGTTTGGAGTACAGCGATAGGAGTGGCTGAACCAGGTTTTGCGAGTGACCAGAGGAGAGCAAGCACGAGAAGCGGCAGCAGCGGAACCGCAGGGAGCCGCGGGAAACAGAAGCCACGAGCCGAGCCGCGCCGCAGGAGCTAGGAGCCGCGAGCCGAGCCGCAGGAGCTAGGAGCCGAGCCGCGGGAGCCGAGCCGCGAGCCGAGCCGCGGGAGCCGAGCCATGGGAGCACAGCCTCGAGCCAAGATGCGGGAGCCGAGCCGCAAGCCCTGAATTGCGAGCCACGCTGGAAACTGCCAGCCGCACCAGAGGCAGGGAGATCGGAGATTGCGGCAAGCAGAGCTGCGGCGGGCCGGTGGCGTCCACGGTCTGCAGCGGTAAGAAAGTCAGTCTCATGAGTAGCAGGCGGGAAGCAGAGCTATGTGGAGAGAGCTCTGTCACATCGCTATCTACTCTCAGCCGCCCTCCAGTTCTCCCCAGTCCTCTCCTGGACACCGTCTCAGTTTTCCCTAGTTCAGAGAGGGACAGAGCAGCAACAGCACAGAGGTGTTCTGTAGACAACCAGTCCTGCTCAGATCGTGCGTGAGGCAGAGGGGGAAAAAGGCTGCTCCCTGATGACCTTTACTTTCCTCACGTAGCAAAGGCTCTCTCGTGAAGGCATTGTTGCTGCCTCGTGTGCCGAGGATCACACAGTGCGGTATGCCGAGGATAATATGCTTGAAGCCCTGAACACCCTCAGAGGAGGCTAAGAGCACAAGTTTCTGTCAGAGGGAAAAACAGTGGGATCGTTGGAGTCTGCAGTCCAGTTCTGCTTTTCAAACGGATCGGAGCCAGAGCAGCCAGAGAGCAAGAGAGGCAGGAGCGGAGGAGCGGAGGAAGCTGAAAGACCCACTCCGTCGGAAAAAACACTGGAAAAACGCCGAAAAAAACCAAAAAAAACGAGCTGAAATCCCCAACTGCCCAGCCACTTACACACCAGTCTCCGAGTATTTGGGGTCTGCACCGGCTTGCCAACAGCCCCGAATTGTGTTTTAAAAGCTGCACGGGTCGCTTTAACACGGCAGGACCCGCGACCCGTGAATCGCGCTGACGCCGCGTGTGTCCTGGCAGCTGGAGTAGGTGACTGTGAGAGAGTGCAGTAGAGAGCGACACGTGGACGACAGAACGCCAGTTCTCCACAGCACAGCAAGCAGAGCAGTGAGTTGAGCGAGCCGAGCCAGGCTGGTATCGGTACAGCGAGCCAGGGGGGGGCGAACCTATCACCTGCAGCTGATTGTGGCTTGCCCTCTTCCAATCCTCGCCTGAGCTCTGGACAGCGGGCCTGGCTTCCTGGCCTGGCACTCGGTAGCGGCAGAGGCCCGCGGCTCCCGGAGGGTTCCGGCACCTGCACTGAGGCAGCGAGTGCATTGAGGCAACAAGGAGAAAGGAGAAAGGGGAGTCCCGGGTGAGCCCGGGCGAGCTGTGTTACGGCGGATTTTGGCAGACAACCGCAGCAGATAACCGCAGAGGATTAACGTGGCCCCCCACGGCTCCCCCATGGAATCTGTATCTGCATCTGCCCAGGCTGCGGGAGGCGCCGGAGTGTAGGACGCACCTGGTGAAGAGCGGTTAAAGCGGCTGGAGTCCTGGCCGCAGTGAGGCCACAGTGAGGTGGTGCAGGAGCAGGCGGGGGTGTGGATGGAGCCGGAGCACGAGCACGGGCACAGACCTCTGTTGCAAGCCAAGCAGTAAAGGGCAATAAGAGAAGGTGGAGCGGCCAGAGCTAACCGGCATCACCAGCGTCATCCGCCAGCCGCAGTAAAGTGGTGGAGGAGCATCAGCACTACCAGCGGCATCAGATGCGAGGTGAGAGAGCGATCCGAAGTGCCCAGTGTACCCTGTTATTTGCGATTGGGTTGGGCCCTGGCCAGCGATTTGCCCCATCAGCAGCCACCCCTAAGCCCTAAGCCACAGGGCTACTTAGTGCAGGGCTGCATTTACCGAAGCACTGCCGTTAAAGAGATCGTCAAGTGTTAGTGTTAGTGAAAGTTAAGGAAGTGCACTTTGGCCGCCAGCACCCGGGTGTGTGCAAAGAAACACAGCGCCGGGATTCTGCACAGATGCGATCAGGCACCATCCGCCAGGAGGCCATAGCAAGACCGCGAAGGAAACAAGGAAACAAAAACAAAAAGCCAAAACTAAAAGAACAAGAGGAGGAGGTTTCACAAACCAACATCGGGGAAAACAGAGTGGGTCACAGGGACAGGCTGGTTTCATTCCCAACCTCACCAACAAAGTCAAACACCAGCTGACTCACCAAACAGAGATACAAAAGTTTTTCTTCTTAAAAGACCCCTTGGCGGCTATGTACGCCCCCCAAAGGGATTCTGCGCTACTGCCAACCCCAATGCAGCTGGCCAAAATACAACCTTCTCTTAGAGCTACTACGGCTACGCTAGACAGTGTACCATCACAAGAACAAGAGATTCCGCTGGCACATACAGATGGCACAAAATTGGTACCAGTAATAGCCCAGGTGCACCAGGCAGCTATTGAAAGCACGGGACTAACTCTCAAAACCAAACCGGGAGATGGAACTGAAGTACAAAAAGAAACCACAGCAAAACCAAATATAATTAACACTGGAGACACCGCGGAACCCTCGGATCTAGAGGTCCTAGAGGACCTAGAGGCTCTCATGGGGACAAGTAGAGAATGTGAAAAATCCCACTCCTTTACTGAAGGTCAAATACAGGAACAAAATGAGCCTTCACTAATAGTAAATCGAACCGTCTGTGAAATTCCCCAAGGAAATAAGGAACAGTGCCGTGTTAATACAAAATGGTCAAAGGAGGAAAAAATAGATCTAATAAAATCAGCAGCAAGTCTAGCAACAAAGGAATTGCGGATCAGCAAATCGATTTCCAACATAAGCGAGGCGAACCTAATTGAAATTTTGGAGTCTCTAGAAGGGAAGGGACTGGACAGGGAGCAACTTACCCCGAGTCCAAAGAATACAATCCCACAAAGAAGAGCCATTTTGGTCTCATCAACGCCCCTGAATCCTCAAAGAATTCAGGACGTCAACATAACAGAATCACAGGAGGATGGCCGTAGCCCTATAACAAAGAAACAACAAATCCTGTCTTCACCAATAAGAATCTCTTCCGGAAATGGGTCAAGCCCCAGCTCGTCAGCACTGACACAACACAATGATGACCGCCACAACACGAAATGGGCTGACAATTTGATTCAAACCTTGGAACAATCCATAAAGGTACTAAATTTCCAATCTGATAAAATGGACGTCCAAATTGACCTAATAAATTTGATGGCCAGTTACATCGCCGGAATAAATAAAAAACTGGACGCACTAACAGTGTTACTAATAAAAAAACAAACTCTAGACAGGCAGAGCGACACAAATAATCAACAAAGCACTTGCCATTGTAGCCCGATAATAGAGAAACTGGCTACAATACCGGAAATCTTAAAAGATGTTTTAGGGGCAGCTAAACAGTCATTAAAATACCAGTGCCAAGGAACATCGCAAAAACCAACTGCGCAAGAGCAAACCTCACACCTATCTAATGTCAACAATGAGGAAGCAAAAAATAAAAACGACGCTCAAATAAACTCAGATTTTGAGATAAATCCAATCCAACGCGAAGATCAAACAGCGTCACCACAGCCAATAACAAAGGCGGAAGTTAAAATCACAAAACGGTAAAGAAAGCGCGCAAGGAAGGCCAGGCTAAAATACAACAAACAACAAAACCCAGCCCCGGCTAAATTATTCCCACTCTTTACAGCAAAACCAAATACGGAAACGAAAGTAATACCTCAACCCCTATCTAAGCCAGGAAGCCTAGAAAGGAATCAAGCACACTTTTCACAGTCCTCCTTCGCAGACAGTCAAGACCTTAGGCACATGGCAAAATCTTTTTCTGAGTCGCAAAACAAACAAGGATTCAGAAGCCCAGTCCGCAAAGATAAAGCGATTGATAAAGAAACCCGGGTGGTGCAGCAACAGAAGAATATAAAACTACGTGAAAATGAATTGGAGGAAGTAGCACACATGGAAAACCAGCAACTGCCGGGACATAGCAGCCCGAGGGGTGACAAAGAACAAAATAGTCAACAATTAGCATGGGAAGAAGCAGAGATGCAAGAGGGGCCCAACTTAGCAGAACTTAAGCAAAACAGGTCAGAGGGAATATTGTCAACCATTCCTCAAATCCCCCTGAAACCAATTGCTGTAATACTAAGGGGGAAGGATCGTCACTGCAAGCTCTTAGTCCAGGAGTAAGTGTACCCACAAATAAAGACGTTGACCCAAAAACATTTGGGCCCTCCAACTGCTAGGCTAGTGGTAAAAATAAAAAATCCAGAGTACGAACGGGGAGGCAGAGAAGAACCCCTGCAAATCCTCAAAGGGCCAGGGGGAAGAAATGGTAGCGTTCCACAGTCTTCTGAAAAGCAAGAAGTAAATGACTTGTGTGAACTGAAGCTGTCTTTTATCCCGGAATACTCATCAAAAGGCACCCAGGACACGCTCAACAGGGGAAACCTCTTGAGACTTTTCCATGAAATCCCCAAACTAAAAGGAATCTGTTCACGTGATTTAATTTCAGTGGAATTCAATGAAACATCCCGAAGGGGGTAGAGGAGTCACCGACAACGTGGGCGTCCAAAGACCTGGTGGATAACATTGTAGCTATGAGTGGAAGATTTGAGACATGGGGAATCAGGCTTCAGGCAGTGCAACGCCCAAGGTACCCGTATCCCTTCTTAAACAATCTAAATGAAGAGCAAAGCCCACAAAGACATTAGCACACATGTTTACGCAGAGCACGTTCCTATTCACCAACGACATCCGTGCGAAACAACATGCCCCCCAAAAGCGACAGCTTGGGTACAACTGGGGGAAGCCCCCAGGACCTCAAGGGCTGGGCCTGGATCGCAAAAACTCTGAATGACAAGTATTCTTAACAAAGGAATACAAACATCGGAACCGGCGAGGGAAAACAAGGAATCAACCAACATCTTGCTCTGTTCATGGAATGTGCACAGCTTTAGGGACATGGGCCAATACCAGGATACAGTAACCTTCTTAAATCAACAACAAATAATCATGCTTCAGGAAACATGGAACATGGGGTCAACCTCAATACCTGGCTTCATTGAACATCATTGCCTGGCAGAAAGACACTCAAATTATGGCCATCCGAAAGGGGGCTTATCAACCTTCATAACTCAAAAACTGAATTGGGAAACCGAAGAAATAGACACAGGGGCAAACTGGATCCAAGTGACCAAGGTAATCGGTAAGGAACAAACCATAATTCTCCTCCTAATAAATGTTTACATCCACCCAGAGAGAAATAAGCAAAATGGTAAATACACAACTCTTATAAAAACCGCTAAAAGTATTGCAGAAAAGCCATACAAATGCTCAACTGGTGATTACCGGAGATTTTAACACCAATCTTTTAGCGACCAATCGGGGAAGAAACCGTAAAGTATCGAACTGGACTTTGTCCGCAAACTAGCAGCGCTCGACTTAATAATCATGAACGGTAAATCCCCGTGGGACTCGCCTCCAGTGGCAACATACCTGAGTGGAAAAGTCGCTTCGACAATAGATTTTATTATAACGAGTATTAAACAGCTCTCAGAAATAAACAGTTTCAGCATAATTACACGAGCTGAAAGTGATCCTCTGCCGTTAATACTGAATCTGAAGAATAGAACAAACTTCGCTCAGAAGAATAATGCCATTATGCAGCATCCAGAAACGTTCAACCTGCGTAAAGTAAAATGGCGAGGAGAGGCTCCTGAACTTATTGAGAACAAAGTAAAGGCCTTTATTGAAACCCAAGGCCCAGTTCAAGAACGTGCGCATGTAAGCCATTGGGAGCAAATGGTCGAGTTTTTACTTCAAACCTTCCTGTTTACCAAGTGACAGAGGTCTTTAAACACAGCCAAAAGGGACCCATGGTTCAATCACGATCTCAAAACGCGCAAAAGAGAGATCGCGAGAGAAGTGCGACGTCTATCCCGAGAGGGAGAAAAGGACCTAAAACAAGAAAAAATAAAGTTGCAGACACTAAGGAGTGCTTACAGAAAGAAGCTGGGGAAAGCAAAATCAGTGCATAAAGAATCAATCTGACAGCAACTACTAATAGCTAGCAAAAAAGCCAACAGCAGCGATTTCTGGGGGATTATTAGCACGTTGACAACGGGTCCAACACTTCAGCAACAGGTAGGAATCAGTGCAGAAATCTGGACAGACCATGTAAAGACCTTGTTCAACCAACCCAGGAGGGATCTAGAACAACAACCCCAGGGGCAACACCAAGACCAAAAGGAGGCACAAGCTGGATTGAGTCATGCAACACCAACAGCTAATTCAGCCAATTTAAACTCCTCTTTCGAAGAGAAAACTCCTCTGACAAATGAGAAAGAACTAAAAATCCTCATAAAGAAATTAAAGTCTGAGGGAGCGGCTGGGCCAAACGGCATTCCAAAAGCAATCTTCAGGAATAACCCAGAGCTATGGTCGGAAATCCTAACACCAGTCTTCAACGAGATCTATGTAAATTCTAATATCCCAGCTTCCTGGAGGGGGACTGTCATTCACCCCATATATAAAAAGGGATTTCACAGTAAGCCAGGGAATTACAGATTAATCTCCTTGATTGACGTGGAAGCCAAACTATACGCCTCGTGCCCATTGAACCATCTGCAATGTTGGATGGAGGAACAAAACATCATCCCCAACTTCCAAACAGGATTCAGGCAAGGCATGGGCACTCAATCGAACCTTGCAACCCTAGCTCTCTTGACGGAACAGGCGCAAAGAAGGAAAGTCCGCGTCTTAGCCTGTTTCGTGGATATCAAATCAGCATTTGATACAGTGAGCAGGAATCATTTATGGAGCAAACTTAAAAGATGGGGCATACAAAATGCACTCCTCACCGCCATCGTAACCTTGCACACTGACACCTGGACAAGAGTCAAGCTGGGAAACGGGTCGAGTACCACCGGAAGTATTCCTACACAAAGTGGCCTGAAGCAAGGCTGTGTCTTGGCCCCAAGCCTTTTTAATCTGTATTTATCGGACATTGCCCAACACTTTGAAAACCCAGACTGCCACCCCCCGAAACTGTCCAACAAGCCAGTCGCAATCCTCCAATATGCAGACGACATAGTCTTGTTAAGCCAAACCCCAGATCAATAAACAACCTGGCATCCCACCTGGATTCGGAACAGCTAGAGATAAACAAAGATAAAACAAAAATCGTTCGTCTGGTTGACAGTAGGAAATTAAAGTTCAAATGGAGGGTGAAGGGGGCCCATGTGGAAGAAAAAAGTTCATACAAATATCTGGGCGTAATAATCGGGCAGGGCACAAGTCACAAAGAACACAAAATCTCCCTCAAAGCAAAGACCCAGTCCCTGATCTATGCCTACAGATCCTTGCGCAGAAAAATGGACTGCCCTAACCATTTGCATTTGTTAAAAGTTATGACTGCTCAAATCCAACCAAGTTTGTTATATGGTCTTGTCCCCTGGTGTGGCAAAGATTCGCATTTCCAGACGAATTGCAGTCAAAAATCTATAAAGCAGTTTTTGATTTGCCAAAATGTGCCTCGCCTGACCAGGTAAGACTGGAATTTGGGCTTCAGGATCTTACATACAGGGCAATGAGCAACTTTATTAAATTCTGCCGCACCCTCCAGTTATCCGAAGTGGACACTCTAAACAGACTCTGCTGGTACGAAGTAAGGTCACAGAAGGAGCAAGAAACCCCAAACTCTTGGGGGAGTTACCTGAGTACATCTTTAGCCACTTTGGAACTCCAACCAGGATGGGACAACAAGATGGATCGAGGAAAATTCTGACCAATTTTGCAACATACTCACTGAAGGAGAAAATTTTGCAACTTGCTCTAAAGAAAAAGTCTATTTTGATAGATGGAGTATCAGTGGACATTAGGTCGGATCTGTCTCCAGCTACAGCGAATAGGCAATGGGAGATGGGAAAACGATTGACACCCTTAAGGGAGTTAGGAGCTACGGCCCAGTTAAAATTTCCCGCCTTCCTAAAAGTCATGTGGCATAACAAGATGTACACATTTCGCACAGTTGATGAAGTAGATGCCTTTCTGGATGTTACTCAAGTAGCATAGAAAGTAGCATAGAAATAGAAAACTGACCAAGGTATATGTAAAAAATAAATAAGTGACATCACCACTGAGACGTCCACTGGCCTGGGCCATGGGAGTAATGGTTGGGTTTTCCGGGGAGGGAATTGAGAGCGAGGGGAGGGGAGGGAGAGGGTTCAGGAAAAAAAAATATATATTCCTCATGAGCTATCTTGCTGTGTTCTAATCAGAAGGGAAATCTGGGCACTATATGATAAGCATGATGAGCAGGGTTAATAAAAAGGAGCTAAGGTTCCTCACTTGGAATGTTAATGGGCTCCGAGTCAAATCAAGAAGATTACTAATTTTGAAATATTTAGAGGACTCGCCAGCACAGGTTATTATCTTGCAAGAAACACACTTAACACAAAAGGAATGTAAGGACATATTCACTACTCAAAAATGGATTGGAAATGCTATTTACACATCCCAAGACTTGGTTACAAAGGGAGTGGCTATTCTGATTAGATGAGGATCTGATATAGTAGTTGAAAATAGTCTAGTAGACAGTAGAGGGAGATGGGTGATTTGTAAGCTACGATTGCCGGGTGAAACGCTAGTAGTAGTTGGCTATTATGGTCCGAATACAGACGATCCTACAATTTTAGAGAAAATTGAATTGGAGCTATTGGAATTCTCAGGTAAAATTGTTATGGCAGGAGATTTCAACACAGTATTAGATGGCAAGCTGGATAGAACTGGTAATCCTAGGGCAATAGTGAATAGTAAAATGACTGCTAAGGTTAAGTCAGTGATGGTTCAGCTAGGGTTGTGTGATATTTGGCGACTTAAAGCAGCACAGCAGCTAGGATATACGTTCTATAATGAAAAATACAAACATAATTCAAGGATAGATTTTTTTCTGATAGACACTAGGTTGAAAGAGCGAGTTATCAATGTAGATCACATAGGGGCACATCTATCAGATCATTCTGCTGTGTGTTTAAACTTAAGTTTGGAACCAGAAGAGACGAGCCCGGTTTGGAGATTAGATCGCACAATTTTAGCTGATGCAGAAGTCTTAGAAAATCTTAAAGAAGAGATACAAATTTTTCTGGAGATAAATTTGGGATCAGCTAGAGAAAACATAGTGTGGGAATCATGCAAAGCATTTATGAGAGGTAGAATGGGAGCTCTAGGTGCAAAAAAACGTAGATTATATTACAGTCATGTGTCTAATCTAGAAAAAGAGATCCGAGAGTCTGAATTCATTCGAATCTCTCAGGGATCTACTATCCCAGATGGCCCATGCGAGAGAAAACTCTTAGATTTAAAGGTTCAACTCACTGCAACACTTACCCAAAGAGTTAAAGAGAGATGGGAAGCCAGTCAGTTGGCACACTTTTCATATGGAGAGGGATGTGGTAAGCTACTAGCGTGGAAAGTAAAGAAAGATATCACACGGAATCAAATTAAGGAGATTAAGAAACCAGGGACAGTTATTACCGAAAATAAACAGATTGTAGAAGGGTTTCAGCAATACTTTGCAGATGTCTATACAGAGGACCTTTGTCCAGATAAGGTTGAGATTGAGTCCTGGTTGCCTCTAATACAACCATTCGCAGATGAGGATATGTTGGAATTAAATAAGGAAATAACTCAAGAAGAGCTGATGAAAGTTATTAAGGAAGGGAAAAGAGGGAAAGCCCCTGGGCCAGACGGTCTACCTGTAGAAGTATACAAAGCTCTAGGAAATACGGTGGTCCCCACTTTGTGTCATTTGTATAACAAAATTTTTAGAGGGGAAGTGGCAATCCCAAGCTCATGGAATGAAGCAACTATTGTTTTAATACTTAAACCAGGGAAATCTCCAAAAAGTATGGATGCGTACAGGCCGATTTCACTTTTAAATTGTGATTACAAATTCTTTTCCAAAATCCTAGCTGATAGGCTTGGTAAAATCATTCATAAATTGATTCATGAAGATCAAAGAGGTTTTATTAAGAAGAGATACTTAAAAGATCTTACTTTTTCATTGATAGGTATGATAGATTTAGCCTCTAAATATGAATACCCCTTGGCAGTGATTGCGTTAGATGCTGCCAAGGCTTTTGATCGAGTCAATTTTGTATATTTAAAACCTCTTTTGCACCATCTTAATTTAGGAGATAAGTTCACACAATCTATCTTTTCTTTGTACTGTGCACCAACATCAAGAGTACTTGTAAACGGAACCCTTACGCTTCCTATTAGAGTAATGCGGGGCACCCGACAAGGATGCCCCTTATCACCGCTACTCTTCAATATATATATAGAGCCTCTTGCATGCAAAATTAGAGCTTCAGTAGAGATACCCCCCTTTGTTGTGATGGATTGGTCCAAGAAACTTGGGTTATATGCGGACGATATTATTGTTTATTCTACTAATTTAGTTGGAACTTTGGAAAATTTAGTGAATACGACAAAGGAGTTTGGTAAGATCTCTGGATATCAGTTAAATCAAGATAAAACTGAAATAATGACTTGGAATCTTAACACTGAAGGTGTAAAAATAACAAAATAAATGAGGTATCTGGGAGTTAGGATTACTCAGAAAATTGAGGATTTGGCAAAAACTAATTTTGATAGGGTGAAGAAAGAGGTTAGTGACACGTTAAAAGGCTGGATGAATCTACCCCTGTCAATATATGGAAGATCTAATCTTGTAAAGATGGTGATTGTACCTAAGATTACTTTTTTGTTTGAGACTATTCCGCTGGGCTTTAAAAAGGAATGGCTGGCGAAGCTACAAAGCATGATAACATCGTTTATCTGGGCGTCAAAGACCTCTCGAATCTCATGGAAGAAAATAAGGAGGAAAGTTGAAAAAGGAGGGTTGGCGGCTTCGGACATACGAATATATGCATGGGCTTTTTGTTTAAAAAACTGCAGGATGTTGTTGGGTACCCCTGCTAGTTCTCAGATCGGAGGACTTTTTGAGATAATGCTGAAGAGATCAGGTCATCATGAGTTTGGTTTTTTGTATAAGTTTGGAGACCCTATGTTTTTCAAAAAGGTGAAACTCAAGACTTTGAGAGACTTGGCTGAGATATGGTATAAGATCAGGAAATTATCTAAGCTTTCGTATTTCAGCTATAGTGCCCCAATATGGGATTCTCCTGGAGCCCCTTCTAGGACAAGAGATGCGCTTGCTTTAAATTTGAAAAAGGAACCTGATTTGCAAAGGTGGAAGGACTTGTTTCAAGACGGCAATTTAATTTCTTGGGGCATTTGCCAGCAAAAGTGGGGCCCAGTTTTTTCAAAATATAAATACTTACAGATTCAAAGCTGGGCAAGCCATTTGGAAGTAGAGATTGGAGTGGAAAATGAGTTTGAGTCAAAGTTGGAGACAGGGGCATTCGAGAAGGAAGTAGCTTTCTGGTATTGGCGAATACTAGATATGGAGGATGGAACATTTGATCTACCAGAGACCCTGTGGAAGGAAAGCTTGCCAAGGATCGCGACAGAAGACCAATGGCAAGTAACTATGTGCATGCTATATAGAATTGTTAAACCGGCAAACCTAAGGCAAAATCTTTTGTTTACTATCCACAGGGCGTACTGGTCTCCGTATAGGCTCTCTAAATTTAAAGATGGAGGGATTGTTGGATGTCCAAAATGTAAAACTCCAAATGTTGATGACCTACACATGTTTGTGTCTTGCCCAAATATCAAGAAATTCTGGTTTGACGTGAGTAATTCTCTCTCCAAATCTTTGAACCAACCCATTGAGGTAAGCCCTGAATTAATTATTACTGGGAGAATTGATTTACAAAATAGATTTTTGAACAATAATGCCAGACTTATTTTTTATGCTATGTTGTTGGCACGTCGAGAGATATGTAAACTTTGGGTCTCACCACTTAGCCCCACTTTATTAGACTGGGTTTTAGCTATGAGGTACATGGCTAAGCTTGATATGTTAGACCGATCTAAAAGAAATAGAGGATTTTTGATACCCTTCCTGCTAAATTTTGGTTAAAGTTAAGTTTATGTTAAAGTCCAATGATTAAGCCCGTGCCTGTCTCGCTGGTATATGAGCCATCCCAGGACGATAAAAAGAGTTGGTGGAGGACACACATGTTGGGTCAGGGGGTCAAGAAGGATAGTTTAGAGGAAGGCCAGGCCCAAAAATATGTGTTGTCTACGCCCCATTACTCTAAATCCAGCCTAGGAGACAATAACAGCCCAGTGGTGGATTAGAAAGAAGAATGGGCGGCAAGACGGCAAATGAGGATAAAAAAAAAAAAAAAAAAAACAAGATGGATCGAGCGTCCTTTAACAAAACTGTGAATGTCGCAAGCAAAAAGAAATCTTTATTGGAAGATAAATTTGCGCTCACAAAGAGACGGCATGGATGGACAGTCATGAATTCATACAGGTCTTCAATGCCACAAGCCTACTTATCTGCCTATTTTAGTTCCTATTTAAAGATGTGCTTTCTAAAGTTCAGGATGGGGGTGCATGTCTCCAAGGATTTATCCCCTTCTTGGTTCACAGATTTTAACTCAGAACTTTGTCGCTTATGCGGATTCCAAAAGGAAACCTTGGCCCATATGCTGTGCGCATGTCCAGCCATGTTAACCCAAAGGAGACAATGCCTAAAGGCGATTTTTATCAACCTGAACATTCGCTCTAGCAGACAAGCAGTGATAAGCTGGCTGGAGGGCTCATCATGCATCTTGTCTTGCTGAGGAGTCAAGTTTATGAGATTAGTCAACAGCTGCTTATTGCAAGCGGATGATCTTTAATCATAATTGCATGTAACATATCCCCATACTTTTAAATTTGGTTGGTACATAATTTTTTGCTGTGACTTGATCTAAACATAGTTTTAGAATGATTTTACACATTTGAAATGTATGGCAGACAGAGCACCGATGTACATTTGCATATATGACACTTCTAGCTGTTTGAGTAGATGAAACTCACTTATTTTATGTAGGGGGGGTATTGTGATGATTTTAATTAATCAAGCAATATACATTAAACTTTAAATGCCATTATTTCTGTACTAATGTCTCAAGTGTCTATCCTGCACATTACTTCTTCCCTGACTGTCTCTCGTTCTGTAACATCCGACATCATATATGGCATAATATCCCTACATAATTAGGTTGATGTTCTATAAAACTGATCTAAAGATAGTGTTGAACCTGGCCTTTTTTACAGAGTTATGCCCAAACGTTTTGCCTTCTTCCTGTATTTTTCTGACCTTGTTTTTGTTGGCTTTAGGACTCTGGCTACATTACTGCTTCTAATCAGTGCTGAAGTGCATGTGCTCACTCCTTTAAAACATGGTATGATTGGTTTACAACTGTTTAGCATATTTAACTTATCTGTATGTCCCTAGTACAGTGGTATCCACTATACCAAGGGCCTGGAAAATAAATGCTAGTAATGGGCCTGCAGAGCTGCTTTTGCCACCCACAGAAGTCACCTTTCGCACCAGTCTTGTGCCTCTGCCATAGCATGACCTGCGTGCACAATTTACTGCCACATTGACCTGGCATTTAAAATTACTTGCAAGCAAGAAACTCACCTCTACTACATATAGGTCATTGCTAAGCTAGGACTTAGATAGCCCTTTGAGTAGGGTGTTGTGTAGGTAAAAGGTAGAACAAATGCCTTTATGAATGGCATGTCCAGGTAGTGACAAACAGCCAATTTGGTTTCTCACCAGTGAGGCCTACTTCTCTCATTCCTTTAATAATTCCCTTATAGGTACTTAAGTGGTAATGTCTGATCAGAAAGGAGTATCATTCCCATGTTTGGTATGTTTGGAATAGTGGTGATAAATCTTGCTTATTGGTGTAGGTCGGGTTTTCATTACTATTGTAGAAATGCCACTTTTAACAAAGAGAGAAACCTGGGGGTAAGCCTAAACCTTGAGTTTTTCAAGCATCCAAGACTTTAAGCTTGAAGGATCAATACCACTTTTTTATATCAATCCCAGTACATTTATGTATACCTTATTCTTTTTTAACTATATTTCATTTTCATTAACTGATACATGAAAAGAGAAAACATTATCACATCATAATTACACTTTGTTCAAAACCATTTCATATATACAATCAATCATTACCATAAAAACAGTATTCAAAATTGATAACCATTCTTTAAAGGGTTGAAAAAAAGTCCAAACAAAATCTATAATACAAAAAAATTAAATAATGAAACCAATAACAACATATAAATTCTGTTGCCCAAATTTCAAACAACCATCTGATATCTACTTTGCTGGATACAGCTTAATGATTGATTGTAAATATGAAATGGTTTTGAACAAAGTGTAATTATGATGTGATAATGTTTTCTCTTTTCATGTATCAGTTAGTGAAAATGAAAAATAGTTAAAAAAGAATAAGGTATAAATAAATGTACCAGGGTTGATATAAAAAAAGTGGTATTGATCCTTCAAGCTTAAAGTCTTGGATGCTTGAAAAACTCAAGGTTTAGGATTACCCCCAGGCTTCTCAATGTATGACCCTGCCCAAACCTTGTCCCATTGGGTCTTACTCATTTGTGTGGATACTTTTAACAAAGGGGGCATTTCTCTATGCCTATGACTCAGTGCTTTGCAGCCTGTCTTCAATCCACGTTTAGACCTGTTTGACAGCTACCCTTTGCTCATACATTCCAGACAACCATCACGGAGGGAGGGTTGAGTGTGAAAGGATAGGACCTGCCTTCATCTGTATACTGAATGGTCTTCCTAAGCTGGGAGAGAGGGAGGCAGGGCGCACTTACATTTATATAGGGTGTGTCCTGTATTCATACAAAGGGCTTTTTTATCCCCACTGTACTTCTGTAGCCAGGGCTGTGTTGAGAGGGCGTGTTGTCCACTTCTAAGGTTTCTTTTGAAGTTCCCACCGATCAAACACATTTTGAGTATAAGTACTGTGACTATGACCCGATGTTTTTAGATAGACACTACTTTATTTTGTAACCAGACGCAGCTGAGTCTACAGACTGCACATTACCAGTAGGAACTGTTATGCTCACAGGAACACCCGCTATGGGACCTATTTGCTTGTTATGCTGACCTGCTGTTGGTTGCTGGCCTGCTGTTGGTTCTTTGCTTTTGCTCCTCCAGTTGTTCTCCTGGGACCATTGAATGCCCAAAAGTGGCCGTGGGACTCTCAGTCCGACCTTCCCAGTCACCTTCCATTAGAGTGGGGAGAGTGCTTCACTGGGGATGGATCTTTGCTTTGAAATGAAGAAAGTGGTCAGAGCTTCTTTGTCTCTCCTCTCCCAGTGTGCCAGCATTCAGTGTATGGTGAGCGCTGGTTCCCAGTGAAGTCGTGACCCCTAAGGACAAAGGGAACTTCATCACTGCACGTCACCACTCCAGGGAGAGATCGCTCTTTACCAAGCATGTCTGAGATTCTACCCGCAGCGCTGAGCTGTCTGCCTTCCACCTTAGAGCACCATTGAGAATTTCTTGCCGGCCCTCAAAAGCAGCATAGTTGTCATCGCACATGCCCAGCTGTTCACCAAGGGTGTGTCCCCACCCCATGAAAGAAAGAGTGTTGGAGGTCACGCGCATTGCCTAGGCCATGTCCCCAGGTGCTGTGTGCTGCCTGTACTTCCAATGGAGCCTTGACATCGAGCTCTGCAGAGTGAGGAAGCCTACAGGCTTCAGCAGTCCTCCATGACTGGAAGGCATTTCCTGTGGATACCGCACACACTACTGGGCATGGGTGCTTTATCTGGAGGTTGTGTCTTAGCGGATGCTCAACGATCCCGCTGGGGCCCGCTGAGCCGATGTGCTGAGCTTGGTTCCACGTGAAGACCCGGGGCCAGAGGGCTCATTGAAAGTACTGTAACTAACCTAATAAGAGCACCCACATCTTTGACAACACGATCTGAGTAGTTCTAAGTAGAGCTTAAGGCCTACAGTACTACTACTAGGAGGCATGCAGGTGATGCTATGCCCTGCCCTGGGTCCCCAATTACAGTATAGAGTGTAGCAGGAGCACAAGAGCGTGGTGCCATGTCTTTCAATAGTAATATGTGGTGATCCCTGTGTCTTGGTTCATTACCTGCTGCGTTACCTGCCCTGAATGCATAATATTGTGCCCTGCACTGTCAGGATAACAACTGTTACTTCAGGTTCTGCATAATATGCACAGTAATGGTGTTGTGGTGATGTGCAGCATAAAAACCTTACTTTTATTGCACTCTTTGTGATGCTTGACAATTGCCTAATTATTGGTTAATGTTGTTTTAGTTTAAGTTGTATATGGAATACCGTTTATTTTTTATATAATACTGTGTGGAGTCTCTTTTGTGGAGTGTTCATTGTGTTGCTGGTGTGTGTTTGTAGCGCAAACGATTTACACATTGCTTCTGAGATAAGCCTGACTGATCTTGCCAAGCTACCATATGAAGAATTTTTGCTTACAAAGCTAGAACTTTGGTTGCAATAGTCTTCTATGCTATGACAGAACCCATGAACTTCAATTACACCTAACTGCATCTGTTTCAAAGATACTCTTTCACAGTATGTCTAACCTGCCATAGATAAAAGCGTCAGAGATCAACCTTTACAGGCAGGAAGTATATCGACTGAGAAAAGAAAAGCATTGGTGATGCATTGCACGACTGAATCACAGTCACTGAAACTCACTTTGGGCCCGCATTCCATTCCAATGTTTTTTTGTGCACTATCCCTCTACGGAGAGCAACTAGCCGAATCCCAATCAGTTGTGGCCCAGTTCTGTAAAGCCACATCATGGGTGACTGACAACTGAATGTTTGGACTTACCGCCTCCATTTTTGTAGCATAGATAGGGAAATCTCCACACATTTCCAAGGCCAATAATCTCCCCAGCCACAGACAGCACAAACTCCACCTTGTTGCTCCACTGTCCCCTGTCTCTAGTTTCTTCTTGCTCCTCTTTCCTCCTTTTGCCCTGGATCTGAATGGGCTTCACCACCACATTGGAGCCATCCACGCAAATGTTACTGTCCATGGCCCTGTATGTGCATGGTAGAGGACAGAGGGAGAAAGAGAGAGAAAGAAACAGTAAACTGTCAAAATGTGTAGATCATAAATAAAAGCCACAATACATCATTACGCCATTATCAGTTTTCCACACTTGTGTTGAGCAATTTAACAAAATATTAAAATCATAACTTATTCACAACAGAAGTCATTTGAAAAAATCGCCTTGAAAGCATGACACCTGCCTCAGAGACTCATCTAGAAGATAAAACCTTCTCAAACTACACTGCTATTCAGTGATGCTACCGGCCTGAGTCAGTGTCGGCTCGCATAGGGCGACCTGCAGGGCGGTGAGACGGGCTGTGTGGATGGTAGTAAACTGGGACATACAACTGAACGGAGGAAAGTAATGATTACCTTCCTCCGTTCCGTCGTATGTCCAAGTTTACTACGCTCCCGCCCTGCCCCTCCCCCGACCTGTCCCACAGCATGCCCTATGCGAGCCGCCACTGAGAAGGCAACTCTGCCCTCTTCAGCAAAATCCAGCGGTGTCTGTGCCCCACCAGACAGGAAGAGAGGGCTGTAGAACAGCTCTGTATTTAACTTGCAGGCGGGAAGTTATTCCTTCTGCACCTGGGGCTGAGCCTGTGTTAAAGAAAACACAGAATACATGTTTATCATTCTTCCAGCCCGGCCTGTGGGTATGGTACCAAAATATCGTCTAAATAGAATACTGGCTAAAATATCTATTGTTGGATAAAAGTTGTCTACAATCTGCACCAAGACGCTATATTTATTACACAATACCTATGTAAAATAATATTCTGTAGATGATATCCAAGGGCAGAGCTGGGAATTGCCTCAACCATGAAACACAGGATGTCTTTTTTGTGAATGGATAGATAGATGGATAGATAGATAGAGAGAGAGAGAGAGAGAGAGAGAGAGAGAGAGAGAGAGAGAGAGAGATTATTTTTATGTTAACTGCTCCAAAATAAACAAGAAATATTAAACGTGATGATTGGTAACATGTAATATGGTTCTACATTGCCATCTCGGCAGTTCTAGTAACATTTAAATACCACTCAGCAATAAAGTGATTGATAAATGCAGTCAAGTGGAATAACTCTGTGTTGCACATTTGTTGGGAATAACATGGGGAATGGTGTTTCGGCATCAATTCCCACTTGGTGTTGCCCAGTATTTCGCCTGGACACTTCTGCTTTCAGTTACCCACCCCATCTGGGTTCCTATGGTACCAGAATATCGTGGCCTAAGTATTGTATGGCAAAAATATTGTATCCCAGAAATCATTTCGAAAATAATTGTTCCATTGGTGATAACAATAGGATTTCTACACCTATTGGACCAATATTTTTGTAAACAATGTTTAGGCCACATTTTTTATATCAGTCAATACAAACCAGTTTTACAGGTCCACATTTAACCCCTTCGTTGAGGGGGATATTTTCCCGCCGTGCTGGGGGGTAGGGGGGCGCGCACAGCGCTCACATACTCATGACGAGCTGAGCTCGTCATGGGCCACGGCGCTCCTGTGCTCATGATGAGCTCAGCTCGTCACGGCCACACCCGTTCCCGTGGAAAGCTCAGCACAGCAGGGGAATTATCCCCGCTTAGAGCGTTCCACGGCTCATGACGAGTTGAGCTCGTCATGAGCACCGGAGCGCCGTGGCTCATGACGAGCTCAGCTCGTCATGAGCTTAGAAGGGGTTAATGAGGGTTTACATGTGACATATTTGAGAACGCTCTGGGCTGTTTCTCTCATTTTAGGTCTGGGCAATAGACCTTAGTAGTTGCCTGAGAGGAAGAGGGGTTGACATCAGGTTAAAACTCAAAATACAGTGTGATCATGAGGACCACACAATTAAAGACTATATCAATAACCTGGGGTTAAAAGAATTATTAGAAACTAAAAACAGGCTAATATAAATCAATCTCAAGAACATACTGTAAAAGTATAAAATTATCAAAGGAAACCTAAAGCATGTTGCAATATTGGTCCTCAACAGCAAAGACTATATAAAAATCTCAGTTTCAGCGATACAAAATATGAGGAAAAGAACTTGATGGCTAGGTACATGATTTCAATCCTTGTCCCCTTACATCAGAGTTCTTCAATGTGAGGGGCGCGCCCCCCTGGGGGGGCTCGACACCGTCTCAGGGGGGGCACGCACTCCTCCCTAAAATCTCACCTTTGTCCTCGGTTTTTCAAATGACTAGCAGAGTGGAGCTGCAGGGGCCCTAAGAAGGGGTGAAAACCATTAAAGCCTCAATAACAAGAAAAAGGTCTTTTAAAGACCTGTGAAGTACTCAGGTGCACTGGGAAGCTGTCTCAGCCAGGCTGCCACACACGGGGTTGGGGGGGAGGAGGGGCTATCCTGGTTAATTCTTACAGCTGAAATGCTTTAGCTGCAGTGGGAGGGAAGGAGCCCCCTTTGCTAAAACTGAAAGCGATGATTTCAAAGCAGAGCAGACTCTTTGCCTCACACTGCAGTTGAAATAAATGTCTGTTACTTGCTTTCAGTTTTAGAAGAAAAGGCTTCCTGCCTCCCACTGCAGCTGAAGCATTTCAGCTCTCAGAATTTAACCCCGTCCAGGCTCTTCCCAGAAAGGCGACAATGTTGCTTTCTAAATTACACTGGCAGGAGTGCAATGATCACAGGGCTAAAAAAGGTTTGAAGTTGCCAAAAGACAAATCCCAGTCAGTTGTTTAAACAGCCTGCAAATTGCTTCTCTTGACACTAAATATGAGTTATAAAGAACTGAGGGGCATATTATCAAGGGGGTTTATCTCCGCTTTTTTGGCTTTAAAAGCCAAGAAAGCGGAGATAAAATTATCTCCCTATTACCAAGCTGTCGCTAACACCAGTTAGCAACAGCTAGTAGGAGATAGCGACCATCTTGGGCCCCACTTTGCATGTCAGTGATATTTATCACTAATGAGATGCAAAGTGGGCGTGCCAAGATGTTAGAGACTGAAAACAGTCGCTAACATCGCTATCTCCTATTACCAACTTTTGGAGATATTCGCGCTGAGCGCGAATATCTCCAAAAGCTAACACCTGCCCTGAGCAGTTCTTAGCCATGTTATCCAATGGGAGGTGGATAACATGGCTAAGAGCATTTGCTCGATAATGCATGAATATCGCTGACTTTTCAGCGATATTCATGCATTTCGGCCGTTTTTTATCGCATTTGCGATAAACCTTGTTAATAGCAAGGTTTATCTGCGATAAAAATCGCCGATGTGCGGCGATAATTTTTGTCTCTAAACAAGTTAGAGACAAAAATTATCGCTAGTTGTTGGTAATATGCCCCTATGTATTCAGTCAGGGCCGGACTGGGAACCAAAACTGGCCCTGGCAACGTGCTCGGCAGGCCACCCTCCCTCCCCCGATAGTGGAGGTTGGGGGTGCTGCCGAGCTCTTTGCCAGGGCCGGTTTTCGGACGATTTTGCAGCTATGCTGTAAAAACGGTCCTGTAACAAAAACAGCCCCCGGGGACCCAAACCGGCCCCCCACCCGTGCGGCGAACCGGGGGATTGCCCGGTGCCCGCTACGGCAAGTCGCTCCTGTATTCATTCTGTCTTTATTCCCTTTTATTATCAGTCATATCATTCAGGCAGCCCTAAAACACAATTTAAAGTGCTTTCTATTCATATTTGCTGTTCAGAGTATGCACAAATAAGTGTTGAAAATAGAGCTTTAGGTGACTGCTTATTTTTGTACCACCTGGGACATCAAAATAATGAGCTGGCAACCCTAATCATAAAACTGGAAGTTTGTTGCAAGATCAGCCCAGTATGTATTTCCTACGTCCTCGATCCCTGGTTAATGCCATAATTGCAATAGCAATAGTTTAACATATCTGAAACCCTGCGCTGCCGTCAATAGCATGCTGAGTTACTGCAAGTGTCTGGGAATGCACCCTGCATTCAGACAGCTTGCTCCAAATTCTCACCCTTCACATTCATGCTCACCCTGCACTCACAGAGATCACAATACCCTCATATTGACCCTCATGCACTCACACCCTGCATTCAGTGATTACTCTGCTCTCACAATGCACTTGTGCGGTTTTCCCTGTACCTCAACCTGCAGCCAAAAAAGCACACTACCCACCCTGCACTCATGTGACACTTCACTCACCTGTCCCCCTCACTGCTCAATCTGCAATCTCACTTAAACAAGTCCATCACTAACCATGCATTCATTATTTATTTATTTATTTATTTATTGACATTTGTAGAGCGCGGCGAATACCCGTGGGCGTCTCGGCGCTAGTTAAGGGATGGATCAGCAACTGGGGTAAAGAAGATATACAAGGCTATTGGTCAAATAACCACATCTTTAGCTGTTTGCGGAATGTGAACAGGGAGGGACTTGCTCGGATATGTGCAGGAAGGGTGTTCCAGAGTCTAGGGGCGGCAACCAGGAAACGCCAGTGTCGCCCCAGGTGACTGTTCTAGTGCAAGGCACAGCCAAGAAGTTCTGAATAGAGGAACGAAGAGATCGGGTTGGGACATGATGGAGAAGATTCTGTTTGAGAAAGTGGGGACCTTGATTATTGAGTGACTTGTAAACAATACACAGCGATTTGAATTTGATACGGCTGCGTATCGGGAGCCAATGGAGATCCCTAATGATGTTTGTAACTGGTGCGAACTTGGGGATCCCAGCCAGCATTCGTGCGGCTGCATTTTGGATTGACTGCATCTTATTTGTCACTTGGACTTGGGCATTTAAGAATAGAGCGTTACAATAGTCCAAGGAGGACAGGACTAGTGAGCTGACCAGTGTTTTCCCGGCCGTGTTCGGTAGGAAAGGTAGTATTTTCCTAATCATTCTCAATTTCATATGAGTTGAAGCCGCAGTTTTATTCGCATGTGCCATAAAATTGAGGCCAGCATCGAAGATGACGCCTAGATTTCTCACTTTGCTAGCTGGACTCGGCGGGGGACCGAAAGATGGTGGCCACCAGACAGGTGACCAGCCCGGGGAGAGGTGACCGAAGATGACCACTTCAGTTTTTTCTGAATTGAGTTTCAGACAATTCGTGGCCATCCAGCCACCTATTGCCATCATTCCTCTCGTGAATCGATTGGCCACTTCCTCCCCGTCCCCTTTGATAGCCAGTACCAATTGGGTGTCATCGGCGTAGGAGGTCAGGCTCATCCCAAATGCTTTGATGACATTTGCAAGGTCCGACACGTAGATATTAAATAGTGTCGGACTCAGGGATGAGCCTTGAGGGACCCCACACGGCAGAGACACCTTCGATGATTGGTAGGGTCCTAGAGATACTGCTTGTGATCTATTGGCCAGAAACGATACAAGCAGGTCCAGAGCAGTTTTCCGAACCCCCAGTCGTTCGACACGGTCGACTAAGATCTTGTGGTCGACCGTGTCGAAGGCCGCCGAAAGATCCAGCAGTACCAGGAGTGCTGTCCCCCCCTGGTCTCGTATGGCTCTGATGTCATCCGCAGCCTTTAGAAGGGCAGTTTCCGTGCCATGACATTAGTCCCACTCTGCACTAACATGCACACCCAAATTCATATGGTCACCTCAGTCACCCTGCAGTCACTCCACTTACCCTACTCTCACACTGTCGCATACCTCACTGTGCACTCACATGAGCACTCCTGCCACCCTCACAGCACAGAGGGTTAATGTGCCTGCTACAAAGAAGGTGTACCATGTAGATCAAAGAACTGAGGGGCATATGTTCAAGGAAGTTGTGGAGTGAGGCGTTAGCAGTCATGGGTTAAGGCCTCTCTCAGCCACTTCAGAAACGGAAGGCTGCACCATATTTACAACAATATGGTGCAGCCTTGCATTTCCCCTGCTCTGGCACTACACTTAGCAGTGTAGCGCCAAAGCAGACACCATTGCACCATAGTGCAAGGGTGTCTGGGTGCAGGAAAAAGATTGTTTATGTACAGGAGGGGGACCTTCCTGTACATAAGGAGGGGGACCTTCCTGTACATAAACAATCTTTAAATGCCATTTGTCTCACTTCCATGTGTGCTGCTTAATGCAGCACACACAGAAATCACAATTCTTTTTTTTTTAAAGATTACAAATACAAGGCATTTTGCTTTTTCCACGTGTGCTGCACAAGGCAGCACACATGGATGAAGCAAAAATGAGGAGAAATAATGCATTTCTCCTAGTTTCGCCAGCTTAAGACCAGGTTTTCCCTGATCTTAATGTTAACGCTGCCTCACTTTTACGCTGCCCTTGTAAATAGGGCGAAACATCAAAATCAGTGCCTGTTGCAGTGGAACGCCAACCACAACACCCACTGCCCACCCTTTCACGCCAAGCATAGCATTAAAGGGGGCCTTATTTACAAGGCAGCGTTAAGCCAAGTTAAGTGGCTTAACTCTGCCTTATAAATACGGCAATGCCCCTATCGCCACCACAACGTCATAAAAAGTGACGGTGTGGTGTCTATAGGGGCTTGTACATATGCCCCTGAGTATGATGAAACTATGAGTAGCACTATAAAAACAATTATATGTATGCCAGAAAGGTGCTATAGAGAGATGAGGTGCAGTGGTAGTGAGTGGTAGTGAGGGAAGTCATGGAGAAGGAGGAAACACTCATTGTTTTGAACATTATTTGTCGGATATAGCCCGGGATAAGCGGGTGGCGGTCGATTATGTAGTGTACCAGATTCTAGAAATTTCAGTTAGGAGGTGGGGGGGCCCGACATTTAAAAAAATTCAGCTGGAGGGTTCAACCTTCAAAAGTTTGAAGACCTCTGCCTTACATGAAAAATATGTGTAGCATCTATTAAGCCCTACACTAACCTAGGGATAGGGGAAACCCTATTGATTCCAGAAAGCAAAAAACATGTCAGCATCAGAACCTCTGTAGAGGTTCTAAAGTATAGAGTCGTGTATAGCATTAAGCAACACTATCAGTAATGTCCTGCCTTCAAAGTGATAGTACCAACTGGTAACACTCCCTTTGTTGCTTATTAAAATCATTTGACCTTCTCAACTTTTCCTCACCTCTCTATCTGTGAAATACAGTGTGCTTTTCAATAACTAAGGAATGCCTTTGGTCAGCACCTACAATCACACTAACTTAACATTTCTCTTTGAAAATTTTAATATTCCAACTTTCATATAATCAAAAAAAATAAATCTTTAATAATGAATCAAGCTATATTATGCAGTGCTCTCTTGTGTGGCACAATAACCAATATATGTCATTTTAAGCGAAAACGACAACCCGTCAGAATTTATAAAGGAAACATTAAACACACATAATTCTCACTAATCCCTGGCGAATGCAATGCATTAAATGCATTTTAGCTCAGCACCTTCAAACCTAAACCTATGGAACATTTAATATCAGCAATCCAGGTGTCTCTAAAAAGGAAAATACATTTTAACAAGCCTACACACATATGTCAAAACACACAATAGATGCACTATATGGTATTAATATTATTGTGTCACATGAGTAGATAAGTCCAAATGTAATATTATATATGTGGCCTAGCCAAGCGTTGGATGATGGAGACAAAATTATGCTACTTCAGTTTGTTCCACCTATTACAGTTCTATATCTGCATAGGGACATCACATCATGCATGTTACTGTGTAACTCAGGTAAACATGTTATTTATGCGTTTGTCTCTAAACAATTGGACCTAAATTCAGTGAGTGGACCCTTAGCTGGAGAAGACCTTATTTACATAAACCAAGGATCCCCAGCTCTGGCTAATACCAGAAGTGTACATTAGTATAGTGTCCCTAGAGCAACCTGCATTGCTGTGGGTAGAAGACAGCGCATTGAAACATCTTGGAGGAATAGAGGCATGTCAGTTAAGAACACACAGTCTGCACCAATCGTGTAAGGTGTAAATACAACTGCCCTCCCTTGATTGCTCTTAGACCAAAGCACCAACAGAGGAGTGAATTGGGATTTTAATGTTGCAAAGTAAGGATTCATTTGATATTTGGCTTTCATTGAGGTGCTAGAGTAATGTTAAGGGGGGAAAAGCCACCATAAAATGCTGTGAAGAGGACAGAAGATTGTGCAAGAAAGACGTGGGCTCATTGCCAGTAGTGACCTGAGCATGGTTTGCAATTGCATCAGTATTGCCTCAATTACTAGCTTGTAGTGAACCAATCAGGTGTGCCCAGGAAAGAATGCTGATGAAAACATCTGGAATTTGACTCACAGCTTTTACTCTAGCTGCTGGTAGAACAAATGATTTGTCAATTTTCAACCTGCAGGGCAAATTCAGAAATGGTCTCTGTCAATGTACCTGTATTTCAAAATATACATGTCAGGAATTAAACCAGGAATTTAGATATGGTATGACGTTCATTGTTTTACGTGAATTAATTACTCGGGTTAATTTTGGATATACAACATTGTTGAACATACAACCACATGCCAAGCAATATTTCTGTAACAAAAAGGGCTTTTCTTTCAAATTGTTTGTATTTCGTTCTTCTTATCGGACTCTACCTGCCAGTGACGTCACCATGCCTTGCAAATAACGAGGCCCTGATTATTAGTGGGGGAGGGGGGTAATAGGGTACGGTAATGCGGATACCCCGGGAGGCCTCGTTCACTGGCTGTGGTAATCACTTACTATTTAAAGTTGAGACTTGGAAGTAGTGTAATTACATCCACAAACGGGTCTTTGGTGTGTCTATTTCCAAATGTTTTATGGATTTTCTCTAATTTTTCTTGACATTCAATTCAGCTGAAATGAATCAGGGAAAACTATTGGGCTGACAGGAAATGACGGCATTAACATTATTTCTCAGGTGCAGTCAGGTACTGTGTGGTCCTTGAGACCCTCCCTCAAGCATGGAAGGATCAATTCTTGACTGGACCCATAATTATGGGCCCCAGGTTCAATTTAAAGGGCACATGTAAATAATGCACATGAACATATCCAGTTACTGTGGCCCTGACCACACTCACAGAATGTGTGCATGTGCACTCCCCGGCCTGCATTGGAATAAGATCAGACCCCACACCCCAAAGTGGGAAGTGCAAGTAAGGATTGCATCTCACTTCCCGTGTAGGAGGGGTGGGAGAGTTCATCATTTCGTGGCTGACAGACATTCAGAGAGCCCTTTCCCAGCCTGCTTGCACAAATATCTCTATTGGGAGCATGCCCATAGGAAAGGTATACTGATGTCATTCGTGAGAATGTCTGTCCACAGACAGATGAGGAAATTCCCACATTTTAATGAGTGGCTGCTGTTGTGATGCCGTCTGTAAATTTGCAAACAGAGTTGCATCGGAGTCATGCCAATGATGTCTGTGTCATTTGAATTTGAATTTTGAATTTGAAAGGATTTATAAAGCGCTCTGCTACCAAGCGGTTTCCTGGCGCTAAGAGATTGACAGACAGGGGGGGGGAAACACCAGGAAGTTACATTAGAGGGAAGGCTTGGACAAACAAATGGGTTTTGAGTGCTTTACGGAAATGCAGGTATACTGTCATGGACCTGATAGTCAGGGGAAGGCTGTTCCAGAAGCGGGGGCAAGAATGGAAAACCTAGTGCCACCCACTCTGGACCTTCGAAAGCGGGGGACACTGAAGAGAGCTTTGGTGGACGAATGGAGGTTACGGCAAGTAGGTTAGGGGGTGATCATGGAGTTGATGTAAACTGGGGCAGTACCGGCACGGGCCATGAAGACCATGCATTTAGGACAATAGCTCAAAGACTAATTGTGAGAGCGACCCTTGACCCCACCAGGTAGGTCGCTCCCCCTCCGCACAGCACCGCCTGTGTGTCCCTGCCCCAGCTGCCGCTGCTGCTGCTTTGGAAGTTCGAGGCCCTCCACCACCCTCAGGCTGCCACCTGCGCCTCATCCCTGGTGGCGAGTTGTAGGCCGTAGGTAGGTTTTTCATCTTCCGCTTTATTGCTTTTATTGTATTGCCTGTATTTTCATTATTGTGTCTGTGACTGCTGTTGTCTGTCTTCCCTGACTGCCTTTACATGGTCCGTGCCCCTTTGTCTTCCCTCTGTTCCCCTAGCTGTCCCAGTGCCATCTCTGCACGGTCTTTCCTCCTGTACCCCTCACTGCCCCAGTGCCTCTCTGCCCGGGTTTCCCTTCTGTTCCCCTCGCTGCCCCCATGCCTCTCTGCCCGTTCTGCCCTCTGTTCCACTCGTTTTTCCCTCCTTTTTTGTGCCTCTCTGCCCTCTGTTCCACTCGTTTTTCCCTCGTTTTTGTGCCTTTCTGCCCTTTGGGCCACTCGTTTTTCCCTCTTTTTGTGCCCTTGTGCCCTCTGTTCCACTTGGCTTTTTGTGCCCTTCTGCTCTCTGTGCCACTCATTTTCCCCTCGTTTTTTGTGCTTTTCTGCCCTCTGTTCCATTCATTTTTCCTTTGTTTTTTGTGCCTTTCTGCCCTCTGTTCCACTCGTTTTCCCCTTCCTTTTTTGTGCCTTTCTGCCCTCTGTGCCACTCATTTTTTCTTCGTTTTTTGTGCTCTTCTGCGCTCTGTGCCACTTTTTTCCCTCGTTTTTTTGGGCCTTTCTACCCTCTGTCTCACTTGCTTTTCCCTCGTTTTTTGTGCCTCTCTGCCCTCTGCTCCACTCGTTTTTTGTGCCTTTCTGTCCTTTGGGCCACTCGTTTTCCCTCTTTTTGTGCTCTTGTGCCCTCTGTTCCACTCGGTTTTTTGTGCCCTTCTGCTCTCTCTGCCACTCATTTTCCCCTTGTTTTTTGTGCCTTTCTGCCCTCTGTTCCATTCATTTTTCCTTTGTTTATTGTGCCTTTCTGCCCTCTGTTCCACTCGTTTTCCCCTTCGTTTTTCGTGCCTTTCTGCCCTCTGTTCCACTCGCTCTTCCCTCATTTTTTGTGCCTTTCTGCCCTCTGTTCCGCTCATTTTCTTCTCGTTTTTTGTGCCTTTCTGCCCTCTGTTCCACTCATTTTTCCCTCGTTTTTTGTGCCTTTCTGCCCTCTGTTCCACTCATTTTTCCCTCGTTTTTTGTGCCTCTCTGCCCTCTGTTCCACTCATTTTTCCCTCGTTTTTTGTGCCCTTCTTCCCTCTGTGACACTCGTTTTTTCCTCATTTTTTGTGCCTTTCTGCCCTCTGTTCCACTCGCTCTTCCCTCATTTTTTGTGCCTTTCTGCCCTCTGTTCCACTAATTTTTCCCTTGTTTTTTGTGCTTTTCTGCCCTCTGTTCCACTTGTTTTCCCCTCGTTTTCCCCTCGTTTTTTTTAGCCTTTCTGCCCTCTGGTCCACTCGTTTTTCCCTTGTTTTTTGTGCCTTTCTGCCCTCTGTTCTACTCGTTTTTCTGTCGTTTTTATGCCCTTGTGCCCTCAGTTCCACTAGTTTTTTGTGCTCTTCTGCCCTCTGTGCCACTCGTTTTTCCCTTGTTTTTTGTGCCTTTCTGCCCTCTGTTCCACTCGTTTTGCCCTAGTTTTTGGTGCCTTTCAGACTTCGGTTCCACTCATTTTTCCCTAGTTCTATGTGCCTTTCTGCCCCCTGTTCCACTCGTTTTTCTCTAGTTTGTTGTGCCTTTCTGCCCTCTGTTCCACTCGTTTTCACCTCGTTTTTTGTGCCTTTCTGCCCTCTGTTCCACTCGTTTTCCCCTAATTTTTTTGTGCCGTTCTGCCTTCTGTTTTACTCGTTTCCCCCTCATTTTTTGTGCCCTTCTGCCCTCCGTTACACTTTTTTTTTGTGCCCTTCTGCCCTCCCTGCCAATCGTTTTTTCCACGTTTTGTGCCCTTCTTGCCTTCTGTTCCACTTGTTTTTTGTGTCCTTTTGCCTTCTGTGCCACTCGTTTTACCCTCGATGTTTGTGTCCCTTTTTTCTCCTGTTACCTTCGTTGTCCCTCACCACCCTCGCTGATGCATCCCCTGTGGCCCCGCCCACCTGACTGCCCATTCACTGCTCCCGCCTCCCAGCTGCTCCTACCTCCCACCGCCTCCCAGCTGCTCCTACCTCCCACCTCCCCATATATGCCAGCCGCTGCACGGCCTCGCACCTAAGGCAAGCCTGTCCGCTCCAGTCCGTGCCTGGACTGCGCCCAGCGCTGGAAACCCTGGCCCCCGCACCCGCCACGATGACCGCCACCACTACGACGCCTGCACTCTGCATTCTAACAACTCCGAGCGGAGCCACACCTGCTTCAAGGCCGCCCCGAAACGCACACACGGCCCCTTCACCTGCCGGAACTGCAGCTGCACCAGCCTCAGAGCCGACGAACTACCCGCCAAGAAAGACCCCAACCACCTTCGATGCATAGCACTCAATACCCGCTCCGCACGCAAGCATGCCGTCGAGCTCTGGGACCTGCTCGACACAACATCCCCGGACGTCGCCTTCCTGGCGGAGACCTGGTTTAACGACTCCCCCGCACCCGACATCTCCATAGCCATCCCAAAAGGCTACAAGATCACCCGCAGAGACCGCACCAACGGAGTCGGAGGAGGAATCACCTAGCACCGACGACACGCTCAGCACCGCCGAACACATGCATTTCCAGATCCACATAGACCCTAATTGTACCCTCAGAGGCACCCTCATATACCGACCCCCTGGGCCCCGCCCCCAGTTCAGCGACTCCATTGCGTACTTGACCAGCACGCATGCCCTAACCTCCACCGACTACATCCTCCTCGGAGACCTGAACCTTCACCTTCAGAACAACAATGACAACAACTTCACAACTCTGATCGATAACCTTGCCAACCTCGGACTGAAGCAACTCGTCAAAACGCCCAACCACTCCGCCGGCCACACGCTCGACCCAGTCTTCTCCTCAAGCCTGTACGTCTCCATCAGCCACACCACCGATCTTCTCTGAACCGACCACCAATGCATCCACTTCGCCTTCCAGAAACCCACCACACACCACCGCACCCAACAGATCCCCCGCCGCTGCGGGAGCAAAATCACTGAAGACCAACTACACGCAAACCTCGCTCTCAGCCCACCCACTGAACCGTCCAACACTGAAGACGCTGCCCACAGCCTCAGATGCTGGATCGAGGACTGCGCCAACACCCTAGCCCTGCTGAAGAAACCCCTCAACAGAGACACCAGCAAGAGGGTCAGCTGGTTCACCCCAGAACTCCTAGCCTCCAAGCAAGCCTGCCGGAAACTAGAGAAGAAATGGCACAGTGAACAAACTCCGGAAAGCCACGCAGCACACAAGGACGCCATTCGCAACCACCGCCACCTCATCAGGGCGGCCAAGAGAACCTCCTTCAACATCGTGAAGGAACTCTCCAACCCCAGCTCCAACACCAACGACATCCCGCCATCGCAAGCCCTGTGCGACTCCCTCGCCAGAGTCTTCCACCGCAAGATAGCAGACATCCACAACAGCTTCAACACCCAGACAGCCCCAACAGACAGCAACACAACAGACCCTCCGTACACCATCGACCACGACCCCCTGCTAGCCTGGGCCAGCGTGAGCATCGATGACACCATCAAGACCATGCGCTCAATCCACTCCGGCTCTCCTTCGGACCCATTCCCGCACCACATTTTCAGCAGAGCAAGCAGCACCATTGCACCCGACCTGCACAATGTCATCAATCTCTCCCTCGAGACCGCGACCTTCCATAGATCTGGAAACACGCCAAGATCAACGCCCTACTCAAAAAACCTAAGGCAGACCCAAGAGACCTCAGGAACTTCAGACCCATCACTCTGCTCCCCTTCCCGACCAAGGTCATTGAGAAAACCGTCAACCGCCAGCTAACCCGATACCTCGAATAAATCAGAATCCTGGACCCTTCCCAGTCAGGGTTCCACAGCAACCACAGCACCAAGACTGCCCTCATCGCTGCCACCGACGACATCAGGACCCTGCTGGACAATGGCGAGACCACAGCACTCATCTTCCTACACCTCTCTGCTGCCTTCAACACCATCTGCCACCGCACACTATGCGCAAGCCTCCACACCTCAGAGATCCGAGAAAAGGCTCTGGATTGGACCACCTCCTTCCTCTCCGGCAGAACCCAGTGCGTCCTCCTCCCCGGTTCCGTTCCAAAGCCTCTGAGATCATTGGTGGCATACCCCACGGATACTCCCTCTGCCCGACACTGTTCAACATTTACATGGCCCCGCTTGCACACGTAGCCGACAGCACGACCTCAACATAATCTCCTATGCCGATGACACTCAGCTGATCCTCTCCCCCACCTAGGACCCCATCACAGCCAAAGCCAACCTCCACGAAGGAATGAAGACCATCCCCTGAAGCTGAACTCGGACAAGACGGAGGTCCTCATCCTCAGCTCCAACCCTTCAGCCTGGAACGACTCCTGGTGGCAGACGGCACTGGGGGCAGCCCCGACACCCACCGACCACGCACGCAAACTGGGAATCATTCTCGACACAACGCTCTCAATGACCAAGCAAGTCAACGCCTTCTCCTCCTCCTGCTTCAACACCCTCCGCATGCTCCGCAAGATCTACAGATGGATCCCGACAGATACAAGAAAGACAGTCACCCAGGTCCTCGTCAGCAGCAGACTGGCCAAAGGGAAACGCCCTCTATGCGGGAGCCTTGACCAAGCTCATCAAACGACTACAACGCATCCAAAACGCCTTGGCACGACTGATCCTCGACGTACCACGCAACGGCCACATCACCCCCCACCTGGGAAACCTGCACTGGCTCCCTGTCAACAAGAGGATATCCTTCAAGCTCCTCACTCACACACACAAGGCACTCCACAAGACTGGCCCAGCCTACCTCAACAGACTGCTCTCCTTCTACATCCCCAACCGCCGGCTATGCTCCGCTGACCTCTCACTCGCCACCGCCCGCGCATCCGTAGAACAAACACCGGTGGGAGATCCTTCTCCCACCTCGCCGCCAAGACATGGAACACCCTCCCACTAAGCCTAAGACAGATCCAAGACCTGCGGACCTTCAGGACGATACTCAAGACCTGGTGGTTCAATCAGTAGCACCCCTCTCCCCAGCGTCTTGAGACCCTCGCGGGTATGTAGTGCACTTTACAAATGATTGATTGATTGATTGATTTAGTTAAGAAGTAGCTTCTGAAAGGTAGGAGGAGTGAAAGATTAGACATGTAGGCCTCTACCTACCAGCAGAGAGCCTGGCAGTCTTCCATCCTTTCACCTCCTCTCCACCTTTAAGAGCTGAAGCCTCTGAAAGCACAGAGCACAGGATTAGACCACTAGGCCTTCCCATTCTACACAAAAAGATGGTGCAACACAAAAAAAAAGAAAATGAAACCCGTCCTAGGATGCTTGATTCTGGTCCAGGGAAGATATGACCTGGCAGTTCGGTCTGGACTGTTCCCATTAGGCACAGGGTCAAGACTGATTTGCATATGGCTATGTCTGAAATGGGGTGGTGTTGCGAGCAAAATAACAATGGATTAAACCCAGATCTGTGACTGGGGGTGAATGTTTGACAATGTTCAACATACCGTTCATCATCTTTTTGTGTTGCATTTTCACCCTAAGTTGGAAGGGTATTGCCAGACGTGGGTCCCGTGCTCACTACGCCACTGGAGTCCAGCTATCCTGGCTGAAGAGGGGTGAAACCCCAAAACCGGTCCTAGGATGCTTGATTCTGGTCCAGGGAAGACATCACCTGCAAGTTCGGTCTGGACTGTTCCCATGAAGCACAGGGCCAAGACTGATTTGCATATGGCTATGTCTGAATTGGGTTGGCGTGGTGAACAAAATAACGATGGATTAAACTCAGACGGTGACTGGGGGTGAATGTTTGACAATGTTCAACATTCCGTCCATCATCTTTTTGTGTTGCATTTTCACCCTGAGTGGGAAGGGTATGCCCAGACGTGGGTCCTGTGCTCACTACGCCACTGGAGTCAAGCTATCCTGGTAGTAAACTCCAGCATGAGGCCAATCGGAGTTAGGTAAAGAAATAAAGAAATATAACAAAATAAATTGGGCGCGCTGCAAGGCCAAATTTGTTGCAGCACGCGCAATTTAATTTGTTTTATTTATTTATTTCTTTACCTAACTCCGATTGGCCACATGCCGGAGTTTACTTCTTCCACCCTGCCCCTCCCCCACCCGCAGCACTCCCTTCAGGAGCCGCTACTGATATCCCCGGAGATTCACACAAACCCCTTCCCAGAAGAGGGTTAAATCACTTCCGCTTGAAAGATATCTTATGAACTGACCTGTCATTATGTACTGAAGATAGTGCCTTAAATCCTTTCAGTGAGGTGAATTGATTTTCTCCCTTTCTCTCTATCTCCTGTATCTAATTCTTGTAAATATTCTTCCTCGTATATAACCTTGAATATGTTCTTACCCCAAATAGTTTTTATACAGCTCCTTGATACACGTGGGTCATGTAGGAGCTCTTAAATTGCTGTCTAATTTACTTGAAACCGGCTTCCCTTGGAACTCCGCAGCACTCAGGACACCAAGCTCTTCAGGAAGAGACTGAAGACGTTTCTTTTTATGTAGTAGTCCACCTCTCCCCACTTGGTTTGTGCCGGGACACTCTTTGAGTAGTTGTACGCGTTCTTGCTGGAGAGAAGACTACTAGGGGGCATGGAACCCATCGCACTAGTCACCGCAACCAAACACCCCGCAACCAGACACAACCCTATACTTAGGAACACTAGGAAGGCCCTTCTTAAGGTAGACAGGTAAGTAGACACAAGCGTGAAGAACTTGCAGCTCGAGTCCATATGGCACAACCCCAGAATCAAATACAGAGACAGAACACTAGACATACTGAAATGAAGATGAATCCAAGGAAATTAGGGTTGATGCTTTATTCAATCGAAGAGCACAGTACAAGTAATCCAGCAAGATCAGCATCAAGGAATAACTGACTCTTACAAAGGATGCACATCAACATGACATGTGTAACATTCCACATTCAGAAATGACATAACAAGAATGTGCCTGATTAAAGGAGCAGTACAATAAGTAAGCAACACAACACATACACTCTTGGGGGCAGATTTATGTTAACTGGCGCATCCCGAGGGATGCGCCAGTTAACATGCGCCACAGTGCGCCACAGCTATGCCACCCATGGTGCGCCGCATTTATGATGCGGCGCACCATGGGGCAAAAACGGCACAGATGAGTGACGCATCTGTGCCGGAAATGTGGCGCATTGCTGGAGTTGCGTCGCAAGTGCGACGCAGCTCCAGCAATGCTCTGGGAGGGCCTATTCTTTCAATGCTGCCTCAAGCCTTACGCCTGCTTCAAGCAGGCGCAGGGTTTTGACGCAGCATTGCCCTGAAAGTGACTGAGTGAAATCTCATAGATTTCACTCAGCCACTTTCAAGAAGCGTTCCTGCACAGGAACGCCCTCCCCTGCGCAGGAACGCCTCCTCATGGCGCAGTGCTGTACAACGTGACGCATCTCCTAGATGCGTCACGTTGTAAATAGGGCGCAGGGATGCACCACGTTTCCGCGCCGTTGCGTCACGCAACGGCGGCGTAAACGTGGCGCAAGCCCTTCATAAATCTGCCCCTTGGTACATACATGGCATCTCCACAGTAAACCAACTATACCAACACGGCCCACACACCACGTTTGACACACTCAAAGATAAATACAAACTGGACAACATCAAATTATACAACTTCCTGAAGATAAAGGTGGCGATTAGCAAGGCAGGCCTTAACAAACACACACCCTCAATCCTGCAATACTCTACCA
The DNA here is from genome assembly GCF_964263255.1 of Lissotriton vulgaris. NCBI lineage: Eukaryota > Metazoa > Chordata > Amphibia > Caudata > Salamandridae > Lissotriton > Lissotriton vulgaris. Next base: position 72,129,191 of record NC_141686.1, read on the forward strand.
ACCTAAACAAACTGGGGCACCAGGTAGCACACTTGTACAAAGCTCTAAGCCCCAAGTCCACCAAACTTAACAACAAGGTCACAACATACGGGGAAACACTCATGGGTAGAAAGCTCAACGAGGAAGAGAGGATCGACCTCTGGACATCCACGTCGAGGAAGAAAGTAACAACCACCCTAGACCAAACCAAATTCTGGCTGATACACAAAGCATACTGGACCCCGCCCGCCTAGCTTCCATAGGAGTCAGAGAAAGCGACTCCAGCTGGAACTGTAACAAACAAACAGGCGATCTAGCACACCTTCTGTTCCCCTGCACCAAGGTCAAGAAGTTCTGGAACGTGATAGGCACACTGATAAATGACGTAACATGCGCCTCACTCCAACTTGAGTTCCACAGTCTGGCCATAGGGTTCATGGCTCCCTCAATCAAAACCAAAGAGGACAGGCACCTGATAGATCTGCTGCTGACGGCAGCAGTTAAGACGATACTGAACAACTGGAAGGACACAGCGAAAGCCACATTCAAGGCATGGTTCAACTGGGTTACATTCCTAAGGGGGGCAGACACCATAACGGCCAAACACACACAGACGCCCCACAAGAAATGCGAAATGTGGCGATCACTGGACAACTACCTGTCCTCACACAAACCGCCGTAGTAACGGCAACAAGCAACGCAAACACAGGAGCCTCAACTGAGTCATAGAATATCAACAAGACACCGCCCACGCACCACACCATAAAATATTCCTCCTACTTTGTGCTTCTCCACTCTCTCTTTTTCTCTTTCTCAGCCACTGAGACCAGGGGAGTGGGTAATCAACAAACATGTGAGAGACAATAAGAAGGGAATCAGGGGGGACGGAGGGGGACGGAGGGGGAAACTAAAGACTATCTATACGAAGGCACGAACTAACGGAACACACTGCCAGAACTGCACAGCCACAGTCAGAAGTACTAATTGCTGAGAGAATGGACTTGTGTTCCCTCTTCCCCCCCACCCAGGCGTTTTCTTCTTTTTCCTTTGTGAATTACCCCCCATGTATATGTTACGCACCATGTAAATATAATTTCCAATAAAAATGAAACAGACAATATAGGGTTAATGAATACAACAGCTTCTTACGTACTTTATCTAATTATTCTAAATGAATCCAAACAATACACCTATATATAACGTACTTTCTTATTGAAAAAGTTTTTGAGACCTTTGGCAAGCACATCAATGTGGTCTTGACTATTTTGTGTGTGTGTGTAAATCGGACTGCACACATAAGAATGCTTTCATATACCTCAATGCATTAAACAGTTCTCAAGAACATCTTTGTCCCAGATTCATAATGAATATTCTAATTTTCTGCACAGATGTTCCTGAATCCAGACCAAAAATTGTTGCTATATTTGATGAGTGCATTTAAGGACATTTCGCAATTTTCAACTAAATAGCTTTCTTGAAAACATGTTACTCTTTCGTTCAACAATCTGTTCTTCATTCATTGTGACAATACTGCTTTGTAGTGTTGAATAACTACGACCTTTACTGAGTGTACAGTTGTAACAAAAACAAATAGCTGAATAGCTATGCTGCCCTGCCCTGGAGTGCCCCCTCCTCCCCATTCTCCCTGCCCAGTCCTTTGTGCTTGTGTAACTGATGTCAGAGGTTCTTGTGAGGCCTTCATATTAAAGCTGGACCATTCATAGGAGTGGAACCTGTTTCAAAGTTTACAAACATGTCCTTTAGGGAAAGAGAAAAGACGGCCGATCAGCATCTGGCGCAATCTAGAGAAATTACCCATGTTTGCTGTCTCATCAATAATAAAGATGGCAGTTTATTGGTAAATCTGTAAATAAATATATGGCAGCATGACTTAAGGCACCTTAAAAAGTGCGATACCTGGAGAAGAATAACCTTCCCACCTCCTAATGGGCCGAGAAGGAAGTGATGTCCCATCCCCTTGCTGTGGGCCTGGAGGATCCAGCACTGATAGTCCTAGTGCCCCCCCCCTCCCCACCTCACAGCATGACACTATCAAGGCGTTCTCCGTTAATCCAAATGAAAAAGCCCTGTACCTGCGTCCTGATACATGGCTCGTCTGATTTGCTGTTACCTTCTAATACTATTTTACCTCCAAATATCAGGTGAAAGTGAGAACTAAACAGGTGTGCATGGTTTTTCTTTTATTGCATTTGAGTTCTAGTGTTTTATTGGTCCCAATCGAACAACATGTTTCATGTTCGCCTTGGAAAGCTTTTTAATGTGGTTTACGTGTGTACTAGACGCAGTTTAATCTTCTTGAACACACTCCAGCCCTCCATTCCATAACTGATATTTCATTCACTTCATATTTTTATGATTACTCATTTTATCATGAAGTACTACTTAGATGTTTAACAGGTTAGTCTGGGGATTCAATTCCAAACCCTGTGCAAACAGTCGCGCACCATAATTATCGCATCCCAAATATTGACTCTGCGCTATGGGGATGTGCTGGGGCTGTGTGGCCTATTACAGCCCCAGGGCCGGACTGGGACAGAATAACCAGCCCCGGCAATTACATAAGGCCGGCCCCGAAATGGGTGGTCGGTGTGGAGGTCTAGTACTGCTACTGCGCTTTTGTTACCAGGGGCTGAATTTGCAGCACCGCTGCAAAACCAGCCCCCAGTAACAAAAAAGGCCCCCACCCTTCCGGCCCACCGAGGAACTGTCAGGTGCCCCCTATGGCCAGTCCGGCCCTGCCTATTTCAGTCAATGCACTGTTCCCAGTGCAGGCTTGAAATCCAGCCTGCAGTGGTAACAAGGCATTGATGAAAGGCATGTAGCTGTTAGAAGCCCCCCCATTCTGCTTTTCACTGAGGCAGCAGATCATCCTCACATTTGAAGCAGGGTGGGATATTACAGTCAGCTGAAATCTATAAGCCTACCGTTGACCGACCGGATATATATATTTAGTTATTCGCCACACACACAGTACCATGACACCATGTAGTTTGTCATCATATGCATTTACCTTATGATCACAGGGGCATATTACCAAGCAATAACGATAATTATCGCTATTGCTTGGTTAGAGACAAAAATTTACCGCTAAGCTGCGGCGATTTTTATCGCAAATAAACCTTGGTATTACCAAGGTTTATCGCAAATGCGATAAAAATCGGCCGCAATGCATGAATATCGCTGAAAAGTCAGCGATATTCATGCATTATCGAGCAAATGCTCTTAGCCATGTTATCCACCTCCCATTGGATAACATGGCTAAGAACTGCTCAGGGCAGGTGTTAGCTTTTGGAGATATTCGTGCTTAGCGCGAATGTCTCCAAAAGTTGGTAATAGGAGATAGCGATGTTATCGACGGTTTCCAGTCGCTAACATCTTGGCACGCCCACTTTGCATGTCATTAGTGATAAATATCACTGACATGCAAAGTGGGGCCCAAGATGGTCGCTATCTCCTACTAGCTGTCGCTAACTGGTGGACAGCTAGGTAATAGGGAGATAATTTTATCTCCGCTTTCTTGGCTTTTAAACACCAAAAAAGCGGAGATAAACCCCCTTGATAATATGCCCCACAGTTCCTATATAACTGACGGCTGTGTACATTGCTCATTGTTTGAAAGAAAGAAAGAAAGAAAGAAAGAAAGAAAGAAAGAAAGAAAGAAGCAAAGAGATAGAAAGAAAAAATCAAGAGCAAAAGAAAGAAATAGGGAAAGAGAGATGAAAAGAGAGCAGGAAAGAAACCGGAAAGAGATAAGGAAAGAGAATGAAAATAATCTACTTTTTTGATAAGAGTGTGCAGTTCGATATTCGTTAATGGAAATCCTCTATGTAAGACTACCTATTCCATGTCTGTGTAAGAGTTAAGTATTAGCCCACTTTCGAATTGCTTGCATATTTCTACTACCACTAAAAGCAATTTAACTGTTTGCATATGACTAAATGCACTGCAATTGTGCCCGGTAAGCTGATATATCCTCTGAATATATCTTATATTTATTTCTGTAGTTTAAGCAAACACTTTGGTATGGTAATGTGTTCATCCCTTTCTTGCTGATCACTCAACTATTTTATTTGAATTTAGGAAGGTTATTTCTACCTGCCTTCATGTTAGCACAAGCACTAAATTCATTCAATTGTGTGTAGGTTAGTGTGTGGGATCTACTGTGTTTTTTAATTTTTTAATTAACCTTACCATTCATTTGGTGACAATTAAGAAATGATTGATCTGTATCGTGCCGAGGGGCCCATTAGGATGTCGGGCGGATTGCTTCCGCCAGGTTGGCGGTGGCTACCGCCAGCCTGGCGGGGGCAATCCGCCCGACATCCGCATTCGAATTCGCATTTGAATTCCCCCCCCGCCATATTAGTATGGCGAGGGGGATCTCGGCGGACGGAAAGACCGTCCGCCGCTTTTCCGCCCTGGTCGCCTTGCGGCCGGGGCAGAAAAGGAAAAGGATTAATATGATGGCGGTGTCTATTAGGCACCGCCAGCCATATTACAATGGGCTTGTGTAGATGCCTTTCCATGGGGTCTTCACTCTGGGGGCCCCCTGCAGGCCCACAGAGTGAAGGAGAGGTGGGGTCTCCCCTTCATTTGCATAAACAAAGCGGCAGGCACCGCGCGGTGCTTGCCACTTTGTTTATGCAAATGCATTAATGAATTTATAGCATTGTGGCGGGCGGTGCAGAGAGCAATGCAGGATGTGCCCGCCACTGTGGTGGGCACATCCTAATACCCCCTACTGGACCCCCGCCCTAATGGCGGGCGGTCCCGAATTCCGACAGGATGGCGGGCGGACAAAGTCCGTCCGTCATCCTAATGAGCGCCTAAGTTCTGGGTTTCACTTGTAATTAAGGGGATAACCTAAGAGTTGTGACATTTTATGTTTTTAGTTATGCAATGGTTTTAATTAACCCTTTATGTTAAATAAAAGAACTTACATTTGAAATGTATCAATTTGAGAAGGATAGGAAGAGAGAAGAAAAGAGAAGGAATGATAAAGAGGAGGAAAGAAATGGAGAAAGGAAAAAAGAAGGAAGGAAGGAACACTCAAAGTGAAATTCACCAGTGGTTTCAGTAGCCTGACCCACTACCCAATGCTGTATGCTGTAGTGGGTAGAAGCAAAATGTGAATGGCAGACCAAGAGGCCAATAGATGAAGAGAGGTGGCTGAAAGCTCCTATATGTAAGTATATTACACATATTTGTGTAAAATCTAAAAGTCTAAGCTACGCCAGACCTAAATAGAGAAATAGGAGGTATTTACTGCACCTGTTGAATCCTTGAGCACAGGGTACTTTCACCACACTTGTAATCAGGGCCTGTGTCTCTTACTTGGAATAGCAAAAAAAAAAATGCAACATGAGTACCAGCTAACATAACTGAATTGTATATATATATTGACTGCCCTGTGGTGTAATGTATTCTTTGGGGTGTGTATGGATTATTTATTTGCATTGTCTCTCAAAGCTTTCCGTAAGGGAGGCGTTCAGCACGTTATAACATATAAATAACCTAGCAAAGGATAGCCCTTAAATCTTTAAAAGTCACGAGAGTATTTTTCCATATCTCACTCATTCTGGGGAAGGAGTAAATTTTATACTTAAGGCGGTCTACTTTTCTTCGAGCAGGGGTCGGTGGAGCATGAAATGATTTGAGGGGACATGTCAGACAGTCCCAATGTCATTGAAATGGCATAATTGGAAGCAAATGTATTATGGCTGTATAAGACGAGTACAAGTAAAACAATACACTGGAGCATAGCTGCAAGCACCAGAGCACAGGCGCAGGAAGCACAAATCTAACACTACACTGGGTGTTACTGCATACAATCAGCAAAGCAAGGGTTTTTGGCTGTTTCCTAGTCCGGGTTTGTTATTATCCAGGGCCATTCTGGATACAGGCAAAACCTTGTTAGACTTCAGGATAGTGGGGCACTTTTGGAGCTGGGTGGTCTTCGGAATTCTCAGTCCATACACCCCATAGTAGGAATGATTGAGTGACACACAATTTACTTACAGGTACATAGAAGATCTGCAGTTGACGAATAGTAATGCTAAGGGGTAGCAATCCAGTTCTTAAATAATTCAAACATTGCTAAAGTTTCTCTTAAAACTGCTATAAAAGAATGTAGCTTTTAGCCACTATCTTTGCTGAATCGAAATGCAAATTTAATTTTTGTTGAGGAATTGCCCCATTTTCTGATCTGATCTGATTCTCCTGGAAGAGGGCTGAGCTCTCTCACCGCTCTTGCAAGCCCAGATAGGGTCCAGGTTAACAAACTGAAGTAGAGCCCTTCAGGGGTATCAAAGACTGTAATAAAGGCCCTGCATAGAGAAAACACAGCATATCCATTTTCTGGGACCCATTAGTGATATTAGCTGTGCCAGTTGCCTTGTCATTAATGAATAAAACAGCACTGCTTTATAATCCACAAGGAAATGTAGCAGCATGAGTGCTGGTCTTTGAAAAAGCACAGGGCTTGCTGAATAATGAACCCTCTGCCACCCTCCCTTCTGACATGCTGGTACTCTATGCAATATGGGTTTAGAACTAGAAAGACGTTCAATGGCGTATTTTAGTATCCAGTGTAGTAATGTCTTCATCCTCTGGAAATGCCAAATCAGATGTATTTCTCCATGAGTAAGGTATCTTGATTAGATTCATGAGTCATTTTCGGTGAGTCGAGAGCAAATTGGAGGAGGTTTTAGCCTCTGCCATTACCTCTTTTCGGATGTTTTGACCAGGCGTTATAAAAAGAGTGTTTTCACAGTGAATGTAAAAATTATTGATCCTCAATGTATAACAGAACAAGTAATCCCAATTGATTACTGTTAGAAATGGGAGTCTCTAGTTGGCAGAAGTAGGTATTTTTGTCCAAAGAGGGATCCTTGCTTCTAGTCAGGTTAAGGGTGATACACTTCTAAAATAACACCTGCTCACCCCCTTGGTAGCTTGGCACAAGTAGAAAGGCTTATCTCAGAGGCAGTGTGTAAAGCATTTGTGAACACATACAGTAATACAGTGACAACACTACAAATGGACACCACACCAGTTCAGAAAAATTAGTAATCTTATCTAAACCAAAACAAGACCAACAACAAAAATCCACAATACATAATAATAATAAAAATATGACTTTCAGATGGTAGAAATAGTTCAGTTCAAAGCAAACTGCAGATAAAACACTTTTCACTGAAAGTACCTTGGATGCGTCTTGCAAACAAACAAAATGGGCCGCAGGGAAGGTGATGCGTTGGTTGCTTTCACTCAGGGAAATTGATGCATTGGTTCCTTGCTCAGGGGGTGGTGATGCGTCGGTTCCTTACTGCTGTGCAGGGGAGGTGATGCGTCGGTTCTTATCGGAGAGGAGGGGATGCATCGGTTTCTTACTGCATGGGGAGGTGATGCGTCGGTTTCTTATTGCATCTCCCATTGATGCAACAGCCTTGGTGCCTCGATGCGATGCAATAGTCCAGGACGAGGCGTGGATTCTTGCAGCCGCACAACAGGGCTTGTATCTGAATTGATGCAGTGATCTCGACTTCAGAGATCACTGCACTCAATGGGGCGTAAATCGATCTCTTGAGCCGCAGCCAGCGCTGCAATGGTTTCTTCAGTGATGCGTCGGAAACAGGTACGGATGCGTCACGCTTCTCAATGTTGCGTTGATTTTCCAATTCCCAGCAGAAAATCGTCTCTAGAGGTCCAAACAACAGCAGGCACCTCTTTGCAGGACAAAACTCCGAGCAAGGCTGTTCAGGAGAGCTGGTGGTGAAGTCCTTGTGTCCCTGAGACTTCAGAACACAAGGCAAGCTCAGTTTCAAGCCCTTGGAGAGCCTCCTCAAGCAGGGGACATAGCAAACAGCAATGTCCTTTCTCCTTACTTTGGCAGCAAGTAACCAATTCAGGCCAACCCAGACAGCAAACAGCACAGGGGCCGTATTCCTCCTCAGCTTCTCTGGCTCGTCTCCTTGGCAATGGTTCCTCTTGATTTCCCCAAAGTGATCTAAAGTTCTGGGGTCTGGACCACAATATTTGTACTACAAAATCCTTTGTTCTCTGGTAGTAGAGAAGCTATGTGCTTTGTCAAAGCCGGTTCTGTCATAAGGCTCTCTGGAGCCACTGCTCCTCCCCAGCCCCTGTCATCCAAAAGCCAGACATGCAATACACAAATCTAGCAGAGGCACACTAGATGGCTAAGCAAGAAAATACCCACTTTCTAAAAGTGGTATTTTCAAACATAGAATGTAAACATCACCCTCAGTAAATTATGCATTTGAACATTCTGAGTTCAGGCATACTAAACTTTATTTTCCTACCTTGTTCCCAGGGGTGGTTACAAACTCCCCTTTCTATCCTATGGGAACAGGTAGCCTTGCAATAGTGAAACATTGGCACTGTACTAGGGACTAGTAAATCAAAATCAGCCAATCATGGAAACACCAATCCATGACAACTATTCACAAAGGGTACTTTGGCACTGAATAGCAGTGGCAAAGTGCCCAAAGCATCAAGACCAGCAACATGGAGTCCAACAAACAGCAAATACACAGGAGGCAAAGGCCAAAAATGCAGTGGACATCCATGACAATGGTGCCAGGTCTAACAATTACAGATTGGTTTTTGTTGAAATAGCAAATGAATTCTATTTCCAGCGCCTCAACCACTGGCCCACGTCATTATGACATGATGCTGGTTAGATCTATCCATGAGATGTAGGGATGATCTCATAAATTTAACTGGATGTATCATTTACGCCAAAAAAGAAAAATGTGAATTCTTGGGATCCTAAACTACCCATCTACCCCTACCCAATGAGCAAAGCATTGATTTCCACCTACAATTTCTGTCTTGCAAAGTTTGGCAGTACTGTTAGATCTCCCATCAGCCAAGATAATGTCAATTTAGAAGGTTTGGAAATGTAGAAAAGTAAAACAAGACATGGGATTCAGTAAAATGCTAAATTGATGGCTGCTTTCTGCTTTGCCAGAATACTTCATGGGGTGGAAATGTGTTTCTTGACCTAGGTCTGCCTCTAAGCACTTCTCAAGAAAAACAGTACATAGATTGTAAAATTGTTGTAATTTGAAGCCATCATTTGGTCGGTCAGCAATCTTTAAAGTTTTTGTGCAGAGCCCCTTCACCCTAGTCCGTGAAATATATTCAAAAAGTAATAATGCTATAGGAAATTGGATTATTATTTGGGGTGGGTGACTAGCCACCTCAGGGAATCATTCCAACACTTGTCAGGGTGAACCCTCAAAGACACTAAATTACCCTGAGCTCAACCCCCTGGCAGCTGCAGCACAAAGCAGAGAGGATTAAACTAGGGCAAAGTGTGGAGTATTTATGCAGTACTGAAACAGTAATAAAGTCAAACTGCAAACCAATAAAAATCCCAATCTAAATTTGAAAAATAGAGTGCAATTTAACGAACAAAACAACATGAAAATGACAAAATTCCAACACAGGAAACCACAGATATCCATTTTTAAAAATTAAGTAGGAATAGTGCCAAGAAGCACAAAGTGCCATTGATAGTCATTTGTTGCGGTAGACAGGACCTAGGCATAATTTGGTGATGACGCAATGGAGAATGGATCAGATGCACCAACCAGATTTGTCCTGGTCAAAAAAGTTACCTTCTTACTTTAGTAAGTTAAGTCTTAATCCACCACAGGAGTATATTTCTAAAGTCCCCGGGCCTTCAGAGGAGCCACTCAGAGACGTACAGAGTGTCAGGCAGAGGTCAACAGCATAGTCCAGGCATGGTCCAGTTGCCACTGATTAGCTGGGAAGTTGTAGGAAAGGCCTCTTGTAGCTTGTATTCCTGTAGTTAGAACAAATGGTCAGCCTTATAAACTGTGGAGGGCACTTCTTGTCCAGGGTAGAAGAGGGATCAGGTCCAGTACTTCAGGGTTCTTCTCAGGTCTTCAACAACAGGTTAAGTCTTTTTCTGATCTTTCAAAGGTCCAGGAAGCGTTCTAAAGTGGGTGCCTGCCTGGCACAAGTTAAAGTGTGGGAATGATTGCTCTGCAGCACCAACCAATGGGATAAAAGTTCTTGGGGTGAACTCTACCCACTTTGTAAATTTTCAAAAGAGCAAAAGTGTTTGGTCACACTAAAGTTGGGCTCTGAGGGTGTGGGGGATTGTACTCTGTTAATCCTAGTGACCTCCACATCTAATACTGAAATCCAGTTTGGGACAATCCCTGTACCAATTAAAAACTCAGAGACCGAAGTCTGATAGAACAAAATAGGGGTCTCCAGCAACCAGACAATGGATACACAAGAATTGTCTAGGCATCCTGTACTTGTCCTTTCAAATTCACCCCAATGTTGTACTCAGCAGCCATTTCAAGCAGGATTGGGCACTGTAATGTCAAAAAGGATCATCAGAGACTCTACCCTACTGCTGAGCTCAAAGGAGTGATCCCTGCCCATTCGGGTTGACCAGTCAATCCCTGTGGCCCATTGTGTAGCTTCTGGGGAATATTTCACACCTCTTTCCCACCCATACACGTGCTAATCACTAGCTTGGGCATGTTGTAGAGCAATTTATACTGCAACAATCAGGAGACAGTGGTAGGCCTGTACCCATGTTTGGACTGACAATTTTGTGGATGACACAATAGGTGCTATGGTCCGCTATTGGCATTTAACTTACAGGCCCTGTGTAAACCTAACACTATACACTAGGGACTTATAGGTAAGTTAGATATACCAATTGGGAATAAGCCAATTCAACCATGTTTAAAGGGGGTGCACAGGCACTTTGCTAATGGTTAGAATGGAAAAAGTGCAGAGAGTTATAAAGCCAGCTAGAAAATAGAATTCAACAAAAGGTGAAAAATTAGGTTGACCACGTAAAAACCAATACTTATTATAAGACTTGCATGCAGACAAGAGAAAGAGTCTTGTGTGGATATAATTTTCCACATTATATTCAATGTGTGAAATTGAAAAGATTGGGAGAAAGCAAGCAGAAACATATAGTTTTTTTGGGATGAATGTCCTCTTAGGAATGTAGACAATGACTGATGTTCACTCTGGGCCTGATTCACAAAGGGTCTCCGCCATTCATAGCGGGTGCCCAAGAGCCATGGCGAGGATGCCGCACTTGTGGTGAGACGTCCGTACTGCAATTACAAAAGTCCCGCCACGAGCCTGGGGCCCCCGCCAGGACTGCAAGATCCCCGCCACGAGTGTGGAGGCCCTTTGTGAATCAGGCAATGATATTTTTCTGTCTATGAAAAATGGTTTGACCCCTTTAATGCGGAGGATGACCCTTTGACGTTCTCTGCACTACCTCCACAGTGAAGAGGACTTCAACAGTTTGTCTTCCACAGGGGTCACCGAGGAACCTCAAGTTCTCTGACCTGAGGCTTCCCCGCATGGTATATTCAGTGGGAGTGAATTCGGAATCACTTCTTCATCAGCCCCCACCCATCAGTGAATTCAGTGCACCACATTGTGTGCTGATCTCACTAATACCACTGGACAGTACAAAGAGGAGCAGGTAAGGCAGTTCCCTGCCTGTCTTGTGGGTTTTTGCCCCTCCATGCATACTTTTTAGATTTAAGATGGGCATCGCTGGAAAGGAGAGAATCTCCCTTCCAGCTATGCCTTTTTCAAATTGATCCTTGCTTGTGTAACTCAGATAAAACAGAAGTCCTCATCTTAGGTACATCCCCCTCTGCATGGAACGACTCTTGGTGGCCGGAAGCCCTTGGAAAAGCACCCATCCCGACAGACCACGCAAGGAACCTAGGCGTTATCCTGGATTCTTCACTCTCAATGAACAGACAAGTCAGCGCCATATCCTCATCCTGCTTCAACATTCTTCGCATGCTCAAAAAAACATTTCGCTGGATCCCCACCGAAACCAGAAAAACAGTCACCCATGCTCTGGTCACGAGCCGACTGGACTACGGAAACACCCTCTACGCAGGTACTACCGCTAAACTCCAGAAGAAACTCCAACAAATCCAAAACGCCTCAGCCAGGATCATATTAGACATCCCACGCAACGAACACATCTCTGGTCACCTGAAAGACCTCCACTGGCTACCCGTCAATAAGAGGATCACTTTCCGACTGCTAACCCACGCACACAAATCACTCTACGACATCGGACCAGAATGCCTCAACTCACGACTGTCCTTCTACACCCCCTCCCGCCAACTACGCTCTTCCAGCCAAGCCCTCGCCACTGTACCTCGCATCAACAAGACCACCATGGGAGGCAGATCCTTCTCATACCTGGCTGCTAAAACATGGAACTCACTCCCCACTTACCTTCGCCTTACCCAGAACCACCTAGCATTCAGAAAGCAACTTAAAACATGGATATTTGACAAGTAATCCTCCTCCCCTCCCTAAGCGCCTTGAGACCCTCTGGGTATGTAGTGCGCTATATAAATTACTTGACTTGACTTGACTTGACTTAGAAGTAGGTGGGTCAGCCACCCAGCCATGGCCGACCCGTCCAAGGGGTACATGTTATATATTTGTATTTTCCCTTCCCTGAAGGGTGATTTGCCCCAGAGCGAGGCTTGATCACCCCCAGGGAAGGGACTATTTGGCAGCCATATTTGTTTTAAGTTTGTGCTGCCTGGGCCTTTCCAGCTTTCCCAGACAGCTCAAAAGATATAAAGGCATCACAGTTAAGGGGAGACTCTCCCCTTCCCAGGGATGCCTTTTTCAAATTGTTCCCTGCTTATGAATAACGGATAAACCATGATTCATCAGGAGGGACCACTAGACACCAGTGGAATATTTTAGAAGTGGAGGGGTCGGGCCCGTTCATCATTGACTCCCCGGGGTCCATATATTTATATATTTATGTTTTCCCTTCTCTGGGGGGTGATCATTCCTTGAGGGGGGGGGCATAATCGCCTGCACCGCCCCTGGGAAGGGAAAATTTGGCAGCCATTTTAGTTATGTGCTGCCGGATGCCTTTCCAGTATTCTTTTTTTTTTTAATTCTTTTTATTGTTGCATCATAAGGATCACAGACACAAAATAGAGTCCTCGCGGAAGAGCGTCAACATTCCGCTCTCGCCGCCACATGAACAACTTTTTACATTGGAAAGGAACATCGTAGTCATCATAGCGAACTTATTGGCATATTTTCCTTATTTTCCCCTCCCCCCCTTAACATAAATAAAACACATTAACCATGAAACACCATTGAATCCCCCCCCCCCAAGCAGCATGTCGCCCACCCTGGTCTCCCTCCTCCCCCCGAGATCACCTCATCCTCCCAACTGCTGTGATACAACCAGCGCAATCAGCACCGCCTATAGAACACCCAGAGCACCGCTATACATTATTCAGTAAAATGCATACCTCCTAGTACCCCACCCGATGGCCCACGCTCCATCCACAATCATTTCTTAGTAACTTATTCTAGTCCATGGTAGTGTCTCCACTTAGTCCATATTTTCCGGATTTTTTTGGGGCAACCTCTAGCTTTATAGGTCACTCTCTCCGCTGCCATGTACAGATCCAGTCCTCTTCTCCATTCTTCCAAGTCAGGTTTTTCGGGCGCCCCCCAAAGTCGCGCTATGTCCCTCTTCGCCACTACCATAGCCAGTAACAGAAAGATTAGCAAAGGGTGTGTGAGATCCACCTCTGTGGTCATGCCCAGGAGCGCTAGTTTGGGATCCCGCGGGACATCCACCTCCAGTACCTCTCCCAGCTCCCTGAAGACAGCTTCCCAGTAGTCCTGAATCACAGTACATCCCCATATGATATGGAAAAAATCGCCTGTGTGGGGGTGGCATCGTAAGCATGTAGTATCAGCAATCCTCCCCATTCTAAAGAGCCTCACCCTGTCGAAATAGGCCCGATGAAGCACCTTAAACTGAATGAGACGGAGTCTCGATTTTATGGCCACTTCACGAGGGTGCATGAGAATGAGTTCCCAGTCCAGGTTCTCCATGGCGCCCACATCAGCCTCCCACTTATCCCGTAGGGCCTGCAAGTCACCCAGCATATTATTCGTCAATGTTTTATATGCCAGTGACATTGCCCCCCTCTGCATCTGTTCCTGTAACAATCGGCCCTCCAGTGGTGCATATTCTGATATGTCAGTGAGTGATATGTTCTGCGCCCCCCATGCATGGCGAAGCTGCACGTATTTGTAGTATTGGGTGTTCAGAAGGCCAAAATCGTTCTGTAGTGCCTGGAAAGTTCTCAGTTCCTCCCTTGCTATCACATCTCCCACAGTGGAGATGCCAATGTCATCCCATCTACTGAAACCTTTCAGTTTGTTTAGCTCCGCCAACCATCTGCAGCACCATAACGGTGTCTGGCGGGTAGGCCTCTTGTCCCAACCCATTCTTATCGTTGCTCTGCGCCACGCCGACAATGTAATCCTGGTGGCAGGGAGGAGCTGTTGACCCCCCTTCACCCCGTACAAGAAGTGTAGTGCCGTCTTGTTCGCCCACTTGGACCTCTCTAATGCATACGTGGGGTGGTCAGCTGCTGCGTGTATCCAATCATTGATCGGGGTAAGATGCTCCGCCCAATAGTAGGCCTCGAGGTTAGGAAGCGAGATCCCCCCACTCTACTGGTGACGTTGCAAAGTTGTGAGTGCCACTCTAGGCTGCTTCCCCAGCCACAGGAAGGTGCGGAGATCAGCATGAATTTTGTTCATGGTCGTGGTCGGTAGGGGATAGTACTCATTCTGGAGCGCATAAAGAAACTTGGGCAATAGGACCATTTTATATAGAGCGGCGCGGCCTAGTATGGTAAGTGGGAGCTGTCTCCATCTGTCCATCTCTGCCTTCGCATCCACCAATATTCTGTTTACATTTTCCGTGAAGGAGCGTTTCCTATCCAGGGTGATAAAGACCCCCAAGTACCGAAAACCTTCCGTCGTGTGTATAAGTAAGTCCGGGAGGCACTCCCCCCTTTCAACCCCCTGTGGGTCATAGAGGACCGATTTGTGCCAATTTATAGTGTGTCCTGCTATCGCCCCAAAGTCGCCCAGCTCCTTGAACAGTGCCGGTATAGTCCTATCTGGGTCTGTCACGAACAATAACACATCATCGGCATACAGTGAGATCTTTTCCTGGGTCGTGTCTGAGCCCCCCCAAGTGAATCCCTTAATGGCCTGATTATGTCTGATACGTATCGCTAGGATTTCAATTGTGAGGGTAAATAGGAGTGGGGACAGCGGGCATCCCTGACGGGTTCCCCTCCCGATCGGGAATTCTCGGGACAGTCGCCCATTAATCCGTACTCGCGCTCTAGGATTTGAATACAGGAGCCGCACCCAGTTCAAGAATTTGGGCCCAAACCCAAATCGTCCAAGCGTCTCCAGCAGAAAGGGCCAGTGGACTGCGTCAAACACCTTCTCCGCGTCCAGGGAGAGGAACCAGTGCGGCTCACTCCTCCCATGGACCTCCTGAAGCCAGTTGTGGGTGCGCCGTAGATTAAGTTTGGTGGCCCTATCCGGCAGGAAGCCGGACTGGTCCATATGTACCAGTTCCGTGATGACCTGTCGCAGGCGCTTCGCCAGGATAGTGGCTAGAATTTTTGTCTCAATGTTCAGGAGGGAGATCGGGCGGTAGGAGGAACAGTCCTCCCTCGGCTTACCCTCTTTGTGTATCGGGACAATGGTGGTTAAGGTTAAATCTGGCGGGAGGCTCCCTGCCTTATATGAATCAGTGTATAGAGCCTTCAAATGTCGCAGTAGCAAGTCCGTCGTCAGTTTGAAAATATCCGCCGGGAAACCGTTGGGTCCCGGGGATTTCCCCGGCTTCAGCGCAGCTATCGCTTCCGCAATTTCCTCTAGCGACAGGTCAGCCTCCAGGGCAGCATTGTCATCAGCAGACACAGTCGGGACCTCCATATCGCTCAAGTAGCTCTGCGCTGCCTCGCAGTCCCCCAGGTCCCTAGCCCTATAGAAGTCCTCAAAGTAGGTCGCAAAAGCGTCCGCTATGGCCTCATCTGAGGACACCCTTCTAGTTTCGGTCAGCTCGATCTGGTCTACCCATCGGGCCGCTCGCTCCCTCCTACTTAGCCAGGCCAGGAGTTTCCCAGATTTGTCCCCGACATCATACAGCCGGTGAAGAGTAGCCAGCGCCTGAGTACGTGCTTCGTCCGTGACAAGCTCCCTGTAATGCCTCTGAGTATCTAGCAGCTTCCTAAGGCGCGCCTCCCCTTTCTGCCTGTGATAGTCTGCTTCCAGGGTCAAGATGTTTACCTCCTCATTAGCTATTGCCTCGGCGCGTTTCCGTTTGACCTCCCCCAATCTGGACTGGAACCGGTCCCTCAATACTGGTTTCATAGCTTCCCATAGGGTGACTCCGGACTGCACCGACCCTTCGTTTTCGGCCATATAGACCCTTATGTCAGCTCGTATGCCCCACAAAATTTCCGGCGTTTGTAGGTCCCATGGCGCCAATTGCCACGGTGCCTTCCCTCTTCCCCTCTCCCGCCCTAGGTGTACAAACAGCGGGGAATGGTCCGATATCCCTCTCGCCTTATACTCCGCCAAGTCCCCCGCCGAAATCTCCTGTCTGGAAGTGAAGATATAATCCAGCCTGGAGAAGACTTTGTGGGCCCCAGAGTAGAAGGAGTACGTTTCCTGTGTTGGATGGAGCCACCTCCAGATATCGGTGAGACCGATGGTGTCCATTCGCCGTGCTAGAGCTGTTGTGGTTTCTACGGTGTGAGGTGTCCCCGATCTATCCTGGGCCGTGCACATTACATCGTTGAAATCTCCCCCCACTATCTGCATCGTGTCAGCCGTGTCTAGCAGGATGTTTGTGATCGCCTGTAGTGTGCGTGATTGTAGTTTGGGTGGAGCATACACCGATATTATCGTGTACCTACGCCTCTTCCACATCCCCTGAACTCCCGCATATGTCCCCTGTGGGTCCAACCAAGTGTGGGTAACTGTGAAAGGTGCTGTTTTTTTAATGAGAACTGCGGTTCCCCTGGAGTCCATGGTGTACCCCGCGTGTGCTAAAACCATATACTGCCCGCGTGCTATGAATGTGCAGTGGTTCCCCCTAAGATGGGTTTCTTGGAGGAGAATGATGTCCGGTGCTAAGCGCTTGATATAAGCGTTGACCAAACTTCTCTTAATTTTGGATCCCAGGCCATTTACATTCCACGTTAACACCGTGACCCCCGTACTACCCAGGCGTGCATCTACTAGTGTACTTGCCATTGCATTTCACATTGATCGTCAGGTATGGAACTCCGGGGCCAGGACGTCGCCAAGGGTGTGCTGTCCTCGACATGCTGCTTCACATGTAACTCCCCCCTCCCCCCCCCCAACTCCCCAACACCCCATCGTGAGGCAATAACAGTACCAACTTTCCCCTCCATCCCCCTCCCCACTCCCTCCCCTTCCAGCTGCGCCCCAACATGGGACCAAACCATCCATGGGAGTAGGTCAGTCGCCCTCCCGCACATCCCTCCCCAGACTAAACAGTATTCAGTTCAAACACAAAAGAAAGGAAACTGTAGGGGGTGTGCCAACTTGCTTGATCCGTTGCGCCGAGCTGCTATCTCGTCCGAGCAGCATGCACCAGCCATCATGAATGTGAGTCTTGTGTGTCCATGGTCGGGCCGTGACCCAAGGAGTCTTGTTCCAACTGACGAATCTCCTTAACCAACGGGTGCAACAATTCGCCCAAGAGGTCCATATCCTCCCCGCCGGATGAGGGGCCTTCCGATCCTTCCACGTCGTCGCCCTCCGAACACACCCCTTTCCTCAGGCAGCTGAACCTCGAACCCGCCACTGAGTCATTGCCTGGGGATTCCGACCTGCCGTCCCTGTTGTTTGCCGATCCTCGGGTTCTGTACGGCGTTGCCGTAGCCTTGTGTTGGGTCCTCCGTGGCCTCCGCCGCTGTGGCTTCAGCAGCTCCCATCTCGATCTTTCCCTTATTGATCTGTCCATTGCGTCTCGACTGGCCGCTTCCCTGCTGTTCAAGATGGGGCGCTCTTCCAGCCACTGCCACGCGTCCTCTGGGTGTGCAAAAAAGATAGATTTGTCTTTATATATCACCTTCAGCTTGGCGGGGAAAGGAGCATGTATTTAATGTGTAGGGATCGCAGCTTCGCCTTCACCGAGTCAAAGGAGCGGCGTTGTTTTGAGACCTCCTGGCTGTAGTCCGGAAAGATCATTATCGTAGTGTTCTCAAGGCGGATCTCTCCCAGGGCCCTGGCTTCCCTCAGGATCAGGTCCCGGTCAGCAAAGTTTAGGAAGCGTGCTATAACTGGCCGCGGTCTCGCGCCCTCAGGTGGCTTGGCCAGAAGCGCCCTGTGCGCCCTCTCAATTATAAAGCATGTGGAGAATGGCGCCGTTGGGAAAGTAGTTTTCAGCCAGGTTAGGAGAAAGGCGGCCATGTACTTGCCCTCAATCCCCTCTCTAAACCCGACAAAGCGGAGGTTGTTGCACCTGGACCTGTTTTCCGCGTCGTCCACCTTCCATTGGAGGTGACGGTGCGCGGCCTGCAATTCAGCCATGTCTTTCTTGAGCGTAGTGATCGACTCCTCGTCCTCCTTCAATTTTTCTTCCGCCGCCATCACCCTTTCGGTCAGGTTCCGAAAGTCCTGCCGCAGCAGTGTCACCTCCGACCCTACCTCTCCAATCTGAGTCTCCAGGGCAGAGCGCAATGCCTGAATGTCTGTTCTGGACGCTTGGATGGCCTCCAGTAACATGGCCGTGTCGGTGCGGGAGCCTGGTTGGTCCGCCATGGACTGTGGTGCCGCAAAGTTGTCCATAGGGCCCTGCCGCGTGGTTTTGGGCGCCGGGTCTCTCTTCCCCATCGTCCCTCCGTTTAGAAGCCCAGGAGAGTATGTGGAAATCACTGTCCCAGTAGTAGGGCTAAGGCCAGTGCGGGAGCCGCCGAATGGTTTCGGCGGGAGCGTGAGTCTCTACCGCGGTTCCTTCGCCCGCGGGACGGGCACCAAGTCAATCCGTACCTTCGCACGTTTCACCCGTAGGCAGCCGGTTGTTTGAAGAGACCTCTTCCCTACAGGCCAGACTCCCGCTGACTCCAGTGTGCCTCCTCTGCTGCGTCGCTCCTGCTTCCAGCTCACGGGCCCCCTGGATCACTCCGCCGCCATGTCGGTGCCAGCCGGCGACTTAGGGGGGTGCGGTCGTATCCCGCGGATTCAGTGAAACTGGGCTACCGCTCCAGCGAGCCTCGCCACACTCTCCCCTCGCCTCTCAGTCAGTGTCTGGCCCACCGAGCTTTGTGGTGAGCCGCTGCGAGATCCGGGCGTCTTCCTCTGTCGCTTCACTCCCCGCCGGCCGCCATCTTGGTGTAGGCGACCGTATGCCTTCGATCCCCTCGATCAATCTCCGTCTGCCTACCGATGGTGCCCAGCTCCCCCTGGCCGTGAGGAGGGTCGCAGGAGCTCCGGGCGGAGGGCGCCGGCAGCCGACCCGCCGGCCGTGGCTCTAGGCACCTCGCGGTCCTCCGCACTTCGCGGTCGCCATCAAGGCTGCCGTCCCTCCGCTGTTTTCTTCGTTTCACACGGAATACCAGCGAAAGGAGGCTTGCACCTCCCAGGCGGCTCTCTCTCCAGATATCGCAGTAGTTTACCTTCGATCTGGAGCTGTTTCAAGCTTGATTAAGAGGATATAAGGCGGATTACGGGGCAGCTCAGCCGGAGCTCCGGCGAGGCACGTCTAGTCGGCCATGCTGCTGGCCACGCCCCCCTCGCCTTTCTAGTATTCTTGGGCAGCACAAAAGGTGTAAAGGCATCATTGGGAAGGGTAGAGTTTCACCCTTCCAGTGATGCCTTGATGAAACAGATCCGCTCTTGTACATCATGACTATACTACAATTCAAGAACAGGGATTCGTACTTTGTGTAGGGGTCAGCCCACCAGGCATGGTCAATCCTTCCTTGTATATTTATGTTTTCCCTTCTCTAGGGTTGGACCATATTGGTGTGAGTTGGTGCCTAAATGGTCCCCCAGAGAAGAGATGTTTGGCAGCAATGTTTTCTTAAAATATACCCGGGACTTTTCGGCCCCCACTCATGTGTGGATCCCCGCATGAGTCAATATATTACATTTGGTTGTTTTCCTTTTTCATAGGGGGCTGATTGGGCCCCTGAGGGGTGCACGATCGACCTGGCCATGAAGGGAAAATATGACTGCCTTTTATGGGTATATGTGCCTGGTGTTTTTGCCAGCCATTTCTTATTTATTGTTGCCTTGGGGTTTTTAGGTGTCCTTTCCCGAGGCAGCACTTCAGCCACTGATTAGTTGCGCATTCACATTTTATTTACACCCAGCAGAGCTTAGATCATGAGGCAGTGGTGAGCCCACGTCAGCCAGTGATCAGTTATGCAGTGATTCGTTTTAGTATGGCCTCAGTATTTTAGGATGCCATAAAGGGTGGGCTGAAGCATTGGCCTATGCAGTGGGGGCAGAAGGAAAAGGTGTATGGGGCAATGACTGAGCAGCAGCTGAAGTGACTTCCGCCATGCTGGGTATACATCTTCTAAATGGCACAATAACTGGTAAATGGCTGAAGTGTGATCACCAATTTTCATAATGATATATGCTGTGTTGGGGAAACTCAGATGTGAATGACACAAGAACTGATACATGGCAAACTTCATTGTGAGTCACCCGCATTCTGCTCTTTCATATGAAGCACATCTTACAAAGTATTTACTCCAGGAATTGGGGAGAAATGTAGCATATAGTGCTTTTGTCTTTTTGTATGTGTTTCAACATGAACTAATATGTTTTTTTATCTTTTTCTATCAGCTTTGTTAGAGAGGTTTTTGGCAGCGTTGAACGTTTGAATAAATCACTGGCAGCATTGCATCTTTAAAGAAGTTCTTTGTGCCAGTTAAGTGCGAGTTTAATACTGTTGCTCTTGTGATCACGCTGAACTAAACTCTCACACCATTACATTCTTTCACTTCATAGTAAACCTTCTTGCTTCCTACACACAGCAATCATTTCTACAAATGCCACTGTATTCAACCTGATCAGAACGTTTTAGTTAGAAAACAGAGATGGTATCTCGTTGGATGACTGCTTCTATTCTGAGACTCTAACTCAAATAACAGGAGAGAACTCTGAGGCATGGTCTGATACTGAGGGGGAGGGTTATGGATCAGGATCTGGGAGTGATTTTTCCATTGGAGTTTCTTCACATGACAACTCATCTTCCAGTGATTCAGTAGAACATGAGCCTGCTAGTCATGAGGTCCCTTCGCAAGCACTACCTGTGCAGCAAAGAACTAGTGACAATCTAGACCAGTGTAGAGTGCAGGTAGATAGGGCGCTGAACACAGACAAAGTGCTCACTTGGCAGACTTTTAATTTATTCAGCCAGTAATTACCCCATTCACTGGAGATGGAGGATGTTTGGTCAATACAGCGACAATTTTGCCTATTGACTATTTCCATCTTTTTTTGGTGACAGACTTCCTTCAGAAAAGTATTCAGCCAGAAAAGTTGAATACTGAACTGTTTGAGGGAGCATGGAGGCACTCTGACTCCTCACTCTCGGGCACACCTATGGACTGCCACTTCACGTGGGGAGCTGAAAAGATTTCTGGGACTAATGCTGGAGATGGGACGAGTCCACAAATGAATTGTGCAGTCCTACTGGTCTAATCATGCAGTTTGGTTAACACCCAGATTCTCAACGGTCATGAGCAGAGACAGGTTTTTGATTTTATATATATAATGCATTTCAATGACAATACTGCTGCATTGCTTTGGGACCACCCAGGCCATGACAGGCTATTCAAAATTCGACCTGTCATTGAACAAGTGTCTGCCAAGTTTTCAGAGATTTATACTCCTGGAAAGAATTTAGCAGTTGATAGGTTCTTGATATTGTATAAAGAGTGACTGCTGTTTCAGCATTAAATCCCTAGTAAAAGAGCCCCTTTTGGTATGAAGATGTACATGGTGTGTGAGAGCTCTACGTGTTATGTGTACAGCCTGAGAATATACACAGGGAAGGACTCTGCAATAAATCCTGTAGGTTGTCTTTCCACATTAGGAGTAGGTGAGAAGATGATATGGGAGCTTGCCCAATCTCTCCTTCACAAAGGTTATAACCTTTATGTAGATAACTTCGATACAGGAGTTGAGCTGTTTAGTAAACTGTACAAAGATGGCACTGCGGCTTGCGTTACAACTGGAAAGCACTACAAAGTATTTCCTTTGTACCTTGTTTGCAAGAAGCTCCAAAAAGGGCAGAGTAGTGCGTGGCATTGCAACAAACTGCTGGCTGTCAAGTTCTGAGACAAGCAGGAGGTATATGTGCTCACTATACTTCACGATGAGAGCACTTCTCCCATCATGATTTGGGACAGATGGCAGAAGTCCACCTATATACCTGATAACAACAAGTACATGGGTGGAGTGGATAAAAACAACAAAGTTCTTCAACCATATAATGTGAGACGTAAAATTTGCATATGGTATAAGTTGGCTACTCATCTGATTCAGTTGGCAGCATATAATGCGTATATTGCCTATCAGGAGACCAACACAGGAAGACTGATGTCCTTCCTTGACTTTCAGTTGTCTGTATTGAAAGCCTTACTTCAGTAAAAGCAGTAGCCTCTACTATGACTGTTGTGGAGGGTGTTGCAAGGCTACTGGATATGTTCTTTGCTGACTGAATTCCTGCAACAGAGCAGAAGAGGCATAGAGATCACTAATTCTGCGTTTGTGCTCGGAAAGGAAAGAGACAGAAGAGTAGATATTATTGTCCCCAGTGACCATCTCAGCATGGCCTGTGTTTGCCAACTTTCTTCACTTTGTACCACACAAAAGTGAAGTTCTGGGAAACTGACTGAAGTTGAGCACATAGATTAGGAGTTACTATCTGCCCCAAAACGACTGGTCATGGAAACCTAGCGTTCCTTGGGCCATTAAATGAGTAGCTGTCTAGCCGTGGAAATTAGGACATTATTTTGAAAGAAGAACTCTAATCAAAGATATTTTATTTCTAAATTAGATTTGAGCCACATTGTATTAACTGACTCCAGTAAAGAGGCACACATTGGTCTTGCTTGTGTCTGCTTGTCACCTTCATCTCCCATTACAAATGTGGTGGAGGTCCTGTCCACGGTATTAAAAGTGCATTTCAGTGAGTGCACTGCCTGTAGAGGTCAACAAGATATGCCTCATGCATTGACTGAGTCCACCAAACCCAAAGGACCTTAGTCTTTCCAGATGTGCTCTTAAGGGTATTTAGGGCTTAATTTAGATTTTGGAGATGGGATAGTCCATCATGAGCAAGATGGATATCCTGTCTGCTTAATTAAGTGCCATATGATTTTGTGCGCTTGTAATTCAGCGGAAGTGATATTGGTCTTATTTGTGATGGAGTAACCCCATCCGCTGAAATCTAAATCAGGCTCTTAGTATAGTCTACTGAAGAAAGTTTTGCTCAATTTTCAAAGGTTGCATCCTCAGACACCCCCGAACTGACTTCCATATACTGGAAGGAGTTGGATTTAGTGTGTGAAGGGGCATGAAATAAAGTTCTTTCTGGGCCTAATCAGGCTACCACAGTGAGGCTTTAATAAAGGTGCATCTTGCACCTTTGCAGTATTAGACAGTGGGTGAGATGGACATGAACAGGAAGTCAAACCATGACCTAGATTTGTTTTTGTTTTCATAGTAATCTTGTGTAGGTAGAAGCAGATGTTCATGGCCAAAGTGAAAGTGTTTAAGAACTGAATAACCACAACTGGGAGTATGTGTGTAGTGGTGATTGGGTGGGTGTTGGCTTACGGAAACGGTGGCTGTCCGCTGGCGGAAAGTGTGGCAATAGGCTAGTGGAATATGTGGCTGTCAGCTAGCAGAGAGTGTAGCTGTTAACTGTCAGAATAGCAAAATGTGTGGCGTTTGGCCGGTGGAATATGTTTATTGGTTTTCAAGTGGGGTGTTTGTATAAAAACTTGATGAGTGGCTATTTTGCAGTGTGACTGATGCTTAGTCCAGTTGCTGTTTGAATGTGATAGGCCTTTGATTCGCTCCAGTTTGTTGATGTGAATGTTGTGCATGTTGTTGTGTGTGTTGGGTCTGTGACAGGCAGCATGAATGGCACTGTGTGGCGTGCACAAAAGGGGTGTACATAGACCGTAAAGTGGTTGGTGCCTGGACGCAGATTGACGGCTTCCTTACACTACGTAATGGGTTCAATAGTCAGATGCTGTTAGTAGTGTTAATGCATTGAACCATAACTACTGGTATTGCCAGAGCCAACCACTATCAATTTGTTCTTCAGTTGTCGATAGACTCAGAAGGAAAATTTACAGTCCTGCACATTTCTGAGAACTGAACAACTAGGGGAGTCCAGGGTAACATGTCTTGTGTGGATCCCATACAGTTTTCTTACTGCCCAATAGCCTACAAACCTCAAATTGTGCTTAAAACACACATTTTACTCACAATTGTGTGAGGGAAAGTACTGGAATTTACGGTGAGCCACAAATTACCTACCACCCACCATTCCCTCACGTCTCTCAATACAAATGGCAGCTCACTTGTGTGGGTAGGTCTAGTGCCTGTAACTGGAAAAGACCCAAAACGCAACATAGATGCTCACATTTTTGCATTGAAACAGTGGCCCTTTTTTTGCAATGTGGGTAACTGTAGATTTTCGGTCCTAGTTCTGCAGGCACCTAGGGAAATCTAGCAAACCTCCACGTTTGAAAACTAGAGACCTAGGGGAATCCATATTCCCATTATAAAGTAAGGCACTGGTGGAGCAAAGGGTCTTGTAAATAAACCCCTCAATATTTAGCGATGTTTTGCCTATTTTCTTGGCCGCATCTAAAGTAATATACAAACCCTGGGTACCTTCAGTATCCCCAGGACGTTAGAAAAAAAGGACAACAATTTGGTGTGAATCCCTAATGTCACAAAAAAATGATGGAGCCCTAAGAGCAAACTACCCCAAATAGCCCAAAAAGGGCTCAGCACTGCAGGGGGAAAAGCTACAGCAGGTAAGGGGGTTAATATCTGAATATTGATAATGATATTTTCGTTTATCTTTTGAAGATATATTGGCGGTGCCGAAGGAAAATGTCTAGGTTTCAAAACTATTTATATTGCTTATCAGGCCTTGCAGACAAGATTACACACAACTCCCTGACTAAAGCACTTGGCTACACATTACGGGTCGGCTGATCAATTCCAATATGTGTGGTAACTCCAGTTGCTGCACATATCAGAATTATGAGTTTTGTGATAAAAATTGCATCCTCCGATAAATTTTGAAAGGTCAACCTGCTGATATTTTTCTGGGGAAAATGCCTGCAAAAAGCACTAAACTCCACAGGCTGTGGCCCATTTTAGGGGATGAACTCATCATAGTTGTAGCACATGATAAATAACATCCCTTCAGTAATGTT
Organism: Lissotriton vulgaris; assembly: GCF_964263255.1. Classification (NCBI taxonomy): domain Eukaryota; kingdom Metazoa; phylum Chordata; class Amphibia; order Caudata; family Salamandridae; genus Lissotriton; species Lissotriton vulgaris. Next base: position 72,154,579 of record NC_141686.1, read on the forward strand.
ATTTATCAGTTGGCATAAATATCACATCTATCCACAGGCCACCCTTAATGAGGGCCTTAGATCTCAATGGAAACCTTCTAAAGATCCCAAAATTTTACAGATCACGTTTGGAAGGTAGATTATTTTAAGGCAATCAATCAATTAACAATTAATTTCAGTTAATTAAAAACATAAAATCATTCATTAAAATAGGTGGCAATTATTATTTTATGTGATGGATTCACAACGGTAGAACACACTAAGTGCATTTTTGTGTTATATATTTGGGATGAGGTTTCTTCATAACTTAATAACCTGAACAGGTTAACTGCAAAAAACGTGGCTCAACCTATTAGGTGACTTATGGCACACAGTAACATGCTTTTCCCAGAGAAATGTGTGTGAGCTATTTAAGCAGCACAACTTTCAGATATTTTGGTGCAGGGATACTAGGTGTCAGTTGCATTGTCCCTGGAATGGAGAATAACATGCACAGCACTTTTGTACATTTAGTAGCCAGTCTATTACACATGCTGTTATGGATGGCTTAGCTGATCTTTAAAATCAGGTTTTTCTACAGGTCAAGCCAGTTTCTTTTAATGTAAACAGCTGCAGTGTTATAGGTTACAGACAGTTATCCCTAACGATGGGCCTGAAGCCATTGTTTTACCCTGCTATTCATTATCAGTATATGTTGGACATGGCCCTCTTTGCAGGGTTATCCCAGAACCTTTTGCCTTCCTCCTCTATTTATTTTCTGACCTGTGGTTTTATAACTCTGGGCAATTTATCATTGCTGTTCAGTGCTAAAGGGCATGTGCTCTCTATAGTAAACTTGGTAAGATTGGTCTACACCTGTTTTACATATTTAATTTATCTGTCAGTCCCTTGTACAATGGTATCCCATGTACTCAGAGCCACTAAATTAAATGCTACTGATGGGCTTGCAGAGCTTCTTGCCCAACCCACCAAAGTAGCCTTTCAAACCTGTCTCAGGCCTCTGCCACTGCAGGGCCTGCGTGCGCAGTTTACTGCTGCTGTGACGCAGAAACTGGTTGCCACGTGTGTGATTCCCCTTTTACTACATATCAGTCAGCCCTAAGGTAGGCCCTAGCTAGCCCTATGGGCAGGGTGTGGTGTAGGTAAAAGGTAGGACATGTGCCTTAACTGTGTGGCATGTCCCGGTAGTGGCAAACAGCCCATTTTAGTTTCTCACTACTGTGAGGCTACTCTCTCATAGGGCTGCATTGGAGACTCCCTGATAGTAATTGTAAATTGATACTTGTATAGCGCACTACTCACCCACAAGGGTCTCAAAGCGCTTGTATGAATACAGCTGTGGAACCCATCCTGGCTTTCTCTGTGAGGTGTCCACTCCTGGGCAACCCCAAGGTGGAGGCGAGGCATCCTTGGCGTTGTGGGGGCAGTTGTGGAGATTAAGCAAGCTATTGCCCAGAGTTGCAGAGTGGGACTCCATGATTGGAATAGGCACCCAGGCAAGAATGATCAGGTCCGTGGAATTTTGAGCCCAAGACCCGCCGAGGCAGGGAATTGAACCCTGGTCCCGGGCTAGACCTCTGCATCAGGGTCTGCCGCTCTAATCATTGAGCCACACTTCTCCACTCATTGAGCCACACTTCTCCACTGCTTCAGTGGTAATTCTTGACATGAGAGTGGAGTGTCATCAAGTTTGGTATGTTTGGAATAGTGGTGATAAATGCTGCGCATTGGTGTTAACATATTTAGTATTACTATTTCAGATACGCCACTTTAGAAGTAGGCATTTCTGTGTGCTATGCATCTTTGGACCTCTGCTAGGATGTGTATTGACTGTCTGGCTTTGGAGTGACAGGGGCTGGGGAGGTGCAGTGGCTCCAGAGAGTCTGGATGAGTCAGCGCTAGGCTAAACAGGCCTGGTCTGCATTTGGAGTGGTGGTGGAGTAGCACCTGCACCTGAATAGGGCTATGCCTGCCTTCTAGAATGATTGATCCGCCCCCGGTGGTGTGTCTTAAGCCAGGGCCTACACTTAAAATGGGGAGTGTTTTGCACTTACAAAGTGCCGCCAGAACTGGTTTGGACTGAGCTTAGAGCCCTGCACCAGGGGGAAGAACAAGGACTTTTAGAATTATAAGTACTGGGGCTGTGCCCCCATGTCTGTTGAGCTTGCTATTTTTTGGAAAAGAAGACACTGTGTGGGACTGCAACAGGCCGCCTGGAGGAACCGCCATGGGACTTGATGAATAAGAGTGCTGACCTACTGCCCGCTGGGTAGAAAGAGGACAGCCACTATGGTTACCTGGACCTTTTGTGCTGGCCTACCTGTGCCCTGTTGTTGGTATCTCCAGCGATCTCCCAGGGCTGAGTGGCTTGCCCTGGGTGATTTGGAGCAGGGCGCGGTGAGCGCTGTGCTTTTTGTCCGATATAGCATGTGGTGAGCGATGTGCCGTCTACCTGCTCTCCTCCCATGGTAGATGCTTTTACTGGCCCTGGCGGGAAGAGTATTTTGGCTGCTCACCTCACTGATCACTGTGTGGTGGGCCTGGAATTGGTTGTTGGAGCCCGAGATGTGGGCTCACCCTCGGAATATGGCGGGCGCAAAGGAGCGCATTTGCGTGGATGTATGACGTTACCACTCGAACAAAATGATCGCGGTACATCACAACGCAGCTTTTACAACGCAAGTCGTTACCACGACTTGCGCTGTAGGGTGCTGGACTTAGGAATAGTATAATTTACTATTCCAACTCCAGCCTACGTACAGTAGGGAAGGTGTTGGAATAGTAAATCTACTATTTCTTAGTCTAGAGCGCCCTCCAGAGCAAGTCGTGGTAATGACTTGCATTGTAAAAGCTGCGTTGTGAATGTATTGCAGTGTTTTGACAGCGTTGTATATGTTGTTTACCATTTGCGCTGTGAAGAGACACCACAGAGCTGAGGTCTGTCAAAAGGGAACGGCCCCAGAGGGCGTTGCCAGACAACCAAGGTGTTTGCTGGCTGAAACGGCTGGGGGCATGTCTGTGTCATCCACCGCCCCAGCAGCAAAGGGCTGTGTGGCCGCGCTCAGCCCAAAGAAGCAGCGACTCCCATGGAAGCCCAGCAGGGAGGCCAGTACATGCGGGAATGGCGTGTCTCTCTCCCGAGCCACACTGTCTTGAGCGAGGCAGCGGGAGACAAGTCAATGTCTCCGGAGTGCCCTCAAAAGGAAACAGTTATTTTCTGGCCCGGGGGCCACTGGCGTAGCCCAACCTGGTGCTTTCGCAGCACTAAAGTGATTCCTGCATTTCCCAGCGTAGATAGGCCGGTAGCCCAGGAGTGCACAGGAACAGTCAGGGCCGAGTTTCTGCCCTCGTGCAGCTGGCCCAGACCTGTGACAGCCCTGGCGGCATATGGAGATGGATTTGGAGGCCTTTTGCCGGGGGTCAAGTGGACCTTCGCAATTCCTACTGGGGGAACACCTACACGACCAGGAGGGTTCCTGGTAAATTGTGGCTACTGCATTTGTACATGCTGCTGGCCTTGTTGTAGGAGAGCCAGGTTTGCTCTTATTGTTGTCCTAACCTACAGGCTGCGCTATGCCCTGTTGTGATTAAGCTTTGGTGTTACATTGCCAAGGTTGGAACCCGATGCATCACTATGGTGATTTTATTGATGTGTGCACTCTGATAAATGTTTACTATGATGCTCTACTAATGATGTTGTGTATACATAAGATATTGTGCATTTTACGCCTAAGAGGGGCATGATGTACTTATGGTATTCCAGGATGTGTGGACAGCTGCAATTGTTTACTATGGTGCACTGCTGATGAGGCTTTATGTCTAGTGCTTCATGCTAAGTGCAGCTTAGTTACTGGTGACTCTAAATGTTTATCACAATTGCCCGATTGGCCAAGTGATTTATGTAATCCCTGTAAAGTCATGACAAGTGCCTAGTGGCACAGTGATATATGTGATTATGTTCTAATGTGTCTTTATGGATAATACAATGGCTATTTGTATATAACCTTATGTGGCGTTTCTTTTGTGGTGTGCCTAGTATGTCACTGCTGTGTGAGTGTGTTGCGGAAATGCTTTACACTTTGTCTCTGGGATAAGCCTGACTGCTCTGCCAAGCTACCAAGGGGGTGAGCAGGGGTTATCTTCAGCATGTAACTCCCTTGCCCAGACTAGAGTGGTGGTTTCTGCCTGGCTTAGGTGCATACCCTAGCCAACCAGAAACCCAGTTTCTAACAATATATAACCCATTTGCACCCAAAACTGAGTGAACACGCTATGGTCAGTCCATTACTGAAGAAACCTACTGCAAACCCAGAGTTGCTATCTAACTATAGGCCCATATCTCTTCTCCCTGCCTTTTCCAAACTGTTGGAAAGACATGTCCATTCTTCCCTTACTCTTTTCACTGATGAAAACGCCCTTCTCCACCCGTCACAGTCTGGCTTTCGAGCAGGGTTCTCCACAGAGACGGCTCTGCTAAGAGTTACCAAGAATATTCGGAAACTCCTTGACGATGGTCACACGGTCGCACTCATTCTTTTAGACCTGAGTGCGGCCTTTCACACCATATTGCATGCAGGCCTGCTAATCATAAAAAAAAATGGAATTTGTGGTGCGGCTCCGGAGTGGATTAGGTCCTTTCTGACCCACTGAACCTTCCAGATTACATCCTCCTCAGCGCATTCTGGAGTGTTCATTGCCCCACACGGAGTGCCCCAGGGTTCTATACTAAGCCCGCTATTTTGTAATCTCTATCTTAGACCTTTGGCCGATATAGCGGACCACTCAGGACTCACCCTCATGACCTATGCAGACGATTCACAGATCATTTTTTCTCTGTCAGAATCTAGTCCACTAGCCCGTCACTTCTCAAACAGGGTCTTCACAACATCTTCAGCTGGATGACCACCAACCAGCTGAAACTGAACGGAGACAAAACTGAGCTCCTCCTGCTGGGTAAACAACGGGACCTATGGAATTCCGTCCATTGGCCTTCCCAGATGGGAAATCTCCCATCACCAGCCACTCAGGTACGCAACTTAGGGGTTATTTTGGACAGCTCCCTTTCTATGAAACAACAGGCCAATAAAGTTGCTGGCCTCTGCTTTACAATCATAAAGTGGCTTAAGAAAATTCTGTGGACGCTGCCCACCTCCACCCAAAAAACAGTGGTCAATGCCCTTATTACATCTATGCTTGACTACGGAAACATCCTGTACCTTGGCTCAAACAAAGCTGTAGTACGGCGGCTGCAACTTGTTCAGAACTCTGCCGCTAGGCTGCTATGCAGAATCCCTAAAACTACCAGTGAGTCAAAATGCCTTCATGACTTACACTGGCTCAGAATAGAGAACCGGATTAGATTTAAGGCCCTCAATTATATGTTTAAAATAAAGGCAGGTACGGCACCTAAATACCTGCAAGCTTTAGCCCATTCCTACACTCCCAAACGCAGTTTACGGTCACAATCAGCATCCAATTTATGTGTGCCCAGGTATAAACTTGCAAGAATGGGAGGAAAATCCTTTGCCCAGCTAGGGCCCAAGCTTTGGAACGCACTCCCTCCACTCATTCGCAAAGAAGAAAACTATGCCAGGTTCAGGAAAAACATCAAAACCTGGGCTGTTGGAACAATAACGTGAACGATCCTGCGTACCTCCCACCTTTTTTCTTCTGTGATGAGTCATGGCGCCGGGAAACCCTTTTTGGGAAGCTGTGCACCTTATAAGTGCAAAAAATAAATAAAATAAATAAATAAATAAAAAATCCCTTTTTCTAGTCTATTATTGGCGCACTTGGCACGGGCATGTATGCAGACCCATTGTGCTGCTTAAAGACTCTCTAGCTGTTCCTCCAACACGATCCACATTTATAGCCTTTCCAAAACAACAGTGAGGAGCACAGGGCTTATTTTGTGGTGGAGGTTGCATGTGGTGGGTTGAAACACTCAAGTTTATGATCTGGGGCAGTAACACTGTTAGACTTGGCTGTCTCTAGTTGGCAGAGGTATACACTTCTGACAAATAGGGACTCACCTCCTCTAGTCAGGGCAAGGGGATCACACACTTAGATAACCCCTGCTCACCCCCTTGGTAGCTTGGCAAAGCAGACAGGCTTATCTCAGAGGCAGTGCGTTAAGCATTTATGACCACATACAGTAATAAAGTGAATACACTACAAATGGACACGACATAGTAGTATTATAAAAATAAGGATGTTTATATAAGGCTTAGCACAAGACCAAATAACGACAAAAATATACCACAATCTTAATACATACTCTTGGAAGGAAAAATAATAGTTCAAGTGTAGTTTCTTCTTAGCAAAAAGTCTTTAGTACAAAAGCAACTCTTCTTCTTTAAAACACAGTTCTTGGCAACAATAACCCACACGGGAGTCACACAACGCCGAGGCAAAGTTAATCCAAAGGTTTGGCGTCGACCGCGAGGAGCGCTACGTCAAGCCCGGAGTCGCACAGACCCCCACAACACAGTACCTTGGAAAGCGAAGCACACGATGATCAGCGGCGTCGAGATGTCCGGCGTCGCGTCTTCGGCGTCGATCCAGCCTCGGAGTCTGGGCGACCTGCAGCGGCGTCGACAGATGTCAGGCAGGAGCGGCGCTCACGAGGCGAAGCAGGATACGGCGTCGTCGTCGATGTCGATGATGATGTTGCAAGAGTGAGCAGCGCTCACGGCGTCGAGGGGGCTCGGAGTCGATGCGATCAGCGGCGGTGCAGACACGGGGTCACTTGGAGCTGGAGCCGAACTCACTACTCACTGGCGTCGCTACTGGCGTCGATCGGGCCCTGCGGCCAGCGTCGAGGAAGTGGGACACTGGAGCCGTTACTCACGATGTCGAGCTGGATTCGGCGGCGTCCGTCGGCGTCGAGATTGCTGGATTCTTTCAGAGGTGCTGGATTTTCAGGTTCCAGCAACAAGCACTTTTAGCAAATAAATGAAGTCCTTTGGCCCTGTGACTTCCACAGGAGGCTGGCACTCTTCCAGCCCTTGGAGATTTTCTTTAGCAAAGTTTGAGAGTACACACACAGTTCCTCTCTCCTGGTTCCTTGGCAAAATAAAGAAGCAACTGCAGGATTCCCCCCAGCAAACAGCACTCTGGAAGAAGGGGTAGGCAAGTCCTTGGATCAGCAGGCTTCTTGTCCTTGGTTCAGGGTTCCTTGTCAGAAGTGATCTAAATTCTTGGTTGAATGAATGAATGAAATGAAATTTGTACCGCGCAACTAAGCCCGTAGGCATCAAGGCGCCTAACCAAAGAAAATCATAAAAAGGCAAATCCAGAGCTAAGGATAGGTTTTGGCAAATAGCCACGTCTTAAGAGACTTCCTAAAGGCTTGCTTTGAGGGAAGGGATTTAATCTCAGATGGCAGAGTGTTCCACAACCTTGGAGCCAAAGTTGAAAAGGCTCTGCCACCCCACCTAGCTCTACGGACACGGGGGATTGATAACAAGAATTTATTAGCAGAGCGCAAAGATCTGGCAGGGGTATACGGAATTAACAGATCCCTCAGGCCTCCAGATCTGTTTGTGGCCAAAGCCCCGTAGATCAGACAAAGGGACTTAAAAGAGATCCTGGCCTCAGTCGGAAGCCAATGCAATGCTTTTCTGGCAGCCGTGGCAGAGGCCCGCCTTGGGAGATCTAGCACAAACTTCGCAGCGGCATTCTGCACCATTTGAAGTCGCATTAACAGACTCTTGTTAATGCCTAGATATAAGGCATTACAATAGTCAAGTCTTGAGCCTATTAATGCTATTACAATTTGCTTTCTGGCTTGAGGGGACAGGTAATGTTTTATCTTCCTCAAGATGTTTATAATGCCCCAGCATGTGGAGATAGTCCTATTTACTTGCTGACCCAACCCCAAAGTAGGGTAAATCATGACTCCTAAGTTCCTGGCCAGGGCAGTGGGTGTCGGGCACAAGCCCAGGGATGAAGGCCACCATTCCGCCGACCAAATGTCCTCCTTACCTCCGAACACCAGAATTTCTGTCTTCTCACCATTGAGCTTCAATGAATTGCAAATCATCCATTGAGCCACTGCCTCCATGCAGTGTCTAAAATTGGAGGCAGCCGAGATGACAGGTTGGGCGAGAGACATCAATATCTGCGTGTCGTCGGCATAGGAGACTACCTCCATCCCGTAAGATCTAATGAGCCTGGCAAGTGGGGTCACATAGATGTTAAAAAGGGTCTGACTTAATGCCGACCCCTGGGGGACCCCACACTGCACAGGAAGGGATGGAGATAGGAACTCCCCCAGCTTGACTCTCTGTTCCCTCTGGCCGAGGAAAGAGGTCAGCAAACTAAGTGTGGACCCCTCAACCCCTATCTCCCTCAGTCGAGATGTTAACACTGAGGGAGACAGGGTATCAAACGCAGCCGTGAGGTCTAGCAGGATGAGGAGGGTAGTCTGGCCCTTATCCACTCTAGTGCGGATGTTATCAAGCACAGTGGTAAGGGCCGACTCCGTAGTATGCTCTCTCCGAAATCCATGCTGCGAGTGATCTAAAAGGCCAGAGGTTTCCAGAAAGGCAGCAAGATGCTGGTTGAGATGTGTTTCCAGCATCTTTGCCGGGGCTGGGAGCAGCGAAATGGGGCGGAAGTTTTTGAGAACACCCGGGTCCAATGTAGGCTTTTTTAACAGTGGTTTAACCACCGCTCTTTTCCATTGTAAAGGGAAGGTCCCATCCCTCATTGCCCTGTTCATGATTTCTAATAGCAGAGGCAGGAGAGTCTCCTTGCATTGTTTAAGAAGTTTCAAGGGGCAAGGGTCTAGGGGAGACCCCGACCTAGTCTTGAGCAGGAGAACTTCAAGTTCCTGGAGGGAAAGGGGTGGAAAGCTGGACAAACACCCTGATGGTACCTCCTCGGAAGATGTTAACGAGGGGACAGGAGAGCACGGAGAGGAAGATAGTGCCGACCTCTGAGATTCTAGAGCCGAATATATGTCCACAATTTTAGATTGAAAGAATTGTGCAACATCATTGCAGAGCTGTTGTGAGCTAACAACAGGATCCGTCACCTTCAATGATGTGAGCGTGTCTACGATCTTAAACAGCTCTTTCGGCGAGGAGAGTGAGGAGGTAAGAGAGGTTAAATACTCTTGTTTAGTCCTTATCACCTCCATTTTATACTTCTTTAGGAGGGTTTTGTGACTATCCCTCTCTCGCAAATCCCAGCTGGTCCTCCATAGGCGTTCCTGTCTTCGTACTCCCTGCCTTAGGAGTCTTAATGATTCCGAGAACCACGGTGCCGATGGGCTTTTCCTCGCGGAGTAACGCAGTGAGGCTGGGGCCAGGTCATCAATAGCTGTTTTGATGGCAATATCCATCCTCTCAACTGCATTACCTACGTCCTCCTCTGAGGAAATCACCCGACTGGGCAATCTGGGGGCGAGCATGTCATTGGTAATGCTTTTGAGGTTACGCCTCAATTCCTTTTTACTTGGCTCATTCCCCTTGCTATTAACAGTAGAGATCGTTAATTCTATAGGGTTCGCAAAGTGGTCCGACCAAGAAAGAGGGATGGGAGTCCCAATGGTCAGCCGGGGGTCGTTAGAAAAGACCCCATCCAGCGTATTACCCGCCTGATGGGTGGGATCATTAACTAGCTGTTTCATCCCACATCCGGAGAAGATATCCAGTAGGGATAGAGTTTCCTTTGACTCCAGATTTTCCAAATGGAAATTCAAGTCCCCCAGAACAGTAAAATGCTCACAGCCAAAATGTGGCTCTAAAATAGTGAGCATGTGATGGCCAAAATCTGTTCTGGTCCCCGGAGGTCTATAAATGAGAAAGCCCGTAAACGGAACTACATATGATCCGTTGATGGAAAACTGAAGGGCCTGAAAAGCGTTTTGAGGTGTGGAAAGTGGGATAGTATGGCAGGAAAAGCAGTCTCTGTAAAGGATGCCCAGCCCCCCCCAATACGTCCCACTCTATCCTCCCTCACCAGCGAATAACCATCCGGTACTGCCTCAACCAAATCAGGTCCCGAGGAGTCCTTGGCCCACGTTTCCGTGATGAAGACCCAGGCGGGTTTTCTGGACAGGACGAAATCCTTAAATGCGAGATTGTTCTTGATCAAAGACCTCGCATTTATGAGAAACCCCTTATCGCTCCTATTCGTGGTTCCCGGTTTTGCACTCGAACCTACCGGTGTGATGACCGAAACAGGAGCCGGCGCCGTAAGAGTAGGCCGAAAACAATAACAGCCTGGGGAGGTCAAAAGCGACTCTGGGGCGTGCCTATGATGGCAAGGCAGCGTGGGAGACTTAAGAGTGATCAGGTCCTGCCAGGAATAGCTGATCTCAGTGTACTCACCATCAGTATGTCCAGTCTCCCAGCCATCCAGCCCGTCCTTAGTGCAGACGGGCGCAGACGGGCTGGACTCTGGCGTGACTCCGGCGTTACTGCGGCACACACGCCACGCGCACACGCTGCGTGCTTGCATGTCTCGCCTATATAGGGCTCTAGCGAGTCAGCCTGACTGCTAGAGCGCTCCCTGGACTGGCGTCCTATCAGCTTCCCCTTCCTCTACCTACCCCCTAGATGGCGCCGATGTTCACAGAAAGCTTGAAACGCGCTGGAAAGGACCCGCTGAAGCCGCGGTGAATGGCACAATTATGGTGCAAGTAAGTGGGATTATTTAAAAACAGGGAAAAAATGCTTTAAAAGTAAATTAAATGAGGAGACAAAAACGGGGTATTTTAAAATCACAGAGCGCCTAAATGCCACAGCGCAGCGCGCAGCAAAGGAAAGCCTTAACAGGCAGACCCACCTTCAACTGCCCCTTAAGTACGTTTTCGATTCGCGATGCCTCTAGCCAGTCAGCCTGACTGCTAGAGCGCTCCCTGGACTGGCGTCCTATCAGCGTCCCCTACCTACCCCCAAGATGGCGCCGATGTTCACAGAAAGCGCGAAACGCGCTGGAAAGGACCCGCTGAAGCCGCGGTAAATGACACAATTATGGTGCAAGTAAGTGGGATTATTTAAAAACAGGGAAAAAATGCTTTAAAAGTAAATTAAATGAGGAGACAAAAACGGGGTATTTTAAAATCACAGAGCGCCTAAATGCCACAGCGCAGCGCGCAGCACTGCGCAGCACTGCGCAGCACTGCGCAGCGCGCAGCAAAGGGGTCCTTCTCTTATACCCCTTTTTGGCTTTGATCCCTTTGTCCATGCAGGGGAATTCCCCTCATCCTGGGTTTGTTGTGGGTGTAGCCAGGCAGAGGCACCTGGCCTATTCACTGTGCAGGGCTGGGTCTTCAGACGCCCAGCAGGAGGTGGAGCCAGTATTGTCACTGGCAGGAGCAGAGCTATCAGTAGTCCAGCAGGAGGTGGAGCCAGCATGGTATCAGGCAGGGCAGGCCATCAGGAACTACTCTCCCCCTACTCTCAATGCAAATGCATCACTCACCCCACACTGACTCATTCAGAACTCTGGAGCCACCCAGCCCCTGTCACACACACCAAACCAGCAGAAACCAGTAATAGTTAGACAAGAAAATAGCCACTTTCTAAAAGTGCTATTTTCAAACCCAGAGTCCAAAAACCATCCACACAAACGTAGCGTTATTAAACCCCGAGTTCAAGGATACCAAACTGGACATTGCACCATGCTCCCCGAGCTAGCTAGGGTTATAGCATTAATAACCCCGGCAGCCCATTCTAACTAATGGAGAGCAGGTAACCTCGCAATAGTGAAAAACGAATATGGCTGTAATTCACTATTAGGACATGCCAACTTGGTCAGGCTTGTCCTACCTTATGCTTACAATGCACCCTGCCCTCGGGCCTACCATAGGGGTGACTAACATGAAGTTAAGGGAAGGTTTTGGGACTGGCAAGTAGGTGTACTTGTGCAGTCAGCGTGACAGTACCAGACTGCACGTAGGTCTAGCAATGGCAGACCTTCAGACATACTTTTACTAGGCCGCTCTTGTGGGTGGCACAACATGTGCTGCAAGCCCACGAGCAGCATTTGTATTTAGAAGCCCTGGCACTCCTGGTGCACTAGACTAGGGACTGACAGTAAACCAAATAAGCCAAACATGGAATTCAATCAATACAGTAATTTTACATAGGGAGCACTTGCACTGTGGCACTGATCAGCAGTGGCACAGTGCCCAAAGCAATATACCAGCAAAAACATCGCAAACAGAGGAGGCAAACAGAAAAAAATGGAGGAGAGACTCAGGCCAATGATGTCAGGTCTAACAAACACCCATTTGTTTGGTCTGACTTGACAGCGCAGCTGTTGCCAGACAATTATACGAGAAAGAATCACCAGGAGATGCTTTGGTTCTGGCCACATGTTGGGAATCAGGACAGTGGTGTAATAAAACTTGTACCCCCCCCCCCCCTGCAAAGTATACAGAGGGCCCCTCAGGACTCACTGAGAAGATATCAGGGCAGGGCACCCCCCGCAGCTCCTGGGACCTCTGCATCACGGGGGCCTATGTTACGCCACTGGGAAAGGAGTACATGTTTTGATTGGTCAGAAGTTGTGTGGTTCCATAAAAAGATGCTTGCACTCCACACAGCTGTGATCATTTTGTTTACTTATCCAGCTGCCTAAAGTTGAATTTTCTGGGCACACACATGACAGTGTAATGCTATTACAGTGTCTTAGATAACTAGATCATTTATGGTGTTTTTCTCTGGCAGCAGCACAGAGGGGAGGAGGGTAGTTATTAACCTACATGGATTTTTAAATCTGGCACCTGACCTTTTAACCACACCAATATTATTCTAGAGTTCTTTACTTCCACATAAATACATATCCAATTCCAACCTATATACTTGTAAGGCTTCACATTACAATACATCATTCCTTTAATGCCAGACCTATTGGCCTATAAATCATCAACAGATATTGATGTAGACCAAGAGAAGATGAAAAGTAAGATGGTAAATCAGTGACAATGGGAAAAATCCGAAATAAAAAAGAGCCTGCAAGAATGAGATAAACATAAAGGTAGTAAAGGGCCATGGAAGAAAGAGGCATGGAGCCTAATCAAGACTAGGCAGCATTGAACCTTGAAATCCCAGAATTCTGAAGATCCAGCAGAGGGCTGAGAAAACACCTTGAGTGCCTGCACTTGTTTAAGTACAGGAGGATCAGCCCAATAAAGACTGTAGAATGTAAGGAAAACAGACTATCAAATGAAGTAAAATAATCCCTAGCAAGGAGTGGAACTTGCATATTTTTTACTTCTATATATCCCTTACCAAGAAGTGAAGTTATAGGAGAGGCGGGTATTGTGCCAGTTGGGTGATTCATTGCATCAACTAGTTCAAGATGGGTTCTACAGCGTGTCCTGTGCAGAGACATTTACGATCATGTGTTATCAATGTACAATCTGTCCTGCCAAAAGCAAAATGGTTTTACTAAATAAATGCTGGAATGACATCCACTAGGGAGAATCACAAGTAAGAAATATTCCGCGCAAGAACCATCCCTCTGAACCCATGGATTAATCATTCATACTCACTCTCTCATAAAACAGCACTTCATTTCCAGAGGTTATACTGACTAAAGCGTGAATAGGCGGGTGGTAAGGGGGAGTAGCATGAATGCTGGCGCTCTTACTACACAAAAGGAGCTCTGTGAGTTTAATATGAAATACTTTGGGGCAGATTTACAAGCCCCTTGAGCCTCTTTTACACCACCGTTGCGTCACTTTTCTGGAGCAGCGGCGGCACAAAAGATGCGCCATGGTGCGGGGTATTTACAACGTGACGCATCTGGGAGATGCGTCACGTTGTAAAGCCCTGCGCCATAAGGAGGCGTTCCGGCGCAGGGGGGTGCGTTCCTGCGCAGGAAAGCCTCCTAAAAGTGGCTGAGTGAAATCTACAAGATATCACTCAGTCACTTTTAGGCTAATGCTGCATCAAAACCCTGCGCCTGCTTGAAGCAGGAGTAAGGCTTGACGGCATTGGATGAATATGCCCCCCAGAGCATTGCTGGAGCTGCGTCGCGCTCGCGACGCAACTCAAGCAATGCGCCGCTTTTACGGCACAGATGCGTGACGCATCTGTGCTGTTTTTGCCCATGGTGTGCCACATTGTAAATGTGGCGCATCTTGGGTGGCAGAGCTGCGGCGCACAATTACTGGCGCATCCCTGCTAATTTGTAACTCTGCCCCAAAGTATTTAAAGCACGACTTAGACAAATGATGGGTACTATAGGTTGGTCAGTGATACACCTAGTCTGCCATGCTGCTAAGGGCAGGTAACCTATCATCAACTTTTAGCCTCATTCTCTCACTTCCACGTTGACCCCCATTGGACCACAGGAAGGCCAATGGAATTCTGCAATTCTGCAGCGTTTTCTGAATAATTGCACATTTACCATACCTGCCGCATAATCTACCATCTGCTGCATAAATTACAGATTTCAGCAAAAAATGTCTTAAAGCGGACTTAATTAAATGAATCTCTTGCTAAAACAGTATTATTGAGTTTTGAACTGACAAAATAGTTTAACAATGCTGCCACTGAATAAGTTCTATTATGCAAAGTAATCTGACTTTTCTTCCCGCATAACTAAGCTATTCGGACCCAAAATGTGGTCCACGATTGCCACATGCCTCCAGTGACTTGGGCTTTGGAAAACATGCAGGCCGCTTGATCTCAGATTAGAATAATCCTCTTGCTGAGCCATAGGGTTAGTTGGGGTCAAGCTGGAGCTTCAGTAGGCTCGATCGGTGTATTAAAGGTAGTGAAATCTATAGTCCTTGGAACCTTGCTGTCTCTTTCGATGTTGTCAGTGGAGCCGCACAATTAAATCAAATGTCGCACAGCAGTAGTCACATTCTAAGAGTCATGTTAAAACTACAGGCTTTCAAAAACAACAGACAACTTTGGGAAGCACAAGTCTGTCACTCCGGGAAATGACAGAAGAGGGGTTGTTGTCATCTCGCACATCAAACACGTGACTTGGGTCATGGTGGAATCCAGCCCCTTCAAACACTGCCTCGGGAGCTTCACTGCATATGCTTTTATACCCAGGTTTCTAAGGGGATGTCAGATATCTGTTCTTTTTACTGACTATATCTCCTGGAATGCTGCTCGATATTGGATGAATTGATCTTCATTTCAAACTCTTTTTAGGTCGAGCCTGTACAGCATTTGTGCTGTTAGGCGATCTGTTGTAGATACTTTGTGGGGGTCTGACTCTTCCCACGCTTTGGATTGGCTTTCATGTGTGTTCTTAAAAAATCATAGCCTGCAAATGGCTAATTGTGGGTGTATGTTCCACCTTGCTTCATAACTTCACTCGCATGAAGAATTGCTGCAGGAACAAGCAGGAGCACGCACAGTGGCGGCTGCTGCGATGAGGTGCATGCTTTGCTCCAACAGCTCTCCTTTCCAGGAGTATGTATTTCTGTCGGCGGAACACCGGCGCTCGTTTAGGACTTGTGCCCCATGTTTACTTAAAAACAAAGAAGTATATTTTATTTCTTCTGTTTCTTGTTTTATTAGAGGCATTGCATTTTGCAATATGTTTCACATCAGGCATTTTTGATGTTAAAGCACGGTCTGAATGCGAACTATGATCGAGTTCAGCTTTTTTATTTTATCTCACACAGCAAACATGTGGTTATTGTTCCCACACACACACACACACACACACACAACTCAGAAAAGGTGCGCCACACTATATGCACATCTCTGCTACGGATTTTATTCTATTATTTTTTCCAGTTTTTTACATAGCTCAAGTTTAGCTCAAGGACATTAGAGCGCTTTGCACAAGCATCAGGTTACATCACGCAGTTAGTTTATTGTTAGCATGAGTGATAAGTCATTTTGCCTAAGATCGGAGGATGTTGAGCCAAGTCCGGCACGCCAACCTCCTTCCCCATTGCAAGGCTGGGAGCTCTGGCAGTTATGTCGCATCTCCCACCTTATACTCTTCTCTTCATGCGTAGGATGCTCCTCTGTGCAGACGTCATCCCCAGGTTAGCTATCACAACGATGGTTAAGTAGTCCTATCTGTGGCACTGCTATTTCCAATCCCGGAGCTGGCTGGAGCTGTGTGTTCTGCTGCAGCTTATGCTCCAGTGTGGTGCTCTACGTAAGCTGCTCTCCACAGTTCCAGGCACCCGGTCCATCTCCGGATGAGCTGTATTCTCCGCTATACAAGGCAGCAGATGAAAGGTGAGGTGCAGTAATGACCGGTTACCTACCAGTAATAATCATTATTCCTCCGAGTCATAGCCCTCCCCGTCCCAGTCCTAACCACATGACCATAGCTCCTCCCACCAGACACTCCCAAGCAAACTAAAAGCCCATCCCTTCCCTCTAGGCCACACCCACACCCTGAGGTATATAACCTGTGACCCCCTATCCACATCCTGCACCACCAAGCACCAGAAGCCGAACAGGGAGGGAGGGATGGGAACCTGGACTGCGACGGGGAGGGCTACGACTCAGAGTATTGAATATTACTGATAAGTAACCAGTCATTACCTCCTCGTCAGCCATCCCCGTCCCAGTGATGGAGCAAGGATTCGCACGTAATGCGACTTGCTTGAATTCAGTCCTCTCGACATAACGTTAATGCGCTAACCAACATGTTTGTTTTATTAATATTGCATTTCACAAAACATTGGGTATCTAGAAGAAGCTTGCATATGTGTTTCTACTAACGATAATCTGCTTGCACTAAAAATGGCAGCTGCTATGCGGGATTTCTTACTGCGCATGCGTCTATCACACTCACGTGACATGACGTATTCTTTGCTTTGGAGGGAATCTTTCGCTTAAAAAACGAAAATGGCTGCTCTGTGTTACCGCATGCATGAAGCTTGCACTGCTGCTTTTGCTAAGCTGTTTGTTCTTCCTAATTCCTAATGCAATCGTTAAAATAAAGTAATGGGAATAGAATGGAAATAAGTGGTATACAGTACATTCATTTTTTCTGTGTTCTAAAACTATTTCTTTCTATTTTGTCATGTAACGATAATCTGGGGCCCAAGAGGTGCTATTACTCCATCTTGAAAACCCACATCGCGCATGTCTGACTCTAAAGAGAACTGAAGTCATCTAACCTTGAAGCATTGCCAAGCTACCACGCATGGGAAAACAAAGATGCGCATGGGAAAACAAACTTTTTAACCCAAATGGAAGAAAACTTGTTAATATGTTAAGTCAAGTCAAGTCAAGTCAAAGATAGCTTTACTTGATTTTAGTTTTAAAATCACAAAAGCGACGGAGCAAAATACATTGCAGAATTAATCATTCTTAAAACAGTTGAAAAAAGAAACTGATTAATATTGAACAGTACAAAGTGCAAATTTTTAGGGGTTTCAGTTCATGGTGGATCTACATCTAATGACACTTTTAAAAAATATTGAGACTAGGTGCATTGACATTTCGTCTTCTAACATCTGAAGTTTCAATAGAGCAGGTCTACACTGTCTCAACTCCCATTTGTTCAGTAAAAATAATATATATTTTTTCCTGGGGAGTGAGTATAATTTACAGAATAAAACACAATGAATCGTAGACTGTTGTGATACGTCGTCACAGGGACACAGAATCAGGTTTTTGGCCCAGCTATTTGTTTCTGGGAAGATAACCAGTCTAAAAAAACTGTCTCCCCTCAATCGTGTTAATAACATCCTAGAGTAACTGCTCTGGATAGAAATTAAATATTGCTGCAGGCCACGTCCCTGCAGTATTAGTTGATTCTGTAGTACGGACCCCTATTTTCCCTCTAACTGCCAACGTTTGTTCTCTAACAGTTCAAGGCACCTTTCTTTTAATTTTTTCTTGGAGATTGACGTTAAGGCAGTAGGGGAATCAAAGTATTCAGGGTGCCCAATCTCTGTTAAAAAGCCCTTTACGTATAGAAACCACTTAATTTTATGCGCCTCTGTGGAGTTTTAAGCAGTCCTGTATGATTTCCCTGTTAAGCCCGGTTTCTTCAGATGTCCAAACCTTATGCCACAAAAGAACAGGGCTTACTTTAATAAAATCTGAGACATAGTCCAGCCCTAATTCTTTGTGGCATACATATGTAGATGTTGAACTTGGGACGGCTAATAGGTAGCGGAGGAAAGCATTTTCACACAGTTGAATATCTCGAGTATATGCAATCCCCCATATGCCTGCCCCATATATTGCAGTAGACACACATTTCGATTTATAGATATCCACTAAAATGTGTACTGGCCGACCCCCCAGTTTATTTGCAAATTGTCGCACAGCTCCATTTGCACGAGCAAAAGCTAATTTCCTTGTAGCGGCTGCTGACGACCAAGTCCCCTTCTTATTAAAAGTGATCCCTAAATAGGAAAAAGTGTTCGCTGTCTCTATCTTCGACTTTGCTAAATACGTGTTACATTGAACGTTAATTTTAGTTGAACAACACATATTAAAAGTTTTCCCAGTATTAATTTTCAAACCTCTGGCTCCCATATAATTTGAAAAAGTGGTGAGCGCGCGTTGTAGACCTACTTGGGTTCTGGCCATGATTATCGCGTCATCCGCGTACAGTAAGATAGGGACTGGGCTACCTTTGATTTGGGGGAAGTCCAATTTATCTAGAGTAAGGTGGTTGGCCACACTGTTTATATAAAAATTAAACAAAAAGGGTGCAAGGATACAGCCCTGTCGGACTCCTTTCTTTATGGGGAATATAGATGTACATTCACCCTTACATCCAAAGCGCACTTTAGCCCCCGCGCCCCAATATAATTCCTTAATAAAATTCAACATATTTGGTTCAATTTCCAGTTGTGACAAGGTATCCCATAAAATTTCGTGACTCAGGCAGTCGAATGCCGAGCTCAAGTCGACGAATGTTAAATATAAGTTACCTTTTTTTGCCACCACGTATTTCCCTACTAATATTGCCAAATTTAGCCCTTGTTCAACAGTGCCCAGTCCCGTTTCAAAACCATACTGAAATTTTGAAAGAGCACCTGTCTCTTCTGCCCATGACTGCAGCCTATTTAGGATGATTCTACCTGCCTCTTTCATCAGGGAGTCTAACAGAGAAATGGGTCTATAGCACTTTGGGTCATTTCGATCCCCTTTTTTAAAAATTGGGACCACAATCGCGTCTTGCCAAGTGTGAATGAACCCTATTTTGTTGCTACTATTAAGTACATTGGTCAGGAGGGGCGCCCATAGTTTGGTATTTGACTTATAAATATCTACTGGGACCCCATCCGGCCCTGCCGCTTTGCCAGCTGCGCTTTCTGCAATTGCTAGTTCCACTTCAGGTAGCATGCATTCGATGTCTAATGGGAACAAGCCCTGTAAGTCAGTCCCCCCCATCCCGGGGCTATTAGGACACCCAGTTCCCACATATTCATCTTTTGTATATAGTGCAGTGATTTACCCAGGTTCCATCATCTTTGGCCATCTCTATGGAATCAGTGTTTCTATCCACAAAGAAAGGGGCATTGACTGCCTTCCAGAAGCCAATATTATCCTTCCGGATGCATGCTTGATGTAACACTCGCCATGCTTCCTGCTTCAGTTCCTTTTTCCGAGTTTTAATGGTAGAATAATAAATGGCTCTAGCCTTTCTTATCTCGATAACATTTTTCGGTTCCCTCTTGAGGGTTGTTTTAAGGACTGCGTGTACTTTGCCACACGCTGAATCAAACGATCCCTCTGCCTTAGCATTCGCGCCTTTCCTAGATGTCCTCTTTAATGCTTTGCCGATTTCTTCAGAAATCTTCTGAAAGGCTGCAATTACTGAAGCACAATCAGTGTTTTCTGATAGGCAGGTCATAAAGTCCTTATACAGATTTTTTAACAATGTTGCAAAAAAAGCAGTAGAATCTACTTTATTCCATTTTATGGAGTAACCGTTCAATTTTGCTAAGGTTAACCCATAATTATAAAGATTATCAATTGCATCATTATTCTTATTGTTTCGCGAGGTGGAATATAGAGAGAAGCTGATAGGAAAATCGTCACTTAATGCTATGTCTCCCGTTTCATAGCCAAGAACATTGCATGAGTAACTATTGGAAACCAGGGCAAAATCTATTACAGAACAACACCCCCTGCCATTTTAGGTGGGTAAGAAAACAGCCGGTGGGCTACATGATTAATTTGAAAATCCCAGGTCTAGTTGGGAAATCAAGGAATTAAAAAGATTCCCAGTGTTGGAGTGTTCAAAATAGGTGCAAGGATCTCCCTTGAGATTCTCCACCCCGCAAACACCTGAGTGACTATGAATACGTAAGTGACAGTTAAAGTCCCCCATTAATATGACGCAATTCCCCCCTGCGTATACTCAACTAAATTGCAGACTTTGTGTAAGACCTTCAAAAACCTTGTTTAGTTCAACCCTTGGAATATTATTATAAAGGTTGATCAACGTAACTGCTTGGTTTCCTCCCAGTGTAAGTGGCAGAATCTGATAATAGTCTGATTCGATATTATACTTTCCAACACTGACAACTGCAGTGTTGGATATATAAGTGCAGAGGGAAGCCTGAGTTCCAACCCCTCCTTGACAATTTAGCAGGTATAAGGAAAGTACGGAAACCATTAATATGGATTTCCTCCCTCTCCCAACATTCTTGTAAACAAATAACTGAATAATTTTCTATAAAGGACAAAAACACCGGATCCTTAAATTTATTTGATAGACCCGCTACGTTCCAGGATAGTAGGGTAGTAATATCACTCTTAGTCATGTCTAAACAACTAAACCTATTTTTGATAGGGACGCCTCTCCATCTATTTATTTGTCCATACCCCCCTTTTCCATTCTATCCTGATTCTGATGCTTAACCCGCATCCAGTTACCATCACAGCCTGGTATGTCAGTTACAGGGTAAAAGTAGGAAAGTGGGCGGGCTTCTATGGGTAAATGTGTGTTATGATTTCTCCAACTACAAATGTGGTCAACCGTACGTGGATCCCTAAAGTTGACCAATACACAGTCACCCGGAATTGTTTTTGTACTATTCCCCACCCATGCAGTTCTTCTGACCATCAGTATTTTACTCGTCATATGAGGGGGTAGGGGTTGGTTTGTGTTTAGCCAGTGTGCTACTTGATTTTTCAAGGTCATAAATGATTCCTCTGTGTGAATACTTAGTTCTGGGACTCCAGTTAATACAACCAAATATGGGCTGGTTTCTGGGGGTAGGTTTATGATATGTCTCCCCTGTGGAGCCTCTAACGTCAGGCCCCCTCTAACATCATTTTGAGGGGCGTTAGATGCAATGATGCCTTTCTCAGGTGAAACAATAAGACCAGGTGGTTCTAAGGGGGGATTACTCGTTGGTGCACTTAAGTTATTTAAATGCAGTTGCTTAGGAAGAGGCGGGGATTTACTAATTTCTTGTGCAACCAAGTCGGTGCTTAACGATGCAGGACATGGGCATAGCTCCTTTTCCTTCAAAGTAGCTGACAAGCCTGCGGTGATCGCTTCCAGTTGAAGAAGTTATTTTTCGATCTGTGATAGTCTAGCTTCCAAGGGTGTGAGAGAAGATTTTAACAGGGCCCACAGTTTTTTTAACAGTGGGTCCTCATCTTCCTCGCTTCTTATCTCAATATTTGGCAAAACTTCAGAAACCGAGTCTTCACACTGAGAGTTTAATGTCGTGGAGGTATGCCTAATTTGAGTGATCCTTTTATGGTCCCCCTTTTTATTATAAGATATGTCAGTGTTGCCCATGCCTTTAGCTACTTTTGGCTTTCTGCCTCCCACCACAATGGTATTAACCCGCTTTCTCTTTGTTTTTGCACCCTACCTTCTCTCCCTTAATTGCATGGTGTCAATTTCTTCTGGCAAGGAATCCCTTGTTGGTTCCGTATTAACCTCTACTGCTTTTGATAGATGCAAGTCAGTCGCAGACTGGATATGTACCTGCTCCTGGAGGGTAGGGATACTGTGGACAAGTGCATGTACTTCAGTAATATTAGCTCTTACTGGGTGTTCTGAGGTTCGGGCGGTTGCGATATGGCCCATGGACGATATTTTTCGCCATGGCCAAATCTTGAGACACCCGGCGTTCCATCAGAATAATCCCTTGGTCTATTACGGAGTTTGCTCTTGTTATAAAATTATCCAAAGTACCTGTTAGAGTAGACCCCCCTGCAGCAGCTTTGCTCTTCCTATCATGTGCTGGCATAATAATATATAAAAGGCCTGAACCAAGGTTACTGTTTTACAATAGCAAAGTGCATACAGTTTGTTCAAAGGTGGACGAAAGAGATGGGGCCCGGTCCGGTCTCTCTTGGGCTCGAACGGGCTAAAACGGGCCCGCCCTTGGCCCGGGCTTTGCCCGGGCACGTCCCACGCTGCGTGGGAGGTGGGTGATTATATTCATCAGGCAGGCGGGGCAATTACGGGAAGAGGCACCAGCTGTGTCCGAGCTGAGGATGCTGGTCCTCGCAGTCCCGTAATCCTGCGTCGGCATGCTAGCAACCCCGGTGACACCACTCCTCTAGTCGGCAAAGAGTGCTCAAAGTCAGAAGCCCAGAGTATCCAAAGTGCAACGTGCAACTGCAGCGAGAGGCCATTGTTATAAGAATGTATTCATTGTCGGTGGAATAAAACATACGTGGGAAAAATAAATTGATGGGCGGGGTAGGTTTGGAACGTCTGCTGTTCTCACAGTAGAACGGGTAGCACCAGTGTCCAATAGAAAGGTGACATCATTTCCTTCAACCTTTCTTTCAATGTATGCACCTGACTGATCTACCGGCAAGGGGGCTCCAAGTACGCACTCCTTGTCCTCCCCTCTCAGGCACCGTCATTATGTATCCTCACTGAAAAACGTATCACTCAAAAGAAATTGTGATGTCGCTGTGTCTCTCCTCTCACTTTCCTCCCAATATGTGGTATCCACGCCCACTACTTATAAATCGCTGATTAGAGTAAAGTGCACAGGTTACCTGATTTAAAATCTCATCATATTTTGTTTATGGGCCTAGGTGAGTATGGTAATCTGAGTCGGGTGACCTGCGCGCTCTATCATCAGTCCTAACCACATGAGCAGATACCAAAACAAGAATCTGCTTTACTCAGTAGCAAAAACAGACTTTATTAAAGTACAGTAAAAGTCACACCACCGGAGCAGAACGCAGCACAGCGTCCCCAAACCCAGCAGAATCAGTTCTACCCACCACCAAACAATAATGGGACATAATGGTGTGAGGAGAACTCCGGGTACCTGCCCTGCAGATCTCGCCCTGAAAGCCCCTTGAAAACGAGTTCAGGAAGCAGCCATCCCCCGAGTCAACCACCCCTGAATCGACCCTGGAGCCAACACACCACAAGCCTCATACCCAGCCCCCACAGCTCACCACAGCCAACGACTGAGGGTAGCCCCAGAAGGCTTCAGACCATGACCAGGCAGCCCAAAGGTCACAAAAAGGGAATCCACCTTACGAAAAGGCTTAGTACACAGCAAGTACACCTCCAGAGCCTGCCGAACGTCCAAACAGTGCAGCCACACCCCAACCTCCAAAAGAGGACCTGGAAGGAAAACAGGCAAAACCAGTTTTTCCGAGCAATAGTTCAAGGAAGGGACTTTGGGAACAAAGGAAGGATCAGGCTACATAACAACATGATCAGGAAAAAAACGCAAAAAGCAAACAGAACAAAGCAAGGAGCCCAACTCCCCAATCCCCCAAGCCGAGGTAATAGCGACAAGGAAAAGCACCTTGATCGATAAAAAACGTAAAGAAACCTCATGTAAAGGTTCAAAGGGAGCTCCGTGCAAGACCCCCAAGACCGGAGATCAATCCCAACTAGGCTCAAAGGACTTAATGACAGGATTCTGGAGGAAACAGCTCCTCAACAACCGGGATACCAGGGGAACCGCTGGCTCACAGTTCGAACCCCTGAAGGCCTCCCACTGAGCCCTCATGGAGGACACAACCAGACCCAAGCCGAACCCATCCTTCAAAAAAATCAATGACACGCATTGGATCCACCTCCAACGCAGACCACCCGTGTGCCGTACACCAAGACAGAAAAGACCCCCAATGCCTGTCATAGGACCTGAGTCGAAGGGTGCCTAGACCGCTGAATAAACTCAGCCACAGAAGGAGAACACCCCAAAGCCACAAGGTTCATCCTCTCAACAGCCAACCTGCCAGTTTCAGGTAGACCAAACAACCCCGAGACAGAGGGGCAAACAACAGGGGACAAGGGACCAGCAGCAACCTCCATCAAGGCCCCACCGCCAATGTCAATAACAGAGGGAACCAAGGCCTCTTGGAGCAAACCAGAGCCACCAGGACCACTGAGGCCCAATACAGCTTGATTTTCAGAATGACTCGCGGAATTAGAGCAATAGAGGGAAAAGCATACGTCAGGCCCCCCTCCCACCAGAAGGACAGGCCATCACCCTTCCAAACCACATCAGACCAAACCAGAGAACAAAACCTCTCCATCAAGGTGTTCCACAGGGCCGCAAATAGGTCCACCCCGTGACCCCAAACCAGGCCATCAGGCAACTAAACACCTCCTGCATCAGTCACATGTAAGACAGGGAGGGAAACACCCTGCTCTGGCGATCCGCCTCCGAGTTCTAAACCCCTGGCAGATGTAAAGTCCTCAGACATAACAAGTGTGACCCACTGGCAGATCTGCTGAGCCAACAAGTTGAAGGAAGGCACCCTCGCACTCCCCTGGTGGTTGACATAACACACCACCATCCTGTTGTCCGACTGCACCATCACATCCCTCTGGAGGACTCAAGGCAGAAAATGAGCTAAAGCCAACTGACCCGCCTTCAACTCTCTCCAATTCGAAGACATTCCTGCCTCCAGCACATACCAAAGCCTCTGTACCGACTAGGGAGCCCACACCGCCCCCCAACCTAGTTCGCTGGCATCAGTCGTAAGGACCAACCTCTCCTGGGACACAAAGGGCGAGCCCTGCAAGTGGTTCTGATCCACCAGCCACCAGGACAATTCCTGGGCGATAGCCACACCCCCGGAATTAACAGCTCGTAATCCAGAGAGGCCGGATCCCAATGCCCCAGAACATGATTCACCAGGGGGGTACAAGTGCTATGGACCCAAAGAACAATCATCACAGTGGCCGACATCAGCCTTTGAACACGCAACCACTCGTGAGCCGTGGAAGACAGAGCCCCCAACACTTTCCTCAGTTCATGCCTCAGAGTCAGCCTGCGGGGTTCCGACAGGAAGGCCTTCCCCAACCTGGTGTTGAACCCCCCCCCCCCCAATGAACAGCAGTTCCTGAGTGGGACAAATATGGAATTTCTCCAAGTTCAGAGTCCACTTGAACCATTGAAGGAGCCTGCAAACCTCCTGGGTATGGGCTTGAGCCTGAAGGAAAGAAGAGGAAGAAATCAACCAATCGTCCAAGTAAGGGAGCACCTGGATACCCTGAGCATGCAACAAACCCACTAAGGGTGCTAACACTTTAGAAAACACCCTAGGAGAGGCATACAGGCCAAATGGCAATACCTGGAACTGGTAATTATCCACCCCTACACAGAAATGCAGGAACCTCATCGAAGACGCGTGCACAGACACATGAAAGTGAGAGAAGCCAGGAAATCCCCCAACAACAGGAAGGGAAGAATCAACTGCAGAGTCACCATTTTGAAGGACTGATGAGGGATACACAAGTCTACAGCCTTTAGATCCAGGACAAGACGGTAGTCCCCATTTGGCTTTTGGATCAGAAACAGGTTCGAGTAAAAACCCTGACCCTGCCGACTTACAGGCACCCTCACCACAGCCCCTTCTGAAACCAAGTCCCAAACACCGTCCAACAGAGCACAACATTTTGTCTGAGATCTGGGAATAGGGTTAGTTTTGAATACATCCACCGGAGGAGTTCCAAATTCGATCCTGGAGCCCAGCCGGACCACCTGCAGGACCCACTGAACCCGAACAAACTCTTCCCAAACTAGAAAAAAAGACGTCAGGGGACCCTAAACCGGTACCCCCAACGAACTCTTCACATAGTCATGACTTGGTGGGACCTGCCGAAGAGGAAGCGCCCTGTTGACCCCTGGACTTGTGGAAGCAAGGGACACCCCGGCCACGTCCCCTACGACATAAGGACTGGGCTGCCATCTTAGATTGAAACACCTGCCCAAATGCCTGCTTATACCCCGCTAACTTCGCCATCTGAGAAGAGTAGACCGGAGCCAACAATTTCTTGTCCTCAGCCATTTTCTTAATTAAAGCCTCCAATGGCTCCCCAAACAGCTTAGAGCCCAGTAGCCTTCTGAGCAGCTTCCACCTTCCAAGACTTAAGCCACAACTTCATCAGAATCAATGTCCGGATCAACCTCCTCCGAGGCATCCAATTTCTGCCTCCTAGGCCCCTTGGGCTCACGAGCCATGAAGGGCCCCACCACAGCAGCCTCAATCATCTTTTGCACAGCCTTCATGGAAGGAGCAGCAGAAGACCCAGCGACCACCACCTCCACCTCATAGTGGAGCTCGAACACGTCCGAATGTCTACCCTCCATGATGTGAACAGGAGAACAGAGAACCAGCTCCTAAGAAATACCCTAGACCAATCAATGGAAAATCCAACAGGGCCAACCAGGGAATGCCACCCGGACCCACAGCCAATCCCAAAGCAGGACCGAAGGCCGGTCTCCAAACCGGCCAATCAAAGAGAACACAAATCCCATAAAAGGAAAGACAGAATCAGGCCCCAACTGTAAGGACCTGAAGGATCCCAGAAGCCCCCGCTACAGGAACCAGTGGACACCCAGGTAAGGAACCTACATATCCCTGCAGCTTAGCAAGGAGCAGTGTTCTATTGCAAATAAAACACCCCAAGCCTCACACATGTCAGAGAACTCTGAGCAAACGACAGGGAATCCCACACCAGGCGCCCCCCCTTATATGGGGAAACAGAACCCCCCCATTGGTTTATAACTATAGGCAACCCAATGAGTGGGCTCATTTCCAGAGAATACCACGAGGTGTAGACCGCCTCATAAATAAGCTGAGACCTCAAATCCCACACCATTTGTGCAATAAACTGGAAACAAAAACGAGACGAGTACCCAGAACCCAAAACAGACCTCCTTGGGCGAACCAATCCGCCACGCGCCTGGTATGGACAGAAAAGCCAGCGACGCCCATCACACTTCCACTCCCACCCCGGGTGTTCCCACTAGAGCAGGGAACGAACCCTGAAGAGGGGAAGCCGCAGCAGGGAGCCACCACCCCACAGCAGGCAGTCCGGACACCCTAAGCCCATGGTCCCGCCAAAGCAGGGACTCAACGCACCCGTAAACGACAGGCACTTAGGGGAATTAACATCCGTCAAGCAGACTGTTCCAGCACCCCTCATGACGAAGTCTTGCCCGGAAGTAATCTTCCACAGAAACAGCAGCAGGATGTGGATAGGGGAGTCACAGGTTATATGCCACAAGGTGTGGGTGTGGCCTGGAGGGAAGGGATGTTCTTTTAGTTTGCTTGGGAGTTTCTGGTGGGAGGAGCCATGCTCATGTGGTTAGGACTGGGACGGGGAGTGCTGACGAGGAGATAATGTTCACTGCTTACTTTCAATTTTGGTTGCAGAACTCTGCAGCTGAGAGAGCAGCATCTCTCAGCAGAGGAACGCCTCATGGAAGCTCAACTCGCTGCTACCATAAGGTCGCTTCCAGCCACTAAGAAGATAGAAGGTTAGTGTTTTATTAGCGTCGTCAACCCCACACTTCGTCAGCTGGAGTGGGGGTGGTGTTATCCGCACCCACTGGGTTGAGAAAAGTGGGCAGCAAACCCACTTTTACTCGTCTAAATCTCTAGTCCATCACACTACAGTACTCCTTAGTGCGGTAAGCCAAACCAAATAGGTTTAGTACGACTTAGGAGCAAGTAGTCATTGTGAAAAGGGTGTTGCTTCATATTTCCACCCAAAACCATGTCTGCCGGCATGTGGGTTTATCACACTGTTAGTAGGGAAATCCTTTAACCCTCTGGGAATTTAGTATAAATACAAATCCAAGAAGTCCCCAGGGGTGATGACTTCAAGAATCCATTTGAAATGATAGCACTTTACCGGGAATTCGTTTATCATATTATGGTCCACTATACAGAGTAGGGATATGCTATAAAGTAGGCAGCAGGGAAAATAAACTACGGATTTCCTTACAGGAGGCTTTGGAATATTTCTTTCATCCTGGCAACTTGTGCTACAGTTTGCTGTATTAAATTATGCTGTCTACTTGTTTGGATTATTACTTTATGGCAGGCGTTTTGGGGGAGGGATGGTTACAGTTTATCCAGTGATGGAGCTAATATTTTTTGTCGTGCTGTTAGACCGTTACAAACCTTGGACCTCATTGAAGTACCCTGTTCCTGTGAGTAGAGAACTGTCATTTCTCAGCTCAATACTGAAAATCTGCTTTCTTCTGTTGAGGTAGGTTTATTCTCAGTTTTCAGTATTTATTCCTCCCACAAATCCCGGGTCTCTCGTAACATGTGTGGCCACAATAACACTTGTGCTTGTTGCTGCTGCTTTTTAAAGCATGTTTAGTATATGGCATTCTGGCCTTCAGGATTTGTCTCCAAAGTGCACTCAGGGTCAGTTTCAGTGGCCTTATGCAAAATAATGCCCATCCCCTGCAGAATGTGTAGAGGGGTCCCATAGTCTCCTGTATCTCACTGATAATACTAGGCCTTCAGCTGAATCGGGCCCCCTTAAAGGGTTGCATCCCCGCCTCCCACCCACGCTGCAAGGGCTGCAGGTGCTTGTTTTACATCCATGGTCAGCTCACATTTCCAGTTTTGACACCTTATGTAGATCTGACTGCCCCCAACTGCTTTTCTTTATTCATTACTAGGCCTGATCGAGGGATATCTCTCTGTTCAGCAGAAGGGCACCGTTATTGAAACAAAACATTTACTTTGTGAGCCCAAACCAAACTGTTTTTTACCACCCTTAATTCTTCTGACTTTGAACCTATCAACCTGTTCTCCTGCAGGTAAGTCAGTGTAGCCCTGTCCTGAAGGAGCTATCCTATCCAGCTTCGGTGACCTGCACTGGAACACAGTCTTTGGATGCAATTTTTCAACCTCTTTAGCCTTGGTGGCTGTTGATAACTGTTAGAACTGGGGGTCTCTAGTTGGCAGAGGTAGGTACCTTTGACCAAATAGGGACCCTTGCTTCTAGTCAGGGTAAGAGGGAAACACACTGTAGATAACCCCTGCTCACCCCCTGGGTAGCTTGGCAGAAGCATACAGGCTTATCCCAAAGGCATTGTGTAAAGTATTTGCACCAGCACCCACAGTAACACAGTGAAACACCACAAATGGACACCACACAGGTTATTATAAAAATATAGTTATCTTTATCTAAATTTAAGGCAAGACCAAAATGACGGGAATGTTATATGTAGTCCGAAATTGAGGCTTCTGGGAAGTAGGAAGCTGGTTAATTTGCCTAAGAAGAGGAATGTGTGGCATGTAAGTCGCACAAGTGTGGCATGTATGTCACACATCACATAGTCTGTTTCAAAGTGGTGACATCGTCGTATGTTACAAGTTTAGGGACCTTTACGTGTAAAAGTGGTGAATGTACAGCGAAGGCAACCTATAAAATTTTGGGCTTAAGCAAAGAAATCATTGCATATTCTTACTTAAAACATATCCTTGAGAGAGTGATAGAGTTTAACCTAAGCTTGAGAGAAGGCTAAAGTAGAGGGATGTGCTACTTTATCGGCGAAACTAACATTCTGTGGTAGAGAAGAGGTAAGCGAGCGCTGCCTACTGGAAATACAGAATAATTGTGAGATTGAGGAAACTGTCATTTTGGTTTAGCAAAACAGACGAATGGAGATGTTATATGTTGTTACTAACTGATTTTAAGTTATATAAAGGTGTAAATACAGTGTGCCAATACATTTTGTAAAGGAGGGGTCAGTGGAAGCTGCAGAAGCTGGAGTAGGGCTGACGTCAAAAGTGTCGCGCTGGGATTGGTCTGGGTGACTAGGACGGAATAAACATTGATTGGTGTGTCAGCAAAGGCTGTGCAAATCGTTGGTTGTGAGTAAGAGAAATGTATCTCGATTTGATTGGTGCGTTAGTGTGAACAGCACTGTGATAGTTTGGTGTAGCGAAGCAGTTTGTGGAAGAGTACAGAATTGTTTTGAAAGTCAGGAAACCATTAGAAAAATTTAGTTTTATTACGGAGGGAAAAAAGAAAAACCTACATGTTTAAAAAAGTTGAAGAATGTGTTTAAAAAGGATAAGGCAATAGTGACAAGAGAGAAAAAATTGCTTCCTCCGCCTAAAACGCCTGCATCGTATATGATGACAAAATATGGCTATCATACATGTATATGGTTAGAAAATTGGGCTAGATATACCAAGAATGATGTCGCATTAGCATTTCCAGAAGTAGGTTCCTTTAGCCTTGCTGTATTGTGAAATTTGACAGAAAAGATGACAAAGTTAGATCCAAGACCCAAAACAACTCAATTTGAAGCATTACCTGAGTGGGAAGATGAGATGCATAAATTGGAGTGAGAAAGGTTTGAAGAGTTCAGAGGACCGAGAGGTCTATTGTGAGGATTGTGGGGAATGACTCATGAGAGTAAAATGCGGAGATGGAGAAACTCTGATATATGTGTTGGAATGAATCTGGTGAGTATAGTTGATTAAATGGTAGGACGGAAATGTACGGAGAAAAGAAATAATGTGGAGTCAGAAAGGAAAGGTTATGAGGATTGTGAAACAGAGGATGTAGTGCTGGAGGAGCTACTAAATAGAAGACCACCTCCATATCAACCAAGTTGTGTAAATGTGACTCCAAATGCTTCACCAATGGAGGACAGATTTACTGGTACCCCGAGACAATTTTCTAATTTCAGAGATCTTCCAGAAAGGGTAGAAATGAGGTATGATTCTAATGCCCCATTAATGGAAACCAGACTTACTGGTAAACCTAGACAAAATGATGAAAACAGAGGAAGTGTAGCTAGATTAGAGAGGAGAATTGAAGACCAGCCAAGTACTTCTTAAAATATACGTTCTACTAATGAATTGACTGAAAATATACAGGAACTCACTAAAAATATAGAAGCTGTAACTGTCCCAGTAACAATAGGTCCTGTATTTCCAGTGTTTGAAAACCAAAAAATAAAAGAACCGTCCTTAACAATTCCATTGAATCAAAGTTTACAAAAAGTAAGAGAAAAAGTTTATCCAGATTTGTCCGAGGTTAGGCGTACTAGCCATATGACACCGCCTGACTTGACTTTTATTCAAAGTCTCTCATATAAGTTTCTAATGGGTGTGGAATCAGATTCTGCAACACCCGAGAAAAGTATAGAGAAAATCGATTTCTCACAAACTTGATTGATTGGCTTAAAACTTTAAAAGTAAGAGACCAAGAACCTGAAGTATTAGATGTGGTTAGGCTGAAAATCGACATGGAAGAATTAATAATTGCAAGAATTGGAACAGATAGGTTAAAAACATAGCAAGACGATGAATTAATGTTTATGTGTGAAAGCATTACTTGGAGAACGAAAAACCTGCATGATCGATTAGAAGAATTGGCAAGTGAACTAAATGTTGATTTTGCAAAGCATAAATTGTTACAAAAACCTTACAGAGTAGATTTTAATGAAAAGGATGTTGACAACATGAACACTGCTGGAAGATTAACCCAGATAAAAGAGCTAATTGTGTCGCTGAGAAAATGGGGAGATGTGGATAAATGGAAAGCTAAATGGGCAAAGAAAAAAGAAGAGAGCAATGATAAAACAACATTAGCGTTCCCGGTGAGAGAAAAAGAGCCTGTAGAAAAGGAATTCCCTATGAGAGAAATACCGGAAGGAGGGTATGTACATGTTCCATGGACTAGACAGGATATATTGTTTGTTCACAAATGATTTCCCCAGGTTGAGGGAAAAACCAGTGGAATGGTATCGACAAGTGGATCGATTTGTAAAGGTTTCAAAGGTATTATGGGAAGATTTCGACGGATTGTTTGACATAGTAGTACCAGCAGAGCTATGGTCTGAGTGCAAAATTACCGTGGACTGGCCAAAAACTAAATATCCACGAGATCCAGTAACAGGTGCTCCTGGACCTGAGGTAATGCGAAAGTATGAACAAGTAATAGTGTTTCTGAAAAATAAAATTCCACCAAAAGAGACAGATTGGGTAAAGATTGACAGGACATTGCAAGAACCAAAAGAATCAGTACATGCATTTTATGAGAGATTGCGATTAGTGTTTAAACAATACAGTGGATATGAGGAATTGAATGAAAAGGACATGAGTCATTTTGTGTATCGCTTTGTGTTTGGATTAAGACCAGAAATACGAAACATGATTAAGCATAATTTGATGGAATGGCAGTCATGTTCAGTAGATGAGGTTTTGAGACATGCAAAATACTGTAGTGATGAGATTGAGGTTAAGCAAAGAAAGCTTAATAAGAAAGCAATGTGGGCACAGGTAAAAGTGCGGAACATCATGTAGCTCAATTAGAGAACAAGAACTCAGAAGGAAGTCAAGTAAGAATGAAAGGAAATTTTAATAAAACAAAAGTCATGGGAAATCTGGATGAGGCTAAGAAAAAGTTTCCTTGTAACAATTGTGGCAGATTAGGGCATTGGAAGAAAGAGTGTAAGTATCCACCAAGAGTTAATCCTGAAAATACATCATTGAATCCACAGGTGCACAATGAAGTAATTTAACAGCCATCGTTAGAGCAGCAGGAAGTTACCCAACAGAGTCAGGTGCCACAACCACCACTTCCACACAGTGTAAATCTACAGAAATACAGTGCAGAGACAGGATTCTGCGGAGGAGAACATGTAATAAGATCACCTAGAGTGAATTTGAGTTCGCAGTATTGGTTGAAGGAAGATGGCAGTGAGTGGGATAACAGCTTTTGATGGTGCCTGAGAGAGGAAGAAGAGAGCGTACTTGGTGCAACTCTAAAGGAAGATCAATCTGGTCCTTTTGTGAATGGAAAGGTGAATGATGTAAATGTGAGCTTCCTAGTGGACACAGGTGCTAACTGCTTTACTGTGAGATCAGTAGAAGTCCAAAATCTTCCTGTCTCTGGTGATAGCATCCAAGTTGTAGGTGTAGCAAATAGGCAGTTCAAAACATCCCTGACAAAACCAGTTGAAGTAGAAATTGGATATTTCAAAGACATGCATCGATTTGTAGTGTGTGACAGTAGTCCTGTTAACCTTCTTGGTAGGGACATTTTGTGTAAAATGAATTGCGCCATTTACTGTTCACCAGATGGCATTGAGCTTTAAACCCCAGATGAAGATAGCCTGTATAAAATGACTATGTCACTGATAGAATCTGAAAAAAGTAGTATGTTTCCTGTATTTGACAGACACAAGATACCTGTTGAATTGAAAGAGTTAGTCAAAGAACAAGTGTGGGATTTCACAGGAGAAGATATTGGACTAATGAAAGATGTAGATCCTGTGAAAGTTTCTGTAAAAGAAGGAGTAAGTTACCCAAACATTCCCCAGTACAAAATGACAACAGAAATAATCGAAGGAATAACTCCAGTGATAAACAAATTGATTGAACAAGGAATTTAAAGAGAAATAGTAAGCAGTCCATGTAATTCACCTATAATGGGATTGAAAAAGTCTAATGGAACGTTTGGATAGTACAGGATTTGAGAAAAATCAATGAAATTGTCATCCCATGTTGTCCAATTGTGCCAAGCCCAGCAGTAATCCTGTACCAAATTCCAAATGATGCACAATGGTATACAGTCATTGATCTATGTAATGTGTTCTTTACCGTTCCATTACATCCTGATAGCCAGCCAATATTTGCTTTTCGGTTTGGAGACAGTATTTTGGCATGGTGAAAAATTCCTCAGGGGTATACTTAGAGTCCATCTATCTTTAATCAATTGCTAAATACATCATTAGAGAGTCTAAACATGCCTGGAGAATCAGTACTGGTTCAATATATTGATGACCTGTTGGTGGCATCAAAAACAAAAGATGCATGGTTTCAGACACCATAGCATTACTGAACCATTTGGCAGATGGAGGACATAAGGTGTCCCCATCGAAGCTACAGTTTTGTCAGAAAGAAGTACAATACTTAGGTCACAAAATTACTAAAGGAATTAGACAAGTCACCATAGGGAGAATCAAGATGATACAGGGAATGCAACCTCCAAAAACACAGAGACAAGTGAGAATGTTTTGAGGAATGGTGGTTTACAGTCGACAATGGATTATTGGATTTTCACTAATAGCCAAACCATTACAGAGATTGACAAGAGCAGATGTAAAAGATCCTATATTGTTGAATAAAACTGAAATGGAAGCTTTTGAGCAGCTAAAAACCAGTCTAGGTGAAGCACCAGCATTAGGAATGCCTGATTATGAACAAGAGTTTGAATTATACTGCAGTGAACGAGAAGGATGTGCATTGTCAGTTCTAATTCAGAGACATGGAAAACTGAGAAAGCCAATTGCATATTTCTCAGCTGTTTTGGATCCAGTTGCAAAAGCATTGCATGGATGCTTAAAAGCAGTAGTTGCTACAAGTGTGAGTTTGGAACATAGTGAAGGTATAGTGATGGGATTTCCTTTGAGGGTATATACACCTCATTCAGTGGAGACTCTCCTTACTAGGACAAAAACACAGTTCCTTACTAATAACAGGATGACAAAATATGAGAAGACAATTCTAGGTGCAGATAACGTGACAATTTCACGATGTGTGAATGTAAACCCATCTACACTGTTACCTGATGTTATGGATGCTGAGGTGAGAAATGAAGGTGATCATAAATGTTTAGATGTTCTTGAATACTGTACCAAGCCAAGACCTGACATTAAAGATGAACCATTGCCTGAATCTGATTATGTAATGTTTGTTGATGGTTCATGTCTGAGAACAGATGAGGGTGTTCTGAGTGCTGCATATGCTGTATGCACTGTGGCCGATGTCTTGGAAGCATCTTGTCTGAAAGGAATTCGCTCTGCTCAAATAGCAGAATTGATTGCTTTGATTCGAGCATGTGAACTGGGAAAAGAGATAAGAGTCACCATAGTGAATGACAGTCAATATGGCTTCGGGGTTGTCCATGATTACGGTCAGCTGTGGTCCCAAAGAGGTTATTTAACTTCTGCAAGGATCCCCCATTAGAAATGCTGAATTTGTGAAAATGTTGATTGATGCAATCGAATTACCTGATAAAATTGCTGTTGGGAAATGTGCAGCTCACAATCTAAGGAGATGACTATGTCACAGAGGTAATTGTTTCGTTGACTCAATTGCAAAATACTGTGCTAAAAATCTTGCATCTATAAATCGGGACAGAAAAGCTGAAACAAGTTTCAAGTCCTTTAATGCTAACCACAGTAGTTGAGACTTGGCAGGAAGTAAGACAAATGCAGAAAGAAGCAAGTGAGGAGGAGAAAGATGTCTGGTTAAAATCAGGATGTAGACAAAGAGAAGAGGATGAAGTTTGGGTTTATAAAGATGAAAGACCAGTAATGCCTGATAACATGATTTCAAATATGGCCCGAATGAACCATGGTCAAGCCCATATTGGTAGGGATGCCATGATCCGTATGTTCAGACAGACATGGTATAATCCTAAGTTCAGGATGATTGCTGAGAGCCTTTGTCAGCGATGTCTTGTTTGTCAACAGTTGAACCCAAGAAGAAAGACAGTTGTTGGGAACCATAGGACGGGAGGGAGGTCCATTCACGCGAATGCAATTGGATTTCATTGAACTACCACCTTGTAATAGACTTCGATATGTACTTGTGATCATTTGCCTGTTTTCTCGGTGGGTGGAGGCCTTTCCTACAAGGAGGAATGATGGAGTGACTGTTGCAAAACTGTTGTTGCGAGAAATCATATCCATGCTACGGTTTCCCAGTAACCATTGAAACAGATCGTGGGACACATTTTCCCAACAAGTTAATGCAGATGATTTGTGAAGCACTGGATATTCGTCAGAAATTGCTTTGTGCTTACAGACCAGAGGCTTCTGGGGTAGTTGAGCAAGTAAATGGAACTATAAAAAACTGAATTGCAAAAATGTGTTTGGTCACTGGACTGAAATGGTCTGATGCTTTGCCACTTGTTCTGTTGACCCTAAGGAGCATACCTGATAAAAAGACAGGACTAAGTCCACATGAAAATCTGATGGGAAGAATGATGAGACAAGCATTTGTGCCAGTCGATAAACTATTGACTATTAATGACGATATCATACTGGATTACTGCAAAAACCTGTCTGACATGGTAACTTCTGTGTTCCATCAGGAGGGAACTGAGGCAAACTCGAAAGAAAATCATCCAACTCATGATTAATCATTGGCAATTCGCGAATTTGCGGATTTGCGAATTGGCAATCCGCAAAATTCGCGAGTTCGCGCGAATTTGCGGATTTTTTATTTTTGCGTGTTCGCGGGGCGCTTTGCGTGTTCGCGGGTGTTCGAGAGGCGCTTTGCAATTTCGCGGGGGGGGTTTGCCTGCTTAATCACTGCCACCCTCTTGTTTTTTATGCCCATCTGCCCTCTGTACCACTTGTTTCTGTGCCCTTCTGCCCTCTGCCCCACTCATTTTTTGTCCCCTTCTGCCCTCTGTCCCACTTTTGTGCCCTTCTGCCCTCAGCCCCACTTAGAATGGCGCCGGCAAGCTGCCAGCGCCATTCTAAAATAGCTAGAAATAGCTTCAACAGGAAGCACTAATAGATAAAGTAAAGCAGGTGCTCCAGTTGAAGGTCAAATTAAGTTACACAATCATTAATCACCCCAAGTTTGGGGGTGATTAATGATTGTGTAACTGAATTTGAGCAGCACCTGGTTTACTTTATCTATTAGAGCTTCCTGTTGAAGCTGACTTTTGTAACTATTTTAGAATGGCTCTGGCAGCTTGCTGGCGCCATTCTAAAAGAGTTACAAAAGTCAGCTTGAACTTTTGACCCAATCCCCGTTCGCGGATTTTCGTTCGCGGATTTTGTGGGAAATTCGCGAATCTCGCGGATTGCGAATTTACCGAAAATCCGCGAAATCCGTGAGCGGAACGGATTTTCCGCCCATGCTTACTCATGATCCAGTCTCTGGAGGTTGGGTATTATTTGGTGATAAATCACCAACGGAGGGAGTTGATGGAGCGAGGATGAAAACAAAAATGTTTGTATACTCCTCGTGAAGTGATTTCCCCATAACAGTAATATATACTAATCGTGTGGTTTTGAAAGTTACCAACATAGAATTGAATGCACACACAAATACACATGGGATACTAATTTGCTTATGTTGCGAATCTTTCTTTACTAATTAAGTGAAGTTGTTATATTATTCCTGTGCGCAAATGTCATAATCTAACCAAAATCTGTGTGTATATGCTTTTTGTATGTCTAATATTGGCAGAAACGATGGAGAATGGTGTCTAAACCATGCTTATATGTGGCTAAATTGCTAGGTAATAACTTACAGGGTTACCTTAGAATGGGGGGGCGGTAAAGAGAAGGGCTATACTTCGAAAATTAACGTTTAATTGTGTTTGTTTCTCTAATAGTTCCCATTATGGCCCATGCGGCCTACAAAAGGATGGAGGGTTTCGAGAATCCGAGATTGTGATGATGTACACATGCACGACTGTGCTCGAGAGAAGTGCAAGCAGCCTGTGCCTGTACAGCGTATGTCAAGGTCAACGTGGCCTGGACGTACCAGCTAGTGCCAACAAATTGTATGTCCGCATCGTGAGCATGGGAAAATGATCTGAAATAACAATTTAAAGGACACAAGCGGAAAGAACTGCTAAAGGACAATTGAGACTTTATTTGTTTTGATTTTAACGATGACTTGGCGGAAATATGCTCATCCACCCCTTGATTCGACCAATAAGAATGAATGAGGACCCTAAAAGTTTTGAATCTTAGATAGATAAGTTAGGGAAAAAGGGTATAAAAGAGGACGTTTGGAAGTAAGAAAAAAGCTTGCTTTTCGATGTTATTTTGCAGCACGACATGCTGTTGGATTGACAAACTTTTGCTATGGTGCAAAGACTTTGACATTTTTCTGGACTTTAACTTTTGAAAGGTTGCAGAGTCCTGATGGGAGGTGAACATCAAGAAAGAATAGGTAATATATTTTCAATGTATTTTCTGAATTGTTATGCTAATAAATATAAATGTTTGAATTTAACTTCTCTTTCTCTCTAGGTTATTAAATGTTTAAATGATTCTTAAAATATAGTAAATAAAAGTAAGGTCATGCTAGGAGACTTAATCTCTAAATAAAAATTAAGTAAATGGAGAATTAAGCTGGTTAACTTTTACTAGCAGATCCATTGAAAATAATGGTGGGGTGCGTTAATGTTTTTAGAAAACAAAACCATGGTAATATCAATAAACTGCAGATGTATATAGTGTATACATTTTACTATGAAATAGGACACTCCGCTAAAATCCAGCAGCTCTCCTCTAAGTTTTCACCAATCCTGGGAGCAAGGTGATTCACTGTATTATGGGCCCCACTGACGAGTAATGTGTAAATTGCTCCTAGGGAGTATGGTGATGGATTTGTAGGTTTTGCCTGGAGCCGCGCTGGATAACAGGACATGGTACACACATCAGTACATGTCCTACCTTTCACATACACTGCACCCTGCCCAGGGGGTATATTGGGCCTGCTATAGGGGTGTCCTATGTGCACAGAAAGGGAAGGGTATGGCCTGGCAAGTGAGTGCACTTGTCAAGGCGACATGGCAGTTAGCAAACTGCGTGCTACTCATGGGGGTGGCACAATCAGTGCTGCAGGCCCACTAGTAGCATTTGATTTACTTAAGGCACTTTACTAGGGACCTACTAGTAAATCAAATATGCCAACGAGGGAGAACCAATCATATTCACTATTTCCCAGGGAGCACTTGAACTTTGACACTGATCAGCAGTGGCAAAGTGGCAAAGTGCCCATAGCATCTAAGCCAGCAAAATAAATCCATTTACAACAAGGGGTGGTGAGGGACAGAGTCTCTGAATTAAACAGAATACTCTCACCCAGTCAAGAGATCAGGGCTAGATCCAACACCGTTTTTTAGCTCACTGCACCATCCCAGTTTCAGAACCTGGCTGTATGCAAATTAGTCTGTTCCTGTCCCAGTGCATGATGGGAACAGGGCAAACCAAACTACAAAAGCCAATTCTTACACTGGGAAGGAAACAAGCTACCGGGGACCGGTTTCTGGCATTTCAGCCTCTTCGGCCCGGCTTGCTTGAATCCTGATGGTGCAATGAGCAAGGGACTCACATCTGAGCATACCCTTCCACGCTTAGGGTGGACAAAAATATTTACAACAAGGGGTGGTGAGGGACAGAGTCTCTGAATTAAACAGAATACTCTCACCCAGTCAAGAGATCAGGGCTAGATCCAACACCGTTTTTTAGCTCACTGCACCATCCCAGTTTCAGAACCTGGCTGTATGCAAATTAGTCTGTTCCTGTCCCAGTGCATGATGGGAACAGGGCAAACCAAACTACAAAAGCCAATTCTTACACTGGGAAGGAAACAAGCTACCGGGGACCGGTTTCTGGCATTTCAGCCTCTTCGGCCCGGCTTGCTTGAATCCTGATGGTGCAATGAGCAAGGGACTCACATCTGAGCATACCCTTCCACGCTTAGGGTGGACAAAAATATTTACAACAAGGGGTGGTGAGGGACAGAGTCTCTGAATTAAACAGAATACTCTCACCCAGTCAAGAGATCAGGGCTAGATCCAACACCGTTTTTTAGCTCACTGCACCATCCCAGTTTCAGAACCTGGCTGTATGCAAATTAGTCTGTTCCTGTCCCAGTGCATGATGGGAACAGGGCAAACCAAACTACAAAAGCCAATTCTTACACTGGGAAGGAAACAAGCTACCGGGGACCGGTTTCTGGCATTTCAGCCTCTTCGGCCCGGCTTGCTTGAATCCTGATGGTGCAATGAGCAAGGGACTCACATCTGAGCATACCCTTCCACGCTTAGGGTGGACAAAAATATTTACAACAAGGGGTGGTGAGGGACAGAGTCTCTGAATTAAACAGAATACTCTCACCCAGTCAAGAGATCAGGGCTAGATCCAACACCGTTTTTTAGCTCACTGCACCATCCCAGTTTCAGAACCTGGCTGTATGCAAATTAGTCTGTTCCTGTCCCAGTGCATGATGGGAACAGGGCAAACCAAACTACAAAAGCCAATTCTTACACTGGGAAGGAAACAAGCTACCGGGGACCGGTTTCTGGCATTTCAGCCTCTTCGGCCCGGCTTGCTTGAATCCTGATGGTGCAATGAGCAAGGGACTCACATCTGAGCATACCCTTCCACGCTTAGGGTGGACAAAAATATTTACAACAAGGGGTGGTGAGGGACAGAGTCTCTGAATTAAACAGAATACTCTCACCCAGTCAAGAGATCAGGGCTAGATCCAACACCGTTTTTTAGCTCACTGCACCATCCCAGTTTCAGAACCTGGCTGTATGCAAATTAGTCTGTTCCTGTCCCAGTGCATGATGGGAACAGGGCAAACCAAACTACAAAAGCCAATTCTTACACTGGGAAGGAAACAAGCTACCGGGGACCGGTTTCTGGCATTTCAGCCTCTTCGGCCCGGCTTGCTTGAATCCTGATGGTGCAATGAGCAAGGGACTCACATCTGAGCATACCCTTCCACGCTTAGGGTGGACAAAAATATTTACAACAAGGGGTGGTGAGGGACAGAGTCTCTGAATTAAACAGAATACTCTCACCCAGTCAAGAGATCAGGGCTAGATCCAACACCGTTTTTTAGCTCACTGCACCATCCCAGTTTCAGAACCTGGCTGTATGCAAATTAGTCTGTTCCTGTCCCAGTGCATGATGGGAACAGGGCAAACCAAACTACAAAAGCCAATTCTTACACTGGGAAGGAAACAAGCTACCGGGGACCGGTTTCTGGCATTTCAGCCTCTTCGGCCCGGCTTGCTTGAATCCTGATGGTGCAATGAGCAAGGGACTCACATCTGAGCATACCCTTCCACGCTTAGGGTGGACAAAAATATTTACAACAAGGGGTGGTGAGGGACAGAGTCTCTGAATTAAACAGAATACTCTCACCCAGTCAAGAGATCAGGGCTAGATCCAACACCGTTTTTTAGCTCACTGCACCATCCCAGTTTCAGAACCTGGCTGTATGCAAATTAGTCTGTTCCTGTCCCAGTGCATGATGGGAACAGGGCAAACCAAACTACAAAAGCCAATTCTTACACTGGGAAGGAAACAAGCTACCGGGGACCGGTTTCTGGCATTTCAGCCTCTTCGGCCCGGCTTGCTTGAATCCTGATGGTGCAATGAGCAAGGGACTCACATCTGAGCATACCCTTCCACGCTTAGGGTGGACAAAAATATTTACAACAAGGGGTGGTGAGGGACAGAGTCTCTGAATTAAACAGAATACTCTCACCCAGTCAAGAGATCTGGGTTAGATCCAACACCGTTTTTTAGCTCACTGCACCATCCCAGTTTCAGAACCTGGCTGTATGCAAATTAGTCTGTTCCTGTCCCAGTGCATGATGGGAACAGGGCAAACCAAACTACAAAAGCCAATTCTTACACTGGGAAGGAAACAAGCTACCGGGGACCGGTTTCTGGCATTTCAGCCTCTTCGGCCCGGCTTGCTTGAATCCTGATGGTGCAATGAGCAAGGGACTCACATCTGAGCATACCCTTCCACGCTTAGGGTGGACAAAAATATTTACAACAAGGGGTGGTGAGGGACAGAGTCTCTGAATTAAACAGAATACTCTCACCCAGTCAAGAGATCAGGGCTAGATCCAACACCGTTTTTTAGCTCACTGCACCATCCCAGTTTCAGAACCTGGCTGTATGCAAATTAGTCTGTTCCTGTCCCAGTGCATGATGGGAACAGGGCAAACCAAACTACAAAAGCCAATTCTTACACTGGGAAGGAAACAAGCTACCGGGGACCGGTTTCTGGCATTTCAGCCTCTTCGGCCCGGCTTGCTTGAATCCTGATGGTGCAATGAGCAAGGGACTCACATCTGAGCATACCCTTCCACGCTTAGGGTGGACAAAAATATTTACAACAAGGGGTGGTGAGGGACAGAGTCTCTGAATTAAACAGAATACTCTCACCCAGTCAAGAGATCAGGGCTAGATCCAACACCGTTTTTTAGCTCACTGCACCATCCCAGTTTCAGAACCTGGCTGTATGCAAATTAGTCTGTTCCTGTCCCAGTGCATGATGGGAACAAGGCAAACCAAACTACAAAAGCCAATTCTTACACTGGGAAGGAAACAAGCTACCGGGGACCGGTTTCTGGCATTTCAGCCTCTTCGGCCCGGCTTGCTTGAATCCTGATGGTGCAATGAGCAAGGGACTCACATCTGAGCATACCCTTCCACGCTTAGGGTGGACAAAAATATTTACAACAAGGGGTGGTGAGGGACAGAGTCTCTGAATTAAACAGAATACTCTCACCCAGTCAAGAGATCAGGGCTAGATCCAACACCGTTTTTTAGCTCACTGCACCATCCCAGTTTCAGAACCTGGCTGTATGCAAATTAGTCTGTTCCTGTCCCAGTGCATGATGGGAACAGGGCAAACCAAACTACAAAAGCCAATTCTTACACTGGGAAGGAAACAAGCTACCGGGGACCGGTTTCTGGCATTTCAGCCTCTTCGGCCCGGCTTGCTTGAATCCTGATGGTGCAATGAGCAAGGGACTCACATCTGAGCATACCCTTCCACGCTTAGGGTGGACAAAAATATTTACAACAAGGGGTGGTGAGGGACAGAGTCTCTGAATTAAACAGAATACTCTCACCCAGTCAAGAGATCAGGGCTAGATCCAACACCGTTTTTTAGCTCACTGCACCATCCCAGTTTCAGAACCTGGCTGTATGCAAATTAGTCTGTTCCTGTCCCAGTGCATGATGGGAACAGGGCAAACCAAACTACAAAAGCCAATTCTTACACTGGGAAGGAAACAAGCTACCGGGGACCGGTTTCTGGCATTTCAGCCTCTTCGGCCCGGCTTGCTTGAATCCTGATGGTGCAATGAGCAAGGGACTCACATCTGAGCATACCCTTCCACGCTTAGGGTGGACAAAAATATTTACAACAAGGGGTGGTGAGGGACAGAGTCTCTGAATTAAACAGAATACTCTCACCCAGTCAAGAGATCAGGGCTAGATCCAACACCGTTTTTTAGCTCACTGCACCATCCCAGTTTCAGAACCTGGCTGTATGCAAATTAGTCTGTTCCTGTCCCAGTGCATGATGGGAACAGGGCAAACCAAACTACAAAAGCCAATTCTTACACTGGGAAGGAAACAAGCTACCGGGGACCGGTTTCTGGCATTTCAGCCTCTTCGGCCCGGCTTGCTTGAATCCTGATGGTGCAATGAGCAAGGGACTCACATCTGAGCATACCCTTCCACGCTTAGGGTGGACAAAAATATTTACAACAAGGGGTGGTGAGGGACAGAGTCTCTGAATTAAACAGAATACTCTCACCCAGTCAAGAGATCAGGGCTAGATCCAACACCGTTTTTTAGCTCACTGCACCATCCCAGTTTCAGAACCTGGCTGTATGCAAATTAGTCTGTTCCTGTCCCAGTGCATGATGGGAACAGGGCAAACCAAACTACAAAAGCCAATTCTTACACTGGGAAGGAAACAAGCTACCGGGGACCGGTTTCTGGCATTTCAGCCTCTTCGGCCCGGCTTGCTTGAATCCTGATGGTGCAATGAGCAAGGGACTCACATCTGAGCATACCCTTCCACGCTTAGGGTGGACAAAAATATTTACAACAAGGGGTGGTGAGGGACAGAGTCTCTGAATTAAACAGAATACTCTCACCCAGTCAAGAGATCAGGGCTAGATCCAACACCGTTTTTTAGCTCACTGCACCATCCCAGTTTCAGAACCTGGCTGTATGCAAATTAGTCTGTTCCTGTCCCAGTGCATGATGGGAACAGGGCAAACCAAACTACAAAAGCCAATTCTTACACTGGGAAGGAAACAAGCTACCGGGGACCGGTTTCTGGCATTTCAGCCTCTTCGGCCCGGCTTGCTTGAATCCTGATGGTGCAATGAGCAAGGGACTCACATCTGAGCATACCCTTCCACGCTTAGGGTGGACAAAAATATTTACAACAAGGGGTGGTGAGGGACAGAGTCTCTGAATTAAACAGAATACTCTCACCCAGTCAAGAGATCAGGGCTAGATCCAACACCGTTTTTTAGCTCACTGCACCATCCCAGTTTCAGAACCTGGCTGTATGCAAATTAGTCTGTTCCTGTCCCAGTGCATGATGGGAACAGGGCAAACCAAACTACAAAAGCCAATTCTTACACTGGGAAGGAAACAAGCTACCGGGGACCGGTTTCTGGCATTTCAGCCTCTTCGGCCCGGCTTGCTTGAATCCTGATGGTGCAATGAGCAAGGGACTCACATCTGAGCATACCCTTCCACGCTTAGGGTGGACAAAAATATTTACAACAAGGGGTGGTGAGGGACAGAGTCTCTGAATTAAACAGAATACTCTCACCCAGTCAAGAGATCAGGGCTAGATCCAACACCGTTTTTTAGCTCACTGCACCATCCCAGTTTCAGAACCTGGCTGTATGCAAATTAGTCTGTTCCTGTCCCAGTGCATGATGGGAACAGGGCAAACCAAACTACAAAAGCCAATTCTTACACTGGGAAGGAAACAAGCTACCGGGGACCGGTTTCTGGCATTTCAGCCTCTTCGGCCCGGCTTGCTTGAATCCTGATGGTGCAATGAGCAAGGGACTCACATCTGAGCATACCCTTCCACGCTTAGGGTGGACAAAAATATTTACAACAAGGGGTGGTGAGGGACAGAGTCTCTGAATTAAACAGAATACTCTCACCCAGTCAAGAGATCAGGGCTAGATCCAACACCGTTTTTTAGCTCACTGCACCATCCCAGTTTCAGAACCTGGCTGTATGCAAATTAGTCTGTTCCTGTCCCAGTGCATGATGGGAACAGGG
This sequence comes from Lissotriton vulgaris, assembly GCF_964263255.1. NCBI lineage: Eukaryota > Metazoa > Chordata > Amphibia > Caudata > Salamandridae > Lissotriton > Lissotriton vulgaris. Next base: position 72,199,559 of record NC_141686.1, read on the forward strand.
CAAACCAAACTACAAAAGCCAATTCTTACACTGGGAAGGAAACAAGCTACCGGGGACCGGTTTCTGGCATTTCAGCCTCTTCGGCCCGGCTTGCTTGAATCCTGATGGTGCAATGAGCAAGGGACTCACATCTGAGCATACCCTTCCACGCTTAGGGTGGACAAAAATATTTACAACAAGGGGTGGTGAGGGACAGAGTCTCTGAATTAAACAGAATACTCTCACCCAGTCAAGAGATCAGGGCTTGGTAGTTTAGTCTGCCCTGTTCCCATGATGCACTGGGCCAGGGACAGACTGATTTGCATATAGCCAGATTCTGAGCTGGGATGGGGCAGTGAGATAAATAACGGTGATGGATCAAGCCCTGATCTTTGGACTGGGTAAGAGTGGTCTGCTCAATTCAGACACTCTGTTCATCACCACCCCCTTTTGTAAATCGATTTTGGCCACTATAGGTGTGGCAGGGTATACTCAGACATGAGTCCCTTTCTCACTGCTCCATCAGGATTCAAGCAAGCCGGGCCGAAGAGGCTGAAATGCCAGAAACCGGTCCCCGGTAGCTTGTCTCCTTTCTGGTAAAGAATTGGCTTGGTAGTTTAGTCTGCCCTGTTCCCATGATGCACTGGGCCAGGGACAGACTGATTTGCATATAGCCAGATTCTGAGCTGGGATGGGGCAGTGAGATAAATAACGGTGATGGATCAAGCCCTGATCTTTGGACTGGGTAAGAGTGGTCTGCTCAATTCAGACACTCTGTTCATCACCACCCCCTTTTGTAAATCGATTTTGGCCACTATAGGTGTGGCAGGGTATACTCAGACATGAGTCCCTTTCTCACTGCTCCATCAGGATTCAAGCAAGCCGGGCCGAAGAGGCTGAAATGCCAGAAACCGGTCCCCGGTAGCTTGTCTCCTTTCTGGTAAAGAATTGGCTTGGTAGTTTAGTCTGCCCTGTTCCCATGATGCACTGGGCCAGGGACAGACTGATTTGCATATAGCCAGATTCTGAGCTGGGATGGGGCAGTGAGATAAATAACGGTGATGGATCAAGCCCTGATCTTTGGACTGGGTAAGAGTGGTCTGCTCAATTCAGACACTCTGTTCATCACCACCCCCTTTTGTAAATCGATTTTGGCCACTATAGGTGTGGCAGGGTATACTCAGACATGAGTCCCTTTCTCACTGCTCCATCAGGATTCAAGCAAGCCGGGCCGAAGAGGCTGAAATGCCAGAAACCGGTCCCCGGTAGCTTGTCTCCTTTCTGGTAAAGAATTGGCTTGGTAGTTTAGTCTGCCCTGTTCCCATGATGCACTGGGCCAGGGACAGACTGATTTGCATATAGCCAGATTCTGAGCTGGGGTGGGGCAGTGAGATAAATAACGGTGATGGATCAAGCCCTGATCTTTGGACTGGGTAAGAGTGGTCTGCTCAATTCAGACACTCTGTTCATCACCACCCCCTTTTGTAAAGCAAAATAAATCCAGCATAGCATCAAAAACACAGGGGGGAGAGGCAAAAAGTTAGGGAAAACTACGCCAAGGATGCCAGGTCCAACAATAACCAAAACAAGCGTTTCGTCCCAGTGATATTCCAGAGGGTTTAATACCTTATGGGTTCCTATTAGATGAAATGTCATGTCCATAGTCTGACCTACATGTGGTAATACCTTAATTGTATGGTTTTTTTCTGCGTAAGGACTGAATTTAGTGATCCAACTGGGCGTGTTCTAAAACTTTATATTCTGCTGTCACAGTCTTTTCAAACTCTAGTGCTGTAGATGTCTTTCTTTCTTTTTTTAGCACCCAGGATGATATGCTGTATAGCTAAAAAAGTATAATGTCCCAAAGGTGCGACCGGTTGCATTGCAAATGCTTGTTTTAGAGGCTGTTACCAAAGGTGAAAACCATTACCTACTGGAGCAGACAAAAGCTAACTTCAAAGGCAAAACTAGATCTTAGTTTAAAAAATAAGACTTTTGAGGGATCAAGAGGGATATTTATTCATATGATTGTTTATACATTTTGGGGTTGTTTCACAGTACATCAATATGTCTTTTCGACCCTTTCAGAATTCAGATGCTCTAGGGAGGAGGGTGGCTCGTGGGTGTTGGGGTGGCAGGGAAAACAGATAAAGCAGGGAGATGGAAGTAGTGAATCGATGCAGAAGTCCAAGTTTATCACGGAATTCTTGTAGGTTCGAAACAAATGAAAAAGCGATCTGGCAATAAAATTGCATCCTTTCACGTGAAATACATTTCTTGGTATTCAGTTAACTGTTCCGTAATATATACATGGTTAACTATCAAAAGTCTGAGTTAAATATTAACAATCTTTTGGCTAAATAGTAAAAACCAAAAAGTATTGTCTAAAACGCCTAAATTATCATAATATATCAGGTCATCCACAGCTATGATATTCCATCCTCAAACAGCTGTCAGACTATAGGTATCGGTCTGTGTGACAAATTGCTTTGTCAGAAGCGAATAAAAACGGACCATTAGAAAAAGAAGACACTGAAAATGCCTGTCTTTGATCTGATAATAGCTCTGGTTCCTAATAGCCCACGTGAGAATTTGAAAATTGCACCAGGCGTTTGCAAACCTGCAGGCTGAGAAGAAATGTAATCAAATATTGGATTTCTCCCTACACAAAAAGTGAGACTGATGAGAAATAATAACAGACATTCCTTTAAGGGAGATGAGGCTTCCTGATTGTGCACTGGAGACCGGGCTGTAATTGGGGCCGGGCCTGCCCGGTCTCAGACTCAGCAGTGATTACAAACTGACTTTGGAACAGGTCGCTTTCAGACCCTATGATCATGCCCTGACCTTAACAGGCGAAAATGCAGACCGATTTTCTTACTATGACTATAAATACTCTTAAAATAATCCACCTCAGCAAATCAGTTCCTGTTTTACATTTAACGTTTTAATGTATCTCGCATTCCTTAGGAGTGTTTGCTTTTTCCAGATGTTGCGCTCTGTATGTTTTTCATGCAACATATGGCTCCAGTATAGTTCATTCTGTGAATTAAATCACATCCGGGTGTCAGGATGAGGTAAGTTTGTGCGTGGTTCTTTTTGGGATGAGAAAATGCTTGTGCATTGATAAACTACATCTTGATATGGATAATTCAAGTACTAGAGTTGACGCAACACACTACTGAACCTGCCCCTTGGCTAGCCCTACTGGGATCTGTACAAAACATATCCAAATCACTGCGCTGCTTCATGGCCACTGCCTGGCTCTTTGCCAAGAGGGAGATGGCTATACTTTGGGAAGCAAACATCCACCTACCCCAAAGGCTTGCACTAAAAGCTTATACATTGCAACACCTATAGTGAGCTCTAAGCATCTCTCCAGCCGCCCACTTCTAGACCTAAAAATAGCTGGCAACCATTGAGGGACTACCGTCTAACAATGACCGCTTCAGATACCACTCAATCTCTATAGACAACCTCCCTCATGCACTAAGGCATCACATACAGGGGTGGCTCTTCCGCGGTGGTAGAAAAGCGTGGCCCCACTGGCTCAGAGCAAGCAGCAAAAGAATAAAATGATATTTTGTTATTGTTTTATTATTATGCTGTGGACTCAGTCAGCGTGTGCAGGTAGGGGTAGGGGCAAGGCATGGGAGGGCGGAGGAAGAATGCTCCGTGCACTCCTTAAGTGCTCATGTGTGTTTGTCCGACTGGCTCAGGCTGATCAAAACGCACATGCGCAGTTAACTTTCTCTAACCCGGCTGTATTGAACAGCCGGGTCAGAGAAACCCTAGAGAGTCCCGGAGCAGAGCGTCTTTAGAGCCTGCTCAGGCTAATCAGCGTGGGGATTGGACAGTAAGTCTGTGACTTAGGGCCATATGTATCAACACATTTCCCCATTGACACAGAATGGACAAAACCCTTTGATACATCTGGCCCATTGTCATGGTGTCTGCTGAGACAAGGAAATCCCAGCACCAATGCTCGACGTGAGTTAAGTTTAACTTTTTTAAATTATTTATATAGTCCCTCCCCTCTCCAACCCCCCTCACCCCCTCCCCCACACTTTTGTATGTGGTGGCTGCCACTGATCACATGTGCTGCTACACGAACTTGGTGGATGACAAGAGACTACTCCAAACTTATGTATCCATTTACAATGACCTGTGAGGTTATAGTTTTTTTTATGTCTGTTTCACTTCCTGTGTCTCGCCTGATGTCTGTGATATGTAACAGAAGATATTGTATTGCTATTCCCCATCTGCAAACATGTGGTTTAATTTGTATGGTACTATAATATTGAAAAATAAAGTTTTTTCAAAAAGTACAATGCTTCAGATAATACCATATCGTGTTTTTGTACAACTGTATATAGTATGGTGAACACAAAATTGAAAGGCATACAGCATACTAAACTTATCACATATGCCCTACCATGAGGTAATGATGGGCATGTACTAGATATAGAATGCTACATTTTTCACCACTGCACTTTGGCACCATGAAGGGAATGATATGCATGTACCAGACATGGAGTGTTTAAATACTTCACAACCACACCATGACACCCAGATTACACTAACACTAGTTAAACTAGTGTAACACTAAATGTTAACAATAACGTAATACAATGACATTCATTACATTTCCCATATCATAGCATGTCTCTTCACTGTGACTGACTCTCAGAGAGAATTTTTAGTGCACTATGGACATATCAATCAGATTGTTATTAATACAACCAACGCTGTAGATTACATTTAACAACACATGTAGCGATTATCAGGCAAAACATGTGATCCTGTAGCACACACATTGCACAATAATACAGAAGTTTTAATTTTAATTGGTTATTTTTATAATAATTGATTTGGAACTACGCTTCTCATTATGCCTCATTGAGGGCATCATGGGCTTGAGCCTTATAAACTGAAACTGATGAGAGACTCACTAATCGTGAGAAATACCAGTTGAGTTGAATGAAATATGTGGGTGTGATTGTCTTGGGAAATAAATATTTTGAAAATTGAAGTTCCTTTAGTGCAGTGAACCTTTGTATCATATTGGAGATTGTTATATAATCGAGCTCCAGAGCTAAGGCTTAAAACACTGTGAATTTCCAACAGTGCCTGTCAGTGCATCTTAAATGTGTTAATACTACATGCACACATATGATCATTGCCCTCTTTGTAGAGCAAACTGAACGATGGTCACATTTGTACCAATTATAATTATAGGAAACTTTGTGAAGAAGATACAATGCTGTTGAAATACTAATAGTGTCACAGGAAAAGAAAACAAAAATGCAGTACTTACAGGTGAGTGTTTGGGATGTGTGTGTGTTGGGGGATGATGAATTGGGGAACATGAAATTAATTATATGCAGAAAGAGAAAGGACGGTGATGACAAGGAAACAGATGAAGAGGTATGTAGATGGAAAATTTACCTCCCACAGGCTTTAACAATGTTTAATTCACTGTTGTATATTTTCAGAATTCAATCATTTTGATCATCCTCTATAGCGGTATATTACTACATTTCTACTTCTAAATTTAATTTGAACATTTACCTATATGCTACATTTATTTACACTTGCCATTTTGAGTTTCTGTCTTGTTGCATGTGGACCACCTGCCTGTGTGTTTGTTGTTACATTTTTGCATATTCACTGACAGGCGTGATTTCGCCTAAGGCATAATTATGGATAATATTGCCTAATGGTATTGCAAATCACTGATGGGTAGCATCACGTGCCTGCCCATGTAGTGATGCCTCTCACCTGCTGTCTCTCTCTTTTACAGAGGGTTCGTATAAACGTACTTGTATACGGTAAACCCTACACCATACGGGTGATTTTTAGATGGCTACTGTACTGAACATTGTACCTGTAATCTCAATCAACTGTAGATTAGGTTTAGTTATGGACCTGATGAACTGCCAAGATCTACTGTAACTATTAAAAGCAAGAAACATGTTGACCCCTGTTTTCACCACATTTTGAGCGGTAAAGGATCATCGTTTCCAGCACAGCCACACACTGTTTTTACTCATGACAAGAGTACTTGCTTACTCAAAACATGATGTGTTCCTCTTAGTCATTTGTAAACCAAATAGGGCCCGATTCACAGAACTAACTTTAGACAAAATCCTAAACTTACTACTTTTGGCATTCACAGAAGTTAGGATTTTGTCTTAAGACAGACTTAAGACAGACTTAAGTTAGGATTCTGTCTTAAGTTTATCTTAAGACAAAATCCTAACTTCTGTGAATACCAAAAGTAGTAATTTTAGGATTTTGTCTCAAATTAGTTCTGTGAATAAGTCCCTCAGTCACTAATCTACACACACTGCACCTCCACACACACACCATCACAGCTCTTTAAAACTTCAAAAGATCTCCGGCAAAGAGCCCATTCGAGGGTCCCGTTGGGCATTGCAGCACACCAGCCCTGTAAGGAGCTGCCCGATAATGAAGCATGACACCCATTTGGGTGTGTGAGGGCTATGCTTCTGAACAGTTAGATCCCCGTGATCTGCTTTATCGGACCTGTTACCCTGCTCTCCTCCACTCTATTCTGCACTGGAACTGCATACCTTTTTGTAAATAGAAATACAGAAAGAGTCACAGGAAAGGGAAACAAAAATGTATTGCTTACATGTGATTTCTGGGGATGTGTGTGTGAGGAGATGAGGAAGTGGGGGAAATGAAATGAAGTACATGCAGAAGGAGAAAGGACGGTGGTGACAAGGAAACAGATGACGAGATATGTGCATGGAAAGTTTCTCTTCCACAAACTGGTTCATATTTTCAGAATTAAAACATTTGAATACTAATCATTCACTATGAAATCATTGTTGTTACTAACTTATTTGATACTGCTAACAAGCAGTGGTTTGTTTTAGGCGAAGGTCCATTGTGTGATGTCTAATGCAAGAGGAGAAGACTGGCTGAAAGGGAACCAAAGAACGGTCATGAGGTAGGCAGTGTGATGCATGGGATTTTACTTTACATGTTTTCAGCCACACCTTTAATTTCATAGGCCATGCCTCTTGAAAAGGATTCCTAAGTAGGTTTCTTGGCTGCAACCCTTTTAGTGATACTAACCGTTTGCACCCCACTTAACAAACTTTTTGGGAACTTTCCGACAGCCCTGTTTTCCTTTCTAAAGGAGCAAAGCCAAGAGTCTGAAACTAATGAATGGCCTCAGCATAACATGCTGTGCTTGTTCAAACTGGCCCTTCAGGCAGATTCACTACATTGGGCTTGAGGTTCACAATTTGTTTGTACCTTGCCTGTGGGGGCTGAAAAGCTTATTTGAATCCTGAAGGATGAGCACTGGCAATCCCTGGGTTCACTCCTTTATCATAGTGTCCTTTGCATCTCAGGACTTAGAAACAAAGGCTAACAAAACCAATAGTTGGGGAGCTTGTATATCGAATTTCCTTTTCAAAGGCATAAAAGATACAAAGAACAGGTGCAGTATGGACAGCAGCAACTGAGCTTTCTTCAGAACAGGTACATTAAAGGCGTTAGTGCGTCATGATCCCCTCAAATATACAAAACTTAAACAGCAAAGGCAACAGAAAGCAAGGACAGAATGAATACAGCACAAGCAGTAACCAACCAAGCTTCCCTGGCACACAGATGAGAGCTGCATGACTAGTTCAATGGCCTTCGGAATAGTAATACCACAAACAGCAGCAGTACAAGCAGCACTCACATACAAAAAACAGGAGAGAGCACTAGAGAAGCCACCAGGTCTGGTTTGAACCAGGCACTTGGAATAATGACAGAGAATGTGGACTTATCTGGTGAAACAGAGATTCCAGAGTACCCCTGTTAGCCCATTCCTTTCACACAATAGTTAAGGGACAGAGTTTCCGCACCCCCTCACCAGTGTTGCAGACCTAGATGTCCCACGCTGTTCCTTATAATAGTGAGAGCTACGGGGAGGGCTGGGACTTATGTCACTGAGAGAGCGCAAACTGACCAAAATGTAGAAATACATCACACTTACACGTAGTAAGCACAAATCATGAAGAGAAATGCCATGAGTGCTGATAGTATCCATAGTTATATTCTGAAATGTGTAGTTAATATAGAAGTTTAAATAGAAGTGGAACTAATACAGAAATGTGTGAAGTAATACGATTTTATTAAGCGTGATAATTCCTGAATCCATGTTGTGTAGCTGCTAAAATGTAAGATGGCATATGGAAAGTTGAAATGTGGTAGGCCTCAGGGCCAGAGCAAGACGGGAGGGGGAAGGTGATTAAAATTCACAATATGGATTGCACTAATGTTTAGTATTAATGAGTAGGCTTTTTGATTTATAGATGTGTTTACCGAAATCAGTAGAATATGAGTACTAACATGCTAATAATTAAAGAAGAAGTTGAATGCTATAAAATATAGTAGAGCTGGAAAGCTTTAAATGTTGATTTATACGTATTAGTCTGGGTCGAAGAATGTTGCAATGCGGTTGGAAAACCATGAGAATTGGGATTAGGCTGCAGATGTCTGTCTGGAAGAGAAAAGGGGGTATTCAATTATTAATATAATGAATAGAAGCTTGTTCAAGAAATGGACCAGACATGGAGGAGGGTTCCGGAATGTTTAAGGGGTATCAGCGGGCCGGAGACGAGTCTGAGAAGCAAGGTCGACTCTAACCACAAGGCCTCATCATGGAAACAGCCAGAAGCTACACCACGTGAGGGGCGTCTCACGAGGGGCGTCCTAAATGTTGTTGTATTTTTGTATTAGGGACAGCACCCCTGGGGGGAGTTAGAGCAGACGCCTGAGGATCCTTTAGAGAGCGGATGGGTAGGCAGAGAGGGGCCATGATTGGAGAACTATAGGTTTTCACCAAGAGTTCGAGAGTGAGTGGCTTCCCTTGGGAGTCATTCACTGCTGACACCTTTGATAGATTGAGACCTGGTTAAGTAGGGATACCATCTAGAGCAGGGTAGGGAAAGCCTAACCTGTATTTTCCTTCCGCCTGTAAATGAGTGATAGATTTCAATATGTGTCTATGCTAACGGCACTATTGTTTTTAGAACTGGTATTGATAGTTTCCGTTGTTCGTCTGAGGGCTTTCAGAGAACACGTGTACGTAGTTGGGCCCGTGTATCTGGTGAATCTCATCTTGAGATGCTTGTACTTGCAACTTATAATAAATCTTTGAAAGCTAGAAGTTGTTTGTGATCCTTTGAAGCAGAGTCCTTTACTGGGGGAACTAACTTGGTAAGAGATGCACTTTCTTTCCTCAATGACAGGCAATAAAGATTCAGTCGGCCAGACCGGGGTTTTAGATCGATAGTGATAAGGTATTGATCAAAATCTCAACCCTTCCAGTTGGTAGCTATAGAGAATGGTTGCCTTCTTGAGGAAGGTGATCTAGGCCAGGTTAGATTACCCCAAGCCCCCTAGAGACCGATGATCGGAGGAACCGCCCGCGGAAGAAGGACCGGATGACGTGAGACAGAAAAGCAGCAGTATCGGTCGAGAGTGAGTATAAAGGGTCATGCGTGTTAAGATTGCGGTGTTTTGTATTGTATCTATGTTGTAATGTTTGGCGGAGTTGAATGACTGTAGAGAGACTGTGGAACAGGTTGTGAGCGCGCGCAACCGGTGGAAATCTTAGGCTCAAGGAGAGCTTAAGTGGTTCGGGTGTATCGGACACCCAGAAGTAATTGTTAACCAGGGTGAAGGGGGTCATGAGGTACCAGTGACCACCCGAAGGACCAGATAGGGGGAGTGAGTGCGCGAGTAACAGACGCTGGTCGGAAGTTACTGTGTGCGTAAAGAACCTATCAGAGTGACGACAGACATCTCGTCAGTTGTGTTGATAATTACAGATAGACTGTGGACGTACAGTCGAGGGAAGTGACCGCTTGGTCGGAAGTAGTCATTTTTCGGAGTATGAATGGGACGCATGCATGACCGCGAGGAGAGCTGAGAAAGGAGGGGTGCTGCTGCGAAGCGGAGACTAGTGACGTCAGAAAGTGCCGCGCTGGGATTGGCCGGCCGGGGAAAGACCGCGCTGCGATAGGCCAGCTAGCTAAGCCGCGCTAGGATTGGTGGATTGTCATCAGGAAGTAAACAAAGTATTCAAGCTGGAAATTTTGCGCATAATTATGAAGTGTTTTAAATGGTTAAGAGCGCTGTTTAAAAGAGAGCGCAGGGGATCGTATGAAGGGGAAGAAGCCCCGCCGGAGGGTACGCCAGCTCATTACATGGGGACAAATGTTGGGCTGCACACGATTCTGTGGATCTCAGAGTGGAGTAAGATGACAGATGGAAATGAGGAACTCACGTTCCCGAAGTACGGGACGTATAGATTAGAGGTGCTACACAGATTAAAAGCAATTATGACCTCTACGAGACCCTTGCCTAGACCAACTCAGTTCGAAGCCCTTAATGCATGGATTAGGGCAGCGCATGAGAAGAACATGAATAGACGGCAAGAAAGAGTGAAACGTTCGGTAAGAGCAGTACAGGATTCCAAGTGGGATGAGGATGCTAAACGATGGAGGGTGCATAACATGGAAGTAAATAAATTGTATCCAGTGTTAGAGATGCCCGGGAATAAAAACCCCCTAGAAGAGGATGACGAGAGCGAGACAGAGGATAGCCTGATAAACAGATTATTGACAGACAGGCCGCCTCCGTATAACAGAGCAGGGGGAGATGCCGAGAAAGGGGGGGGCAATGCAGGAGAGCATGGGCCGCTTCCCAGTTCCGAATGGGATCCTGCTGCAAAGAAAGAACTGTCCCAGCCTAGCCAAGTGCAACAGGTGGTCGGGAGGTTTGTGGTGCAAAGAGCGCCAGAAATGGAGTGTGCCACATCCTACGCGTTACCTGATGCACTACAAGTACCGGTTACCATAGGTCCTATGGTATCGGTATATGATCCAGACAGGGCTAGAGGGGAGGAACGAGTACGGAGGGACAGAGAAAGAGCAGAGATGGCAAGGAGGAATGATACGATCAACTCCTCAAGCCAGTTGCCGATACCAAGAGATTGGAGCACCCCAGTACCCACGGCAGGGGATCTGGGGGACATTAGATACCCAGAGGATATGAGGGGACCAGGACGGAAATCCTTTCAGGAGTTAAATGAGTACATGAAGAAGTGGGATGAGGCAGTAGAGGCTCACAAGAACATCATAACTGCGGAAGCTGAAAGGGAAAGGCAGGACAGCAGAGCCCGGACTCACTGCGGGGCTGAAGAGAGCAGTCCGGAGTGGGACGGGAGGGAGAAAGACAGTAGGAGAGGCACCCATTGGGCCCGGAGTGGAGGTAGATCAGACCTGGAAAACGGAGGGGTGTCTCGCCCAATACGTAGTGATGAAGACAGAAGGGCTCGGGAGTACAGAGACAGCTTTAAGTGTATCCACTGCGTGCCAGACAATAGAGAACAGAGTGGGAGTTGCGAAAGGCCGCACCATAGTCCCTGTGATGACGGACATGAGCGCAGCCCAGGGAATATGGGAAACCAAGAAGGATCGTATCAGATACTGAGTGATACAAGGCCAAGAGGGGATGGGGACCGAAGGGAGAATAACAGGGAGTCCTACTGTGAGAAAAGAGGAGAGAACGGACAGAGTAAGGTAGGGGGTAACAGGCCTGTGTTCCATCACCTTCCAAGATCGGATGGCCGAGCATGGGATCTGGAGAGATGGGAACAAGAGAGAGCACTCCCCAACTCTCCCGAACCCAAACGAAGGGCCCGGAGTTGGGATGGGAGAGACACCTGTGAACCTCCCTCGAAGGAGATATTACGAGCAGAAATAAAAGCCAAAAGGCTCGATGTCTCCAGCTTAAAGTCAGATCTGGATGACATGGTAGATGGTACCCTGCCCTTAGAAAGAATAGACATGTATGAGCAGGGTGAAATTCTGTTCATGGCAAAGGACGTAACTCGAAAGGCGAGAGCAACCCATGAGAAATTAGTGGAACTAGCAGGCAAGTACATGGTAGACCTGTCAAGAACCAAAGCCTTACAGGGCAACCACAGGCTACATTACACAGACCGAGACCTAGATGAGAGGCGAACCATCGGATTGAAAACACACATAAGGGAACTGATCACTGGAATAAGGACATGGAGGGCCCTAGATAAGTGGGAAGAGAGGTGGTCCAAGAGAGGGACCGTCAGGAGAAGCACACTTATGATGACACCAGGAGGACAGCAGGGAGTAGAGACATACCCTTTGAGGGAAGTCGCAAATGGGACCTATGTCCACGTCCCTTGGAGTAGGGGGGATTTAGCTGCTTTTACCACCTCTTTCCCCAAATTGCGGGAAAACCCAGTGGAGTGGTATAAGCAAGTTGAGAGATTCGTAAAAATCTCAAAGGTCTTATGGATAGATTTGAACACGCTGTTTGACATAGTAGTGCCAGGAGATTTGTGGACCGCATGCAAGGTTAGCGCTGAGTGGCCCACCATAGAGCCCGAGAGAGATGCTAAGACTAATGGGCCGTCCGAGAGTGTGATGGCAAAGTTCGAGAGAGTAATGACTTGGCTGAAAGATAAAGTGCCAATGCAAGACATAGATTGGGTAAAAATTGACCGAACCAGACAGGAACCCAAAGAGACAGTTCACGAATACTATGAGAGATTGCTGAAGGCGTTCAAACAGTATAGCGGTCTGGATGTAATGGATCCAAAGGACATAGGGCAGTTTGTGTCCAAATTCGTCTTGGGTCTGAGACCGGATATTAGTTTAATGATACAGCAACACTTGATCTGTTGGCAAAATAAACCCCTAGACGAAATACTGAGGTATGCCAGGTACTGCTGTGATGAGATAGACTCCAAGGCTAAGAAACTAAAGGAGAAACTGATGGTGGTACAGATGCAGGCAGCAGGGAAGGGGGGACAGCAGCAACAGCAACCGGGAACAGGTACTGGAGGAAAGAAACAGTACAGTCAGAACAAGGACAATGGGGAGAACTCCACCTTTAGGCCCAGGATAGATATAACTGCCTTAAAGAAAACAACTAGGTGCCACCAGTGTAACGAGGTGGGACATTGGAAACGCGAGTGTCCCTATAATGTTGAGATAGGAGACGAAGAGGTAGAAGAGGAAGCGACCCAGAGTGCGCCTGCAAGAGGGGTAACGCAGTACCAGGGAAAGGTGCTCAAAGGGGGGGGGGCCACCTCCCCGAGCTCAGTTCCCACAGCCACCCAGATTAGGGACTATGGGTAAGACCTATAGACAGATGCCACTGTTTGTCGGGGGAGAGGAATGTTATTATGTGGACCCACTAACTGGACAGAGGGTAGAAAGGGATGACTGCACCCTCGGGGCAGCTCTGGAGGTAGATCAGAGGGGACCCTACGTTGAGGCCGAAGTGGCAGGGTTCCCCACGACCTTTCTCGTGGACACAGGAGCCACCAGATCCACGATCAGGTCAGCCGCAGTGCCAGGCCTGCCCATGTCTGGAGAGACCATACAAGTGGTGGGGGTCGCTAACAGGAGAATGACCAGTCCTCTGACGGAACCCGTGCAGGTGAAAATAGGGAAGTACAGTGATGAGCACCAGTTTGTGGTTTGCGATTCTAGTCCTGTATGTCTGTTAGGAAGAGACCTTTTATGCAAATTGAACTGCACTATATACTGTACACCGCAAGGAGTGGAGGTACTGACAAATGATGATGATGCTGACTTTAAAGTCGCCAACTCCAGAATATGTGTGGAACTGTATCCCACTTTGACAGTAGACGAGCTCCCCTGGGATCTGAGAGAGACCGTTGCTCCAGAAGTATGGGATTTCACTGGGGAAGAGATTGGGTTGGTGAAAGGAGTAGACCCAGTGAAAATTGTAGTGAAACCACATGCTGAGTTCCCAAGAACCCCTCAGTATAAATTGACCCCAGAAACGATTGCAGGCATACAACCCGTGATTGAGTCCATGATTAAGCAGGGAATACTAAAGGAAATCGTGGGTAGTCCATGTAACTCCCCGATTATGGGTCTGCAGAAACCAAATGGGAAATTCCGGATAGTGCAGGACCTCAGAAAGATTAATAACATAGTCGTTTCGTGTTGTCCAGTGGTACCAAATCCATCAGTGATACTGTTTCAGATACCGTTCCAAGCAGAATGGTTCACTGTAATTGATCTTTGCCAGGCTTTCTTTTCGATCCCTTTGGACGAAGAAAGCCATTTTCTTTTCGCATTTAAGCTGGAAGGTCGCGTCCTAACATGGTGTCGTATTCCTCAGGGGTATACAGAGAGCCCATCGATCTTCAACCAGCTCCTGAAGAGAAATCTTGAAAGTCTAGTACTGCCCCAGAGGTCAGTTCTGGTCCAGTACATAGACGACCTCCTTGTGGCGTCAGAGACAGAGGAAGCTTGCAGGGAAGACTCTATTGCTTTGTTAAACCATCTAGCCGAAAATGGGCATAAGGTGTCCCCGGGAAAATTGCAGTACTGCCTGACAGAGGTACAGTACTTGGGACACAGAATTGAGAAGGGGAAACGGAAGGTGTCACCAGACAGGATAGAGGCCATCATGAAGATGAATGCGCCTAAAACGCAGAGAGAAGTCAGGATGTTTCTAGGAATGGTGGGATATTGCCGACAGTGGATCGCAAACTTTTCACTGAAAGCAAAGCCCTTACAAAAACTGACGCACAAGGAGGTGAGTGATCCGGTACCATGGGACAAAGACTGTTTGATGGCGTTCCTGCAGCTGAGAGAGGACTTGTGTCGTGCTCCGGCTCTGGGAATGCCAGATTACGATAAACCATTCTTGCTCTATTGCTGTGAGAGAGAGGGATGCGCGCTGTCTGTGTTAGTCCAAATCCATGGGAATGCCCGTAGACCAGTCGCGTATTTCTCGGCTACTTTAGACCCAGTAGCCGCAGCGTTGCCCGGATGTCTCAAATCCGTTGCCACAACAGGTGTCAGCATTGAGAGGTGTGAGAACATTGTAATGGGGCACCCGTTAGAGGTGCATGTGCCCCACTCTGTTGAATTGTTGATGACCAGGACCAAAACCCAGCATCTGACGAATAGCAGGCTCACGCGCTATGAGCAAGTTATTCTTGCTGCAGAGAACGTGACCCTCAGGAGATGCTCTGTTTTGAACCCTGCCACCTTGATGCCACTTCCAAACGATATTGAGGGTGATGATGAATGTACAGACCATGACTGCCTCGATGTGACTGAACTATGCACCAAACCAAGACCCGACATCGTAGATGAGCCACTGACCGACCCCGATGAAATTTTCTTTGTCGATGGCTCATGTGTAAGAGACGAAGTTGGGCAGTTAAGAGCAGCTTACGCTGTTTGTACAATTACTGGAGTAGTGGAAGCTGGATGCCTGGAAGGAGTACACTCCGCTCAGGTAGCCGAGATTATTGCCCTGACGCGTGCCTGCCTGGCAAGCAATCAAATCCGAGTCACCATATACACTGACAGTCAATATGGTTACGGGGTAGTTCATGATTACGGGCAGTTGTGGTCTCAAAGAGGTTTCATGACCTCTTCAGGCTCTCCCATTCGCAATGGAGAGTTTGTGCGCCTGTTGTTGGAGGCATTGCAATGTCCAGCAGGTATCGCAGTTGTGAAGTGTACCGCACATACCAGAAATATGGACTTCGTGTCACAAGGCAATAGATATGCCGACGAAGTCGCACGGTATTGCGCGGAAACAGGGTACTCTTTCACCGAGGTGGAAGTGGGTGGAATAAATGTAAGGACTGAATTAGCTATGATATTGGAAACTGTTGATACTTGGGACGAACTGAAGGAGATGCAAGAAAATGCTCCTGATTGTGAAAAAGAAACATGGCAAAAGGCAGGATGTGTAGTGGGGGAGGCCCATTTCTGGGTTTCAGCAGATGGCAGAGCAGTGTTGCCCAATGAGATGGTGAGCCCAATGGCCCGACAAATACATGGTCCTGTCCACCTAGGAAGAGATGCTATGCTGAGAGTGTTTAGACAGACCTGGTACAACCCCAAGTTCAGAGTAGCAGCCGAAGCAGTGTGCCAGCGTTGTGTGACGTGCCAGCAGTTGAATGTAGGGAAAAAGACACCAGTTGCACTGAGCCACATAGGGAGGTCAGGAGGTCCATTCAACCGAATGCAGATAGATTTTATTGAAATGCCAAGGTGCAGCCGCCTCCGTTATATCTTGGTGGTTGTTTGCGTTTTCTCCAGATGGGTTGAGGCATATCCTACACGCAGGTGCGACACCCTCACAGTAGCTAAGATATTGCTTAGGGAGCTTATCCCGCGCTTCGGGGTGCCGGCCTCTTTGGAATCAGATAGGGGAACGCATTTCAACAGCTCGCTTGTGAAAATGATTTGTGCAGCTTTAAATATAGATCAAAAACTACATTGCAGTTATCGACCAGAAGCTTCAGGAATTGTGGAGCAGATAAATGGCACCATCAAGGCCAGAATTGCGAAGGTGTGTTCATCAACATCCTTGAGTTGGCCTGATGCGCTGCCATTGGTCCTTATGAGCCTCCGTAGTACCCCGGATAGGAGAACTGGTTTGTCTCCTCATGAGGTACTGATGGGAAGAGCAATGAGGTTACCTTCTGTCCCAACTGCTGCATTGATTAGCATCACAGATGATATGATCCTGGACTATTGTAAGGGGCTGTCTGACGCCATTCATTCTGTGTCCCTTCAGGTGCAGGCTGCCGAGGTACCATCGTGCCAGGACCCTTGTCATGACTTGCTTCCTGGGGACTGGGTCCTGGTGAAAAAGCACGTGAGAAGCAGCTGCTTGGATGTTCGTTGGCGTGGGCCCTTCCAGATCATCCTGACCACAAACACGGCCGTGAAGGTGGGAGGCCTGCCCAATTGGATCCACGCGTCGCACACGCGGAGAGTTCCAGCACCTCTGGAAGAAACAGCTCCTCTCTCGGATAGACGTCCAGCAACGGACCGAGAAGCCATAGAGGGGGCTAGCCAAGCTGTAGAGGTGCCAGCGGAAGCAGGGAACGAGTCTGACCAAGCTGAGGACGGTCAGTACAACAGCGAGACAGACGACGCTACTGAAGGGGAAAGTAGCTGGGAGTACGAGTCAGACGCTGATAGGTCTGACAGAGAGCGTGAACAAACGAGAAGAAGACGGAGTAGAAGGGTACGCGGAGAAGCTGATTGGCCGCAGAGAAGGAGCTCTAGCCTAAGGTCAACTCTGGAGAGAACCCTTCCTCCGATATCAGAAGACTCAGACCCAGAAGACGGTGCTCAGGGCGCTGAAGCACCGGAGTTGAGGAGGTCAAGAAGAGTGCGGGTGCCTAACAGAAGATACTCCACCCCTGAGTGGACATATCTGGCGACAGATGGCTTCGAAACCAGTGACAGGGAGGATCAGAGCGGTGGTGGTGTCCAGTTCTGAGCCCATCGTAACAGTGGAGATACGATTGTTAGTACCCGGAGTCGAACAAGAAGGGTCACTGACATTCATGCTTCCCCGTCCTCCCCGCCTCAGCAAGATAAAGGACATGTTTCTCACAGAATTGCAATTCCCTGATTTTGGTACAAAGATATCAGCCGCAGAAGAGCACAATCTTCGTCTGGAAATATTGAATTTTGCTGTCGAAGCTGCAGGCGAGCGCCTGATAGTGGATGCTTAAAAGACTTTGTAAATAAGCGTGAAGAAAAGAAGATTACCTAGCGCCTAGGAAGCAGAGAATCTTAGGGACTTTCCCTGAGTTGATGGAGAAGGGCTAGGGTTGTCTATATTGAACTAAAAGGAACTTTGGCGGAAAAGGTTGTCAGCTTCCAGTTGCGTGGTTCTCAAGACAAAAGGAGTAAAGAGACTGTAAAGGAACGAAAAAAAAAGAAAGGAACTTTGTGCTGAGTTACGAGAGAGCCACACTATCTGACGAAATGGAGGCTGGTACCCAGAACCGCAGAGCGAAATGTATAATAGGTACACTAATAGTAGGAGTGATAATATTAATAGCTTTAGTAGTAACAGTCTCCTATGTAAAGGGACGTGAGGAAGAGGCAAAGGTAACTGATGTGAAATCTGTAGAGGCGCTTACACCCACCGTTGCGGGTGGGAAAGGGGAAAACACACAAGAGAAAGCGTTATTAGCTGCAGAAGCCCGCAGGTTACACGTAGATGAGTCCCAAGGTGACTTTAGGTCAAATGCTTATGCAAAATTATTGTATGAATATGTGGATGCCATGGAGGTCAAGGACTGCTATGTCTGCATGCAGTTGCCGGCATCTGTAGATGAAGGCATTCGATATCATCACCTCCCGCTGACATATGGCATTACATGTAGCTTATTGCTTAGTATATTTTATGGGAGAGATAGTTTTGAATACTATTTCTCCAATTATGACTCAGTGCTACCAGAAGTCCCAAATTATAAGCAGATGAACAAATGGGACTACTGGAAGAGTGAAGACAGATTGGCCAAGTTCTTCATTCCTTGGATTACATTAGACACTTCACATGCCCGCAGAAATAACCTGACATGTAAGGTGTCAGAGGTCGAGAAAAAGTTCATAGGGCAGGTGGATGATCGGAATAGGAGACAAAAGATTTTGAAAAAATCAGGACAAGGGAAAACAGATTGGACCGATGAAGAAAAGGTACACAAAAGAAAGGGTAGTAGTGGTCCAATAGCTTTAGATAGAACGCAGAGAGGAAAGTTATGTCTTCATAGAGCCAAAACGTATTATGAAAATGTATATGTGGGAGAAGTTAGCTGTGAACATGCTTTCAATTTAGAGTACTACACCAAGGACTTCCTGAAGGGAATGCAAGTGATTCCAAATGTATATTTCGTATGTGGAAGAAATGCTTACGTGAAGCTACCTGATAATTGGTATGGCTCATGTTACTTGGCAATTATCTTCCCTAAAATATACCATGCCCAAGACTTAGAGATCATCGAGGGCAAGACATCATCGAGGGGAAGGAGAGATGTAGGAGGTGTAGAAATGGTTGGGGATGTCTTTGGAGCTGTGTTCCCTTTTCTAGGATTAATTCTTAATGATGTTAAAATTAGACGACTAGCAACAGTCGTAGACAGGTTGTCTGCCAGTACTGCTCAGTCCTTAATGCTGGTAGAAGGAGAGATGCAATCGATAAGGGCTATGGTTCTTCAGAACCGTCTTGCCTTAGATGTCCTATTAGCAAAAGAGGGCGGAGTCTGTAAGGCTTTGAAGGTCCAAGAATGTTGTACTTACATTCCAGACAATTCGAAGCCCCTTGAAAAGGTTATTAGGAACATAACTGATATTCACAAGGAGATCGAAGACCTGAGCAGAGAAAATGTCTGGGAAAAGGTGGGCCAAGGGATAAGTGACGCTGGAGGTTGGCTCACCACCTTAGGCAAAAGTTTTGTGTGGAAAATACTAAAACCTATCATCATAATATTGATCTGTGGGATCGTGTTGTGGGGATTGGTGAGGGTATTCAAATGGTACAGATCAAGAAGGTCAGAGAGGGCTCAGAGAAAGCAGCTGCAGAGATTGGCTGCCATACAAGATAGTCAGTACCGGAGTCTGAGGGCTTTGGAAACCCAGAAACGAGTTATGCTAGCAATCACTGCAGTTTGAATATTAATGATGACCCCGAGAGGTCATCAAAGGGGGGAACTGAGAGAGCGCAAACTGACCAAAATGTAGAAATACATCACACTTACACGTAGTAAGCACAAATCATGAAGAGAAATGCCATGAGTGCTGATAGTATCCATAGTTATATTCTGAAATGTGTAGTTAATATAGAAGTTTAAATAGAAGTGGAACTAATACAGAAATGTGTGAAGTAATACGATTTTATTAAGCGTGATAATTCCTGAATCCATGTTGTGTAGCTGCTAAAATGTAAGATGGCATATGGAAAGTTGAAATGTGGTAGGCCTCAGGGCCAGAGCAAGACGGGAGGGGGAAGGTGATTAAAATTCACAATATGGATTGCACTAATGTTTAGTATTAATGAGTAGGCTTTTTGATTTATAGATGTGTTTACCGAAATCAGTAGAATATGAGTACTAACATGCTAATAATTAAAGAAGAAGTTGAATGCTATAAAATATAGTAGAGCTGGAAAGCTTTAAATGTTGATTTATACGTATTAGTCTGGGTCGAAGAATGTTGCAATGCGGTTGGAAAACCATGAGAATTGGGATTAGGCTGCAGATGTCTGTCTGGAAGAGAAAAGGGGGTATTCAATAGAAGCTTGTTCAAGAAATGGACCAGACATGGAGGAGGGTTCCGGAATGTTTAAGGGGTATCAGCGGGCCGGAGACGAGTCTGAGAAGCAAGGTCGACTCTAACCACAAGGCCTCATCATGGAAACAGCCAGAAGCTACACCACGTGAGGGGCGTCTCACGAGGGGCGTCCTAAATGTTGTTGTATTTTTGTATTAGGGACAGCACCCCTGGGGGGAGTTAGAGCAGACGCCTGAGGATCCTTTAGAGAGCGGATGGGTAGGCAGAGAGGGGCCATGATTGGAGAACTATAGGTTTTCACCAAGAGTTCGAGAGTGAGTGGCTTCCCTTGGGAGTCATTCACTGCTGACACCTTTGATAGATTGAGACCTGGTTAAGTAGGGATACCATCTAGAGCAGGGTAGGGAAAGCCTAACCTGTATTTTCCTTCCGCCTGTAAATGAGTGATAGATTTCAATATGTGTCTATGCTAACGGCACTATTGTTTTTAGAACTGGTATTGATAGTTTCCGTTGTTCGTCTGAGGGCTTTCAGAGAACACGTGTACGTAGTTGGGCCCGTGTATCTGGTGAATCTCATCTTGAGATGCTTGTACTTGCAACTTATAATAAATCTTTGAAAGCTAGAAGTTGTTTGTGATCCTTTGAAGCAGAGTCCTTTACTGGGGGAACTAACTTGGTAAGAGATGCACTTTCTTTCCTCAATGACAGGCAATAACGATTCAGTCGGCCAGACCGGGGTTTTAGATCGATAGTGATAAGGTATTGATCAAAATCTCAACCCTTCCATCACTGGTGGTGCAACATAGCTGTACTGTTCCTTGATAGTCCTTGTCAAGTGCTTTCCTCTAAAGGGAGACTGTGGGTGCACTGATGGAGCTGGGACAGGACCTCAAACCATCTCTGAGGCTCGGCCAACTCTTACTTGCCTAAGAAAAGTGATGGAACACTACAGAATGGCCAGGTAGCATTCTCTGGTGAAAGTGGTGAGGTTAACTGTGCCAAAAGAGGAATGAGTCACCTGGAAAGAGACCAAAGCAATGCTGCCAGATACTCCTTCCACTTGCTGCAATAAATGGGAAGTCTACAAAAAGGGGACAAGGGGCGAATGAAGGTCCAGTATACATGCCCCCAATAGTACAAGTTAAGTCAAAGGTATACAGTTCCTAAGGAAGGGAAAGGAAAGGTTGGGCGCACCTAATGTATCAGGTCAGGGGATCTGCCCCATCAGGAGCAAGGGCCTTCATGCACCCCGAGGGGTGTCATGCTTCATCATCGGGCAGCTCCTCGTTGGGCCGTCACTGCAATGCCCAGCTAGCCCCACAGGGGGGCTCTTTGATGGAGTTCTTTTGTTTTCGCCAATGTGAAGAGTGACGTGCAGTGTGAATGCACTGAAGTGAGTAGACTGCTATGAAGTGAATTTAAAATTAACTAAAGTCAATCCAAAAATGAATTTCATGTTTGGATCGCTCTGTTACAGTAACAACAAGTGATGGCCAAAAATGGATGTAATGGTCCACATTGGCTCTGAAATCAAATGGAGTTTGACATGTTTCTTGCCATTCACATGTCAAAAAAATGATTGTGGCAATTCTTCAAGGCCGGGATAAAGTGAAGGCTAGACTACTCAAGGGTATGTCGGTCAAAGGTATGTGTGCTTTCTAAAGCCATACCTTACCCAAATAACACAAAGTATGTAGTATATCTGAAAACAATCAGTGTATAGACCGACCTGGAGGGAACAAAAAGGGGGAAAGAGGGAACAAAACATTAAGCAGCAGCTTTGAGTCAATGCATTAACATTAGCATGCTGTACATGTAAAGCTCTGCATGCTGAAGACATTACCTCATAAAGACAAATAAAGGTGGGCAGGCCCTTAGAATGGCGAGCCATTAAAGAAAAGCCTTATAACCATATCACAGAAATGATCCAACGTGATAATGAATCTAAATACCGTACTGATGCGCAGTGTGGGGACAGGCATGAGGTTACTGCCTCAATAACAAGGGGGGACAGAATTTTACTGCCGAGAAGACAGGATATGCCCCACAGTCGGTAGTGGACTGCGCTCAATCGTGTCGGTCTGCCTGGAAGACAAATAAATAAACAAACAAACAAACTAATATTGACGGGAGTTGGGTGCAGGACAGCCGAGGGTCAGTGGTGATGAAATCAATTAGGTTCGTACTCACGATTGGTTGTAGATGCTACTAGCGTGCAACCTTTCCCGATCTCTGCTACCACTGGAATGGTCGATGAATGGAGTGGGAAGCGGTTAAGAGTAATTCTATCTGTTGCGGGTGCTGGAACATCCTAGCCCATAGTGCTAGACTGGAAACTAGCATTGCAAAAATTAGTACCATGTTGGATCGGGTCTCACGTTTCGTGTATTCAGTGACTAAAGTGATAAAAAGCCAGAGGACAAGTCAGTCAGGATCATTTTAATGTGTTGTGTTAGTGGCTCTCAAATTAAGAAGCCACTAGATGTAACAGAGGGGTATGAATACCAGTGTATGTGTACTACAGCTGGGTACATGGTGAGTGGCTGAGTCCAGTGAAAGGCATTCTATTTGGGAGTATTGGGTAAGCATTTGATGGGGAGGTGGGAATCCCCACACAGTGCAAACGTGACCCAATATATAACCCAGCCCCAATCAAGGGATGGTGCGAGTGGGAAGGCTTAGTGTATTCTGCTGCATCTAGTGGCTTCTTAATTTAAAAGCCACTGATGCAACACTCACTCTTAAAATGATCCAGCCTGACATGTCCTGTGACTTTCTGTCACTTTATCCACCGAATATATACGATATGTGAGACCTGATCCAACAAGGGGCCGGTTTTTGCCATGCTAGTTTCCAGTATGCTGTCCAGAGCAACCGGCTATGAAGTTCTGACACCCGCAACAGATGGAATTACTCTTAACCACTTCCCGCTACACTCGCTGATCATTGGGCATTGCAATGCCAGCCCGATGTGGAGCTGCCCGATGATGAAGCATGGACCCCTCGGGTTGTGTGAGGACTCTTGCTCTTGATGGATCAGATCTCTTGACCTGATACATCAGGTACTCATGAGCTTTCCTTTCCCTTCCTTAGGAACTGAATACCTTTGACTGAACTTGCAATGAATGAGAAACAGTGTCAAGCGTTTACAAGAAACAAAATCAGAGCACCTTATTTACTACTAGCAGCCCGCCCGACGTTGTCCGGGGGCAATCAGGCTTCGCGCAGGCAGTCCACCAAACTTTACCGCTCCTCCCCGCGCTCCAAACGGCCCGTTCCAGTCCGCCAAAGTTTACGGATCCTCCCCTTGCTTGACCCTCCGGGGTCAATCAGGCATCGCGCAGGCAGTCTGCCAAACTTTACTGCTCCTCCCCGCGCTCCAAATGGCCCGCTCCAGTCCGCCAAAGTTTACCACTCCTCCCCTTGCTTGACCCTTCGGGGGCCATTAGGCATCGCGCAGGCAGTCCGCCAAAGTTTACCGCTGCAAAGTTTACCACTACTCCCCTTGCTTGACCCTCCGGGGGCAATCAGGCATCGCACAGGCAGTCCGCCAAAGTTTACCGCTCCTCCCCGCGCTTCTAAGTTAACCGCTCCTCCCCTTGCTTGACCTACCTCAGCCCGCTCCAGTCCGCCAAAGTTCACCGCTCCTCCCCACGCTCCTGTCTGCCGCTCCTCCAAGCGCTCCTGATGATGTCAGCACGCACGTCGTTAGCGCACACGGCCGGCGCTACTTCCAAGGGACTACTTTTTTTTGGAACGTATATTTTTTAAGGATTGTATATTTTTTTGTGGTATATAGCCTATGTCACTCTGCAGACCCTGACAATTCCAATGACGTATTGGGTGTTTGGATTGGCGCTGTGGTTCCCGAGTTTACTCGCCTCAAAGGTTCACAGTTCTGGCTTTATAATAGTAGTATAGATATAGATTGTGTCCTGCACAATGGTGCTCTTCTGTAAGAGCACTATTTAGGAGAAAGGAGAAAAGGTGAACTTTGCCCAGTTGCCATATCGTCTACTAAAGTGCTATTGAAAAACCTTTCATCTCATGTTATGCTATGTTATCATCATTTATGCAATGCACATTGACAATACTATGGCCCTGTGGCACTATGGGCTTTCTCTGTATGTATTCCAGTATTTGCTTACAGACTTGTGCATGAGTCATTTGTGTTTCTGGTGTTGTGTTTATGGTCCAGGTGTTGTACTTATGCTGCATCCCTAAAATGTGAATATTAGATATTGTGTTCAATACCAGATCATCCTAAGAGGTCATGTTAGATGGTTGGTTAGCAGTGTCTTATTAACAGAGCTATGAGTATATGTTTATAGTGCGGGAGAGAAGTGGCCTTGGTGCTTTACTATTTGCTTATGCAACACGTAGTTAAGTGGAATTCTCAATCTGTACTTATAGAGGGTGGCTATTGAACCCTGGAGGTATCCAAACACTGAGGTCACACCAGTCTTCAGTTGAAGAGCCACGTCTTGAGCCTTTTTCTGAAGTCCCAGAGTGATGGAGATGTTAGTAGGTCATTCCAAGACTTTGCGGCGAGGTAAGAAAAGGACAAACCGAGGCTGTGGCTTCAGTGAATGCGGGGAAAGAGTGGAGGGGTGAGGGAGATGGAGTGCAGTTGTCTGGCGGGTTGATGGAAGTTCAGGCAGCGGTTGATGTATGCTGGACCCTGGTTGTGGAGGGCTTTGTAGGCGTGAGTTAGCATCTTGAAGTGACAACTCTTCTGGACAGGAAGCCAGTAGGGGTTCCTGAGGTGGGGGATGATTTAGGTCCATTTGGGGAGGTTGAGGATGAGTCTGACAACTAGTTAGTCTGTGCATGATATTGGTCACTACTTGAACCGTCAGGACTGTGTTAAACATGTAAGTGATGTTCTGTTTAATATGTTCTGTTGCATTAGTCATGTTAATTTCTCCTTAGTGGTTAGTGCTGTGGAAGCAATATAATGGCTGCCTATTTGGTATGTCTGTGCTGCAGTCAATGTATTTGAAATGTTCAATCTATAAGGATTTCTTGTATTCTGTTGTCATTCTGAGTTGTGTATCTGAGAGGCTTGTACTCTTGGAGCAAGTTGATATCTAACAAGATGGCATATCTGTGCTGTGTGCGATGTATGTGGAAAGTTTATAGAATTTTTTCTGTTATTTGTCTGCCTGGCTGAAATCGCTCACTGGATGAAGGCTGTCTAATGCTGAACACTGATAACCCTGAAATTGTGATTTTCGGGAAGAGCACATCACCATGGTACTCCACCCGGTGGCCAACAGAGCTAGGACTGACCACACAAAAGAACCTCTGGATCATAATCAATAGCAAACTGGACATGACCATCCAAGTCAACGCCATTACTACCTCATGCTTCCATATGCTGAAGATGCTGAGGAAGATTTTCAATTGGCTCCCAATCAGCATCCAGCACCTTATGATCCTTGCCCTGGTCACAAGCAAGCGGAACTACAGGAACACCTTCTATTCCAGGATCAACGAAAAACTCATCAGAAGGCTGCAAACCATTCAGAACTGGGTGGCTCCAATCGTCTCTCAACCTCTCACGCCACATTTACACCACATCTGAAGGAGCTCCACTGGCTCCCCATTCAAAAACTAGCACAATTCAAACGTCTTACCCACACCTTCAAGGTACTACATAATACAGGCCCAGCATGCCACAACAATCACATCTTCTTCCACAAACCTTCCAGACACCTCCACACATCCGGACTCCTACCTGCACATATCCCATGCATACAAAAAAACAGATCTGGCAATCAAGCCTTCTCCTACATCACTCCTGCAGCATGGTTGACCTGCTGCTACACACAAGTGCCTCCTCCACACTTCTTGACCTCCACAAGTAGCTGAAGACCTGGCTTTTCGTGTAGTCCCACCTACCTGTGGCTAGAATCACAGCTGCTCAGTGCCAGGATACACTCCGGGGGGATAGTGTGCTCTACAGATCTACATAACATAATTTAACTTGTATGTGTCGCGTATTTTGGTTGTTTGTGCTGTTTGGTATGATGTTAAAGCTGACCATATGGGCTTCTGTACCATCCTGGATGTATGTGAGATGTTATATTATGTGAATTTGTAGGGAAACATCCTTTACAAAGCAACCATTACATCACACCACACTTACAACACAGTCATTACATAGCAACTAGTAACAAAAAAGAGCTGGCTCTAATCAGTAAGGCTGAGCACATAAGACAACATAACAAGGGGATATGCCAAAACTGATATGATAATTTCAAACACTAAAAAACATCCAGGGAAGAAAATCAATTCAAAGCTGGGTAATGCTAATCAATAGCTATTTATTCAACTATATGAAAAATGCAACATATGATACTTAGTGCATCATTTCAATCAAAGTATTGCGGATGCATGTAGAAAAATTGAACACAGCACGATAACAATTCAAACACACCTTCACTAGGCAGATGTATCACAGTCATACCACTCACATTCACACATTCATACAAGATACTCAGCACAATCTGGAAGGACCAATGTACCAGTGTGAGAAGTAAATGGGACTGCTCTCTATTCAACAAAAAATTTCACAACAATTCTAAAAAACAGTACGCTCCGATTGATTCATGACAGTAATTTCGATCAAAGACATTTTATAAAGGTTGTCTACTGGAAATAGACACAAGTGCTGTGCAAATCAACACTTGAATGACAAGGGCAGACCACAAGAAAGAGGCCTAGGCGTTTCGAATCCCTTTGAGTCAAGAGGGATTCTCCTCAGGGCCAAGAATGTTCTGAAAAACAGAAAGAAAACAAAAAACCTATATGTGAACTGTTTTTAAAAAAAGGAAGAACACTAACGAGCACTAATCCACCAGGAATACACACAGCTTACCCTCATAAGTTGTAGGAAGAAAAAACTGGTGCAGTGTAGAAAATACAAATAGAAATATTTGTTAGCAAATCTATACTGCATTAGATGCATGTGGGATGCTCTGTCTAAGGAGTCCCATTGCATTGTTTCCTGCGACTGTTCTGTTCCTCTCTAAAGGTGTGGAGTCAATTCGGTGTGTGCCTGTTTTTCATATCTCGGCTGTGCAGGATGAGTGTGGGGTTCTGCCTAATGTGCTCTCCTTGTGGGAACTCAGCACTTAACAATGCTCTTTCAGTAAATACTGCGGATTCAAAATTGCGTGTCTTTATTTTATCCCTGCTCTTTATGTGTGGAATGATGTATCGCTTTCCGGCCAATTTATAACACCGACCAGAACGTATTCTCTAGTGATTAGGCAAGGAAATGGTGTAAAAAGGGGACTTGGGAGAGACAGTCCCTCCCGGAGAAATGACAGACACTCGTGAATAGGATGGCTTTGTCTGAGGAACACGGTGTCTACTTGCTTTAAAGTTGTTTCTTTATTCTCCTGTTTTTGAAAAAATCCTTTGCTGTTACCATTTCGGTAACTGTCGGATATGATTTTAGCACATTATTCTTACGGGTGTCAGTGCCCTGTCAACACTCACTCACTTTAAAGAGATGCAAAGTGTCTGTTGTGTTTAACTTTAAATCATTGAGGTTCAAACATGGTCATTCCCCGTATTGAAATACCTGCTTAAGGGGCTCTAGAGGTCAGACGAGGGTGGAGAGGGCTGTATCTTTCTAGAGCGTTTGAAGCTGGAAGAATTATCCATTAATTTACTCCTTTCTCAATTCCGTTCATTTTGGCTGTAAGCCCTCATTAGAATATCCCTACCTGAAAATACACCACCACACATCGGAAGCTATCAACAGACCCCAAACAGAGATAAACATATTGACAGCTACTAATATAACTGGTGCTGTATAATTAAAAACATTTTATATGCATAATAATTCAACCAAGCAAAAACGTTCCCATATAATAGGCTGGGGTGCACACAGGTGAGCTACTTAGGGGTAGCTGGAGAGCTACAGTAGCTCACGAGATACTGGTTGGAGACCCCTTTATATGTTTTAGAGCTGTTTGTCTGTGGCTGACACGGTGGCATTGCCAGTAATACTTCTTTTCGATTCTGCAAGTGTTCTGAGCGCAGCTCTAGTTCCGTTTCGCCGGACTGAGGAACCAAACGAAGCCCCGGCAAGCATGCACAAACCAGCCCTTCCCCTTCCTCTTCTTCCTCGTGTTTTTTCCATCAATTCTCTCTCTTCTCCCTCTCTGATTACTTTCTCGCTACCTCCTCACCTTGTCTTTTTCTCCCACTTATTGCCTTCTTGTGCCTGCTGCAGTGAACCTTGGGGAGCTGACAGCTGTGGAAGGTATAGAGGCACCAGGAGCTGTCCTTGGCTTTCAATGATTCAGAAAAGGGGGTGGTGATGAACAGAGTGTCTGAATTGGCAGACCTCGGCTTTCAAAGCTGGGCTCCAACCCACCGGGTAAATGACCGGTGGAATCAAAGGTGAGTCCGGATCTGCTTCCCTTGTGGCTACACTGAAATTCATGTTAACCTGTAGAGTTGGTGAGGGATATGTACACAAGTGTAACACAGGCCCCTACAGCCCCTGCTTTGCAGGGGACCCCAACCCGTCATCTTTTTAAGGGGGTCCCATTCACCCCAAGGTAGATGAATATACGTGAGATATGGGAGGCTCATGGGCCCCTCATCACGTTCTACAGGGGCCCCATCATTTTGTGTTACACCCTTGGACCGTATGTATCTACCACTGCTGTTGTGGCTCGCCTCTCCTATGTAGCCAATCAGGAAGAAAATGTGCCCTTCCCTGAGGTAAATCTCATGGTTCACGATCTCTTTCTTCTTTACTGTCTCACAGACTAGAGTTTGCACTCTAGTGCATATGTAAGGTAGGTTGGACCAAAAACCACTGCAGGTCAAGAAACCGCAGAATTCCACATGTATGGGTTCCTTCTCAGCTCTGTAGAAACCTCTACAGATATGGGCGGCTCCTATGTGTCACCCCAAGCTTTACAAACCTGTAGAGATTAAGTGCTCCTGTTTCTCAGCACAAGCTTTACAACTCTGTAGAGCTGAACAGATCCTATTTATCAGTCCAAACTTTCAAAAGCGTTGCAACTTGTCCCTTAATTTGTTCAAATAATAACATAGATGAGAAAGGTGCAATGAAGGAGTTTGGTCCTGATTCACAGACCTCTTTTCTGTGAGTAAGTGAGACTTCTCCCTGGAAATTCAGGACTAAGGGGCTCATTACGATGGCGGTGAATTTGCCACCAGCAGCCTGCCGGTGGCGGATTTACCACCAAATTGCAGCCATTCTCCGCCTGCCATATTATGATGGCAGGCGGTTTGATGTCTGACGGGAATTCCGTCCACCACCGGTCTGCCACAGGCAATCGTTCCGATTACCTGGTGGACCCAGAAAGCATACCCAGAATGGTAGCAGTGCCTACCAGGCACCGTCTGCCATTTTAGGATGCTTCATCTCCGCCAGTGATGGATAGAGGTTCAACCGCCATTTACAGGCAGGCGGAGATTGACTTCAGGGGCCCGTTGCGGGCCCCCCTTGTATTGGGGGAGGTGTGGGTACCATGGGTAACCCCCAGTGCACCCATGGTACCCCCCTTCATTTCCCAGCACCATGTGGCAGGCACCGCATGGTGCCTGCAACGTAGTGCAGGTAAATGCAAGATCTTCATGTTTACCATTGCGGAATGTGTTGCAGCCTGCAGCACCCACCGCAATGGTAAACATGTCCAATGCGACCACCACCGCAGTGGTCGCATTGTAATACCATGGTCGGGACCGCTGCCATGTACGCGGACGGTCCCAATTCCTGTGACGATGGCAGACAGACTCAAGTCCGTCCGCCATCATAATGAGCACCCAAGTTGCATCTAGCCAGACTAAAGTCTCTGTGCATTGAGCCCTTTGTGTCTATGATGGGTTTTCCCATTGGAATTTGGGGAGGCCTATCCTGCAGATACATGGAACAAACCACAACCTGTGTCAATCTTGTCATCATCACAATCAAGCTCTCATGCAGCTATTGCAAAAATATGTCGAACACAACACCAGGGGCCATGAAACCACAATGGTGAACAGACCATTGTGCACAGAGAAGAAAGTTAAGCAGTGAGTGATTTGAGCAACCCTTGCTCAAATGAAACCAATGTTAAACAGAGCTACCTATCTAAAACCCTGCATTGTCTGGGTCATGCCCCTTTATGTATATTGGGTTTGCATTAGAGGTGCTCCTTTTGAATGCAAAATATACTGACCGATATGTGCAAGCATTGGCAACGCCAAGGTGTCTGACTTTCATGTGGTACAATATACAAACACTGGCAGGCACAAAAAAAATTCTGGTGGCACTAGTGGTGATAATGGTATTGGTCGTCATGGTGGTCGTAATGATACACCAAACAACCAACGGCATGAGCTGAGAATGTGATCCTCCTCTGGGTGGAGCTACAGTGCACTCTATGTATATTTTTTAAACATTGTAACATACTCATGCAGACAGATTTGCTTTGTAGACAAACTAAAAACATAAACACATTCTTAAAATTCTGTATGTTGCTGGGTTGAAGATAAATGTTTCACAGTGCCCTTAATTTTCTAACTCTTGAAATGCAAATTACAACTTCATGGCATGCAGCCATTCCATTATTATCATCACTGAACTACTGATTCCAAGCAGCAGTGACATGCTGGCCACGTTGCAGCAGTTTTGCCAACCTGGCATGAGTTGGCGGGTGTCGCACCAGCAGAGCCATATGCAGCCTAAGGCCTTATTTGGAATTTTGATGGATGGGGTACTCCATCACAACGTGGTGTATATGCCATCTGCAGCATTGCAAGTGCCATAGGCTATAACCCCTTCCCTTCGGGGGTAATTTGCCCACGGTGCGAGGGGTGAGCGCAGCGCCGCGGTGCTCGTGACGAGACTAGCTCGTCATGAGTCACGGTGGAGCTGTGCTCATGACGAACTGGTCTTGTCACAACCCTGCCCACTGATTGATTTGCCCGCTCAGGCGGGGAAGTAATCGCATGTGAGCGGAGCGCAGCAGTTATGACGTGACCAGCTCGTCATGAGCACTGCTCCACCGTGACTCAAGATGAGCTGGTCTCGTCACGAGCACCGAAGAGGTTAGTGCATTGTAATATGGTGGACGGAATCCACCAATATGCCAAACTCTCAATAAGTTCCTAAGTCTTCAGTCTCAGAAGGAAGTACAGGGATTTCAAATTTTCCAAGCAGGTTTGATTCGTGGTACGCATTGCAAGGAATCTGGCTTTTCTCAAACGGACTTCAGTACCCGGTGCTATGAAACCTCTGCCCATCTGTGCCAAGCTCACAGCCTGGATTTACACTGAAGACTAAAAGTGCACCTCGTGCTGCTGTTTGAGAATGCAATGGGGCACCTATCAGTTCAATGTCAAGTTGAGCCTTGAACATGGTGGGCAGTTTAAGAACCAAAAGTGGTATAAGTATATCAAAACTAGACACTTTATGGGATGGAGGGTGGAATGACATATTTCACTTTGGACAGCGGTACTGGGGATCTGGGTTGACATCAAAGAGATAGGGTTGGGGCTAGTATAGTTATTAGGGTGCCACAAGCTCTAATACAAACATGGAAAATCGTCCTTCCTCTCTGGTTGAGTAGTACCAGACAGCCATCATTGAAGTGTGTTTAGCCTTAATAGGTCTAGAGCCCAGAGCCAATGCTCCTGCTTAACTATTAATAGCTATGCCCCTAGTAGTGGCTTACATCTGGGGCATATGGACACAACCTAACAATACAGTATCCCCGGTATCAAGTGGGTATTTACAAGGGTAGTCGAGTGTAGAATCTCCCAGAATTTCCATGGAGAATCCATTGATTCCCATGTTAATGTCATGTGGGTACATGTGGCGTCGGCAAGTAGCACCAAGCTCTTTCATATGAGCCAGGCAGCAGGATAGCTCAGTAAGGGAAGGCCTTACTGTTGAGGCCTATGTCTATAAATCTCAGCAGTGCCTTTTTCATGCTCCCAGTCTGATGGAGACAAACAAGTATGCGACTAGCTATACTTCGATCAAAAATGTTCTATTTCCGAGCAGGTAGTGGTACAGAGAGTCCTGTGAAGGTACGACACTAGTTGAAAGATGCTCCACTTAGGTGCATTTTCACCATCCTCGTGTGAGGGAGTCCTTCGCTGGGGTTGCACCTCCGCGTCTAACTTTTGACTAACCAAACTGGGCGTTTGTTACTCTATTTCTCGCTGAAAAATTGTGGGCACTGTAGTAAAATCTATTTTTTTTGCATAGGGCTATTGATCATGAAAATCTGGCGACGTTAATTACAGATGCCTGGGACTTCATGCGTATCGTGCATGTGCTGTGATGCAATCAGGTTGTTCATGCAGTGCCCATGTGTAGCATTAGCAGCGGATCGTGCGTCTACCACTAAACGTATCTGGCCAACGGCTGAAAATGTACCTCCATCAATGAATGCATATTACAAGTACATTTCTGCGCTTACATTACTGGCAGTAATGTAAGCGTATTGGGCCGATGAAGCCATACATACATGCCCATATATTAATGCACGTTGTACTAATCTAGTACTCTACCAACACGCACAGTGACACATGCACTTATACATAATAAGCAATGCATGCCAATCTGTGGGTGCACATTCTACGTATCTACCGCTCAACGAATGCCCCTAGTGATGCTCGCCCGTTTATAGCACTGGGTATACCTAGATGTGTATGCATGTTGCTGCTCAGCGCCCAGAGGCCATTCAGTTTACAATGGCGCTGTGTTCTCCGTCGCTTGGCTGGTGACGTGCCCGGAGCACGTCGTCTACCTTTGCTTGCACCTAGGGGCAGTAGACGGGGTCTGTAGAGTTGCCTGTGTGAACACGCAGCATTTCCCACGCCTGCCTTGCTGAGGGTGAGATGCCATAGCTGCCGAGGGTCACACACTGTCTGCTGTGCTTCGTGGCGCTCCGGTACCGGCTGCTCAGCACATAAGCCTGCGAGTCTGGGCTCGTAGCTCTGCTGCTCAGACCCGAGGTCACAATAGTATGCTTGGAGGCCGGCCCACATTCTTGGCTCTAAGAATGCCTCCGGGATCCTGCCTGGGCACAGCCAGCGCTGTCCCTCTTTTCCTTGGGTACTGTAGTGCAGTGCCAGCTCTAGGGCAGTGCGACCGGTGCGACCTCACCGGTGCTGAATTCAGGTGGGGGCGCCGTGTTTGAAGTATAGTATCTGCTGCCCCGCTCCTGGCCTCCAGACATTTTCAGGCAGCAATAAAGATGTCAAGATAACTCCGTTTATTAGGTCTCGGTAATATCCGGTCGCAGACCGGATGTCCGAGAATTATTGTCTCTTAGTGTGGAAGCTTAAACCAGCCTCCCTCGTCCTCTCTCCTTCATTGGCTGGCTTCCTAAATGGAGGCCAGCCATTGGAGGAGAGATCCATCACTCCGATGTAGCCCCGTCCTTTTCGGATTTGGGGGCGTAAGTTTTGCTGTTCTTTAGACAGTGACGTCGCCCGTCACTCAGAACAGCAAAACACACGCCCCCAAATGCGAAAATGACCATGCTTTCTCCGAGGCATTTCTGCTTTGCCTCGGAGAAAGACGGTGGTGATTTACAGAGCTGCGCTGCTCGTCCCGCTCCCCCCTCAAATCCAACAGACCCTCTCACTAGCCCACCTCTGTATCTGACTCCAGAGGCAAAGCACGCTCAGATGTACCCTTCTTCGTCCCGGTCCCTCTCCCACCCCCTCCCTCCGCCCGCAGCTCTCCTTCGTCCCGGTCCCCCCTCCCTCCCTCCCTCCGCCCGCAGCTCGAGCGTCGTTCTTTTCCTCTTCCTCGTCTTGTTTTCGATGGCAGCCGAGTCACACAGCTCCATCCCAGCTGCCAGTAAAACACCTTTGTCACGCTGGGGAGTTTAGGACAACTCTTCGAAGCACCTCGTTCCCAGTCCTGAAAGGTCATTTAACAAAATTAGTGCAGCCAAGAGTTTTATTCTTAATTCCGTTCGAATTAGAATTGTGAGTGAATACACTTGAAAAGAACACCTTCGAGAAGGAAAGCAAGGAACTATAAATGTTCTGTCCCATGACATTGAATTATCATGAATTTAGAGTGTAAATCAGCATGTTTTAGTGTATCAGTATATTTACCAAAGGACGTCAGCCGATAGCAAGTAAACGCCCACCGCCCTGTGCAGGTCGTGCACGCCCACCCCCACCGGCCTAAGGTGAGAGGCTGAGCAGGTCGCGCACGCCCACCGGCCTAAGGTGAGAGGCTGAGCTGGTCGCGCACGCCCACCCCACCGCCCTAAGGTGAGAGGCTTCGCCCGCCCCCCCCCCCCCCCCCCCCCCCATCTAAAGTGAGAGGCTGAGCATGCTCCTGCTTCTACATTATTTAGCAAGCATTGATTCCCCCCACGCACGGAGCGAGGAGACAGTGAGAAGGAACAGGACAGCTCACTAGTGAGCAAGTGCTAGTGACTAATATACTGACTGTACAAAAAATCGGCCCCCGCCCCAACCAGCAACAAACCCACCCCTGGCAGCCTATCGGGGGATGGCCCGGCTCCCACTCCAAAGCGGCTAGAGCTTGTGTTCCGAGGATACTAGCGCCTCTACTTCTTTCGGAGAGTGTGAAACTACAACTCCCAGCATGCACACTGTTGCGCACTAAAGTGCACACTTAGAGGCGCTTTACATCTCTGCCTTTGTTTCCAGTCTGCTCGAGCGGCCCTTGACTTGGCCCCCATCTCGGAGGTGGGCACTTGCCGCTCTGATACGGTTGCTCCCCCCTCCCTGTAGCCCTCAGAGGGGTCACCCTCCACCACACCCATCCTGCCCGAGAGAAGACTGTTCTTGCAACCAACCGTAAGGGTCTCCAGCGCCATGAGCCCCGTACGGGTGAGGAGTGGCGCTTTATAAAAAATCTGATGGACTCTTCCCCTCACGTGCGCCGCTGCATTCTTGCAGTGCAGGGTGATTTACAGAGCTGCTTTGCTCGTCCCCCCTCCCTCCGCAGCTCTCCTTCGTTCCGGTCCCGCTCCCCCCTCCCCCTCCCCCAGCAAATCCAACAGACCCTCTCACTAGCCCACCTCTGTATCTGACTCCAGAGGCAAAGCACGCTCAGATGTACCCTTCTTCGTCCCGGTCCCCCCTCCCTCCCTCCGCCCGCAGCTCGAGCGTCGTTCTTTTCCTCTTCCTCGTCTTGTTTTCGATGGCAGCCGAGTCACACAGCTCCATCCCAGCTGCCAGTAAAACACCTTTGTCACGCTGGGGAGTTTAGGACAACTCTTCGAAGCACCTCGTTCCCAGTCCTGAAAGGTCATTTAACAAAATTAGTGCAGCCAAGAGTTTTATTCTTAATTCCGTTCGAATTAGAATTGTGAGTGAATACACTTGAAAAGAACACCTTCGAGAAGGAAAGCAAGGAACTATAAATGTTCTGTCCCATGACGTTGAATTATCTGGAATTTAGAGTGTAAATCAGCATGTTTTAGTGTATCAGTATATTTACCAAAGGACGTCAGCCGATAGCAAGTAAACTCCCCCCACCCCCCCACAAAGGGACTCATCCAGTCTGCATTGCTAGGCCCCGCCTCCGTAGCACCCATTCATTTTGTGGTCAAAAGTCGAAACCTGATTAAGATTACATAGTAAATGCCGCACACAATTCATTCAGAATTACACTACTTAAAAGGTTTGCCCTATTTGCGTATGTATTAACAACGTTTAATTTGATAAATAAGTCTCATAGACCTTTTTTTAAGATATCTACTTACAAATGATTAATTTTTGTAAAGAAAAATTAAGAGTGCTTAAGAAGCACTTAGGTTGTTCAGAGGCTTGCCCTAACCACATATGGGTTCGCTACAAAACAGTCGATCCAATAGCATGTCCTGACTCTGGGTGGACTGCTGGCAAGGTACGTGAAGGTTTCCTTTTTCGAACTCCACTTCCTAAAGCAAATGCACCGCATCCCTTCATGCTGGGAGCTGATTTCTCGCGGATACTGAGTTAAAGCTGACCTTGGGTGCATTCCAAGGCTTTGAAGTGGTGCTTCCATCGGGAGTGTCTCCAATTAAAGTGCTTGACTCCGCTGAACAGGGCTATCTGCTGCAAACCTGGCTGTAATAGTTATACAATCTTTGAAAAGGCTGCCATTTAAATGCAGTGCATCAACTGCATTGCATCCCTGTTGCATGCTCACTCCCGAAAAGGGGTTTGCTACCTTTTAGTTTGGTATGCAGGAAGTTCAAATGCAAGGGAAGACTGGAAGAGCCCCATCCAGAGCACAGGTTGAGGATGCCCATACTTTTCTGTGAGTAACTGTTGAAGGTGTGATGTATTTTGTAGCACAGCATTTCACGTCATGCTTTTTAGCATAGCAAAGACATGAATATAAGGAACCACAACCAGAAGTGAGACTGGCAAATAGAAATCCCTACATACAGTCCCTCTACTAAATGATACAAGATATTCTAAGGACATGTATTTCTAAAATATCAGATGTTGTAATATTTAGGACACATACTATTATAATACAAGTTGAT
The DNA here is from genome assembly GCF_964263255.1 of Lissotriton vulgaris. Classification (NCBI taxonomy): domain Eukaryota; kingdom Metazoa; phylum Chordata; class Amphibia; order Caudata; family Salamandridae; genus Lissotriton; species Lissotriton vulgaris. The sequence continues at coordinate 72,236,237 of NC_141686.1, forward strand.
TTCTAGTCCTGGGAACCATCGATGACGTCACCGGGGCTTGCCTGAGAGCTGCGCACTGATTGGTGCAGCGCTCGTTTTATTTACAACTCCAAATTCAAATGTTGTTTGCACTATAACTGAAATTAAAAAAAATATATAGATATAAAAATGGAGGCAGTGTCATGTCATTTGTGCATGCATGTATGTTGGTACATGTTCGAACTAGTTAACTATAACGGAATGATGCATGCTTACTTGCGCACAGCAGCGTTTTTAAGAAAAATCTGCTTTTTTAAAATATATATTTTTGCTGATGGTGTCCGGCAGTGGCGCGTAAAACATTACCAAAGCCAGTAGGTCAAAAAGACCAGGCCTGTTTGTTTAGCCAACGGATGTTCGAATACTCTATTACTGGTGTGAAGAGTATCTCTACTGTGAATCAGGACTTCTTTAAACTATTAAATATCAAATTGGGTTTTTTCCAGGCCGCACTTTTTTTTAATGAGCGTTTGGGAGCTAGTGGCTATCGAGAGTCCACATAGACTATTTATTGATGCAATTATTTGGGCTTTTAGGCGTGGAAGGGCGATTGCTTTTGCAGTGTGCCTCGTGTAAAGGAATAAAGTACCTATGCTGGCTTGCATAGCGTTGTATGCCTGGGCAAAAAAAACTGTGCTTTAAGGGTGAGGCTACAGTGACCACGCACTGGGGGCGTTCTGCATGCCAGATGTAGCTCATGGGCAGAAAAGAGAGCTAAGTGCCTCGTCGGACAGGAAGGTTAAATGCACGCGGCGCTTCCCACTTCCGGTTTATTGCTCCCTGCTCACTGGCACCGCGAACCAAGTGTTTACAGTGCCAGTTGCTGTGTGCCGCTCTGTTTAGCTGACGCCAACATATAAAGCACGGCACGGGGACAGTCGTGTGCCGTCAGGTCGCAGTAAAAACAGACCAACGAGAAACACCCCTAGCTGACGGGAACCGAGGCCCTGGGCGCTCGAGGCACGTCCTGCTGCGAGGAAGGAGGAGGAGTGCAGGGGTCCGAAAGAGGAACCCGACCCCGTGGCGGTAACTGACCCCTGGCAGCAGGGACTCGCTTCTGCTGCTCCTGCTGAGCCCAGCCGGGCGCGCGCCTCTGGTGTCACAGGGCTGCCCTCGGACATGGCAGAGAAGATCAATTCCAGAATGAACGCGTCACGCTTTCTCAGCGCCTCCCCATACCATGTACTTCTGCCTCGACAATGCTCTGCTCAACCCCAAGCTCATGGTCCTGTTGAAGACTTGATCCCATAATGAGAAGAGCTTTCAGGCGACTTCTGACTGCCACCTTCAATCTATTCAGAATGTGGCCTTACAGCCAGAGCTGCTGACATTAGACCTGGGGAGCCGGGTCGGAGTTTCCCCATCAGCTCTTTATCTTGAGTGTCTCAGCTATTCACGAAATCTTCCCATGGCTAAGAAACAAATGGGTGTAACTTTGTGTAATGCGAAGCGGCTAAAAGCCCTCTGTTGTGCTATCCAAAATGCACAGAGGTAAATACAGAGTGGAGTGTTGTGGAGTGTTGTGAAGTGCTGTGGAGTGCTGTGGAGTGCAGAGTGCTGTTGAGTGCAGTGTGCTGTTGAGTACAGACTGCAGAGTGCTGTTGAGTGCAGTGTGCTGTTGAGTACAGACTGCAGAGTGCTGTTGAGTGCAGTGTGCTGTTGAGTACAGACTGCAGAGTGCTGTTGAGTGCAGTGTGCTGTTGAGTACAGACTGCAGAGTGCTGTTGAGTGCAGTGTGCTGTTGAGTACAGACTGCAGAGTGCTGTTGAGTGTGTCTGTGGGAGGGTGGCTCTGTGTAGGGTGTAGCTATTGACATTGTCAATGACAATGCCATTTATATAACGATTAAGCTATTGGCAATGTAAATGACAATGCCATTGATGATTTAAAAAAAAAAAGAAATGTCATGAGCAATGCTAATAGCTCTACCTTTAATGATGCCGAGACCATTGCATTGTAAATGCTTGTTAATGTTTATTCCTAGGGAGTGATCGGACGTTTGTCTAGTGGAAGGTTTGACTCATGGCAGGGTAGCGCAGGGGGTTAATATGCCTGCTGCAAATAACGTGTACCGTGCAGATCACAAAGTGCATATCAGGTAAATTGATCAGTGGATTGCTGCTTTTGTCTGAGCGATTCTTTGTTACTTGCAGTTTATAAATTATAATCCTAACATAGAATAGTGAGCTATTTACTGCCATCACAGAGCTGCATCCAAACTGCAAGGTACAGATTAGAGCATGATTTTTTACCCAATCTTTCATTATCCAAATGATGGAAAAAGGGTTCATTTGGATAGAAATCAATTCTGATTATTTGAGAGAACCCCTAACCCCTGTTACATTTCAAATTCCTAGGTTGTGCTTATCCAGACAAGCATTCGTAAATTGTACTGTCTACCAGTATGTGTGACATGTGACTCCTACACCTTGTAGTCCTCTATCTTATGTAATGTTTCCTATACACTGATTAACACACATATGATTGATTGTTTCTGTGTAGTGTGTGGGATGTAAAGTTCTCTGACATCCTACACTGGTATGAGTGGTGGTGGAGCTATAAAACAAATTAAAAGCATCTGAGAGAGAACCGTTAAGGAGACTTGAGGGGCGCTGTTAAAGGGTGGTAGTGAGGGAAACCATGGCAGAGGTGGTCATTGATGGGTGCCAACAAACATTGTCACACTAAGCACCTCCAGTGCTAAAGCCGGCCCTGCTTTAGTGTTCAGTGTCTTCTAGAATCCCAGGAGGTCTGCTGTTGCGAAGGGGTGCATACAATTTCATTTATTCCGCATTTTATTTTTAATTGACATTATTAATAATTTTGTCAATCAGAGCACAAAATACAATTGTAAACCGCTATAAATAAAATAAAGCAAGTAAATTGCAGCTAGAATGTAGGCATAGATTCTTAAAGTGCCATTTATTAATGCACACATAGTAAAATGTATAGAGTTTTATAATTTTTTATTGTCATTTGATACTTGTTGGCTTCGTGAGTGTGCTATGATATCAGCAATGGGATTTCGACTTGATACTTTGTTGGAATTCACATCAAGTGTTTGGTTTTGTTTTCTTCACTTCCAAAGACTATGAAAGGATGTCATAGGTGGCCTGCTTTTGGGACATAGGGCCTGATTTCTTGGCAAATAGGTTACTCCGTCCCAAACATGACCAATATCCCGTCTGCTGTATTACAATATTATTGAATATAATCGTCTTGTAATACGGCGGACCGGATATCCGCCACATTTGTGACTATGTAACCCATCCACCTGACCTATTCTTAGGACACCCCCGCGCCGCACGGCCACTAGCTGTCGCGTGTGCTCCCCGCCTGCCGCTGCTCTCAGCCTCGCTGAGCCTTCCTTCTGGCCACGCCCCCGCCGTCGCTCGTTGTTTCTCCCGCACTTACTTTGCTGTTCTGTTTTGTAGTTTAATTGTATATTATTTCCTATTTTGTACCTTTTGCTTGTGTTTGTTGTCCCCCCGTGCAGTTTTCCCCTGCAGTGCCCCCTGCGCCCACCCGCCCCGCTCCCCGCTTCCCGCCGCCGGGAGTGTGGACACGCCCCCTTTCCTTCTGTGCCCTCCCCGCTCCCGCCTCCCAGTTGCTCCTCCCTCCCTGCACTTTGCCATAAATGGCGACCATGCGCACGCGCAGCGTTGACGCACAGCGTTGACGCGCAGCGGGCGCGCCGATTGTGCGCCGAAGGCGCGCCAAAGGTAAGCCCGTCTGCGCCCGTCCGCGCCTGCACCGCGCCCAGTGCCCGGACCCCTGGTCCCCACCGCCGATGCCATACTTCACGACTGACCTACGACGCCGCTACTCTCAACGCACTCAATGCCGGCCGGAACCCTACCTGCTACCAAGCCACCCCGAGACGCACCAACGGACCCTTCGCCTGCAAAGCCTGCCGCTTCACCTGCACCGCCCCCGCCGACTCCAACACTAACCGCAACCACCTGAAGTGCATCCTGCTGAACACCCACTCCGTCCACAGGCACGCCGTGGAACTCTAGGACCTGATCGACGCAACTGCACCGGACATCGCCTTCCTCACCGAAACCTGGATGAACGCCTCCTCAGCGCCCGACATCGCCACAGCCATCCCGGACGGATACAAGATCACCCGGAAGGACCGCATCAACCAGACGGGAGGAGGCATCGCCATCATACACAAGAACACCATCCGCATCTCGACTAACTCTGACAAAACCTTCCCCGCCGCCGAGCACCTGCACTTCCAGATACACACCGACCCCAAGACCACCCTCCGAGGCACCCTTATCTACAGGCCACCGGGACCGCGCACGCAGTTCAGCGAAGACATCGCAGACTTCATCAGCCCGCACGCCCTTCCCTCCGCCGACTACATCCTCCTAGGGGACCTCAACTTCCACCTGGAGAACAACAACGACAGGAACACCACTGCCCTGCTGGACAACCTCGCCAACCTCGGACTCAAGCAACTGGTGGACACCCCCACCCACTACGCCGGACACACGCTGGACCCCGTCTTCTCATCCAGCAAGCACGTCTCCTTCAGCCACGCCACCGGACTCCACTGGACAGACCACATCTGCGTCCACTTCAGCTTCAGTAGAAATGCGACCCACCACCAACCACAACGGGTCCTCCGCCGCAGCTGGAGCAAGATCACCACCGAGCAGCTCACCGCCTCCCTCAGCCAGAACACTCCCACCAGCACAACGGACCCCAACGTAGCAGCCAGCAACCTCACCAAGTGGCTGACCGCCTGCGCCGACGATCTCGCGCCACTGAGGAACCCTCCCAGCAGACCCGGCAGCAAGAAAACCCCCCTGGTTCACCAACGAACTCAAGGAATCCAAGAAGAACTGCCGCACCCTCGAGAAAGCCTGGCGGCTTGGCAACACCACAGAAAACTGGACCGCCCTCAAGCACGCCACCCGCAAACACCATCAACTGATCCGCACCACCAAGAAGACAGCACTCAAAGAACAACTGGACAACAATGCCCACGACAGTAAGGAACTCTTCAACATCGTCAAAGAGTTCTCCAACCCCAACGCCGGAACCAACGACATCACCCCCACGCAAGACCTCTGCGACTCCCTCGCCTCGTTCTTCCACCACAAGATCGTCGACATGCACAACAGCTTCGACTCACAGACCACGCACCCTACCACCAAACCAATGCCCGCCACCACTACCCTCTGCAACTGGACCCCGATCAGCACCGAAGACACCACCCGCACGATGAACTCCATCCACTCAGGATCTCCAACCGACCCGTGCCCACACCACGTCTTCAACAAAGCCGCCGCCATCGTCGCACCCCATCTCCGAGACACCATCAACTCCTCCTTCCACACCGCCACCTTCCCGGAGAGCTGGAAGCACGCCGAGCTGACCGCCCTCCTGAAGAAACCAACGGCGGACCCCACCGACCTCAAGAACTACCGTCCCATCTCGCTCCTTCCTTTTCCGGCCAAAGTCATCGTGAAGACCATCAACAAACAGCTTGCCGCCTTCCTCGAGACGAACGGATCCCTCGACCACTCGCAGTCCGGATTTCGGGCCAACCACAGCACCGAGACCGCCCTGATCGCTGCCACGGACGACATCAGAACCCTGATCGACAATGGGGAAACAGTGGCCCTCATCCTCCTGGACCTCTCCGCAGCGTTCGACACGGTCTGCCACCGCACCCTAGTGAAGCGCCTCAGCAACATCGGAATCCGAGAGAAAGCACTGGAGTGTATCATCTCGTTCCTCACCGGAAGAACCCGGAGAGTCTGCCTCCCTCCGTTCAGATCCGAGGCCACTGAAGTCATCTGCGGCATACCACAAGGATCTTCTCTCAGCCCGACCCTCTTCAACGCCTACATGAGCCCCCTCGCAGCCATCGCACGCCAACACCACCTCAACATCATCTCCTACGCTGACGACACCCAGCTGATCCTCTCCCTCACCAACGATCCCACCACCGCCAGAGCCAACCTACACAAAGGGATGAAAGACGTCGCCGACTGGATGAGGAACAGCCGCCTTAAACTGAACTCAGACAAGACGGAAGTCCTCATCCTGGGATCATCACCCTCCGCCTGGGATGACTCCTGGTGGCCCCCAGCCCTGGGCCCGCCCCCAAACCAACGGACCACGCACGCAACCTGGGCTTCATCCTGGACTCCTCCCTGTCAATGAGCAGACAAGTCAACGCTGTTTCTTCCTCGTGCTTCAACACCCTGCGCATGCTCCGCAAGATCTTCAGATGGATCCCCACTGAAACCAGGAAGACCGTCACCCAGGCACTCGTCACCAGCCGACTGGACTACGGGAACGCCCTCTATGCCGGAACCACAGCCAAACTCCAGAGAAGACTCCAACGCATCCAAAACGCCTCCGCACGACTCATCCTGGACATCCCCCGACACAGCCACATCACCGGACACCTGAGAGAACTGCACTGGCTCCCCGTCAGCAAGAGAATCACGTTCAGACTCCTCACCCACGCACACAAGGCTCTACACGACCTGGGCCCCAAGTACCTCAACGACCACATGACCTTCTACACGCCCACCCGCCAGCTACGATCGACCAACCACGCCCTCGCCACCGTACCACGCATCCGCAGAGCCACCGCCGGAGGAAGATCCTTCTCCTACCTGGCAGCCAAGACCTGGAACTCCCTCCCCATTCACCTTCGACGTACCGAAGACCATCTCTCCTTCAGGAAGCAACTCAAGACCTGGCTGTTCGAGCAGTGACACACCCCTCTCCCCCAGCATCTTGAGACCCTCCCGGGTGAGTAGCGCGCCATATAAATGTCGTGATTGATTGATTGATTGATCCACTAAACTCTAAATTAGGTCCATAGTCTAATATGAAAGCAAAACAGGGGACTGCTATCAGAACTGCCTCTTTGGGAGTGCTGCTAATGTGTGCCCTGCCATGGACAGTATTTATAACCTGCTGTGTACACAGGTCATGCCCCTGTCTCGCTGCTTTGTAGCATGTGGAATATCAGTTCTCACTGTCCATTTTTAGGTCCCGCTTACCAGTCAGGGCAAACTGTTTATGAAATACCTTTTGTGGGCTTCCCAAAAACGTAGGGGTTTACAGTCAGACCATTGATTACCATTGGTTGGCATTATTGTCACTGTCATTGGCTTGCTTTTTATTGGATGGCTTGCTTTCCTCTTCTTGTGTTTGTCCCTCCTATGGAGCATGTCCTCTTTAGCATTGGCTGAATTGTATCCGTTCACAACTCACTTTTATGGAAATCCTTTTCTCATTTTTGGTTAAGCACTCCATGAGAGTGCATATATATTCCAACATTCTCTCATGTGCGCTTCTCCCACACAAGTCATGTTGCTGCTCTGTACCATAGGGAAAGGGCAGGAATGTGCCATATTTTAAGGAATACAATACATTCCTGTCCTTTCCCTTGCACTGGTGCCCTTTTGGCAGTCTAGCGCTGACGCCGTTACCCTTGCAGCAAGGTGCAAGTGTGCCTGTGTAGCATGCCGGATTGTTTTTGTGCGGGAAGGGGCACCTTCCTGCATGAAAGTTATCCCCTGAGGCATATTCCTTGTTCTTTGCATGCTGCAGAATGCATCACACACATAAAGAGGAAGTCATAAGGAGAATTAATGGAGTTTCTCCTTGTTACTCCTCCCCTGGGAAGGAGTAAGATTTTGGCACATTCCAAGGGTTGCAAGGTCTTGTAAATTTAGCAATGTGTCAAAATCCATGGGAGTTGCGTGGAAGCACCCACCAAAACACCCATGCAACGCCTACCCAGGTCAGAGTAGCTCACTGCAGCGATTTGTGCTGCTCCAGATTTATGAAGCTACGCAGAGTCACGGAACGTGGCTTTGCGTGACTTCTTTAATATGTCTTAAAGGTTTGCATCACGCATGTACCATGTTTCATGGTAAAAATGTGGCACAACCACCTTATAAATAATTCCTCAAATATTTACGCATGAACTCCATGTTGTACTTTTCCTCTTGTGCTGTGCTGTGCGCTCTCGCTTGTGTGCTTCTCTCCCACAATCTGCATTGCTCTCTCACTTGTTTGCTGCGTTTCTCCTCTTCCACCTCCTGGTTTATTTTATTTTTATTTTTGCCCACCTACACCCTGTTGCTTCCCCCCAGCCGCCGCTTGGGACTCAGTCTTTCTTTTATTTTTTTCTTAACATTTTTTAACAGTGCAGTAGCAAATTGCTGCTGGCCATTCCATCTGACAAAAAGTCCGTTTGCAATACTCCAATTAAAAAAATACATTATTTACTGATCCCTTTTACATTGATAAATGTAATTGGCAGGTACGCAGATATGTGGTGAAACATGCACACAGGTGATGATACATGTGTGCACTTGCATGATGATGCATGCACATGTATATGCCCTCTCAAATGCACATGTCTAGAAATGCCTTGGCTTCCTTTAGTGGATGCCTCAACATGCCTTTTTAGGTTGAGCTTAAGGCAGCATGCATGCTTGTGCTGTCGCTATGGCTACGATCTGTTGTATCTGAACAAAAGCCTCGCCAAATAGGGGCTTTTAGCCCGCCCATTACTTACTATTAATTGGAGCGATTACCGCTCTTCTTCACTGCATTCTAACTAGGTAGCCTTTTTGTCTGAAAGTACATTTTTGCAGTTTTTCATTTTTTACATCCCCGTATGCTATCAGGAACTTCTAAACAGCTGAGAAATTACAAAAAAATAAAACCAGACCAAATCAGACACACCACATGATGACTGTATAGCATGCATGTCACTACGGGTGTGTATCGATTATCGTGGCATACATGTAAATGATGTTGTACCATAAATTTGGATCCAACCTTGCATACTTAGGGCCAGATTCACAAAGGGCCTCTGCACTCGTGACGGAGGCCACACAGTTGAGTCTCCGCACTTGGGGCGGAATCTCCGCAGTGAGAATTCTTATGGCTGAGATTCTGCTCCAAGTGCGGGGACTCCCCCAAGACAATTTTTTGTGAAATGTTACTATGGCCATTTGCATAAGAAAAAGTGTGTCTCCATCTGTTTCAGATGCACCAATAAGGCACATGCAAAAATAGTAATTTTCTGCTGTGTTGAGAAGCATTGTTTTCTTCTCCAGAATTGCGTCTTGGGGCCGTGTTTTATTGGGCCGATTACCCTTCACCACAGTGAAAGAAACATTTGCCGATCACGTTCTCGGCATAGAAGAGAATAGAGCATTGCGAATGAAGTTATAATTTTTTTGTCATGCCTCAGCAATCATTTACGCGCCTACTGTTTCTACACACTCCACATGCTTCGCAAGATCTTCAGGTGGGTCCCCGCCAGTGAAGTTTTGTAATTCTCGAGTCTGACTCCATTTTGTTCTGTGCCACCATTTTGTGTTGCCCTCACATAGACCTGTGAAGGTAGCCTGGCGAACAAAGTGGCCTGGCCTTCTTAGTTCATGTATACATTAACTAGGTTTCTTTTTGACTCTGAAATGAACTGTAAGAAACTGCCCTCTTCACCTGAAACTGACCTCGCAAAGCCAATTTCCCTGATCGATCTTTGTCTGAGATTGTCAATCAATGTTCAGGACATCGTAAACTTTTAGTTTCCTTGCACATGCCTTATCTTGTTCAGCATCTGTTACTGTTTCTTTTTATGTTTCTTCATTACATGGGTTATGCTTTCAATTATAGGTTTGTCCGGCTTGTGGAGATTGAATTTGGGACATTCCTAATAATTAACTTTTGGGTTGGGATACTGTAAATTGAGTTTTTGTTATGTGATACTTTGTTTGAAAATGTACATTATTGGGTAGAATTTTGTGCAGTGGGTGTTCATTTATAATGTGAATATTGGGTATAAAAGGAGACGTCTCGCCTTAGTAAAATGAGTAGTCTCCTGAGAATTTACACTGTGATGTATTTCTAAGATCACTGTTACTAGTTGCAACTAATAAACTTGGTCTCTGATGCCATCCAGAAGTATTCCGTGTCTCTGTATACCAATACAGGTGAACTAGAAGATCTTAGGCGTTCCCCTGATGCCGCTGGGTTAAACCTCGGTTCTTCAACTGGCGCCCAATGTCGGGCGACTTCAGCGGTACTGGTCCAAGCCTGAAGATTGTGAGGAGCCCCGTGAGGAAATTCTGGAGGACGGCCGCCACTTCATTGACCACTGCATGTCGACGTGGACTGAAGCTTTTTTTGCTGCGAGGCTTCCCCTTTCCGACGGCTGGGAAGGACTGCTGCCCTGACTGTCGCCCTGTCTTGGACCCTCTTGTGATGATTTGTAAGGCGAGACGTTAGACGGTCTTCTGGTGGCGTGACAGACATTTTGGTTAAGTATAAGTAGGTCGCTCCCACGACTTTGTTTTGTTTCTTGGTTTTGATTCAGCCATTGCAATAGTCGAAGCCGAGGGGTTCGTATATTTGCGAGTGTATCATTTTTGATAACCCCTTGAAGTTTGAAGCAAGACTAGTGAGCTAAAAGATGCCTGGTTTTAGCAAATTTAGGAAATGGTTTGTTGTAGTTGTAATAGGGATTCCCGATTGGAGGACTCGTGTCCGATACCTCCGGTTGGAACTCCAACTTATGAGCTCTATTCAAAGCATGGTGTAGGTCTCATTACCTTTAATGAAGTATGGGTCTGTTATACAAGGAAAGATGGTGTTTTACGATGGCCCCAACATGGTAGTTTTGAATCAGATGTTTTAGATAACCTAGAAGTTGCGCTATTTAAGAAGAAAGCCCGGCCGGCGATGTTTGACTCTTTACGCCTTTGGCGTAAGGAAGCCAAACAGCTAGAAATTAAGCAAGCTAAGAGAGAAAGGAAGGAAAGGAATATATCGGTAATGCAAGCTGCTAGGCAGTTTAAGGAAGATGAAGAAGATCGTGCGATTGAAGTGTCAGATAGACAACATTGCATGGCCATTGACAAATGTTACCCGGCTTTGCCACCCCCCCTTTCAAATGTGACTGGAGACCCTGAAAAGGATCCTTTGATGTCACATTTACTGAGATTACCACCCCCTTATGTGCAGGGTGCTAATGCACCTCCGTTACTTCCAGTTGTTGCACCCCTTGTTGTCGTTCAACCCCCGGTTGTTGTTCAGCCACCCGTTGCTTCACAGGTGGTTCTTCCTGCCCCGAGGCAGCCCCCTCCAGGGCCGCCAGCCTTGCCACCAGCCTTGCCTCAAACTCCTTTGCCTTACACTCCTTTATCTTCGACTTCTCTTATTTCTGTCCCTACGTCTCTGTGGCCTCAAAACACTTTGTCTCCTGTCCTCATGTCAACGTCTTCTCCTTCTGCTCGGCAACTAATGACTGAGACTGTCACTAGTCTTTTGTCTCCTTTCTTTGGGTCACTGAATATGACCCCTGTTTCTGAACGTAAGCAGAGACGTAGTCAGCTCCCTGGTCCCGAAGAGCGGGCAGTGTTAGATCTCCTTGCTCGTAGATGGGTTTCAAATACCTCCAAGTACAGTCCACAAGTGGTTATGGATATCTTCCTACAGTGGGAGGCACCAAAACAAAGGTATGTTTTTGATGTCATGTGTACCTTCCTTCGTCAGGAGTGGGAAGATAATGAGTTGGGTTCAATTCCACTGGAATTGCTTAATGTTCAGTCTGAATTTGCTAAAGGGACGATAGTGGGTTCCGATGTTGAGGAAGCGGTAGAGACACTACTCACTTTTAGGTCTAGACTTCCACCTCAGTCATTGTTCGAACCTGACCCTTCTGTTAGGAGAAAAGTGAAGCAGTATCCTATGAGAGAGGTTCCCCCTGTATGGAGAGAGGCAGTTGTGGCTGATGCCGCTCATGGGATTGCGGCTGCACCGGCTCATTTTCAGCGAGTGTGGGTGCATGTCCCTTGGAAGAGAGCTGAGGTCCTGGCTCTTAAGCAGACCTTGCCTGACCCCCGTAAAAATCCTGCTGGTTATTACAAGGAGTTGTCTCAGACAGTTGATGCGTGTGTTATGAATTTAGCTGACATAGACATGTTGATGGGTAATGTAGTTCCTCAACCCTTGTGGGCGAAGATCCGTCACGAGGATCACACGCCAGAGTTAGGAGATACGTGGGTTAATATTACTGCTGCAGATGGTCGGCAGGTAGGAGGTGCCAAACCTGAACCCTTAGTTGCAGAACTACCTGGTAGGATTATTAATTTAATGAAAACTATGATGCCTCCTCTGCGGGTGAATTGGGACAAGTTAGCAGCATGCAAACAAAAGAAAGACGAGAGTGTGTCTGATTTCTTCACTAGGTTTGAGGAAACATTCATTGATCATAGTGGTCAGGACATGAGTACAGAAGGTGGTCAGAGGTTGTTTGTAGATAAGTTTGTTTTTAATTTACTTCCTGAACTTTCTAATAAGTTAAAGGACTCTGAGAGTTCATGGGCTGTTTATTCTTCGGCCCAGATATTGGCTACTGCACAATAGAGATAAAGATGAGAAGGATAAAGTAGAGAAGAAGACTAGAGAATTAAAAATGAAAGTTCTTCTGCAGCAGGCTTATCTGCCTCGCCCTAATCAGCGACAGTTTCAGCAACCCCCACAGTTTCAGAAACTGTTGCAGAAGTCTGAGTCTTTTGCTTCGCGACTCCCGCTAGGCCCTGATCAGTGTGCTTATTGTAAAGAAGAAGGTCACTTCAAGAATAGTTGTCCAATCTTGCTACAGCGTGCAAATGGTATGTCTGGTCTGAGAGGTCGTGGTGGTTTCCAACAAGTACCTAGGGGTAGGGGACGTGGTACGTTTCCCCAAAATGAACGTTCCTTTTCCCCTCAGAATTCTATGAATTATTTTGACCAACAGAATGTTCCGACCGTCCAGTCTGCTCAGTACTACACTGATGATTATTATGTTGGAAGTGAGAGTGCTGGTTTTAATGATAGTTAGGACAGCCATGGACAAAGGGAGGGAGTAGTGTCAGTTCCAGTAGACCAGAGTGGACCTTATGTTGAAGTGATTACATCAGGTGTGGCAGAACCTTTTCTTTTGGATATTGGTGCAGCAAAGAGTTCTATCATGCACTCTAAACGGCCTGGCGCACCTTTGTCTGGCTTGACCAATGTTTCAGTAGGATTTTCTGGCGCCCCAGTTCGTAACCCGGTTTCTTGTCCTTTGCCCCTTTCTATTGGTCCCTGTGAATTGGAGGCTCCCCTTATTCTAACGACTGGCTGTGGCGAGAATCTGTTGGGTTTGGACTTGTTGAAAAGATTGCATGCAACATTACTTTGTTCTCCTTCGGGAGTACATCTTACGGTGGGTACGAAAGTGATTTCCCCGATGTATCTGTCTAAGGATCGCCTTCCACTGGAACTGCATTCTCTCCCTGATACACTTTGGGCTACACGTCCCAATGATGTTGGTCTCTTGCAGATTCCACTCTACGTTGTTACCCTTAAGTCGAATGCTAAATTACCTCGCATTCCTCAGTACAAAATTTCCAGTGATGGCGAAAGAGCTCTTTTAGCGATTATCTATGATTTGGTTGAGAAAGGTGTGGTTGAAGAAACGAGAGGTAATGTGTGTAACAGTCCTGTTCTGCCTGTCCTTAAGCATACTGACTCTTCTCAGCCACCTGTGTATCAGTTTGTGATCGACCTTTGAGAGGTCAATAAGATCGTTGTGCCACAGTTTTATGTTGTCCCGGACATTACTGCTTTATTGACTATGATCCCTGCCTCAGCTGCTTGGTTTTCTGTTATTGATCTGAAGAATGCTTTCTTCAGTATTCCGATTACTGAGGAAAGTAGGGATATTTTTGGCTTCTCTTTAGGAGGCCGCAGTTTTCGGTTTAAGCGCTCTCCTCAAGGTTATTGTGAGAGTCCCTCCATTTATAGTCAGGCTTTGAAAACTCAGCTTGGTACTCTTGCATTGCCTTCTGGTGCTACTCTTATCCAGTATGTTGATGATCTGTTGGTTGCTGCTGATGATGAAGAGATTTGTAAAGAAGTTACTCTTTCTTTGTTGCGACACCTGTCTGACCTTCATCACAAAGTGTCACCTTCGAAGTTGCAGTATTGCCACCAAGAAGTGGCCTACTTAGGTCATCTCTTGTCGAAGGAGGGAAGACGATTGACCCCAGAGCGTATTCAAGCGATGGCCCAAATGACTGTGCCATGCACACAGAGAGAGGTGCGTGCCTTCTTAGGTATCACCTCGTATTGTAGACAGTGGATTCCGAATTTTCCTTTGTTAGCGAAACCTTTGTTGGCACTTACTCTTAAGGACACACCACACCCTCTTCCTTGGTCTGACGAATGTCAGAAGAGTTTTTCTGAATTGCGTGATGCATTGTGTTCTGCTCCGGTGTTGGGTTCCCCCGACTACAGTAAACCTTTTACACTTTATGTACACGAGAGAGAAGGTTGTGCGTTGATAGTGTTGACGCAACAATTTGGAGACAAGCAGCGCCCATGTGCGTATTTTTCATCTATGTTAGATCCGGTAGCTAGGGCGTTGCCTAGTTGTCTAAGAGCTACAGCGGCAGCGGCTGTTTCTATCCGACAGTCTGCTGGTTTCGTATTAGATAATACATTGATTGTGATGGTCCCACATGCAGTGGATACCCTATTGAATAGAACGAAGACTCAACATCTTACCAGTGCGCGTTTGTCAGGTTATGAGTTGACGCTTTTGGCTAGCCATGTGCACATCAAGGGATGCAACACATTGAATTCAGCTACATTGTTGCCGATTTTTGTAGAGATAGATGCTCAGGAACAGCATGACTGTTTTCTCCGGACAGAGGAGGAAACAAAGAGTAGAGTTGATCTGAAAGATACTCCTCTTTCGAATCCTGATGGTACCCTATGGGTAGATGGTTCATGCTTTAAGCTTCCGAATGGAGAGACGACTGCAGCATATGCTGTCACAACTTTGCACACAATTGTTGAAACAGCACGTATTGCACAGAATTCAGCGCAAGCAGCGGAGTTGATAGCATTGACTAGAGCGTGTGTGTTGTCAAAAGAAAAGAGAGCGAATGTTTATACTGATAGCCAATACGCATTTGGCATGGCTCACAGTTTTGGTCGCTTGTGGAAAGAGAGAGGATTTCTTACTTTCCATGGTACGAAAATTCAGCATGGACAATTAGTGAGTGAACTTCTTGAATCTCTTACGTTGACGACCCAAATTGCGATAGTGAAGTGTAGTGCGCATAAGAAGGTTACGGATGATGTGGGTCAAGGGAATGCGTTTGCAGATGAAGTAGCAAGAGAAACGGCGAAAGATGTAACGAGTCGGTTGTATGTTGCAGGTCCTGCCAGATGGGTTGTGGAAGGAGGAATGTGTGAAGATACAACAGAAAGTGTGAAGATGATTCAGGCAGAAGCTACTGAGAAAGAATTGAGTATGTGGAGAGAGTACTGGAATGTTGGATTCAACAGGCTGTTGGGTTGAGTTGTCAGAGCACCAGCGATGGTTGTTGCCGGATGCATATGTGCTTCCGGTGGTTACTATGGCTCATGGGTTGGCTCACATTAGTTCAAAAGGGATATGTAAGTTGTTGGCTCCGGTATGGCAGAATGGTGGAATTCCTAGGTGTGCTGAGAATTTGGTTAAACACTGCATGATTTGCTTGATGCATAATCCTGGAAAGGGAACCCCAACTCCAGCGGGTCATTTTGCTCCTCCAACGTATCCGTTCGAGGTGCTGCAGATAGACTACATTCATATGGAAAGATGCAATAACTTGAAGTATGTCCTTGTGGTTGTTTGTGCCTTTTCCAGATGGATAGAGGCCTACCCCCTAAAGGATAATACTGCCTTGTCTACAGCCAAGGTTTTGCTCAAAGAATTCTTTCCCAGATGGAAGTGAATTTGTGGGTCAGATTATGAAGAAAGTATGTGCGGGTCTGGGTATTAAACAGAAATTTCACGCTGCGAATCACCCCCAGTCAGCAGGCCTGGTCGAGTGCTATAATGGCACTCTGAAGCTGAAGTTGGCCAAGGTGCAAGCGAGCTCTGGTCTTACATGGCCCGATGCCTTACCATTGGCACTTTTGTCTACGAGAACGACAGTACATTCTCGCGTGGGACTTAGCCCATACGAGATCATTTTTGGACGTCCGGCGAATGTCTGGGGTGTGCCGAGGCCTAAGAAGTACAGTGATATCGAGTACCCTATGTTGGTTGACTACTTACATGATTTGACTGCTAAATTGCGTGTTCTTCACCAACAGGTCCATGACACTTTGCCTTCAGTTTCTGTAGACGCAGGCCACACGATTCAACCTGGTGACTGGATTCTAACCAGGAATTTCCAGAGGTCAAAGAACTTGGAACCAAGATGGACCGGTCCATACCAAGTCCTGTTATCAACTCGGACTGCTATTAAGGTGTTCGGAAAGAAAAACTGGGTACATGGTGATAGGGCAGGTCATCAATGCGTCTTTGGCCTCCGGTGTTGTGCCCCCCAATTGGAAGAAGGCTAAGGTCAGAGCCTTGCTAAAGAAACCTAGCTTGGATCCTGAAGACCTGGCCAATTACAGGCCCATTTCTCTTCTACCGACCATCAGTAAAATAGCTGAAAAACATGTCAACCAGGTTCTCTCGTCCTTTATTGAATCCATGGATGGATTACACTCCACCCAGACAGGGTTCAGAGCAAAACAAGGAACAGAGACAGCTCTGGTGGCGGTAGTGGAGGCAGTTAGGGGCATTGTAGATGCAGGAGGCTGTGCTGCGGTGGTCCTGTTGGACCTCAGCGCAGCCTTCGATACAGTAAACCACTCTCTCTTGCTGCATCGGCTGCATCTTACAGGGGTCTCCGGAGTGGCCATCAAATGGCTCCATTCTTTTCTATCAGAAAGAAGCTTTTCCGTCTTTGAGGGAGAGGTGTCATCCAGCCAGCTGCAATTGAATCACGGCGTTCCCCAGGGATCTTCCCTCAGCCCCACTCTATTTAACATCTATATGAGACCTTTGGCTGAGGTGGTTCTTCCCTGGGGAATCCAACTTGTTACCTACGCCGATGACACGCAGCTGGTTGTATCCTTGGTGAGGAACGATGCCTTAAATCAGGGGATCAATAATCTGACCCCGTGTCTCACCAAGGTTCTGGAATGGATGACCTCCTCCTGTTTGAAGCTAAATGGGACCAAAACTGACATTATGCTTCTGGGCTACAAAGCCCCAATTAACTTGGACCCTTGGTGGCCTCACTGCTTAGGACCCCCCCCCCAGCACCTAAGACCCACATAAAAAGCCTGGGGATCTGGCTAGATTCCTCCCTTGGTTTTCACTATCAGGCTAAAAAGGTAGTTGCAACCTGCTATGGGCTGCTGAGAGTCTTAAAAAAAGTGCTAGACCTCTTGCCATTCGAAGCCAGACGATTGCTGGTCCAGTCGCTGATTTTGTCGCGGCTGGATTATGCAAACGCCGTCTATATGGGGGCTCCAGTCGGCACCATAAAAGTTCTGCAATCTGTGCAGAACTGTGCTGCTCGGCTGCTTATGAAAGTCCCCAAAAGATGCTCAGCGAAAGCCGCACTTCAATATCTCCACTGGCTACCCATCAAGGGAAGGATTATTTTCAAAACAATGTGCTTGGCGCATAAGTCCATCCATGGCGCTGGCCCGCCGATTCTGGATCCCCTCTTTTGTCGCCATCGATCAGTGAGATCTCTGAGATCCAACCAGCGGAACTTGTTGGTAGTCCCCAGGATAAAGCTGGCCCGGATGGGTGGCCGCCGGCTCTCTGTGCATGCAGCTAAAGAATGGAACGCACTCCCAGATGACATCAGGCACGAGTCTAACCATCTCGCTTTCAGGAAGCGTTTAAAGACACACTTGTTTCAATAGTGTCTTCCTGGTCCCTTGGTCTTACAGCGCTGGGATGCTCAAGAGTAGCCATGCGCTATAGAAGAAGGTATTCATTCATTCATTCATTCATTCATTGCAAGAAGATACCTTTGCCCTTACCGTACGATAAGTGGGTCCGGGAAGGTGTTGCCGATTCCGAGAGTGAAAGGGTTCCGAGATTTGTACCTTTTAGCGATGCACATCTGGAATGGACTCAGTCAGAACGTGCGGATGATGAAGTCTTGCAAGAAGCTGTGCCGCCGTGTTTGAGACTTGATACTACGCACCCAGAGACACTCTTTCAGGATCAAACTGTGCCTGGTAAAGAACGCTACAACTTAAGGTCTAAAAAGGACAAATAAAATCTGAATTTTTTTGTGAATTACACTCTTTCAGACAAGAGACCATTTTTCTTTTTCTTTTTCGAACCACCATCCGGGTTCAGCTGCAGGGTTGCGGTATAAGACTTAAGGGGTGGCCCGCCTATTGACGAAAGGTCTGCGGTTCTAGGGACGTCTAGGACGCCTGAACGCACACTTGAGTGAAGAAGGAAAATTGCCGCGAGCAGCACGTTAGAGGATGGAGTCTGTTGTAACTGAAAGAGATGTTGATAGAATAGATCTTAAGACAAGATTTTGTACATTGATACATAGCAAATGTTTTATAATATTGTGCTTTTTGACGTTTGTAAGTATCACGTTAGCTTGTGTGGGTTGGACTGTCTATGCTACACAACAGACATCTGCACCCACCTCCCAACCTATGCTTTCTTTCACTACTGTTTCTTTGCACCAGTTTTATACGTTGCCTGAACATGAACAGACAAGGAGATCAGAATTTGTCAACAACTTGTTCATACAGTTGTTGCATCAGCATCAGTTAGTAGTAAATACCACTAATTGTTGGGTTTGTGGTCTAATGCCTCATACGACAGATAAAGGTATGCCATATTTGGTTTTGCCTTTTTCTTTTAATGGGTCTGTGTGGGCTTTTCAGACCATGTTTATCTATGCAAATGATGTACGCCCCTTACGTTCCCTTAAAGATAACTCGAGCAATAGTGCCTGATAAGGGGAATAGTAGCTATGATCCGAGATATTGATGCATATAATGCTATCCCTAAGGATGAGGTGCATGCTTACACTGGTTGGAATGTGACTGGATATAGTACCAGCTTGACAGAGAAGGAGAGACGAAAAAGGTCTCCCCCTATTTGGATTGTACCCCACCGAGGCCATTTTTGTTTGCAAGGTAATGGTCGGAATTCGAAAGCTCAGCTAGGTAAGCGTGTGTGTGCTCAAACCTATGTCTATTCATCTCGGACTTCTCCACCGTTTGTGCCAGCTAAAGGCACATATTTTGTTTGTCATGACAGAGCCTACACATGGTTGCCACCTGATTTTTCAGGAACGTGTTATGTGGCGTTTCTGCTTCCCCCTACATACACTACTGCTTCAGACTATCATAGAACGAGATATGGTAGAGGTGTCTTCAATCAGGAAGATACTGCATCACACGAAGTAGGAGATTTCTTCAAGGGCTTCCTGCCCTTTTGGGGTCCTATGATCAATAGTAGGCATATTCGACAGCTTGTCCGCGTTGTTGAAGCTACTATTAATGAGACAGCAGGTGCTCTTAGTAATGTTACAGCTGAGCTTCAAGCGGACCGCCTTATGACTTTGCAGAACCGTATGGTATTAGACATCATACTTGCAGATCGAGGAGGAGTATGTAAATTGATTGGATCCAGTTGCTGTGTTTACATACCAGATAATGCCCTTACAGTGTACCAAGCCATATCTCTAGGTTGTATAAAATCTCTGAGTCTATCCATGTAGACAAAGGAGACTGGTCATTGACGGGATGGTTTTGGGGACTGCTGTCCAAATGGGGATGGAAGACTCTGACATTCCTTGGTATGGTTTTAACCATCCTTTTCTCTTGTTGTCTTTGCATCCAGTGTGGTCCTGCCATTTGTAGTCTTTGTGCTACTATGTGTGTTCGGAGACCTGTCCCGAGAGAAGTAGGGAATAATAAGATGATGCTACAGCAACACCTTGATGACCTAATGAATATCGATATAGACCTAGATTCAGATTAACATGAGTCTTAGGTTATTGCCTAAGTAATGGCAAAAGGAGGGTCTGCGGTTTTGTAATTCTCGAATCTGACTCCATTTTGTTCTGTGCCACCATTTTGTGTTGCCCTCACGTAGGCCTGTGAAGGTAGCCTGGCGAACAAAGTGGCCTGGCCTTCTTAGTTCATGTATACATTAACTAGGTTTCTTTTTGACTCTGAAATGAACTGTAAGAAACTGACCTCGCAAAGCCAATTTCCCTGATCGATCTTTGTCTGAGATTGTCAATCAATGTTCAGGACATCGTTAACTTCTAGTTTCCTTGCACATGCCTTATCTTGTTCAGCATCTGTTTCTGTTTCTTTTTATGTTTCTTCATTACATGGGTTATGCTTTCAATTATAGGTTTGTCCGGCTTGTGGAGATTGAATTTGGGACATTCCTAATAATTAACTTTTGGGTTGGGATACTGTACATTGAGTATTTGTTATGTGATACTTTGTAGGAAAATGTACCTTATTGGCTAGAATTTTGTGCAGTGGGTGTACATTTATAATGTGAATATTGGGTATAAAAGGAGACGTCTCGCTTTAGTAAAATGAGCAGTCTCCTGAGAATTTACACTGTGATGTATTTCTAGGATCACTGTTACTAGCAGCAGCTAATAAACTTGGTCTCTGATGCCATCCAGAAGTATTCCGTGTCTCTGTATACCAAGACAGGTGAACTCGAAGATCTTAGGCGTGCCCCTGACACCGCTGGGTTAAACCCCGGTTCTTCACCAGCACCAGGAAAACAGTGACTCAAGTCCTCATTGACCTGCCGACTGTGCTACGGGAATACAATTAATGCCAAAAACACAATCCACCTCCTCAAACGCCTACAAACCATACAGAATGCCTCAGCCAGACTCACTCTCAACCTCCCCAAATGGACCAACATCACCTCCCCCCGTCTCAAAAGACTCCACTTGACCTCCGCCCAGAAGAGATGCCATTTCAATCTACTGAGTCACCCCTACAAGGCCCTCCAGAATGCTAGACCCTCCTACATAAACCACCGCCTGACCTTCCACCAGTTGACCAGACTACTCTGATCTGCATCCCTTGTCCTCGCACACATCCCCTGCAACCATCAGAGCCACATTGGTGGTCGTTCTTTCTCCTACCTCTCCACCAGGTTCTGGAACGAACCTCCCACTTCGCCTCCGAACCTCCCCTAAACTCACCAACTTCAGGAAGGGATTCAAGACCTGGCTCTTCGACTAAGACCCATCATTCCTCAGTGCCTGGATAACCCCATGGGTGATAACCCGTGCTTAATTAATACTGATTGATTAATTGATTGATTATTTGCTTTTATTTTCCAAAAAAGAAAACATTTCAATCAAGAATCTTGCACGAGTGATAACAAGACATGATCTGTTAACAAATAACTGTATGTTTCACCTGAAAGACAATATTTCCCAGACTTTATAAAAACAACCAGCAAAGTTGGCCAGAAATGACTATTATCATACTATGAACATCTATCATTGGTTTTTATTGTGGGTAAGAGAAAAATAGACTGTATTTCACATGAATGTATGTATGTGTAAAAAATTGTGGTTATTGGTCGATAGAGGTGGAACTCCTGCTCAGTTAACAACCACAATCCTTATCAGTGAGGAACACAAAAGGCACTAAATTAATCTTTGCTTAACCTTCTGGTCACTTGGCACAAAGGATTCAGGCTTAACTCTGAGATATGGTGTAAAGTGCGTATACAGCACTCAAACGGTAATGAAGTGAAAACACAGAGCAAGAAAACATTCCAAACCAATTTGAAAGATAGAGTACATTTAATAAATAAAATTATACCAGTAGGATAAGAATCCAATTAGTAGAACCAGAACTATGCAATTTCAAAGTTTAAGTAAAAATAGCACTGGTCATACTATACCCAGGTAAAGTGATAGGTTTAGGCAGTCGCGATGGAGCGTGGGTCGGGTACAGGGCCTGGCTGAAGAGTTACCTTTAAAATATGGTGCAAAGCGTTCCGTTCACGGTGGAGGAGGCATTGATGAGCAGGTAGAACATCGCAGATGGTCTTCGATGTAGCATGAAGAGCCGGTCTGCCATCGTGGACAGTTGTTGCTGTAGCTGCATGTTGGCACTTACGGTGGGCTATTGCTGCTGTAACGCAAAGTGCAGAACTTGCATTGTAGGTCATCACTGGTAGTTGTTGTAGCTTGAAGAGCAAGTCTCACTGAAACCACGTGTTAGCTGTTGTCATGGGCAGCAGAGTCGGGCACGAATAGGCCAGTTCACAGTTGTGAGGAGGCCAAACTTCAGGAATCTCACCTTTTCTAGGGAAAGAGTACAGTCTGATGCCAGCCAAGGGTCCAGGTCCTGGATAGTCACTCCTTGGGAATAAGAGACTCACTTAAACAGAAGCCAGCAGGGTTCAGGCAGGTGCAGATCCAGGCAAGTCCAGTTGCAGCAGTTCACCTAGGCAGGTACAGGGAAGCCTCTGAAGCTTGTTGTGTCCCTCTAGTTCACACAGGAGGTCAGCCAACTGGCCCTTGGAGTCACTCTGGTTTGTTAGCCTGGGAGGAAGGCAAGCAGGTCCAGTCTTTGTTCTGAGACAGCAAGGCAGTCCCTCAATCAGCAAGTCTGTCCTCTGGCAGCGGGGCAGTTCTTCTTCTGTAACTTCCACAGGTCAAAGAGTGTTCTGTAGATTGGTTCTGGAGGTCTACTATTTATAAGTGGTACCAGCCTTTGTGTGGGAGGACTCTTTGTCCTATCCCCACATCTGGTTCTGGAAAGTTATTCCCTCCCCCTGTCAAGGCTCCAAACTTTCTAGGGTGACAAAAGACAGGGCAGCCAGGTGTCAGGTTCCTTTTTGTCTGTAGGAGGCAAAGCCGTTGACATGTTAGGATTGCTAGGTACAGCTCCTCTCCCAACCACCCTGCCAGGATTGCCCATTCTTTCCACACCTAAGCCCCTTGTGTGTTACTTTCTGGAAGACCCACGCAAAACCCGAACGCATAGCCATTCACAGTCGTGTTACCGAGGACATTGGGAGAAGGCACACAAATTTGGGAAAAGAAAATGGCAACTTTATAAAAGTGGCAATTTTATAATTGGGACTTAAAATCCAATGTTACCATTAAAGTGGATTTTAAATTACAATTCATTTGAGTGTAAACAGTATAACCTATCTGCTCTCAATCCAAGGTTAGCACTTATTATATGTAATAAGGTAACCCAGTAATAGTCAACGGGAGAGAAAGACCTTGCAACAGTAAAAAACAACTTTAGGAGTTTTTCACTGCCAGGACATGTAAAAATTAAGTACACATGTCCTACTTTTTAAATACAGTGTACACTGCCCTCTGAGCTTTTAGGGGCTACCTTGGTGGTGATGTATGTGTATTAAGAAGGATGGTTTAGGTACAGCAAAAGTTTTGCTTTGCCAGGTCAAAATGGGATTTTAAAACCTCACTACAGAATGCTGTGGCAGGACTGAGGCATGTTGTAAAAGGCTACTTTAGTGGGTGGCACAATAGGTGCTGCAGGCCCACTAATAGTATTTTATTTATAGGCCCTTGGTACATTTAGTAGCGTTTATGAGCAACGTTAATTAAATGTGCCAGCTGCTTTAAAACCATGGCTGATGTAGCATGTTCCTCCCAGGAGCTCAACTTGCGACCCTTTAGGAAACTTACGTTGGAAAAATCTAAGTCCCTCTGCCAAGCATGGAACCTTATGATGGGACCTAAACCAACAAAGCCACAACTGCAAAGACTGCTTGACGAAAATGCTAGTTTTCTGGCCAAGGAAGAAATTCCTTTTAGAGAAGAGGAGGTGGATGCTGAGGTGGATGAAGTAGATGATGACAATTCCAGAAGCAATACAACAGGATACAACGCTGGGAGTACTGACAGTACCCCAGAAGTAGGTAGCTAAGATGCAGATCTTCAGAGACTAGCCAAGAGGATAGAATTAGAGGCTAAACTCTTGGCTATGAAGAAGGAAAGAGCAGAGATGGGTCATTTCTATGGGTTAGGTAAAAGATTGTCACGGGTGCAGCCTTGGGCGTCCGAGGAGAGTCAAGTGGGGGGTTCCCTGGTGATTTTTTTTCCCAAGTCTTGGCATGTCATGTGTTGGCACTGCAGGCCACATTCCTTTGAGGTCTCGTGAAAGAGGGGTTGCTTTCCTCTTTAGACACAGAGATGCATAGAGCAGCAACAGATAGAAAGGCTTTTTAGATTTAGATGCTAAACTTTAAGTTTATGCTTTGACTAATTAATTAGGTCTGAAGAGATTTATTTGACTTATACATTTATTTCTCTTAATGGGAGATTTTTGCAAACTATTTGATTTTTGATTAGCCTTGCAAGACTATTTTTCTTAGAAACTCTTTAAGAAATTTGACTGATATTTTGCGCCACATTTCCATTTCTAAGTGTGATGCTTATATTCAGACTGTTCTGTATTAATGCTATTTTTCCTGTTTTCCAAATTCTGTAAACTGATATTTTACTAATGAATAAAAGGTCAGAGAAAACTTAACTTTTAACTAGAAAATAAAACCCTTTTTATACTCAACAACTCTATTCAAAGTCTCCTGAAGGTAATACATGGTGTGAAGGGCCCAACACCTTTTTCAGTGGTAAATTAGAGGTAGCATGAGGGTTTTGCATTGAGAAATTACCAGAAGAAATTCCTGCTCCATCAGCAGCACTTCACAATGGTGCTTCCTGCTAAGAGCCAGGAGGTTTATTTGTATCCATCCTGATGATGGCAGCCAATGGGGTTCTCTGGCCTAAGCCTAAGCACACTTTAGCTGAGCTTTTTGATGTATTATATCAGGTAGATGCATTTATATCCTCTCTAAAGGGCCAATATGATCAAAGAAGTATGTCAGATAATGCTATAAGGGTATTTTATACTGTTCGTGAGACAATGCTGTCATGGCCTTTTGGACTTTTAGGATTGTTAGTGCTTTATGGAAAGTAGAGTTTAAGGGTTAGAACTTTTCACATTTAGGGTGTGGGGAGCCAGGAGGAGGCTGGGCATTCCACATTATTCTTCTAGATCTGGCCAGTCTTACTTCTTAGATTCTGAGTTCACAAGTACAGCAGAGGTTGCAAAAAGAGTTGTCTTTGTGCAATGATGGAGTTGGTTGTTTTTGTGTGTTAAGACCTCGCCTGAGACAGCACATGAGCTGCCACTGTGAGAAATCTTCTAAACAAAAAAAAGACTTGAAGGGGGCGTAGAGCTTACCCATTACTTACCATTGGTTGGCTTTGATGTCACTCTCATTACTTTCTTTTTTTTAAGTCCTCATTTATCTTTAAATATGCTTTAAATTCAAGGATGGACGTTTTCCGCCTATCACAAGTTGCCGGATGTTTGGGGGGGCTTACGGTCACTCCTTACGGAGGGGTGGAATGTCTTGAGACTCCGGAAGAACTTCCCTTCGGCTTTGTTGTGCGAGGGCCAACCCCAGTCTTCATTCTTGAAGGGTGCTTGCGCCACTGACATTCCCGATCCTTGGGGTCTATTTACAGCATATTTTGTAATCATTGGACCAGACAATACTAAATAAACTACACCCTTTCCCCCCACGAACCCAACATAAGTGTATAGGAAAACCATAAATCTAGGTGTAAGAATTTTATAATACCTCAACTAGTGTAAAACCCCCTGACCAGGAAATTCCAACCTAAGCCCCAGAACTCACTTATCCCAAATTTCCCAAATAATAGCTTTTTTCTGCTTTGTGCCAGCTTGATCCAATTTTGCTACCCTCTGAATGGAATGTATCCATTCATCTTCAGTCGGAGGACATGCTAAGATACATTTAATGCATAATTCTCTTCGTGCCAGAAGTATTAGAGTGAAAGATAATGCTCTATGTTTTTTGTTAAAAACCCCCCAGTTAGATCCCTTGGCAAAATCCCAAATATTATAGTCACCGTTGTTAATTTTTTTTCCAAGCCCATTATGTTTGAAATGGCCTTACCTATATTCTGCCAAAATGAATATATTACCGGGCAACTCCAAAACATATGCACCTCATTTGCTTTTTCTTTTCCACTGTTAGACCCGGCCTCGTGGCGTGGTCCTCCCTGACCCGTAGCAACCCCCGTCCGAGCTTCCACCACAACAGACCCCTGAGTCCCCCGGCCTAACCAACCCTTCCCTCCAAGTTAAGTCCTGACCCTTCCCGGACTTCCCAGCCTGTGCCGCTATCTTCCCGGCCCGTAGGCCCTGTGTGCCCACTTTTCAGCACCTAAGATGGCCGCCCGAGCCAGCGCGGCCTAGGCTGAGAGGCGCCACCTTGGCGGGAGGACAGAGCGCTCCCAGCGAGTGAGAAAGGGAGGAGCAGTATCCTTCACACCTCCGACCTCCCCTCGACAAGTGGGTTTCGATCGCCCCTCCAGCCGCCCGGAGGGCTGGCTCCACGCCTGCTGTGTGTCTGGGACTCCTCCCGAAACCAACTGAATGGATCAAAGGGGCCGCGTGGCAGGAAACCCCAACAAGCGGCCCCCAGGTGCCAAGTCCCCTGCCGACCAGACTCCGGAGATCAAAGCGGAGCAGTCCTATAACTGGGGTTGCTCCGAGACTATTGAGAGATTCGACTCTGGAACATAGAGAGCCCTGCTGACGTGGTCGCGGCTCGTTTGGCAGAGAAGGACTTCTGCTGGAACCACCTGAGCCTGCTGAGTGACTCGGGCTCTCTTGCAACTTTGAACCACCTGAGCCCTGCTGAGTGACTCGCGGCTCCCCTGAAGATCGTAAGAACTCCGACATCGTGCTTGAGCCCTGCTGAGTGACTCGCGGCTCCCCTGCAACCTTGAACCACCTGAGCCCTGCTGAGTGACTCGCGGCTCCCCTGCAACCTCGAACTGTTAAAGATTAGACTGCAAACGTCAACATTATCGGCGCCATCTTGCCCCTTTCGAGCCCATTCGTGCGCGTAAGCGGCAGCCATTTTGAGCACCATGGCCTCCCTGCCCCTCGCTGATAGCCAGCGCGTCTCACTCTCTCTCTCCTATCCTCGCAGGTATCCCCCGCACGCTGACAACCCCCTCGCTCTCACATGCCTTGGGCCATAAACCCCTCTTCAGCGCAGCTCTGCCACAGAATCCCATCCTGTTCCCAGCGCGGCACCTCCCTTCATTCCTTTCATGGTCCCAAATCCTTTGATACAAACCCCTTTTCCTGTGTCCCCGTTTGTCTTCCTTGTTCCCAGGCCGCCACCTGGCCCTGCGGATACTGTTTATTACCCCGTACAGTAGGAAGCTTCCCCTCCCCATCAAAAGACCCTCGAGCCAATCAAAGCCCCCACCCTATGAGATCCGATCAACTCCACGCATTCCGTGAATCGGCGGAATGCCCTGCTGCGCGACAATCA
Organism: Lissotriton vulgaris; assembly: GCF_964263255.1. Taxonomy (NCBI): domain Eukaryota; kingdom Metazoa; phylum Chordata; class Amphibia; order Caudata; family Salamandridae; genus Lissotriton; species Lissotriton vulgaris. The sequence goes on from NC_141686.1 coordinate 72,263,541, forward strand.
TCACCTGTTGTGACCGGGGTGGGGAATTCAACTGTAAATGTATGTGGGAACGGGCCTGAAGGGGAGATTCCGAGGATGTTCTTTCAAATATCAAAGTGTTGCGAGAATGTGTTACGTGTAATAAAGGTCATAAACCCTAGTATAAGAGGCCAGGCCTCAGAGATGTGGTTAGAGCACCTCGTGACGATACTTGCTGTCTGAATTGATGTGTTCTCCTCCGGAGAGAATAAAATCCTCGTTTCCTGCCTTCCAGTCTCCAGCGCCTGCTTCTTCATTGATTAATATTGGTGGGTCATAGAGGCGACACCGCCGGGCAACATAAAGGGGTCTTTGGTTACTGGTTGTCTTTGAACCCTTTTAACAATTGGCGTCCCAAGCGTGGGGCCCATCAGTGACTCGTGGATCCAGTGGGAGAGGTCCTGACGACAGAGTGAACGACTGCAACGATCGGAAGGTACCCTGTCCGATAGACCCTCGTCTGACAGCCGATCATCCGAACTTCACTGGTTCCGAACAGACCTCTCTCGAGTGATCTGCGGTCCTGACTGGGAACCATCAGGAGTGCCGCAAGGAGTACGAAGAGAAGAGGACGATCGGGCGCTGGATTCGGAAGACAAGAAACTGTCCATGCGGTCCGGGTAAGGTCGTGTAAACACGACGAATTGCGAAAGTGATTGATAATTGATGAGAAAATACTAGTATTACTTTTTGTTAATTTATTTGGAGATTCACTGTCTGCAAACGGAGAAACAACAGGCTCTCCCTTTATAAACAGTGAAGGATAGGTACGCATCCATCGGACCTATCTTTCTCCCCCACTGAACAATTGCCCCTCCCCCATTGATTAACTGTTATAGATTGTTTTCTGGAGATTCTCTGTCTGCAAACAGGGAAGAATAGGTCCCCTCTTTGCAGACAGTGAAAGGGTAGGTGACGCGGACCTTTGCGAGCCTACTTATTCTCCCCATTGACCATATTGATTTTTTATTTTTGACCTAACATTGATTGCTCAAGATTGGTTCATGAGGTATTCACTGCCTGCAAACAACGTAGAATAGAAATATTCTGTCTAGTCTTTGCACGCAGTGATAAGATAGGTAGTGCTGACTATTATCCCCATTGCGATCCGTCATGCCTGTCTTCTCCCCACTGGTTAGTAGCCTGTTTAGCCCGGACCGCTTATTAGAGATGAACCATCCGGCTCCACTGGAAGGCACCCCTAATAAGGACATGTTCATGAAGCATGGATTAATCGCTATAGCCTATAGCCAACTGTGGCATAAATATACGAAAAAGGATCGAGAAAGTCAGTGGCCACTGATAGGATCCTTCGAAGACGATAAAATAAACGCACTAGAAACAGCCCTTGGTAAAAACAAGACGACGCCCACTATGCTTGACAGCTTCGGCATGTGGCGAAAAGAAGCCGAACAACGTAAAAAGAGAACTGAGAGTAGGTTGGGAAAAGAGCTGCGGAAAGCAGCCCACCTAGCGGCCCAGAAACTAGAGAAAGAGATAAAAGAAAGAGAGGATACCAAACAGAAACTAGAAATAGAAACATCAAGCCAGTGTCTGGTTAGAACACCCTCCACGCTCTACCCTGAATTACACTCGAAACAGCGAACCAACGATGATCTGCTGCTAGGTCCTCCGATCATCCACATGCCCCCTCCATATGCCCCTTCCCAACCCTTAGCACAGCACCCACTACCCCCAGGTACAAGCGAGAGTAGCACCACGGCTTCAGCCCCCATGGCCCCTGTGCCGGCTGAACTCCTTGTATTAGATGCTACGCAAACGACAACGTTGGGCGACCCAGAGGCCCGAAGGGTTGGTCCTGCAAGAACATACAGACTAAGCAAAAATGAGCGAGCAGGGGTCGACAAGATAGCAAAGATACTGGTAGAGAAGAGGGAAGATGAAGAGTCCGTCACGGATGTGTTTAATTCTTATACAGGGAGTCACAGACGACACTTTACTGTACAACTGTGTTACCACGTCTTAAACGCATACGAGGACCGATACCAAGAAAAAGGTCCCCAGAGCCTAACGACTCTGTACCGGAAGGTCGATATCGGGGATGAGAGTGAGAGTGATGTGACGGACCTCCTTACGCGTACGCTTGAGGTTTTCCGCCACCTCACTGAACAAAAGCCGAAAATCGAATCCACAACATCCGTAGCAACCGAACCACAAACTGAACGATCTAACACCATGATGCCGATACGAGAGGCTGCCCCTTACTGGGTTCCCCCACGAGGTGAAGGGACTCACGATGACGCAAACAACAAAGATGCAAAGGGAAGGGTAGTGTACAATTGGGTCTACCAACCGTGGGACCGGCAAGAGATTCTGACCTTCCGGAAATCTCTGCCTGACCTACGTAAAAACCCCACTGCCTTCTATACTGAGTTGGGTACAGCCCTAGGATCGACGATTATGACTCTGGCTGACATCGACTTGTTTTTCGGGTTATGTCTACCAGCTGATGTGTGGAAGCAAATCCGGAAAGTCGACCACTCTGAGCTGTTTGGACATAACTGGTCACAACTCGATGGCATAGACAGACAACGAGAACCCGGACAAAAGCCTTTGAAAGCCATTTTAGACCTCCCGGATAAAATCGTACAGAAACTAAAAACCCTGATCCCAGAAAAGAAAGTGGACTGGTCGATAGTAACGGCCTGTCGCCAGAAACCTCAGGAGGATGTATCGGAATACTTCTCCCGGTTTGAAACGGTGTTCTCCGATTACAGCGGCCAGGACCTGACCACTGCAACCGGACACCATCTGTTTGTCCAGAATTACGTTAAGGGTTTATCACCGGAGGTCTCGCAGAAACTGCAGGCCAGCGAAAGTAGTTGGGCAGCCTCCAAACCTACGGCTATCCTCCAGATGGCCCAATATTATGAGCATCAGAAAAACGAAAACGATAGAACAACAGAGAGAAAGAAGAAAGACTTAAAGGAGAGGGGGATGATGGCTCAACTGCAAGGGGTGACTATGGGACGAGACCAATACCGGGGAAACCATCAGATGAACGTCCCTAAAACTGCACCTCCCAAGGACCGTACTTCGACTCCCCACATTGGACGTACAGACATTAGAGAGGACCAATGTGCTTTCTGTAAAGGAACGGGCCACTGGAAATCTCAGTGCCCAGTTCTTTTGGAACTCATCAGAAATAGAGATCCTAGGGATACAGCAAGTGGACCAAGAAATAGGGGACCACAGCGAGGGCCCCCAAGCGACGCAACTAATGATAGATCAGGTAGGCCAAACACATTTGACCGACCCCGACAGAACCAATGCCAGCAATCTGACTACGATGATGTTCATGACTTTGCATAGGGAGGGATCCAGTCGAGCTCCATGTTGACCAGCAAGGCCCTTATGTCACTGCTAAGGTCTTGGGTACAAAGTCACCATTCCTGGTAGACACTGGCGCAACACGTAGTGCATTATCTAAACGACTGATTCCAAGGGCACCCTTGTCTGGCTCACTAATAACATCGACAGGTTTCGATGGAACGCCCTCCACTAACCCTTTGTCCGCCCCGATCCTCTTTGACTTAGAAAACAACACCACTGACACCACGTTTTTGCTTTCCTCCAATAGCCCTGACGCAATTATGGGACTCGACTTATTGAAACACTTCCGAGCAACGATTAGATGTTCCCAAGATGGAGTCCGAGTTTTCCTTTACGACAATCCCGTTCTGCTTAGACATTGCCCCCCCAGACACATGTTTTCCATTACCGACGCTGACACTTCCCTGCTTGACACTCTGCCTCCGTATCTGTGGGCCAAAACGGATTTGGATGTAGGGCGCATGATGATCGACCCAGTGCACATTACTGTTCGGCCAGATGCAACACTCCCAAAACTTCCACAATATCGGATATCGCCCGAGGGCGAGAAGGCATTGGTAGAAATCATCCAATCACTGATAGACGCAGGAGTGGTAGAGGAAGTGGTTAGCAACGTTTGCAACAGCCCAATCTTGCCCATCATTAAGAAACAGGGAGAAGGAGATGAGAAAGCATACCGCTTCATCATTGACCTTCGAGAGATCAACAAAGTGGTGGTCTCGGACATTACCACCATCCTGACTTTGATTCCCTCCACTGCCACCACCTTCACTGTCATTGACGTCAAAAACGCATTCTTTTCCATCCCCATCCACCCAGACAGCCGATATCTCTTCGGTTTCACCCTAAAGGCCCGCTCATATAGGTTCTGCCGAGCACCCCAGGGCTACACAGAAAGCCCTAGCATCTACAGCCAGGCCCTCAAGAGACAACTGGATCAAGTCCAGTTACCCAATGGAGTGGTGTTAGTGCAATATGTCGATGACATCCTCTTGGCAGCCGACACCACTCCACTAGCTGTCACAGCCACCATTCAACTCCTGCACTTCCTTGCAGAAAATGGCCACAAGGTCTCTAAGAAGAAGTTGCAATTCTGCCAACCCCAGGTCACTTACCTAGGCCACCTTTTGTCCAAAGACGGAAGGAAACTGACTCCTGACCGGATCCAAACCATTCTCGACACCCCCATCCCTAGGACCCAGAAACAGGTCCGCTCCCTACTAGGCCTCACCTCCTTCTGCCGACAGTGGTTACCCAACTTTAGCCTCGTAGTAAAACCACTGCTTTCACTGCTAGCTAAGGATATCCCTTTCCCACTCTCTTGGACCCCTGAGTGTCAGGCTTCCTTCATGCAACTACGAGATGCCCTTTGCTCGGCCCCTGTGTTGGGTACCCCCGATTACACAAAGCCCTTCTCCCTTTACACTCACGAAAGGGAGGGGTGCGCTTTATCTGTCCTGACCCAGTCCATCGGCTCAAAGCAACGACCATGCGCTTACTTCTCAGCCACCCTTGATCCTGTAGCCAGAGCCCTGCCTGCTTGCCTTCGAGCTGTAGCTGCTGCTGCGATCTCTATCCGACAGAGTGAGGGGATCGTGCTCTCGAATTCCCTCACAGTACTGGTACCCCATGCAGTTGACACCCTCCTAAACCAAACCAAAACGCAACACCTGACGAGTGCACGACTGACTGGATACGAACTGACTCTGCTCGCACCCCACATCACTCTGAAGAGATGCACCACACTGAACCCAGCAACCCTGCTGCCCTTACCAGAAAACGATCCCAATGCGCACCCTGTACACGACTGCGTGACCCTCACAGACGAACAGACCAGAAGTAGGGTTGACCTCAGAGACACGGCCTTTCCCGACCCCGAAGGAGAGCTGTGGGTGGACGGTTCTTGCATCAAACTCCCTGACGGCACCACTTCAGCTGCCTATGCAGTCACCACGGCTCGAACTGTAGTCGAGACAGCCCGCATAACGCAACGATCTGCCCAAGCAGCGGAACTGATTGCCCTGACACGAGCCTGTATTCTAGCAGCAGGAACCACAGCAAACATTTACACCGACAGCCAGTATGCCTTCGGGGTGGTTCACCATTTTGGGCTCCTTTGGAGGGAGAGGGGATTCTTGACCTCACACGGCACCCCCATTTTGCACGGGGATCTAGTCTCCGCCTTGATCGAAGCCGTCCTTCTCCCCAAAAAGCTTGCAGTCATCAAATGCCAGGCACACAAGAAGGTGACAGACATTATTGGACAGGGAAATGCACTAGCCGACATCACTGCCCGAACGACAGCTGAAAATAGGACGACAACACGCATGTACGTGACCAGGTCACAAGCAGAAAAATGGTCTGACGCTAGGGACACTATTAGAGACATTCAAATGGCTAGCACACAACACGAACTGACTGAATGGACACGGGTGGGATTGAAAGATGACGAAGGCTGCTGGCGGACAAAAGACACAAACAAATGGTTGCTACCTGACTCGTATCTGATTCCCATACTGACTATGGCACACTCCCCTGCCCACATAGGATCAGCCCCCATGATTGAACTTGTCTCCAGAGTTTGGCACAATGATAAGATCACAGAGTCCGCCAAGCGTCTGGTCCAACAATGCTTGATATGCCTGCAACACAACCCCGGGAAAGGAACTGTAGTACCCCGGGGAGGGTTTGGGGTCCCAAATCACCCGTTTGAAGTCCTGCAGATGGACTACATCCAACTAGACAGCTGTCAAGGCCTGAAATATGTACTTGTTGTGGTATGCGCATTTAGCAAATGGGTGGAAGCATACCCAACCCGTGACAACACTGCTATGGCCACAGCAAAAGTACTGTTAAAGGAGTTTTTCCCCCGTTACGGCCTTTGTCGAATTTTGTGGAGCGACAATGGCCCCCACTTCGTAGCCGAAGTTATCCAACTCATTTTAAAGGGGTTGGGTGTAAAACAAAAGTTCCACGCAGTCTTCCACCCCCAATCTGCTGGACTAGTTGAACGACATAACGCCACACTGAAACTAAAATTGGCCAAAATAGTGGCTACCACAGGACTGAAATGGCCAGACGCACTCCCCCTGGCATTGCTCTCAATGCGTTCCACCCCTACCAAACACCACTTGACACCATACGAAGTTGTATTCGGCCGGCCTATGAATGTCTGGTCTGCACCGAAACCAACTTCCATTCATGACGTCCCGGACGTCCTAATGTCTGATTACTTATGCCAGTTGACTAAAACACTGTCTGTTATCCATCAACAGGTGCTGCATGCCATCCCTGACACTTCCAGGGGTCCCGGACACACCATCCAGCCTGGGGATTTCGTCCTGATCCGGAACTTCCAGCGTGCCAAGAGTCTGGAACCCCGGTGGACGGGCCCCTGGCAAGTCCTCATCACCACCCGAACAGCACTTCGAGTGGAGGGAAAACGCAACTGGCTGCATGCACACCACTGTAAGAAGGTCTCCTCGACCCTGACCTCGACCGAAAACATCGACAACCAAGAAGAGCTCCTGAACAAGGACCGACCGTCACTAACCTGCTATCCTGATACCGAAACACTTGAACTTTCAAAATTCTCTGATCCCACTGTGCCATCGAGAGAAGGGTATTTCCTGCGTCGAAAGGAGGGAGCTTCGGCTAAGTAGACCACGGACTGAGTTAAATCTCAGAACGGTGACCTAAACACTACCAAGGGTTACCCGGAGAGAAGCAAAACAAAGTCTGTGGTTCTGCCCGCTACCGAGCACCTTGAAGATGATGGAAGCGCCAGATAAGAAGATGATGGAAGCGCCAAATAAGAAGATGATGGAGGCAACAGGAAATACCCACCACAGAAACCCAAAAGCAGACAGACTCCACAGCTCAAAGACAATTGCACTCTTCATCACCATCCTTTTCTGCTTTCTCCTCATGACCACACTCTGGATTGTGGAAGAAAATGCACCTGCTCACGAAACATTCCTCACCACTGCTCAGCCTACCACCATGAAGGAACATTATCTGATTTCGCTCTCTCCCCAACTCAGAGAGAGGCGAAAGGAATTTTGGAATAACTCTTTCGTACAACTACTTCACCAGCACAACCTTGCCACCAATGCCACCAACTGTTGGATCTGTGGGTTGCTACCCCACGCCACTGGACACTCGATACCATTCATCCCTTCACCTTTCTCAGTTCACGGCTCCTGTCTTGCTTGGCTGATGCTTCTGCAAGAAAGCTTTAAGGACAATGCCACCTCCAGCAAAACCGTAACGCATTTCTACCACGGGGTCTGGCGGAACAGAACAAAGACACACTTCTGCCCGCAGACCACCAACAACACAATCCACTTGGACATCCCTGCTAAAGAACAAATTGAAATGCAAGTGTTCAATAATCCAACCAGAACCACCTTCTCCTACCTGCGAAAACGAACGGCTGCCACTCTGACTGTGGCCCTGTCAGTCATCAACGTCACCGGCCACATGTGCATGGAAGGGCTTGGGACTCAGCTGGTAGGCCACAGTGCTTGCCGGTTTTCCAGAACTCTGGACTCCACCGACCCACCTTCCTTTGTGGCATCTCCAAACACGTATTTCGTCTGCGGCACAAAGGCTTACACCTGGCTCCCCAAAGGCTGGGGGGGCACTTGTTTCATTTCCTTCATCCTTCCTCCGACTTATGTGGCACCAGCAAATCATCACAGACAAAAACGAGCCAAGGACATTGAACAAACCGACTCAACAGGAGCGCAGTTCCTCGATGCTATGAAGGGACTTGTCCCCCTCTGGGGCCCGATGGCAAACAGCCGTGCCATCCGACATCTGACTCAAGCAGTTGAGACAACAATGAACATCACGGCTGGTATCCTTGCTAACAACACCGCTGAACTTCAAGCAGTCCGCTTGGTGGCCCTCCAGAACCGCCTTGTCCTAGATGTGGTTCTTGCGGATCGTGGTGGAGCATGCCGCATTATTGGGTCCAGCTGCTGTACGTACATACCGGACAACTCACCCTCAGTGTACAAAGCCATCGAACATCTTCATAGACTCTCTTCAGAAGTCCACCAAGAACAAGAAGAATGGTCGCTTGGTGGTTGGTTCTGGAGCACCGTCAAGAACTGGGGCTGGAGACTATTCACCATTATCCTGATTCCTGTAGTTGTAATATGCGGTTTATGCTTAGGAATCCAATGTCTGCCACCTCTGTGTACATTATGCGTAAATTGTATTTGCCCTAAGACTGTGGACTTTGGAAACGAACATATGAGAACAATATATGATGCCGAGGTTAGGAATTTGATGAAGATTGACATTGAGTAAGCAAGTTGGCTAAGATATGTTGAAAAGGGAGGACTGTTAAAGATTAGACTGCAAACGTCAACATTATCGGCGCCATCTTGCCCCTTTCGAGCCCATTCGTGCGCGTAAGCGGCAGCCATTTTGAGCACCATGGCCTCCCTGCCCCTCGCTGATAGCCAGCGCGTCTCACTCTCTCTCTCCTATCCTCGCAGGTATCCCCCGCACGCTGACAACCCCCTCGCTCTCACATGCCTTGGGCCATAAACCCCTCTTCAGCGCAGCTCTGCCACAGAATCCCATCCTGTTCCCAGCGCGGCACCTCCCTTCATTCCTTTCATGGTCCCAAATCCTTTGATACAAACCCCTTTTCCTGTGTCCCCGTTTGTCTTCCTTGTTCCCAGGCCGCCACCTGGCCCTGCGGATATTGTTTATTACCCCGTACAGTAGGAAGCTTCCCCTCCCCATCAAAAGACCCTCGAGCCGATCAAAGCCCCCACCCTATGAGATCCGATCAACTCCACGCATTCCGTGAATCGGCGGAATGCCCTGCTGCGCGACAATCATCACCTGTTGTGACCGGGGTGGGGAATTCAACTGTAAATGTATGTGGGAACGGGCCTGAAGGGGAGATTCCGAGGATGTTCTTTCAAATATCAAAGTGTTGCGAGAATGTGTTACGTGTAATAAAGGTCATAAACCCTAGTATAAGAGGCCAGGCCTCAGAGATGTGGTTAGAGCACCTCGTGACGATACTTGCTGTCTGAATTGATGTGTTCTCCTCCGGAGAGAATAAAATCCTCGTTTCCTGCCTTCCAGTCTCCAGCGCCTGCTTCTTCATTGATTAATATTGGTGGTTCATAGAGGCGACACCGCCGGGCAACATAATGGGGTCTTTGGTTACTGGTTGTCTTTGAACCCTTTTAACAGAACCACCTGAGCCCTGCTGAGTGACTCCCGGCTCCCCTGAAGATCGTAAGACATCCGACATCTTGCTTGAGCCCTGCTGAGTGACTGGCGGCTCCCTCACTCTCCTGGTCCGGCTGGACCCTGAAAGATCGCCCCGTATCCACCGGCTCGAGGATTGAGAGCTGTGCGCCGGATACGCAACGATATTGATTCTGATCCTAAAGACTGTCCCGCCACCCCTACCCTGACCAAGATTCGTGAAGCTCTGCTACACTTGTAATTACCAGCTTTGCTGATCATAAAGATCCCCTTCAACTACGAGATAAAGTCGTGTGGTGCTTGTGTAGTATGTACAATCCTAGAATCGAGACTCTCCCCCTGAGGAGTCTCCCTCCAGTGCTCGTCTTTGTACCTAGGGAGGTGGGTCCCAGGGTGGTCAGGTACACTTCCTGCCCTCCCCTGAGGTCGCCTTCTAACATCCACTTTTTGGACACTTCTTGATTTCTTGACTTCCCATTTTCAATAGTTTCTAGGGTGTCCAGTAGGCTTTAAGTACTGTGAAGAGGTGATTTTTTTTAAGGGTGCAGCATTCACATATGACCATAATTAGACATAGATACTTGCCCAATTATATTGAGGTCTTTGTCCGGTAGGACCTTCTTCCAAGTCTCATTGAATGCGACCTGCATGTCTTCTCAATTTTGGGCTAATAGCCAGTACCACTCTGCTACTTCTTTAGGCTTTGTTTTGTAGGCACACATTTCCAATGCCAGTCCCGAATTCCCATGTAACTCTTTGCCTACAGATCTTGCCCAACTGCTCAACTGATAATATTTAAATTTTGAAATGGAGTCCTCACATACCGCCGAGAAATGGGGCCAGGAAATCAGTTTTGCTTCAAAAATCATTTCTTTGCTTTGCTTCTCATTGGGCAGCGTCTCTCAGTTTCACTTTAAATTCCTCTGTTCTGTCCATCGTGGAGATTGAGCCAAGTACTGATTAATTACTTTTTTAGTGTCCTTCTGCTGCATACTCCCAGACTGAGGTACTTTTTAGTTTTTTGGTGGATTCTCACGTCATTGCTGCTTGTCCCCCCATCCTTCTTCCATCCTCTGCATCGTTGCTTGCCTACTGATGTTGCTTAAAGGGTTCAAAACTCTCCTTTCACTTTCACAAAACTTTAATCCATTGTATACAATAACATGTTGAGAGGCTCCTTGACTGGCACTACACCCAATAAGTCTGCTGCATGTGCCAATGCAACATGTGGTGGTTCCGCTGAAAGGAGACCTACACTTTAAATCATGGGAGTGTAACAAATTCCCTTACTGCATGCAGTGTATGCATATCCAAGGTTTGTGTTACCCTCAAGCGCGGCATACTCCTCCGACAATGGCATAAAAGACAATCCGGCCCCAGGGCCATATTGGAAGCCCCTGCGGTGCAGAGTGAGGGACAAACCTAATGGTGGTCCCCCTGACCTGAAGGGGGGCCATGTTTAGCCCAATACCAATGAGTATTTGTGTGATATGGGAGATTTGGGGCCCTTCATCACATTCCGCAGGGGGACCCCATCATTTGGTGTAACTCCACTGCTCGGCTCAATCGGTTCTCTCCTACTGTAATATTTACATCACAATTTCTATCACACATCACCAGCTGAACTTTCTTCACACTTCAAGCATTTTTGTTAATATTGCCTTTCCTTGCTGTTTTCTACATATTCTTTTTTGTTTGGTTGTTTTTAGGTCGAAACCTACCAGAAACGCCGATGTGTGGCTTCCTAATGACATCTTGGGGACATTCAGAAAGTTTATCTGGGAATGCTTTCCTCCCATTGTTTACCATTGGCTTTGTGGTTTATACTAGCTCACATTTCCTTGCTTTCTATTTGCTGGCTTTATTTGTTTTAGTCTTCCCAGCTTCAGTTTGCTCTTCCCTTGCCCAAACTCTATTTACTGCATTTTTCCTCCAGTACTATATTTCTGTAAACAGGCCTTTAAAGCTTGTTTTTTTTTATAAATCGCTGTGCATTCAAGGACTGAGGTCAAATGTTAGGCTCTGTCTTCCAGGGAACTTGGTGTTTCCTTTTCCTTTTCTGACTTAAAGTCAAAGAATGATTGTGACAATCATGCTGGCTACTCTGGGTGTTTTTTTAAGCACAAAAAAACATTTAAATATCTATAAATGAACTGTGCAGATATTTCGGAATATGGAAGCCAAAAATGAAGCCTATTTTTCGGTAATGCTGAAGAATGGCATAAACAAACTTTTTATCAGTAAAACTGTATGTCTGTGCAAATGTAATGGTCATTTAAATTGAAGATGTGTTGTCTGTAATGGCAGTGCACTTTGACAACATGCATACTCCACTTTACTCCACTCCGCTCTACTCCACTCCATGCCTCTGCACTATGCTGTGCACCACTCGACACTAAGTCACTCCACGCCACTCCATATTGGGTCACTGTGCTCTATTCTGCACCAACCCACTCCATGCCACTTCAATAAAAACCTCTCTACTCTACACCATTTTACTCAATACCAATGCACTGTACCCCACAATACTCTACTGTGCACCACTGCATTCTACGCCAATCCACTCTAAGCCACTCTAATCTACTCTCCACTATTGCACTCATGAACACTGTACTTTACAGTCTACCCTATGCCACTGTACTCTATGCCACTTCACTCTACTATGAAAGATTTACTGTACGCCACTCTATTCCACTCTGAAAAATGTCACTCTACCTCACTGCACTCTACGCCACTCTATTCTATGCTGCTGCACCCTACGGCCCTGCTCTCTACCCCAATGCACTCTACACCACTTTTCTCACAACCAATACAATCTATGTCACTACACTCAATGCCAATCTACTCTGCACCACAGCACTGTACGCCAATATGCTCTACTCTCCAACACTCTACTCTATGCCACTGCACTCTAAGCCACTCTACTCTACACCACGGTACACTGCAACACTCTACTCTGGAACACTGAACTATCTACCACTGAACTCTATGATACTCTACTCTGTACCTCTCTACTCTGCCCCACTGCACTCTACTCTGCACCCCTCTACTCTATGCCATCTACTACACTCGTCATCAATGCACTCTATGCCAATATACTCTACGTCAGTACACTCTAGGCTAGTCCACTCTATGCTGCTTTAATCTACTATGTATCATTGCACTCTAAACCACTTCACTCTATGCCTCTCTAATCTACTGTGCACCACTCTACTTTATGCCAGTGCTCTCAACCTCACTCTACTATGCACCACTGCATTTATTGCCACTGCACCACTGTACTCTGCATCACTCTACTCTTATCCAATGCACGCTATGCCAACTCACTCTGTGCCACTGCACTCTATGACACTGCAATCTGCCACTCTACTTTGCAGTACTGCACTGAACTCAACACCACTCTACTCAACAACACTGCACTCTATGCCACCATACTGATCTGCACTCTAAGCCACTGTACTCTACTCTGCACCACTTAACTCTACACCACTCTACTGCACTTTACGCCACTAAACTCCACACCACTCTACTATGCATCACTCCACTTTACGCCACTTTAATCGATTCTGCACCTCTGCCTGCCACACCACTGCACTCTATACCACTCTACTATATGCCACAGCACTCTACGTCGCTCTACTCTACACCGCTGCACTCTACCCTGCAACACTACACTCTACCCTGCACCACTCTATTCTACGCCACTTTACTCTACTCTGTAACAATTTATTCAATGCCACTGCACTCTACTTCACTCTACTACACTCTGCACCACTGCACCCTAAGTCATTGCACTCCATAACACTACAATCTACTCTGCACCACTCTGCTCTATGCTAATGGACTCTACACCACTTTACTCAATACGAATGCCATCTACGGCAACCAACTCTGCACCAATGTAATTTATGCCACTTCACTCTAGTCCCCATGTAGTCCACTCAACAACACTCCAATCCATATTACTCCACTCTATGATGCTGTACTCTATAAACTCTACTCCGCTGTATTACACTCTACTCCACTCCATGCCACCCTACCCTACAACACTCTACTTTACACCATATGACTCGGACCCCACTCCACGCTACGATGCTCTACGCAACTCGCTCTACACCACTCCATGCCACTTTACTTCACTCTGTTCTATGACACACTACTCACTCAACACCACTCAACTCTATACCACTCTATAACACTCCACTTCCCTCCACACCACTCAACTCTACTCTATACCACTCTACACCACTCGACCACACTCTTCATCACTCCATGACTTTCTAAGCACCTCCATAACCCTCCACTCTACTCCATTTTATGGCACTTCACTCAACTCCCCATTACCCCTCTAACTTTTAGCCATGTTGAACAGCAGCCACGCTGATGTACAACATGGCTAAAACATATTGGCAAAGCCAATAGCTCTTGCATAGGCGCAATCTATGGGCTTTGGCAATGCTTGTTATTAGAAGCTGCTTGTTTTTCTTGCAGTTACTTGAGTGCTTTGAGAGAATTGGAAAGATACTCGTGGCAAGCATATTAACCCACTATTTTACACCTTCTGATGGTCTAGCACAGGGAGATCTTACTCCACCATTCCTCCCAAACCTCACAGCATCGCCCTTCTTGCCCCCATATTGCTTTTTAATAGTTCTGGATGAAAATAAATATAGATTTCTGAGACTCAGGATGGATTAACATGTGTAGCTGGGAAGTTCAGTAATTATTTCCAACTCTAAGCTGCAGTACAGAGGTGCCCGACTTAACCGCATCCGCGCTGAGAGAATTCTGCTCCTGCGCTGAGATATTCAAAAACGCACTTTACGTGACGAGCTGGGCTCGTCATCAGCGTGCGAGGAGGCTACGCCATGACGAGCCCAGCTCGTCATGAGCGTGGAAGGGGTTAAATCAGCTAGTTGCTGTATCATTCCTTGTGCTGATTGAGGGGATGTGGATGAACTTTACGCAATTCAATTACGGATATAGGTTGTATGATCCTACAGACGAAATACAAAATTGTTACATTTATGAACATTATTGATCATGTTTATTGTATTTTTTTTAAACAAAAAAGATTCAGATTATATACACATTTATAAAAAACCTAGACTAGATCCTTGTGTTCTGCAAACCGTATTGAAGTTGAAAACATAAACAGAGCCTTTTGCCACATATTTCTGAATGTTGGCACCCCACACCCCACTTTAACTAAGTAGTTTTTGGGCTTGAGGGCTTCAGCAAGGTACCAGTGGGTCGCCACAAGAGATCACAAATTAAAGGAGCACAAATTTGGCTATTACAACATATATGAGGCCAAGGATCCTCTCTTTCACTTACTGAATTTTCATTATGGAAGTGACCACCCTCTAGGTTTGCACCACCCCCAGCGCCTCTTGTTGAACACGACCCCTCCCCCCATCAACTTTGTTCCTGGGTGCATGAAGAGTGTTACTAAGTCGTATGTAGTCTATTCCGTGACCCTACTGGACATTGAAGGTTTATAACTATTCCAGTCCCTGGGACCCTGGATTCTGAGCCTACTAAGGCAGTTTTGTGACTTTAAGCAATGAGTGGGCGGGTTAAAAATCACTTGTTCAGAGTTCCAGCTAGATCTTTCTCTTTACATTTTTGGTGGGTTTCTCTGAGATCCCCGGACTGTTCCCTTCTATGAGGACAGTTCCTGCGGACCTGAAGATACATTTAATCTCCAGGGTACCTACCACAGACAGACCATAGATCACTCATTACAGACTGAATTTGTTCATAACCTTTATTGGTAATACTACTTTTGGGTCAAGCCTTCACTACAACACAAGACCCATTACTGGCTTACCAAAAACGTACAAGGGTTGTAAAACATTGTTAATAAGTCTGATAGGTGAGACCTACTGGCTTTGCCAATGCTTGTTTGGGACCATTCCTGTTCCTGATCTGTAGACCTCCCAGTTCTCTCGACAGAGTGATATTGAGGATTCGTGTCTGGGTTTAGCCAGTGGTTTGCTGTTCCCCCGTTTGTCTTGTCTCACTAATACAGTTGGTGTGCACCAGGCTGTTGTGACAGAAGTGTGGCTGTGTCTGGGTTCCCGCTCCTCTGTAGTGAGACCACACACTCTGGGAGAATCAAGCATATGAGGATTGGCTTTATTTCACTCCAGGAGGACATGAGTTGTCTTGTTTTTAGCTGAATGTTACAATTCTTTGACTAAAGGCCTGTATTCTTACGGCATTTTTGGCTCAGTGTGAATAGAATTTCAATAATCCAAAGCTTAAGGACTTTGTGAGGAAACAGACTGTTGGGCTGACTTGCTGATGCATTCAACTATAGATGTTCTCTTCACAAACTGTCTCAGGGCTCATTTTGCTGTTTGCTTAATTTATGCTCACTCTACGTTATCAAGCAATATGCATTTAATAATCCCAGAGTACCATGGTAACCCAGACATTTCCCTCTCAAAGGATCTCGGGTTTAGGCCAGGACTGGAGTAATGTAGTTTATTTCCTGGTTGAAGTGACATTTCGCCACCATTTATTCTTCCACAATAATGTGGCAAAATGTGTTATCCATAGGGGCAGTTTCCCCCCCACCCCCCTCCCCCAACCCCTTTGCATGGGGAAACAGAAATTACAATTACGGCCGAACCACACAGTGCCTTTGAAACGCACCCGAACAAGGGATGCGTCTTAACCACTCATTCCGTTACCATGCACGTCGTTACAACAACATGCCTTAGGTAAAGCGGCATTGGAATTTAAAGTCTAACGTTTTCCCTACTCTTGCGTCTTGCGTGGACTAGAGTTGGTATAGTAAATTATACTGTTTCAAAGTCCAGCGCTTTCCCTAAGACAAGTCCTTGTAAAGACTTGCATGGTAAAGGGATACGTGGTTAAGACGCATCCAACCGCGTTGTTAAGGATCGTGAGGTTTAAGCATGCATGGTTGTGTCAGGCACCTTAGTAATGCTTCGCCCTTGACCTACCCCTGGATCAAGGGTCAGTCGGGCCTGCCTGCTGTTCATGCTAGTCAATCTGCCTTAATGTGGATGCTTATAACATCCTTATGGAGATAGCTAGAGGTTAACCAGGCCTGCCCCCGCAGCCCCATGGACTAGCACTGCATTGTTATGGCTCTGTCTCCATGGATGTCATTTGGGGGTCACAGCTGCAACCCCTGGCTTGCCCCTTGTGACCCTAAGTACAGCCTTTGCGACCAATGGCCTCAGAGGTGGCAAAATCAGTGTCAGGAACATAAGGGCAGCTAGCTCTTGTGGGCATTGGCTGGGATCCCACTTTCCTTGTTTACAGTCCATTTTTTACTAAGCTAGTAGTGAATAGTATTACATTATTAATTATTAGTGCAATAAAGAGTGGAGAATAGTTAGGTAAAATATGACCCTCCCCGGCAGCTGAAATAAGTAAAAAAAAAGGTTTTAAATGTATGTTGTGTACCTGGCTGAGGGTGAGAGTGTTTACCTAAGAGAGGGAGAGTGTTTGCATATGTGTGTGTTTGAATATGTGTGTAAGCGTGTGTGAGTGAGGGAAAGTAAAGATAAAATGGCACGTGATGTGAATTCCGCTACCCAAGCATTTTGGTGAATTGACATTCAAGCTCGTCTCTCCTGAGAACCACGGGTGCTGCTTAGGCCAGAAGACCACCATTGATCGAGTGAAGTGCTGTAGAGAAAAGGCTGATCTGAAAGGATGAAAGGAGGCTCCGCACCAAAGGGGCGCTTGTTCTTCAAGGAACATACGCCAGCGCCGCCCCACGTTCTTGAATATCAAGGAATAAAAAACTCAGTGAAAAGGGGGTTCGCGGGGCCAGTTTTCCCGGGGTAAATGGACACAGGGACGGTTATAATTCTCCGTAAAGAAACAAAGTGTTTGTTGGAAGCAGACTGCCGCCGTGACTAATTTAGGGAACCATTAGTCTTCCGCCATCTCCTCGGCGTGCCAGCTTTTGGAGGAGCACTCTCTGTTTCTTAGGCAGCGCCTTGTGCCGAAGGACATCTGTCTTCATTAGTGTCGGAGAGGGCGGAGCCCCTTGCTGACCTATCAGGGCCCACTCCGTGTCATGAATGAGAGTCTCAACAACACTGAGTGAACTTTAGGAGTCATTCGAACAAACCATGGTTAGTGCCATGATGACGTGAGGCGTTTTGGAGGCACTTGCAATTTGCAGTTTTGCAACTGAGGATTTTGGAGGGAAATAATGTATATACCATATATCGAGCTGCAAATATCCCCAGTCATAATATCATGCTACCATATTATTGTAAATGTAACTATATGTAGGTAACCTTAGATTTACAATTCTAATTCCACATCTAAATAATCCAATAAACAATATCTTCAAGTTAAATTGATGTGGGCTTCAAAACACTAAGTTCACGCTTACCTATACAAAGTTGCCTTCACAATTCTGTGGTGGTTCCCATTCTGAAGACAATGGTGAGACAATAATAAAAACTCTACCTTGTGGTAAAGCACCAAGTAATTGATAGAAGGTCGCGTAGTAGGTCTTTTCTGAATATTTAGTAGCTTTCAAACCTTGCGTTTCTTTTTTTCAAAACATACCTTATTCCTTTTCTTTCAACTTTGGGCTATGCCATCCCGAAGGGAGGTTACCAGAGGCTTCAAAGTCTCATGCATACTGCACCATTTATAACACCCATCACATCCAGTCACAGGCAGTGCAAAAATACAGAGTAAACTGCAGCTACCTGGAAGTATTTATTCCATTCAAGCGCTTCAACGCCTCTTCAGGGGTAATAGGCACTAAACAAATACAATTTATGATTACATTTACAATCACAATTCAGATTCTTTGTACCAATGGCTTGCTTATCTAGAAAACATGGGTTCAGTTCCAACTTGATGATGGCATCTGTTTCTCATCACACATGCCTGCCAATGCTTGTCGTGCCAAGTGGCAGGACAATGCCCTGGGCCTTTGATGTTGAAACTTCAGAGGCCTGATAGAACTCTGGGCAGCCAACACTTTGACCAGGCAAACAAAGTACAAGAAAGGATAGTTTGAAAACACATCCTGCTCCATAGCGGATCAAGCTCAAAGATCACACGGCTCTGCTGCATCCCAGCTAGAGGTTAAAGTCTATGCCTGGCGAAGCCGTGTCTGCCCAGCCTTAAACCATCTAATACTTGACAGCCCTAAAGATTTACAATGGAGAGTTATGTTTTTCTGGTCATTCAACTGCTCCTGGAGAAGACACATACAAAAAATTTTATGAAACACAAACACAGAGCCTGAAAACTATTGCCAAAGTGAGTGAACGGAATGTCTTGATATGTCCATTTACTGTTGTAAAGCGGTTGGATACCTTCGGGTCTAGTTAGCGCTATAAAAACTCTCAAATAAATGCATGAATAAATCATTGCAGTGGAGGATTGTGATTTCATACACAGGAATGTCATTGCAAAACTTTAAAATATACTCCCTCATTTTGGGAGCACAATCTTCACAAGTATTCCTTCCTCTGCTTGATTCAATAGGTTATTGTTAGATTTGGGGGTCTCTGGTTGGCACAGGTAGGTACTTGTGACAAGCAGGGACCCTCTCCTCTAGTCAGGACAAGGGGATTACCCTCTAAAATTACCCCTGCTCATGGTAGTGTGGCGCGAGCAGACAAGGCTTATCTCAGAAGCGTTACAGGTTAAGCTTTTTGAACACATACAGTAACTCAGTGACAACACCACACATGGACACTATACCAAGTTTTGTATAAAAGTAAGTATCTTTTATATAAGGCTTAGCACAAGATCCAATAACGGCAATTAAATGGCCACAGTACTATTTAGGAATCAAGAGTTCTTTTAAAAGGCGTATTTTCTTGTTCTGTGCGCTTCGCGCACTCTGTTCGACTCTCACAATGTTGAAAAAAGTGTCTAATAGGCTTAACCGGCACTGCGGACACTCCGGTCCGAGGCGTACGCCACCGGGGTGCGACTCGTTTTACAGTACCTTAGGTTCGAGGCGTCTGGCTCGGACGATGCGGGCAAAATGGAAGGCGAACCAGGAGCGCTGTCAGCCTCTCTTCAGTGCGAGCCCCGGCTCGTTGCGGCGTCTCTGTGCGAGGCGTAGAGCTGGGGCCACGGGGAGCGAGGCGGACGGTCCTGGTCTGGGTGCGTTCATGTTTACGATGCAATGTGCAAGCCGTGCCTTCAAGAGTGGGAGTGCCTTTCAGTCCCGACAGCACGGTGCGAGGCGGCCAGTACGCTGCGAGCGTACGAGCCGTACCCAGCCTTGCGGTGCGCTCGGAACTCAAATGTCAGCGGCAGGGGCACGGTGAGCAGTGCGGCTCGAGGGGGGAGGGTGAAGTGGTGTGTGGCCCTTTTCCTTACGGTGCGACCTACGGCTCGTAGAGGGAGCGGAGTCACTTTGTTCGGGGTGGCAACTGGCACGGGGCTTCACAGCGGTCAGGTCTTTGAGGCTTACTCAGATCGCGGTTACAGCGGCACTGTGAATTTGGCAAGTTCCAACAGCTCTTGTTAAGGCGGTGGGAATCCAATAGTCCTGGGACTCCGTTCAGGGGGCAAGCTCACCCACACGCCCTTGGAGAGCTTTAAAAGCACAAGTTGAACAAAGCCTTTTCCAGTCTTTTCCTCTCCTCTCGCAGCAAGGCAACCACTGCAGGCCAATCCCCAAGGTCAGGGACAGTACTCCTCCTAGCAGCTTTCCCAGTTCCTTCTCGTCGGGCAGAGGGTCTTCTTGTTCCAGCAGGATCTAATTTCTTGGGAGCAGGGCCCCAATATTTATACCACAATTATTTTGTTCTTTGAGGCCAGGGGGACTTTGCCTAGTTCAGTCCAGTTCTTGAGCTCTTTGTTGATACGACTCTGGCTTGTCTTTTCAGTGTGCAGAGGTAGGCCCATGGGCAGAGTGCATTGTAAGCATAAGGTAGGACAAGCCCTGATGTTTGTGGCATGTCCTAATAGTGAATTACAGCCATTTTCGTTTTTCACTAATGCAAGGCTACCTGTTCTCCATAGGCCAGAATGGGCTGCTGGAATTATTACACTCTATAATCCTACCAGACTCAGAGAACTTGGTAGAAATTCAAGTTTAGTATGCCTGAACTCAGAATAATAAAATACAAATTTTAGTAAAGTTTATTTTAATATCCTGTGTTTGCAAATACCACTTTTAGAAAGTTGGTATTTGCTTGCCTAACCATTTCAGCCCGCCTCTGCTAGGATGTGTATCTGCTGTCTGGTTTCTGTGAGTGACAGGGGTGGGGAATTCCGGGAGACAGGCTGGGGCAGCCAGGTGGTGAATAGGAAGATTACATCCAGATGGGTGGGAGGGGTGCACCTGGACTCTGAATAGGGCTGTGCTCTGCCACCACAATGCTGCCTGAATTTCCAGCATATTATTCGTTTAGGACTACACTAAGAAAATTAGCTTGTGTGTTTCTAGGTTTAAAATGTGAGCAAGTTTAGACAATAAATGGAATGGGGGGTTGGGAGCACACTGCCTCTCAGTCCCAGCACAGTTCGCCCCTTTGCACCCTGGTAAATGCAGTACACAGTTCAAACTTACTTCAAAAGTAGCTGGAGTTTTTCACGAAAGTTGGTGCAGACATTGCTGTATATCTCTAGACACGTGTTTCTGGGTTGAGCCCTTCATCAGTAGAGAGCAGCAGTTTTAGAGAGCATAGAAAATCATCTGGGGTTGCTGGAAATGCTGCCAAGTTCCTCTCAGGTCACAGTACCACTCACAGGCACACAGGTGCATCTCCAAAGCTCGTCAGCTTGCTGGCTCAAGGGAGCCTTTTAAACCAAATGGGGGTTGGGAGCACACTGCCTCACAGTCCCAGTACAGTTCGCCCCTTTGCACCCTGGTAAATGCAGTACACAGTTCAAACTTACTTCAAAAGTAGCTGGAGTTGTTCACCAAAGTTGGTGCAGACATTGCTGTATATCTCTAGGCATGTGTTTCTGGATTGAGCCCTTCATCAGTAGAGAGCTTCAGTTTTAGAGAGCCAAGAAAGATCATCTGGGGTTGCTGGAAACGCTGCCAAGTTCCTCTCAGGTCACAGTACCACTCACAGGCACACAGGTGCATCTCCAAAGCTCGTCAGCTTGCTGGCTCAAGGGAGCCTTTTAAACCAAATGGGGGTTGGGAGCACACTGCCTCACAGTCCCAGCACAGTTCCCTTGAGCCAGCAAGCTGACGAGCTTTGGAGATGCACCTGTGTGCCTGTGAGTGGTACTGTACCTGAGAGAAACTTGGTAGCATTTCCAGCAACCCTAGATGATTTTTCTTTCCTCTCTAATACTGCTGCTCTCTACTGAAGACAGGCTCAACCCAGAAACACGTGTCTAGAGATATACAGCAATGTCTGCACCAACTTTGGTGAAAAACTTTAGCTACTTTTGAAGTAAGTTTGAACTGTGTACTGCATTTACCAGGGTGCAAAGGGGCGAACTGTGCTGGGACTGAGAGGCAGTGTGCTCCCAACCCCCATTCCATTTATTGTCTAAACTTGCTCACATTTTAAACCTAGAAACACACAAGCTAATTTTCTTAATGTAGTCCTAAAGGAATAATATGCTGGAAATACAGGCAGTGTTTAAATGAACAGGAATTTGGACGTGGTATTTGAATTGATCCAGTATGAGGCTGCACAAAGCCTACCTATTACCCCTAAATTCGCATACATCGCACACAAAAGACTACTTGAACTGCGGTAGCCCGCAGCACAAAAGTCAAGCAACTAAATGATCAATTGTCCACTGTCGTCACCAACCAGACAAACCCAGCGGCAAGCAGATGCCACCAGTCAGAAATGGAAGTGAGGCCACCCAGCCAATCTGTGTTCTACCATAGTTGATTGACCTCTTGCTGCACCAGCGAATAAAAGGTATAATTTGTTTTTTGGAGAGCGCAGGTCATGGAGGGCACAGAGAGTGGAGTTGGAGGGCACAAGAGAGTAGCTGGGGGCATAGAGAACACAGGTGGTGGAGGGCACACAGAGAGAGGAGCTGGGGGCACATAGAGAGGAGGAGGTGGAGGGCTCAGAGAGAGGAGCTGGAGGGCACAGAGAGAGGAGCTGGAGGGCACAGAGAGAGGAGCTGGAGGGCACAGAGAGTGGAGCTAGAGGGCACAGAGAGTGGAGCTGGAGGGCACACAGAGAGGAGTTGGAGGGCACAGAGAGTGGAGCTGGAGGGCACACAGAGAGGACCCGGAGGGCACAGAGAGAGGACCTGGAGGGCACAGAGAGTGGAGCTGGAGGGCACAGAGAGTGGAGCTGGAGGGCACACACAGAGGAGCTGGTGGGGACAGAGAGAGGAGCTGGAGGGGAAGAGAGAGGAGCTGGAGGGGACAGAGAGAGGAGTTGGTGGGGACAGAGAGAGGAGATTGAGGGGACAGAGAGAGGAGCATGAGGGGACAGATAGGGGAGCTGGAGGGGACAGAGAGGTGGTGGAGGGCACAGAGAGAGGCGGTGGAGGGCACAGAGAGAGGCGGTGGAGGGCACAGAGCGAGGAGGGGTGGAGGGCACAGAGATAGGAGGTGATGGAGGGCACAGAGATAGGAGGTGGAGGGCACACAGAGAGAGAAGGTGGTGGAGGGCCAAAGAGCAGAGATGGTGGTAGGCACAGAGAGAGGCAGTGGAGGGCACAGAGAGAGACGGTGGAGGGCACAGAGAGAGGAGGTGGTGGAGGGCACAGAGAGAGGAGGCGATGGTGGGCATAGAGAGAGGAAGTGGTAGTGGGCATAGAGAGAGGTGGTGGTGGGCATAGAGAGGTGGTGGTTGGCACAGAGTGGCGGTGGAGGGCATAGAGAGAGGAGGTAATAGCAGGGTAGCTTTTTCTTAGAGTTAAACACATTTCTTTGAAGTACATCTAGACAGGATTGTACTTCTGCCTCAAACACTAAATTCTTAGTTTGCAACCATGAACGTGATTCATAATAACTATGTAAGACTGTGATATATTTTATAAGTTACATATTTATATTTGAAGTAAACTTTTTCTGGTAAGCAAGAAAGTTCATCCCCTCCCCTTTGTCAGTCTCAGACATGCTGATAAACCGTTACCGCAGTATCCCTTCTCCAGCAGATCGAAGGGTGTGCTGGATTCATACGGAGACATACTACGGTGGTCAGTGCTTTAAGCAATGCATTTGCTCTAATAATTACAAGAGATACTAAACACTCACATGGCAAAACACACTGCTCAGCTTGTTCAACAGAACATAGGACCACTGAAACCCTGAATTAAATACTTTTCACCTTCACTCACTGTGTTTTACACAGAGAATAAATGTTTGAACGCATGCGAACGAGTCACACAGCTTCACAAAATCGCATTATGTTCCAGTCACTGATACACAATGGTGACCTGTGCATTAATCAGAAAATTAATCATGGGGATGAAGAGCTCTGAAACACCATATAGGTATGTACATTGTGCCCCCCAACAGAGTTTATTTAAGCATCACCCATTCTGATTAAATCGTTCCATTATAAAAAAAATCTGTGCAAGTTAAAACGTAAACAGAGTTAGCCCTTTAAGTATTTTATTTTGAAAACTATTCAGCGTGATGGTTCTCAGAGGAAGAACAATTTATTTCTGAGCCAATTAGAGTTCATAATGTTGTAGTGGCTGGCAACATGCCTACCTGTTTGAGACAGTATCACTCGCACCTTGGAATCTGGTGTGACCTGAGCTCTCAGCAGCACATCTGAAATCCCCTGCCCTTGCTGAGAAATATTCCAGTATGCTCCACTGTGAAATCACGCTACCCGGAAGTAAATGTCAACCACCGATTGTAGTTGTTGTCCTATAAGTGTCGGCCACCTGTGAGTTTCTGGCCCCTCTTGCAAGACAACGTCTTACACGAACACGCATGTCCAACTGGGTGGAGTTCAAGCAAAAGATTATGCAAGCGTCATAGCCACTTTGCTAAAAGTTCAAAAGCACGCAAAAAACAGGAAACATCGACAGGGGGTGTACAGAAGTGTATACACATACCAATTCTTTTTATTAAAATAAACTGTTGAAACTGTTGGCACAAGAGGGCTAGTGGGAGGTGCTGTAATGCCTCTTGGCATCATGGAAACCATGAGCAACGTACTGACCCTCCGTGGGCTGCGAAAAGCAGAACAAACTCGGGGTAAACAAGCGGCCTTCACTTTTGAAGCACTGCACTTGATCTTGTGGCAGCATCCACCTTGTGGGAGAGAGCAGTGGCGCGGCCACGTTAATTACAAACATATGACCGCTGCTTGCTCCCGCAAGGTGGATGCCACCACAAGCATAAGTGCAGTGCTTCAAAAGTAAAGACCGATGGCTAAGGGCCCTACTAGAGCAGTGCATGCGCGCTGCCTAGGTGAGACATAGAAAGAAAAGTAAGAACCAAGAAGAGAGGGTAAATAATGATGTTGTATAATGGGTCAGCATGGACACAAGCATTGGCAAAGCCAATAGGTATTGACTCTAAAATGCTAAGCTATTGGCTTTGCCAATATTTTTTGTCCAATTGCCTATGTATGCATGGATCAACACAACGGCACACGTGTTGCTCACAATATTGAAATTGATTTTCTATTCAAGAAAACTTAGCACAAAAATGCCATCAAAGTACACACGTGTGGTGATGCAAACACACTAGCATCATAATGCAGCCAGCCGTCCATTTTAATTTACTAATCAAACATGACAGAGAGTTATGTTTGATTAGTAAATTAACATTTACAAAAAGATAAAACAAGATGTGTATAGCATGAAAAATTGAGCGAATAACCCAGTGGCTCTTTCCAGTTGCTAAGCACTGGTAAAAAAAAAATCAATAATGATAAAAAAAAATTGTCAACCTAAGGATGCGTGAATTAAAAAAGTTTAAGACATGCACAGCAGTAGGAAGCAGAAGTGAATGGTGGGAGTAAAGAGAGAGCACACATGAGGGATGAAAACATGGAGAGATCATGGAAATATGTGCCCCCATGGAGTACTTGAACCAAAATAGAAAAATAGTTAACTCATGGATACAGTGGAAGCTGCACTCATGCAATTGGAACTCTGTAAGACCTCAATATTTCTGGTGAGGACAAACACAAGAAGAGGGAGGAAAACAATTGAATTAGGACTTGGGAAGTGCAATAGAGACCAAAGACATTCAATCATTATCAAGGGCTGGCCTGGGTGGTGAAGTCCACCCCTTTTGCAAAGCAGAGTTTTCTCCTCGCTCACCAAAGTTAAGAGCGGGGAAAATCCAAAGCTAGACCACCACCCAGTGAAATTTCTCAATGCTGGCGGTCGTTGATTGTCGCGACCACTTGCATTGAGAAACCATACGTTAGCATTGACGAAGCTGCAGCTCAAGTAGAACATCTAGTCGAGCGACAGAAAGAAGCAGCATCCTCTTGTGCTGCACATGGTGTCATTCATGCTGATTTTCCAGCACGGGACAGACATCCAGCGCTAAAAATCTGCGCAAACGCCATGACCTAACACACTCCGCCGCTTGTGAAACTCTTCTTGGCATTGGAATCTCTAGGGAGCAGGCTTCTTAGCTTTATGGCACTTTGTGAGTTATACATGTCCTGTTTTAGAGAAAATCATTACCAATGTCCTCTGTTCATATGCTAATCACCACAAAATGTTTAAATGATATATTAAGATGTCACTTTTACCAAGAGATGTATGTGGTCATTCAATAATTTAGTATATTTGTTGCATTAAGGGTATAGCTCTCTATCCTTATTTTGAGTTCAATGAAACATTGGATTGAGACTTATGAAAGTAACTTCATGTGAAATATAAGAGACAATTGGTTGGAGGTTTTGTCGTACGGTTCCTATTTTGTCTGTAAGACTGCGTTTAGGCAACACAAGCTTCAAAACTAAGTAGGACTGAGTCCACTCATACCATCAGAATATCTTGACTTAATTCCTTGCTAGTTCACGGTGCGCCAACTGGGCTCCTAAACTGACAGGGCACTGGATGGTATCTGCAACCTCAGAACATGAGAACCCTTTATCCCAAGGAAAGTGTGGACACTGATCTTACCCTTTCGGCATGCCTAAAGGCAGACAAAAGAATTACACAAGTTGGCATCTCAAACATTTATTTAAACAGTTGTACTCTTGTGTAAAATATGTGTGCTGCAATGATTAATAGCATAGAGCAAAACAATGTTACCAGAGTTACAAGAATGGCGAACAGAGTGAACAGTTCACCATTGTGTATTTGCTTTGGATTATATGAATACATATAGCTGAACTCCTGCCTAGCGCTGCTTATCATATAAAGCATATGGTATGTGAGTCTGCCAGAATACTTAAGAGTGGTGTAACTCCCCATCTGGCAGCCAGCCATGGTGTAGAACAGGCCACTATCCTCTTCAGGATGGTTTTGGAATTCAGCTGGGCTAGAATTTATGTATGTTTAGATCTTCGGCAATCCTTCAAGATGCTCCTCTGCATAAACAGAGGTGTAGTGATGTTTATATAATAAACTGCACTTATTTGTTACAAGCCTGAGTCCTGGTCCTCTTGTCATTGTTGATCTTATCCACGCACGGCTGTCTCCGAACGGACAACAAACAGCAACATTTTACTCAGTGTATTAAGTCCTTGTACAGAATCTTCTGTTGCCTGATAGTGTGCCTTTGAAGAAGTTTAACTCTGAGCAAAACTATTTCTGAGTACTTTATCTCATGAGTCCATGCAAGCAAATGTGTGTTAAAAGGTATTGTCTAAAAAGATGTCAACTTTAAATGTGTGCATGTAAAATAGAAGTGTGTTTACCCGGGCCTACATAACCACACAACAGTTTAGATTAATGTTTGATGGAATTTTCTTTTGAGTATTGTTGAGACAGACTTTGTGCAAGATTCATGTTGGAGATAGTTCCGATTTTGCCAATTAGTAAATGCAGTGCATGTGTGGTGGTAGGTAAGCCATAATGTGTTGGGGGGAATTTTAGTTTAAAAAAAAAGTTTTTTAACATGTTTTTATTCATTGGGTGTTTTTGCATGTTTCTTGCAGCCCTGATGAAGTCCATTTTATTGGATGAAACACTTTGGCCTGGACAGAGAATTTTCTATATGATGAATAAAAACTTTTGTGAAATACAGACAATGGCTACAGTATTCTAAATGAACTGAATGAAGAAGTGAATTAAACTACAAATGTATAACAGACCTCTACTGTTGTTTTTTTTAGACATTTATGTTATATATGTATATATTTATATATATCTCCACACCGCTTCCTTTACAAGAAGAATTGGGTCGCACCACAGCAAAACGAGTTTTGTTGAAATTCAGAGTTGCTTTATTCCATAAGGTTTTGGAAAACAAACAAACAAACACACCAACGCGTTTCGTTCTAACTTAGAACTTGTTCTCCGTGAACAAGTTCTAAGTTAGAACGAAATGCGTTGGTGTGTTTGTTTGTTTTCTAAAACCTTATGGAATAAAGCAACTCTGAATTTCAACAACTCGTTTTGCTGTGGTGAGACCCAATTCTTCTTGTAAAGGAAGCGGTGTGGAGATTTGAGGTGGGTTGTTCGCCCGCGGAGTTACGCACGGCTGAGAAGCAGTGCCAGGACCGCAAACTGAGCAAAGGATGTTGTGATATATATATAGGAAAAGACATTGAGAAAGGGAGGGCTCTCCCGAAACGCGTCTGTCCTCAATAAATTTGCCCTGCGAAACGAGCTGTGCCGTGCCTGTGAGTGCTTTTTCTTTCTGAAACCCGGCTGGGTATTTTCAGGATCTTTGGAGCTTTGATATATATATATATATATATATATATATATATATATATTACTGCTTCCTTGTGCCGCCAGGTCGCGCACTCAAACACGGGTGCCTGTATGCGGGGGGCGCCACCCCGCTATTATCAAAGCTTTCCTCTCCCTCACCTTCGAAGAAGACACGGTACTCGTGGGAGGAGGGTTTAGTTTCTTTATTTTGCCCTCAGAGAACCAGACGCGTTTCGGCTACTGCCTTTGTCGATGGTACAATGTATATTGACTATTTTTTGATTGATCATGTAAAAAACTTGCGAAGTTATTTAAAAGACACTAAAGATCTGCTGGGAAAACTAGAACATCTTACATTAAGAGAGGGAGATCAACTCATAGTAATGGACATTGCCAGCCTTTACACGAGTATAGGCCACGAGGATGGCATACACGCGGTGAATAACATTTTGGCAACAAGAGAAGCAAGTTTTGCAGATCATAATGTAATGCTCTTGGAATTCCTAAATTTCAGCCTTAAAAATAACATTTTTCTATATGAGGACCAGTACTATCGACAGTTAGTCGGTGTAGCCATGGGTACAAGTTATTCTCCCAGCTCCGCTAATATATTTGTGGGGTGGTGGGAAGAAAATGTAGCATGGAATGTAAAATATGCAGAATGGACTCAACACATACTAGTTTGGTACCGTTATATAGATGATTTGCTGATTGTATGGCGGGGACCCAAGAGCAAGGCCGACGAATACATTGATGAACTGAACACCAACACACATAATTTACACTTCACAGCGGAATTAAGTGATAAGAAAGTAAACTTCCTTGATCTTGAAATCAGAATAGAACAGGGAAGCATACACACACAGCTATTCAGGAAACCCACGGCAGGGAACTCAATACTACATTCCAGCAGCAGCCACCCTCCTAAGTTAATCTTTAGCATTCCCTACGGAGAACTACTCCGGATAAAAAGAAACTGTACATCGGAAGATGATTATATCAGGAATGCCAGGGAAAGTGTAGAAAGATTTAAGGTCCGTGGATATGGCTCTAGGTGTTTAGAAGAAGCAGAGAAAAAAGTTAAGAATATATCTCGCATAGAGATGCTAAAAGAAAAAACTAAGGATACAGAAAAGGAAGGGAAGTTTAGATTCATCACCACCTTTTCAGAAGGGGCAGGAGGGCTTAGGCGAATACTGAGAAAAAACTGGAATCTGCTAACGACAGACCCGGTGATGGGGATGGACATTCCCAATCAACCTATGGTAACATACAGGAGGGCTAGAGCATTACGAAACACACTGACCAAAAGCTACTTACCTCGCCCTGTAGATCGACTATTTGGAGAACATAAACCAGGATTTTACCCATGTGGCCGATGCAAGGCATGTAAGCATAGCAAAAAGGTGTTATCATATGAAGTCAGAGGGCGAATGCGTAAAATCAAGGCATTCTTGACCTGCTCAACCCCCTTCACAGTATACTGTCTTGTGTGTCCATGCGGACTACGATATATCGGCAGTACTGTCAACCCCATGAAAATGCGCATCTTAGAGCACCTCAGGGCAATCACAAACTGGGATCCTTCCTACCCTGTAGCCAGGCATTTTAAGCAACACCATAGGAGCAACAGTGACCTAATATCCTACTTCGGATTGGATCATGTACAAGCGAGTCCAAGAGGGGGGGATAGATTACAGAAATTAAGAAGACTGGAATCTATACACATAATAGATGTGGGAACAAAGGTGCCAGGGGGTCTTAATAGCCATGAGGAGATGACAGTGCATCTGGGATAGGGGGCTCCCTATTTCAACATGAGAGTAAGTTGTGACACAAGAGATCCTGGAATAGGATACTGATAAATAAACCTCGTATTTTAAATAAATTTACAATTTTATTTGGTTGGGGACATTATTATGATTTTGCACAGTGGGGTTTTGGAATATACAATGTCTTATAGAGGTACACTAGAGTGTGAAGCCCATTCAGGGCGTATTGTGACAGAGTTAAAGTTGCCCTAGGATATTGGAATGGATCACAAGCCCATCCAGGGCAAAATAATGTTGCTTTATCAGCTCATATCGCATATGTATGAATAACACGGGAAATAACAAATGTGTTACTTATGCTGATATATAGCCAGATGTAATTTACAATGAGATGAATATATGTCCTTGATAAATGTGTCTTAAGCATATGTGTATGTAATTGTATGCAATTAGATAGCAATGCCCATTCAGGGCGCGATAGATACATTGTCATGAAAAACCATTACAAGATGGCAACCATGTAACAGTCCTTTGTTTACCTCTAAGACAATCACGTGATGGGTATACAAAAAAATGGCGCGCCAATGTACCATCGACAAAGGCCATAGCCGAAACGGGTCTGGTTCTCTGAGGGCAAAATAAAGAAACTAAACCCTCCTCCCGTGAGTGCCGTGTCTTCTTCGAAGGTGAGGGAGAGGAAAGCTTTGATATATATATATATATATATATAAATAGATAGATAGATATTTTATTTTTGGAGTGCTCTGCTTTGCAATGTGTTTGTTCTGAAACATTTGGTTAATTTGTGTCACCAAAGACACATTCTCAGGCAAACCAGGCCTTTCCCCTGCAATGTAAGGCCCTTTCCATACCTAACTACTTTTCCCACTTTGTATGGGTGCTGTACAGTGCAGAACACAAAGTTGGAAAAACATGGAGAATGGAAAACTTGCTCAACTTTTTACCCCATCTAGAGAAAGCATAATAGGTTTCAGCATATGCCTGTCTACAAATATTAGTAAATGGAGATTTGTGGCAAAACACATGGGTGATGGCATGGCAAATACCATGTACCACCCATGGGACACTGTATTGGTGTAAAATTGCACAAAGTAATGCATACTGCTACTTTTGTGTTAAATTAGGCAACTTTCCCTAGCAAATCACAATTTGCATCGTAAAGTAAATTACAATTTGTGCTGTATTTGTTTCACTTTTGTGATGCGAACCTGGTGCAGAATGTTTGTAAATCTGAACCCTGAAGTCCAAATCCACCCCAGAGCAGGTGTTGTGCCCCACTCACCAGGAAAAGATGCAGTGCAGAGAAAACATTTAACCCCTTAAGTGCTGCTGACGGCCAACGGTCGTCAGCAGCGCTACCTCCCCAGTGCTGCGCACGACCATTGGACGTCCATTCAGCACTGGTTCCAATGGACAGCGCAGCACTGGGGAGGGATGTTTACACGCAGCTAAGGTGTTAAAACAATCCTTGTCAGGGGCGTGGCCATGCTGAGCAGAGGAATGGATGCGTGCTTAGAGCACTCTGCCTGCCTTTGCTGTGTTCAACAGCAATCTGGCAGTAATCAGCGCCCATTCACCGCACCCAAACCCTTCATTGACTCCAGGGAAAGAAGCAGTCTTGCTTTAGGCTCCCAAATAAAAGAAATTCAGAACTCACTAGCAGAGGCACTCAGTAAAGATAGAATGTACCGCGAAAGGGGGCTCCACACTCATGAAATGAGGCAAATCAAAAGACAATTTTCAGAATAAAGCGTAGGGTTTTATTAGCTCAACACTCTTCAACAGAAAGGCTTTCCCAGATATCAAATAAATCAGGTCAAACAACATGCAAAATTCATACATACTTATATACATGTGTAAGCAAATGATAATGAAACCCTCACAAAATAATCAAATGCTTGGGATAAAACACAAGCAGATAATTATGGTAAAACAAATGCAAAAAAACACTTACAAGTCAGAAAATAATGAAACATTACTAAGTGAAACACAAGGGAAGAAAACCTAAGAAAATAATAACTGTATTGGAGAATACCTATATGTACATAAATATATAATTAAGAACTGAGGGCCTGATTCACAAACATAATCTGAGACAAAATCCTAACTTTACGTCTTTAGGTAGTCACAAAAGGCATTTAGGCTCACAGCACGACTATCTCTAAAGTTAGTCAGGTTTTACATAATTCACTCCACCACTCCATCTCATCCGAGGCACCGTGCTCTAGTTCTGGGCTGTTACTTAACAATCAATTGCAGTCTTATTTAATTCTAACGGGCAAGCTGCTCTATTTTGTAGAGGAAAATGCCAAGGCTACCGTTGTTGTGTGTTGATTTAGATACCGTCTTTAGATTTCCAGATTCATTCCCTTATATATGTATAATTCACATTGCCCTTATTTAGGCATAGAAATCCAGCCCATATTTAGGCATTGCTCATGCTAACCAAATACAGGCATGGTCAACTACATCCGATCCTCTTCGTTACAATGAATTCTTGGAAAACCAGACTCTTAAGCCTTTAGGACTTCCCCTTGCCTGGATATTGATTTCTCCAAGAACTCATTTATTATGCATGAACATCTATTCCTTAGGGGTTCATTCATGACGTTCAAATGCCCGACTTGTACGTGAATACAGGCATTCCTAAACACCTTCAAGGTATAAATATACCTTCACTTGCTATGGCAAAGCACGGTGTGGTTCGGCTACCTACTTGCATGATGCGGCTCGCCACAGCAAGTCAAGAAGGAAGTCAACTCCACAACTGACGCACTGACCAGACGCTGTCATCCTCCTCGCCGAGAATCCAGCTCCAGTGTTTCTGACTCCCCTTGCGGGGTGTTAGAGATCGAGTCCCGGGAAAGAGGCACCAACCTCTCTCATTCTAAAGGTATGGAGCTGATTAGAACCTAGAGAAACTTTTGGCAATTCTTGGCACAACTAAATTATAGCTAAAACAGCACCTACTTCTTCCCTCATACTAGACTTAGGTTAGGTACACTGGGGTAGGATTATTTTAGAAGCACCAGTTGAGTATTGTGGCCTGTGTTATTTATGTATATATTTTTATATATGTCATAGCTACAGACCATGCCAATACAGTATTATTTTATATTACTGTTAACGCTGTACGCATTATACTTCGCATCTGTCTTACGATTGTAGCAGTTCATAACTCTTGCATGAGAAATAAGACTGTTCAATAAACCCTTTTATTTAAACGTCCTGTCTATCTACTTCTATGCAACTCTGTTGAAACAAAGCATGCACGATTGACTGAGTGAAATGGTTATCTATTGTTTCCACGACTCTGAAGATATTGTTCCGACTCTAAGGTAAACAAAGTTGTCATGTTTATGCGGTTGTCAGAAACGAATCCCTTCTTGTTCATTCGAGAAAGTTCCTAGTGACCTCCGAGTTAACTGGCACACACAATAATTAAGTTTAATCTACTCGATAGAGACATACTGACTTCAGTCCTATGTCAAAACTATAGTGTATATTATTCCAATGCGCAGAACCTTTTAGGGATATAGGAACTACACTACACCGCATCCCATATAAGACACAAAACCTGGCTTTAGACGTTTGCTTTATGCAGGGCTATCCTTCAGGTGAAACAGATCATACAAGCTTCGGCATTAGACAGCATATGTAGCATGGTACACAGAATTTGCAGGCCAGGTTTCAGATAGCGGCACTATCCTAAATTGACACCAAACTTAAAAGCTCAGCCTTCACACAGCAGAACTATCTTGAAGGCTTAGGTATTTAATAACTCCTCACTTCAATCCCAGCAGCTCAGTTGCCTGTTCGCTCTTTCCTCCACCTTGGCCATCCACTTATATATACAGCATAGGAGTTTTCAATGCCTAGACTTCTCTTTGGTTAGTTTGATTATTTAGTTTCAGTGTGCAGCAAAACTAAGCTAAGCTTTACCATCTTTCACCCTGCATTTAATTTTTTTGTTCTCCCTTCCGTTCTATCTCTTGTCTTTTACTCCAACTTTTGAATCCAAATGCTTTGCTATAATAGAGGAACCAAGATAACACCTCATATGGTCATATACATTTGGGACTAACATTACAATATCAATGTTACTGCGCTGATTCCCACATATAAACCCTTAATGCAAGCTATACTTTTAGTAGGTGGTAATCTGCTCACATTCCAAGCAGTATTAAAGGATCCAGGAATTCCGCTGTGTGGTTAACACTAAACCCTAATTATAACCTTTTTGGCTAAAATGGACGACTAGGTAGCTTCTAATGGGCGCTGAAGTCTGCTACATTCCCCTAAAGGAGGCACATTCTTTACCCTACTGGCAGCCCATTTTGGTTTATTTATAACTGATTTCCTGTATCCTATCTTCTATGTCTCATTGATCTACGAACGTGATTACCCCGCCTTTACTCCCCACTCGCCTACACACTAAAACTCCCTTGAAGTACGTCCCCAACATAGCTTAAACATAGGGGCAAAGACAATAGCTCCAGCTATACACTTGTAAGGTCCCAAAGGCGAAACCTATAGGCAATGCCAATGCTTGTTATGCTAAGGTAGTCATATTCCTTTACAATGTCTTTAGTCCATCCTTTATAAGTATGCGGTTGGTGACTTTCAAAAAATAATAATCTTTGTTTTCCTGAGATTTACTCTTAAATCATTACTTTGGATATACTTTGCTAGAAAAGTTAACTGGAGGCCACTGGGTTTTTTATAGATTAATAACAGTTCATACACATAAGCCATCATCAATATGCTGTCCCTCTAATTTGCGAGGGGAACAACTCACTCCTTTATATTGGTTAAAGAGTTCTCTAGTGCAGCTATTAAACAGTACAGGGGACACAATGCCGCCTTGCTTTCATCAATTTACATTACATTACATTAGTTTCTTGAAAAATGGGTCATTGTTGGTGTGAATTTGCATCCAAGTATTTGTATAAAAGTTCTGAATGAGATACCGTAGACCTGCGTCCAAAAGTAAGGTCATTGTCGGACTGGCATATAGAGCAATCTGGCAGTTCCAGAAGGGTTAGTTTGACAGGTCAGTTTGGGGTCCATTTTTTGGCTGTTTCTAGGCATGTTTTATGGTCCAATGGCCCGTTTTTTAATGTTGATGTCCCTGATATTTCACAAACATTACAGGCATCAAGCGCGCCCACAGGCAGACTCTCAGACCTTGCAATGCCTCTGCGAGGCACATGGTTAAAAGTTCAAAACTGCCCCAATTTGGAAATGTAGGACACTTTTTATATAATCAGATTCGCTCATGGGGGCCTCTGTCTTGGTTTTTCAGCTACCCCAGAATGGTGCCAGACTATGCTCCATCGCCTAAAATCACTCTGGGTATTTATGATCAATGAGATTCTGTGCAATTATGTGACTGGAGTAGTTTGATATGCAGAGCTATTTTCTTACTGCAAAAATGGCTCCTCGCATCTCAAACGGATCTGAAGATGCATTTTGCTATAAGAAATAGTGCTAAATGCAACAGAACATGAACAGTAGCGTGATTCTTTTACCAACTTACTTCCAGCATTTAGTATTATTTTCTTAGTGCAAAATGCACCCTCACATCCAATATGGATGTGAGGCTACATTGTTTATTTTCACCCCAAATTAGTTTTAATTATGCAAGAGGGTGTAGTCACGTAATTATTGGTAATTCTGCATCAATAGTAGCAAGGATGTACCAAAATTATCCTGATTACTCCAGCATAATTGAAATTACTCCCAGGCCTATCAATGATTTCTTATGTATATTCTCAGGTGCATTGACTTTGAGCATTTGTTGCTTTCAATTAGTGTTCAGGAAGAATTAAATACGCAGTATGTATTAGGCAATAACAATTCAGATTGTTCTAAAGTAGTTCAATTCAAAGAGTAATTGAAAGACCAAGGAAAATTTTTATTTAATTTAAACTAACATTATTCTCAAAATTTCATGGTACGCTTGTTGCAAGAAATTCTTCAAATTACGCCATTAAGCCACATTGTGTAACTATGTCACTGTGTGAAGCAAAATATATAC
This sequence comes from Lissotriton vulgaris, assembly GCF_964263255.1. Classification (NCBI taxonomy): domain Eukaryota; kingdom Metazoa; phylum Chordata; class Amphibia; order Caudata; family Salamandridae; genus Lissotriton; species Lissotriton vulgaris. The sequence goes on from NC_141686.1 coordinate 72,299,718, forward strand.
TGTGGGAATAACACAGAAAATTACAATATAAGCGGCTATTGCTCACATCAATTGTGTTTTTCTCGCTATTTTTTGGGGTTCAAACTACCTCCTTACTTCAAATATTGACACAGGGCTGCATTTAGCACTAAACATAGTACTAAATTTGTGTAATTGTTGAATTTCGCATAATTGTCCCGTAATTTACGTGAAAACAAATTATACAATTTTTGCACAACAAAAGTAACAGACCACAGGACTTCCTGTCTTAGGGCCTGATTTAGAGTCCGCTGTATACGTTACGCCCGCACAACCTTGACAGAGTACCCTCTCTGCCAAAATCTTGGTCTACCCGCCTGATTAACAGGCAGGTGGACCTTAAGAATGTCAGCGACGGAGCCTACTCAGACTCCTTTGATGATGTATTCCTTTTTGGCCATTCAATTGCAATTGAATTTACATTGGGTGGTTGAATAGCAGTTTTCACTCTCCTTTAACAAAGTGAGAAACCTGGTGATAAGTGACAGTGAAAATCTTTAAATGACCCATGCCATGGTGACAACTCCCATGGTATGGAGGCCTTTAGGTTTGTTTTTTCAAAAACGGAATCCCAAAAGCATGATTTTGTTGCTGGATTTTGTTTTTGAACAAGCAAATAAGAAGTCTGAGGGGCGGCATTCATGTTTGACTGGGTGTCCATCAACATTTTTCACATTGACTAGAACCGCATAAAGGCAGTTCCTTTAAATGCTAAGTAATGTCCGAGGACCAGTGGACATCTCTAAATGTAGAGGGTGGGTACTCTGTCAGGGCAACAGATTATTGTACTCTGTTGCACTGACAGAATGAAGCCCGTCCTCAAACCATCTAAATCAGGCCCTTAGTAGTTAAATTGGTGGCAGTGGCACTGGAACTAGGGATGCATGAGGTGATTCAGCAGTTCAAGTAAAAAAGGAGCATAAAGAGACCTGTATTTTTAGGTCTCGCCTACGCATCGCGCATGCGTTGCATAGGAGGGGACCTGATGTAATTGACTTGCTTTTTGGGACATAAATGTGCACGCGTTGCATTGCCAAATGGCAGCAATTATCGCTCCCGCAAGTGCAGGCCCCCCTCCTTCCCCCTGCTGCCGCGCCTCCTCCTGTTGTGATTGTTTATAAATGCAACGGAATCTGCCAAAACATTTTAATGTCAAGGTAGGTATTTACAAAGCATGTACAGATCAGCACAACGATGATATATGTGACCCAGAGCCCTGATGTTTTACCCTCACAAATGAATATCGGATCGCCGGTAAAAAGGAGACTGCAAGCAAGGGACATAAGGGTGGAAAAGAGCAGGAAGGGGAAACAGCAACATCATTTCAGTATGGGAATAAAAAGACAAAAACCACTGAAAGTCCGCGAAGTGTGTCAGTCATTAAATGCAACCAAAAGCTGGTAATGCACTAAGCTTAAGTGATGTTTAATGTTTTTTTTCCAGGCAGCAGAACTGTCAATTTGTTGGGAACTCGGCAGGGTTCCTTCCGAGATGATCCATCAGCTGAGGCACAACAGACGGCCCAAAAACATGTTTTGACTGCTGCTGAAGATCGCAGCGGAACTCCGTGCCTCAGTCCTCGCCATTAACGTGCTGTGCTGCCAATTGCCGGGCACTGTGAGCAGGCTCCTTGGCACAGAAAGAATTGCGTGAGAATGACTTGTTTTCTGTGGGTGAAGCAACCTAGCCGTTGTTTACACCACAGTGCACCCATGAAAGACACAGGACCTTTGCGAGCAGAAGAAAAGCAGCGCAAAGACCGCTTTTTGGAGGAAAATTACTACGGATTGTGAGAACTTTTCTCCCATAAAGGTGGCAAACGGAATTATTTGGGTTCGAATAGTTACAACTCATGTACATGCATTAATCGTATTAGATCTTATTCTTAACAGCGGTCAAAGTGCATTAAATTAAAATTGGAAACTGTGATCCTGAGTGCCATGGGGTGATGTCAGTAAGCGTGGACGTGGCTAAAATGAACAAAATATTCTATGACTATTGTGTTGGCCTGTCATCTTCAGGTAACTGCATGTAAAATGAAAAAGAAAGGCAGGTCAAACGAATCAGTGGAAATGCCCTATTTTATGAAACCTCTATTGGTTATTGCAATGACTGCAGAGGTTTGTGTATTTAGCCAGAGGGCCACAGAATTGAATCTTGGTTGGTGCAGTGGGAAATATTCATTTGTTTTTTTCTTTTTACAGAAAGTTAACCCGAGGCACCCAGATAACATGCTGTTGTAGACAGTTTTCCCCCACGCCATCCATGTGAACATTTCCACACAGAATACGAGAGGGCCACATGGCATACCCTCAATATGAGGGGTGGTTTGACTCACGCTAGACCAGGGTTCGGGGTTCACCGAGACATCCTCAAGGCTAAAAACCTAACGGTGCTCCCCACATACACCTCTCAGGTCTAGGCCAACAAAAGTCAATTCTATTCGAGGGTCTAACTAAGCGCACGCATCGCGTTCTCTTTCTCGGCCAAATCCATAATGCTGAATGGGTCTTTGAAGCCAGGGGCTGAAGAGATGGATCTTGGGGGGAGGGACTAAGGGGGGAGATGGGGGGCACTGTGTTTAGCAATAGTTTACGAGTTAAAAGCACCTGCTGCAGAGTTCCTTGTGCGCCCCGCTTTCAGGCGGCAATAAAAATGTCAACATAACTCTTGCCATTAATGTTCCTGCTAGAGAGAGAGTTCATAATTATATCTAGTGGTAGTTTTGACTCGCCACATAGTAGCAGAGAGGGTTAATATACCTGCTGCAAAGAACAGATCTTTATTTTATGTGGATAGCTGAGGGAATTAGTAAACCCAGCCTTTGCCAGTGTTTTAAAGCAAATGAAATGTGTGAGAGAGGGGCTATGGAGAGATGAGGGGGACTGTTGCTGGGTTGTTAGTGATGGAATCAAAGGAGGAAGGGGGGTGGGAGGGGTAAAGATTTTCGCACCTGGCACCACCAGTGGTAAAGCCGGCGCAGATAGCATTTGAGTTCATCTGGCGACCCATCCATACATTTCTGGCCTTGCCTGCTGGTGGCATCCTCAGGCTTTATCAAAGCAGGTGCTCGGTGCCACCCTTTGTGTAAGCAAGGGCCACACCCTTTTAATGGTAACTGAATTAGCATAATTAATGGATAATAAATGATCAGTTTGTAGTACCTGCTAAGTAAAGAACTGTTCAATCAGATTGCTTAGAAAATGTACATAATTCAATTTCTACATTTCAGGTTTAAATAAACGTCCATTCCACTCTGGCAACAAATGGTGCAACACTTTGTCAAAATTAAATCTGATACTCCTCGCATGTCAGCGTGTAACAGAGAGGATCAAAATGCATCGGCCATACCGAGTTCATGAAAAGTTCGGATAAATCTCTATTAACATCGAATTATTACGAGTTTCTTCTCATAGATGTGCAGATGCCTGAAGCATCTCGTGTTCTGACTGGCATTCGCTGTCAAGAGGTGAAAGGTCAACCAAGGTCATGTGCTTCTCCTGTTGGTTCACTAATGCACACCAGATGCCCTGTCTTGCCGGAAGATGCCGTAGCAGCTGTGAACGTGTATACAGTTTTCACCTTTCAAACATTATGCAACACATGTCTAAGAAAGGTCCACCCAGACACTCCGAAAAGAAAACACCTGCATTCAGCAAAGAGCATCATTGTTTACCCCTGGACGCCAGATTCCAGTTCACACTGGACTGGTCATACCATAATGGTCATTCATTTAATGGTCCAATCCTACCAGGCTCCTGTGGTGAAGATAATGGGTCTTACAGGGTTCTCGAAAAGCCCTGAATTGTACTACAATTTGAGATCGTAGGGTTGGAAGAATGTATTACCTCGTCATTTTTTTCTGTATCAGCAGTATTGACGGAATGCTCAGCTCCTAAAATTCCAGATCTTGTTAGAATTGCAAGAATTTAAAACAAGCATTTGCAATGCAACAGGTCTCGCATTTACAGAAGTTTCAGCTATTGGCATTGTAAATGACAATGTTTTTTATTTCTCTTTTGGTTTTTGAAACATAAATAAAACGCATTGTCATTTACAATGCCAATAGCTTAAACTCGTGTAAATGCGAGACCTATTGCATTGCAAATGCTTGTTATTTCTTGCAGCATCTGCTTTGTGTTCATACAAAGACTGTTACATGCCAGGCAACTTCTGACAAGTTACTGCTTATTCTTTTAAGATGGAGAGCCATGTTGATCTTTCTGTGAATGGGAACTGAGGCCAATGTGAAAGGCTTAAAGGTTTGTAAAGCACCTATGCAAATCATTCACTTCCTTTTCAAGTAAATATTACATTTTTTCCAAACATATCAACAGCAAGAGAAATATAAACAAAAACCATTCTTTCTGTAACCATGAATGTGATGGGAATAAAGCATGTTGAAACATCAATGCATTTAATTTGACTGATGTGGATGGTAAAACCTTCTCTCATTTAGTAATTCTATGTTTGTAACGTCCTGTTTCAATGTGCAACTGACAGAATTTTAGAAAATCAAACTTATTTTATTTTCTGGCAAAGGAGTAAAATTAAGAGTATCATTGGCCTAGTTAGATTTATTTTCATTCTTACATATTTGCACTCATTACAGTGACAACCAATATTTCATCCTGAGCTGATGTCTACATTATGGCCCTTATTCTGAGATTGCAGATAACAAGTGGTGGTAGTACCGGGCCTGGAATTCCCAATTCTGGTCGGAATCACGTCCCCAGTTATAGCTCATCACCAGTTTTTGGTCCAGAATGAGGAATAACATGCTGGACATGGAAATACTAGGCTCTTTACTACATGTGATGCGCACATATTTTCCACCTGCTCTAGCTGGGTGAAAAATGTTTGGGCAAAAAAGCATTTGCTTTCACCTAGTGCCTTTCTGCAACTGACACTATTAATAATCATGTGAGGTGGTTATTTTACAGGATTCAGTATGAAGACCTATGAATTTAGTTGTAAAACCACTTGTAGGATAAAGTTTTGCTATTTCCGTGACAAGATTAAAATCATACACCATAGCCTGAAAAGACCATGCACAATTACCATTATCAAAAAGCTTGTGGTAAATGCTCAAGTAAAAATGTGCAAACACTGTGTTACTATGCATTATGCCTCACTTTTAACCAATCATCTGTCTTTCTAGAGCAGGAGATGAAGAACAGTCTAAACGTTATTCCTGCTTTTGGTCTTTACCTCCCGATGTGGCTCAGTGGTCAAACTTTGCACCTTTATGTACTTCAAACTTTGCAATATTGGATGTTACAATTATTTTATCACTGATATGCTATTTTATCTTTAGACTTACAATATTTTTCTTTTCTCTGTGAAATATTGTGCAGACGTTTCATCAGGCACATTAACCCACTGAACTACTGTACCAATAGTTGACTCTCGACTGCTAGTTTAGAGTTTGCTCACATCTTTCAATGCTATATTAGATTACTATGACTCAATCGAATTAGTTTATTTCGATGCAAAAAGCCATCAAAGTACATAACAATACATTAACATATCGGATAAAAATATGCTGCACCAATTTAATTTATAATTAGTTATATGTAACCCCATAATCCCTCAGGAGCGTCCATAATAACTACGGGAACTTTAATTCCCACAATTCTGCAAAAGTATGTCATTTCAACGTCCTCTCAATGACTGCATTTCAAACAGACACACTTCCGTCTCTACTTATCGAATCATAGGACAGGAGGATCATTTTGAAACTCAGATGAAAAACCCACAAGTAAGTGATTAAACAGGCAAGCATTTCTTACTAGAAGAAGCCTGTTTGCATAAATAGACTAATTACGGGTTCCGCTTTTTACTTTTTAAAAATCTTTTTTTTTTTATAAAAACCTTTATTGCACTTGTATAGTACACAGCGGAATGCCTACAACCCTGCGGGCCGGCCGCTAACACAGTTTGTGATTCAAAATGCAGCATTTCAAAATAGTCATTAAACCAACAGTCTCTGTATAAATCTAAATAAGGTCGCTGCAAAAGAAAGGTGCATTTCAGATATCTGTATCGACGCTGGATGAGGTTTTTGATTTTACTTTTTTTGAAAACAACAACATTCAACTTCAAACTTTAGGAATAGTATTATGATCTTGCATGAATCAACAGTCTGAGTTACAAGGACCTCTTATGAGAGGTCTACTCTAGTCCCATTCCCTGTTGCACGAGCGCTCCCCATCAATCTTACCCTACATCCACCCCCTGCCTCCCACTTTAGCAATTCAACTAGGAGATCCCGTACCGTAACCTTGGCTTCCCTTCTCCCCGCAGGTCTCACTTAGCTTTACCCCTCTTCCTCTTCCTCTTCCTCGCCGGAGACATCTTGATCATCTTCCAGCAAAGGGTCACAAATTTCCCCCCTGTACACATTCAATTTCGTCCAAATCTTATTCCACTTCCCTGGGCAGGCCCGGTTAGAATATACTGCCCTTTCCGTTACCATCACCCTGTCCATATTTAGACACCATTGTGACTTGGTCGGCATGTGTGCCGCACCCCAGCGCTGTGCGATGTCTCGTTTTGCCACCATTAATCCTACTGTGACCCAGAGCTGTTCATATCTGGAGAGGTCAATAGGCTCCCATACGTTTAACAAGCACCTCCTTGGGTCAGGCAACAGCGACAGGTCTAACGTTTGCGAGATTGTGCGGAGTATCTGTTTCCAGTATTCCCGAATCTTGGGGCATTCCCAAATGGTGTGAAAAAATGTTCCTTCCTCCCCACACCCACGAAGACAGTAAGGATGTGGTATCCTGTGGATGCGATGTAGCATGGTCCTAGTGAAATAAACCCTGTGTAGTATCTTGAGTTGTATTAGCCGCAGTCGGGCCGAGATGCCTACTTCCTTAGGGGACCCAAGCGCCTCATTCCACTCATGCTCGTCCATTTCGATAGTGTCACCCTCCCATTTCGCCTTTAACAGGAGTGTCGGATCTGGGAAGTTATTGAGCAATTTGCGGTATGTGAGTGATGTTACCCTTTCCATCATAAAATCAGTAAGGAGGCGGTCTTCTAACGGCGAGGACTCAGGCAGTGGTGTGTCGGGGGGAAGGGCTGCGAGCAATGCATGTTGTATCTGGATATACCTATAGAGTTCCCTGTCACCAAGGTTGTGTAGTTCTTTTAGCCGGTTAAAGGGTATCACCCCGTTCCTCTCCCAGAGATCACCCACCGTGGAAATCCCTATAGTGTCCCAGTGTGCAAAACCCTTACTGGTTCTCATGTTGCCCAACATCCGAGAATCCCACAGCGGGGTCATTTTGGTGATCTTCCCCTTCCAACCCAGCGCTGCTGTTGCTGTATGCCACATCTGTACTGTCAGTCTAGTGGGCCCCAGTAGGGCACAAACTTTACGGTGATCATATAATGGACCCAACAGGCTGTTCGTGCCCAGTTGCGCCCTGTCAGACTGGAACGCTGGCTCAGTTTGAGGCGCGTGAATCCACTGGTTGATCGGCTTAAGGTGTTCCCAATAGAACAGTCTTAAGTTAGGTAAGGCGATACCACCGTCGTACCAGCCTCTGTGCAACTTGGATTGCGCAATGCGTGCAGGGAGGTTCCCCCATAGAAGGTTAGAAACCAGCGCTGCCACTTGCTGGAAAAACCTAGGGGCCACAGGATAGGGTGTATTTTCGAGGACATATAAAAACCGTGGCAACGCCATCATTTTATAGAGTGCGGCTCTACCCAGGAGTGTTAACGGAAGACCCGACCAGAACGTAACATCTCGTTTAAGTCTATCCAGGTGAGGCTTCAGATTCTTATCCATGAATTCCGTTGGATTTCTAGTGACCTGAATGCCCAGGTATTTAAACGACGAGCCCGCTATCGCTAGTGGGCACGCCTCGCCAAGGTTCGGGCCTGCCCCTGCAAAACATATAGTTCAGACTTATTCCAATTCAGTGTATAGCCGGAAACGCTGCAGTGTGCGTCACAAATGTGCAATAAAGCCGGCACTCCGCTTTCGGGGTTTGTTAGATAAATCAGCATATCGTCTGCATATAAAGACAGTCGGTCCTCCCATCCCTCACTCCATGATATGCCCTTGAGGAAAGGCGAGGTCCTTATGAGGGTCGCGAGGGGTTCCAAGGAGATAGCGAACAGCAGGGGTGACAAGGGACAACCCTGTCGTGTGCCTCTCCCCAGCGGGAACGTGCGCGAGATATGTCCATTAGCTACCACGTGTGCCACAGGGTCAGTGTATAATAGTTTGACCCACGCAATAAAATGGGGCCCGAATCCCAAGCGCTTCAGTGCCTCAAAAAGACCCATTCCACAAGATCAAATGCCATCTTAGCGTCAAGTGCTAAAATCACCGCTGGTGCGCTGATAGAATCTGCTCTAGCCAGCACGCCGTGCAGCCTTCGCAGATTCAATGCTGTATTTCTGTGTGGCATAAATCCGGATTGATCCGGGTGTATAATCGACGACAGATGGGGCAGGATTCTGGTCGCTAGGAGTTTAGCCAGAATCTTAACTTCGGCATTTAGCAAGGATATGGGGCGATAAGAGGAACACTCATCAGGTGGTTTGCCCGGTTTAGGGATAGTTACAATGGGCGCCACTCGCTGGTCCGGCGGAAGGGAACCCTTCTCTAGACATTCCCTAAACATTCCCAGTAGATGTTCACTGAGGGTCCCAGGCACTGCTTGGTACCATTCAATGGGTATGCCGTTGGGTCCCATTGCTCTGCCCGGGTTTAGTGCCCGAATCGCCAGTTGGATTTCATCGGCGGTGATGTCCGCTTCCAACTCATCTGATGCTTCCGGTGACAATGTTTGGACCTCGATCGGAGCTAGGATGTCTTTGGCCATCTCAGGTGTGATCTCACGTTCCGGGGTGTACACCCGTTCAAAGTAGGTCGCGAGTAGCTCCGTGATATGTCTTGGGTCTGTATGTACCGCCCCATGTTCGTCTTTCAAGCGTTGGATCCCCCTGGAATTACCCTCCCGTTTATCAAGCCATGCCAGCATTTTCCCAGCTTTTTCACCCACCTCGTAGATTCTATTTTGAGTGTCGGTTATGTGCCCTTTTATTTGGATGCGCAGGATATCGTTGTATAGTTGTTGTTGAAGGGTAAGTGCGTGAAGGGTTAATGGAGAGGGGTGCTGTTCATGGGCTGCGGTCCGTTCCTGTAAAGCCACCTCCAAACTAACTAATTCCTGTGACAACTGTCTTTTATGACCCGTGATGGAGTTAATGGCTTGTTCCCCGCAGGACCGTTTTATAGGATTCCCAAAGTGTCTCTGGGGAACGCACTGAGTGTATGTTTTCTTGGAAGTATTGCTTTGTTGTTTTCTTAAGGGCCTTGCGAACCTGTGGAACCCTAAAGTAGGTAGCGTGAATGGGGTAAATGCGTTTGCGTGATCGTGCCTGAGAAGAAAGTGTTAGCGTGAGTGGCGAGTGGTCTGAAATCCCTCGAGGGTGAATTGTCATTGCGTCGATATGTTGGAGGCCCTCTCCCAGCGTCAGGAAGTGGTCAATGCGAGATAGACTGCCGTGTACAGCTGAGTGAAAAGTGTATTGTTTCTTACCAGGGTGCAAATATCTCCAGATGTCAGTCAGTCCCATGGCCGTGACAAACCGCTGAAGGTAGGGGACCCCACCCGCCTGAACCGGCGTGGGGCATCTATCAAGTTGTGTGTCCAGAACTGCATTAAAGTCCCCCCCCAGGATGATCTCACCCTCGGGGAGAGTCAGAAGGAAGTCACCTAATTTTGGGAGGTGAGCCGAGTGCAATGCCGGTGGAATATATACTGAGACCTAATTAAAAAGTTTCCCCTCCCACTGCCCCTGCAAGGCCGCGAAGCAGCCCTGGTCATCAGTTTTAGTCAGTAAGGGGATGAAACGTGCGTTTTTCTGTATCAGGATACCGGTCCCCCTGGAACCGGACGTGAACGCAGAGTGGACCAACATTTTATATCCTCGTCTATCCAAGGCCTTGGTAGCCCCCCTACCAGGTGAGTTTCCTGCAGTAGTGCTTTGGTGGGTTTTTGTCTTTTAATTGCAGTCAGTACCAACCCTCGTTTGACCTTGTCCCCAAGACCTCTCACATTCCAAGATAGTAAGCGTAAGGGAGAGCACTGTGACTCAGGGTCCACTACCCCCCCTACCGGGACAGAATTATCAGCCATTAGGTACTATGGGCTTCATGGTGTATTGGCCAAGAAGTGGATCAGGTATGGTGGCTATGCCTGTGCATAGCGAAGGGCTGAGGGACATCACGGAGGCTTATGATCATTGTCCATCCCACCCATCCTGCATTGACTCATACTGAAATTCAAGCATTGTCCTCGACCGTCTATATACATTCCTAACTGTAACAAAACAATCCCCTCCCCCAACCCCCCTCCCTGCTACCCTGCCTAACGGACTTTCAACTGCCCGCCCCCACAACTGAGCAGAGTGCTTAACCCATCCCGCAACCAGAGTACTTGCGTGTAGGGGGGAGAGTGTCTCCCCGAGCAGGCGGCACCCCTGCGTGCCGTTGGGGTGTTCGTGCCAGTGTCCAATTGCAGCTATAAAACAGTGTGTGAATGGTCAGCGATTGCTCTGTTCATGAGAATTGGAGTATGGGGTTTATTCTTCACCACCGGCCCCCGCAAAACCACGGGACAGATAGCCCTCCGCTCCTCCACGCCCAGACGTCTGTGAGCCAGTTCTGCTGTCGCCTCTGCGATCCTGGTTAGACCTTTGTCGCCTCCGCTGCCGGTCCACAGTATGCCACCCCTCAAGCCAGTCCCGGGCCGCTTCTGGAGAATCAAAAAAACCATACTTTTTTGTCCGCCACCACTCGCAGCCGGGCCGGAAAAAGCATCGAATACGGCAGTTCCTTTTCCCTCAAAGTTTTCTTTACCTCCAGGAATGTTCTGCGCTTTCTAGAGACCTCTGCCGTGTAGTCTGGGAAGAAGGCAATTCTTGAGTTCTGTATTTGGATCGGCGGCGCCACCCTTGCGGCCTGCATGATGGCGTCGCGGTCTCTGAAATTGAACAGTCTTGCCAGTATTGGTCTAGGCGGACCACCTCTCTTTGGTTTGCCCCCCGGCACTCTGTGGGCCCGTTCCACTGAAAAAAAGTTCGAAAGGCCTTTAGGTTGGAGTCTGGTTTTGATTATTTCTTCCACATATAGGCCCATGGCGCCCTTGTCTTCAGATTCCGGCACTCCTAAAATTCGAACGTTATTGCGCTGGGAACGCCCTTCTTGGTCATCCAACTTTTTTCTGAGTAGTTTGTTATCCGTTTGTAGCCGTTCCATTGCCGTTTGTAACTCAGACACGTCTTCGACCAATGATTTAGTGACAACCTCCACCTGCTTTACCCTTTCATTCATTTTCTGGAGGTCCGCCCGTATCAGGGTGACTTCCGTGGCTGTCGCTCCTACCGTTGCCTGCACCTGAGCCAGCGCCGCCAGAACGTCCTCTAGTGTGGCCTTCTTCGCCCCCTTGGACTCCGACGTTTTCCCCGCTTTCTTGCGCTGTTCTTGGGGAGGAGTTTGTCTCTCGTAAGCGAATTTGTCCAATTTGGCCTGAGTAGTGCTATTCCTGGGGCCTCTGTTGGACATGGCTTTGGTCTTGCGGTCTTCTCGGACCAGCGTAAGTCCGTGATCAAATCAAGGAGGGACGGTGCTTCGTTATCCTGCCGTCGTCTGTGGGTGGTTACGTTAGTTGACCGTTGCAGTAGTAGCCACCTGGAAGTTCCCCAAGACCGCAGTACTTTATCGCTCCGCTATGGCGGGCGGCTCCGCAAGGGCGGTTGCTGGAAAGCCCGGGGCACGACGTGCAGCCAACGCCCAAGATGGCGGGTCCGGCCGCCCGGGCCCCGGCGTTATCTGCGGCGCCTCCAGGCGTGGTCACACGAATATCCACCGTCACTGGCTGTCTCAGGGCCCCACTTGTATCACCGGGCCGTCGGACGATGCTTGCGGATTGTCCTGGCAGTGAGTCCCGGACACCTGTACGTCCGGCCAACCACCGCCGCCAAAAGTTTATTTCCGGCCGGGTCCCAAGTATACGCAACTCCGCTGCCACCAGGAGAGCGTTAGGCCCCACCTCTCGCCGATCTCTGCCAAGCGATGTTGCGCTGGTTCAGGGTCTTCGCCGTCGCAAAATTGGACTATCGGGTGCTGCACGGCCTCTGGGTCCGATCCACCCCTTTAAGCACCTCGAAAATCAGGATAAATATGACGGATTTCAGTGGGAAGCTGCCTCTTCACGGGAGCCTCTCTAAGCTGGGGCCGCCATCGTTGGCTGCTAGCCACGCCCCCCGCTTTTTACTTTTTAGCTGCCGCAGAGCAAGTCTGCAATTGGAATAATACTTGCGCAGCGATGACACAGTTTCAAGTGTGTCCTGGTTTCAGTAGACACAACGTATCCAACATGTGTCAGTTTTCTGCCGTTTTTCATGAAATGCTTAAAACGTGCCTGATCCCCCTTTTTTAGGTTTCGCCTGGCGAACAGCTGCGCAGCGGCGTTTCGCGCAGGCGAAATCTTTTGAGAACAGTCTGGGGCTTTTATTCCGCCTGTCTGTTCCATTGGCTAGCTCCATAAATGGAGGCTAGCCATTGGAACAGAGATGCGTCACTCATTCCCCGAGCAGATTCGTGGGCGTTCCGGCGATTTTTACTCATCCCGCCCATTTTCGTGCGTCATGCGGCTGTGGGCGTTTTTTTTTTTTTTTCCTTCGAAGGTTGTTTTTGGTCATTTCTCCAGGCCGACCGCCGCCGGAAGAAGTTCAGGTGAGTGCTCCCCCCCTCCAGCTGTAGGTGTGCCCGTTCCTGCCCCCCCTCCCGCTGTCCGTGTCTCCGGCCTCTGGGCTCCCCAGTCTGCTTACCGCTTGACACAGATGATCTGGTCTAACATGGGTTTGATGTCCTGGAAGCTCTGCTGGTTCACCATGCTGTAAAACCAAGATGAAGCCCTGGCCATTTTTTATGTACAGGTCGCGCATGGAGGTGAACTGCTAGGTACCAGCCTTGTTCACGATTTCCAACACTGAGGGCGACGAATCCAGCTAGATCTCTTTGCGGTAAAAGTCCTCGATGGTGGGGTCATACTTCTTGATGAAGGTGCCCATCACGAACTGCACAGTCAGCGCGGACTTGCCCACACCGCCGCTGCCCAGCACCACCACCTCGTACACGCGCATGGTCCCACCGCCCCTACCACCGGCACCAGCCCCCTGCCCCTTCCCTCGCCTCCTGTGTCATGTACTCACACCTTCCCCGCCCCCCGCGGAACAGCAGCGGCACCCCCAGGCGGCATGGGCAGGCCCTACGGACCCCCCCCCCCCCGGCTGCGGCTAATGCTGCACTCAATGAATGATGAACCACGCGCCCCCGCCTGCCCGGTGCCTAATGTCCACCCCCTTGGCTTTTGGGAGCGGGGGAAATCTATCCCTGGCTTCTTACCTGAGCGGGAGATTGTCGGGCGAAATGCCGGGGGCCCCTGTGGTTAGGCTGCTCATGTTGTTGGTGGTGCTCCTCTCTAGCCATAACTGCTGGCTGCGCACCAGTGGGGCTGGATCCGAGTCCGTTGTGTCATGCGTGGAGCCAGGAAGGGGCTCCGATCTTCGGGACCACCAGTGAGTCGGCGCCGCCGTCCCCCCCCCACAGGGTGGGGGTTGCAGCTTCAGACCGGCTGAGACCCTGTCATGGCGACTTTGATGTAGCTTGGAGCTGTATCGCAGCCATGGTGGTCTATGTGGGAGTCATTAGTGGAAGCTTTAGCATGCGCTGGCTTCATGTGCGACCTCCTAAGGCCGCCAGTGGTCCTGCCTCCAGGCACCGGGGAGCTGTGCATTGCCTCGTGCTAAGTGGATGAAAGACGAGGATCCCCCAGCCTCATAAATGCCAAGCAAAGGAACGGCCTGTGAGGGGCCGACCAGCCTCCTTTTCAGGGGCGGACGTCCCAGTGTTCAGGCTGCCATGGTTCCCTAACTTGTTTGTGCGAGAGTACTTGGGCCGCCATCTGTGTGCTGCACACTTCCCTGGTTAGTGGGGGGTCTAGATAGCAGTTTGTGGTGGCCCTGGAACAACAGGTTTGTGACCGAATTAGACGACTCACAGTGATGCATCGTTATTAACTTTTCGTTGGCTGTGGTAATTGTCGTTGGAAGAGGGCGTCTCTTATTAACGTTATTTAGATAGAATGGTGATCGTGGTTGGGTTTCTCTCTTTTCCTGTGACATTTTGTGAATAGCACTGTATTATCAGTAGAGACGAGGGGGCGTTACTGTTAATTATTTTATTCGGGCTTGCTTGAGGGAAAGGCCGAGTGTTAATAAATTATGGATGTGGTGGCAGAGAAGAGTTAACAAACTCAGCCCCCTGGTTTTTCCGAGGGGTACTAAATGGGTCAGTGTTAGTCGATTATGGAGTCTCACTTATCTGAGCGCGCAAGAAGGTCCTCGGCAGCAACACTGGCCTGGAGTGCGAGTTGCCAAGGATATATTTTGTTGTCTTACACTTGTAATTCCAATCAGACAGAAGCTGAGGCACTGGAGCTCGGGATTTGCGCAGGTGTGTTTTGGTGGACAGTCAGGCAGTGTTGAGGTGAGTGCGTTGCGGGCAACTGGTGTGGGAGCACGTGTAATTTAAGCATGGAGTTCATTGTGCTACCCCCTCCCCCCCGGCTCTTCAGCGAATGTGGCGCTAGGTTCACTAACTTCTGAAAAGTGGTAATACATTGTCAGGAGGCGTCGGCCCAATGGCGTTGGGAGCATTGTACGCTCCAGTTATGCATGGAGTTCGGTCATTTTAAAGCCTATATGGGGCAGTTCTTTATTTGAGCAGGTGCTTTTAAGGTAGCAGAGTGGCCAGCAGAAGTTGTGCATTGGGCAGGAAAAACATCTCCGGGGAAGACCGGGCTGTCTAGGAGTTGAGAAGCAAACCTTATTCCATGTGAATCCTTCAGCCCGTGTTGCCATTTGTCTCTGAGATGACAAGAGTCTGAGATGTTTATGCAGTACCGCTCATTTTTGTTGATACTCTATTGTAGTTGCTGATGTTAGGGTTGTTGGGCTACGCTACTATCGTATGCTTATTCCCATGGGGCGAGTTGCGTGCTGGGTCACATTTAGCCATCAGAAACACAAAGGCCCTACTTTGCCTCACCAGGATTGTTGCAGCACTTAAGTTGAGCTGATGGTCTAGTGCTTGGCACTGTCGCAGGCACTTATGAATGTGGGTACATGGTGGTGCGGTTGTGCGATTGTTTGTGTTTGTGTCCGTTCCCGGTAACTAAGTGAGGGCCCACTTTCGCACTGCACCACATCCACCACCACCACCACCACAACCAGGAGGGACAGCTTGCTAGGATGTAGAATCCTGCATTCTGCCACTCAAGCTTGGGTCTCCATCCCAAAGCAATATGGTAGCACATGCAGGCAATTAAGGGTGAGGTGATAAACATTCTCAATAACATGACAGCGTGGCTACCACGCAAACCTAATATTCCTCAAATGACTAAATCTATATCTTATAGAGAGCCCATCAAGGACACAGCCACTTGTCATTGGCTTACTGGAGGGGATAGTTCAGACATAGGCTAACCCAGTCGAAGCAAAGGTTTAGATACTTGCACGTGTGTGTGTGTTTCTCTGGGTGTTTCTCTGGGTGTGTGTGTGGTAGTAATTGCTGTCTGCTGAGCTCGTCCGTAGGGTACAATAGGTCTCACATTTGCGAGAGATTAAGCTAATGGCAATGTAAATGACAATGCCATTTATTTATCTGTTTTTAAAACCAATACATACATACAAATTTTGTCATTTACAATGCCAATAGCTCTAACTTTTCCAAAGGCGAAACCATTGCATTGTAAATGCTTGTTTTTTAGATGAAGTGAGGTAAACACACTACGAACTTGAAGGTTCCTAAACACAAAAAGCAAATGCATGCTTTCAAGTAAATTGCCCGCACAAAAGATTCTTCTCACTGCAATCCCTCAATGTGAATTCACCGTCTTATTAAAATGTGGTTTTTCCTCCTGTTTACTCTCAGATCGTGTATGCCAATAAGAAACAGACAGGCATAGATTTTAGAATACACATAACTGTATAAATATTCGCCCCCTCCGCGTAAAAAAACCCGTAAGTCAAACATTTCCTTTGACTTTGGTACATAAAGTGTGAAACACATATAATGTGACACTGACACTAGATGTTCACGTTTTTTCAGGTCTTAAAATTAAGAACACAGCATCAATAAGAAGCTCGAAAGTTCTTGCTTGCAGCTCGAGGTACATCACAAATTTAACACGCATGATTACCATGAAAAAATACGAGAAAGCTCTTTAATTTTGGATAACCAGTCTTTTCACAGATTTTAATTAACAGGTTACACCGTGCCCTAGCCCTGATGAAAGTCCCGTGACTCACCAACGGGATTGAAAACGCGTCAAGATTTCCTCTTTTTCTTCAAAAAGGGTTTTTCAAAAAATATTGTATTTCTCTGAGGAGGTTTTATTCCCATAAATCAACCCCACAGGAAAGCATGCGACCCTTGTGGCAGCAATCCCTCAACTAGCGCCAAGGCGTAGGGCTATAGAGATTGCTTTATGTAAATTATATTTGCTGGTATAAATCTTGAATGTTCTTCAACACTTGCATATTTTGTATGGATGTAATATTGTTTTGTTTTCACAATTGCTTGTTTGTTTGGCAAGGAGAACCACTTTCACCTATAAAGCCAAAGAAAAACAAACTTTTGTGAACTATCATATTTCTCGTAGCATTTATGATTACCCCTTAAAGAACTTCTTGCGTGTGCTCTAGTCCTTTGTGTTTATAAATAAGCCATCATATCTATCTAGGATGATCTAAAACTCACAGTGGACAAAAACAGAGTAGCTGCCTTATTACTTCTGCATTTATCATCTGCATTAGACACTATTTACCACCACACGGGAAAAGACTTCACAATAATTGGAATCCATGAAAATACTTTAAAATGGATTGCTTCTAATGTCATACATAGATGTGTAGTCTTCCTACCCTCCTTCTAATCACCTCTTCACACAAAACACTGTAGTATTCCTCAGGGTTCCATCATATCCCCTCCATTATTCAACATCTACCTAACACCATTGCCCAATCTGAATAAATCATACAACCTCACCTGTATCATCTATGAGGAAAACAACCAAATCACTTTAAAAATGGATAACTCCAAATGGTCTCTACAATTCAAGCTTCGAGTTCAAGTTGTATTACTGTCAATGCAGATCAATAAAGATGATTCCATGCATTAAATAGGTAAGTGGGAGAAAATACAAAACAATGTTAATCCGTTATTCAATTAAAAGCAATAATTAGTTCAAGATTAAAAGGTGACAAATAATTCATTGTTAAAAGAATGGATCTTTACTGTTGAAAATGTTCAAGTTCCTGAGTTCCTTATAATTTCTCATTTATCTATGAGGTGACACTTGGATTCAAGCAGTAAGTCTATCAGTGCCAAAAGTTTGGAGATGTTGAATTGTCTGGCTTGTGGAAGATTTGTAGTTGCGCCCTTGGGTGTCCAAAGTGCTCAGAGATCCTTGAGTGCTACAGATCCAGTTGTACATTCTAATTTCTGACTACCCTCTTAAAAAGACTTGGCACCGGACCTTGAGACTATTGGCACCAAAGATTCTGGGATATTAAAGTATCCCTAGGTTGGTGAGCACGGTGGCCTTGTAGCCTTGAGTTTTCAAAGTGCTTAGTACATGTTTTGGAAGTGCTCAAGTGCTGCAGGTGCTCTACAATTCGAAACTCGATGCCTGCCTGTATGCCATAAGTACATGGACAATGAATAACCATCTAAAGCTCAATACCGCAAAAACAGAGATTATGACATGCAGACAATGATAAAACTACCAGCCTACCTCAATAAGGCATAAGTAACTTGAAGCCCCTCCAACATCAAGAGAAGTAAGAAACCTAGAAGTAATGATGGATTCAGGCCTAAACTTGATAGCACATGCTAACAACGTCGCACAGTCTGCCTTCTTCACTATGAAAACACTATGGTGGATCTTTCCATATCTTGCATACAAACATAAACTACAAGCCATCCTGACACTCGCAATCTCCAAGCTTAACTATGCCAACAGCCTATACCTTGGTGCACCCGCATTTGTTATACTCAAAATACAACCAATCCAAAATGCTGCTGCAAGGTTTCTTTACCGATTTACCCTAAAGAAAGCATGACATCTCCCCTGCAATTGATCCACTGGTTACCTATCGCTAGATGGACAATGTTCAAGGCACCCTGCATTGTCCACAGAGCCGCCAACATTAAATTCAAGCAATACAAACTGAACAGAATACTGAGCTCCAAGCTTCCACCACTTATCATCATACTACCTTACCATAAAAATCTGTAGAAGGCACTGCTTTCTCAGCACACACCGCCTAGCTCTGGAACTTACTACCAGCCAACATTAGAAGCACCCAGGAGCATATATACTTAGGCAGACAGGTAATAACTTGTTTTTTTTCTCATTTGCATCCCAGCAACAGAGCCCATAAAACAGTAACACCCTCAAGCACAATCCTCAGTTTACAACCCATAATATGGAAACAACTCAACCAGCTAACTGATGTTGTTATACGGGTAAACAAAAAAAGGGCTGACCTATGGTTTACCATGACATTATATAGTTATGCACATCCACATATAACAGTTATGGCCCACAATAATACTAAAACCATAATATGTTGTGGTCAGCAACAAAGTGTAACTATACCTCTTAAATTCACAAAAGATATCTGCTATGAGGATTGTCCATTACCAGCACTGTACACACACAAAAAGCAAACCACCAAATGAACAGTTATGGAATAAATGATGAAATCTGTCACACATTACTGGACAATTTGGAGGTCTGTAATATAGTTCATTCACTGGAGTCCCAATATCTATACAATCTGACTGCTTTTACATCACACAAAGACACTCAGATATAAGATGATAAATATGTCCATCCCAACAGATCTCTCCACTCCTCTTTCAAGTCAACTATGCCAGTTCAGGACAACAACTATATACAAAATATCAGATTGGATAACCCATTGCAGTAACCAGCTCAGCAGACTCTATCATATGAAATACCATAAAGGGACTGCTACACGCTGCGTCCCGTAATTCTATAACTGCACCTCAGTGGTCATCACACACGACATGGAAACACTTCCCACATAGGATCAAAACTAAAATAACACTCCCTACACAGTGTAGTGGGTTACTCATGTAGGCAAGTGAGTCAGTGGCCCACATATGGGAAGGAAGCACTATATAATGCTGGAATACAATACAATACAAGGTAACTGCAGCATTGGCTAATGACATTTTTATATCTGTATTCCAGGGCACACCTGTAGTTGTACAAACTTTTAGATGGACTTTTCCTGATTACTGTATTATATATGAAAGGGTGAGTTAACCCCCCCGTGATACTGATGTCAAACATAGAAACCTCCAGTGGATTTATTAATCCGCTTAGGAGCCAGAGCAAAATTGCTCTTACAACTTTGTTGGAGGAAAGGTGGCTAAGTGACCAAGTTAAAACCCTAGAACCATTTAAGCATATCCTCTAATTCCAGTTTACTCACTTGAGCAAATTGGTGTGACTGCGAACAAATGATTCTGTTTGCATCAGTCCCCTATATATAAAAAATGGATTCACAAAAAAAATGCCAGTCAGCAGCAATAATCGATGGTTACGCTTTTTTCCCCAGTTTTCCCAATTAAAGGTCTAGTTCATTGGCTCTTGTTAAACAATAATTCGCTTTTCAAATTAAAACCCTAAAACAATTGAAAGCATTGTCAATAAAAACTTCAAACGGGTATTCGGCAGGTCACCTCTAACAGTGCAGGACGATTGGTTTAAATTACATTTATTATCGAGGCGAATCCAAGGGAGTATTTTTCTCAAAGTGCGAAGGGAATATATAGTGGTCAAAAAAGTGCCTAGTGAGAGGGCTAAAGGTGCCACTGTTTCACCTAAAACTAAGATCCGATCAATAGTTTTACAATTCGATAGCCAGGGGCGTGGCTACCGTTGGTACAACAGTTGAAGTGGCACCAGGGTTGAGAGTCCTGAGGCGCCCACTGAACCCTCCTAACTGTTGCATTTCACTACTCCATCATTAGTAAAAGAGGGACATTTCCTGGATTGCTGTTTGGAAAGGAGGCCTGTCACGTGTTCTTATGAGGAAACTGAAGCACCCATTTTGGCTCCACCATTGTGCATCTGACTTGATCACATAAATTTTGATTTTAGTATTCTATATCTGTGTGATACAATGCTAGCAATCGAGACATGGTGCATAAAATATATAAACGTGTATTCCATTATGTGCTTTCCTTGATCTGTGTATCTGTATACTAACGTTTTCTTTTGTAGGAGTACTTGGACTGCTGATATTAAAATTTCCGTAGGCTTAGACTGTTATTGGTGGGATAAAATGCATTTTATGCAGTACATTCATCAGGGTTAGAGAAAATTAATCATGCATTGTGTGATTATTAATGTGTGTAGTTTCATTTATATGTGTGTGTTTTACTATATCGTCATAATATATGCATGATATCCTTAAAACTATGATGGATTCATACAAGGTATAATCCTATTGTTGTTTTCATGTTGTGGTCACCTGTACACATATATTCAAATCTTGAGTGCATTTGTCTATTTCATTAAGTTAGTAAAGACAAAGGCCTTAAATGTAAATGTACAGGAATTTATATAGCGCATATCACCGAGCGGTTTCTAAGTGCTTGCTTAGGGAACCTGTCCTGGTATTCCCCTGTGAGATAACCCCAGCAGGGTATCCGCAAGGTGAAAGCCAGGCATCCCGCCGCAAGGGGCCGCTATGGAGATTAAGCAAGCTATTGCCCAGAGTCGCAGAGTGTGAACCCGTGAATCGAGTAGGCACCGGAGCGAGAATTGTCGAGTCCATGGACATTTTTAGGACTCAAGACCCCGCCGACCCGGGAATTGAACCCTGGTCCCGGGCTGACCTCTGCTTCCAGGTCTGCCTCCTCTAACCAGTGAGCCACACTTCCCCTAAGACTTTGGGTTTCAATGGTTAACCTTCAACGTGAAAGTGCCTTTACATGTATTTTTTAATTATTGCAGGTGTGGATTGACTTTGTTAGCTAGTGAAAAAACTATTGCTTGTTGTAGTGCTAGCATGGTACGAGATGGTTCCTTTGACAAAAGAAAATATTTTAAAGAGGATGGAGATGAAATTCGAAGCAGAAAGGAGGTGCTCAAGATTGACTGATGTCTTTGAGGGAGGAAGCTGTGAAAGATGGAAAAGTGAGGGAACCTAGGACAAATATTTCTTTGAACATTGGACCTGATTACGATGTCAGTGAGTCTGACACCGACGGCTTATCTGTGGTGGACCCACGGACATCGGCCCCTGTGGTCCGCCCACCACATTACGATGCAGGGGGCGGAGGCATCTGGTGGTGGAAACATCTGCCGCGCTTTATACGGGCTTGAGGAGCCCATCGGTACGTCGGAGGGTCAGTAATCCCTACAATGAGGGCGGTGCCTGCTCAGGCAGTAGGGATTACAATCTCTGTTTCTCCCTGTCCTTTCATGACGGATCACCCGCCATGTGAAAGCAGGAGGAAAGTGACTTTGGGGGCCCATAGTGGGCACTTAATGTCCCCCCTAAACATCCCGTCACTGTGTGGCAGGCCACGCATGGTGCCTACCACATAATGCAGGGATGTTTTAAATGTGTTTATTTTCTATTGGGCACAATACAAAATATACACATTGTGACTGCTGTGAAGACGGTCACCAGGTAATCTAAGCAGCGGGACCACCGACTTCTAGTAAGGCGGTCCTGCTTCCACCACGGTGCTTATTGGCCGAGAGTCCGACCGGCATCAAAATCAGGCTCCAAGTGTGTAAAATAGTATTGCTTAGCTAGTTAGAGAGCAAATGACATTAGACTGGCCTGAAGTACAGACCTCTCTGATATTTTGCGGCTTTAGGTCAAGCGCTCTTTCTAACTGGAGTACTTGTATGGAAGTCTCCGGTATGCTAACACCTTTCTTTAATCCCTTGAATAACTGGGGTTTCCCCTACCATAGAGTAGAATAATTCGATTTTCATGAGTTTACTCATGATTAGGCAAGAGGATTCAAATTTACAATTTAATTTGCATATTTTGTTTCTCATATTCTGTATCGCAGCTACTGAGTTCTTGGTGTGCTTCATGCTATTTAGATTGAATTTCTTTAGCTGATTCTGACTAATTTTGGTGATTTTATATTTTTACAAAATGCTTTTGAGACTAATGTATTGCAACCTGGCTGTTCGAGCAGTAGCTGCACCCCTCCCCCTCGCCCCCCCAGCGCCTTGAGGGTGATTAGTGCGCTCTACAAATGCTTGATTGATTGAGTTTTTTTCTGAGTCTGTCTTAAGCCCACTTAAATTTCTTTAACTGTCCAAGTCTAATTGTGTGACCTAATGCGTTACACGGATGTATGACGTTACAACGCATACTTTTACAATGCATACCTTTGCAACACATTTTTTACAACACAACATCCATTACAATGCATTCCATTACAATGCATGCCATTACAACGAATTTTTTAAAACTAACTTTACAACGCATTCCGTTCAAACGCATACTACCTTTACACCGCATACCATTACAATGCATAACATTACATTGCATGTAAGGTAACTATTGGATAGTGTAGTGGTAACAATTACTATTCTAACTCCAGGGGGGTGCAATAGTAGGGTAGGTGTTGGATAGTGTAGGGGTAAAAATTACTATTCTAACTCCAGGGAGTGCAACAGTAGGGTAAGTGTTGGATAGTGTAAGGGTACTATGTGTTGTAATGGTATGTGTTGTAATGGTATGCGTTGTAATGACTGCGTTTTAATGACATGCGTTAAAGTGGTATGTGTTGTAGTGTCATGCGTTGTAATGGTTGCGTTGTAATGGCATGCGTTGTAATGGCTGTTGCGTTGTAAATATTTTGTTGTAATGGTAGTGCGTTGTAAAAGTTGCGTTGTAAAGGTTGTTTCCCGCGTTACACTGTTACTAAAATTGAGACTGATGTTTAACTCCCTCTTACCTCTCAACCTATATTAAGATTTATCCACTGAAGAAGAAGAATTTGTCAAAGGACCCAGAGCTCCATCAAAACTGTGAAATTGTATAAGGTCTTTAAAGACATAAACTTGAATGCACCTTTAGTGATGCAAGTGGTGAACACTAGTGAGAGAGAAATTCAGAGTAATGCAGCATAATAAAAAAAAAAGATTTGTTGCACTAATATTGAACTTTGCTAAGCTGCGCCGTGTTGTGACTTTCCCTTTTCTTGAAAATAAATAGATTAGAAAAAAATAATAATCATTATACCCGGTTGGCCATCATGTGAGAGGACTTAGACTGTGCCACTGCTTCTAGCTAGAAAATATTGCTGTAATGTGAAAGAAGACTGGGAGCTTTAACTTGGTTTTTAAATGGATTCAGTAATATTCAGAGAATGTATTCCTGTAGATCATCTCACTTTGCTACGAAGAATCTGCAGAGTTGTCTGTGTACATTTTCCAAAATATGGTTTATCCTTTCATCTGCCTGGAATCAATAAAACGAGTAGGATAAAATTAGCTCATATTATTTAAGTGCAAACAAAATAGTTCCTAGTGTGTGAAATAGTACTGTTTCTGGGTAGGTAAGTAGACAGCTTATACCTAGTTTCTGGATAAAGTGAACCCCATGCAAAGACCATGAACAGAAACGACCCAGATCATCCAAAATGAAGATAACGGATGTATGATGTTACAATGCGATCATTTTGATCGCGGTACATTACATTGCTGTTTTCACAACGCAAGTCGTTAAAATGACTTGCGCTGTAGGGCGCTGGACTTAGGAATAGTATGAGTTACTATTCCAACTCCAGCCTACTGTGGTACTGAGAGTTCTGGACGCGTGTTATAAACTTCGTTGTAGCATGACGATTTTGGTATCGGCAGACCGGAAATGATTAGAATACTATGCACACGCATTATCGTCATATTCGGGTGACGAAATCACCCTGAAATGAGAGTTTCCGTCCTCAACCCTCGGGTTCCATTTTGTGAACGGTAGCCATTTTGTGATTGCCCTCACATAAGCCAATGACTCAGGCCAGAAACGAGTCTGAAGGACACGTATACCTTTGCTGACTCCTCTGTGACCTGGGCAAGCTGACTCTACTGCCTAAAGCCAAACCTGTTTGGCCAGTTCCTTTCCCAGTGGCCGAATGAGATTAGTATCAAGGCACAACATGCCATAAACCTTTCATCACACACAAACCATGCCTAATCTTACACACCCCTGTCCCTGTTTTCTTTCTTTATGACTTGCTTTACGAGGAGGAGGTGCCCGTTTTTATTGGGGGTCCGTCGATATCTGATGAAAATACTGGGCCTTGCCGGATAATTGATTATGGGCTGGACAAATTGAAATATGGGCTTGTCATCATGACTCTGCTTTTCCTTTGTAGTGAAAATATGTGAATGGTCAACTGTAAAATAAGGAATGTTTGCCTGAAGCATAATATTCTGTATAAAAGAAGAAGGCTGGCTTTGTAAGATTGAGCAGTCTGCTGAGAATATACACCGTGTTGTACTTCTAGGATACCTGTTACTGGCTGCAGCCAATAATTTCGATCTTTGACGTCACCAAGAAGACTCTGTGTTTCTGTAGTCTGAAACAGGAAGAACTCGAAGTCTTCAGGTGTGTTCCCTGGCACCGCTGGGTTCTAAAACCCAGTACTTCACTACGTATAGTAGGGAAGGTGTTGGAATAGTAAATCACACTATCGCTTAGTCTAGAGCGCCCTGCAGTGCAACGACTTGCGTTGTAAAAGCACCAATGTAAATGTATTGCAGTGTTTTGACCGCATTGTTAAGGTCGTTTCCCAAGATAACATGCCCGTCTTCAGATCTCTTGCTCAGATCCCAGCATGATATTTTATATTGAATAGGATCAAAACAGATATTTTTTTTATCTCCTCTGAGCATGCGCTTCGGCAAAATGTGTCCGAACGAATTCTGGGAGAATGTTTTTGTCTATCACTAAACGCACCTTAAACAATTTTTTCCTAGATTTTTCGCATTCACAAAAAAGACGGCATTTTGCTGGTTACCTGTTTTGTGGTTTCTCATTTCATGAAGGTCGAAAATGCCATAATTCCATGAAATTCGCTGAATTTCAGCCACCGTAACAAATGTGCAAAAGTGAGGAATGGGTTTTCCAAGTAAATTATTTTTTTTTAACGGGTGGATGATACCCGTTTCGATAAATGTAGCACAAAGACCATGGGGTGGAGACTGCGTTGGTTGCTGTTTTACCTGATTTTGTGGTGAGTCTGAAAATAGAAAACTGTCCTTATTCAATTTGTTCGAGCTGTCAGTGGGACCAGCACTTAACAACATTATAGGCCCCCTGGCAAAGCAGTGCAGTGGTCCCTGCCTACACAACTACTCACAGGAATGAAAATGTAAATTATCGAGGAGCCGGCCCTGGTTAAACTCTGGTCTGTGCATAGATTAGCATGGGCCCCTATGCTTGTGGGGACCCTGTGCAACTGCCCAGCATGCCCAGGCATTAAGATGGCAATGAGTTAGCCCATCTAACTCATTAGATCCTGCCCCTTGTTTAATGAGCGGATTTCTCATTCTAAGGTTAGGTCCATTCCAATGTGGGATGCTCAGGGGCTATTCTTATTATCTCTTTTTAGGTCTCACCTACAACATTGCATGTGCTCCATGGGCTCTCGCTTGCAAGAGATATATAACAAGAGGCTTGGAGCTGCCTACTACTTGTTATGTTATGTTATGTTATGTTATGTTATGTTATGTTATGTTATGTTATGTTATGTTATGTTATGTCTCTTTTATAGCGTACGGCTACCCCAAGTGGTGTCCCGGCGCTTGGGCAAAGAGAACTGTAGAAGAGAACACAACACAGCTACTCACAGAGGCCGAAAGAAATCATATGGAAAAAAGCCAGGTCTTCAACTCCTTTCTAAAGGAAAGGAGACTGTTGGCTTTCCTTAAGGAAACAGGAAGCTCATTCCAGCAACGTGAAGCCAGGTATCGGAAGGAGCGACCTCCGATCCGGGCGAGTCTGATAGGAGGGACGACGGCTTTGGCCAACAAGGCCGACCGTAGAGTCCTCCTCGGCGCATAAAAGGCCATGCGCTTCCCAATATATTTGGGGCTAATCGAATGAAGGGCCTTGAAAGCAAGGGTCAAAACCTTGAAAGTAATTCTTTTAGAAATAGGCAACCAATGCAGTCTCTTAAGCAATTCGGAGGCTTTTGCCCTACGCGGAAGACCAAAAATGGCTCTTGCCGCCGAGTTCTGCACAATTTGCAGACGGGCCAGCAGATATTTAGGCAGCCCTAGATAAAGGGCATTCACATAATCCAATTGCGATCCTATTAGAGACTGAACAATGATTTATTTGTGTTGCAGAGACAGCAATGGAAGAAACTTCCGTAGCTTTTTCAAAATGCCAAAGCATTTCCCAGACAACCCGATGATCTGGGGTCTGAAAGAGAGGCCGTCATCACACAACACACCAAGGTTTTTTGCTTTTGCGGAGGCCACATCAGGTGGAAACATGTTCTGGGGCCACCATGTTTTCCAGCTGGGATCAGGCGGACATCCAAAAAAGAGCAGCTCCAACTTATCGGAGTTGCATTTCAGACTGTGCCGCCGAAACCAGTCAATGACCGCACCCAGGCAATCTTTGATCCGACTACCATCAAAAGCCTCTCCCTTCTTACACGTAAAAAGGAGCTGGGTGTCATCAGCGTAAAATATGATCCGGGCACCGAAGGACTCCGCTACCGCCGCCAGACGGGCCATATAGATATTAAAAAGGGTGGGGCTCAGGATAGACCCCTGGGGAACCCCGACCTCTAGCGGCGGCATTTCTGCGGAGAACAGAGGTGCCCAGACCACTTGTCGGCGGCCGGTCAAAAAAGATTTAAACCAGTTCCACACCATCCCACGAAGACCGGTCTCCTTGAGTCTTAAAAGGAGACCGTCGTGGGGGACGGTGTCGAAAGCCACCTTCCTTGTCACTTATTTCCTGCCTCTTAATTGGGCAGCTCCTGCTGGCTTCACTTCCTGTTCCTCTTCTTTCTTCAGGAACATGGACCAAGTACAAATTGATTTTCTTTGATTAGAGTCCTTCTGCTGCTGTTCGCACTTGGATTAAGGCCCTCTTTTTCTTATTCCCACGCTGTTGCTTGTCTGGTGTTGACTGTCCCCGTTATGCAGGTGCCTTCCTCCCCACCCCCAACTTCACTGTTGTTCGTGTGCTATGATGTGACTAGTACTGGCTGTTTCATATCGTTTTTTTTTTACTTTACATTTAGCAGCAGCCTCGCTGCTGTCCAACATGGGTGTTAAAAGACAATGGCAAAGCCAACAACTTTCACTTAGGCGAGACTTATTTGCTTTGCTAATGCTTGTTAATATATACCTCACTCCCTCTCTGCATTTTGAGGAATGCACATAGAGGTGAGTGACTTAACAAATTAAAGGGGGAGCCAAGCTGGAGCCAAGTCAAGGATCAGCTATGGCTCTAAGAGCTTGTGGAAGAGCCTGTGAAGATATATTTAGTTTGCGAATAATGCAACACACATGTAAAAATGTGATAAAATGTCTTCAAAATAAAAAAATAATGAATTTCTTTAACATGTGGAAGTGATTCACTTTAGTACATCAGAATATATCTCTGCATTGCGAAGTGTTTATTGAAAGTACGTTTTTAAATATGAACTGAGAAACATGCCAGCCACCATCCAGAACACAGTGCTCTAATAAACTAACAGGCAAGTCAATAGTCATATGTACCTTAAATGTGACCCTGACCCAGATACGTATTATAGATGTACAAATACTATAGACTATCAAGCTAAACACAACAGAGGTCTTTGTACCGCACATATCCTGAACTAACATTTGAAGGTGCTGTCATATGCAATAATAACATTAGAGAGATTTATGTACCGCCCATATCCTAACGTATTTGAAGGTGCTTTCATATGTAAGAATGAGCAAAAAAGGGGGCTTGTTGAAATAAAGTATTTGTCGCGGATCACATGCATCGGACAAGCAAGGAAGCTGGGATTGAGCACAGATTTTCCAGTTTCTCACTGTGCAATTCAGCCACTAGATGGGTATTACTCTCTGCCATCAAAGTTTTATGTTTTGTCCTTAATGCTTGAAGGATAAGAGGAGAGCATGAGTGACAGGCAGAATTCACATTTTGAGGCAGTTTTACAAGGACATTAAAACACTCAACAACAGACACAGCTTACATTACATCTTTTTTAGCCACAGGGTGATTTGCTATGATTTATAGGATGCTAAGCTGAGGCTTTGATTAGCATACTACTCGGTGGGCTGCTGCAAATACTAGGCCTCATCGCCTCCTACAGAAGCTTGGCTTGGCTTGGCCTATTTAAGGATCAGGTTCCAAAACGCCATCGAGCCTAAAGCAGAGCATGGCAGCTGGCTCAAGCTTGGCTCCCGCTATGGTTTTTTTTTGTAGTAAAACATCCCAGAATAACTGTAACATGACAAGTTGGTCCCCTGCAGGGTCTTACGGAATGGAGAATAACATAACTAATGTTACTGCACTGACTGAAACCCAGAATTATGGGCATATTCCCAGGCATGTATTTTCACCCGCTTTTAACAGGTGGATATGTGCCTAGAATTTTATGCAGCATTGAGGCACTCAGGAATACCAGGGGCCTTATTACAGAAAGTTCTCTACAGGCGCAACTGGCATGTGTGCTGGCTTTGTGCTCAGGCGGGGAAGTAAGGTATTACAGAAGGGGCCTTAGATGCTTGTGCAGCCATTTTTTAATACAAATAGCACTGGTGCCACATGTAGCACCAGTGTTATTTCAAGAGAGCGTTCCCTCACTTGCATGGGGTCATGCCCCTGCATATAAGCGAATGTCTTTACCTCTGCACCCACACCGTATTATGGATGTGGGCGCAAAAGAAAGAAGCTGTCAGGTGGTGCACTGACAGTGCGGCACAAACAGGTGGTGCACTGTCAGAGCGTCCCCTGATGGCATCCTTCTGGAGTAGGTAAGGGTGTGTCGAATGGGACTCCCCCAGACACTACCTTGAAGCTGGGTGCAGTGAGTGACTGCACCCACCTGCAAAGGGATCTCTAGTCCCTCCTTATAGTGCAGGCTGGTTTATGCCTCCTCTG
Organism: Lissotriton vulgaris; assembly: GCF_964263255.1. Lineage (NCBI taxonomy): Eukaryota > Metazoa > Chordata > Amphibia > Caudata > Salamandridae > Lissotriton > Lissotriton vulgaris. The sequence goes on from NC_141686.1 coordinate 72,329,034, forward strand.
TGTAGGACGGAGGGAATATGCGCTGCCAGCAAGGCAGCACAAATTCGCAGCTACCCTGGGGGCACCTAATTCACTATAATAGGGCACATTGTCCTATTTAATGGTACACCGTGGCTCAGACATTAAAAGGGCGCCCTATGCATTATAGGGCCCCTGGTGCAGTAACGCTACCTCAATTGTATTTCCAGTTGACAGTTTTGAGCTAAAATTGGATTACTCGGATGCTCCTAATAAGGGCCTTAATTGGACGGTTGAAGAGCTTCCAAATAAGGAGGCTGAAGCTGAATGCGGACATAATTGAGTCATGTTGTTCAGATCTCCACATCCAATCTAAAACCCAGAAGTCTTTCTGCAACCGCCTACCTTGTTTAATTTCCCAACTAATTAGGAAGAGTGATACAGTACAGCTTAACTTGTAACCTTAACCTTAGTTCACACATTTGAGCTGTGATAATAGAGTGAACCTGCAAACCGCAGACGCACTGCAATTACAGCATCGGAAAGTCATAAAGTGATAATGTGGCCCTCAGTAAATTTCAAATTGAATTACAGCAAAGAGCTTCATGGGTGCTCCAGGAATTCAATTGTTGCATCTTCAATGCATTTAGAACGCCTCTGTGGAGTATGCTTTTGGCCTGAAAAGATGGGATCAGATCTCAGACCTTTAGAGTCTCTGAGGCCTCAATAACGCCATGAGGACTTTCGGAATTCTGGTATTCAAATGCTTCCATGGGGTGAAGCAACAGCTCTACTGCCAATCTCTTCATCCAGATAAAAACCATTATAGTAGATTCTGCCTCGCTCATTCAGCTGACCTCTACTGGAAATCCCCTGCACCACGCAATGAAGCTGATCCTTCAATGTCCAAAGAAACGTCTTTGCAACATTCCTATTTCTGCCTGTTGGTGGAACTCCACAGAATCTCGTAGTTTTTTTGTAACTTCACAAAATTCCATGGAGTAAAATTCTGCGATTTCCGCCCATGCCTGGAAAAATAGGTTTCTCTGGCACTCCACTGTCAAGCCAAACCTAAAAATGAATCCAACTTTTGATGAGTTTTAATGTGCAATTTTCTGCAGTCACACAGATGTGCCAAGGAATTTCAAACCATGGTACACACGCAGCTCTACTCATGTTTTTCCCTTCATATATCCACTAAAAATACTTTCTCCAAACAGTGCTGCACTGGGCCTTTAAAGCACACTCATCGCCTAAAGTTTAAAAAGTCATACATAGAACTCTCTGAAAGTTTTTTTTTTAACCTAGCATTCACACCAGAAGCGGATCACCTTTTCACCAACACACTACAGTGTGTCCAAGAAGAGAACTAAGGCTCAAACTCCAAACCCCAAAATTGAAGGTCAGTGACTTCATCACATTTACTATCTAAAGCCAGGCCTTCTGGGTTGAAACCGTAAATGTGGTGGGAAAGGAATCTGATAAAATGGCCTCCTCTTCACTCCAGATATCCACCACATAGAGGAGGTGGTAAATGGCAGATTAGGTTAGTGTAGGGTTTGCAGGGGAGTGTACTGTAGTTAATTTTGCAGAGCTGGTATGGCATTGTGGACTTGCTTGCTGAATTAAACATAAGTGAGTGGAAGCTGAAAAATATATTGGGGCAGATTGAGCAAACCTGCAGTGTTCAGTAGTGGACAACATGCATAAGCATGCAATATGTGTAGTGCAGTGTAAGAAGTTTGCAACAATGGTTGGGTACCACTTTTCAATACTGGGCATTGTGGAAATGGGACAGTATAGGAATATTTATGCGCTGGGAGTAGTCAAGGGAAGGAAGTTTGGTTCAGTGGCGGGGTAGTGAGAAAAAGTGAGTACTAGGGAGCCACAATGAAAAACAACAGTGATGAAGAGCACTGTTGTGGATACATGCAGTATTGATGAACAGTACAGAGATGCTTTCATAGTTTGTGATAGTGTATTAAAGCTTGCAAAATATGACTACTTCTTACGAAGTGTCCCAGTGATAGGCTACTGACTTTGGAGAAAAAGTCTTACCCAAATGGCTGGATGGTCTTAACCAAATCCAAAGAGTCAGATTTTAAGTTTTTCCTGAAAGAAGATTCAGAAGGAACTAGTCAGAGTTTACCAGGGAGTAAGTTCCAGACTTTTGGTTCAAGATGACTGAAAGCGCTACCTCCAAATATGACTTTTTAAAATTTTGGAATGACGGCCTACTTTGCTGTGGCCAATCTTAAAGTTCCTAGTCAGGACATAAGGAGTAATCATCATCTGTAGGTAGACAAGGCCTTGAAAAGAGAGGGTCCTGTAGCAAAAGGCAGAGAGCTTTGAAGGCAATTTTTTGCTTCACCAGCAACCAGTGTAGTTTTCTCAGTGCAGTACTGATGGAGGCATGCCTTGGAAGAATGAGCAGTGCCCGAGCTGATGCGTTCTGGACCCATTGAACTCTGTTCAAATGGGACTGAGATACGCCAAATGTAGAGGACCTCACAATAGTCTATCTTGGATTTAACCTGTACCAGGACTATGTTTTTGGGGCAGATTCAGGAAGGAGATGAAGTATCTTTCTACAAAGATCTCAGTATCCCAAAACATTTTCCTGAAAGGGCATTATTTGGGTATTGAAGGAGAATTTCTTGTGAAACCATATGCCCAAGTTTTTGACCTTGAGAGGTGGTAAAAGACGAAGGCTATCAGGCCGCCAGTATTTGGACCAGATATTGAGGTGCTTGCCCGGGACCAGTTCCTCCTTCTTCCCGGCATTCAGCTTCAAGCAGTTGAGATCAATACATGCAGTCACCTCTGACAAAAAGGCACCAAGGAAAGAGGCCATGAGCTCGCTGTTCTGAGATATGGTGATGACAAGTTGCATCAGCGTATGAAATAATGGTAAAACCGGAGAGCTCAATGACCTCTGCCATAGGGCGGACATAGACATTAAAAAGGGTTGGGCTCAGTGAGGAACCCTGTGGCACTCCTTGCTGCAAAGAGTGGACCATTGACTGTAATGGCTTTTGTGAGACCTGAAAAGTGTATACCTGCAAGAATGAGGACGGTCAAAAAAGCGCTTTACCAACAATGTCACTGTTCCATAGAACTCGTGACCAAGATATTCTGGGATACAGTATTGAACGGGCACGGACATCAAGCATAAGAATTGCTGCAGTGTCGTCATCGTCCATTATCTACCGCGTGGACTCAAAGGCTAGGTACAAGGCAAACTCTGTGCTGTAAGAGGTTCAGAAGCCTGATTGAGTCTTGTGCAGGAGCTGGTTGTCCTTCAGAAAACTGGAGAGCTGCCTATTCATGTGTTTTTCTGCTATCTTGGGAAAAGAGGAAGCAATGATATAGGCCAGTAGTTTCAGGCTTAGATGGGTCAAGCAGGGGTTTTGGATTTCTTTACTTATACAATGAATTGGAAAAGCACAGGAATACTGTGGCATTACCTTTCATCTGTACCCACGCAGGAGTGCACCTAGTTAAAATACCCTGAATATGCAGTGATAGAAATAAACACCAAACACAGCTCGAAATGTTCATAAAATTAGCACCACTTTCTCAAGGAAAGCTTGTGCCTGGACAGAGTAAATGCAACAAGGCTAACAAATAAAGAACTCTTTATTGTTAATTCTCCATTGAGGCTACAAAGAGATCTAGTTGTGGACTCCCACACCTCTGCTTCCAGTGCCACAAATGAAAGGAAGTGCAAAGAAGAGTTGTAACATCTAGGGCAGTGTGAGGCAGCATGGAGATGTCTACAGTAGTGAAGGCCTCTGAGTATAAGCTTGAGGTATGTGGCAGTAGGGGACGCATGCACACTCCAGGGAAGTTCAAAGGGGAAAGCAGCATTGGTGAAGGGCCAGGTAGCTCACAGTGATGTTAGGGGCAGCTTGGGGAAGCTTGCAGAAGTGAGGAGTGTGGGGAGGCCTGCAGTAGTAAGACCTCTGAGTATAAGCTTTTGATGTGAAGCAGTGCAGGAAAGCCTACACTATCCAGGGAAGTGCAGAGAAGCATGCAACATTGGGGCATGCAACATTGGGGCAGTGCCAGTTAGCTTGAAGTGATGTAGGGGCAGCCTGGGGAAGCTCGCAGAAGTGAGCAGTGTGGGGAAGCCTGCAGTAGTGAAGGCTTCTAAGTATAAGCTTGTGATGTGGAACAGCGCAGGGAAACCTGCATTATACATGGAAGCGCAGAGGAGCCTGCAGCATTGGGCCAATGCCAGATAGCTTGCAGTGTTGCTGGGGATGTATGGAGAAGCTGCCAGCCACAGATGGGGCAGTGGAGACCTCCGTCATTAACTGTAGCATGGTTTACATTGCATTTCAGTCTGTGAAATAATAAGTAAAGCCTCGAGAAAGGGAAAATGACAGATCTAGAAACTGGTGTGAGATCAACGTCGCTGTGCCTCTGTAACCTGCCCACTTCCCTGTTCCCTGTTGATCGACACTGCTTTGTAGAAACCCTTGCTATGGCACACACATCTAATCTTTTTGATATGTTTTGGGTACCCTTCTTCTATATCAAGGATTGGACTAGCTCTAGGGTTAATCCAGTAAAACATCCCCGTGTGTGTGTTATGTTTAATAAAGAAGAAACTGGCCCACTACACAGGGATAGACAAAGTGTTAATATAAAACACCCAAAAATCTAATTTGTTACATATTGTAATGAGCTCAAATGTACTCATGGTAGACCTGCTAACATATGTGTGAGGCCTTCACATATGATGTGATTTCTTATGATTTCTCCTCCTGTGTGGTCATGAGTTGTGCTATCATTACCTGTGATGCCACGTGTGATGTCATGCAGCATGATGTCATGTCATAGCTGTGATGTCACATGCCAGGATGCTACTTGCATACTGCCTCACCTGGTTAGTTCGCTCACTTTTTGGGGGGGGACCTTTGCACTGCTGAGAACCAAGAGCACGGGCGAGACAGCAGTCCAGTAATGCCCCCCTCTAGAATCCATGTCTGATGTGACAGACATGCTGGGAACACACTGCACATGTAGCAGCACAGCACACAGCTCCCTCTTGGCACACATACTTCAGTCCGTTTTGCAGATTGTCTGCAGGAAATATATCCATCCTGGTTGTATTTTGTGAAACACAATGCCAGTCAGTCAGTCAGCACTCTTTATTTCGGCCAATTTCCATAAAAGAGACATGCAAATAAAAAACATTTAAAGTACGCCATCAATGTGACTATGTGTAACATGCAACGTGATAAAAATGGCATACAACCAACATTTAAATTAGGGGTGTGCGCTAAACTCCGCTCCACTGGTGGAGTTCGTGGAGGTTTGGAACTCCACGCTCTGCTTGTAGTGTGGAGTTTGGTATAAAAAAAAACATCAAGCACTGGTGGAGGGAGTTTATCAGCGCCCACCTCTCTGTCTCTTTAAGCACTGAGGCTCTAGGTCAGAAGTCTTCAAACTTTTTGTTGCCTAGAGTCTAGGTTGAAGTGTGGTAGGCAGTATTGGAATGCCCTTTTGTGCATGTAATTAAGGTAGCTGGATCCTCGCTTACCTTGGCTCCTGTGGCAGCATCAGCACTGATTGGAGCAGAAAGGCTGCCTTCCTATCCTGGTCGCCGGGGCACTGGCGTCCAACCATAGCAAGTTTGTAAAGGAGGGAAGTTGGTGAAGGGCAGTATGCTTCAGACTGAGCAGCGCGGCAGCCGGATCCAGCCTAGAGGCCAGTGGGCTGTGTGAGCACTGTACAGCACAAGAGGCCTGCAATGGTAGTCTCCATTGCCTGTGGCTATAACTTGACCCAAAAGGAAGAAAGCATTTGCCCTAAGGCAAGCAAGAGGACCCCCACCAAAGGCTTCTGCCAATCAGCGTTGAGCTGGTGCTGAGGGGCTGTGCATGCGCCAACTCTGGTTCCCGGGCCAAGCCTCCCTCTTTTGGTTGTCCCCAGCAGCCCTGGTGAGGGGGTGGGGTGAGGCAGAAATCCAGACCACTGGCAAGGAGGGACCTGGACCCCGGCAGCATGTGGACCCTTGTATCAGTCTCTCTTCTATATGCACACAGTGGCAGGCCCTAAACATGGACATCATTTGCTTATGAGGGGGTCTGTCCTTGATAGAAAAAGAAACTGTGAGGCAGAGATCCACGGAAAAGACCTTGTGCCCCCAGCGTTCCTGCAGGAGCAGAAGAGTGGCTGAGCATCAGCTGCTGAGTGAATGTCTGGCATCCCCTGTCACATTGAGGGATCCGGCCTTATAGTGCATTAGAGCCCCTTCTAAAGCAAGGCTAGGCCCTTTGTGAAAATACCAGGCTGCTAGTATTGATTGAGCTGGTTTGCTACTGCTAGTGCTGGCACCTTAAGAATGGAGGTCCGAGGCTGTGGTTGAGTGCAAAACAAATAAAAGAAGCAAGTGCAAGGCTTGTGCAAGACAGGGGTGGGCTTTGCTATCTGTCAGTTTATGCTATATTTCTATTAATTTTCAGCTGCAGTCTTACATTTTATAATCTTATACTCTCAAGAAGCCAACATCTTGACAACTGTACTTGCATTGCATGGGCACATACTGTTTTGTTAAAAAATAACTTAGTGTACGAATGGAAAGTTAAAAATAAAGATATTTTGTCGTCAGAAGTGGTGTGGGGCAATCTCCAGCCGCTTTGTAAACATAAGAAGTATTTATGGGGAAAAGTATACGCTATCGGTCTGAAAATCAACCAGAAAAAATGCATGCCCCGGCCCTAATTGCTCTGTTATTCCCTGAGCAGGTGAGACACGTCTTTTGGGGGCACTCGCTATCTGATTTATTTATTCAATGAATGTACTAATGTATTGTGTTTATAGTTTATAGTACAACAAATGTTCCAAAGTGGCCTCGTAGACGTGTGGCGCTTTGTAAACTGCCCAATAGATAAACAGTGTGTTTCATAAAGCGGCAAACAATTACTGGACTGTAGGGCGCTGCGAACAGACCACGTTCTCAGCCCAAACTTCCTTCCTTCGATGTATGGAGACCAAGGATCGGTTGCTGTCGTTTTTGTTGTCTGAGTAGTGTTCTTACTTGAGACTGACGTGACTGCCCAAGTGCCAGTGGGTTAACATCCCTTTGTAAACCGCACAAGGCCTGCAGGGGGTGCATATCCTGCACTTGGCAGCGTTGCTGGGAGGTACCTTGCACACCGGGCACCTCCTGCCAGCTGTGATGGGTGCCCCTCGCCAAGACCTGGAAGAGGCAGGCACAGCCGGTGCCTCGCAGATAGTTTTACAGCCGAGATCGAGCTGGTTTTCAGTGATCTTGTGCTTATACGTCACGATGTTGCAGTTGGTGTGGGCAGAGGACAGATAACAAGAGAGGTGTAAAAAAATTAGGGCGGAGCAGAACACCACAGAATGTCACTGAGTTTTTATGCGATGCCGTAGAATTCCATGAGCCCCAACCACCTCTAATTTAAATACATTAAAAATAGTTAGGTCAAATCAGTAAAACATTATCCCACGTCATATATACACAAAAGTGACGCTGCATCTTAAAAAAGAAACGCTAATTTTCAAAGGGCTAAAATGAAATCCATCAACTTGATATAATGCACCAATGCTCTCTACTAACTAGTAGATTAGGGTTAACAAATTTATTGAAACGTCAGCCAATACACCATTCCCCCAGGTGAAGTTCTCCTAACAACCTTACAGTGCTACAGCCCTTTCAAGCGGCCGGTATAAAAACATTTTCCTCCTTATTCGCCACATAGCCGATAGGTAACTGGAGACTGTAGATACAATATGCCTGCTAGTGTCTAATTGTACAATTTTGCAGGCCTCCCCACAGTGTGTAGTTCCCAGGTTCCTGCTAATGGGAATTATCCCTAAGGGCCCTGGCCCTATACTCAGGGCAAAAAAAAAACAGGGCGTGAGCCTCCGTTTCTTCGCTGTGACGACAAGATGGTTAGACTGGCTCAACCAGTCTATCTGAACTCACCCATTTCGACATGTTTGATCTAAATGATAGTGATGCTTGTCTAAATTGAATTTCTGGACAGATTTTGTTAGACTTAATTTAGGGAACTCCTATGTTGGGTAAAAGTCTGTTAACCTTAAAAAGGAGTCAGTCAAAGTACCCAGGGCCAGACTTTACATGAGCATACCAGTTTTAAAGTTCCTAAAACCCCTCTTAACTCTAATTTGCTAGTTAGTGGATTAATGCCCCAGGATCTACCCAGAGTTTGGCTAACCCCAAGCTTGACAGTGTGTCTCTAAAATGATTGATCCTGGGGAGATTGCCAGCCCCTGGGAGACTAAGGGGCACATTAGGATAGCGGGCGGACTTTGTCTGCCCGCCATCCTGTCGTAACAAGGGACCACCCGCCATAAGGGCGCGGTCCCGCATGTGCCATAAGGATGCGCCCACCAGTGCATCCTTAACATTGTGGCGGGCGGTGCACCCAGCACCGCCCGCCACAATGCCAGGGAGGCATGTTGTGCATGGTATCTGCAGGGGGGTCCCATAGGTACCCCCATGTGCACCCCCCACGCCCCGGAGTACCTCGGGGCCTGCAACGCCGCCACGGAAAGGCATCTGTTAATACACATTCTAATATGGCTGGCTGTGTCTATTAGACACCACCACCATATAGAGCCCTTTTCTGCCCGGTCAACATGTCGACCAGGTGGAAAAGCGGCGGGCGGTCTTTCCATCCGCCGCAGACCCCCAAGCCATAATATTATGGCGGGGGTCTTTTGTACAGGGATGGTGGGCGGATTGCCCCCGCCGGGCCGGCGGTGACTACCGCCGGCCTGGCCGGGGCAATCCGTCCACCATCCTAATGGGGCCATAAGTATCTCTTCTAGACTCGGGCGGCAGTGTAGGAGTTTAGGAGTAGTCAATAGTTTTCTCTAATAGATTATTGGTCTCACTGCAATTCTTTTTTTAGATTGGCTTGTTCCCCAAAATCTAGCCTTAATGGGACTAGCGGAGTGCTAGCTGGAAAGCTCAGCATCTGCTTCAGGAAACCTGTTCTCAACTACTTCTAGGGGTTTCGTGTCCTGGTGACTCCAGCACTCTGCGCCATAAAGAGAAGCACCCAGTGCTTATTAGATGTATATTTGGACCACTGGAATAACTGGTTTGAAAAAGGAGCCCTGGTGGTCCTTCAGCAATCTGCCAACATATTGCTCCAAATTGAGCCTTCATTTTAAGATATGTGGCGCCCGGTCTAGCTTCTCGTTCAGAGTGATGCCTAGATACTCAAACAGATGGGCCTGCTCTAGTGAGGACCCAATTAAGGTGGGCCTGGCGTATGATGCACGACACAGGTTGAAAACCATATACTTTGTTTTTCTAACATTTATTTCCCACCCTCTCTGTATACAGAACCATCCGAATTTGTCATGGATTCTCTGCATGCACATGAACGATTTAGATAAAAGTAATGTGTTGTCTGCAAACATTAACTATGGGAGTCTCATATTGGCTAATCTAGGGGCATCTTTATCACAAGAGTTCAGGTGGGCAACAAAATCTTTAACAAACAGTGTGAAAAGTATTGGATCAGAATCACAGCCCAGCACAGACTGGAAAGTGTTCTGCTACTTCTCCTAGTCGGCCACAATGGACTTGGGCAACGTTCTGTTTGTGTAGCCTTTCAGTGATACAGCATAAGTGAAATGGGACACCCATCTTAGCCACATTTTCCAAAGCACATTTCTGGGAAACAAATCAAATGCAGATCATAGATCTACAAATACCATGTACATCCTGCCCTTTTCAAGGACAATGGATTTTTCCAGTATATTAGCTGCAGCCTAAAACCCTTGATCTATTGTTGATGTGCGAATACGGAATCCTGCTTGCATAGGGCTTAGACTGTTGTTAGCCTCTAGCTAATCTTGTAGTTTTGATAAAATAATCCTACAAAAAAGTTTCTGTGTAGTATCAATGAGGCTGAGGGGCCTGTAGTTTGCTGGCACCAAGGGGGAGCTCTTTTTAGGTTTTGCCTGCACGTTGCTTGTGCTGTGCTGGTGAAATCTATTGTATTCAATATAAATCTTATAATGGGCTTACATCTTGTACTCTTGCTTTTCATTGGTTCCTGTGCTTGCCACTTACTTTTCCTCCGTTTCTATTGGGTGTAGCACACTATTTGCTGTTGTTCCTTTTGTGTCTGCTCCTTTCAGTTTTGTTCTCATCCACTTTGGGGAACCTTTTTTCATGTTTTGCAGAGTACAGTGCTTGCTTTGTTTGTGGTCTACCCTTTACCTAATCTCACTGTTGCATGCATTTCAAGCTTGCTTCTCAGCTACATCTGAGTTCCAGGAGATGTCGGAGCAGTGCCAAGAACACACGTGGGGGGTTGCATCTGAGCCCCGATGATATCGGCGCCCACTGGTTTTAGTTGTGGAGGTCTTACTATAACTTGCCTTCTCTATTATAAACTCCTGGCATGGTTTTGACATGCTATGGCACGGATACTGTAATCCAGCTTGTTTGAGTAGCTGGTTAGCGCATCTTCTCTTTCTCTTGTTTTGGAACGCACGTCTCCTCCATGCCTCTGCGATTTGCACAGCAAGCCTTGCTCCCAGTGCCACCATATTTGTAGATGGTGAACTTGCGGTCGCTTCATCCTCAAAGGGATGGTCTATTAAGACCACTTGTTTTAAAAGTAAGCACTAGGTCCAAGGAGAGTGAGCGCCTTGGAAGGCAGGTGAGTTGAGAGGTGTGAGCTAGAAAAACTCAGAAATTCAGCCAGGTGCAAAAAGTAAGCATCATTTGTTTACATCAAAAATACACTGTCTGGACTGTTCTGGCATATACAACTTTGCAGAATGTACTTCTGTGTTCAGAATACCCTTTCCGAGCACCCGTGTTCAGGGTCCATGCAAGTATAAATCAAGTGATTGGTCCTGCCTCCTCCTGGCTATGCAGATCCATCTGAGGTCCTGGCAGCACTCCAGGGCTCTGTAATGACCTCTGCTAGCATCATCCTAGAAAAAGAACAATTACTCCTGTGTTCAATGTCAAGTAAATCAACCATGCCACACAATAACAGAATGTGCCAGTCTGAAAGGCAGGGCTCCTAGGCAGAGGTTCACAACGCTTACATCTAATTGATGTTATGAAGCAGGATGTACCGCTCAGCCCAGTAATTTGGTGGTGCTGTGAGCAAGAATCTTCAGTTTAACAGGAAAGGCGCGTGAAGACCATCTCTCCTGCATGCTCGTCACTTACAGCAAGTGTTGGTCAATTATCTATGATTGAGCAGCAGCAAGCAGACTTTGTGAACATTCCGAAAACTTGTTCCATGTCCACATGACCACCTGCCCACGCAGAACAAAGCTGCTCACTTCCGCTCTCCCATCTACTATTAAAATGAGTGCTTCGAAGATATCATACTATGGTCTAGATTTAATAGGGGCATTGTGTGTGCTTGGGTGACTCCGCAACATTTTGAACAGCTCATGCTGGCCTTTTTAATAGTAAGTAAATTGGGGCAATGCATGACATCAATTTGTGCCAAACGAGCACCACAACAAATAATCCCTTATATTGTAATGGGGTTGAGCTCTTACTTCTTCTGTTTGTTTTTGTTTAATGTGAAGGGCATTTCCATAACATCAACATTACCCCTGTCTTTGCAGTCTACAAGTGGGCTGTGCCCTCCCCTCGTACTTCTTATCTATAATGAAGCTTTGCCTTTCACGCCCTCCAAATTCCCATCTATAGCAATGCTGTGCTCTACCCTCTGATCTATTTCAGCATCAAAAATTGAGCTAGCCTTCACATTTTTCTCAACAGTCCTCAAGCTATTCTTGCATAACTCTTCGTACTTGTTATTACTATGTCGTGTAAAGCAGATGCTTTAGCCTTAGAACGTTTGTGGCATTTTCTATTCATTCCTCAGTACCTTTCTTTGCACATTGTAGGCATTATCAGATTGATTTTGACAACTTAATCCACTTGGTCATTGTGATCAAATTATAAATGTTGTAATAACTATTGCGTGTTAAAAGTAAAGCTAATATACAAGAGCTACTCTTCATGTGTATGAAGCGTAAACCCGAAAAAAGTGATTGCAGTGCTTTACATGAGCAAACTCAGTGGTGCTCTGATGTAATGTTTTAACCTATTTAATTCATTGGGACAGTTTCTGTATAACATTACAGCACCTGACAGCTGCCCCAGAGTCTTAGTTTTGTGATTGCGGTCTGTTCCTTCACTACTGATACAAAGACTCTATCAAGCTGGCTTAGAGGGGACTGCTCTAGAAAGGATCGTATCCTATGATGCCAACAGAACTAATGTTACCTTCCAAACCGTACTCCACAAAAGCAGGGGTCTCAGAAGGTTCCATAATCTTGCTCATGCTTTTCAACATCTACATGTAGTCATTACTGGTACTGATCAATCAATTTCACCTCATGTGCTACAACTATGCAGATGTCATGCAAATACTCCTTCAGCTGGAATGCCCTAAAGACATTGGAAACTCTCCAGTTTTCAGGTGTCTCGGAGCTGTGGACCAATGGATGGTGTGGAGCCATCTCAAATTGAATGCTTTCAAAAGAGTAATACTCATGTGTGGTGATTGGAAACAATATGACTCACTTGATGCCTGGCCTGATGAGCTGGGAACACTGCCTAAAGTATCAAAGGAAGTAAGAAACCTTGGAATGACCATGGACTCTAATCTATCAATGAATGACCAAGTGGACAAACTAGCAAAATCAAGTATTGTTAATATAAAAACTATTTGACGAACCTTCCCTCATTTGGGATTTCACACAAGTTTCAGGCTACCATCTCCCTTTTTCTGTTCAAACTCGATTACGCCGATAGCCTGTTCCACGGATCACCTTTAATGACCATGAAAAGACTACAACGGATTCAGAACTCAGCTGTTAGACTACTCTTACATATAAAACCTCAAGATCACATCTCCCCTGCCTTGAAAGCCCTGCATTGGTTACCGGTTGCCAGAAGATCCGCGTTCAAGCTGCTTTATATCACCCACAAAGCAATAAATGGAACGGGACCGCTCTTCATCAGGAATAAAATCACCAAATACATTCAACAAAGGAACCTCTGCTCTAGAGTGGCACCTCGCCTCAAAATCCCAATATTCAAACAAAAAAAACATGGGTGGCACATCTTTGTCTGTTCAAGCAGCCAAACTATGGAACTCTTTACCCCCAACATAAGATCCACAGATAACCACCTTATCGTAAAAAAACTACTAGAGAATTGGCTCTCCCCACATAAGCACCATACGCAAACGAACATATAAAGCATAGCCATATATAAGCATTTATTTGTACTATAGATATGTACCTATATATGTGTGTTGCTTTGTATAAATGTGTAGAATAATTGTTTTTAGAAAAATATAGATATTCATTAGTTCAGTGAAACAAAAGTACATATTACTGATAGTTCTGTTATTCTTTTTTTAAACATGTATATTAGTGACTGCATAAATAAGTAATTCTTTTATCATAACTATTCATCTACAATTGCTTCACTATTGAATTACAAATATATATATATATAAAATTAATTTTAGGTACAACAACACTTGAAAGCCGGAGTTTATTTTATGCATCTTTAATCTACATATACTTACTTCCTTTATGCATCTACATACCTTCCATGTACTTATGGATCTATATATTTATTACTTTTTTTGGAATTCAGCATATCCAATACACTACCCTATTTTTCACCCTATACCTCTATCAGTATATCCTCTAACCGTTTAGTGCTCAAAGGATAAGTGATTAGGGCCAGGACACACTTGGGTAACCGCTGCGCTCTAAAAATATTGATAACATAACGTAACATAACCCTTTGTAAACTCTTCCCTACTCTACCCCTCCTTGCATCACCTCATACCTCTTTTACTATTTTGAGCCCCCAAAACAAGCCTTTCTAGGCATCTCCCTCTGACTCTTCCCCTACCACACCCCTTTTACTCATCCCAAGCTTCCCTGGACTGCTATGACCTCCAAAACAAAAAAAAGTCACAAGTGTTCGCTCTTCTTTTTCTCCACCATCCTTTTAAAAACAAATATATATACTAATTCACCACTCCCCACGCATGGCAGAAGCCCTGGCCAGACAGCCCACCCCTGCTCCTGGTTGTAGCTTCGGCACTATGAGTTACAAAACCAGCTCGCTGTGTTTGTTTAACCAGGTTTCTTGGAAGAGACAAATAACGAACTGGTCAATAAAAAGACCCCCATCTATGTTGTCTAGTTTAGTGCTTAAGCCCGGGACTTTCCATGACAAGAACCTTGAGGTGGAGTTGGGATCTACAACTTCTGGACCCTTTTTGTCGCCTACTCATTCAGTCATGTGTGAAACACAATGCGATTTAAGCGTCACAATATGGATTGCGAGAAACACGCCGAAATAGTGTCAGCAGGACAAAAATAGACCACTTGGCTGGGGTGCCAGAGCATTCTATTTCTAAACCCATCAGAGGTGTAACACAGAATCGCCCCCCCCCTTACAGAATGTGATGAGGGGACCCTGAGTCTCTCATATCTCAAATATATGTAGTTGTATTGGGCTGATAGGAGCTCCCGTTGAATATTTAGTATCCACCCCCCACCCCACTCACCCCGTGAGGACTGGAAGCCCCTCTGCACAGTAGGGGCTGTAAGAGCCTACGTTGCACCCCTGCCTGGAATCCCCCCCTTCCCCACTAAATTATATCACAACATAACACGGATAGCGCAACATCGCATAATATAGTTATATCATAGTGCAACATAACACAACATATCGTAACAGCATGGTATGCCATGCTACAACGCAGTACAACATAACGCAACATAACAGCCCAGCATAACATAAGTATCTGTGAGATACATTTCATCCTGCTCACCGCTCCAACACAAAAAAGTATTACTCGTGTGCATGTAGCGCTCAACTAAAATGACACCATCATGCAGGTAGTACAGCATAACTTAACACGTCACAGTGTATAATTACGTTATAACAACATTATATATCACAATATGACATAGGAAAACATAACACAAGAGAGCGTAACATAACGAGTTGTGAGCTGCTTTTCTCCCTATTCCCAACAACAATAGTAATCCCATGGGAAGTATCCCAACATTTTAACACTAACACATGGTGAAACTATGCTCCCAATAAAAGCCTGAAAGCAGAATTCTTTCGCATTGTCCTTCTGCAATAACACCCCGGGGGAGGTGTAACAGGAGCCGCTGCCTGCTCCGCCCCAGCACACGCAGATGAGGGGATCTGCCAAGTAATACGTTGCTGCTCTAAGTGCGCGAGTCTCGAGGTGGAAGCAGAAATATAAAATGAATGACAGCAGGAGAGAATATAGTTTTCGGAGCAAGCAGCATGGGTTCGAATCTTCCCAATCATGAGAGCATTCAAGTTCCACTGACTTGGGTCGCATCAGCGCCTAGAAGCAGTTCTGTCAACGTGCGTGCGCAGGACATGACGCGCCATTCGAGCAGGCACGAGCCAGCAGCCGCCCCGTGCTCACCTGTACTTTCAAGGCCGTGCGTGCACTTCACCGTGGACGTCAGGCAGCAGCAGGGCCACTGTACGCGGGCATGAGGAGGAAGAAGTTAAACAAACCCAGGCTGTGAGAGAGGGCTGGGGAGCAAAGTCCCTCCTCCTCCTTCCCACTATCCCAAACCTGCCATTGAAAAGAGGGCGGAAGCGGATGAAGGGGAGAGTGTCAGAGAGAGGGCGAGGAAGGCACTGCCTTCTGTCATATTTTGTTCAGCATTAATAGGCGAGGGACTTTGCACTTCGATTAAACATAAAACGCTAGGAAAATGCCTGGGCAGAAAGAGAGAGTAATTGAAAAGAGTGATATAGCACAACGCGCCAAATATAATGACTTCTAGGAGCTCATCGAAGTGGCAGCTTTTTAATCTCCCAATTAATAAAGATGTTGCAATCCCTTTCTAAGCACTCGTCATTTCCCCAGAAAAGTGCATTGACTCCGTTGAGCATAGAATGGCTTGCCCAGGTTCACACAATGTGGGTGAAATGCGCAAGTTGAGAAGGAAAACCGGCTGGTAGGTCGCCAGACCTCAGGTGCTGAACGCGTGCCAGTCCTTTATGGGCGTCATCGCAACATCATCACAAAAATAATGCCAGTCTCCTTTCACCCATAGACAAGCTTCATTTTCAAAGGGCAATTATGTGTCTTTCTTTGTCCAGGTGCACAGCCTGTCTGACTGACGAAAGATCAAATGCTGATGCAGTCTGCCCCAGTTTTTCAAAGGAACACACGCGATGGGTTTAAATATCTGAACTCCTAACAAGTGCAAGCAACTCATCCAGCTTTGAAAAATAGTGTAGGCCTGCTCCTGGCGCGCGCTCTGAAACACATTTGTTTGGCACTACAGAGTCTGTGGTAAAACCTGCGTTGGTTGGTTGCGTTTCCACATTATCATCCAGTGTCAAATGAGTAGTCCTTACAATGAGTACTTAAGCAGGTTTAATCGGCATTTAGTGCCTGCTTTGCTATATCATGTTATGTGTATTTGTAAACCGCGCTATCACCCACGAGGGTATCCTGGCGCTGAGCAGGTGTGTGTGCCTTGCCCTTCCTCTGGTAGGTTGGTGAATGGCAAAGCTATGTCCTCAGCTTCAGGAAGAGAGGGGGGAGGGGGTTCTGATGTGCATTGGGAGGCCATTCCAAGCTTTAGGAGAGATGTAAGAGAAGCCCGTTCTCCTGACCTGGTTCTGTAGATGCTTGGGATGTGTGTAAGTAAGAGTCTTGTAGGGTGGAGGTGTCTCCATGGCTGGTAGAAGGAGATGTAGCTGTTCAGGTAGGTGGAGCTTGAGTAATGTAGTGCCATGAATGTGTGTGTGTGAGGAGTCTGAATTGAATGCATTTGTCAGTGAAGTTCCCTGAGGTCTGGTGTGATGTGTGTTCTGTGTGGGAAGTTAAGCATGAATCTGGCTGCTGAGTTCTGGGTGGTTTATGGTCTTGTAGTGAGTTGCTTGGTGAGCTCGGTGAAGAGGGTATTTCTATAGTCCAACTGGCTTGTGACTAGGGCATGAGTGATAGTTTTTCTAGTGTTGCTTGGTAGCCATTTGAAGACTTCCCCATCATCTTCAGGGTGTGGAAACGGTATGTGTTGGCGACGTTGACTTGTACGTTCCTTTTCAGTTTGCTTTTGACACTTATTCTGAGGTTCCTGGCGTGATGTTAGTTCTATGTGAGAGTTTGAGGATGACTTTGGCTGCTGAGTTCTAGGTGGTTTGTGGTCTTCTCGTGAGTTGCCTGGTGATACCTGTGAAGAGGGTGTTTTCATAGTTCAACTTGCTGGACATGAGTGACAGTTTTTCTAGTGTTGTGAGAGAGCCTATTAAAGATCTTCTTCATCTTCATCAGAGAGTAGAAACAGTATGCATTAAGGGCGTTGTATAGTGCGGTCATATCTAGTCTGCTGCTGAGGATTATTTTGAGGTTCCTGGTATGGTTTACTCTTTTTGGACCTGAATTTAGACTGCATGGTGTGAAGGAGTTGGTGGTTGCTGAGGTGGTCCGAGAAGGGCAGGTTGATTAGTTTATGTGAGACTTTTGCTCCATATAATAGGAGGAAGATGGTTCTGTGTTTGGAAAGCATGGCTGGGTCAGTGGATAGTTCCTTGAGCCGGGGCATGACGATGGCATGTTTACAGCTGTTCTGGAATGTGGGTGATTCGATGGAGGCATTAAGGATGGGTGTTAGTAATTTACTGATCGTAGGAGTGCTTTGGTGAAGGTATGAACAAGGGTCAGATGGAGCCCCAGACAGGATGGTCTTCATGGTAGCAGGGATTTTGACAATGTGATGGCAGGCTAAGAGATCAGGGTTCTTTTATCTGCTGTGAAGGGAAGCTGAGTTGGTGACAGGGTTCATTTGAGGGTTGAGGTTGCTGTAGATGGAGGGGGTTTTGTTGTAGAAGAATTCAGGGAGCTTGTAGCAAAACTGTTGTAAGGGAGTGATGTGAGAGGCATCAGGAGGTGCAAATACATTTTTGATGATGGTGAAGATTTCCCTGCTACTGCAAGTGCTGATATTGATTGATGTAATCTGCAAGAGCTGTGCGCTTGGTGTTCCATATTAGGGTTGATCTTCACCATCTTAGGGTTGATTTGAAGATTTCTTTATCTGCACTTGTTCTCTCTTTGCACTCTAGTTGCTTGGCGTGGCTTATCTTGAGCCGAGTTCCTCTATGTACTTGCTGATCTGTGGTCGGGCTCATGCTGCTGGGTTGAAGATGAGAGAAGCCAAGGTGTTGGTGCATGCAGGGATTACTGACAGAATATCGAGTACAAAAATATAGTGTGGACAGGATATGGTGTCAAAAATATCAAGGCTCAAAATATCAAGAAGGGAAGTGCAAATAGGTAAGTATAGATTTACTATTACTAACTCCACATCTACATACCATGAAGATATATATATATATTCTAACAACAAAAGAGCCGCGGGTCTAATAACGGAGCTTCAAGTACTCCGAGCTGCTGCAAAACTCCTACATAAGTGAGTTAGGCGCAAATAGAGCTATATAAGTCTCTATATCAGAATGTGTGCCAGGACAAACCTGTCGAAGGACCTACTGAGATTGTTGGTAAGCATGGGCGGAAAATCCGTTACGCTCGCGGATTTTGCGGATTTTTGGGAAATTCGCAATCCGCGAGATTTGCGAATTTCCCGCAAAATCCGCAAATTCGCACACAGCGGATTTTTTTTGCGGCTCGCGTCGTTGGTGATACAATTTTTGCGGCGCGCGGCGTTTATCATCGTTTGCCGAGTTGTTTTTCTCGATATTTTGCGAGTGCTGCGCCATTTTGGATCTTGCTGTGTGATCCCGCGGGAATTTGGCGAGCGCGATTACGTCATCGCGGCTTGCCAACTTGCACAGCGAGAGTTTGTCAGCGCGAGTACGGCGAGATCACGTCTCGCGGTACTTCGCAATTGCGAGATTTGAGATGCGGCGAGCAGCAACAATCTCGCACAAGCGTAAATATAAAATTTGCAATTCTGCACAAGAAATCCACCAGCAAGCAGCATAAACCTTCTTGAAATGATGATTTTTATCTGAATAACTCCTTAGGTTGACATTTGCCTGCACTTTTTTAGCGAGGAGTCCATTTTGGGGAGGGGGAGAGGGGGGTGGGAGGAAGGAAGTGCCCCACAGTCTTCAACTTCCTGTTCCTGTCCAGCAGGCTCCTCCCAGTGCTTTGTCCATCTCCTGGTCACTTTTCATTTGGATCTGGAGCTGGAAGGATTACTTTTTGTGGATGCTGCTGGATATTTGGATTTGAGGCCTTTTTGACTTTCTTTGGATCACTGTTGGTTTAGAAATTTTACAAGTAAGTTTGTTTGGGGCATTACAGTTGCTGCAACAAAATTTTTGGAATTTTCGGTTTTTGGGCTGTTTTGGGGCCTTTTGCCCAGGGGTACTCAGTGGTGGGTGGACTGAGTCTTTCTGTGGGTTGTTTTGAACTTAAACATCATGGAGGGCATGGATGGATTGGGATTGTGCTGATTTTTCAGTGATTTTCGTTTTTTGGGGCTGTACTTGTGGCCTTTTCACCAGGGGTATTTGAGTCTAGCATGGGCCTAGTCTTTCTGTGGGCTGTCTTGAACTTAAACATCATGGAGGACATGGATGGAATGGGATTGTACTGATTTTTCATTGATTTTCGTTTTTTGGTGCTGTACTTGTGGCCTTTTCACCAGGGGTATTTGAGTCTAGCATGGGCCTAGTCTTTCTGTGGGCTGTCTTGAACTTAAACATCATGGAGGGCATGGATGGAATGGGATTGTGCTGATTTTGCAGTGTTTTTCGATTTTTGGGGGTGTTCATGGGGAGGCACAGGCCATGTGGCTGGTGGCCATTTTGAGTGCTGCTACAGGCACTGGCCATGTGCTGGGAGGCAAGTGGCCATTTTGAATGCAGGCTTTGTTGTTAGGCCTGCAACCATTTTGCCTACTTTTCAACCTTTATGCCCAGGGGTAGTGAGTCTTGCATGGGCCTAGTCTTTCTGTGGGCTGTCTTGAATTTAAACATCATGGAGGGCATGGATGGATTGGGATTGTGCTGATTTTTCAGTGATTTTCGTTTTTTGGGGCTGTACTTGTGGCCTTTTCACCAGGGGTATTTGACTCTAGCATGGGCCTAGTCTTTCTGTGGGCTGTCTTGAACTTAAACATCATGGAGGGCATGGATGGATTGGGATTGTGCTGATTTTTCAGTGATTTTCGTTTTTTGGGGCTGTACTTGTGGCCTTTTCACCAGGGGTATTTGAGTCTAGCATGGGCCTAGTCTTTCTGTGGGCTGTCTTGAACTTAAACATCATGGAGGGCATGGATGGAATGGGATTGTGCTGATTTTTCTGTTTTTTTTCCGATTTTTTTTGTGGTGTATAACTGAACTGATGTTCCTCTGTCTTCCATTGTTTTTAGGTGCACAAGACTCAAGAGAACCACCAGTGCCAGGAAGAAGTCCTGCAGCGGTGTGTGTGTGCAGCATAACGTCACACGACGTCACGTCTGGCCTCAGACAACTCTACAATTCGTGCAACTGCGGCCTGCTGTCTGACCTGCTCTGAAGAAGATGGCCCCCAAAAAAGTTCTCCGTAGCTCCTCTAGCAAGAAAGTTGCTAGTAAGGAGCAGAAGAAGCAAGTTACCGAAGAGGTTGGTGTGCCAACCGCCACGTTTTTTGGGAGCAAAAAAAAAAGTACGCCTGCAGCAGCAGCAGGATCTGCTGGGGACCAAGCTGGGAGCAGCACCCCTGCTCCATTGGGTTCAGTGCCTCCACCACCACGCCAACTTAAGTCAAAGCCCTTGAGTGCTTCAGAGGCAGTCAGTGTACTTCTCAAATCACCATCGACCAGTGATGTTGGCTCATCTCAAGAAAGTAGCAGCAATGTCCCTGAATCAACACAGGTTGTTGTAACTCATCTGACAAGTGTTGAACAACCACAGCCACAACAACAACACCATGTGCAAGTACACGCCCAAGTACATGTGGAAGGAGAGGCAGCAAAAGGAGATGCGCAAGCAGAGGTGCATGGAGGGTCACAAGTGCCCACAATAGTTGTTCCTCCCGAAGTAGGGGCACATCAGGAAATCGACAATGAAGCCGAGGTATCATTGGAAGCCACTCCTCCTGATGATCATTCATTGTCTTCCACATCCCTAGCAAGGAAAAGATCAAGGGGGTGTCTACATCTTCTTCAAGCCCACCTCCTTCTGATGATACGGATCCAGCTTGGGAACCACCACTGCGGTCTGAGAGTGAGGCACACCATGATCTGACAAAGGTACCTAAGCGTAAAAGGAAGGTCGTCGAAAAACTCATAGCTATGGAGTGTGATGAGGCTCAACAAGAAGTGACAGATACTGCTGGTGATGAAGCCTCTCACGATGACGACGAGCCAGTCATCACAAAGGTCACTGCAGCCCCACCGGGCATGCAGCAAAGAGACATTTTGACCCTATCCCGAGAAGCTGCTGAGCGTGATGATGATGTCGACGAGGAGGCAATGGAAATGGAAACACAACAATCATTAGATTTGGAGTTAAGTAGTACACCAACACCTACCGCTTGCATATTTCTTCCTAGCAAGAAGGTACCCACCTCGACCTCAATTCGTGGTGGTGAAAGTGCAAAACGTACTGAAGTTCGGCAATCCACATCCTCCACTTCATCTGGCATTAGCAGCAGGACCACCACCACCAGTATCGCCGCCTCCTCCGGCCCCCAAAGACATTTCAAGTCTCCAGTTTGGGACTTCTTTAGTGTTTGCCCAAAAATGGAAAACGTAGCCATTTGTAGCATTTGTAAGCTTCGAGTTAGTCGTGGTAAGCTTGGTTCTAACTATGGTACCAGAGGCCAGAGAGGTCATCTTAGGAGAGCGCACCCTGTCCAATGGTTTCCGCACCTAGAGGCGGTCAAGGAAGCCGGAATTGCACGTAATGAAAACGTTGATTTTTCATCTGATGATGACGAGGAGGAAGAAGACGATTCAAACACTTCACTTACACCCAGTACCCCTGTCAGCAGCACACCCCATGTGAGGCACACTAAGAGTGTGGGAGAGAGTGAGACATCAATGCGGAAAAGTTCATCAGCGAGCGTAACTGGGTCGAAGATATCATCATCATCCCGTAAATCCTTGGTCCAGGGCAACATTAAAAAGATGTTGTTTACAGAAGCGCAATATGAACGCAACCACCCACTGACGCGTCTGTATAACACTAAGCTGGCTAAAATGCTAGCTCTGAACCTTCTCCCTTTTTCTTTTGTAGAAGGGGTTGGTTTTCTAGAATTAGTGGCAGCGCTCTGCCCTAAATGGAAGGTTCCTAGCCGGTTCTATTTTGCCCGAGTTGCGGTTCCAGCACTACATGAAGATGTTCTGAAGGTGATTGGGGCAGCTTTGCAGAAGAGTGCTGTTCACACTATACATATGACAACAGACATGTGGACCAGTGGCGCAGGCGCTGATTACATGTGCATCACTGCACACTGGGTCTCTTTTTCAGGGGCTAAAGCAAAGCTAAACACAGGTGTTGACACGGACATTGTTTTTAAAGCTGCTCGGAAACATGCAACACTAACCATGTTTGGTTTGGAGAAACGTCACACAGCAGAAAACATTTTGGATGTCTTTAACACAATTGTCCTTAACTGGCTGTCCCCACTAAAACGCCAGGTTGGTTATGTTTCCACGGACAATAGCGCCAATATAGTTAAGGCCATGAGGGACGGTAACTATTTCAGAGTGCTGTGTTTGGCGCACTGTATAAACCTGGTTGTCCAAAAATTCTTGGGTAATAAAGGCAGTGCAGCGTACAGCGTATTGGACACCTGCCGAAAAATGTGCAAGCATTTCAGCCATTCTTTTAAGGCCCGGAAGCAGCTGAGGAGCCTGCTATATCAACGTAAAATGCCAGTGAAAGCACTCATCCAGGAGGTGGTAACACGTTGGAACTCAACCTTCTACATGCTTGAGCGTCTGTATGAGCAGTATACGGAACTCGATCAATATTTCCTTACAGAGGGTACAGAGGAGCTGAGGATGGGTGCGGCGCAGTGGAACATAGTTCAAAGCCTGACACGCATGCTTCGTCCTTTTGAGTTCTTCACGCGTGCAGTCAGCAAGGAGGACTGTAATTTGGGAAAAGCTATCCCATTGTTGTACATGCTGGAGGACCAACTGAAGGAGGTGTGTTCTGTATTTGAAAAAGATGTAAAAAACCAAGACTCTTTTCTTCTGGCTGAGAAATTATTAGAGCTCCTACAAGGTGATGAACGTCTTAAAAAGATCCACTCAGAAGAGCATTACATTTGTGCTACTATTCTGGATCCACGCTACAAAAAGGCGCTGGCAGGCCAAGCATTCTTTCCTTTTGATGATGAACATGTTCCAAAGTACAAACATTGGCTAGCCTTGTCAGCCAAGAGGTTTGAAAGAGAACGGCTGGAAATTGAAGGAAATGGCAGTACATCAGCAGGCCATCCCCAGTCAAAACAATCCACTTCTGCACCTGTGGCTGTGGCACAAGTGACCTCTCAGCCGTTAAAGACACCGGCAACCGGATCATCTGCACGAGACACAACAGAAACATTGGAGGCTGAAGAGGATTGGCTAGCTCTGCGTGGGTTTGGTTCTCAAAAGGTCAGAGGCACAGCAAGAGCTAAGCAAAGTGGAGGAACCTTGGATGAGGACCTTGAGTCGATGGTGAAGGACTATCTGAATGACTCAACAGAGGTCTATGTTAATTCTGACCCATTGGCGTATTGGCATGGGAAAAAAGAATTGTGGCCACAGCTCACCAACCTGGCTTTAAACTACTTGTCTTGCCCACTCGCAAGCGTGTCTTCTGAACGGGTTTTCAGTGCTGCTGGTGGCATTGTAACTCCCAAACGGAGCCGCCTCTCGCCCAAAAATGTGGAGAGGTTAACAATGATCAAGATGAATCAGCACCTCATACCACCAGATTTCAGAGTACGAGAAAGCGTGCCGGATGAAGAAGAGGTGGCCAGCAACATAGATGAGGGAATTTCTACTCTGTCAGGTGACACTGAGCTCACCCTGCCTGAATTCGCAGAGTATGATGACGAAGCCTTATTCTCATTCCTGGACCGTGATACCGAGCCCTGAAAATGAGACAACGAATCAATAACTTTCTTTTTCGTCCTTATTCACTTTTATTCCTGTGTGTCTGTCTTTCTTTGTTGTGCACAGTTAATATATTTCAAACTTTAATCAGATAATCACAAAAACAAGCCCATCAGCAGAACTGTCTTCACTGGTTTGCTAATTGATTTGAAGTTGCCGCAGTCTGCATTCCTCAGGTTCACAAGTTCAGAAGAACATGCTCCTCTATCCTCCTCCTCCAGACTCCTATTTCCATCAAACCAGAGGGCTGGTTTACGCCCAATGAAGAAAGACTCAGCACTTGTGGGGGTGTTGTTGTACCTCTTTGCAGGTGAGTTGACGGCTCTGGGACCATTGTTGGGAAGCTCTAATACCGGATAAAAGTGGTTTGGACCAAATCCCAGGCGGAATTTTTTGTGTGTTTTTGATGACTTGCTTGCATTTGAGGTGCTCTTAGGGGGGGTTCCGTCTGTTTGTGGGTGAGTTTCGTGGTCTGGGAGCACTGCTGGGACACTCTAATCTTGATTGCATTTGCTTTTCAGGAAATCCGTGGTGGCAACCCCGACTTATGGCTTAGCTACGCAGCGCGTTTGGACCGAAGGCCGAGAAATATTGCAAGTATGAGATTTTGCTTTTGGCCTGTTTGGGGGTGTTATGCTTCTTGGCGGGTGGGTTGGCAGGTCTTGGGGCATTCCTGGGAAGGTCTAATACCGGATAGAAGTGGTTGGGACAAAATCCAGGCCGATTTTTTTGGGGCTATTTCTGACATTTTGCTCAATGTAGCGTTTTCGGGGGCCTGTTTGCGGAGCTTCCTGGTGTTTGTAGGTGGGTTTCGGGGTCTGGGCGCACTGCTGGCTATATATACTTTACTTTGCAAGAGGTTTGAAGCAAATCCATGGTGGCAGAGGGGAGTTAGGGCCTAGCTGCAGAGCGCGCGCGGAGTGATTTGGGAAATTTGGGGAAAACTGACAAAGTCCCCATTTTTGTACTTTTGCTCTTTGGCTGTTTGGGGGTCTTCTACTCGTTTTCTCCGGGGTTGACGGCTCTGGGGCCATTGCTGGGAAGCTGTAATACCGGATAAAAGTGGTTTGGACCAAATCCCAGGCGGAACATTTTTTGTGTTTTTGATGACTTGCTTGCCTTTGAGGTGCTTTTAGGGGGGGTCCGTCTGTTTGTGGGTGAGTTTCGTGGTCTGGGAGCACTGCTGGGGACACTCTAATCTTGATTGCATTTGCTTTTCAGGAACTCCGTGGTGGCAACCCCGACTTATGGCCTAGCTACGCAGCGCGTTTGGACCGAAGGCCGAGAAATATTGCAAGTATGAGATTTTGCTTTTGGCCTGTTTGGGGGTGTTATGCTTCTTGGTGGGTGGGTTGGCGGCGGGTCTTGGGGCATTCCTGGGAAGGTCTAATACCGGGTAGAAGTGGTTGGGACAAAATCCTCGCGGAAAAGCCTTTTGGCACTTTTTGTAACTTAGGGTTCGTTAGGGTTAGCCCTAGCAGCAGGATTGCATGTGTTTCGGGGTGTTCTAGATTTTTGCAACTGAGTTCTGGGGTCTTAGAGCACTCGTGAGAATGTGTAATTTTGGTTGCAAGTCATTTGAAGAAAATCCATGGTGGGAAAGGGGGGATTTGGCATAGTTAAAGAAAGCCTTTGCCACTATTCTTAACTTAGGGTTTGTTAGGGTTAGCAGTATTTCTATTGCATGTGTTTGGGTGGGGGAGTTTTCAAGTCTTGGAGCGATGCTGGTTATGGATACTTTTGCTTGGTTGCTTGCAAGTGGTTGGAATGCAATCCACGGTGGGTAAGGGGGTACTTGGGCCTACTTTTACTTTCAAAGTACGTTTTGTCACCAGTTTTCTGCTAGGCATCGTTTTTTGAGATTTGATTGGGGGTCTTCTACATTTTTGCGACTGGCTTTAGTAAGGGTCTCGGACCGTGGGAGCACAGTGGTGTTGTAATATTATATCACTTCCTGTTTTTCGTTGAATAATTACAGGCCGGGTTTCAGTCTCTGCAATGGGGAAAAAAGGATGGAGTCAGGCTTCACATTAGCGACCCACAATTCAGCATCAGGCAGGCAGTGGACAGGGTGTCTTCTGGTCACCAACATTGATGGACGAAGCGTCAGCTGCAATGGAGGAGTGCCGCTAATGATAGGAATTTTTTTCTGAATGCAACTTACTTACCAAATTCAACAGGACAACTACAACAACATACAGATACAGTATCCTTAGTGTTTTTCTCTGACTGTGACTGCATTTCTTGGATCCCTCTCTGCTTCTAAATTGATCCCTTAACACATCACTTAGTCCACTCCACTATCACATCTGCACCACACATAGTCATTTGTAAGTGCTCCTACGTAATTCGCAAGTCGCAGCACGCCCCAGCCCGTAGAGGAATGGGATGGCCCCAATGATGAAGCATGTCACCAAGGGGCAACCCTGGTGAGTGAGGGGACACCTAAAAAAAAGCAATTTCTCCTTTTCTATCTACTATACCTTCCAGACCAACCCCATTGAGTGTTGTGAATGGATTTAAAGTGACCAGCAAGGCTCTCAGGTATCTGGCTACAGAGACCTTATGTTGAATATAGTCATCAATATTTCCACACACGCTCTGTACTGTCGCATTCTTTCTTCCACAGTTGTCGAAAGTACTACTTAATTTTCACTGACATGCATGCAGTAGTGCATGCACTTTCAAAGATTGATGGATAGGTTTGTACCCAAAGATTTGTTTATGTTCAATTGTTTGTCCATGCTGTGCTTTTTTACAGGGTGTCTTCTGGTGACCAACATCGATGGACGAAGCGTCGGCTGCAATGGAGGAGTGCCGCTAATAAGAGGATTTTTTTTCTGCAGGCAGCTTGCTTACCACTTTCAACAGGACAACTACAACAACATACAGATACAGTATCCCTTGCCTTTTTCTCTGACTGTGACTGCATTTCTTGGATCTCTCTCTGCTTCTAAATTGATCCCTTAACACATCACTTAGTCCACTCCACTATCACATCTGCACCACACATAGTCATTTGTAAGTGCTCCTACGTAATTCGCAAGTCGCAGCATGCCCCAGCCCGTAGGGGACTGGGATGGCCCCAATGATGAAGCATGTCACCAAGGGGCAACCCTGGTGAGTGAGGGGACACCTAGAAAAAGAGCAATTTCTCCATTTCTATCTACTATACCTTCCAGACCAACCCCATTGAGTGTTGTGAATGGATTTATAGTGACCAGCAAGGCTCTCAGGTATCTGGCAACAGAGACCTTATGTTGAATATAGTTATCAATATTTCCACACACGCCCTGTACTGTCGCATTCTTTCTTCCACAGTTGTCGAAAGTACTACTTACTTTTCACTGACATGCATGCAGTAGTGTATGCACTTTCAAAGATTGATGGATAGGTTTGTACCCAAAGATTTGTTTATGTTCACAATTGTTTGTCCATGCTGTGCTATTTTTTCTTGTCTCCCAAAACCTTTCCCAAAAACCCCCGTACCCATCCATTTTTCAAACCCTAACCCTCTTCCCCCGGGCTGTGTGGTTTTGATTGATGTGTGACTAAATTACAGCAATAAATCCACACACTTGCTGGGGAGGATAAGGTGATAGCAACAGGCTGGTGAAGAAATCCGAGGATATATTCTTACTCTGCTTGACAAAGACCCATGGCTAATGTCAAAGAACTTCAACCGAATTAGTTATACTTTAACATTTGTTAGGCTACAATGTGGCATTGTTCTAGTGTACGTCTGTCACCTGCTATATTCTCTATTGTACCGTTGTATTGCTCAGGAGGACAAACCAGATTTCATTTTCTTTTTGTTCTTTTCAACCCCCACCCACCAGACTCAAAAGCAGTAAAAAACAGGTATGGTCAGATAAAGTTTCAAAAAGTATATTTTTATAGCCCTAATGCAAGCCGGCATAATGCCAGCGCAGTGAACTTGCACCCGAGAAAAACAGACGCACACCATGGTGAGTGAGACAGACTTGCGTTACTGTACCGGTCCAGTACATGCAGGTGGTGAAGCTCTTACTTTTCTATTACGGGTGGCACTGAGAATACTCTGTTAAAAGGGCTACTGCTTAATTAATTTAGCTTTCACCCTACAGTGCAAATGAGTATTAGAAAAGGAAAATGAAGAAGCTAAATTATCTGATTATCTATCACTTCACATGGGATGTATTTGATGACATATGGGATGACTTTAGGTGCTTTGCTTATTATTGAGTGAACAGTGATACCCCCACACATGAATGACGTACTACTACTAAACTAAAGTTATTAAGGGAGATAGGGAGTGTCCACCGTAATAACCGGATATATGCTGTGCTTGCAGTTGCAATACAAACTACTGCTACTATTCATGGTAGTATTTGGACAACGTTACAACTTCTTTTCCTTGCCTTTCCTACACTGGAACGGACGTGCGGGTGCGGTGTTACATGCTCTTCAAAGTAACACTTAGTTCATCCAGTGACCGTCTACTCTCTCTAGATACACATATGCTATCTAAGAGTCAGATAGTACCATGAATGATCCAGGCATCCATCCATTCAAAGTATATTGCACACATACAGTTTCTGTCTCACCCACCCAGGCTGTTCTCCTTCCACCCTTCCTTGCTTCATCAATCACCCAGCCATGCACCATACCATTTTCTTACCTTCCCAGCCACCTCGGGGACCAAGCAAACACATATCATTCTTCTTTGCCAGTCATCATTACATTTCTCGTGCTTCCACACTTACTTACACCCTTCTTTCGCTTTTCGTTCATCCCATCCATCAAGTTCACCTCAGATCTGATTGGGATTCTTCTCGCCAAAAACTTCACAGCTAAGTCGAAGTACATTTAGAGGAGGCTACTACCTGCTTTTTTTTTATAATACACCCGTGCAGAAAGCACACTCTGCAGTCTTCAATCTCAATGACTAAGGAATGTATAGCTTACCTCTGCCCGCCACCACCGTGTGAACCCTCACAGGCATGTCCTTGTCCAGCACTTGCACCGCCTCCTCCCCAGAGTTGTCCTCCTCGTCCAATGCCACCACCACCTCCGCGCTGGCCCCGTCTCCAGATGTTCCACCTACAAAGTACATTTAATAATGTTAGAATACACCACTCACTACTATATAATATTTGGTCTAGGAGGAAGAAAGAAATGTGAAAAAAACAGTGTACAATTTAATAATTTATGACTGTGTACTCTAGAGTAAAAATGTCCCTTTTTCCAGGGAAGGCTGTTGTCTTGCTGCACTTTTTGGCACAACTGATGAATGTTTGCTTTTTACTTTTTAACACGCACCACTTTTTCTCCTAACAGACAGAACCTTGACTTCTAAGAACACGAGCAGGATCAAGTTCAAACCAGGTGAGAGCTCGGCTCGACCACAAGAAATGTGTCCAATCAATCGTCAGCACTAAGCACTTTTCCATTTTCAGTTACACGTTCACTTTTATGACAAACTTGAATTTAATAAATGTGTTTACTTTTAATAAAGCTTTTAAACTTAAATAGACTCTGTGGTTTTTGGTCCTCCAGACTAGAGTGGATGAGCTAAAGGTTTTCGAATTTTTGCAAGCATGAGTCCGTGCCTCTGCCATCAGTGACTTTGGGAGCTAAATGACTCTGCCACACTATCTAGTCAGTAAGGAGATTAGG
Source organism: Lissotriton vulgaris (assembly GCF_964263255.1). Lineage (NCBI taxonomy): Eukaryota > Metazoa > Chordata > Amphibia > Caudata > Salamandridae > Lissotriton > Lissotriton vulgaris. The sequence goes on from NC_141686.1 coordinate 72,358,821, forward strand.
GGTTCAACTACAAAGTCTGTTATCACTGAGGTATGTGGAAAGTCTAACAGTTACAGCACCTATTATAATTGATAAGCTAAGCGATGCATTATTTAGTGTCCATAGTTCTGTTTGTGCAGATCTGTCCCTGCAACAGTAGTACAATAGATTGTCCTCCTATCCAAACCAAAAGTAAAGTAGTATCTTATTCTTTCTTGGTGGTGGTCATTCACCTTTTTATTGTTGGCAATGGTCAAAGCATAAACATTTAGAATACTTGAAAAGACATTATGGACAATCCCAGAGGACTGCACTCAGTGCATGGAGCTATTGCTGACTAGAATGGGAGTCCAATGGAAATGCCAAATGTGCAATCTTAGTTAGCTACACAGACAGACTAATAAGAATAATCTAGTAATACCACACGGAGTCATAGTCGAGGCAGGATAAGAATTTAGATCCTGTCTACAAGAAGATCAAAGACGATTTAGAAAAAATCGAATGAGGAAGGCTAGGAAAAAATAAGTACTCTATATTAAAATTAAAACTTACTGGGGCCAGCAAAGGAGCCCTCGACTGCCCGGTCCTGGCCTGCATCGTCAACAGCACCCTCCTCCTCCTCCTCCTGTGTCCTCCTCTTGCCCCTGGGGGAAGCTGATGTACAACATGAAAGAAAGAAAAACAGAAAACATGGATGATATTTCTCAACCAAATCAAACATTTCAAAAGAACTAACAAAGTAACAAAATATTTTTGCGAAATAGCAAATAGGGAACGACTCCACGGGATATATTATTGACCAATCTCATGTGGTCGACTACGTCATTACTTTAGTATTGCTTGATTTGCGGACCGTCGAATTGGAAACTACCCTATGTAACTCACTAAACAAAGTACTAAAAAGGTTTGCCTAGGATTGGCAGGCAGCAGTCCGCAGCACGCAAAGTGACAGCCAAAGTCCATCGTGATTGAAGATCAGCGACAACACTAAAGTTTCCTACTACATTAACCAGTCATTAAAATACTCAAACTATTAATCCACCACCACTATTTCTTCTTATCGCCATGTGTACAAAGGAAGGACTGGACTTGAGTCTGTAGGGGCTGATTTAGAAGGCCCTTGCGGCTCTTTTGCTCCATTGTTGCGTGACTTTTGTGACGCAGCGACAGCACAAAAGAGGCGCAATGGTGCGGCGTATATTAACAACGTGACGCATATGGGAGATGCATCACGTTGTAAAGCCCTGCGCCAATAGGGGGCTTTCCGGCGCAAGGGAGGGCGTTCCTGCGCAGGAACGCATCCTAAAAGTGGCTGAGGGAAATCTACAAGATTTCAATCAGTCACTTTGAGGAAAATGATGCGTGACTCAAACCCTGCGCCTGCTTGAAGCAGACGCTTGGCTTGACGCAGCATTGGGGAGATAGGGCACCTCAGAGCATTGATGGAGCTGCACCATCGTTGTGACGCAACTCCAGCAATGCGCCGCCTTTACGGCACAGATGCGTAACGCTTTGGTGACGTTTTGGGCCCATGGCGCGCCGCATTGTAAATACGGCGCACCATGGGTGATGGTGGCGTGACGCACAATTACTGGCGCATCCCTGCAACTTTGCAGGGATGCGCCGGTAATTAAAAATCTGAACCTTAGTGTGTAGCATTACGCAGTTCTTTCAACTACACTCATACATAATTTCACAGGCCAATGAAATGAACACAAAATCTAAAACAAATAAGCATAGTAGCAACACTACTGAGAAGAAGGAGAGCAGTGTACCTGAAATGCACAGAAGATTTTGAAATAAAATTTACCTACAATGTAATGAGCAGCATTATTGCTCTTGGTAAAGAACAAAAATTTGCAATATAATAACACAGCAGGAGAAAACATAGTAGTAAAGACATAGCTACTACTACTCACCAAGCCCGGGGATCTCAAGGCCAAGGAGGTCGAGCAGATCTCGCTCACGGGTCAGGACATCTGTCCAGCGGTGGGTGGCCTGGTTGTAGGTGCGCCAGACCCGAGAGTGGTGGTAAATGGCCTGGCACACCTTCTTCCACCGCTTCCGGCGCTCCCGGGCCCCGTACCCGGCACTGATCTTGCCGCCTCCCATGATGGTCCTGGGGAGGCGGCGCTGAACATAAAAAACGAGTTGGGCCACCTCCTCCGGGGTAAAGATCTCCCGTGGCATCACTAGCTCCCCCCTCAAACGCCCGCACGGGAGCCGGACACGGGGTGCGGGACCCTTCCCCTTCTCTGGATGCTTCCCGGCTCCCTTCACCATGGTCTGGGCGGGAAGGAATAAAGAAAATAGAATAGGGAAAAGAAGAAAAGAAAAGAGTTTACAAAAGTAGTTTAAAATTAACCAAAAGTAGCAGTAAACACAAAAATATAGGGCTAGAAAAATAGAGGGATAGATAATAAGTAAAATAGATAAAAAAAAACTTCAAACAAGCAAAGGATGGCAGAGATTGACAGAGGATACAAAGACCATGCCCAGAACCATAGCAATGAATGAGAAACAAGATGGCCGCGCCCGTTCACGACCGCGCGGGTAAGTTCGCGCAAGATTTTCCTTGCGAACACGCGCGAAACTGTACTGGCAAGCCGCGGACTTTGCGAGATTACACTTCGCGCCCGGAAACGGAAATACGTCAGGCAAACAAGATGGCTGCGCCCTTGAACGACCGCGAGGGTAACTTCGCGCCTTGCGCTACGAGCGGCTCGCAAAAACGCACAAAACCTTGCCAACTAACACGCCGCAAAAAAAACAAATTGCATATTCGCACGAATTTGCGGCTTCCGAATCCGATCTCGAGCGTGTTCGCGCCCCGCGAACCCAGCGAAATTGCAGAAAAACGAGTTTTTCAAAACTGAAAGCACCCGGCAGGGGCAAGAGTTCAAACTCATCATTAGTAACAATTCCCGGTAGTGCTTCCTGACTGGGGCCCCTCCAGAATTCAGTTGCTAGTTGCAACAATTGTATGACCCTGCTCTGACCCTCACAGCAGGCTCATGGAATAGTTACAAGTAGGCCACAAAGGTCCTGGGGAAAAAAATGCACTGCAACAGAAAGCAAAATTACAGATAAGGAAGCAGGTGCCAGACTGGAATTTTAAAACAGTGACACATTAATAAACTAACCCCAAATTAATTCATCTCAGTTGAAGCAGGGCTGGTGTGCTTGCTTTCCCCCCCATAATCTACAGTAATGATGAACCAGAGGGTGGCATTGATGTAACAGAGGGTTGCAGTGGTGAAACAGAGGGTGCTGGGAACCTGTGATGATGAACCAGACGTAGAAACAACATAATTCGCGACCGTTGCGCGCCAAAATGTAAGTTCGCAATTGCGAACTGGTACGAAACCCTCGCGAACTGGCAGAAATCCTTGCGAACACAAAAAATCTGCAAATTCGCAAGAATTCGCAGATTTTGCGGATTGCGAGTTCGCAAATCCGCAAAATTCTCGAACGCGAGATTCACAAAATTCGCCCATACTTGGTAAGACCCGTACAGAGATGTGTTGGATTCCCATCATACCAGGATATACATAAATAGTCCAAAATCGTGTTCCTCTGTACCAAACGGTGTCTCTTACATCTGAATAGTACAGGGAGTGTACCTCACCTCTCCTGGAACCCAGCTCAGGAAAAAGGAGGCCCGCTCTGTCCGGCGTTGTCTCATTGCAGGACCCGAGCTTCGTGGGAGTACTATTTATGTATATCCTTTACAGATTGTCGTTACGTTCACTTTATGTATGCAGTAGCTAATGCTTAGAACTCTGGCCCTGAAGAAAGCCATGGGATCTTGTCCCTACCGGCTGAAACATGTTGGCCTTGTAAATGCAGTTATATGTTTAGACTGCTTCCTCTGCATTGTTCTTGTTTGTTTGAGGGAAAGGACAAATTACATTAGAGTTTTTCGCCCATTGATCCTTTTACCCCTTGTTTTTAACTCACGCATCTTTTGATTTTTGCACTGCACTCGATCCCATCTTTATCATTTGTTCATGGGTACCTTAGCGATTGATGGTGCGACCCAATTGAGTAAGGGCGATGGATGGGTCTCATTGATCAAGAGACATACCACCCCATTTTTGGATGACCAAATGAGAACACTTGATCTACATACCTATTTGATGGGAATCCAACACATCTCTGTACGGGTCTTACCAACAATCTCAGTAGGCCCTTCGACAGGTTTGTCCTGGCACACATTCTGATATAGAGACTTATATAGCTCTATTAGCGCCTAACTCACTTATGTAGGAGTTTTGCAGCAGCTCGGAGTACTTGAAGCTCCGTTATAGACCCCCGGTTCTTTTGTTGTTAGGATTGCAGTTAGGGGTATACGAACTGGGCAGGTCTTTAAATTTCCCTCAGACCCTTTTTCAATTGTTTGTGTTTTACGATATATATATATTGTCAAAGTACAGCAACACTTTGTATACCGGTAGAAACTTACCTTTACAATATTCTTGTCCTCAATATTCTTGACACAACAGTTTATTCACATGATCATTTGGACTCAATATTTTGTTGAAAATCCGCATGCGTTGATCAAGTGGTGGATGCTTTTGATGGCTTTCAGCAAGTCGCTTGTATGCTCGGGTGAGTGTTCGGAGAGGGTCTAAGCCCACTTTTCTTCTGAGATGCTTTTGCAGATGTGGTGGGTGGTTTAGTGATGGTAGGTCTATGATGGTGCAAATGCCGCCACGGAAAAGCATGCAGAGAATCCCTGCAGGGGGCCCGTAGCGGGCCCCTTGGGACTCCGGGGGGTGGGGGGTGCACATGGGGGGTACCTATAGTACCCCTCGCATTTCAAAGTGCAACATGGCAGGCACCGCGCGGTGGCTGTCATGTTGTGCTTTGAAATGCACAACGTACATTTTTACGATTGCGGTGGGCAGTGCTTTAAGCACCACCCGCCGCAATGTTAAAAATACAGGATGCGCCCGCCAGTGTGGTGGGTGCATCCTATTTGCCAAGGCGGGACCGCTGCTCCTATGGCGGGTGGTCCCATTTTGCAAGGGGATCCGCCATCCTAATGGGGGCCTAAATTACAATGCAGTGTTTGCTCAATAAATTAAATGCACAAATCAACCTGGAGAAAAAGCGCTGGCGCGCGTTCGGAAGTGGAATATACACAAGCAATTCCTTAATCAGGGTGCATAAAAATCAATTGATTCAGTGGCCGCAAGCCATCAGTATACCATGCACTGCCACCGGATATGTAATGCAAGGGGCTCTGTATCAATATACGTTTTCAAATGGTCTGTGGGAACAAAAAAACATCATGTAAACATCAAAAGGATCACAAATATCGGAGCTTTCTAAATTATAGTTAACCCGAGATATTCACAGATGAAGTGTATAACAGTTGAAAAGCTCTCCCATCAGTGGAAAGTCAAGTACATAGTGACACCGATCTAGAATCACCCAAAAGAAAGGATCACCAAGATCAAAAAATGCAATGAAATAAAAGATAAAGATCATAAAAAATGAAGAAAAAGAGGAAAAGGACCAACCGTATAAAGCTCTACATACGTTCTAGATAGAATTATTAGCTTGGAGGAGACATTCCAATGTAACTTCTCAAAAAAGATCCATAAGAACCTGTATCTGAGTGATTAGTCCCAAATGCGTCTTAAACTCTGAGGAGTAGAAAGAGCACAAATAAGACGATACCTAACAAGGTATATTGTCAACAATGGCACCTACAGTTACAGAGCCTAGTGATTACCTATAAGAAGTAGAGGCTTGCTTTGTCGGATGAGCGATCCCAATGTGGCATCTCAGGGAGATCCAATACAAACTGTGTCAGAATGGTGAACCCGAAAGCTTCTTAAGTTCTGGGAAATAGAGAAGACACAAACAAGACATCGTCCAACAGGGGATACTGTTCATTATGACACCTATATTAGCCGGACCTGATAGTTACATATAGGGTGACACAATAGAGTACATGAAGAAGAAACAGTAATCATGAAGAGGATTAAAATATGGAGTGGCTGTAGCATAGTGAGTGGACACAGAGAAAGCCCGCAGGTAGCACAAAAGCCATAAGGGTACAGGGCAACTACACAACAAACGGGCTACTAACAAGAAGAAAAGTCATAACTCCTAAAGGTGGAGTGAGGACCAAATAATAGCAAACGCCATAAGCTAATAAATAGTGTCTCTTGTTATGTTTTTTCTAATTTACTGTCATATCATGTTGTAGCAGGGTTTCCGTTCTCCCACAGAACTGTGCATAGAGATCTAGAACCTTAGTGAATTAGGGTGACCCAAAACTCACCTTAGTATCAGAAATCCCCTTACCGAGCTAGCTACAGTGTCTCATTGGTCATAACAAACTCCCAATGACTTAGACAAACCAGAACATGAACTTTGAATACCTCAGGTATCGTGGAACACATGAACACTCTTTCGCTCTATAATCATTTCAAACCAGAACAGGGAGTAAAAGAAGACACGTGCAAGTTTGAAATATTTATTTTTCAATGCAAGGTTCTTAAACGCAGTATCTTATATAATACCAGAATACATATTATAAAAATCAGAGTTATCAGCATAGTCACTAATCCATAGTAAGCGAACGGTGATAGCATATTATAATGCAAAAATCAATAGAAATCTGTATCACCTATATTTCGCGCACCCTATTTAGCATACTATATTATATCTAAGAAGGTCTCATTTGGGTTTTAGCAGGGCGGGCCCATACCTCTAAATGTCAGTAGGAGAAGATCACATCATCAGCTACCAGCTCTCTGCATACGAAGCACCTTCAAGTGTGTTTGTGCATTCTCAGTAACTCTATCTTAAACCCGCGTAGAGCCCAATGTTGGCAGCAACATTATTTGTGTTATGTCTAATGTGGTGCGAGGATCAGGCCTCCCAGCAACCTTGTGTTAGGTTATTCTTAGAGGCTTTAGCTCTCAGTGTGCAGACAGTGTACCAAGTGTACCAAGCACGACTGATATCAGAGCAATAACATATTATTCTCAAATAAATCTCATCTTTCGTCTAGGTTGAAAGCTACAATAACAATTATGTGCCGTGTGCAAACTGAAGCCGAAGGAAAAATATGTCGTTTAAACATTTAATAAACTCATGCTAACTTAACACAATATATGGAAACGCAATAACTATATGACACCCCCCCCCCAATGATCCGAGGACGGTCAAAAACAAGCCAATCATATAACAAAGGCATAACATGAAAGCAGAGTTCAACAATATTGAGCCAAGCTAAATGTATGTAGATGTATATAAAAATTTACAATACAAAAATAAGTATGAATGCCTATAGTGGCCAAACAAAATGTAATAAAAATCTCGAACTTGAGGCCAAATATAAAAGCATAGGCCTAAAACATATAAAGTCGAATGTCCGTAAGAAAAAAGGCACCATTCAGAATTACTAAAAAGTCACGTGCCAATATAGTGGAAGTCTCCAAAGCCACTCATGGGTGGATAGAATATGCAAAATAGGTAGCCACAGCTTCCAACATGAAATCACTGTCATCATCCGAAAACAGTTCAGCCATCCAATTAAGCAATGGGAAAGAACATACGTGCTCCTCCAGCACCGGACCCTCTAGCAACATCAGAGGACAACTCGGTGGGTTCTCAAGAACGCTATGTGCCAGAAACTCATGCGCCGCTGCGGGGATGTCCCACTGACCCATTAGCCCATGCATCGCTGCCAAGGCCATAATCCTTTCGTCAGAACAAGTCAACTCGTGAGCAACTACGGGGCCCATCAGGTGATTAAAATCGACTTCAGGAGATAACGGCAAGCAGAGACACAAATCAATGGCCCAGTCAAAATCGCAGCTCAGGCAATGAAACACAGGCTGGACACATGTGAAACAGGAAAATCGAAATGATAATCCAAATGCCGTGCTTAAGGTCACAAGCGGCAGGGTGCCACAGTAATCAAGCATCCGGTTGCGAAACAGTGTCAGAAGGGGCTGAGCGGCTTCTTGCTCAGGATGGGCATCCATGTTTTAGGAAGCAGAATAATATTAAAACGCCTGCAGCTAACGCCAGCAAAACAGGGAATCTGCCAAACAAGCTCGAAAATATTGAATGGAAGAAAGCGGGGATAACACCAAAAATCTTTTCAAATGTAGTCACGAGACCACTGCTAACCAATTTTAAAAAATGAGCTAAGCCAGACGTGGAGGAGGCATTAAAGATTTGATGAACTAATTCGCAGAAATGAAACGGCAAGTCAGTATTTAAAAGTGCCTGCACCTCTGTGCGTGTGTTAGCTATGTGAAGGACATAAGTTTCACGGGCCGAGCTCAGGGCCACTTCCTTTTGAGACAAAAGAGTCCTTATTCGGCTCATACCATTGAACTCCGCTTTCAAGGTTGGGATGCGCGGCCAGATGGAAACATCTGAATTCCCATGCGTGGGTGGATATAACACGTTCTTGCAACACACCACACGTTCTGATACAGTAACCACATAGGCGATACCGACCATTAACCCACAACACTCCTCGTTATTCAAAAGCAAATAGCTACCGTTTGTCAACAAAGTGAATGTGGGAACTATTGCAGGAACTGGTGTGCCTTTTAAAACACAGGCTAAATTAGGCCGGTCCTGATTACAAGAACCATGTAACTGGATGTGTCTGCATATCAGTGAACGGTCAGGCGACTGTGTGCATTCTTCACCATTCAGATTCACTTCCTTTCCATCCTTCAGGCATCTGTACGTGTATGGTAAAGACCATGCCTCATGTAGGAAAGCACTGCCTAGTGGTTCATATCGCCCTATTGTAATATATCGCATACAATTAGTAAATTTACACAAAGCAAATGGCAAAGTAATAACAACATGGATAAGCCATGTAGCAGCAGCTGCCTCAGCTACAGAAAAGGGCAATGATTCTAACTTTTCAATGTGCAACATAGAAAATGATGCATCCCGCATGGAAAGCATGCACTGCTTTTCAGTCAAATTAAATGGGGCAAATAGCGATGACAGGTTCATGTAACTCCAAGGAACGCGACCCGCTTCAGAGTCTGTAGTGTCCATGCAAACTGCTACTCAGAACGCAACTGATTTTGTCCATGGTACAATACAGACACTTCATCGTTCACAATGTCAACTACAGAAGAGACAATATTGTTCAACGTGTAAATTCGGGAAGAAAGCATGTTAATACTGTTATCGACAACTGCAAGCACTTTCTCCAAATTTGCTTGGTCAATTGCCCTTAGGCGCTTAGCAGCTTCAATTTGCGAAAATTTCCAAATTTCATTGTAAACTGCATAAATCCACCATTTAGACCTACCCTTAGCCGGGCCTTTTATAAAATAATTCAAATCCATATTTTCAGTCAACTGAGATAGATGTAGTTTAACTGCAGCTAAAGTGGAATGTTGTAACCAATTCTGACACAGTTTCCCCACAGAATAAGTGGTGACAGTATAATCAGTTTCAAAACAGGGATCAGGTCTGACTTGTGTGTACCCTTCAGCCAAACCCAGAAAACGACGTTGGCAAGAATCAGTACTTCTTTGCCACATCAGCCAACCCTTTGGATCCAAACCGGATACATTAAAGGATGAATTATGTAATAGAGCCTGTAACTCACAAATAGATAATTCAGAAAAATGACCCCAACCTGAATATTCTTCAAATTCTGGGATAATTGGTGTATTTAATTTTTTAGAAGTAGCCAATCCAAAGCATGTTGTTTGGGAAATAGTAGAATTTAGAAACAACATGTGATTCGGGATGAGACATGCACAGTGCAAAGCCTCAGTGCCTTGTACCTGCCAATCTTTGGTACCCCAAACCGATTTAAGGTCAATTATTCCTTACCAGAATTCGTAGCCATCTACAGCCAATTTGTCTAGAAAGGACTTCGAATACAGCAATTTTGTATCGGTAAGTCTAACTTTGGACATGGACTTTTGTGTCATTTTGAAATAAAATGACTCAGGATTTGATTGATTAAAGTCTGTAAAATAAGTGTATTTTTTCAGAAATGTACTGGAGCTGCCTATTAATGGAGCTGGGCAGTGTTCCCACTGTGTGTAATTCACAGCAACCCTCCTGGAATTCATCTTATGCAGAAAATGATTACCATAATGTTGGAAGCAAAACAAATCACCATAATTAACAGAATCTAAATATAAATCCTCAGCATCAAAAGCAGCATAATATTTCAAATCAGAGACTAATGCTTCTACGGCCTGAATATCCCAATCATCAGAACGTATATTTTGTTTAATCACATCCCCCATGTTTACTCTAAGCACATTCGGAACATTAATCACTTCAGTGCGCCCATGTATCTGAAATCTAACCGCATCCCACACAATCCCATCAAGGACAGGCCAAGCAGTAATGTTGACTGTATTCAAGTCTTGTTTCAGTCTGTGTGCTGAATGTGAAGAGGAAAGAGGGGCCAATGTTCCATTAAGGTATCGAATTCCTGTTCTTTCTTTAACATAGTGGCCATCGATCAGGCGGAAAAAATAAAACACAAAACCAATTGACATAAAAAGGTAAAATGAAAATAGAATCAACCAAATGTATGTCCAAGGGGGAATTAAAAAATGTTTTTTAAATAGAGTGGCATATTTTGCAATAGTTGAGGGTTTCTTTGAAAGTTCCGAAACAAAGTCAAAAGAGAATTCGGACTGGTCGGCCAAACGAGTTTGCAAACCTGGCATAGATAAATCAGCAGGATAGGTGTAGGTCAGCTCATCAATGTTAGTAACAGGAATAGTATTTAATAAAGGACTGGATATAGCAGGCATCTCGAGGGACACCTCCGGTTCTGCACCAGAAGTAATAGCCAGCCCAGAATGCCTCACCATGGAAGGACAGGATACAGCCGGTGTCATGCTATGAAGAATCTGCCACCCTGTGTGTCTTGACATTGTCAATAGAAATAAATCTGTTTTCCTTACAACCTGGAAGTGGTGGTAATATGACTGTTCTTGTGCCCTTCACTCCAAGAACTCGAACCGGTGCACGATATGAGGGACCAAACTCTTTCTTGTTATCGATCTTCTCTCGAACCAGTTCTCCAACCTGGGGTAGCCAGCCAACTACCGGGATCTGCAACGCATCATCCGATGTGGAGGGCAAATGTTCCTTTGCTAGACTGTCTCTGGTCTTTTGTAGATCCTGTAAAACATTGCAATGTTCATCTACGTCAAAGGCCGCGGCCTGGGCCTTGCAGTCTAGACCATCGAGGTCAGGGACGTACATCTTGATACCAAAGAGCATTTTGTATGGGGTCCGCCCACCCAGAGACCTTTTAGGGACATTATTAAGCACACGCTGCACGCCATTGAGGTGGGCTAACCAGTTTCTGCCAGTGCCTATAACTCGAGCTGTCAAAGATTGCTTTAAGTCACGGTTCATTCGTTCAACTACACTGTTTCCCTCGGGTCTGTACGGAGACAAAAACTTGACTTGGACCCCCAACAAAACCATAGCATCCTTATACGCCTTAGAGGCGAAAGCCGGACCCTGGTCCGAATGGAAGGTACCACAGGCAAAAATCCCTACAAAGACTCGCAAATCCTTAATGTCAGCCCGTGAATCAGCGCTCCGATGGGGCCAAACCCACACAAAGCGTGTGCATGAATCAACTGCTACTAAGAAATACTTATATGCAGTATCAGAAGAAAAAGGACCGCAGTGATCTAAATAAACGCACCCCAGTGGTTTATTGGAAATGTACAACTGTGTCTGAGGCGGACGCGCAGTAGTTGAAGGTTTAATCTGCTGGCAAATGTCACATTGAAGGACATAATCGCGCGTCTGTTTGTACAGTCCCCGCCACCAGAACCTCTGTTGTAGCTGAGTTACAGTGGCTGAGACGCCCGCATGCGCAGACGCCACACCTTCATGAGCCGCTGTAATCAAAGAAGCCCTGCGATCCGAGTTGGGAATTAAACGTTCACCAACGTCAGGAATTTTCACATAAGGAACCTTATCGGGACTTCAGTGGTATGTGTACTTCGAAGGGAACCCCGCAGGATATTTACCTCCCTTCTCAGTGGCAGCAACAGCCGCCAAGATGTCATCATCTATCTTACTTTTGGACCGTGTAACTGCTGCAACTAAGTATTTCGATACTGCTGACTTCGCCGCTTCATCAGCAAGCGAATTTCCAACAGCGTGGACCCCCACGCGCTGATGGCCAAGAGTATGAATTACAAATACGAGCGGCAACTTCTCTTTGAGTTCCGCCACTCGGACCCAGATCATTTTATGTTTTATAGTGCTACCTTTGGAATCACGAAATTCATTCTGAATCCAAAAGAACAAGTTCTCATTGTAAGACTGGAGACAGTAGTAAGAGTCACTTACGATTAAAGTCGTCACACTAGGATCCGCGTACTCCAATGCAAGCATCAGAGCACGAAGCTCTGCTAATTGTGCGGTGCAGTCCCCAAGCGTCTGCGAGTGCACGACACTGGACTTGAAATCATCGTTCACCATGGCACCGACCACAATGGCGCAAGCAGAAACGTAGGCATGTTTAGAGCCATGCGCAACCTGCGCCGAACCATCAGTGTAAATGATGCAATGGAAATCCTCCAACGGCCGCATTGCTAAAGGAGCAGGATGAACAAATTCATACTGCAAGTACTCATGCGACCATAAAGTGGCGTAAAAAATAAACGTGACATCCTTGAATGACAAGGATGCAGCCCATTGAATCCACCGAGGGTGCAAAGCTTTAGAATTTGGTACACTAGCTTTCGTAACTGCCTCCAAGGCAGGACACGGGGTAACAACCAACATGCGTTTTCCCTGTGACAGGGCACGTTCCTTGAGAATTGCCATCTGCACAGCCGTTAAAACTTTCTCCACAGTGGAATAACGCATTTCAGTCGAAGTGTACAAGTGTGACTTGTAAGCCATAGGTACTGTATCTCCTTCATTAAAAGTTAGGTACGTGAAACCCACCGTCCCCGGGACAATTCTTATCACCAGGTTGGTCTGGGTATCACGAGTCTGTAAGTATTCAGAAGCGAGCAAATCAGCTTGCAAAGACTGCAGAATAGCTGAATGCTCAGGCAGCCAGCATGATTTGGAAAAAGATGGTTGTATCAAAGCATACAAAGGCTTGATACGCTGGGCATATTCCGGAATGTACGTTCTTCCGAAATTCAAAAAGCCCAGTAAAGACTGTAATTTTTCCAGTGTTGTCGGAGAGCGCAACTATGCGCACTTCTCCAGGAAGTGAGGAGCCAATCCCTTTCCTTCATTGGTTAGTTCATAGCCTAGAAACAACACCGTGTTCTCCGCAATGTGCGATTTTGCAAAATTAAACTTGTAACCCATGTCTGCAAAGTTACAAATAATTCTGTTCACTCGACACAGATGCTCCCAAAGTTCGTCGTCTGTGAGATAGATATCATCCACATAGGAACAAGCATCCGGGTCGACCCTCTCCAACAGAGAGACAATGCGGGCGGAAAACACTCCAGGACTATTCTTATAGCCCATCGGGAGACGCGAAACATTTTTTGTACACTGCCGCATGTGAAAGAAGTCCATTGGGAACTTAAACTGTCCAATGAATGGGCATAAAAACCATTGGAAATGTCAAGCGTGGTTTTAAACCGCTTACGCACAAGACTATTTACAAGGGCCGAGCCATGAGTATTCTGTACTGCACAGTTACGGCAATGCGAGTTTAAATGCCGGTAATCCAAAACCAAATGGTAAGAGCCGTTCGGCTTGTTTACAGTAGAAAGGGGGTTTTTCATCGGTGACACACACGTTTCAATTACACCTTGATACTCCAATTGTTCAAGGATCGCTGCGACTGAAGCTTTGGCTTCACGTCGTATGGGATATTGAGGTTGAGGCTTCGGCTGAGACCGTAAAGGAATCTCGTGGTTTGGGGACAATTTATCCTAGCCACACTGATTACGGTACACAGCCGGTGCAAGCGCCAGAGCCCACTCTTCTGCAAAGCGCAGCGCTTCCACTCTCGAAACATTGTTCGCGAAACTGGGGAGGATCACCTCCTCCCCTCTTGGAGCTGCGAGCACAAAAGGTGGGGGCCAGTCAGCCTCCGAAAGCAAAATGTCATATGTAGACGAAAGATTTTCCCAAAATACCCCTCTAACGGTACGCTGTATGTCACCTTCAATTAACAGGACAATTTCAAAAAGTCTATCAGGGGGAGCAACTCTCGTATCAGCTGTCACAACATAAGTCTCAGTCGCTGTCACCTTCAGTAGTGGACGGAGGCCTCTCTCACTATGGTAATCTCCGCCGCGCTGTCCAGCAAGGTCAGAGCCCAAGTCAGATTCCGAAGCCTCGTTCTCACAATCTGGGGCATATCGATGCGCTGTTAAGGCTGCGACTTTCTTCTTGGCAAACTGCGGTCTCTGAGCCCTCCTGCTTGTCTGCACCGTTGCGCGGGCGGTGCTGACCACGTCCTTGCTGGCCACCCCGGCCCCTGCCGCCCCCTCCACCACCGGTTGACGGAGCCGATGAGTCCTGAAAGGAACGAGGAGAGCGTTGGTCAGAAGCCTGAAAACGTTCAGGTGACTTAATCATCGCGCGGTCGCGCAAATCATAAACACGTTCCGACTGCGCAGGCAACGGAGTCGCAGGATGCGAAACCAGTGTTTGTTGTTGTTGCTGTTGCTTACCCTGATTCTGTTTTCTAGGCCAATTTTGTTTTCTGGACTTGGGCTGAGCGTTCGTCTCCGAAGACTGTCCCTGGGGCTGCTTTTTCTCTTTATCAGAAAAAGTCTTAAGACCCTTGGCATTGCGGCCAACCATTTTATAAGCCGCCACAATTATCCTTGCTAACTGACGGGGTTTGTCCGCGTCGGGAATCAACGCTAATGCGTTAGCCACCTGGAAGTTCACTGCATCCCCCTTGACATTCGCAAGGATCAGATCGTAAACCACATCAAAGGAGCCACACAGGCGCATACCCAACTCAACCGCTGCCTCCGGTCCGTGATCATCTTGAACACGTTTAAGGACAGGTTGGACATAGACGGGGAGCCAAAGCACCTCGAGTAGACTGCTGCAAAAGTCTTACCCCATGTCTCACAGTCAACAAGCTCAGGGGCCAAATCCTTCGGCAAACTAAGCGTAAGAATCCGGTGTTTTTCACCAGGAGACGTATTAGGAAACACAGCCTCCAGCTGGTCAAATTTCTCGGCAAGCCAGAAAGGAAAGTCATCCTTATCCTGGGGCTTCTTGCCCATTATGGAATTCACCATGACAGGACTGATTTTCAAACCAGCCTGACCTGCTTGAAGCTGCGCACCCCTAGGGACCGCGTCTTGAACATTACGACTTGTGTAATGAACAAGTGCCCTAATCACTTCAACCGCGACCTCGTGAAGACGTCGCAGGTCACCTACAATACAAGTGGCGCGATTAGGGTGAGGAGTAAATCCAGCCAAAGCGGGCCAATTTGTGCCCGGAATGGACAATGGACCTAACCTCAGAGCCGTTAAAGAATGGGGTAGGGTGCCTCCAAACCAAACTCCATGCTGCCAAACATCGATAGGTACTTCCTGTGCCCTGTACGGAGCATAAACCGCAGGTACAGCAGAGGGAGTGTACGAATGGAACACTCCAGAATTAGCGTCTACCGCCGGGAACGTCACCCACGAATAAAAGAGTTCGTAAGGGTAAGCATGTTCCGCACTCACCACCATAACCACAGCCAAGCCTTTCAAAGGGACATCATAAGCCCCCAAATGGTCCCGCACCGCAATGCGACTATGCAGCGGAATGTCCACTACTTGAGTCATGACTGCACAGGAACGTGAAAAAACAAAGATTACTTTGTAGCACAACTGGGTAGTAATTCAAGGAAACCGTTTTAGATAGATTCAAGCTTGAAAGTACCTATTTAAAAAATAGGTAGGTTTTTCCGACACCCCCGTTTTCCGGAAACGGGAATGAAGGGGTTAAGGTTTGAATGATATACTACTCGAGTGTCATGATATAAGGCCAACAACGTATGGGCGCCATGTAGCAATGTTTTGTTTGTTTCTCATCATGATAGTGGGGCTCCTTTACAATTGATGTGCTAAAATATATTGGTGTATAATGTATATATGAGATATCAAAAATAATTAATTTATAAAAATGATTCATACTTTTGATAATAAAATGTGAAAATTATTGGGTTTTGGGACAGTTTGTATTTTTATCTTGGATGGATTATCTAACATTGAATTACTGATTTGGGAGAAGTGTTTTGTCGTCATATAACTTGTTTTTCCCTGCTTTCTTCACCTTATATTCTGACATTCATGGACCCTCTAGTGTTTCTTATGAGATCATTGCTGGTCAACAGCCAAGCTTGTTGTGCGATCTGAAGTACAACTTACCTTTAGTGAATTTGATTTCTATCCCATTACCAATAAACAGACATATGTTTTATTGTTTTTTCTTACTGAACTATTGTGTTTGAGATATGGAGGTGAAGTGATATAGTGTTTGATCATGAATTATGTTATGAAGGGTTTGATTCTAAAATGAGCCCACATTTAGTTGAGTCAAATTCGAATTTGCTATAAAAAAAGAAAGCCTACACCACCCGTCAGAAGTCCCGCCTAGGAGATGATCATTGATTGTGGTGGGCACACCTGTTTCGGGTTTAAAGATTCTCACAAGAGAATTGTGGCTCAATGATTAGAGCGGCAGACCCTGATGCAGAGATCTAGCCCGGGACCAGGGTTCAATTCCCCGCCTCAGCGGGTCTTGGGCTCAAAAATATTCCACAGACCTGATAATTCTCGCCTCGGTGCCTATTCCAATCATGGAGTCCCACTCTGCAACTCTGGGCAATAGCTTGCTTAATCTCCACGACGGCCCCCACAATGCTAAGGATGCCTGGCCTCCACCTTGGGGGTGCCCAGGAGTGGACGCCTCACAGGGAAAGCCAGAATGGGTTCCACAGCAGTATTCATACAAGCACCTTGAGACCCTTGCGGGTGAGTAGTGTGCTATACAAGTATCAATTTACAAGGCTCTGGTAAAAGGTAAGAAATTACAGTTTCCTAAAAATTATACTTTTTATGTAAAGAAAATTACATACTTACAATGTTGCTTGTTTGATACTAATCCAAAACCGAACCTAATGCAGTTTGAAGCATTCAACGAGTGAGAAATGAGAGCCGATACAAAGGCTCTACAGGAAAGGTTGAGAGGTGGTGTTAGTAAGGCTGTACACATGATTGGGTGGATGCTAGGTTGCGTATGAGAAAAAAAGTGGCATGCAGAAGTGCTTGAAACTGTTGGTGCATTTCCTGTAATTACTGGAGAGCAATTAAAGGATAAGATACCAGAAAAGAAAAATGAGAAAGAGGATTATATATATGATTCATATGAAGACAATTGAGTGTTGGATGATTTTCTGACAAAACTGCCAGTCAAAAAAATCTGAGTCAAATGAAAAGAAAGAAAAAGAAAGAGAATTAGAAGTTATTAAAATATCAAAGAGTGTGATAGAAGTTGGTCACAATGGCGATGCAGTGAGTCAAGTGAATTTAAAACGATTTGGTGAAACAGATCTTGATCATTACAAGCTTTTGAAATTGACTTTGATGAGCTATGAATTTGAGTTTGGCATCAGGAAAGAGAGCTAACTATAAAAGATTGGAGAGCATGGCTACAGAACTGAGAGCAGTTGTGAATAAACAACATTGCAAAGCCTCATCAAACAAAAATGACAGAGATTTGAATTTCAAAAAATAATTATAAGGCTAGTACCAATTTTTATAAAAAATCATGGCATTAATCAGTCATTGGGAGTATGTGGAAAAGTATAAAAGAGGTTGAATTGAAAATCAACTGAAAGTGAGATGAAAAGAGTCATGAGCAATTCTGAATGCAATGGTGTTGTGCAAGAATGTCTATTAAGAAAAGTATCAGAAAGTCTTGGTTCAGTATATGTTCATGTATCTTTGGGTAGGAATAACTTACAAGCTTTTGCGAAAGATTTCCCGAAACTTAGAGACAAGCCTGCAAATAGGTATGCAACGGTAGAAATAATGATCACCATGTCCAAGGTCCTGTGATTAGAATTGGACGCATTGTTTTTGATTATTGAGCCAAATGATTTATGAACTAATAGCATATTGGTAGTGAAGTGGCAGTATGAAAACCCAAATAGTAATGTGTTGACTTATGAGCCTTCATCTGAGATGATGGAAAAATAAACAGCAGTTATAATTCATTTGAAAGAAAAGGTTCCAGCTAAACAGGTTAACTGGGCAAAGATCATTAGAGCCAGTAGTAGGTGCATGTGTATTATGAGAGATTGATGCAAATGTATAGGCAATGCAGTGGATTGGAAGATCCAATGAATGCAAGTGCTCCTTGGCTTATTCAGGCTTTTGTGCTGGGCTTCCACCCAGAGATGAATTCACAGCTTCAGTAAATTTTAATTTGTTAGCAAGCAAACTCCCTAGATGAGATCTTGGCATATGCAAACATTGCATTGATTATTGCGATTCTGAACAATAATTGACAAGGGAAAAGATGATAATGGCACTGACAGAATTCTTTCAGCAAGGAGTACAGAGATTAGTTAATTCCTTAAGGAGGTAGTGTACAGTGTCAGGGTCTCTCGAGAGGTTGTGGAAACAGTTTTCTAGGTAGATGTTAAGTTTCAATAACAACGCTAACAATTGTTGAGTTATGTCTGGAACATGTCACATGTGATGTAGAAGGACATTGTGAGGTAAATAGCGGATTTATGTAAAGCCATATGCAACAAAGGACATAAATGGTCCCTCAAATGAACCCTATACATCAGAATATGATTTGGCACACAATTGTAAGCCACTTCTCTCACTGTGCCCATGTGAGAGCTGTGTCTGTGTGTCGAGTGAGTGCTGTGCCATGTAAGCGTTGGTCTGTGTGAACATAGTGTGGGTGCTGTAACTGAGTTGGTGCAGGTGAAGTGCAGTGTGAGTGTGAGTGTAGGCAGAGCGCAGTGCTCTGTGAGTGCAGGCTGTGTATGCGCTTGTGTGATTAGGGTGAGCGGTGGGGCTTCTATGAGCGTATGGTAAGTGATGTGGCTGGTTTTAATGTGCTAACGTGAAACACTGGCAGGGAAAATTCAGCTTTGCGCATGATTTTGTTTTCTTGTTGAAGTACATTAAAGCCAGATCTGTTGGTGTTGCCAATGTTTGTTTCATTAGGACCACCCAGTATTTTTTGATGCAACAGAGGAGGATAATGCTATGAAATTGATTGTGAGCTACAGATAAAAAATTATGTAGTAAAACATGTTATTCAAACCTTGGATCTAAGAAATTTGACCACATATCGCCACACCTAAAGGCACTCAATTGGCTACCTTATGAAGCTCGCATTCACTTAAAGATTGCTTGCATCACTCACAAGGCATTACTCCACAACACCCCCCAATAATTAGCCGAGAAACTTACCTTATCTGGAGGAAACAGACACTCTGGAAGTGCAGACAATCTACTCCTGAAACCCATGCGGTTCAACAAGACTAAAACCTCCACAGAGCATTTTCGGGAACTGCACCAAGAATCTGGAACTCGCTTCTGCCATACATCAGAAAAATCGTCCCAATACCTCTTTTCAAAAAGGAAGCAAAACTATTCTTGATGAACAAATTCCTCCCTTAAATCTGCACAATCACCACACTAACTCACAACCTCAAAACTTGACTACACTCGCTGTCTACAGATATTTAGAAGCTGAGACTCGCACAGTCTCGAATTGACTTTTATCGCTCAGAATTACGTTCTTTCTGCTTTTTCCCTGAACTAAGTCATCCTGTGTTGACCACTTTTTATGACATGGTTTTTTGTATGCCACGTGTTTACTATATGTGATATCTAATATTTTGCTCATTATGTAAGGCACTCTGATACCCTACCTTGGGTCTGGTTCTTGCTATAGAAAACACTAAAAATAAAATAAAACAAATAAATAGTAGTCTCAACCCTACTGATAGCTGCGCAGAATATGGAGAACACAAGGCAATTCAGTGCAACTATGTCTGCAGATTTAGTTCTACAACCTCAAAATCCAGAATAGAACAGTAATATTTCTGCAGAATTTACATAATCTTCAATTACAACAAAATTCAGTTTAACCCCTAGTAACAGTATCAGTGATTAATAAATATATGGCTACCCACTTGGTTCTGCAAGGACCAACTCATGTGCCTGATTTAACATATTGATGGGACCTAACGGGGAATATGTTGGTATTTGAATAAATTAGCAGAACTGAGATTAATGTTGTAAGACTTTTCCTTAAAGTGTCAGTGACTAAATGCAAGATCCCAGGAGTGTGTGTTTTGAAGTCACCATGAGCACGGGATGAGGGCTGTGCTGCTGTGAGTGTGGAGAGACGGGTGTGCTTCTGAGTGTGGGGTGAGGGGTTTGCCTCCTAGTGTAGAATGATCGGTGTTCTTGTGTGAGAGAGGTGAGAGTAGTGTGCAAGTATTAGGGTGGTTGTGCAGTGAACCTGTGTGAATGTGGTTGAGTGGCGTGCCTGTATACGTAGTATTCCTGCATGACATGGATAGACGATGTGTCTTTGTGAGTGTGGGGGTGAGCTTTCTGCCTGTGATTGTGGAGCTGAGTGCTGTGAGTGTGGGGGTGAGCACTGTGCCCATGTGAGAGCTGTGTCTGTGTGTTGAGTGAGTGCTGTGCCATGTAAGCGTTGGTCTGTGTGAGCATAGTCTGGGTGCTGTAATTGAGTTGGTGCAGGTGAAGTGCAGTGTGAGTGTGAGTGTAGGCAGAGCGCAGTGCTCTGTGAGTGCAGGCTGAGTATGCGCTTGTGTGATTAGGGTGAGTGGTCGGATTTTATGAGCGTATGGTAAGTGATGTGGCTGGTTTTAATGTGCTAACTTGAAACACTTGCAGGGAAAATTCAGCTTTGCGCATGATTTTGTTTGCTTGTTTAAGTACATTAAAGCCAGATCTGTTGGTGTTCCCAATGTCTGTTTCATTAGGACGACCCAGTATTTTTTGATTCAACAGAGGAGGATAATGCTACGAAATTGAAGTGAGCTACAGATAAAATAATATGTAGTATCATGTTATTCAAACCTTTTTTGAATAAGTTACCAATCAGAAATCATTATGAGCACAAATTAAAAATTCATATTCATTTAAATGTTAAACACTAACATAATAAATAAAGGGTCGAAAACAATAATACACATTAGAAGTGAGTTGCTGTGAACGCCGCGTCTGAGGAAATGTGAAATATCAATATGGTTCCAGTTCATAAAGGCCTTTAAGAGTACGTCTATTAGAACTACAGAGATGCAGCTTCACATAGTCATAAATGCCTTTGTGGGGTTAAGAAGTGCTGATCCGTTTTGGTAAGTGGAAGGGCGAGCTCTGTAAGAGATTGTGGAGTCAATTCACAAAGGCATTTATGAGTACGTGAAGAGGTGCTCCGGTAGTAGTACTTCAAGTAGTCTGAAATGCGCTTGGGATTGGACACTTCGTAGGTATTCTGACCACTAGAATGAGCAGTGCTTGAACATAACATAAACCTAACATGTGTATTTGTTAAAGCGTACGCTCACCCCCAAAGAGGCATCTTGGCGTTGAATAACAGATGTTTATTGATACCCTACTCAATGGTACTCATTTTATCGACCTCAGAAAATACTAAAGGTTGAATTGACCCGCCAGAAATTGAACTTGTGACCAAGAGATGGAACACAGGCACTTGCAGTGGATGCATTAGTCCACTAAGCCACCAGACCCAGCAAACCATTTTTTATGGAAGAGAAAGTGTAAACCTGTCATCAAAACGGAATTTTAGTTGACCTGAGACAAGCCTCATGCTGCATGAGATTTTGTAGGTGAGTAGGATAGATCAGTGGCAAATCTTTTGACTACTCGTATAGGCACATTTAAAAGACACTCCTTTAGATAGTCAGCATTAGTCCTGAAAATCTGGCATGGCTTGGCTTCAACCCTCTATCTTCTGTGCTTTGACACCCTTGGTGTAACATAAGGGAAACTAGGTCAAAAGAAGCACATTTAGAGCCTGATGCTTTACTGGCAGACAGCCTATTGTTCTGTCTGGGCGACAGAGTAAATTACTTTGTCACCCTGGTGGAGGAACTGCCAGCCTGATTTATAAATTGGTAGACATTTATAAAACATTGGTAGGAACCATCCTCTCAGTGGATCCCGTCAATGCATGTTGCTGTTCGGTGTTAGGAGCCCAGCACCAAACTGTTTACTTTTTTTATTTTTTTAAAAGAAAAAAGAAAACACTCCGCTCGCCGTGGGAGTCTCTTCCAATAGAGAGGGGAGAAATTCGACATTTTTGCTGCCTTTTACCACCATAGTTTCCCTTGCACTAATAGGCAGTGAAAACTGGCCTCTAATTTCGCCCTTCTAAATTAGATGGACGGAATAACAAGTCTGCCCGCAAATAAATTTGGCAGGTAGACCATTATCTTTGTGATGTGTATACTCCAACTCCGTTTTGATGGAGTATACATACAG
Source organism: Lissotriton vulgaris (assembly GCF_964263255.1). Lineage (NCBI taxonomy): Eukaryota > Metazoa > Chordata > Amphibia > Caudata > Salamandridae > Lissotriton > Lissotriton vulgaris. Next base: position 72,381,317 of record NC_141686.1, read on the forward strand.
CCAAGATATAAATAATGTCTTTAGTTTTGAGGTGTGTTTACCTTTTATGATAGGAAACAGACATTTAAAAAAGTACAAAAACAAATCAGAAATGCTTAATATTTGTTATTTCAGTGAGCATGCCAACTATCTCATTATTTATGATTTTACAGTACACATTAGGGGCAGACAAGCTATGGCCAAACTTTAATGCCCAACACTCGAAAAGCTGGTCAATAACACATTTGGACTTTGACAATTGCATGCTTTTTCAGAAGACTAATCCAGTGTTAAAAGGGTTATAAGGATTCCTTCGTCAATCTCAAAAGTCTCTCTAAAAGAGCACGTTTTTTATTATAATTGTCAGAAATTGGGTTGTTGGTTGACTGGGCTGTGAGCCCTGGTAAAGCAGCAACCACAATCCTAGTCAGGGTAAGTACATGCAAACCCCAATTTAACCTGTGCTCACACTCTGGCAGCTTGGCACAGAGCAGTCAGGCTTAACTTCAAAGCAATGTGAAAAGTATTTCTGCAACACTTCAAACAGTAGAAAACACCACAAAAAGACCCCACACCAGATTTAGACCAGATTTAGAAAAATATGGCATATTTAAATAAATAAAACAAGACCAAAATGACAAACATTCAATGAGTGAAACCAGAGATATTGAAGTTATGGGATAAAATAGCGCCAAAAGGCACAAAGGGCCATCAAGGGATATCTGGTTGCACTGGAATGGGAAAAAGTTATAACTACAGGCATCTACGAGGGAGTGCGGGCTGACCGGCTACCTTAAATCCTGGTTGAGGACTGTTGTGTGGATCGGAGGTAGTGTTGCACAGTCGAAGCGATTCGTAGGTTCTGAGATGTGGAAAGGCAGCAGTGCGGGGTCCTGTTGCGCCCAAGATTTAGTCGATGGGGCTTTTGATGTGAAGTACGGGCTTTGAGGATGCGGTGCACATCTGGCAATTTATCGGTTTCAAGGAGCTGCGAGGCTGCAATGCTGAGGTCAGCATTGTCATAGAGCTGACATCAACGAGGGATCAAAGGACCTGCGCTGGAAATGCAATACGCTGTTGGCGATGCGTAATTTCTGAAGATGCAAGGGTAATGCGGGCCTTTTGTAATGGACCCAATCCACGCAGCAGCCGCAATGCATCATTTCTGCTCGAGGATGAGCTACTCAGCTGAGGCGATGCATCAGTTCGGACCCAAAGATGCACAGCTCAGTCGAGGAGATGTGCCCGATTGGCTCAAGGATTTGCCTTTCAGCAGACAAGATGCGTTAGTTCTGCTGGTAAGTACTGTAGGCCCACTTCCAAGGGCCAAAGACTGTTGTGGCACCACTTGGCACGGTAGACTCACTGATGGCAGAGTCCAGGTGCATATGCAAGGTTATTAGAAGCCTGTTGTGTTCCTGAGGCTTCAGATCAGGAGACCAGCCAACTAGCCCTTGGAGTGACTCTGCGGAACTGGAAGTGCCCTTCTGGAGTAGAGAACGCAGACCTCTCTTTGGCTCCCTTGGTCAAGGCAATCTGCTGGTACCCAAATGTTAAGTCAAAGCTGGTGAGGAGCTTTACAGCTCCTACTCCATCAGTGATCTCATCAGCTCGGTGGTCTACGCAGATCCTAGGTTCAGGTGTGACCTGAGAGTCAGAGAGTCAGCCTGGGAGCTAACACCACTGGGTAGACAAAGGGCTGTTTGAAGGCTGAATGATACCTGTTGGAAGCCAGAGTTCCCGTCCCATACCACTGTCACCAAATGTGAGACCCAGGACTCCCCACTCAACATTAGGCCAAGTAAGGGCACCGTTTGAGATAGCCCTGCTCATCCCCTTAGTAGCTTGGCACGAGCAACCAGGCCTATCTCCAAGGCACAAGTGTACAATATGTGCAACCACACCCACAGCAACCCACTGGTGACACCACAAATGGACTCCACACAAGTTTGATAAAAACAAGTATAAACTTTATGTGCAAAGATATACAATCAAACTACACGATACAAAAGCCAACATATAATCACGGGTAATATTCTTTCCGAGTAGCTGGTAGGTTCAAATCCTAACGACCTCTTTCAAAATGCTATGCTGGTCATAACGCTAGAATCACACACGTTTCAAGGGACAGACTATAGTGCACTGTGTACCAATACAGTCCTGTGCTCGGCAAAGGAGAAATAATACAATGTGTAACGATACACCCCGATACCCTGCAGTGGGAGAAATAATGCAATGCGTACCGCTACAATCATGTACTGAGCAATGAAGGAATAATGCAATGCGTTACACCCCAATCACGTACTTTGCAATGACGAAATAATGCAATGCGCACTGCTACAATCATGTACTTTGCAATTAAGGAATAATGCAATGCGTAGCTACAATCATGTACTTTGCAATGAAGAAATAATGCAATGCGGGCCGCTACAATATTGTACTTTGCAATGGAGAAATATTGCAATGCGTAGAGCTACAGTCATGTACTTTGTTAGGCAGAAATATTGTCAGGCGTCATAAAACAGTCTGGCAGCTCGTTAGCAGCAATATTGGCAATGTGTTTTTACGACAATCAGCCTCTACGATAACAGTTGCCCACCACACTTATCAACAATGGCATAAAATGCTGCTTCTCACTTTGGCCCTAGTACTGCCACTCCATTGGTCAGTACGGGCCCACTCTGAACCAAAGCAAAGGCTTGCTTTGCCAGAAGGACTGAGAGGCCGAAAGAGTGTCCCTCCGAGCCCGCACCCTGCCCATGTAGCGATCCATGTTACCTGGGGCACAATCCCACTCTCCTCTCCTCCTTTAGCAAACTAGGCCTTCCGTACAAAACTTTCTCAATGGGGCTCAGCGGCTCGGCCTAGCAGCTCATCTCCTGCTAGTCCGGGCCACAACATTTAGGAAGGTCTCATATGGCCACAGGGCTCCTGTACCCCACGCCCCTAAGATTACATTTACTCCGGGTGCACGTTCACCACAGCACCCTCCGGGTCTTCTCTGGCACAAAGCCACACACACAACGCTGATGGGATTTCACATCGACTCCAAGTGCACGTACACCAGACACTCCTTTCTGCGGTCTTAGGGGCCGATTATGATGGCGGACGGACCTGAGTCCGTCCGCCACCATAGAGTAGCAGGGAACCTCCGCATGGCATGCGGAGTTCCCTCCTGTGCAATTAGGATGTGACCGCCACCCTGGCGGTCACATCCTCTATTTTTACCATTGCGGCGGGTGCGGCTTCAAGCTGCATCTGCCGCAATGGTAAAAATGCATACATTGCATTTGTATGCAGAAAGCGGCAGGCACCGTGCGGTGCCTGCCAATTTCTGCATACAAATGCAGGGGGGTACCATAGGTACCCCCCCATGTGTACCCCCTTTACCCAGGGGACCCGCAACGGGCCCCCGCAGTGAAGTTACACATGCTTTTCCACGGCGGGAAAGCCGCAGCGGAAAAGCATGTGTCACAGCCCGTCCTAATCTGGCTGACGGTGTCTGAGAGACACTGTCACCATATTAGAGATTTTCCGCCGCGGTTGTAAAGCAACCGCGGCAGAAAAGCTGCGGACGGAAACCAGGACCCACCAGCCATCCTAATGTGGCGGTGGGTCTTTGGTGGGTCCGCAGAGGATTTTCCGCATCCTCCGGGCCGGCGGTGGCTTCCGCCGGCCCGGAGGATGCGGAAAATCCTCCATCGTAATAGGCCCCTAAGTTGGCAACAAGACATGCACACTCCCCTGCAGAGACTCACTTTCTTCCAGTGCCCACAATGATCAGCCAATCACCTCCACAGTCCCAGGTTGCACCAAAGCACGCACACTGCTTCACTGAGGCTTACTCCAACTCCGGTGCCCAGATATCCAGGTGCTCTTCACCAACGTCTTTGGCCGAACCACGACACGCCCCGTGTCTGAGACTCACTTCTCCTCCGGGTCACTTAATGACAGGCGCTCTTCACCAGCGCCTCCGATGCACCCCGACACACTCCCTGCTTGTCCGAGACTCATACCACTTCCGATGCACACGTTGGCCAGGCGCTCCTCACCAACACTTCCTGTGCACCACGACACGCACCTTGCACATCCGAGACTCCCTCCACCTCCGATGCACACGCCAACCAGGCGCTGCTCACCAGCGCCGGTGGTACGACATGCACCCTGAGCGTCCTAGTCTCACTTCAGCTCTGATCCATGCGCTGACCAGGCGCTCTTCACCAACGCCTGCGGTGCACTATGACGCACCCAGCGCGTCTGAGACTCACTTCACCTTCGATGCACACATTGACCAGGCGCTCTTCACCAAGCCTCCTGTGCACCACGACACGCACCCAGCACGTCCGAGTCTCACTTCTCCTCCGTGTGTCCAAGATCACAGGGCACACCTTCTGAGGGTCTCAAGCTGCCACAACAGCTTGAAACTTCTCCAGAAACCTTTAAGTTCCTGTGCTTCCAAACATGGAGCGAGCTCACCTAGGGCCCTTGGGGTTACAAGACACAGCACAAAGCACAGTTTTTCAAGCAGGGGGACCCAGCGCACATGCACATTCCCAACAGCCTCTTACTTGGGTAAAACAGTGAACTGTAGACCAACCCCAGATCACGAAGCAAATGTTGGTCCTTCCCAGCAGTCTCTTCAGTTTTCCTTCCTTAGCAGAGGTTCCTCTTGACCTCAAAATGGGTCTAAGCCTTTTCAGTCTCAATCCATTTATATTCCAACGTTCAGGGGCCTCAGCTCTCATAGTTATGCCTCTAAATGTCTTTGAAGTTTGTTGTGCTCAGGGGTCCCTGACCCCTGCCTACATCAGTTCTGGGTGTCTCCCTCCCAGTGTCACCTTTCTCCCTTTGATACTGGGGGTCTGGATCCTTACTTACTCAGCAGGAGATGGGCCATTGGTTTATAGCACCAGCCCAGGCCTTTTCCCTCCCAGGCTTCTCTTCCCCATACTCTCCAGATGCAGGGCAGCCTGGTGCCATCCCAACCTCTCCCTGGGTCAATACCTCTCCCAGCTCCTCTCACCTCTCAGATCCAGACAGTCAATCCACATTCAGCAGAGACACACAGAAATGCTTAAAGCACAAAACTCAGCCACTTTCTAAAAGAGTGGTTTATGAACACACAGTGACAAAACCACTTTCTTAGAAAGATGTGTTATGACACTGTGAGTTCATACATACTAAACTTCACTTCTCCATTTTAAACTTATAGGAAACTAGGCTAACAAACACAATACCCATCCTCCCCCATTCTGTCTTAGGGGCAGGATGGCCTTTCACCAGTGAAAAACAAAATTTAGTGTTTTTCACTGTCAGGACATAGCACAAACCTCAGTATATGTCCTGCCTTTTACTTACACTGCACCCTGCCCAGGGGTTACCCGAGACCTACCACAGAGGTGCCCACTGTGTACGCAAAAGAGAAAGTAAGGCCTGACAAGTGATTGCACTTGTCAGGACTACATGCTAACTTAGCAAACTGCGTGCAGGCCCCACACTGCTAACTACTTTAATAAAAATAAATTACTTCATACCCTATTCCCCTATAAACCCACAACCCGCTCCTAAAAAAAATTAACACAATTAATATAATTATTAATTATTCAATAAAAATTAATTAACAATTAATAACTAACTAACAATAAATTAATTATCAATACAATAAATAAAATGTGATAATTACTTTATTATCATAAATTATTTCCCACCCTATTCCCCTATACACCCACAACCCGCTCCTAAAATAAATTAACACAATTAATATAATTATCAATTAATCAATTAATAAAAACGAATTACCAATTAATGCATAATTAACAATAACTTAATGATCAATACCCAAGAATTTAAATTAATAATTACTTTATCATAATTAAATCACTTCCCACCCTATTCCCCTATAAACCTACAACCTGCTACGGAAGTAAAACTCAAAATGTAATTAAAAATAATTAATATATTCTAAAGATGATTATTTAATTTACTATAATTAAATTACTTCCCTCCCCATTCCTCAATAAACCCTCAACCCGCTATGTTACTAAAACGCAAAATGTACTTAAAAAAATTACTAAGTTCTAAAAATGTAACACATATATTTAAAAAAAAAGACAATACGTAATAAAATAAAACACACATATAAAATACATACTAACATACATTACACTAATATAAACATCGATATTATTAACAACGATATTTTTGTAAACGTTATTTCTGACGTCAATATTAACAAAAACTGTATTTCTTACCTTCAGGTCGATATTCTGGTCACCGTTATTCTTGATGTCGATAATCTGTCTCTTCAATATTTCCAACTTGATATTTCTGTAGTTCGAAATAAAAAACTCGATATTATGTCTGCGCACCCTGATTGGGAATGAGATCAGGGCCGGACTGGCCATAGCGGGCACAGGGAAATTCCCCTGTGGACCGCTAGGGTGGGGGGCGATTTTATGCCCCTGGGCGTTGTTTTTGTTACAGGGCCGTTTTTGCAGCATATTGTAATTAACATACAAAAATATTTTTGTTTAAATACAGAATTATATTTCAAAATTCTTTAATTTAAAAAAATGTATTACTGTTAGGTTCGCCCTTGTTCTCTGTGGAGTTCCAAGTTACCTAGATAACGGAACATAGGGCAGTTGGGAGTTGGTTATTACTGGAGTTGTAGATCAGGCTCGTCCTGTCTACTTCTTACTTAAATAAAGGACCTTTTCTTCAAGTACCTGTGTCCTTTCACTGGCGACGAGTTACTGGGACAGGACGAGTCCCCCACGCGGTGTTCCAGTTTCGGCAATCTGTCTTTTACTGCTGCTGTCTGCGTGGAGGCCGTCTTTGCTCGCCTGGTCTCTCATTCTTCAGTGCAGTCTTCACAGACACAGTCTTCTTCAGCCTTATCAGGAGATTTCTGTTTGCCTGTGTCTGCAGCCGTAAGTACTGTTATCTTTAAGGCAACACGTCACAAGCTCCGAGCCCCGGGCTGTATCGAATCTCTGCGCGTGCCCTCCAACTCCCTGACGTCATTTCAGCGTCACTACGCTGCATCAGTTCTCCTGCCTGTGAGCTTCCAGTATCCTTGCAACCGGAGAGCCCCAATTGCTACCCAGCTGTTCCATGTAAAATCCGCTACCGCGGACACACATATGCACACTTTCTATCAGCAACAGTGAAGTGCGTTCAGTAGTGAGCCGTATCACTGAAACGCACAGTTATCAAATCTACACCCAGCGCAGTTTTCGATTGTATACCACAGCACAAGGGGGAACCCAGGGAGAGCCAGGCGCGAGCTGGTCTTTCCCTGGGTGCGTTCGCGGGAGGGATCTGGGAGCAGGTGGGGGTGATTAGGGGAGGGCATAAAGGGAAGGCAGGCGGCTGATTAGGGAAGTGCGTAGCGAGGCAGGGGAAGGGAGGTTTCCTTTTTGCTGCTCCTTTGGCGTCGCGTTACCTTAGGGGGATTATGGAGGAGGCGGCGGAGGTCCGGCGGGCTGTCCAGACCCTGTGTGCGGCGGGACGAGAGGACCTGCTACGGCCGGGAGTGCCGGCGGAGGCGTGGGTAGGGTTGTCCCGCCCCCCGCCTCGCAAGGCTTAGAGGGGAGTGTCGCGGGCGGTGTCTGCTTGTCAGTCACCTGGCCCGGAGGTAGCAGAGGAAGAAGACGGAGACGCTGCCATGCCGGCGGCGCAGCCCATGCCGGCCCTGGCCCCCGCAGTGTTGGAGCCCCCGCCGGTTGACCCGGGCGCCCACCAGCAGGTATGTGTTCTACCATTGCAATGTGCTGGCTTGCGTGGGGCGCCCGGGGGGAGGCGGGGGCGCTTCGTGGGCCGGCCAAATCAGCGCTTGGGCGGGGCCCCACCGGGGAAGGCTAGGAAGCCTTCGGTGGGGCCTGGTACTCGCCGGGGGAGGAGTCTCGAACATAGGAGCCTCCCCCGGGTCCATGCTCAGGCCGAGGTGTTCGGGGGCTCTCCCACCCCGGTTTCTGGGATACTTGAGGGGGCCTCTCCCTGTTTATGGGTGAACGGCCAATGTTATATGCTGTCCCCTGCGCCTGCTGAGTTGGGGCTGGCCCAACCCCCTATGCCTGGTGGTGGGGTTGTAGGTTGCCCTGCTGTTGGGGTGCCCCTTGCTGTTCCGTCCGACAGTGCCCCCCCCCCGGGGGGCTCATGAGGACCCCGGGGCTGTACTGCCCAATGATGTGTTCCCCCCCCAGCCCCCCGGCCCCATGGGTCCACGACCCCCGGTCTTGCTGGCCCCCGCCCTGACCCGCAGCTGTCTCAGGTGTATGGTGGGATGGATTCGGGCAGATGGGGGGTGTCCACTGCTCCCAGCCAGTTTCTGTACCCGGTTTCTCGAGAGATGCCCAGTGCTCCACCAGTTAGCTCGGCCCCCGGTTTAGGTGGTGCCCCCGGGTTTGCGTCGGTGGCTGGTTCTTTGGGGACGGTTTCACTTGGCTCCTTGGGGAGTGGCAGGTTTGCAGGTTCTTCACAATCTGGCTTGAGCGGCCGCAGTTTTCATGTCGCGTCTCCAGCTGGGCGGCTGTTGGCCGGTTCTGCGGGCTCGGGAACTGTCCCTACGGCTGTTTCCAGTAGCGGGATCACGGGAGAGTCATCTGGAGCGGATCTCTCTTCTGCAGCGTTGCGCGCGCGGAGCTTTCATGACATTGACTGGCAGTTTTATGATGGGGGAATTGGTGATGGGGCGCTGCCAAGTGGCAGTGCAGAAGTTTCATTTTCTGAGGATGTTTCACATGTGAATGTACAAGACGATGATTTGGAAGAAGGGGAATTGCGTGACAAGGAGGTTGGGCTTTTGGCAGCACGGGCCCAGAGGGGTGGGACGGGGCAACCCTCTGTTTCTCGTATTTTGCAGGAGTCATGTGCGGGCCATGCAGCGGTACGGGAGACAGCAAGGAGTCGACCTTCTCGAGGGGCTCATGTTGAAGTTCAGCAGAATTCGGCACCATTGCCAAGAGGTAAGGATAGTTGGTGGGCCGTTTGGCAACCAGGGGAGAGTCTCCCGGCAAAGCGTACCAGATCAATAGGTACGGGTGATGGGGTTGTTCATGAGCGAGTCGCTCTGGCACCGAGGCTTGAGCGGCCGGTGAGTCTGACTGTTTCTGATGTGCAAGTTACGGGGGAAGTTTCTAAGGATGGGGATGGGGTGGCTGTTCCCAAGCCAGTTACGGAGGATAGTATCCTGCCAAAGAAGTTGCCTTATTCTGGAGTGGGGATGCCTTTGGGGTCTCATTTGTCTGAAAAAAACAAAACTCGCATATGGAATGGTGAATATGTGGATGTCTTTCGGCTTCTCCATAGAGATATACAAGCTAAGGAGGGGTCGAAAGAGGAGGAGTTGGAGTTGGCTCGGAGGCCTCGAGTTCCGAGGTCTATTGAGAATTGGACTTCGGCCTTTTTAATTTATGCCAGCGTGTATAGCCAGCGTCATCCGAGTAAGGCAGTGGACATGTTCAAATATGCGGACGTCATCCGTAAGGCCCATGGTTATTTTGGGGGCTTTGCATGGTTGTCGTACGACGAGGAGTTCCGGGCTCGTATGAGTGTGTTCCCAGAGCGTTCCTGGGGTGAGGTCGACGCGGAGTTGTGGCTACAGTGGATGGCGTCTGCTCAACCGCCTGCTACGACCCACACGGCTAGCGGGCAGCCGGTGCATTATCGGCCCTTTCAGTTTCGCCCCGCTCTCCCTGGGGCGGGGGGTTGGGGCAGAGGGCAGTCCTCCTCCTCTGGAGCGTGCTGGCATTTTAACAGGGGTTCGTGTAACCGGCCAGCATGCAGATATAAACATGAGTGTTCACAGTGCGGAGGCCGGCATGCTCTCACGCAGTGTTTTCCCGGACAGCGTTTTGGAGACCAGGGGAGGGGTTCAGGGGGCAGGGGACAGCCTCAGCAATTTGTACACAAGGGCTCCTACTCCTATTAAGCAGGACATTTTGGATTTGTGGTTGGAGGACTACCCGGACGTTGAGGCTGCTAAGACTCTGTCCTGGGGTTTCAGAGTTGGGTTCCGGATTGGGTACCAGGGTCCGCGGGTGGGCAGGTGGTCTGACAATCTGAAGTCTGCGAAGGAGTGCCCTCAGGTTGTGCAGAAGAAGCTGGATGCTGAGCTTGCAGCGGGTCGGATTGCTGGTCCTTTTCTGGGTTGCCCCCTCCCTGATTTGATCGTCTCTTCGCTGGGTGTGGTACCGAAAAAGACAGTGGGGGAATTTCGCCTTATACACCATCTGTCTTGGCCTGAGGGTGCATCCATCAACGATTTCATTGACCCAGCTGACTCAACCATGACATATGCTTCCGTGGATGACGCTTTGCGGCTCGTTCGCACGGCGGGAGTTGGGGCTTTGCTGGCAAAGAGTGACATTCAGTCAGCTTTCCGGCTCCTGCCCATTCATCCTTGGGATTTTGGTCTCTTGGGCATGCATTTTGGTGGCTGTTTTTATGTCGATAAAGTGTTACCCATGGGCTGCTCGGTTTCATGTTCCCTCTTTGAGACCTTCAGTACATTCTTGCAGTGGCGATTCACTTTTATCAGCGGACATGTTCTGGTCTGCCATTACCTTGATGACTTTCTTTTCATTGGTGAGGGTCATTCTGGGCAGTGTCAGTCGGCTTTGACAATTTTTCAGGATATGACTTCGGAATTGGGCGTCCCTTTTGCGCCGGATAAAACAGAAGGTCCTTGTACATCCCTGACTTTCCTAGGGATTGAAATTGATACTACATCTATGATGGCGAGGTTGCCTGCTGCTAAAGTGCGGGAGATGTCTGATTTCCTCAGATGGGTGTTGGGTGAACGCAAATTAGAACTGCGTAAAGTCCAGAAGCTTTTGGGGTACCTCAAATTTGCTTGCCGGGTTGTACGGGCGGGTTGGACGTTTTGTCGACGTCTGGGCCTCTCAATGTCCGGCGCCAGCCTGCCCCATCATCGGGTGCGCATTATAACTGCTGTCCGTGCTGATTTGACTATCTGGTTGAGTTTCCTGCAAGATTTCAATAGCGTGTCCTTGTTTTTTGCGGATGAGGACATTGTGTGGCAGGTGCAGCTTTTCACGGATGCATCGGGAGCGCACGGCTTCGGCATTTTTTGGGAAGGTCGTTGGTGCGCGGCAGGCTGGCCAAAGCATTGGAAAGATCAGGGTCGCAGTATTGCGTTTTTGGAACTCTTCCCGTTGTTAGTTGCTCTGTTTATCTGGGGACAGGAATTTCAGAATCGCTCCGTATTGTTCCATGTGGACAACATGGCAGTAGTGGACTTTGTTAATAGACAGAGGGCCCGCGATTTGCGTGTATTGAGGCTCCTGCGAGCCTTCATGTTGAGGTGTCTACAACTGAATATTGTCTTTAAGGCTAGGCATGTTCCTGGGGCCACTAATTGCATCGCTGATTCTTTATCTCGCTTTCAGTGGTCCGAATTCCGCAAATTGGCTCCTGGGGCGGACCTGGAACCGACGGCGATCCCACAGTACGTATGGGACTTGGGGGATTGAGGGTACAACAGTTGGTTGAACATTCAGTGGCTGTCTCTACACGGCGGAGCTATTTGAAGGCCTGGCATGAGTTTTTGCAGTTTGGTGAGGAGATGAGGGGTACGGTCCGGGCTGGGTTATCTGATGAACAATTCTTATTGCAGTTTGTTTTGTATTTAGCGGACCGAGGCCTCTCTCACACGACCATCTCGGGCAAGTTAGCTGGGGTGTCTTTCTATGGTCAGCTATGGTGGGGGAGGGATCCTGTTGGGGGGGTGTTGGTTCATAAGGTTCTGAAAGGGTTGGGTAGGCTACAAGCCGGTGGTCAAAAGTTACGGCAGCCGGTGACCTTTGATTTGCTTCAGCTGCTGGTATCGCAGTTGCAGGTGTGCTGCTATGATGCTTTTGAGTGCCACAAATTTCGTTTGTGTTTTGTGTGGTTATTCTTTGGTGCATTCCGGGCCTCTGAACTGATGGGTTTGAGGGGTAGAGTGGGTATGACCAGTAGCGAGGTGGTGGTGGAGCATGACAGGGTGCGTTTGTGGCTAAGGATGTCCAAAACTGATCAGATGGGGAGGGGTAAGTGGGTGTTTCTGGGTAGGAGTGGAGTGTCTGCTTGCTGCCCTGTGGGGGAATGGGAGGTTTTTGTGTCTTCTCCGCATTTTGCCCCGGGGGCAATTTTTTGTCATGCTGATGGAAGCCCCATCCTTGTTTCTCAGTTGTTAGCTGTCCTCCGTAAGGTGTTGTTGGGCCTGGGGAGGGATCCTTCTCAGTTCGGCACTCATTCCTTCCGGATTGGGGCGGCGACAGAGGCCGCCAGGTTGGGGTGGGATTGGTCCCAGATTCGTCGCATTGGGCGCTGGCGCTCCAGATGTTGTGAGAAATATGTAAGAAAGTAGTCCTCCTTTGCTTTGCCTAACATTTCTTTTTCTCCTAGGTCCTTGGCCCTCAGTCGCCGGATGCAAACGGAGGGTGTGGATCCTGGGGCACTCTTTTGTTAAACGGGCCGCTGTGGCCGCTGCACGTCAGCTTTGTGGGAGATCCCTTGGTTTAAGCAGTCTGACGCACGAAGTCTCCTGGCATGGCAAGGGGGCATGCGCTGGGGCGGTCTCTTTCCCGCCTTGGCTTCCCTAATTTCAAAGGGTTTGGGGGCCCTCCGGATCTATTGGTGTTGCATCTTGGGGAAAACGACTTAGTTTCTCTCTCTGGTTTGACCCTGTTAAAATTAATGAAACAAGACCTGGAAGTCATCAAGACCACATGGGTGAGCACCATGGTGATATGGACTGAGTTCGTTCCTCGATTACAATGGAATGGGGCGAGGAGCTATTCAGCCGTGGAGAAGGCAAGACGCAAAGTGAATAGAACAATGAGACTCTTTTGTAATCATTTATGTATATATAATTTGGCTCATCATCATTTGAAAGTTTCAGAGACTCATTTATTCTGCGAGGACGGGGTCCATCTGTCTACTTTAGGGATTTCTTTTTACCTTCTGGAGCTCAGAGATTTGATTGCTAAAGTTCTTCAGGTGCAGTTATGGTGTGCTCCTTCCCTTCCTCCTTTGGGTGGGGCAGGAAAACGCTAAAGGTTTTCCTGGGTGGCGGTTTTGCTAGTGGGGTGGGCAGCCTGGAGCGGGTTGGCCATCCTGAAGGGTAGCTCGTTGGGTAATCCTGGGGGTATTAGGCAAGAGTTAGTTTCGGGTTCTGTTAGGTAGGGAGTTTAGGCATACTGTGTAGATTGAAATGTCATGAAATAAATAAATAATGAATGTGTTCATGAAATGTATTATGCACCTGTCTTAAATTAAAATGGCCTTTCTTGCTCCTTGAAGAAGTGTGGACAGTGATTTCTTGCGCGAGGGGGGACCCAGGGAGAGCCAGGCGCGAGCTGGTCTTTCCCTGGGTGCGTTCGCGCGAGGGATCTGGGAGCAGGTGGGGGTGATTAGGGGAGGGCATAAAGGGAAGGCAGGCGGCTGATTAGGGAAGTGCGTAGCGAGGCAGGGGAAGGGAGGTTTCCTTTTTGCCCCACCCACCCTCCCTGTATTCCTTTAGTTAGGCTTTACTTGCGGTGCTCTAGGCGCTGCTCTGGTCTTCTGGCTTTGCCACTGTTAAGGCAGGTGTGTCTGTTTTTGTAGGAGGCGGTTTTGCTAGTGGGGTGGGCAGCCTGGAGCGGGTTGGCCATCCTGAAGGGTAGCTCGTTGGGTAATCCTGGGGGTATTAGGCAAGAGTTAGTTTCGGGTTCTGTTAGGTAGGGAGTTTAGGCATACTGTGTAGATTGAAATGTCATGAAATAAATAAATAATGAATGTGTTCATGAAATGTATTATGCACCTGTCTTAAATTAAAGTGGCCTTTCTTGCTCCTTGAAGAAGTGTGGACAGTGATTTCTTGCGCGATTGGGTTATAGTGCTGACAGTATTTTTACCGCTGATACGCACATCTCACCTTACTACGCAAACATCAACCTTCTACATTGTGTTTCCACACTGATAGACACAACTGTTTCTCCATCCTTGTTGTAGCTCTGTTTACCACCCTACATACATTGATCCTACAGTGTGCATCTACGCTGATACACACAGCTGTTTTGTTTGTGCATTTTATTGTTATCATTGCAGCGTTTGCAGTGTTTCTCCTATCACTGATTGTCTATGCTGATGCTAACAGCTCATTGCATCATTGTGTTTTGTTTCTCTATATATTTTTGCTTTTCATTTCTTCAAATGCAAAATTCTCTAGTGTCTCCACCTTCTTTTTCTCCAAGTCTCCCTACTCCTGAATCTGATTGGGAGAAGCGGAAGGAAGCATTTGAATGCTTTACGCATAAAAAGAAGTTTGCTATTCTTCACTATTGTTTGGGTACTGATAGACGAAAAATTCTCAAGCATATTCCTTCTGACCTCGTCATGGCCCCATCATGGCTAGGGAAGATGAAGGAGAAGGAGATTTTGTTGTTGATGAATATGACACGGCCCTAAATGCTTTAGATTTGAGGTTCAAGGCAAGAAAAAATGTCATCATGGAAAGGCACACATTTTATAGAAGGGTTCAGATTTCTGGTGAATCAGCTGCCAGTTATGTAGGCGCCTTAAGAATTCTTGCTGTTTCATGTGAGTTTAGGGATTTTGAAGATGAAATGATTCGTGACCAGCTGGTGGAGAAAATCAATAACAAAAAAGATCAGGAAGCTTTGATATCAAAACCTAATCTAACATTAGAGAAGGCTGTAGAAATTGCTTCTAGAATTGAGAGCACAACGTCCTTCATAAGTCAAATGACTGTGTCAATTAACAAAAATACATCTTCTGAAGTCTTAGCGGTCAAATCCAAATATTCCAAGTTGAAGAAGAAGGATGTTTCCAGTGGTACTTCGGAGAGTGCTAACACCTTGGACAACCAAGTTAAAAGACTTCCTTTCAGACAATTAGAAAGTTACAGTTGTGGTAGTCCCTCTCATGTAGGGAATGCTACTTTTTGTCCTGCTAAGGACCGTACTTGTGCCAAGTTTATGCGTAATGGTCACTTTTCTAAAGTTTGTAGGTCCTCCAATAGAATACAGTATAACAATAAGTTCTTGGAGTAAGCCCAAATAATGATGTTGTGGAACATCTAAATTCAGGTGATGATGATGAAATACTTTTGATCAAGGATCCTGTTGCTGATGATTTTATATGTCGCATTAGTTTGAATAATTTCACAAGACCATATTGCACAATTAGTATTAATGGCATTGATGATTAGGTCATGACGGATTCCGGCTCACCTTATACCTTGTTGAGTGAAAAAGTTTGGCATGATCAGTTCAATGGCACCCAATTTACTGATTCTAAGTTGGGTCCTGTGGGTTATGGTGGTAAAACCATTGATGCAGTGGGTGAATTCTCTGCCACCCTCGGGTTCCTATCCAATTCTTCTGACGGGGTTGTCTACATAGCCAAGGATGATTCCTGTTTATTGGGTTGGCATTATCAGATGAATTTAGGCATTTTGCTTGACCCCAATAATCCTGCTCAGGTTGTGTTAAGGGACAGTTACTTACCTGTTATGCCTGTCATAAATTCAAACATGCGGGAATTGCAGTTTCCTCATGTTTTCCGCAAAGGGTTAGGTACCTTCAAGGGCTATACCCATTAAATCAAGCTTGTTGAGGAATCATGCCCGGTTGCTCATAGGAGAGATGTGGTGCAGCGGAAAGAGTAGCTGACTTCGGAGCACAGGGTTCACGGTTCGATCCCCGCCGGCAGCTCAGCTCAGCACCATGTGAATCTGGACAATAGCTCACTTAATTACCATTACAGCCCTCATCCACTGGAGACCCATAAGGGTGAGTAGTTTGCGCTTTGCAAATACAGATTTAAAAAGTAAAAAGAGTTTCCTTAGCCTTGCATCCGGAGTTAAAGAAACTCTGTGATCTAGGGGTTATTTAACCTGTTGAATGTTCTAATTGGGTTGCCCCCATTCTTTTGGCGCGTAAGACTAATGGTTCTGTCTGCATGTGTGTGGATTTGCGCAACCTTAACAATCAAATTGGGGTTGATCGTCACCCCTTGCCTAACATCTCTGAAATGCTTTCCACCTTGCAAGGTGGTAACATTTTCAGTTTACTTGATATGACCTCAGCATACCATCAGCTCAACCTTCATTTTGATTGCAGACACCTGACATCCTTTATTACTCCTGAAGGTTTATTTCAATTCAAACGCATGCCTTTTGGGTTAGCTTCAGCCTCCGCAGTATTTCAATGAGTGGTTGACGGCATGTTTAAGGATGTTAAATGCGTCATTGCTTTTCAAGATGATGTTTGAGTATTCGGCAATTATCAAGACCAGCATGGCAATAGAATGCGTCATGTTCTGTCTATTTTGAAGAGTAAAGGTGTAACTCTCAGTGCAGAAAAGTGCAAATTTGCTGTTACTGAGATTGAGTATTTAGGTTACAAACTTTCTGATAAAGGTACTGTAACCAAGGCTTAGTCTTGTGAAAGCCATTGATATTTTTTTATACTCTCAAAAATAAGGATCAACTGTGGTCCTTCCTAGGCTTAGTTGAATTTTATTCAAGATTTATCCCTAAGTGTACTGAAAAATCGTTCCACATGAGAAATCTTCTTAAGAAAAATGTATTTTTTAATTGGTGTAATCTGTGTAATCAGGAGTTTTCTCTAATCAAGAAAGAACTCGTTCATGCTATACCTCTGAAATCCTTCAAGACCTCTGATGAAACTATCATTATGACTGATGCCAGCCAAAAGGGTTTAGGTGCCATTCTCTTGCAACGCAGGGAAGCCAAGGATGAAGTTGTAGCCTTCGCTTCGAGAAGACATTGCAGATAAAAATCAGTATGGGGCAAAAAGACTTTTGAAAATATCAAAGATGTCAATTTAGGGAGAATTGAATATGTTCAAATTGGTCCTAGTATAGCGTTGTAGTGAACAATGAGTTACTTTATGGTATTGCACAAACATAAACAGGGCCGGACTGGGAGCCAAAACCGGCCCTGACAAAGTGCTTGGCCGGATCCCCACCCCCACCCGGGGGTTGGGTGTGTGGCCGAGCTCATTGCCAGGGACGGTTTTCAGCCGATTTTACTGCAAAAACGGCCCTGTAACAAAAACAGCCCCCAAGGAACCAAAAACGGCCCCCACCCTTGCGGGTAATTAAAGCTTCATTGACGAACCTCTCTACAATGCAGGCAGTGCATCGTCATTGAGCTGCACTGTCCTTCATCGCGGAGTCATGTAGTCCATCGCAGCGATGTTGTTGATCGGTTCCTGCATTGGCATCGAAGGGCAATGAGCAGGTTCCAATTGCCGTAAAGTCATCACTGTGTCCATGTTGATAGTTCTGAACAGTAGAAACCGCCTTTCAATGGACTAGCACCACTTGGCAGGGCAGGTCTCTCAGATGGCAGAGTCAAGGTACTTTTGCAGAGTTGAAGAAGTTCTTTGATGGACCTGAAACTTCAGAACCGGGGGAATGCCAGAGCACCCTTGGAGTCACTTTGTCCTTGGCAGGGCAGGGATCAGAAGACAGCAGGACAGCACAGCAAAGCAGAGAAGCAGTTCTTCCAGAGTAGCAGTCACGCAGAGCAGCAATCCTTGTAGCACAGAAGTCTTTACTCCTGGAGTTCTTCACAGGTCCAGTAGAGTACCAGCACTTATACACAGTTGGGCCATTGAGGGGGGTGACTTCAAAGCAGGCCCTTGAAGTGCAGAGGTACCCCTTCAACCCAGCCCTGGCATCAGACTATCAGTAGGGGGTAATTGTCAGCTTTTCTCTCACTTTCTGTCCAGGAAGACTTATCAGAATGCAGATGAATGCAGCAGACTTCTTTGTCACACTCATTCTTCCTGTTTTAGTGGCTGTCTAAAGGGAATGCACAAAGTGTGGCTGTCACCCACCCCAGATGTGTATTGGAAACAGGCTGCAAGGCACTCAGAGCAGGAAGAGCAGAAAAAAAGCCCACTTCCTAAAAGTGGCATTTCTAAAATTGTAATGCTAAATCTAGCTTTACCACTGAAGAGGATTTATAATTACCATTCTAAATATATAAAATATGATTCAGCTACTCCTCTCTGATGAGGAATTACAGCTTTAAAGAAATTCCTAAGGATAGCCTGTGAGAAGAATAGGCCTCACAGTAGTTAAACATGGATTTAGCTGTTCGTAATTACCAGGACATGTAACACTTAAAAGCCATATCCTATCTTTTAGTTACACAACACCCTGCCCTGAGGGCTACATAGGGCCTACCTTTGGGGTGACATATGTAATGAAAGGCGAGATTAAGGCTTGGCAAGTGGTTTTAAATGCCAAGTCGAAGTGGCAGCAAACTGCACACACACACCTTGCAATGACAGGCCTGAAACAGGTTTGGAAGGCTAATTCAGTGGATAGAACATCCAGTGCTGTAGGCCCACTGGGAGCATTTAGATTACAGGCCCTGGGTATACCACTATAAAAGGGATTTACAAGTAAATGAAATATGTTCATTTTGTATACACCAATGTTACTATGTTCTAGGGAGAAGCACTTGCACTTTAGCCGTGGACAGCTGTGGTAACGAGTCCAATGGCCAACAAAAAGATACACCAAACAAGTAGGTAAGCAGGCAAAAGGTTTTGTGTAGAACTACCCTAAAGACCACAGGACTAGCAATACAGATCTTGAAAACAAAGACTGAGCATGCACACTTTTGAAATCAAATTATAGAGCCCCTGATAATCCTTGACCTCACCATCCTTCGCCCAACCTTCCAGTGCCTTACAAAAAGAATTAACACAATCTACCAGGTTTGTTGGGGCAGCTACTGACTGTCCCTGAACCTTTGCCTATATGTTTCTGTGGCCAAACTTCATTTTCTGAAAAGGACTTCTATCTTGGGGGATACCTCATTCTATTCTCTTTCCCTAGGGCCAGTAGTGTGGCAAATGCTCCACAGACTAGCCCCCCCAGTCCTCCTCAGGAACCTTGTGTATCTGTACGGCAATCTCATAACCCTCAAACAACTTATCAATGTCATCTCCCACAACAAAGTCCGGCACCAGACCTTTAGGAATGTAGACCCTATTTTCTCCAGAGGGCACTGAAGAAATGTTGTCACCATCACTGCCAAACTCTGCTTGTCTCGCCTTGATGGGGTATCAATAGGGGGTTTACCCAGAAAAAGTCACTGGGACCTGGGTCATAGTAGTACTGAGAGAGAAGGGGTCCCAGTGAAAGATTGCTAATTACCACAAATTATGAAAAAATAGTTCTGTCTGGCCTTGATGGCCTGCTCCTTATGTGTCCTCTTGTGAGCCAAATACTCGAAAGCAATTCTATACTCCATAGCCAGATTTATTCCATTGCCAGTTTCTTTTGCTCTGTGTCCATGACTAGTTTCATTTGTTGTGCCTCCAGGGCCAGCTTCTTTTGCTCTGCCTCCATGGCTAGCTTGTGTTTTTCCACTTTGAGCCTAACCATTTACAGCTTATAGTCCCTCAATGCCTTCTTCTCCATCAGCTCCTCTGGGGATAGGTTGGGGAAGGAAACACTGCTCCCTGCAAGTGAAGGGATTTCTAATCCTGGGAGTATGTTACCCCCCCCCCCCGGCCCTTCTGAACGGGTTGCAGATCAAGGCCCTCGTGTGGGTCATGCTCTGACCCTTCCTCATTCTGCTGGTCATCTGCTGTGGTTTGGAATTGATGTGACTCTGCACATGTCTTTCAAGCTTTGTGAAGTTCCACCATTTTAGTTCTCCTCTTAGCAGGCAGCCTCCACTCCTGACAAACCTCCTTCAGCTGGCCACTGTGTGACTCTACCAGTTCAAACTCCATCTCCGCAGGTGAAGACACAGACACTCAGGTAGAGTAAGAGATGAATTTGAAAAAAAACAAAAAGACCAATCAATGAGAATTTACTCAAATTGGTCTTAGATATGGGATGGCAGTGTACCCCAAATTGTTGTATGGCACTGCACAAACACAAGTCCTATACTCAACGCTAATCACTAATGCTAGAAATAGTTTCTTTGGTTGACTCGGGAGTGAGCCCTGGCCAAGTAGCAACCACAATCCCAGTCAGGGTAAGGTACAAGCAAACCCCAAATTAACCTGTGCTCACCCTCTGGTAGCTTTGCAAAAAGAAGTCAGGCTTAGCTTGAAGGCAATGTGTAAAGTATTTGTGCAAATCTTTAAACAGTAAAATCTGTGAAAACACTACACAAAAAGATCCCACACCAGTTTTAGAAAAACAGGGTATATATTAATAAATACAATAATACCAATATGACAAAAATCCAATGAGGGAAACCGGATATATTGAATTTTAAAGTTTTAGGATAAAATAGTGCCAAAAAGGACAAAGCGACAACAAGGGACATCTGGTCGCACCGGACGGGGACAAAGTCACAAGTTCAAGCTGACTGCAATGCAGCACAGGCCGGCTACAGGGACCAGATGAGGCCTGCTGAACAAAGTATCTTAAATCCTGGTTGTGGAGCGTTGCGTGGATCTGAGGTATGGAAGCAATGCTTTGATTCCGAGATGCAGCGAGGCAGCTGTGCAAGGTCCTGTTGCATAGACCTGGAAGATCCCATTGACGGGGCTAGTGTTGTGAAGTCTGGGCATCAAAGAGTAGGCCAGCCAACTAGACCTTGGAGTCAATCTGGGTTCTGGGGTCAAGAAAAGCAGGTCCAGTCCCTCTCACCCAGGCAAGAGGGCAGCAGGTGGCAGGTCAGCACCAGCTGACCAAAAGTCCAGAAGAGTAGCAACCCAGCAGTGTGGCCGCCCTGTCAGCATCACAGCAGACCTTCTTCCTAACAGAGTATTCACTGGTCTAGAAGTGTACTAAGGTGGTGGTGTCTGAGGTCAGGTACTTATACTGGGGGAGACTTCAAATACAAGACTTTGAAGTGCACAGATGTCCTGCCTGCCCGCCCTGCCTCCAGACTAACCACAGGGGGTAGGCAGGCATTTGTGTGGGGACAGGACACAGCCTATTCAGGTGTAAATGAAGCTGGGCCCAGCTCTTCCCCTCCATCCTGTCAGGATAGTCCACTCAGTCACACCCAAGCTCCCATTGTGTGTGGCTGTCTAGGTGGAATATACAGAGCCCAACTACCAACTACACCCAAAAATGTGACTAGAGACAGGCTGCAGGCACGAAATCGGTAAGACAAGAAAATGCCCACTTTCGAAAAGTGCCATTTTCATAATTGTAATTTAAAAATCCAACGTCATCACAAATTAGGGTCAACAGAGACACCAAACAGGAGTCATGTCTTCCCATTGCGAAATAATGCTTATAAAATGTAATAAGGTCATTCCAATGTTATCCTATGAGAGATATAGGCCTAGCAATAGTGAAAACAAATTTAGGAGTTTTTCACTACCAGGACATATAAAACTTGAATGTATATGACAGGCATTTTCAATACATTGCACTCTGCCCTCTGTGCTGTCCAGAACCTACCCTAGGGTTGACTTACATGTATTAAAAAGGAAGGGTTGGGCCTAGCAATATGCTTATCTTGCCAAAATAACAGTTTCAACTGCACACACAGGCTCTGAAATGTCAGGCCTGAGACATGTTTAAAGGGCTACTTAAGTGGGTGACACAATCAGTACTGCAGCCGCACTAGTAGCATTTAATTTACAGGCCCTTTGGCATAGGTAGAGCACATTACTAGAGGCTTGTAAATAAATTGAATATGCAAATTGGGGCTGAGTGAGTGTTGCCACTTTTTCGGAGAAGAGCCCTTTAGCACTGGTTAGCAGTGGTAAAGTGCACAGAATCCTAAGGCCTGCAAAAATGAATTCAGAAAAAAGGAAGATGTCTGAAGGCAAAAAGTTAGGGGGAACCACATCAAGGATGCCAGGTCTAACAATAATCTTAATGACTGTTTTTTATGAAGAGTACTAGTCCAGCTGCAGTGTTGGTTTATTGCTGGAATATATCATTTTACTGCTACTCTCCATTTACTGCAGTGCTTTAACCTTTTTTAAAGCAGCGCTCTGCTATGCCTAGGGCTCAGAGTCCTTGTCAGAAGGGGACATTCAAGCAATAATCATAAGGAAGAGGCAAAATATCTGGCATTGTGCCCTGGAATGAGTACCACGTGTTCATGCTTCTACTTCAGCTGCACTGCCTTGTAGACACACTAGTGCACCTGCGATGGGCTCTCCTAGCACTTAAAGTGTAAAAAAATAATAAGTTCAGTGTCCCAAGATTTCTTCCACAGCTGACACTGCTGGATTCCAGTTTGCCAATTAGCAAGGCTGACTTGTTCTGATTCCTTTCACTTCCTGTTTATCACACTCTTGCAGATTCTTTTTCATCCATGGTTTGTTCTTGATCACAGTCTTCCATTTTATTCTTCCTTCTTTACTCCTGTTCTCTCTCCTGCTCTGGGTCAAAGACTGATTATGAAAAATGAGGCCTGGATCACAATAATGAGTGCTAGTGCACAACATCTCCAACCAATAACACAAATGAACCCCTTTATTCCCGCTATTTTTAAAAAACAAGGATGCTTTCCATCACTTGCTCTGAAACACTATGCTTGGGCACAAAGTGCCATTTCAATAATAAGAACGCTCAGTTCCAATATTGGATCTTGTGACCGAAATTCATCAGGCCCAGGAACCCCACTGTTATGTTATCCACTGTTTCAGCCTACAAAGGATCAAGAACTAAACTAACCTAAATGTATATAAACCTCTAGTCTCCAGGCGCCTTAAGAGAAAGTTACCTTTACCCACTCCATGCCTGAGTCCTCTACAGAGACCCCCAGCTGGCAGAAAAAGGAGCATGTCCAGGAATCATTTCCTTATGGACGGTTTCTTGCTGAAGAGATTTAGGGCCCGATGTAGGTAAACGCGATTTTCCGATTTCAAAATACCGAGGCGGGCCGAATCGGTATTCTGAAATCGGAAAACGAGATGTAGGAAAAAAATACCGAATGAATACCGATTCGGTCGGCATCGGTAATGAGAATCGGTACGTTCCGATTCTGCTCGGTCCGAATCGGAAAGTACCGAATCGGCCAACAACGATTCGGAAATCACCGAATCGGCTACCACCGATTCGGATATTCCCGATTCGGCGAATACCGAATCGGTAAAAGCCGAATCGGTAAAATCCGATTCGGCAATCATAGACCCATGGCGAAAAAGCCCATAGGAATGCATTGAATGAACCGATTCGGCCTTTACCGAATCGGATAATACCGAATCGGATTTTACCGAATCGGATATTACCGAATCGGTAAAAGCAGAATCGGCAATAGGCGATTCAGCCAATGAGGTGGCTCCCCCTCCCCCACCCAAACAGGGAGTGGCAACCCTGGCAGGTGCAGCTAATTAAGAAGTTTCTGGAAGTTTCTAGAAAGCCTGCCTGAGCCCAACACACACAGTTAGCAGCAGTGGGAGAAGGAGGTTGCAAACTGAACAGGAGAAAATGGCAGATCAGGCAGGAAGCCAGAAGTCCTCCCAAAAGAGGAAGCCCAAGTTCACCACCACCGAACTTCAGGTGCTGGTTGAGGAGGTGGTGAGGGTGCACCGCCAGCTGTTTGGCAAGCTGTCCCTCAACGTGCCAGACAGCACCAAGAGGAGAATGTGGGCTGACATCGCCCAGAAGGTCAATGCTGCTGGTGTCACCCCCAGGTCCATTGAGGAACTGAAGAAAAGGTTTTACGACCTCCGCAGCCTCACGAAGAGGAAGCTGGCTGACATTCAAAGGCAGGCTGGACTCACCGGAGGAGGCAACAACCCGGCGCCACCCCTCACCGAGCTGGAGGAAATTGTCTCCAGCACCATCGAGAGGGAGAGCATCGTAGGAATCGGGACCCTGGACAGCTCTGCGAGAGCCACAGCTACAGGTAAGAAGCATGCGCATCATGACACACCCTACCAGACACCTCCCCATTAGACACAATGCATAGGCAAACACCAGCACTGTACTGTCACCAACATACAAGAGACAAGCATCATGGTACATGTAGTCAGCAGAAGTCAGCCAAATATGTCAGTGCAGAATCACAAGACAGGAAACAGTGTGACACGGTGTAAGGAGATGCAAGGACATGTGGAATGCCATAATTGTACTGACTGTAATACATCGGCACTCAGTTTACAAATGCTTCTTTGTACCTAGGGGCACCATCAGGCGGCACAACTGTGACAGCAGAGGGAGCAGCAACGACCAACACTGCAGTCGCAGGGCCGAGCACCAGCCAGGCTGGCCAGGAGGAGGAGGAGGATGAGGAAGGAGACACCCCAGGGCTAGGAATGGAGGGAGTCCTGGTCATTGACTTCCAAGCAGTGCACTCCCCAGTACTGCCCAGCACACCCCCCTTGCAATTCTCACCAGACAACTCCCCTACAAGGCAGACCATTCCGCCTACACCAGCTCCTGCCACAATCGTGGCCTTGCCACCTGTCCAACCAGTCCTGGGAGCAGGGGCTCAGGGACCGGCCAGCACCACACCCCCACCAGTGGCACCCCAGCCCACTCAGCAGGCCGGAAGCAGCAGTGCCCGACGCCGTGCCACCACCACCACCACTGCTGCACCAGCACGGGAGGGCAGTGTGTTCCTGGGCCTGGAGGGACAGATGGTTAAAATCCAGCGCCAACAGGCCAGATCCACCATGGCCTGCCAACGCCAGCTCCTGCAGCACAACATGCAGATGGGGGAGTTGGTGAAGGGTTTCCAGGCTGTTGTGGACAGCAACAAGGAGGTGGCAGCAGGGTTAGGCAGGCTGACCACTGCCATCACCCAATCATCTGCCAGACAGGAGGAGCATGAGGTTGCGCGCAGGAGGGATGCCCGGGTGCTCAACCGGGCCATGGCCCGCCTTGCAGCGGCGACCGCACAACTGTGCCATCGCAGCTCCAATCAAGAATCTGTGCTCAGTCAGCATACAGCTGAGCTGACTAGGGGGATGGCCAGGATCACCACGGCCATGGAGGCCATGATAATATCAAACACCGCCTCCAATCCTGCCCTGGACCTGGGTGATGCTGGAGACAGCAGCAGCCGCAGCAGCCCGGCCAGCGCTGCATCAGAGCCACGGAGGAGCACCAGGCGATCCGCTGATGCTGCTGGGCATTCGGAGGGGGCCGAGGGACACCCCAGTGGGTCTGGCAAGCGGGCCAAAAAATAGCCTGGCAAGGGGGGATGAGCAAACCAGAACCCTGGACTTTATTTGAGTTTACAATCTCCATTTTTTGATGCACATCAGTGCTGTAACTGTGGTGCATCACTATTTAAAAAAAAAATTTCCAAGCAACATTTAGCTGTCTTTGCATCTGTACTCAGTCAGAAATAGTTCTCAGTGATCTCCTCACGTCTGTATCTGCCATCACTTGGCGTACACACCCCAGCTGGCTGTGTCAGTGGCACAGCTTCGTCGTCGTCATAGTCCTCGTAGTCAGACAACTCCACCTCAGTGCCCTTCTTGACCGCAAGGTTGTGTAACATTGCACATACAGCTATGATCTTGCAGCAGGTGATGGGGGTATACTGCCTTGCACCTCCACTCTTGTGCAGGCATCTGAATCTACTTTTCCAGATGCCAAAGGTCCGTTCAACAACATTCCTGGTGCGTATGTGGGCCCGGTTATACCTCCTTTGGCTGGGTGTGGAGGGGTTGAGGTAGGGGGTGAGTATGAATGAGCGGAGGGCATATGCACTGTCGCCTGGAAGAGAAAGGGGTCACATTAGACACATGCATACATGTATTACACCTACCTACTATGTGTTATGGGGGTCTGATGATGTGGCTCACCTAGGAGGTATCCTTCTCCAAAATTGCCAGCCATCAGCCGTGCATATATGCCGCTCTGTTGGAATATATAGGAGTCATGGGTACTTCCTGGAAATTTTGCTACCAGGTCTGTGATGGTGCACTTGGCATTGCAGATCACCTGCACGTTGATGGTGTGTGTAGATTTCCGATTGCGGTATATGTATTCGGTGTCCGCTGGTGGGCAAATCGGAATATGCGTGCCATCTATGCAACCGATGATTTGGGGAAATTGTGCCATCTGGTAGAAGTCAGCTTTGGTTTGTAGCAGTTCTGCGTGGGTTGCAGGGAATGAGATGTATTGGTCCATCCTGTCTATCATGGCGTCAAGGAATATGTTGAAGAACCTTGACAGGCTGCTCTGGCTCACCCCTCCTGCTGCTGCTACTCCACTTTGATAGCTGCCAGACGCTACCAGGTGTAGGCTGCATAGCACCTGGACGTGCGCAGGGATGGCGTGTGCCCTTGGGGTGTGGTGGTCCAAGTATGGCTTAAGGTCCCTGATGAGCTCAAGTATGGTGTCAGAGTCCAGCCTGTATCTCTGTAGGATCTCAGCCTCAGTGAGCATGAACAGGGTTATCCTCTGTCTGTAGACCTGTTCATTTCTTAGCCATTCCCTCTGTCCTTCCTGCTGTAGCCGTAGCCGCCTCGCAATGACATAGAAAGCTGCCATCCTGCAAGTTGCAATGCATTTTGGGACTGTTTATATGGGTTGGAGTTGGTTACCACCTGATTGCAATCCATGGTAAATACCGAGTGAATTCTACCGATTTTGAGCCGATTTCGGTGTTTCTGTGCCTCCCTACATCTCCCCAACTGTCGGAATCGGGGAATTTCCCGATCGGAGATTCATACGAATCGGCATGTTTTCCGATTCGGCTCATGTCCGATTCGGTATTTTTTCCGATTCGGTACATGGACCGAATCGGTGATTTTCCGAATCGGTGTCACTAACGAATCGGTTCTTGCACCGAATCGGTGATTTTCCGATTCGGTGTCACTAACGATTCGGTACTTGGACCGATTCGGTGAATTTCCGATTCGGTGTCACTAACGAATCGGTACTTGGACCGATTCGGTGAATTTCCGATTCGGTGTCACTAACGAATCGGTTCTTGGACCGAATCGGTGATTTTCCGATTCGGTGTCACTAACGAATCGGTACATGGACCGATTCGGTCTTTGTAACCGATTCGGTGTTTTTCCGATTCGTTACATATCCGATTTTCGGTATGTACGTATCGGATTCTTTCCCATTCGGTACTCATTCCGAATCGGTTTTCTATCCGATTCGTTCTGTTTTTGGTTCCCTACATCTCGATGGCTGTTTACCGATCGGTAAGGGCCAAAAATCGGTATTTTCGGCCGATACCGATCGGTAAAGCCCTACCTACATCGGGCCCAAAGTGAGCAACAAATGATGAACCAGAGTAATTAGTATTGCCTGAGTATAATTCAAGCATTCAATGTGAGGATTTATTCAAGGATGAGAGAAGGATGAGCATAGTGAGTGGCATTGAGTTGCAGCTGAAGTTGTGTTGTGTGTCGATTTCAATTCCTTATGAATTTCCCGATGTATGCCCTTATATAGGTACAATTCACATTGCCCTTATTTAGGCATAGAAATCCAGCCCTTATTTAGACATTGCTCATGCTAACCAAATACAGGCATGGCCACCTACATCTGTTCATCTACGTCACAACGAGTTCTTGGAAAAACAGACTCTTAAGCCTTTAGGACGTCCCCTTGCTTGGATAATGATTTCTCCAAGAACTCATTTATTATGCATGAACATCTATTCCTTAGGGGTTCATTCATGATGTTCTTATGCCCTACTTTTACATCAATACTGGCATTCCTAAACACCTTCAGGGTATAAATATGCCTTAACTTGCCATAGCAAACCACGATCAGTCCACAGTTCGACTGCCTCCTTGCACAAGTTGGCTCGCCACGGCAAGTTCGGAAGGAAGTCCAGTCCCCAACTGATGCATTGACACTAAGAATCCAGCACCAGTGTTTCTGACTCCCCAGGCGGGGTGTTAGAGATCAAGACCCAGGAAAGTGATTCCAACCTCTCTCATTCTAAGGTATGGAGCAGACTAGAACCTAGAGGGACTCTTGGCAACTATAGGTAAACTAAACTATAGCTAAACTAAACTATAGCTGAACAGCACCTACTCCTCCCCTCGTACTACACTTAGGTTAGGTACACTGGGGTAGGATTATTTTAGAAGCACCAGATGAGCATTTTAGCCTGTGTTATTTATGTATGTTTTTTATGAATATATGTCATAGCTACAGACCATGCTATTGCAGCATTATTTAATCCTACTGCTAACGCTGTACGTATTATACTTCGCATTCTGTTTTACGATTGTAGCAGTTCATATCTCTTGCATGAGAAATAAGTCTGTTCAATAAACCCTTTTTATTGAATTGCCCATCTATCTATTTTTGTGTAACTCTGTAGAAACGAAGCATGCACAATTGACTGAGTGAAACGGTTATCTATTGTTTCCATGATTTTGAGATTGTTCCAACTCTAAGGGAAACAAAGTTGTCATGTTTATGCGGTTGTCAGAAACGAATCCCTTCTTGTTCATTCGAGAAGTTTCTAGTGACCTCTGAGTTAGCTGGCACACAAGTAATTAAGTTTAATGTACTCAATAGAGACTTATTGACCTCAGTCCTATGTCAAAACGTTACCATATATTATTCCAACGCGCAGAGCCCATAAGGGATATAGGAACTACACTACAGTTGGGGAATGACAGCTAAATTGTGGCACTATTGAGAAAGTAAGAGACACCCATTTTTCAGGTCTGCAGTCATTTTCTGGGACTTTGCATCAGTCTTATTTACAGGAGATGCATAACTGAAGTTGTATACAATCTCTGCGTGGATGTATTTCTTGTGCACTCTCACCAGACATGTGCATTCACACCTTTCCAAACTGTTGAAAACCTGTAAATCACTCTGTCTATGTTCAGCCATCCAATACAGACTCTATACTTTTCCAGTCAAATGTAGACATTTTGTGGGTAGATCTCACTAGTGGCAAGACTCTTTCCTTTTGTAATCACTTCCTTTAAACCATCTACTTTGAATCAGACTTTTTGGGATTCAAGAAAACATTTAAGATATCTCTTCCTACACGTTTTGGCTCACACCCCCCTAAGTAAAGAGCTGTTGATAACATTAGTCACTGTTCTCCTGCAACTCTTACAGCACAGTGCTTTGAAGCTGCTACTGGTCAACAGCAGTGCAGTACACAGTCAAAAAATTAATTAAATTGTGAAATAAAGCCTTTCATGGGAGCTCCAGGATTACTTGTTTTTGGTTGCCATTCAGCAAGTTGCTATTTAGACCACAATGACTTCAGATTAAGGTAAAGTTTGTTAAATAGGCTATCCGATTAATTATGTCACAATACAACTGAAATGCCAAGCAGCCGTCATCAAATAAAAGACTATTCTGTGGGATCTGTTTTTCCCTAAATTGTAGTGTTTAACATATGAGAAATCAAGCTCACTCTAAGGTAAGGCAGCCCTGTACCTTTCTCTCATTTTGGATGTGGCACCGTCATCATTACTATTGCTGTTGTTACCAGCTGTGATAAAGAATTGTGGGCTTTTCACTGAATGACTGAGACTTTACCAGCCACACTGAATGTGATGTACCTAATAAAGAACAACCTAACTGTCCCAGAGTAAATAACATACTAAGGGGCATATTATCAAGAACTGCGATATAATTTTCGCCGCTTCAGCGGCAGGAAACTGCCACTAAAGCTGCGATAATGGGCTTGATAATATGCTCTTGTGAATTCCCATAGCAGCCCAGGTTAACACCAGAATCTGGGCTGCTAAGGGGAATTCACAAGAGCATATTGTCAAGCCCATTATCGCCGCTTTAGCGGCAGTTTCCTGCCGCTAAAGGGGCGATAATTTTATCCCCGTTCTTGTTAATATGCCCCCAAGTTACTACTCATGTCACGCGAATAGGCTCTGGGAAGGCCGAGTTTACTGTTGTAGAATTGTGAGAGAATCCTCAAATGCATTCTGTAGTACAATGTTTCTTCTTGCTTGTCTCTCATTGGTGCATACCCTGGGAACCATCAATACA
Organism: Lissotriton vulgaris; assembly: GCF_964263255.1. NCBI lineage: Eukaryota > Metazoa > Chordata > Amphibia > Caudata > Salamandridae > Lissotriton > Lissotriton vulgaris. Next base: position 72,411,191 of record NC_141686.1, read on the forward strand.
CGTAATAAATTAATAAAATCCTATGTCTAAAGTCCTATAAAAGGACCTACGTTTCCTCTGTTTGTAGCTCATCTTTCCCCTTTCTTAGAAGACAAATATATATACGATTTTCTATAGAACGTTACTGAGTTCTTGTTTTGGATGATTTATATGCTAGATGCTTAATGGATTGATGATACGGCTCATGTATTTATGTACCCATATTGTTAGAGTAAACTTTAGTGCTTTTGTCCCATTTTCATAGAGAATATTTACAACTATTTTTAAATGTACAGATTAAATTAATTCGAGACGCATTCATTGGGGAGCACACAACTCCGAAAGGGACTGCACTGCTGCTGGTCCAAGCCATTGGAGAGCATTGGGGAAGTGAATGAGACACAGATTTGCAGTCCAACAGATCTTTTTAGGTGTTTTTTAGAGATGCAGGACTGAGTAAAAAATACTGTTTTTCCTATTTCCAGGATTTCCCTTTCATGGTAGACTAATTGAGAAAGATATTCCCAGTTAAATAAATGAGCCCCGGTGCAACTGAACTCTCCGTTGTCTATAGTAATGGGGCAGTGAGCATGATCAGGTCTACAGAGGACACTAGATAGTTCTGTTGCATCTTGCTATTCAATGTTTAACTCCCTGAGATCTGCCATATGAGTCATTTCATTAGATACACAGATGTATCCAATGCTGTTGAGGACTATTAACTGTTACTTTCATTATTAGGTTGAGCAGCAACGTACCACTGCTATATTTATACATAAATAGTTTAAGTAAACATGGTAATACCCTCAGGAATACCCTTGTTAATAAAATTGCTATTGATGAATCAATATCCGTTCAGGATGCCCCAACTGTGTCTGCTGTTTAATGAATTACCATGCTTTCTGAATATGCATTCACTAGTGGTGGGGCGTTTGGAGGGGGTTTCGAAAGCCAGCAGATAGGAAGGGCACCAACCCACCGATTAAGCTGCTTCACAGGAACCACCACCGACCTCCATGATCAGCCAGCTCTTAGGGGCTGGACATCGGGAACAGATAACCGATATCCTTAGCCGGCTAGTGGTCCCACAAAGATCGATGCTTTGAGATGACTGCTGTGCATGGAAGCTCTCTTGCCTCGCAACGTGGGCTCCGCTGAGGCCTGGTTCCTGCCATGATGCTGCCGGCTCGGGAGTTGTACCTATTGGGGTCATGTGTCGCTATGAAGCGGCTGGGCCCATTTAACAGCACCTGCTGGTGCCTCTTGGTCATCATGTGCCGAGGGCCAGGGGCGTATCTCATGGGCCGCCCGCTCAGACTGGTCATCAGAGGTAGGAGGAGCTGTCAGCTTTGTGCGATGACCGGGGCGGTTGAGTCCTTTCACCACTGTTGCAGGCGGCCATTAGTTGGGGGCACTGTTTCACCCGCTCCGTTGCCTGGGATAGTGGGTCTGCTGGGTATTGTATCAGAAGATAGAGAGATAGAGTGCACACCGGTGGTTGTGTAAGCGTAGTCACAAGGTAGCAGTTTCATAGCTGGTGTGGGTATGTTCGTGCGGTGATTTATGGGATTTGTATTTCTGAAGGTTGAAGATTTGAATGGGTGGCTGGAAGTGATTGGTTAATCATTAGGCTGTGGTTATGTTGCACGAGTTGCAAAGGGTAGGGACACATAGCAGGTGTGAAGGGAATAAATTCACAGAAGTAACGGCGAGTGTTAGCAGTCAAGTGCACTGAACTGGAGGATGCAGGCACAAGTTTAGGTGGTCTTGGTTGTGGGTACGGTAGGATTCAAGGCAGTTTGGAGCATTAGTTGATGGGGAATTTTTATGGGTGTGATCTCGTATGGGAACACGGAGGCAATACGTTTTAAGTTAGAAAACTTTGGGAAAATCTGCTTCGGACACATTTTAGGGCATTTAAGCACTTTTTAGTGGAATAGCACTGTTCATTGGATGGCTGTAAAACGTGGCAGGAGTTTTCATACTATGCAATGAGTGTAAAATGAAGTTGGTTGTATACAGGTCTGGAAAGTAAACCTAAATGGCATTTTTTAGACTTTGTAGTGAACCCCTGAAGAAGGGCTATGGAAGCCGAAATGCATTGGGTAAAACATGATTAACTGCCAAGGATGAATTATGTATTCCTACGTGCCCTAGAAAAAGGCCTGGATAGGCATATCTGTCGCATTAGAAATAATGGAAAACATAAGCATCTTACATGTAAATTGACAAAGAAAAGAGTAAAATAACTTTGGAGTACATGGCATAAAGATTATTAAATAAGGACAAGTTTTCAGTATTTTTTTGAGCAGTCACTAATTAAGCAGTGCGCCAGGCAAGGAGCGCCACGTCGCTCCAACCCTGCTGGGGCTTGTGTCAGCCGGACCTGGCTTAGGAATCATTGAATGACTACATGGATTCTGCCTCCTCCCATGCTGAAGTTTGGCCCGCTGAAGGTATTCCTGCCTACTCTCTCCCACTGGGGCTGCTTGAACAGTGTCCCTGCTGGGGGATTCAGTATGTTGGGATAGTGGAGTGGATGACTGAGGGTGCTCATGGGGTTCTTGTGGGTTTGTTGTGTGATACCTATACTTATTAACTGGCACTGCAACCTTTACCATGGAATTGTGTTGCATTGCTGGACAAGCACCCCCTAGAACATTGGGAGGGTGTCTAGAGAGAACATTGTTACACAGATCCTCTGGGCCTGGTGGCCCCTTTTTCTTTTGTCTCTCCCACTCTCCTCTTGGGGTCTGCACTCTTGCTGCTGTTTTATATTTGACAGGCTTCCCTGCTGAATGTATTCAGAAGTATCCTCTGCAATGGATCATTGACGATGTTAAATACATGGGAGTTCAAGCCATGCCAATGAGGGATGTAGCTGAACTCATCACGCGTAACTATTGCACAGCATTGGGATCGTTTAAAAATTGCATAGAACACTGAGTGCTCTTACTGCACAAATACGGCGAGATGCATTTCGCTAACTAGGCTGGTATTGCTACCACACTTTCTTTATTTGTTTACTCTCCAGTCTGCGTCTTCTTTGAATGTTTCCAATTGCAACAGCTGCTTATTAGAATCGCCTGGGGTAGCCAGAAACCTAGAATAAGCTAGAGAAGTTTCACCAGGCCAATGAAAGAGTCCGGGTGCCTTATTTGTTCTTATATTATTTAGTAGCACGGTCACTCCTTTTGAAATTCTGGCATATGGCTTCGCCACTACTCTTCAAGGTTTGCAGGCAACCGCGTGTCTGGTCGATCGATGTAAATGCGATTGATATAACCTGTTGTGCACGGTGGGAACTGGTATAGGATAACGCAACGCACACACTTCCGGCATTTAGCCACTTCTTTAACACCAATCTGTAGGGTTCTCCCCTTTCTCTACATCATCATCTCAGGATTCTTTTTGCTCTGCCCTCTCTCTTTTTCGCGCCAGGATACTATTTTCTTAGTAATTGAGCGCGCTACAAAAGCTTTTATAATAATAATAATAATAATTTACTTATTGCCGAGAGTATGTGGCCTAACGGCTCGGGAGGTCGACCTTAAATCTGGCGAACCGCTTTCGAATCTCGGCAACGACGCTCTACATCCTTTGATTCTGGGCAAATCACTTATCTCCCCGAGCCTAACAAAAACGAATGTGTCCATCTCTAACGAAACTGGTGTTCATGTAAAGCGCTCTGATACATTAAGCCTTCGGGTCAAGTTTGCTCTGTATGAAACTCCAGGGGGAACAAAACACTGCCGTCTCTTACTATGGAGCAATACATAGCTAAAACATGTAAGGTGATGGGCATAGTGCACGTGTGAGACCTATTTGAGGGTGGAATATTCCTTTGTCTGCGGGATGACAAACCCAAGGGAGGTACTGCAGATTGGTCCATTTGAACCTATCATAGGCTGCGTTTGGCAGCCAAAGCTTAATGCAGTTAATAAACGCTTCATTCATCAGGCTTGTACGGAGCTAATGCGAAATTGCACGAATGCCTTTGACATACTGAGCAGAATCCTTGAAACCTCCGACCTCCCCTCGTGCGGGCGTGCCTTTCTGGATGGCCTGCCTAAAACCACTAGCCCTTTGCATTCAAGGCTTTTATACTTGCACAGAGACGGGTGGCCATGGTGTCGATGCAGAGGAAGCACCTACAATGGATACAGGACTTGACAGACTGCAATGACCATGTTGAAAGTTACACTTCAGGGGCCTCATTTATGAAGGACTTGCGCCACTGGTGCGTCACTTTTTCCCATTTTAAAAGTGACGCACCGGCGGCGCAAGAACTTCATAAATAAGGCCCCAGATGTGCACCCTAAGGCTCACCCTGAGGACTTCTGGGGACCGTTCAGGTTATCTGATTCTACTGATCGTTCATGCTGGAGTACTTATGATAGTCTCGGAGGATTATTTATAAGCATGTTTGTTATTCACCATCTTTTCACTGAAAATGGGAATATGACGGAACTATGCTATAGATTGTATATCCGGATTCATGAACACCTCTGCTCTTGTATGTGACGTCACTTGCGATTTGTGTTGTATTTTGGATTATCATATAAGAATAATAAATACATTTATGGTTAAAAAAAGAAGACATGTGACCCTCAAATAGCACCCCCCGCCCTCCCCCAGTATGGCTGGGACCTCATAATATGGTGCACATATGAAGGGCACTGTTCAAAGATCTATCGCATCTCAGCGACCAATGATGGTTTTTATTGTTTAGACTACGGCCTCAGAGGCGCAACTAGAGGCAAATTTTGGTGGTGGTGGGGGACGGGAGGGTGGGGGGGGAGGCTAAGAAAAAAGTCAGGGGGGAGGGAATTCTTCCAGCAGTAGGCAGAGTGGAGCTGCAGGGGCTCTAAGAAGGGGTGAAAAACAACAAAGCCTCGTTAGCAAGTAAATGATCTTATAAAGACCCGTGAGGTACTTGGGTGTGTCTGTGTGTGTGCCCAGAAAGCTGTTTCAGCCTAGGTTGCCACAGACGAGGGGGGGGGGGGGGGAGGGGGAGGGAGCTGAAGCCCTTTGAGCCCAAAGGGCGTTGTCCTGTACAGACTCATGACAATTTAGAGATAAAGGGTGGGGTATTTCTCACATGTGGTAAATATGATAACACCAGCTTGAGGTCTTTACTACGAGTAGTAAACTTCTATCATTTCAAGTTTTCTTTTTTACTTGAAACTGAGGTATAACATGCAGAATCGGTTTTAACCACCCTCAATTTGGCATGAGTGCCTTTTTTCCAGGCTTTCCTCCTCAATAAATGTTGGCAGGTTTGACCACCATGATATATCAGGGAAAACTGAAAAGGTGTAATAATCATCACACAACTCATAACTCTGATTCCTGTGTCCCAGGGACCAGAATTTAGCCCTCAGCTTGGAATAGTGGCATAAACTGGCAATTATTCTCAGCAGAAAGAATGAGATTAATGTCATAATAGCTCTCAGGTACGTTGAACTATAACTAATCGACACACACGCAGAATTTGCTACCTTGGGGCCAGATGTATCAATGGGTTTACCGTTTGCAAACTGACTGACTCGCAGAATTGGCTTGTTTGCGAACGGTAAAAAGCTTTTTGGGATGTACCAACCCAAAAGGCATTTGCAAAATAGGTGATCACAATTTTTGTGATGACCTTTTTTGCGAATGCAATTAGGGAATCGCAATTGGAGATTCCCTAAATGCAATGAAAGAAGCATTCACAGAATGGGACTTTGCATTAGGGAATCACAAATTACCACCAACTTCAAATTATTGACAATGTGCAAATCTTTAGAAAATGCACACATTTGCATTTTTCTAAGTGCCGTGTGGTGCATGTGCACACTTACCTTTTTGGGGGGTGCATCAACAGGGTCTTATGTCCGCCTGGAAACCTTGCAATTGCATTCACAATTTATGATTACCTATTTGGTAATCGCAAATTGCGAATGCCTTCCCATTCACTCCTATGGTCCTCCTGGCCCTTAGGGATAAATAGGAAGGCATTCCTATGTGAATTGCTAGTAGGAAATGTTAAGGATGTGCAAAAACAAATGCAAATCCTACGTACATTGCATTTTGCGATTCTAAAAAAGTGAATGAGTAAAATGCGCTATTTAAGAACCGCAAAAGCAATTCTTGATACATCTGGCCCTTGGTTTGCTTTGGCAGTGCATGAGGAATTGTGTGATGCAACAGTCTGGATTTCTGTTGTGAGAGAAAAAATATTTTATTATTTCAAGCTTGATTCTTTGAGGTGTCAAATCACCACCATCAACAAAACCACTTTTTCCTTAATGAATGTATCGTTTTTGTTTTCCTCTCTTTTACTGCGATGTTTTACATTGTGCGCCAGGTGTCATACACATAATTCGCATTGTCAACACAATCATCCAAAGCAATAAACACAGAATGGTTAACTTTCCCTTTTCATACAAAGGAATATAACCTGAGCTGCTTTGAATATATAATTTGACAAGTATTGCTAGATTATCAGTAGTATTCACAAGTGCAGATGCGGAAATACAAGGAACCAGCATGGTTCGGCCCATCAGATTTCATGTGGAGACAAGCCTGTAGTCTATTTAGGTGTACTTATACTTACTAGCACCAAGGGATGGTCATCTGGCAAGTTCAATGTTGTCAATGTGCACACCCATGCTAGCTTTGCTTTGAGGGTGCTATAGGCCCCTCCACAATTCCTGATGTTTCTTAGCGATACCTTCCTTGCAATGAAAAACAATTGTCATGATTCATTCTTAAAATTAGCTCCCCTATCTGATTGTAAAGATTTTGGCAAACTGAATCTACGTATCCATACACTTGACAAGTGCTTGGATACAGAGAGATTATCACATCTCTCGGTTGGGAGGGCCCCAACACCCCTGCAAAATAAACATTTACAAAACTGTGCTTTAGCCCATTGCATGCTTTATTTCATTCAACAATGTTTAACTTTAACCTTGTGAAATGACCTAGGACTTCTTCAGGGCATAACAGTAAGATAAGATCAAGGCTTAATCTTATCTTACTGTTAAGCCCTGAAGAAGACCTGTAAATGGACGAAACGTGTCGGCTGTCCGTTGTGTTGAACGCTGTGTTTGTTCTGGAATAAAAATAAAGAAAAAAGAAACACTGAAGACTTCTTTATTTTCTGGTTATCGATGATTGCATTGCTTTTTGCTGATAGAATTTTGTGTGGTGCACCTTTGCTTTGTTTAAAAATGGTTATGTTCCCGGTGGGGAACTAGAACTGTGGCGGTCGGTACCGAACAGTGTGCACACAGCTCCCACCTGAAATAGTAGATAGATCAGTAATAGAGTAAAAAGATAGGGTTAGGTGCTGCTAGATAAGAGGTTCCACTGCCAGTGCTTTTCTCTTTGTTGAAACAATAAAGTACCACCTTTACAATAAAGCTTAAGATGGAACAGTAGAGTAATACAACGTACATCATCAAAAGATATTATAGAAAGGAACTATCTAATACAGAGATAATGAGGAAAAAGAGTAAAGAAACCATCTTATGGATGAAAAATGAGTAAGAAGAGTAAAGGGTATATATTAAAACAGGAGATAATGGAATAACATCTTTAAAAATAAGGATTAAGAGGAAAAAAAATAGGGAGAAGAGAAAAGAAAACAAGATGAGAAAATGAGAGGAGAGAGAAAAAGGAAGGGGGTAAGATGAGATAAATAATCAAGGTATGAAAGGGTGGGAAGATAGGAAAGTAATAAAGGGAATCCAGAATAAGTCAGATTTGATTTTCTGAGATAACGTTGATGATGAGACGGTAGAGATTCTATGTTCATTGCAAATAAGGTTCAACCACATTAACGTACCGACTTTAGAATTATCTTTCCAACAAGTTAAAATAACTTTAAATGCAAGGGAAATGAATAGGTCAAACAGTTTCAACTTTGGTGAGGTGTCGGAAAAATCATCGGACATGGATCCAAGAAATACATTTTGAATTGATAATGGGATATTACAATTAAATATTTTAGAGGACATATACCAAATGGATTTCCAAAATTTAAGAACATTGGGACAGGAATATATTAAGTGTAACAATGTGCCATCCGAGGAGAGATAAGACCAACAAAGGGGAGAGGAAGTGGGATTAATCTTATGAATATGAGCCGGAGTGCCATCCGCTCTGTTGTAGAGAAAAAATAAAGATTGGATGATGTTAGCAGCTTTTGCGGTAGTAAACATTTTGTGCTATTGTCTATTCCAACTGTTAGAGGAAAGGGATATAGAGAGGTCTTGTTCCAAAGCTAATTCTATAGTGGATTTTGGTCTATTAGATATGGGAGTAGACAAAAGCTTATATATAACAGAAGCTTTGGGAGTAGGGTCGGGGAGAATTGTGTTCAAAGGGGTCAGGGATGTAAATGGAATGTGTCATCAGAACATTTTTTGGATGACAAGAAGACTGTAGGGCAGTGGAGATTTGGGAGTATTGGGGAAAGTAGGATAGAGGTAAATTATAACTATCATGGTATGCAGTGAAGGGTATGACAGAGCTATGGGATACTAGTTGATGAACATAAAAATACCCTTTTCTTTCCAATGTTTGAAGTAGAATGATTTGTGTCAGAATTTAATGAATTTATTATACCAAATAGAAGAGACAAGAGATGCTTGCTGAAAGGTAGCACCATCTGTAAACAGTGAATGTATCAAATGTTGGGAGTATTTTATAATGGGATATTGATAAATGAAAGTACTGTTGGACATAGAGCAGATGTCAGAAAAGGAGATTTCATGTAGTAAGGAGAGCTCAAAAGCAATCCATATAGGTATCTGTGAGTCATGTTCCTGCTTATTTAAAGCATAGAACCGTCTAAGTAAAAAAGCAGTATTGTATCATTTAAAATTTGGAAATCGTTCACCTCCTTCAGTTTTTGGTTTAATTAATTTAGATAAGGCAATGTCGGATGGTTTATTATTCCACAAGAATTTAATGCAGAGAGAGTCAAGTTGTTTAAAATAATAATTGGGGATTTTAAATGGTAACATAGAAATTAAGAAAAGAATGAGAGGAACAGTCATCATTTTGATAGTGTCCAATCTACCCCACCAAGATAGAAAAAGAGAGGACCAAGAATTAAATGAATTTTGAATCTTAAGTTTTAGTGAATTAAAATTGTGTAAAAGAATGTGAGGGATATTAGAGGAAAACCATACTCCCAGGTATTTAATTTTAGAGGGACAACATTTGAAATTGGTGTCAGAAAACATGTATTGATAACGGGTGGAGTTTAAAGGTAAGACCTCAGTTTTGGAAACATTTGGGGGTCTATTAGGATGGCGGACGGATGGTCACTGCTGGACCGGCGGTAGCAACTGCCTGACCAGAGGCGGACATCCACCCATGATCGCAACCCAGAAAACTGACAGTCCCATTAGCATGGTGATGACGACCACAGCTCTGATATTTACCGCCAGCCACTTTTCCGCCGGTAGCAGTCTGCACCCCTGCCTAGTGGGCAGAACTTGACCACCACAATAGTGCCATTGCAGGGCCAGGCTCCGCCGGCATGATTATGAGGCAGGGGGTAGCCAGCCTTTCTGCAGCGTTGGGACCGCCATGGAAAGGCATGCGGAGAATGTCTCTGGGGGCCATTGCGGGCCCCCAATGTGTTGGGAGGTGTGTGGGTGCACATCTCCCTGTACCTGGAGGCAGGCACTGTACAGTGCCTGCCACACAGTGCAGGGACATACAGGACATGCTTCTTTGGACATCGCGGCGGTGCTGCTGGCAGCAGCAACCGACACAATGTTAATTGCCTTGCTTCGACCGCCGCAGTCGGATCTCGACTGCGGAATAATTGGACTGGCAGTTTACCCGCAGTCCTAGTGAGCAGCCTGTTTTTTCACCTGTTTTGCCCCGGGGGGGGCAGAAAATGCCACTAGGCACCAGAGATTGTTTTCATTGCAATGAAAGTGACCCCTTGGGCAAGGGTCACTTCCAGGTGGGGGCCAAATGTAGATTTTTAGAAGTGAGGTACCATTTTTCTCAGAAGACTTTGGGGAATGTGGGGTGGGTGGACATTTGTTGATCCACGCAGATTCCAGAACTTTCCACCACAGAAATGTGAGGAAAAAGTGTTTTCTTGTCAATTTGTTAGGTTTGCAAGGGATTCTGGGTAACAGAACCTGGTAGGAGGCAGTCGAGTCACCCCATCATGAATTCCCCTGGGTGTCTAGTTTTCAAAAATGTATAGGTTTGCTAGGTTTCCCTACATGCCGGCTGAGCTAGGGTACAAAACCTACAGCTGGGCACTCTGTCAAAAAAGGGTCATTTTTAACTGCGAAAATTGAGGTGTGACCACGTTGTGTCTTGTGCCGTTTCCTGTCGCAGGCACAGGGCCAACCCACACAAGTGAGGTACCATTTTTATCGGGAGGCGTAGGGTAATTTAGATTTGTAAAGTAACTGTTATTTCCTGTTGAGTTTTGATGCATTTCTGCCTTCCAAATGTAAGACATTGTGTAAAAAAGAAGTCATTTTGAAAAATGACCAATATTTCTCATGCTAGTATGAGTATTCCCAATTTTGAAAATGTGCAAATATGTACTGTTTCTACACTCTATAATTTGTACCCATTTCAGAAATACATAGGTGTCTTTCATACCGATTTTTCCATGTATACATTTTCGAAGAATAATTGCTCTAAACCCGGTACATAATAAAATCCATTATTGCGTTTATACTCATTTTTACCATTAACTAGAAGGAGGCTGGAAGCTCTAAAAATAGCAAAAATAGGCTATGTCCCAGAAAAATGCCAAAACTGTGTGAAAAATGTTTGTTCTCTGACAAAAGACTGCCATTCCCTAAAAGCTGGGGAGATGGTGATTTCAGCCCCACAAACCCTTTTTTGATACCATTTGCAGGGAAAACCCAAGAGGCCTTCCTTTCCAGCCCGTTATTCCACTTTTTCGGAAAAAACAAAAATGTCACTATATTTTGCTTAATTTCTGGGACCCCTCGAAGGAAATTCACAAACCCTGGGTACCTTTAGAATCCCCATGATGTTTGAAAAAAAGGACGCAAAAATGACGTGCATCCCTTATGTGGTCAAAATGTTACAGGGGCCTAAGAACGCACTGCCCCAAATAGCCAAAAAAAGGCTTAGCACAGGAGGGGAAAAGGCCTAGCAGAGAAGGGGTTAAGAGATTCAACATTATTGCAGTGGGTTTCCTGCAAAAAAGCTATTTGACAGTTTAACTTTGATAAGTGAGAGAGTACCTTCTGACGCTTGACAGGGTGACCCAAACCACGGACGTTCCACAACACGACATTAAGCATATATCACTTTAGAGACAAGGGTACAGGAACAATGATGACACAATCCAAAGACAACAATGAAAGACAAAAGACACCATTTGTCATAATACATAGAAATTACAAAGAATATGAGTGGCTAAAAGGAGAAAGACCATATGGGGTTGTACAGAGAGGAAGAAAAGGAAGAAATTGATAAAAGGAAAAGGAGGAAAAAGGATGAGGTAATAGGGAATACAAGATGATGACACATTGCAAAAATGACAACGAAAACAAAAACACACCATTTGTCAATAATAAATAACACAAAAAAATAGTAAAGAATATGAAGACATAAAGGAGAAAAAAACTGTGGAAATTTGCAAGGGGGAAAAAAAGGAGAAAGAAAAAGAGAAAAAAAAGGATAATAAGAAGGGGAATGTGGGAAAAATGGAAGAGATGATGAAGAAAAAAAACGGATCAAGAACGTATAGCAAGATCTGAAGCAAAGGAAGAGGAAGATGAGAGAGAGGCATGTCAAAACCTAGAAACAAGAACAGCAGCGGAGAGAAGAAAAAAGATATTTATGTCATAAAAACTGTTCGGCCACGTACCCATATTTGGAGAACATATTTAACAAATGAAAACTAGAATTCAGAGGTCAATTATCGCAAACAACAGTATAACAGGTTAGGAAAATTGTGCATTTGTGTCCTCAGGTGTTCTGGTGAAGGATTGCATGAACAGTCTTAACTTAGCCGGGTCAACAAACGAGCGGAAAACACCTTCATAAGTAATCTTTCATAGACAAGGGTGCAAAATGCCATATCGAATATTCAGGAATCTCATTTGAGGGCGAAGTGACAAAAGTTTTTTTTTTTTTGGTGCAAGACGTTTATTGGGTACTGTCAAGGGTACACAGCGCTTTGCTACAACCCGGAGGCCGGCTGCTATTGGTGCAAATCAACAAAAAATAAAAGAGACAATCAAAAGGCAATGTAAGTAGGTCTGTAGAGATGGCACATCAATTCATTGACAGTACATAGATATTAGAAGCAAATCCATTCGTCTCACTTTTGACATTTTGTTGTAAAGAAAGAACTTAGGCATGTGCAATAACCCAGTCACAGAAGGGGGGAACCATATACGGCAGTCGAGTGGCAGACGGACATTCGCATTTCACATGAGGACGGAGAGAGAAAGGGGGAAGCAATAAAGCCATGTAATATATGGAGTAAAGTGCACAATCAAGTCACATGAAACATCTCAGGCCCCTATGGCAGTTCCACATCACCCCGTGGTCAGGTTCCATCAAATTAACATTTCAGCAATGCCACCTTACTCAACATCAGCCAACGGAGAGTCCGTTATCAAGGAACATTGTAATGGGGCCCATATATCCGTGGGCCTCGAGGAGGGTGGCAACAGTTCGGAGTATGTATTCAGTTGTTCTTGACAATATACCATGTCTCTCATCCACTCCTTAAATTTGGGCACCTTTCCCCTCCCTCACCTGCAAGCCACTCTTCGCTTGGCCAACAACAGAGCCATCGCCACATATTTGCGGTGGGCCGCCTGGAGTGGTTCGACATAACCCAGCAGAGCCAAGATCGGGGACGGTTCCACCGTTGTGTTTATCATCTTGGAGAGCGCCTGAAACACCTGCTCTCAGTAGTGGTACACCTGTGCACAGCCCCACGCAAGGTGCAGGAAATCAGCCCCGGGAGCCCCACATCTGTCACAAGTGTCAGTACCCCGCAGCTGGAATCTGTGCAGACGAGCAGGTGTATAATATAATCTATGGATGAATTTGTAATGAATGACCCTGTACCTACTGCTGGAGGAAATGCGTTAGTTTGCTGCATGCAAAATGTCCATTGTTTATCAGTAAGGGGCACGGTCAGTTCCTGATTCCACCTCTCCCTAGCAGGCAACTCAGTGTATTCCACATTAACGCGGACCGACCTGTACAGTGTGGACACAAGTTTGTTGGGGTTCTCGAACTGGAGTATGTGTTGTAGGGGGAGTAGTACAGGAGGCTCGTGTGGGAAATCCGGTGTAATTGCCTGCAGCCCATGTCGAAGTCTCATATAGTAAAAGACCTCTAGTGGCGTCGGATGTATCCCCTCATAGAGGTGATCCTTGGTACGGAAAGTGCCATTTCTGTATAGATCACCCCAAGTGTGCACATGGATTTTCGTCAATAATTTCTGAAAGCCGGCTTCCTGTAATAGTGGCAATTGTGGGTGATATGTCAGGGGCAGGAGGGGGGCTTATATCAGTCGCAGGTCAAGCATCGAGCTAATCCGTTTCCACGCCGTGACCGTGCTGGACACCGTGTTCGGGGTTTTATCTCTGCCCTCCACTAGTGAGTAAATCGCTCCTTCTATCGGTGTGGGGTGCGCTAGCCAGTGTTCAGCTGCCAGCTGAGGCATGTACCTAGGTTGTCGCACCCAGAAATAAGCAAAGTGAGCCTGGGCCGCACGGTAATATAGCTCGAAATCTGGCATCCCAAAACCACCCTGTGAATACGGCCTGGTTAGGACCTCCCACTTAAGCCTGGGTGTCTTTCCCCCCCATACCAGTTTGAGCATTTCTGATCGAAGCAGCTTAAACAAGTATGCACCTGGATGAAAGGGTATATTTAGGAATAAATACAGCAGTTTAGGGAGCACCACCATCTTAACAAGTGAAGCCCTCCCTGCCATAGAGAGGGGAAGAGTTATCCACCGTGAAACATTGCCACTAATCTTATCCATCGCCGTGCCATAATTGGCCCGCATGAGCGCCTCCCAATCCTTCTCTATGTGTATACCCAGGTATTTGAAATCCCCCTCGCACCATGTAAGCGGATAGTCAAGTGGGAATTTGCGCATCGAGGCAGTGAGGGGAAAAATACAGGACTTAGTCCAGAAGTGACAAAAGTTCCTTACATTGAGCATTGGTTGCATTTGAAAGACCTTGAGAGATGAAAATGTTGTGACCAGACGAAACAACACGATGTTTCTGTCTGGCACACTTCAGAACATGCACCAAATCAGTGAATTCCAGAAAGAGAATGATGATACCACGAGGTGGGGTGGAATGGAGTTGAGGATGACCAAGACGATGCGCTCTTTGGATGTTTAGAGGGGTAGAGGATTAAAGATCCAGAAGGTCAGGCAAAATGTTTTTTAAAAATGAAAGTAAGTCAGGGCCTTCAATTTTCTCTGGTAAACCCTAACGGCGTAGGTTATTCCTTCTATTGCGATTTTCAAGGTCCTCTGTATGGAGCATAAGCTTTTGAATTTCTTGTTCAAGCAGAAGAATTTTGGTTATTACGTCATGAACTTGGCTCACATGTTGTTCCATTTCAGTTATTTTGCCTTTCATGTTATTCTAGCAGTCCTCAATAAGCTGTAGTTTTTCGTTAGTGGCATTCATTAAAGGTTTAAGAGCGTGCAATTCATCCAAAATTTTATCCAGGACAGGATTAGAAGATGATTTGAATGGAGACGGAGGATCATTTTTGGCCCTTTTGGGTTTAGTGCCAGAGGAGGAGGCCTTGTCAAAGTTAAGTGAGTCGATAGACATTTAAGCAATGCTTAATTGACATTGAGCACTCTTTTTAACAGTGACAAGTCTGCCCATAAAATGGATATTGGGGCAGCATAGATAAGCAATAAAATAATACACATGTGAAGAATACCTCACAACATGTGCAAATGCAGACACCACTCCTCAGGTTGTGACAGACAGGCACAAGTAACGATGATCCAGTGACTGACTAAAATGGAAATCCGTTCCAGGATTCAGGAGCTGAATAAGCCACAAAAGCGAGATATCAGAGAATGAAGAGTCATAGATGAAAAAAGAAAAAAGGGATTTTCTTCACAGTTGTGGTAGATAAGAGAAGTTCATTGAGAGGGTTAAATAGAAATGTAAAAAGAAAAAAAAAGGAAACCAAGTGAGTTAAGCACCAATGCACATTGTATAGACAAAGCCATTGCATTAACAAAAGGTGCAGAGGAAAAGCTCACCCAGTAATTGCTGGCCGTATAAGGAGAATGTAGATGAAGACTCGAGCGAGGCACCACACAAAATGGCTGCCGCCCGCGAGTGAAGAAATGGTGTCGTGGCAAAAATACAACACATAGTGGATCCCGCGGGTTCTCTCCTGGAATCGGTTCACTCCAGAGCCATTCTTTAACCAGAACCCATCCTGTGAGCACCAATGGAGGTTGCAATGTGGCCGAAAGAAGAAGTCGGAGCTCAGTGCGAAGCAGAGCTCAAAGAGTCACCGCCATCTGATTGCTGCGCTCAAGCCACGCCCCCAAAAGCCCTTTTGTTTTTAAATGCCTAAAACATGTTTATATTTCTCCATACCAACTGGAGAAAGCTTCTTTTGAGGGGTTTCTCTCTGTGGTTTTTCTGTTGTCCACTGTTCTATGGTCTTACACTCAGTAGACAAATCTCGAGGCACAGCAATGGAAAACATAGCATCCAAATCTGTCCAAAGAACTTATGAAATGGTCCCAATCTTTTGCACTTCTGTATACCATTTCTCCGGGCTCCTCTCTGAGCTTAGCAACATTCTAAGGAAACGTATAGAGATCACTTCTCAACCAGGGCCATGAACATACAGTCCTCCCTGCACTTCTCTCAATGGAAACTTCTTTTCTTGTTAGAACATATTTTTATATATTTGTTTAGATATTCAAAAGGACACACATGCAACAGACTATCCACAAGCATAGGAATACAACATATTCCTCACCGTCGGGTAAAGAAAAAAACATGTCAAAGTATCAGAATCAAATTCTTAAAGGAAGTATTGTAGACCCTGTAGGGCCCCCACCCTCCCCCGACTCCCTGCCATGGACCGACCAAAAACGAGATCTACTGCCCCAAATGGCAATGGAGAGAATTAACTGAAACAGCATGTTATAACAGTATACATGACAGAAGTGTATAATGCCATCAGGCGTAGCTCAGCTTGGACGTAAGAGTCATTCACATTCCCGCTCCTCGGACATGTATAGTATGGGAATAGTAAGCAGTAAATGCTCCAGTGATCTCTATTAGGTCAGTCATCAGTCGGCCATTCATAGATGGGATAGTAGGGATAGGAGAGTTGCACTCCTTTTGTTTCGATTGAAAGGTGAGGAGTCTGCAGGCCTTTTCATCTTGTTTGTACTGTTTCCATTTAATTCTAAATAAGATTTTTTTCCATGCCGTGGATTACATTTCATAGAGATCATATTTTGTCCTGTTACGGATCCAGAGGGTGTTATCCAGTGGGTCGAGCTTGTGCTGGTGTTAGAGAGCCTTGATGTCCCAGTCCAGGGATTCTCTTTGAGCATTGAGTTGGAATTTATTAGCTGCTGCATCTCTGATAGATCCCAGTCCCAGCTCTTCGGTGCTGCTTCATCACTTTCTCCTGCTTTCTGTCACATTTTTACTGCTTTATCCGTCCTTTCCTCCTGTTTTTCTGAGTGATTTCTCACTCTTTTCTCATGTTTTTCCCACTGTTTATTCTTGTTTTTTCCCATTGCCACTCCTGCCTACCACCTGTTTCCCACATCCCTCCTAGCCCCACCCATTGCCTCCTAGCACCCCTCCCTCCTCTCTGGAATTACTTAATGGAGGGTGCAGCGCAGCCACGCCATCGGTGCAACAAAGACAAGCCCGTCTGAGCCCATATGCGCCTGGACTGCACCCAGCACCAGGACGGCGGGCTCTTCCACCCCACAAATATAACCTGCCGCCGACCTCATAGCCCTGGACCCAATTGCACCATCCTTTTCTGCTGCCCATCCCCGTGTACCACCAGAGGACAATTCTCCTGCCACCTCACCTTCAGCACCAAAGCAAACAACAATACCATTTACAGCGCAAACGTGGCCGTACCCGCTACATCAACAGCTCCAGTGCATACTACTCAATGCATGTTCACTCAGTAAACACGCCACGGAGGTCTGGAATACAATCCCCTCTCTCACCCTGGACATTATCTTTCTTACAGAAACATGGCTTAACCTCTCCTCCACACCAGACATCGCCAATGCCATTCCAGAAGATTACAAGATCAATCAATCAGGGGGTTTATAGAGCGTGCTACTCACCCATGAGGGTCTCATGGCGCTGGGGGGGGCGGTGGGGAGGGGGCAGCTCCTTCTTAGTCGAAGACCACCGTCTTGAGGTCCTTCCTGAAGGCGTGCAGGTTTGGGGAGCATTTGGTGCTGATTGGGAGTTTGTTCCACGTCTTGGCTGTGATATAGCTGAACGCCTTCCTCCTGCTCTGTTTCTGATAATGCGGGGGACCTCTGCTTAGGCGAGGTCAGCGGACCGTAGATTCCTTTTGGGTGAGTGGAAACAGACTCTTTCATTGAGATATTTGGGTCCGATGTTGTGGAGGGATTTTTAGGTATGTGTGAGAAGCTTGAAGGTTATTCTCTTCTCGGCGGGGAGCCAGTATAGGTCGTGAGGTGTTGTGTCATGTGCTCTTGCCAAGGAGTCCGGAACACGAGTCTGGCCGCGGCGTTCTGGATGGTTTGGAGTTTGTGTAGGAGGGTATTGTTGATGCCGGCCTAGAGGGCATTTCTGTGGTCCAGTCTGCTGGTAATGAGTGCTTGGGTGATGGTCTTCCTGTGCTCGGGGGGATCCATTTGAATGTCTTTCGGAGGATGTGGAGGCAGTTGTAGCTGGTGGAGGCGACGGCGTTGATCTGGCAGGTCATGATGCTAAGGTTACGCGCTTGGCCTGTCGGGGTGAGGGGCTCCCGAGGGCAGAGGGCCACCGTGTGTTGTCCCAGGCGAAGGTCGAGGGTCCCAGGATGAGGACCTCTGTTTTCTCAGTGTTGAGCTTCAGGCAGCTGTCCTTCATCCAGGCCGCAACATCTTTCATTCCTCTCGGAAGCTGATTCTGGTGTCATCAGGATCCTTCGTGAGAAAGAGGATGAGCTGGGTGTCGTCGGCATAAGATACTATGTTGAGTCCATGCTGCCTGACGATGGTGGCGAGAGGGGCCATGGCGATGTTGAAAAGTGCGGGTCTGAGCGATGATCCCTCTGGTACTCCTCAGTCGATCTCTGTGGGTTCGGAGATGAAGGGGGGAAGTCTGATCTTCTGGGCTCTGCCGAGGAAAAAGGAATGGATTCAGTTGAGAGCGGTTCACTGTATCCCGGCGTCGTGTAGTCTGGCTGCGAGGGTGGGGTGTGAGACGGTTTTGAACGCTAAGAAAAGATCCAGTAGGATGAGGGCTGCAGTGTGTCCCTGTTGAGTAGCATGCAGATGTTGTCGGTGGCGGCAAGGAGGGCGGTCTCGGTGCTGTGGTTGCTGTGGAATCCAGACTGGGAGTTGTCTAGAATGGCATTTTCTTTGATGAACGTGGTAAGCTGGGCATTCACAAGTCTTTCGATAACTTTGGCGGTGAAAGGGAGCAGCGAGATGGGCCGATAGTTCTTCAGGTCCGTGGGGTCGGTGGGTTTCTTGAGGAGGGGTTTGACTCACTTCCAGATGTCAGTAAAGATGCCGGATTGGAGGGAGGTGTTGATGGGCAGTAATATTTTGGGGGCGATGGTGACCCTTTGGTAGATGTGCAGTGGACAGACGTCCGATGAGGATCCAGACCGGGTTTTCATCATGGTTGTGGTGGTGAGCTCAACCGTGGCGGGAGACCAGGTGGTGATGGTCGTCTGGTGGTCATTGGAGGGGGTAGGGGTGGTAAACGGCGTCTGGTCGCTGAAGTGGTTGTACATGGCCTAGATTTTCTGATGGAAGTAGGAGCTGAGCTTGTTGCAGAGTTCCTGCGAAGGTGTGGCGTCTGTGGCCTCATTCAGGGGTTTAGTGAATTGCTGTATGACGTTGAAGAGTTCCTTGGCGTTTGTTGCATTGGCGTTGATTTTGCTTGTGATGAAGGTCTGTTTGGTGTCCCTTATGAGCTGGTGGTACTTCTTCAGGGCGGTTCTGTGGTTGTTAAGGTCTTCTGTGGTTTTGCGGCTTCACCAGGTCTTCTTGAGGTGTCTGCAGGTGCGCCTGGTGGTTTGGAGTTCGGTGGTAAACCAGGTGGCCTTTGGGGGGCATGCTTTGGCCAGGTGGCGGAGGAGGGCGATCTTGTCAGCGCATCTGAAGATCCAACTGTCGAGTTCCGTGGCTATGAAGTTGGCGTCGGTAGGGTGTTGGGGTTCTAGGAGGAGGGTGGCATTGAGGAGTTCTTCTGTGATTTTGCTCCAGTTCCTTTGTGGTGGGTGGGGGGGCCAGTGTGGGTGCAGTGGTGACGTTGAAGGTGAACGGCACGAAGTGGTGGTTGGTCCAGGGAGGCTGCGTGGTGTGGCTGAAGTGGATGTTTGATCCACCTGTGATGATGGGGTTGAGGGTGTGTCCTGCTCTGTGTATGGAGGTGTTGACGCGGTGCTTTAGTCCGAGGTTGGAGAGATTGTCGAGAAGGGTGGTGGAGTCTGGGTCGTTGAGGTTGTCGAGGTAGAAATTCAGGTCTCTCAGTAAGATGTAGTCTGTGGAGGTGATGGCATGGGGTTCGACAAGGTCAGTGATAGCTGCTGTTGCCAGGGAGCAGGGTCCCGGGGGTCTGTAGACGAGAGTGCCGCATAACGTGGTCCCGTGGGAGGTCTGGATCTGGAAGTTGAGATGTTCTGTGTTGGAGTGGGGGTTGCAAATGCTGGAGTTGGAGAGTCGGAGGCAGGTCTTGTGTACGATGGCAAGTCCTCCTCCTTGGTGGTCTGGGCGGTCCTTTCTCTGGATTTTGTAGCCTTCCGGGATGGCAGTGGTGATGTTGGGCCGGAGGAGACAGTAGTCCGTCTCTCCATGAAGAAGACAACGTCGGGCACCAAAGTGTCGATCAGGTCCCAAATCGCTATGGAATGTCTGTGGAGAGAGCACACGTTGAGGAGGATGCACGTTAAGGCTTCAGTGGCACAGGTGTGTCCTTAGAGCCTACGGCAGACGTGGAGCAATGTAGGTGGAGCAGGAATGCTGGCAGTGTCTGTAGAAAAAATGTCAGTGCATGGTGTTAGGAGAGGAGCTCTAGCAGCCAGGGTGTCTTCCGGGGTTGAGGGCGAGGAGGGTGGTGGCATCATATCAGCGGATCCCTGGGGATCCAGGGTTTCTGGCACTGACCAGAGTCAGGTCGTGGACAGGCACAGACAGGATTGCATTTGGTGCACCTTCCGCAGTGCATCGGTCATCATTATGTAGGGGAGGGGAGGGATGCTAAGCTGGGAGGTGGGAAACAGGCGAGGCAGGGGGAGGGGCGTGGGTCAGCCAAAGTGGGAACGGTGAGGGAAAGAGGGAGGGGCAGGGACATTAAAACAAACAGTGCACAGTTAAACCAACGAAGACAAGGCCACAAATAAACAGCAGGAATGGGGCGCAATTAAGCAACGAGAAACGGGGCATAAATAACAATAGGAATAGGGGCACAAATTAAACAACAGGAAACGAGGCACAAAAGAACAACAGGAATCATGGTATAGGCAAGCAACAAAACAGGGTATCATTCAAAAGCAGGAGTCGGGGCTCAATTAACCAATGAAAACCGGGACACAGTTAGCCACAAAACGGGGCACAAATTAGCAACAAATATCGGGGCACACTACACAATTTACCCAATCAAGGACAGAAGCCTCGAACACTCAGGCAGGGGGCTACCTACAATGAAATCCAAATTACTTCCACATTGAGGTAAATTATATTCATTTGGAAGACCCAAATATGAGGTAGTGAGGACCTTCAGATGATGTGAACGTCTTTTAATGCCAAATGGAATGATTGTGAGTTTTACTAACTACCATGACAGAACCAACAATCATGGAGGTGGAATTGCCATTATCCACAGAGACACCAGCCACTACACGACCTCCCCTGATGACCCGACACCGGTAATGGAACACCTCAAATTCACACAGATGGAATAAGCACCATCAGAGTTACCCTTGCATATAGACCACCAGGACCACACCCCAGCTTCTGAAATACCATCTCTGAACTCATTGACCCCCTTGCAATGGACTCAGAGCCCTATATCTTCCCACTAGACCTTAGCTGCCACCTCGACGATCCCAGTAAGGCCAACTTTGCCAACCTCCTGTAAAGCATTAGCAACATTGGCCTCAAACGGCTCATTACGAACTCTGCCCACATTGCCGGACACATCCTCAACCTCATCTTCACTTCCAGAAACAGAGAGAGGCATATCCTCACCACACCACTCACCTGGTCAAACCCCCACAGCACACACTCCACCAGCTCAGGGCTCACCTACATGGCACTGTGCCTCCCAGATCCACACAAAGAGACTGGAAAAGGGTATCAAAAGAGCAGTGGTGCAACACTCTCTGCTCCCACCTTCCAAACTCTACACATGACCCTGAACAAGCAACAAGGAGCCATCACCCCGCCAAGACAGCCAAGGACAAAGAATCAAGCATACGAACACATTGGTTCACCAAGGAACTGCGCTCCCACAAATGCAACTGCCAAGAACCTGAAAGGAATAGGTGCATTGACAAAAAAACAGAAGACCGCATTGTCTTCAGGACCGCTCTCAACCAGTACCACTGCCTCCTGAAAGAAACCAAGAAGAATGCCCTAGAAGATCGCATCAAAGCCAACACATACCACAGAAAAGAACTCTTTGCCATCGTAAAGGAATTCACCAATCCAGCACCCACATCACCTACTCGTGTGCTAACCCTCCATCGCAGAAAGCATCAACCAGCTCACACCCACAAACACCTTCTCACCTACTGGGAACCCCTCACCATGCAAGATACTATCTTCATCAGCATACTCTGACCCATGCCCTCACCATGTCTTCAACTTCAGAAGCAAGACAAACGACGACAAGCTCAGGAAGGTCCTAAATTCCTCCTTCAACTCAGCCTCCTTTACTGAGGACTGTAAGCACGCTGAAGTTTAGGTCCTCCAGAAAAATACATGCCCCAGCCAAGCCTAATTGAGGAACTACCGGCTCATCTCTCTGCTACCTTATCAAGAAAAAAACCTCGAGAAAGAGCTCAACCAGCAACTCACTCAACATCTAGAAGCCCACAACTCCCTGGACCCCTCCAAATATGGATATTGAGCTAACCACATCACAGAGACAGCCCTGATCACAGCCACAGATGACATCAAAGCCCTCCTGGACCACAGGGAAACAGCTGGTCTCATCCTCCTGAACTTGTCCGCCATGTTTGACCCTATGTCCCACCAAATACTGATCAACAGACTCCACCACATCGGTATTCAAGGAAACACCCTCAAATATATCGCCTTGTACCTCACCAGCAGAACCCAAGGATTCTGCCTCGCACCTTTCACCTCTGAGCCCAAGAAGATCATCTGCAAAGGCTTGTAAGGATCGTCAATCAGCCCGACCCTCTTCAACACATACATGACCTCTCTGGCTGTCACCATCAATTTACATGTATTCAACATCATCTCCTGCACCGACAAAACACAGCTCATCCTCTCACTGTCCGAAGATCCCTCCACCATAAAAGCTAACTTCCAGAGATGCATGATGAACATCGCAGACTGGATAAAGGACAACTGTCTCAAACTAAACACTTAAAAAACTGAAGTCCTCATCTTTGGGAACAATGGTTCACTGTCAAGGTATCCTCTCTCAAACTATAATGACAACCATATAATTGTCAAAAATATCATCATCTTATACTTATAATAGTAATTACAACAATATTGGAAAATAAATATTGTTGTCATTAATTTTGTTGTATTAAATATGGTTATTTAAAATATATATACATTAAGTAATAAATATATTAAATAGTAATTAAAAATAAAGATAGATTTAATGTATGATTAAGCAAATATAAATTAAACATACTTTAAAATTGTTAAACGCACATATATCAATATATATATATATAAATATATGTATAGATATATCTAGTATAAAACAATTATTACACTAATAACTTTAATTTATATTGTAATTTCACAATTTATAAGATAATGTAATAATATTTAAATTAGATATATCTATAAATATAAGGCTAGCATACCTACATGCTGAAAAACCCTTTCACTCTCGAACCATTCCCGACAATAAGCAATCACGTTTTCCTGGACCTGTTGTCCAAGGTCAAATTGGAATCAACCAGGGACTGCTGCTCACCGCGCATCTTAAAGGAAGCTTTTACTGCTCTCCCTGTACCAGCCCTTTCCCTTCTGAATGAGCACTGTCCCAGGGCTATGATCCAGAGGCCTTTAAGGAGTAAATTGTCATCCCCCTCCTGGAGAAACCAGGGGCTGATCCCCTGACCCTGATGAACTTTCGCCCAATCTCCTTGCTCCTGTACATGGCCAAGGTATTGGAAGCTCACGTGGCTAGATGTCTCTCTGCTTTCTTGGAACAGTCTGAATATCTTTACCCCCCATCATGCAGGGATCCTCCCAGCACACTCTACAGAGGCTGACGGTATTGGACACTCTCCGGAAGGTCGACAGGAGCCCCCCGCAGGCTCTGGTGTTGCTGACTCTCTTCGGCTTTTGACACGGTCGACAATGGCATATTGGTGGATCGTGTCAGAGATGCAGGTATCCAGGGATCGTCTCTTAGCTGGATTAGTTCCTTCCTGAAAGACCGCTCTGAGTCAGCACGCATAAACCAGTGTACAGCTCCAAATATGAGGACTACATGTGGAGTCCAGCAGGGCTCCTCACTATCCCCCCATCTGTTCGACCTCTATCTCCTCCCACTGATCCGAGCCTTGAAAGAGAGGAAAGCTTGAACTTTCAACTACGCAGATGACGTCCAACTAATGTTCTCCATTAGCAACTCCCTTGAATCGGTCCTTGAATTTCAGACCACTATGCTATACATCTACAGCTGGATGAACAGCAATCACTTAACACTTAATCTGGACAAGACTGAACTGGTCCTAACAGGGGGCACCCACAAACCTTGGAGCCAACATTTTTGGCCAAAGGAATTGGGACAGTCCCCTACCCCATACTGTTCCGCTAAAAGTGTTGGGGTAACATTTAACTGTGATCTCACAATGAAGACCTAAATTGGCTCAGGGATTTCAGCTTGCTTCTACCAGTTGAGGAAAATAAGAAAGATCAGTAGAATTCTCACTCAGGAAGCACAGATACAGGTGGTTTTAGCCATGGTCATGTCCCCTATAGACTTCGCCAATTCCTTATACTTTGGCATTCCAATATATTTAACTAAACAATTGCAACTGGTTCAGAACCAGGCAGCGAGATTGATCTTTCAGCAACCTAGGTGATAACATTTCACCCCCCTCATGAGGAAGCTGCACTGGCTCTCTATCCCACAGCGATGCACCTTCAAGGTATGCTGTCTCATCTTTAAATCCTTGAATGGCAGGACCCCTAAATTTGTTGACAGCCTTATTCAAAGGTACACACTCACGCGTAACCTGCGCTCTGCTCACAAGCACCTTCTGACAACACCCTCCTTTAAACTGAAGCGTCTGGTCTGTGTTAGGTTTGCCATACTTTTAATACAACAAGGGGACCCAAACAGTTTGCTGAGGACCGTGGGTAAGTATGCTTTTAAAGACAAGGGTCCTTAGCTTATCAAAATCAAAATCAAGAATAAAATATAGGCCATAATAGGAGACTATATTTGTCCTCTGTCCAACCGGACAGGGTGTTTATTTGAACACAATGTAAGCAGTTAAACAGATAATTCTGGGGCGCAATCCTGTACCATACTCAAGGGAGACAAACAACATAAAACAAATAAGGAGGAGTTTCACAGGCAAAAAAACTAGCAATATTGGCCACTTTTAACTCAGTGTTAGGTAGAAGTAATGCCAAGAAGTGCTAGACACAACTAGATTAAACACAATGGTTAGGTTGTGAAAAGACTATGTAAAGTCGACGTTTCAATCCCTTTTGCTCTAATTACATGGGACCATCATCAGGACTGACAATTCAAACATTTGCCTGCTTGTAATAATAGTACAACCACCCAAGTATGGGTTATGTCCTCTAAGGAGTATGTGCCAGTGGCATGCCTGCCTCTGCGGGTAGCTCACAGTGCAGTCGGATGGCAGGGATGATCTGCCTTTATCTCAGGGATCTAGGGGTCCGGGCAGTGTTAACTGCAGGGTCTCGGCTGCTGGTACCGGGTTTTGTCAAAAAGGAATGCAATGACTCCTACGTGTTCGGTCGTCCAAGGGGCCGGGGGAGCGATACCTCTTCCGTCCTCGGTTGGGTCGGACTGCCAAGTCTTGGAGTTGTGACACCGGGTATATTCCTGAGGAGTACGATGGCTCCTGTGTATGCGGTATTCCGTGGGCCGGGGGAGCGATGTCCCATCCTCTGATAATAAATACTAATTTAGTTACTTTCCACCCTACACCCGTACAAAAGTCGCAACCCGCACCTAAAACTTAACTTTAAATAAATGTTTCCTTTATGAACATAAATACTTATCAATGTACTCATTAACATTAATCAAAGATGTATTTACTTCCCATCCTATACCCCTACAAAACCCACAACACACACCTAAAATGTAAGTTAAAAAAATGTAATTTAACAATTAACATAATTAATTATCAATTAAATAATAATTATTAATTCAAATTGAAATAGTAATTACTTAAAATTTTGTTTCCACCCTGTACCCCTGCAAACACCACAACCCACACCTAAAATTTCAATAAAAAATATTAATCACATAATTGATATAATTATTTATCAATTAGAAACATTAATATTAATTAACAACTAATTATTACTTAATTATAATTAATTTACTTCCCTTCCTGCACTGCTGTAAACCCCACAACTTGCAACCAACATAAAAATAAAAATATATATGAATGACACAATTAGCAGAAGTAATTATCAATTAAATAATTAATATTAAATAACGAATAATTATTAATTCTAATTAACTTTTCACCCTGTACCCCTATAAAATCAATAATCTGCACCTAAAATTGAAATAATAAAAAAAATTGCACCATTAACATATTTAATTATAAATTAAATAGATAATATTAATTAAAAACATATTATTATTAATTCATTGTAATCAAATTACTTCCTACCCTGTATTGATGTTCTTGACAATGATATTCTTGCAGAGGATATTTCAATATCACCATCCATTTTTTGTACCCAATTTGTTGTTAGAACAATACTTTAGTTTCGATATATTGTCTGAACACCGCAAACAACACCTCACCATGGACTGACACTTGATGGCCCACAGAGCTCTGCCCCAACAGACCATGCCCGAACCTCGGCATCATCCTTGATAGCTAGCTATTCTTGAAGAAGCAAGTCAACGCAGTGTCATCCACCTGCTTCCACTTCCTTCACATGTGCCTCAAGATCTTCAGGTGGATTCCAGCAAGCGCCAGAAGGACCGTCCCACAGGCTCTCATCACCAGCACAGCAGACTGGGCTATGGAAACATGCTCTACATAGGAATCACTGCATGCCTCCTAAAAGACTCCAGACAATACAGAACTCAGCGGCAAGACTCATATTCAACCTCCCCAGAAGGACCCACATCACACCTGAGATCAAGAAACTACACTAACTCCCAATTCAGAAGAGATGCCAGCTCAAGAGGCTGACACACACCTGCAAGTTCTTTCACAATGAAGGAGCAGCATACATCAACAAATGCCTGACCATCCACCTAATGACCACACAACTTTGATCGGCTTCCCCCTCTGTCGCAGACACCCCACAGATCCGTTGAGCCAACAGCCGAGGATGCTCCTTCTCTCACTTAGCAGTCAAGCCTTGGAGCAACCTCCCCCTTCACCTGAGGAACTCACCATCCCTCCTACAACTCAGAAGAGTAATAAACACTTGGATGTTTAAATGATCCTACCTCCAAGTCGCAGCAAACAGCTCCAGCACCTCCAGACCCTCATAGTGATTTGCTGTGCTTTCTAAATGTTTGATTGATAAGGACACCTCTAATGTATGCCTTCTCAACTGTTCAAATATTTTTGCATCTAGGAGCACAGTTGTTCCTTTTCCTGTGGGTGTCGGTAATGCAACAGGTTCATCTTCCATGTTTTAGCCACAGGAGTGGTAATTTGAAAGTCAATTGAGATTCTGATTGGAGTGTGATAAGATACTCTCGGGAAGCCAATGGAACATCCCTGTGTTTTGGCCAAGAAGCTATTGTTTGCAAGAAAGATGTCTATGCAGGTTTTTATTGCATGGGAGCAGGAGTAGAAAATGTAATCCCTAACTTCAGAAGGTGCAGATGCCAGGGGTCAGTTAAACTGTGGTGAGCCACCACATCCTGTAGCACATTCCTGGACCAAGAATTGCTGAGGTCCATCCACCTTGCCCTATCCGAGATAGGATTGAACATTGTGTCCCAATTGCCCCCTATAAAGAGCTGAACACTGAGGGCATATACCGATCCCACGATAACAGTATGGCATTGGATTGAAAGTTTGGCAAACATATCTCCCATCAGGATCTGACCAAGTCTGTGATGTTCAGACTTTTAGTTGTTTATGAAGAAGTATAGACACACCCCTTTTCCTCCTGGGTGTTGGCACTGTGTCGGTACTTGCATCTGTTGAATCTACTGATAAGAATATGCCTTTACCCACCTAGTGCCTTTTCAGTTTGGTAGATTCTGTGGCAGGTAAATGTGTTTCCTAGATAAGAACATGTGCAATGTACTTCAGAATTTTCTTTCGTTTAATGCATGATGAGATCCCATTGATGTTAAAAGACCAGATGCTTAAAGGTCTGGTATATACAAGGTTACAGCGGTGTGGCCATGGCAAGGAAAATCATGTGAGGGTGGGTCAGTCTGTAGAAACCTTGTGTCTGAAGATGCAAAGTGGAACTCTAACTTCAAACGGGCATGCCATGCTTGTTAGTGGTATACAAACAAATGATGGACGGAATGCTGAATGAATCATGCATTCACCCCCAGTCAGGAGATTTGGGTTAAACCGATCCTTTTGCTCACCATGCCACCCCAGTTTAGACCCAGCCATATGCAAATCAGTCTTGACCCTATGCCTCATGGGAACAGTCCAGACTGAACTGCCAAGGCAGGTCCTCCCTGTACTGGAAACAAGAATCCTGGGACCATTTTCAGGGTATGTCACCCTTCTTCAGCCAGGCTAGCTTGAATCCAGTGGTACAGTGAGCAAGGGATCCACGTCTGGGCATACCCATCCCACATAGGTCGAAAAGTGCTACGCAAACAAATGATGGACGGAAGGCTGAATAAATCATACATTCACCCCAATCAAGAGATCTGGGTTAAATCCATTGTTCCTTTGCTCACCATGCCACACCAGTTTAGACCCAGCCATATGCAATTCAGTCTTGACCCTGTGCCTCATGGGAACAGTCCAGATGGAACTGCCAAGCAAGGTCCTTCCTGGACCGGAAACAAGCATCCTGGGACTGGTTTATGGGTATGTCACCCTTCTTCATCCAGGCTAGCTTGAATCCAGTGGCACAGTGAGCAAGGGACCCACGTCTGGGAGTACCCATCTCACATAGGGCGAAAAGTGCAAAGCAAACAAATGATGGACGGAATACTGAATATATCATACATTCACTCCCAGTCAAGAGATCTGGGTTCAATCCATTGTTATTTTGCTCACCATGCCACCCCAGTTTAGACCCAGCCATATGCAAATCAGTCTTGACCCTGGGCCTCATGGGAACAGTCCAGACCAAACAGCCAGGCGAGGTCCTCCCTGGACCAAAAACATGCATTCTAGCACCAGTGTCAGGGTATGTTACCCTTCTTCAACCATGCTAGCTTGAATCCAATGGCACAGTGAGCAAGGGACCAACGTCTGGGCGTACCCATTCCACGTAGGACGAAAAGTGCTATGCAAACTAATGAACAACAGAATGCTGAATGAATCATACATTCACCCCAGTCAAGAGATCTGGGTGAAAGCCATTGCTCCTTTGCTCACCATGCCACCATAGTTTAGACTCAGCCATATGCAAAACTGTCTTGACCCTGTGCCTCACAGGAACAGTCCAGACCGAATTGCCAAGCCAGGTCCTCCCTGGACCAGAAACAAGCACCATGGGACCGGTTGTATGGTATGTCACCATTCTTCAGCCAGGCTACCTTGAATCCAGTGGCACAGTGAGCAAGGGACCCACGTCTGGGCATACCCATCCCACATAGGTTGAAAAGTGCTACGCAAAAAAATGATGGGACGGAATGCTGAATGTATCATACATTCACCCCTAATCAAGAGATCTGGGTTAAATCCATTGTTCTTTTGCTCACCATGCCACCCCAGTTTAGACCCAGCCATATGCAAATCAGTCTTGACCCTGTGCCTCATGGGAACAGTCCAGACCGAACTGCCAAGCCAGGTCCTCCCTGGACCAGCACCAATCATCCTGGGGCCGGTTTCAGGGTATGTCACCCTTCTTCAGCCAGGCTAGCTTGAATCCAGTGGCACAGTGAGCAAGGGACCCACGTCTGGGCATACCATCCCACACTGGGCGATAGGTGCTATGCAAACAAATGATGGACGGAATGCTGAATGAATCATACATTCACCCCAGTCAAGAGATCTGTGTTAAATCCATTTTTCTTTTGCTCACCATGCCACCCCAGTTTAGACCCAGCCATATGCAAATCAGTCTTGACCCTGTGCCTCAGGGGAACAGTCCAGACCAAACTGCCAAGCCAGGTCCTCCCGGGACCAGAAACAAGCATCCTGGGAGCAGTTTTAGGGTATGTCACCCTTCTTGGGTTTTGTTCCTCTGTTCACTTCTAGGCATATGAATGCCAGATGTGTGGAATAATCGCCTGCCTGTGCAGGTTCCTGGAGCCTGCAATACTTAATGAGTATGCTGGATGGCACCCTTTCAAGATTGAAGTGCACCTAAAAAGAAATTATGGCTGCATACAGTGAGGAATAGGAAATCAAAATGAGACCAGCCTAATTCAACAGCCAGGCGAGGTCCTCCCTGGACCAAAAACATGCATTCTAGCACCAGTGTCAGGGTATGTTACCCTTCTTCAACCATGCTAGCTTGAATCCAATGGCACAGTGAGCAAGGGACCAACGTCTGGGCATACCCATTCCACGTAGGACGAAAAGTGCTATGCAAACTAATGATCAACAGAATGCTGAATGAATCATACATTCACCCCAGTCAAGAGATCTGGGTGAAAGCCATTGCTCCTTTGCTCACCATACCACCCTAGTTTAGACCCAGCCATATGCAAAACTGTCTTGACCCTGTGCCTCACAGGAACAGTCCAGACCGAATTGCCAAGCCAGGTCCTCCCTGGACCAGAAACAAGCACCATGGGACCGGTTGTATGGTATGTCACCATTCTTCAGCCAGGCTACCTTGAATCCAGTGGCACAGTGAGCAAGGGACCCACGTCTGGGCATACCCATCCCACATAGGTTGAAAAGTGCTACGCAAGAAAATGATGGACGGAATGCTGAATGTATCATACATTCACCCCTAGTCAAGAGATCTGGGTTAAATCCATTGTTCTTTTGCTCACCATGCCACCCCAGTTTAGACCCAGCCATATGCAAATCAGTCTTGACCCTGTGCCTCATGGGAACAGTCCAGACCGAACTGCCAAGCCAGGTCCTCCCTGGACCAGCACCAATCATCCTGGGGCCGGTTTCAGGGTATGTCACCCTTCTTCAGCCAGGCTAGCTTGAATCCAGTGGCACAGTGAGCAAGGGACCCACGTCTGGGCATACCATCCCACACTGGGCGATGTCACCCTTCTTGGGTTTTGTTCCTCTGTTCACTTCTAGGCATATGAATGCCAGATGTATGGAATAATCGCCTGACTGCGCAGGTTCCTGGAGCCTGCAATACTTAATGAGTATGCTGGATGGCACCCTTTCAAGATTGAAGGGCACCTAAAAAGAAATTATGGCTGCATACAGTGAGGAATAGGAAATCAAAATGAGACCCGCCTAATTCAATTAGTCAGGGCCTTTGACTGCCGGTATCTGTAGGAGGCATGGGGAAAGGTTAGCTGCTCTGGAGGGTTGTGAGGCGGTGGAGTCACATGCCAAAGTAGTGATCTACCATGGCACTTGCCCTTAAGAAAGCACTTCCTCATCTGGAAGCTGTAGGAGATGGGCAGGTGAGCAGGGAGCAAGGAGTGGCTTCCTGGCACTCTAGAAGGAGCTACGCTCGGCAGTACCAGGACCCCCCCAGATTCCGATTAGTTCTCGGGCTTCACAGGATAGTGGCTCTTGCCAAGCAATGCAGTGGTGTGGCAGCAGAAGGCAGAAAACACCAGCGCTGGGGGGGCAAGCCTGCAGACATCAATTCAGCAGCACCCAACGATTTCCACTAATCCACAAGGAACTATCAGGGACAAGGACCTGAGGGAAATATGAAAGAAAAGTTGACGACCAGGCTCTGGGGCAATTTAGAAGTCAGCCTTCTTCCAGTGTGGCTAAGCCCAACTTCAGAAAATTCCTCTTCAACAAACGCGTTGCATAAAGAATTACTCCCACTCTCATTATTATTCTTTTAGTAGCTTCTCCCCCTAAGCTTTTCGGGTAAATCCATTAATTCTTCTCGATACTTTGTCACATCTTTCAAAGTGATATTAGTCTCTATTTATTTGATGAGAGTATCACATAATGTTCTGGAACACAGATTTATTAATTCATTTACAGACATCCCAAACTTACTTGTGCTATGATTAATCCACACAGGATCAGAGTGAAATGTGATAGATAGTTTTATAAAAAGAAATGCTCAAGCTCCATTCCTATTGCCAGAGTCTAGAACCTTAATCCCCTTAATCCCCTACAGGTAGTACAACACGCAGCTGCTAGACTGCTTTTGAAACTCCCATGTAGGTCATCAGCATCAGAAGTTCTGAAAACTCTTCACTGGCTCCCGCTACACAAGAGAATTCTATTCAACCTCTTGGTCATTACCTTCAGAGCTACCCTCCAAATTGAACCAAAATATCTCTCTATGAGATTCACACCATACACCACAGGGAGGATACTTAGATCTACATCTGCTACCCTTCTTAAATTGCCTGGCTTTCAACTTAAAACCAGGGGAGGGAAGACTGCTACAGTACTAGGTGCCAAAGCTTGGAATGCTATACCTAACAAACTGAGAACAATGGTATCCGAAAAACAGTTCAGGAAAGCTCTATAGACCCGGATTTATGAAATAAGTGACGAATCCTGTCTTGCCCTTATCTATGCCCTAACTGCTCACTAGTTTCCCCGTTATCTGTATAGCGCCAGGAGGCTCCTTCGGGAGCGAGAATTTGCGCTCTATAAATGCCACATTTCATTTAATTTCATACTGAGTAGTCTATGTGCTAACAACACAAAATAAATACTAAGTCTACTACAGATCATAACCACATGAGTCTTGATTTTTTGTTGTCTCAAATCAACTTTGAAATCTTTCGCCAATTCTCAAAGTTTTTCAAATATTTGATGAAACGATGTTCTGGCTTCTGCACTCAAATATGCCAATTCATTTTTATTATATTCTGAAATTTTGTCTTCATCGATTCTGTTTATGCCATTAATTCCAGATCTGCTTTGAGAATAAAAGTATAAATGTACTTCTCTTTCATCTTACTGGGTGAAGACAAACCAAGCCCCACCTCATCTCTCCTGACTTTCTGTCCTGCTCCTATCACCTGGAGCCGTGTTTGCATGCAAGTGTGGTTATACAGAGGTGGTCTCTCTTCAGTCAACAATGCACCCATCAACTCATCTTCCCCCTTGAGTCACTGTTGTTCTTTTCTGTCTCTTTCTTGTCCTCAATGTTGTCATCTTTAATTTTGCGTGTCTTGTATTCTACAGTAATCTAGCACCTATAGTTTGTAATCAATTCTTGCTTCCCTGCTTTCCTCCATAAATTAAATCTCACATCCATCCAATGGTTACCAGCCTTACCAATCTGTCCTTTGAGCTTTGCCTAATGTTTTCTGTGATTCACCCCCATGGGGCCCCTTATGATGTGGGGTGGAAAGCCATGCAACAGCTTGATAATAGGATCCGGTCTGACCGTCATATTACAATACAAGCGATGGGAGAGAAATCTGTGGGGGAAATCCGCTCTGCTTCCGACAGTGTATTTATTAATTCATTTACAGACATCCCAAACTTACATGTGCTATGATTAATCCACACAGGATCAGAGTGAAATTTGATAGATGGATTTATAAAAAAGAAAGGCTCAAGCTCCAGTCCTATTGCCAGAGTCTAGAACCTTAATCTCCTTACATACTGAGTAGTCTATGTGCTAACAACACAAACAAAATACTAAGGCTACTACAGATCATTACAACACGAGTCTTGATTTTTTTGTTGTCTCAAATCCACTTTGAAGTTTATAGCCAATTCTCAAAGTTTTTCAAACGTTTGATGAAATAATGTTTTGGCTTCTGCACTCAAACATGCCAATTCATTTTTATAATATTCTGAAATGTTGTCTTTATTAATTCCTGTTTATGCCATTAATTCCAGATCTCCTTGGAGAATACAAGTATACATTTATTTCTCTTTCATCTTACTTGGTGAAGACAAACAAAGCACTAGCTCATCTCTCTCCTGATGTTCTATCCTGCTCCTATCACCTGGAGCCGTGTTTTCAAACAAGCCTCTTTATATAGAGGTGGTCTCTCTTCAGTCAACAATACACCCATCAACTCATCTCCTCCACTTGAGTCACTGTCATTCTCTTCTATCTCTTTCTTGTCCTCAATTTTGTCATCTTTATTTTGTGTATCTCGTATTCTACAGTAATCTAGCACCTATAGTAATGATCAATTCTTGCTTCCCTGCTTTCCTCCATAAACTAAATCTCACATCAATCCAATCGTTACCAGCCTTACCAATCTGTCCTTTGAGCTTTGTCTAATGTTTTCTGTGATTCACCACTAGGGGGCCCATTATGATGTGGTGCGTAAAGCCATTCAACAGCTAGTCGAAGGCTTTCCGCCCAACATCATAGGATTCCGTCTGACCGCCATATTGGAATACAAGCGGTCGGAGGGAAATATGTGGTGGAACTCTGCTCCGCTTACGACAGTGTCACAGAGCCTGTATTGGGTGGTGGGATAAATAGTAATCCCAAATTTACAGCGGAGCCACCCTTGGCTCCGTCGTCGGAATTACGTTGTCAGTTTTCACCTGCCCTTTCATGGAGGTCTGCTTGCCATGAAAAGGCAGGTGAAAAGCTACTTTGGCCCCTCGTCCTCCGCTATAGGGCCTGGAGGACACCTATTGTGCCCCTCCAGAAATCCATGCATCATGTGGCAGGCACTGCATGATGCCTGCCACATGGTACATGTTTTATTTTAAAGTATATCTTTCCTATTGTGGCTTGTGATGCAGCCCGCAGCACAAGCCACAATAGAAACCATCCATTTTACGACTGCCATGAAGGTAGTCGCATTGTAATAATGGCAGCGGGACCGCCGACTCCTTGCCGGGCAGTCCAGTTTCTGCTACGGTGTGGCTCGGATTCTCATACAACAAACATTGTAATTAGGCACTTAGGGGCATATTACTAACAAGTAGTGATATTTATCGCTAAATAGGCTTAGCGATGATTTTTTATCGCTGCCTATTGCTGGATATGTTAGCGGAGAAAAATGCTATTAGCAATGTTTTTCTCCATTGTGCTAAAATATCCAGCGATAGCGGCGAAATGCGTGAATATAGCTGAGAATACAGCGATATTCACTCATTAGCGACTAAATGCTCTTAGCCATGTTATCCACCTCCCATTGGATAACATGGCTAAGAACTGGTATGGGCAGGTGTTAGTATTTGTCCACCCTAAGCGTGGAAGGGTATTCTCAGATGTGAGACCCTTGCTCATTGCACCATCAGGATTCAAGCAAACCGGGCCGAAGACGGCTGTAATGCCAGAAACCGGTCCCCGGGAGCTTGTTTCCTTCCCAGTGTAAGAATTGGCTTATGTAGTTTGGTTTGCCCTGTTCCCATCATGCACTGGGACAGGAACAGACTAATTTGCATACAGCCAGGTTCTGAAACTGGGATGGTGCAGTGAGCTAAAAAACGGTGTTGGATCTAGCCCTGATCTCTTGACTGGGTGAGAGCTTTCTGCTTAATTCAGAGACTCTGTCCCTCACCACCCCTTGTTGTAAATATTTTTGTCCACCCTAAGCGTGGAAGGGTATTCTCAGATGTGAGACCCTTGCTCATTGCACCATCAGGATTCAAGCAAACCGGGCCGAAGACGGCTGTAATGCCAGAAACCGGTCCCCGGGAGCTTGTTTCCTTCCCAGTGTAAGAATTGGCTTATGTAGTTTGGTTTGCCCTGTTCCCATCATGCACTGGGACAGGAACAGACTAATTTGCATACAGCCAGGTTCTGAAACTGGGATGGTGCAGTGAGCTAAAAAACGGTGTTGGATCTAGCCCTGATCTCTTGACTGGGTGAGAGCTTTCTGCTTAATTCAGAGACTCTGTCCCTCACCACCCCTTGTTGTAAATAAGAACTGGTATGGGCAGGTGTTAGTATTTGGAGATATTCACGCTTAGCACAAATATTTCCAACGCTACGCCTGCCTTGCTAATAGGCGATAGTGACATTAGCGACTGCTTTCAGTCGCTAACAGATTGCGTACGCCCACTTTGCATGTCATTAGCGATAAACATCGTTGACATGCAAAGTGGGCCCCAAACCGCTCGCTATCGCCAAAAGCTGTCGCTAACATTAGTTAGAGACAGCTTGCTAATAGGGCAATAGAATTATCGCCGCTTTGCGGACGAAAACGGACGCTAAATCGGCAATAATTGCCTATTGGCCCCCTTGGTAATATGACCCTTAGTCCCTCTCCTTCAAAGCTTCATACTGTGTAGTTCTAGACTGTGGCTTCATCTCAAGCATGGGGCATCTAAAATTCTCAAAAAAAACTTCAATAAAAGGAATCAGTGACTTAATCAAACGTGCACATATTGCAACTGCAACCTAGTTCACAACACATAATATTATTACAACCAATCACTTGTTAACTTCAAACGAGACTTGAAATGAAATACATAAAATCAAAACTGACTACCAAGAATACAGGCCGGAATTCAATATCACCACAAAAAAAGATGTTTTCCCTTTCAGTACTTTCAATCACACCAAAATACATTCTTGACCAGTTGCCCAGTGGTAACCCACCTTTCAGTCAACAAGTCTATTCCCTATGCACAGAAACACAAACAAGACTATCCTGATTAGTTCATACACAGCTAGGCTATTAAGCACTTTAACTTATAGGATTTTAACCAATAACCTGAGGTGATGCGACAAGCTTTTATAGCAGACAACCTTATACATGAATAAAAAAAAAATGTTTAGTCATAAATTCTATAACATCACAATATGTCTTTGTTAGGAGTACAATTTCATCAGCTTCAGCAATTCGTGCAAAACATTACAATACAATTAAAACTTTGACTTTCACGCATGTGCTGAACTAAACGCAAAACACCATGGACATACCACAGTGATTTGCACGCTCACTCCAAACTACATGTCGCAAGACAACACAAGTAAGCTGTCACAGTCCACATAACACAACTCCCCACGCAATACAATTCACTTCACAAAGCCCTAATGGGAAAAGTACATCAGCATAATCCACGAAATTTCAGAACCCTATTCTGATCATTTTGGTGGTGCCAATATAATTACAATTTTAAACTGACTGTGCACTCATTTGCCCCCAATTTCAACCAATTTGCCACTTGCCTGCATTCTCCACTACAGATCTGTTGTCGCTTTACATCAATAAAATGCTAAATAACCGACACACAGGATCGGGACGCTGTGAGTCTAAAAGGACAAGGCCTAAGGAAAATAAGGAAACCTATTCGGGACAATATTCAAAGACGAAACCATGAAGATTTACTCAAATTTAAGAATCATTACAGAAGGCAAAATGATAGTCAATTTAAATCAGCATTTTATATGGCTCATAAGTGAGAGTTTCAACATAAGGTGGACCTTCGGTAATAAATAAATAGCTAGAATCAAAAATATTCTACGTACAGAATCAAATATCAGTCCGACATTGAAACTGCTTAGTATGAAAGCAAGGGAAATGTTACAATTAAATGAAAAAGGATCGCCGTTGAATGAAGGCAAAGATGTACTTTATTAGTACAAAAGTAAGACCCAGGCACAGCTGGGAAGCAGAATGACAGTATTTCAATCCACATTCCAATGATGACATGAATGGAACTAATGCGCGTCATAAGTATGAGTGCAGCATCAGCCTAGCTGATGATACCTAAACTTATTTTAACAGGAAGGTCTACGTTTGGAGTCAAATAACCAATTGTCATACAGTCTACCGTCATTAAGGCAAGTGAAATAGTAAAAGGTCTTGCACACAATTCAAAATAGGCACTTTTTACAGTTTTAGAGGAGTGAAAAAGAACGCTCTCGACATAACAATGTGGTATCATAAGGCTGAACTAATAAAGTTATATGACATAAAACGATCAACATTGCAGACAATTGGGTTATATAAAACAGGCTACTCTAAAGATAGCCTAAACTATTAATATTATAGTGTCTCCTTTAACTTACGTACAAGGGGACATTGCTCTGCTAAATAATAAACCGCTCAAATGAACAAACAAACAGCAGCAACAGCCGTGATAAATGTCAACATTAATAGAAAATCTCTGTCATGGCTTCCTTCGAGGTACAAGATAGATAGTACAAAGAGCTTCACACCAAAAGAGATCCGATTCCTACTTCGAATATATTCTTGTTAATGGAAAATAATTCCAGCAGGCTTTTAAACATGAAGAATAAAACAGCATTTCTCCTACAGGCAGTCTGACTCCCAGTTATATCGACTCGAAGCCTAGTTATGCTAACTTAAACACATGCAAAATGAACATCAAGCTTGTAAATAATAAATGTGCTCTAACTACTTCTATTGTCAATTTCACTGTGATGCCATTCTCTGTCCTACTCATATATAAGCCGGTTTGGATCTCAGAAGAATGTGTCAAAATGCTTTTGATTCTCCTTTTATTTGCATGTATTGCCCACCTTAGATATTTCCTGACCCTGAATTTTGCTCATTTTTTCTGAAGATGTTTTTTTTAAGTTGTTTTCTTCAGCAGGGAAGATAATGCTGTACTCTTCCTTTACTCTGTCTAAAGGTAATTTTAGTGTCTTGATTCCCAACTCTTATAAAGATCTTCAACTTCAATCAATAACTATCCTTATTGCCAATTAGTTTTTTTTCTTCCCTTTGTTGTCTTTTCCTCCTGTATGTGACCTTCTTAAGGAGACATATGACATCTTTTAAATGTATATAAAGTGCAGAATGGTACTAAGGCTACTGGGACGAGTCACCCTTTCCTCAGGAAATCATGATTTGGGGGTTTGGGTGCATTATATGGTATCGTTGTGCAATCTTACTGTGTAATTTATTTGCAAAAATTGTCTTGGGTCCAGTCAGGCTCGTTTGCAAAACCTTTTGCTCAATCCTGGAAAGCTGCAGCTTCAAGCAATTGCTTTAACAAAGGAAGTGGTGTAAAGCATTTAACAGTACCAAACAACAAAATAAGAAAGTCACACAACACAAAAGAAATCTGACGCCAATTTATACAATTATATAATGAGTGTTTAGAAACCAAGATGAGTAAAATCCACTAGAGCGTTCTGGAGGTATAGATTTTTAACGAGAGCGAAAATTCAATTCAGCTCCAAAGAAGCAACGGTAGCCGTAAAGTCGATAAACTTTAAAAAAGTTTGGATGAGTTGTGTTCAGCTACTCTCTGATAGAGTGGTCCGGGGGCCACTAGGGAGTATTTGGGCAGTTAATCAGCCACCAAAGCATTTTCTAGTTCAGTTTTGTACTTTACAGCATAACTGCTGTAGACTTTAATTGAACGGTCCTGATGCTGAGGATGCATTAGATGGAGGATAATTAAGGATGCTCTGGGTGCTGGGCATTCAACAGGAAGGTCCTTCTCCATGGGTTAGGTGGGGTGACTTTGTCCATGGAGCTCAGGGTCCCTTGAAGTCCACTTTGAGCCAGTAGAAGGCCAGCTGTCGCTGGTCTACCAATTTCCGTCTGCAGCAGAACCAGCAGTATCCTTTGGCAAAGGCTGGTGTCACTCTTGGGTGACCAATCTGGACTCACTTGACACTCCTGGGTCTGCCAGGCTCAGGTGCAACTTTTGGCAGTCAATGATAGGTCTCTTGGGGTACCCAGTAGTGGTCAGCGGTGATTCTCCAGAAATGGATACCAACTTACAGAGTTGGACTACAACAGCTTTGATGGCCCTGGTACTGCTTCCAAGGGGTCAGCTGACTGACCCTTGGAGTCCCATTTTTTGTCTCGATCTTAAGAGCAACTTTTTTCTTAAGCTGGGAGTCACATACAGTCCTCTCTTTGCTAGCCCAAGGTGTGGCAGGTGCAGTCCAGCAGATGACACAACCTTTCTCTGCCAAGTCCAGGGATCAGCAAGGCAGTCCTTTCTCCAGTTTGGTCGTGATTTGAGGTTCTGGGTGCCAGGGCTGCCATATTTGTGCCCTGAAAGTGCCCTAGTCGGATGATGTGGTTACTAGTTAATGGGCTACCAGGATCCCGCCCACCCTGTGACCCCTTCTGGCTATGTCTGGTATCCCAGAATGCACTAATCTGCCCACTCTCAAGACGTTTGAACCCTTCCTTGGATGTTAGGAGCTGCGTAGCCCATCCTTGAGGTGTGGCTACTCGTGGGCTACACACCCATAGGAAAACTGGTTTGGGCACTCATATCCCCTCTCTGTTCCCACCACCAGCATTTCTACCTGAACAAAGGGGCAACCTTCAGGAATGTGTTGCCATTTGTCCATCAAAGGTGGTTTCCCCTTTTAAATTCACCTTTTTGGCCAATACCCTGAGTGGTTTCTTGCAAGGAGGAGGTGGCACCTCTCCTTGTAGCAGGCTCCTATTGTTCCTGAGCATGGGAGTTGTTCACATGACTCCCTAGGTGGGCAAACATATGTCTGGTGGCCAGTGACCATGTGAGGTTACTGGGAAAACTGGGCTACACAGAGACAACTTTCTAAAAGTTGCCTTTCATTAAAAGTGGCAATAAACTCGACTTAGACATCAAGTCAGGTTTAATATCACAATTAATGTAATACCTCAAAGTACCATTTTTAATAGTCTGAGTCAGAAGTTAGCTGGACTGAGGTGTCAGCCGGTGACTCTGCATTAGCAAATGGGACTACTAACTCTTCTACAGCAAAAATAACATTTGGAAGCTTTGCTGTTGAGACATATAAAAAATACATGCCCTACTTAGTAATATGGAGCTCCCTGTCGTAGGGCTTAGACATCTGTCTTGAAGGGGGAGACACATATTGTTAAAGGAAGTGGGGATTTGCCATTACATTAGTTCAAATGGCAAAGTCAAACTGGCAATTTAAAACTGCCCTTCAAGTATGCAGTTGCAGGATGGGAGCCATTTTATACTTTGACACACACAGGGTGGCACAATCGGTGCTGCAGCCCCCTGGGTTTTCCACTAGGCCTTACATACCCTAGATATCATATACTAGGGTCTTATAAGTAAGTCAGCCTCTTCTAATTATTCAATTTTACATACACATCTTAAGGGGGTTAGAACACTGACACTGAGCACTGGTTAGCAGGCATATGTGCCCCTTTCAGAGTTGATAAACCAGCAGCATCAGTCTAGAATTGTGGAAGTGAGCATGCAAAAGGAGCCATTGCCTTGCATGGCTTCCCTCCAGAAAAAAGGTGATGAGTAACTAACCCTTGTCCTTATGGTTCTCATCACTGAAGCGGAAGAACCTGGAAAGGCCATCTGCATTGGCATGGCCAGTCCCTTGTCTGTGTTCCACTGTAAATTCGAATTCTCTCCTCTCATCTGCAACAGCCACCTGAGAGGCCTCGGGTCAGTTTGAGCTCTGAAGTGAGTCCCAAACAGGAAGGGTTTCAGATTCATCAGGGATCAAACCACAGCAAAGGCTTCCCACTCAATGGCAGTCCAACACTGCTTTAAAACTGCCCTTCAAAGGGAACCACTCTGCCTTACATGCCTGGGTACTTGGGTCTTATAAATAAGTCAGTCTCTGTGAAGTGGGGATAGCCAATTTAACATGCACTCTACAAGGTTTTAGAACTCTGGCACTGAGGATTGCTTAGCAAGCCTAGTTCCCATTTCAGAGTCGATAAACCAACAGCATTAGTCCAAAATTGTGAGGGTGAGCATGCAAAAAGAGTCATCTTCTTGCAATGAAGGAAGCAAGAGAGCCATTTACTGCATCCAGTCCTTGACACACTATGAGCTTGTTGGAAGTAAGAGATTGTTGGGTCAGACAATGCTCAAATTGGGTCTTGGTCATGGTAAATGGGTGACTACTCATGCTGGTTGTTAGACTCAAATATAACTGCTAATGCAGGGTCTGAGGCTATATGCTGTGGAGAAAGGCTGCACTACCTTAAGGATGTAACCTGCATTGCATGGTAACCTATGGAGCACGTTCTTGTACTATTTAAGTTGTAGGTGGGTGTGGCACTATGGAAGGCACATCAGGTGTGTTGGATGGAAAAAGTATCTCAATGTCCGCGGTGTGGTAATGCACTCGCAGTTCAACTGGTTATAAGTTTCAATACTTTATTTTCTTTGTGTCGTTGGTGCATAGGTCGGTACCCTACTGAGCTCTTAGGGTATGCATAAACAATCGTGACATGTGTGCTCTGTGTACACAGGACCCACTCCTTCCTTGCATTCCTTTCTCTTTCATTCAATTTTTACTCCATAAGTTCAAATCCTTGTTTGTAAATTTTTATTTTCATTTTCAAACTTTTACTATGTAGCGAGTTTTTCAATCAAAATGTTTCATATTTCATTCGTAATATGTTTTACATCATCTTACTAAGTCCCAATGCATTTCAAGCATTGATTTTTGCATACTGAGCAAAGTGGTATCTGCACCAACATAAAATTAAATATAAAACAAAAATGCAATTCGCTGAAATTGCACACACAACGGAACATAGAGCCGAAACATTAGTGTTCACCGAAGATGATACAAGCCGCATTTACTCTCTCATAGAGGAAACTGAAGAAATAAGCCCAAGCACTGGGTCCAAGATGCTACCTTAAAACAACTGCTATACATATCAAAGAGGATCATAAACCAAAAGTTGCACGCAAGTACCCTCATTAAATATCACAAAGTGCAACGTATTCCACGTGGTCTAAGGATTGCTCTAAAATCAACACTTTGTAAAAACAATGCAAGGTTTACAGAACGTTGGCAAGCAATATTAAATAAATGCTCATTAGATCTTATACTACTCATTGTCGAAGAGCTAGCGAAACT
The DNA here is from genome assembly GCF_964263255.1 of Lissotriton vulgaris. Classification (NCBI taxonomy): domain Eukaryota; kingdom Metazoa; phylum Chordata; class Amphibia; order Caudata; family Salamandridae; genus Lissotriton; species Lissotriton vulgaris. The sequence goes on from NC_141686.1 coordinate 72,453,792, forward strand.
AATAGAGGATTTAACAAAGGAAATAAACTAAGTCAAAGATGAATTAGTAAAAATAACAACGAAAGAAGAATGGGACAAAATATTGGATGAGACAAATAAAAAACTGGATGAGCACACAAAAGAAATAAATGACAGGAAACTAAGAAAGTTTAAAAGGGACACTACTGATTACCGGCTGGGTGAAGTTTACTCTTGGGCTGATATATATGCGAAAAGACGTCAACAGAAACCTAATGCGTCAACAGACGATACATCATCTGACGATTTTCAACAAAAACGCCCTACATATGAAAGAAGACCCAAACCAGGTCCATCAACTCAACCCAATATTCAAAACCTTGACAATCAACCAGGCGCAAGTACATCTGCACAACCACAGGATAATTTTTTAGGTGCAGGCCCAGACCCACAAACAGAACCAGGAGGAGCAAAAAAACAAATAAGTCGAGAAACAGTATCTCAAAACACAAGGAGCCAAGTCCTGAAAATTTAGTAATAAACATATCGAGTCAAACACTAGCAGAACAGGAACTAAAAACATTGCAAAAAGGATCATCATACGTCCCTACGTATCATTCTAATCTATTGGAAACCAAAGTTTGCCTATACAAATTCCTAAGATCATTGAGACTAAGGCATTTTTTTGATAATGTAATTGAGCCAACGACTACTCAAATCAAAGAAAATACATTATTGGGTCTGAGAAACAAAAGCAAATATTTGGCTTCCGTGATTCATAAAGTGTTAGACGCATTTCAAAAAGTAGTAGTCACAGAAATTGAAGAAATATTCAAATCACCAAGGACAAAACAATCAAACATGACCATTCAAGAAAAAAATATCTTGCAAAAATTAGCGAATAACAATCAAATCACAATAAGGCAAGCAGATAAGGGCGGAGCCTTAGTCATCATGGATACCAGCTATTACCAGAATAAAGTTGAAGCACACGTCCAAGATCCAAATACTTATACAATTATGACAACCGACCCAACTAAAGAATTCATCAAAATTTTGAAAACAATCATTGACAACGCAGTGACCAAAGGAACTATTGGTCAAAAAGAGAAAGACTATCTCATCAAAGACAATCCAACAGTTCCATATATATATATGACTCCAAAGATACATAAAGACCTTAATCATCCACCACTACATCCAATTGTATCAACCATCGGCTCGATACATGAACCTATTGGGAAATATATAGATAAACATTTGCAGAATATAGTGCAAAAAACGAGCACCTACATAAAGGACACTACCCACTTTCTAAATATTTTGGAAGAAAAGCAAGGAAACTTTACTATAGAAATGATCATGGCAAGTATAGACGTCAAGTCGTTGTACACTTCAATCCCACATGATTTGGGTATATCCGCAGTTGAAAGTATGCTGATACAGGAAGACAAAACTGAAGATCTCAAAATATTTATAATGGAATTGTTGCACTTTACGCTGTTTCACAGCTATTTCAAGTGGGAAGAAAAATTATATATACAAGCATCTGGCACTTCCATGGGCAATTGTGCCGCACCGACCTATGCGAATATATTTATGCACAGATTTGAGGTTGAGGATATACTGGAAAATGAAATATGGAAGAACAATTTAATCTATACTATTATTATAAAGAGAGAACTTGCACCTTTTGGCCAGGTAAACTCGGGAACCACAGCGCCAATCTACACACCCGATACATCTATGAAAATGTCAGGGTGTGTAGATGGACATAGGCTATATAAATAAAATAAAAAAGAGTACATTAAAAAAATTAAGTTTGTAAACAAAATAGTCCCCTGAAAGTAGCGCCGGCCGGGATCTAGCGCTGGCCGCGATGCAATGTGCGTGATGACCGCGACGCGACCTGCGTGATGACGACGGAGGAGCGGTGGTTCAGTGACGAGCGGCTGTGCAGTGAGGAGCGGCGGCACAGGTAAGGAAAGGGAAAGTTCAGTGCGAGACTGTGTGATGCAGGGGGAGGCAATAAGGAGGCAGCAGTAAAGGAAAATGTCGGAGCGCGAGTGAGTCTGGGCAGGAGGGGGGTGCGAGTCAGGGCGGGAGGGGGGCGCGAGTGAGTCGGGCGGGAGGGGGGCGCGAGTACTGAACAGGTGCAATTAAACCATTGGTGGAGGGGAAGGGGTATGGGTTTTCAATGGAAGGGGAGGGGGGCGGGAGTGAGTCGGGGCGGAAGGGGGGCGGGAGTGAGTCAGGCGGGAGGGAGTCAGTGCGGGAGGGGGTCGGGGCGGGAGCGGGTGTACTGCCCCCAGCCCCTTTCTGCCCCAGGCAACGCTGGGGCGGGCTGCTGGTATATATATATATATATATATATATATATATATATATCGCTATCGCCAGTAGGTAATATATATATATATATACATATATATATATATATATATATATATATATATATATATATATATATATATATATATATATATATTACCTACTGGCGATAGCCAGTAGGTATATATAGTTAGGATTTTTTCCCTATGGGATTTTTGAAAATTTTATGTCTAAAAAATTTGGGGGGGTTTCGTCAAGGGGGGGCCGAGAAAAAAGGGGGGTCCCAAAACGCGTTTTTCCCATGTTAATTTCCATAGGGCGGTTGGCTTCACTTTTAGCTCGAACGGCTGAATGGATTTGCACGAAACTTGGCAAAATTGTAGGGACTGTTAGCCCGATGTGCCTTTGCTAGGTCTCAATATATGTGCTCCAGTGGATTTTGAGAAATTACTGTTCAAAACAAGATATATATCTGTGACAGCGTCCCGGATAGCGCTCCGGTCCGCTTACTTTTCGCGAAACGGAACTTTGCGATGCGAAGCTGATTGGCTCTCCGGTGTCTGTCAACATTCTAAACAGTCCGGAGCGGCCGCCATCTTGTCTCTCGGTAGGATCGAGAGAGAAGAAGAGGTGAAAAACGAAGGGGGAATTTAATGAAAGGGGGCAAGGTAGACCCCTCTTGACCCCCTAGGAATGATGTCGGGGTTATTAAAGGGTCCCGTGGGGAAAATTTAAAAAAAATGATTTTTCACGGTAGAAGCGCTTCTCGGGCCGCGAACTGGGCCGCAAACTGGTAGCGAAACGGGAATTCACCATTTTGTGTTTCGTTTTAATTAAATTACTAGGTATAAGGGGGTGCGGGAGACGTATCCTGATCCCTTATGTTTTCTGAGGGTGGCTGAGGAGGCTCATATATGTTGATATATGTCTTCCAGCGGCTGTGCGTGAGCGTTTATTTTTTTTTTGCTGCGTGACGTCTGTTAACGTTCGATTCAATGGAAATCAGGAAGTGTTGACCGCCAATTTGTCACTGCGAAAAAATATTTTGTTATAAATGAATCCTTATTGATAAACATTGTATGCGCCATCTTGCCTTTTTTCCAATGGCACAATTTTGTCGTGCACGGCAGCCATTTTAGATGCCTTGACCAGACCCACTCTCTGCACGCCGTCGATTCTCAGCACGGCTCCCCACCCTCGCAAGCATCTCCCCCACGCACTGGTCACCCCCGCTCTCTCTCTCATGCTTGGGCCATAAACTTCCCCGCATCTGCGCTGCTCTTCCCTGAGAATCACACCCTGTGCCCGCCCGACACCTCCCTTTCACCCTATTGACTACCGCACCCTCTGACACTCCTCTTCCTCTGTGTCCGATTGTCCAGGCCAGTCCCAGGCTATCACCTAGCCCTGCGGATGTAGTTTATGGCCCCAGCTGCAGAGAATCCAGACATGCCAACCCTCCCGATTCAGGCGTGAGACTACCGATTTCAGTGCTAGTCTCCCGCCTCCCGATTCCTGCAAGCAAAAACCCGATTCCTCGGGGGTTTCAGCTGACAGGGCTTGGTATTGCGTTACGTGCTAATTCTTCCAGGAAACATTAGAGGGCCGATGCAGGGGCTCTAGAAGGGGTGATAAACCATTTAAGCCTCATTAACAAGCGCATGGTCTTTTAAAGATATGTGAAGTACTCGGGGCGGCGGTGTGTGTGTGCCCTCTTTCAGGAGCGGGCGGGGGGGTGGCACTGCCAGCAACTTGCCAGGCCAGGCAGTGTTCAACACTTGCATCACCCTTTCCCTGCCTGCTATTGCGCTCCATGCTTCGGAAAGGTAAGAAAAAGAACGTGCATTTGAGTTTGAAATGTCCGATCCTGCAGCAGCACACTTCCAAAGCCCACACATGACAATAACCCGATTCAAGGCCCCATTCACCCGATTTTTTAAAAATATATAGTACTCCAACAAAGTAGGATTATAAAACTTTATTAACTTTATAAATATAACAAACGTAACAAAAACAGTAAACACATTTAAACATTTTTGGGCAAAAAGAAGCAACAATGGTCAGTAGCTGTCTTTTGTGCGAATAGTCCCAAGGCAGCACAACGTGCTGAGTTCTGGACGGCACCCAGGTGATGTCACCTGGGTGCCGCACTGGTTTTTGGTTTCCTACAATGCAGCTCAGAAAAACAGCGTGGGGCGTCCCGGGTGGTGCGGGGGGAGGCCTCGTCAGTAGCAGTCTGTTGTGCGAATAGTCCCAAGGCAGCAGAACGCGCTGAGATGTGGATGGCACCCAGGTGATGTCCAGTAACTTGCCGCACTGGTTTTGGCATCCTACAATGCTGCTCCGAAAAACGGCGTGGGGCGCCCGGGGGGGGGGCGTGGGGGAGGCGGCGTGAACGGGCCTCCCCAGGTGGAGGCTCGTCTGCTGTACTGGGGCGCCCCTTTACCGTTTCAGTTGCCATTCCGCCCGCTTTTGCTACACTGTGCCTCATCCTCCATTCAGCTGTTTATCGCCCACTCTTGCGGCTACAGCGTCTCGCTCACCATGTAGTTGAGTTGCGCCCACTCTTGCGGTGCAGCGATAGGCGGCTGCCATTGGATTCTTAAAATGGCGGACGGCTCTTCGGATTTGGGCCTGGTCCACTAAAATGGCCCTGGGACACCTTGGAACTCGGACGCTTGCCTGCTAGGGCTTGGGCTCCATTCTCGAAAGCGTCCCCTCAGCCGTGAAGATTCTACAAAAGTCTTGGGGGCCCTCGACTCCTGCAGGCTTCCGGTGGGGAGCGGCTGCCATGATTGCTCGCGGAATGACCACGACGGAGCCACGAGATGGTGGTGCTCTCATGCTGACGCCAGCTTCAGTCTGAAACATCCAGAAACAAGGTGGCGCTTTCATCGTTTGGGAAAAAAAATGTTCTAAACCAATGAAAAGTGCTATTTTTAGGTCATATGACCAAGCCTTCCATCATTAGGAAACCAAAAGTAAAATGAACCAATGAAAAGTTTTATAAACAAGTCACATGACCTGTTATGCGGCTTAGGGCTTCAAAAAGCGTAGAAAATCCGTTGGCACGTGAGGCGGCGTCAGTAGCGGACCGATGTGCGAATAGGCCGAAGGCAGCACAACGCGCCGAGATCCGGATGGCACCGAGTTGTTGTCCAGCAAGTTGCTGCACTGGTGTGGCTATCCTACAATGCTGCGCCGAAAGTCGGCGTGGGGCGCCTCGTTGGCCTGTAAGGTCGCGTCAGTCAGTGGGGGCTGTGCGTCTCCCCCAAGATGGAGGCTCCTCGGCTGCAGTGCGGCGCCCCTTAGCGTTTCACTCGCCGTCCAACTGAGTTGCGTCCGCACTTGCGGCTACAGTAGGCCGAAGGCAGCACAGCGCGCCGAGATCCGGATGGCACCGAGGTGGTGTCCAGCAAGTTGCCGCACTGGTGTGGCCATCCTACAATGCTGCGCCGAAAGACGGCGTGTCCAGCTGAGTTCCGGTCACTCTTGCGGTACAGTGACTCGAACGCGCCGAGATCCGGATGGCACCGAGGTGGTGTCCAGCAAATTGCCGCACTGGTGTGGCCATCCTACAATGCTGCGCCGAAAGACGGCGTGTCCAGCTGAGTTCCGGTCACTCTTGCGGTACAGTGACTCGAACGCGCCGAGATCCGGATGGCACCGAGGTGGTGTCCAGCAAGTTGCCGCACTGGTGTGGCCATCCTACAATGCTGCGCCGAAAGTCGGCGTGGGGTGCCCCGTTGGCTTATGAGGTGATGTCAGTAGTGGACCGATGTGTGAATAGGTCGGAACCAGCACAAGGCGCCAAGATCCGAATGGCAAGTCCTGGATGTTGAGTGCCATAGTTGAGAGTTCTGAGCAGTGCTTGTAAGACTGTCTGAAGCTTATTTGCACCTGCTGCAGCTTCTCTATTGCCCTGGTGTGGCCAAAGATCGCACATGACATAGGCGGCCGGCTCCCGAGGTCCGGCGGAACTTTTTTCCTTTTCCTTTCTGCTTCTTGTCCCACAATCCGTTTCACCTGAAGACACGACCAGGTCCCTGAATGTGTGCAGGGGGACGTTATTGATTGAATCAAAATGGCGGCTTCACACAAAGCTGACCCAAGCGTTGCTGTTGATGCTATACAGACAAAAATTGGTTTTCAGTTTGTACATTCTTCAGGATTTTTTTTTCCATCCAAGGCTGATTGAGAGTTTGTAGAAAAATGGCTTCAGATTTTCCACATACTACTCTTCAACATTCTTCCTAAATGTAACAATGTGAGACTCACTAGGAGAACGGCTGTTTATCTTTCCTTTCAAAATGCTGCCAACAATATTTTCTGAATGGAAGACACCATCTTGTAGCATAAAGGGCCGAAATGGGTTATGGTCTGGCCGATGGTTGGTGGAGACATTTTGACTATATCTTGCACCTGCCCGGCCTCGCCCAAAATGGCGCCGGTATAAATGGGACTCGTAACTCCTTGTTGTCACGAGATATGAATGCAGTTTTGATGCTCATGGCGGGCGGGGACGAGAATTGATTGAATATTTTGACATCCCTATTGATATTAAGTTCTGATGTGTTATTGATTACTGTACTATTGAAAGTTCGAATTAACGTCACCCATGGTACTTGCCCGCAAATGTATATCTAGAAGATTTTTTTGTAAGTGGCCCTGTCGTAATTTAATTACAAAATGTACGTCCACCGATTCCGCAACTGTTAGACACCTTAGTTCTTGCAACCTAATGGCCCGCTCGTTACGTTCCTCTATAATATAAATGTCTCCTCATCATATACGATTTCAGTTTGCTCCGTGGCCGGCCCACGTGGTTATAGGCCCGTATTTGTATACTGACATTTTCACAATAAAGGTTTTTAAAACGAAACATGGTAGTAGTATTTACATTGGTAAAGTTTTTACTTTTAGTCACTGTTTTCGAATCAGTAAAAGGCAAGTGAAATAAAGCAGTCCAATTACATGACGGATAAAAGGTATAATACGTAGGAACGCAGTAAAGATAAATGGTTAAGGGCAGTTGTGTTTTCCACTCCTGCAACATAAAGTGATCGATAAGAATCTGATAATCAGGCGTATCGGCAACTAAGACAGCAGGCCGAGTCTCTTTTACTCAACGGCCCCGTCATGGGACGAAGAAACGTCCTTTTTCTCGAAAAAGGAATATATTTTACTTGCAGGACAGTTGTAAATTTTCCTGGAAAGTACATTAGCCTGGAATATTATAACATATATGTTTAAAAAAAAAAAGTTCGAAATCAATAAAAAGCGTATTTTTTAGGTCATATGACCAAGCTTTTCATTATTAAAATAACAAAAGTAAAATGAACCAATAAAAAGTTTTATTAACAAGTCACATGACCTGTTATGCTTATGTTACGCGCTGCGCGCCGCGCCCCGGATCACTTCCGGGTGCGCTAACGCGGCGTGTCATATAACGCATTATGCGACAACGTAGGTCAAGAATATAGTCAAAATGTCTCCACCAACCAGCGTTCGGAACACAACCCCTTTCAGCAGTCCAAAAAGTTCTGTTAAATGACAACAGAGGGGACAGGCAACAAGAACCATCAGTCAAAGAGGGGAGGGCAAGTTCTTCTCTACCGGGTCATGTTGGGGCGCTACCAGAACTGATCGAATTGGTAGTCTACAGTGTTTCTGGATGTTTCAGACTAAAGCTGGCGTCAGCATGAGAGCACTACCATCTCGTAGCTCCGTCGTGGCCATTCCACGAGCAAACATGGCAGCTGCTCCCCACCAGAAGCCTGCGGGAGTCGGGGGCCCCCAAGACTTTTGTAGAATCTTCACGGCTGAGGGGACGCTTTCGAGAATGGGACCTAAGCCCTATCAGGGAAGCGTCCGAGTTCCAAGGTGTCCCAGGGCCATTTTAGTGGACCACGCCCAAATCTGAAGAGCCGGCCGCCATTTTGAGAGTCCTGTGGCAGTCGCTTATCGTTGCATCGCAAGAGCGGGAGCAACTCAACTACATGGTGAGCGAGACGCTGTAGTCGCAAGAGCAGGCGGTAAACAGCTGAATGGCGGAAGAGGCAGAGTGTAGCAAAAGCGGGCGGAATGGCAACTGTAGTGTATTGTTATTCTTGATTGTTCTATTCTCGTGCTAATTGTCCTTATCTCGTGAGCGCATGTATCAGCACATGCACAGAATGTACACATGTATTCTTTTGAATGTAAGGGCGCCTCCAGAAGCCAGGCGTCCGTTGTGTATGTTCAGTTGCTGCTTGGACTCCTGGCTGATGAGGCGCTCCTCCTGTGTTTGGAAACCTACCAATAAACTTCACTTGGAATATATTCCTTCTCTGGAATCTTATTAAGACTATTAGTCCTCTATATATTGGCGACGATCGGGATTGTTTCCATCACCGACCCACGCAAAGGGATTTATTTTTGGCGGATTTTACATTTATTGTAATTTTTAAAAAAAAAATCTTTCCCGTCAAATTTGGATTTATTCGAACGATTCTTTTTCGATCTCTTCACACCATACTGGTTTGTTTGGTCAAGTGGATTGTTGGATTGTTCTGTCGAGATTTGCACTTCGGAGGAGCGACTTTGAAATTGATTTCTCGACACTTCCATTCGACCGAGTGCCGATGATGTTAGTCAGAGGTGGACGACCGTGATCGGAGGCTAAGAACTGTGATCGGAGGCTAAAGACTGTCTTCGGTTTGTCGAAAAGATTGAAAGAAAGCCTGACGATGTTCACATTTTAAATTACGCGCTTACCGGTCTCCCTGGAACGCCGGCATCGCATCTTCAGAACACCGACATCGCAGTCTTCGCCTGGAACTCTGGGATACGCGTGGAATTCTGGGAATCACGCCTACGACGCTACGCATTACGCACGGCGGCCATTTTAGTGAAGTCTGAAGCTTCAACCATTGGCGCTTGCGCTTTTCCGACGATTCACACGTCTTGCTTTATTATCTGCGTGTGACCTTCTCGGTGATTCACACGCCTCACAGACAAGCGTTAACAGCTGTTACTAGAAGCTGTATTTCGAGCCATTAACGAAACCTTTTACTTTCCAACAAATCGTGCCATTATACAGGTTTTATATTTTACTTATGAAATAAGTCTTGCACGTTTATTTGCTAGTTCTATTGCATTCTACTTGTGTGAAATAAGCCTTGCTAATTCTATTATTGCACATTCTGTATTTTATTTTCTAGTATTTACTGTTTAATATTCATAACATGGCTTCTGTTAGGGAGGTCACTCAACCCCCTCCTTTCCTTGAAAAACCCGGAAAGCCTACTTTGTTATGGTCTGAGTGGTTTGGCTTGTTTGAAAATCACATTTTGGCAATTGATGGATCTGACTATTCTCCTCCTAGGAAGTTTGCTCTTCTCTTTGGCAGTCTTGGGTTAGCTGCACAACGCATTTTTAAGAGTCTGGTACCCATCCCACCTCCAGCCGCTGATTCAGGAGATAGGGAGTGGAATGTTTATATAGAGGCTATTGCCAGATTAAAAAATCAGTTTGAAGAGTCTCCTAATATCATGCTGGAGAGACACAATTTCTATAAAAGAAAGCAAAAGGAGGATGAAAAAATTGATGAATATATTTCAGCATTAAGGGTATTAGCGATTACTTGTGATTTTGGCCCTTTGCTAGATAATTATATTCGTGATCAATTCGAATTCAATTGTTCATCTACCAAGGTCAAAGAAAGAATTCTCAGTTGTAAGAATCCATCGTTATCTGAAGTTATTGACTTTAGCCTTAGTATCGAAAGATCAATAACTTCTACCAAAGCCATGTCAGTAGATACTGCAACTAAAGTTAATTTTATTTCAGACGAATCTGAAGAAGGTCTATATGCTGTTTCTAGTAAAGAAATTAAGGAGAAATGGCAAAGTAAAACTAATGGTAACCTGAATAAACAAAATTTTTGTTTTAGGTGTGGATCCAAATTTCACATTGGAAATTTTAAAGGGTGTCCTGCCATGAATAAACGCTGTGTTTTGTGCAAAAAAGTGGGGCATTTTCAAAAGTTTGCAGGTTACAAAAGAAATCTGTTAAGGTCAACTATGTGGATATGGATGAATGTTGTGACAACTTTGATAATCTGATGTTAATGGTGGAGTGTGAGGATTCGGAGCCTATTAAAGGGCCTTTGTGTGAAGCAATAATTGACAATATTAAGTTACAAGTAATGGCAGACTCTGGAGCTCCCATTACTATTCTCAGAGACTCTACATTTTTGGATAAATGGGGAAATGATATGAAATTAAATCAATCTGATGTTAACTCAAAAGCTTTCGGGGAGAAAGATATTGACATGTTAGGCTTTTTCTCAGCTAACGTTCAAGTCTTAGGTAGATCCATCGTTACAAAAGTCTATGTGGCAATTAAAGGGAAAGATATTGTGGGTTGGAAGGACCTCGCTAAGATGGGCTTATATCTTGTCCCGGGTGATGAGAATCCAATTAAAGTGCGAGATTTCCCTATCTGTTTTGTAGAGGATGAAAAAATTGATAGAGCTGACCTTTTAAATGAGTTTAAAAATGTGTTTAGCAACAAAATTGGCCTGGTAAAAGGGGCGGAACACAAGATTAGACTTATTCCGGGAGCATCTCCTGTTTTCCATAAGGTTCGCCCTGTTCCTCTTAGTGTCAGGGCTGAACTTAAAAAGATGCTTGAGGATTTGGTTAAAGACAAAATTATAGAACGTTCAGAATCCTCTCAATGGGTTGCGCCCATCGTCGTAGCACGCAAGAAAAATAATGAGATCAGGCTATGTGCGGACCTCAGGGGTCTCAATAAAAACATTAAAGTTGACTGCCATCCTCTCCCTAAAATTAAAGAGCTGTTAGCAAATCTAGGTGGAGCTAGATGGTTTTCATTGTTGGACTTAAAGTCCGCTTACCATCAGATTCCCTTGTCTAAAGATTCTCAGGAGTTTACAACCTTTGTTACCCCATTCAGAGCTTTTAAGTTTCTGAGACTTCCATTCGGGTTAGCTTCAGCAGCTAGTGTTTTTCAAAGGTTAATGGACTCTTTGTTTGGGGATCTGGTGTGGGTACAAGCATATTTGGATGACATTTTGATTTTTGCAAAGACAATGGATGAACATAATATCCTACTAAAAAAAGTTTTGTCCATTCTGGGTAGTAGAGGTATGACCGTCAGGGAAGACAAATGCAAGTTCGGGGTGTCTGAATTGGAGTACTTGGGTCATTCAATTTCGGAATCTGGCATTAGACCTAAATTTTCTGTGGTTAGGGCTCTGATGGAAGCTAAACCTCCACGCGATAAGGATACTCTGCGTTCATTTCTGGGACTGGCAGAGTACTATGCCAGGTTCGTGGAAGGGTACCCTCAGGTGGTGGAACCACTGCGGTTACTCCTTAAGAAAGGTCAAAGGTTTGTTTGGACCAAAGATTTAGATGAGACTTTTACTAAAGTCAAGGATTTGATTGTCTCTGCACGTTCCCATCAGGCGTTTAGGGATGATTCCATGTGCATTATTACGGTGGACGCGAGCATGAAAGGTCTTGGAGCTGTGTTATGTCAACAGGTAGAGGGCAAAGAACACACTGTAGCCTTTGCCTCTAGATCCTTGAAGGATTTTGAAAAGCAACACAGCACAATTGAGAGGGAGGCGTTGGCCTGTGTGTGGGCGGCACAAAAGTTTAAGATGTACATCTGGGGTCGCAAGTTTGTGATTTTATCTGATCATAAACCCCTTTCATTTATTTTTAGCAAAGTCTCTGGTACTAATAGTCTTTCCCCTAGGCTAACTAGACTGGTCTCTAAACTTCAGGAATTCAACTTTGAGTTAAGGCACATTGCTGGGGGGAAAAACTTCAGAGCAGATTGCTTGTCCAGAATGTTGATGGACAAAGATGATGAGGATGACATGGTGGAGGAAGATGTGGAGTGCGTGTCAGTGGTGGACGCTGTTGAGGAATGGAATTCGGTTGTGTCGGAAAAGGATTGGAAAGAGGCTAGTGAAAAGGACGGTATTTTGTCACAAGCTTTGAAGTTTTCCGCTAATGTTTGGCCAGAGGTTAGAAATCTATCTGGGGATCTAAAGAATTTTGCTCAGGTGGCAGAGGAACTTTCAGTTAAGGATGGGGTTTTACTGAGAGGCGACAAATTCGTTCCTCCCAGTGGATTAAGAAACACTATTGTCAAGTTAGCCCATGAGGGTCACCTTGGTGTGACCAAGACCTGTATGAGAATCAAAGCTCATTATTGGTGGCCGGGTATTGATTCCCAGGTAAGAGCTACCGTTGACAATTGTGAGGAATGTTTGTTGTCTGATAAACATTGGAAGACTCATCAGGCCCCATTACAACCTTCTCAATTTCCGGGGACGGCTTGGGAGAAGGTCGCTTTAGATTTCTCCGGTCCGTATAAAGTACTCCCGGAAGGGAAGAGGTACCTTATTTTAGCAATCGATTACTTCTCAAAGTGGATGTATTATAGGTTCGTAGAGGCTCCGGATTCAGATAATACCATTTGTTTTCTAGAAAGATTGTTCCTGTTGGAAGGAGCTCCTCGAACCTTGGTGACCGACAATGGGACCCATTTTGTCTCAGACAAAATGTGTACATTTTTGAAAATCCACGATGTAAAGCAGTTGAAGGTGGCGCTGTATTCGCCCTCTTCTAATGGACTGGTGGAGCGTGGTAATAAGGTTTTGAAAGAAGGAATTCAAACGGCCCTAGCATCTGGTGCGGATGTTTTTAAGTTTTTGGAGAAGAAGATTTGGAATTATAATGTCTCTCCTCATTGTACAACTCAAGTGTCCCCTTTTCAATTGTTGCGGGGTAGGGAACTTCATTCTCCCTTATTTCCTGCTTGGTTAAAGAAGGTGGAGGGCAATAAATTTTCTTCAATTAGGGATAACATTGACTTTTCAGTTAAACAGAAGCAGGCAGTAATGAAAGAGAATTTTGACAGAGCAAAGAACGTGAAGGACGTTCAAATGTTTGTGGGGGATTGGGTTATGATCAAAAAACCCTATAAAGTTGCGACGGGTTTGTCTATGTTCTCAAGCCCTGTTCAAATTCTTAAAGTCAGCAAGAATGCTGTTTTTCTGGGGGACAAAGGCTGGTGGAACGTGAGACAATTGGCAAAACTGACTGCAGATCAAGCGGCCCTCATTTCTAGGAGAAAAAATTTATCTACTCAGGAGGGATGTGATTGGTCACATTGGTTACATCCAAATGTGGTTCAATCAGACGTTGGTTTAATTCCCACTCAATCAAATGTTGGTTTAATTCCTACTTCTCTTACTTCCTCTAAAGATTCCTCTCCTACACAAGGTTCTGTGGTTTCTCCTGCTGTTCCATCTTGTAGTCGCAGTGGTCGTATCAGGAAACCCCCTGCAAGATATAACGAATTTATTTCCTTTTAATTTGTATTATTATTATTTTTGTATTAGTATTATTGTTTCTCTTTTTCTGTATTTTTGTATAAGGGGGAAGGTGATGTAGTGTATTGTTATTCTTGATTGTTCTATTCTCGTGCTAATTGTCCTTATCTCGTGAGCGCATGTATCAGCACATGCACAGAATGTACACATGTATTCTTTTGAATGTAAGGGCGCCTCCAGAAGCCAGGCGTCCGTTGTGTATGTTCAGTTGCTGCTTGGACTCCTGGCTGATGAGGCGCTCCTCCTGTGTTTCGAAACCTACCAATAAACTTCACTTGGAATATATTCCTTCTCTGGAATCTTATTAAGACTATTAGTCCTCTACAGCAACTAAAACGGTAAAGGGGCGCCCCACTACAGCGTGTCTTCAGGTCAAACGGATTGTGGGACAAGGTCCAGAATAGAAGAGTCATCAAAAGGCAAAAAGTTCCGCCGGACCCCGGGAGCCGGCCGCCTATGTCGGGGGCGATCTCAGGCTAAACCGGTGCTATAAGACTTGGGGAGGGGGTCGGAGCCAAGCGTCTTCTCAGAGTCCGTGCCATCACACCGCCCCTCGGGGGCCTCCGTCAAGCGGTTTAGGGAGGTACCATATCACATTGTTTTCAAATGCAGTCAGGTCCACAAACGACCCTCACTTACTTTGAGAATAGTGAAGCTGCAGTAGGTGGAAATAAGCTTCAGACAGTGTTACAAGCGCTGCTCAGAACTCTGAACTATGGCACACAACATCCAGAACTTATGCCATTTGAGAATGGCAGTGACATCGAAGCAACTCAGGGACCAAAACCATTAACGTACTTTCACGTATGAAAATCTTACTTGGGGAGGGGGCAGGAGCGAAGCGCCCCCTCCCAGTCCGCGCCACCACACCGTATGTTGAAAATCTGAAGCCATCGTTCTACAAACTCAACCAACCTTGGATGGAAAAATCTAGAAAAATGTACAAACTGAAAACCAGTTTTGGTCTGCATAGCATCAGTAGCAACGCTTGCTATCAGAGTGCATGAGTTTCATGCTCGATCGATTGAGCTAGCCGGATCGGGCAATAAAAAGTATAAAATAGTTATGTAAATAGTTATTTAATAAAATGTTTTAACCTGTTTCTTTGCTGGTGTGTTGTATATATTTTTAATATTTGCATAGGGTTTGTCGTTATTTTGGGCGGGGTGGGTGACGGAGCCGAGCTGTCTTGCAGCCCTCATGGTGTGGAGCTCAGTTCATCTCACTATTTTCGTATTTCTCATGAAGGGTTGTTCCTAATATTTCTATTTTAGCGAGGTCAAAAAGAGATCCAATTAGTGGCCTACTGATTTTGCTCGATTAATTTTATTTTTTTACACGATTTTTCACGATTTTTCACTATCTGCAAAAACTAAACAGAGTATTGCGACTTTGTGCTTGTTTGTAAATAGAGAATGAACCAAAGAGAATCAATTGTAAAACAGTAAATGCTTGGCTAACAATCAATCAAATGGAGAGACAAGCAGGCACGACGGATTACAACGGGGGTAAAGGCCTGCGTTAACTACTCTTCACTATCTGCAAAGAGAGAGTACTACTAAGAGAAAAGAGGGGAGGGGGGGGGCAGCGTTCAAAGCACATCAGCGTGCAGAAACACGAAAAAGTTTTTACCTATCACGTACTTGACATTTGACAGCTTTTGATATTTGCTATTAAAAAAACATTGAAATTCACAGAAAAAACCATAGGTTTTAGGCCATATATAGTTAGGAATTTGCATTTACAAAACCTTGAAAATTCACTGAAAAAACCATTGGTTATAGACCATATATAGTTAGGGATTAGCCTTTTCAAAACCTTATTTTACTCACACAAACCATTGAAATTTCATATATAGTTAGTTGCACTAACTATATATCGCGCACCCGCAATCCACTGCTGAGGATGTCACATATTACATCATTCATGACATGGTTAGTGACATCACTGATGACATCACTGATGACATCTCAAATGACATCACTGATGACATCTCAAATGACATCACTGATGACATCTCAAATGACATCACTGATAAAATCACTGATAACATCTCATTTGACATGACATATCACATCACTGATGATATCATTCATGTGATAATACCATGAACCTCTTCAGACTCTAATATAACCTTAGATACAATCAGTGTAAACAGACAGTCACAGACTGTCACTCATCCATGGAGTTACTCACACACCTAGTCAGTTATGCAAAAAATCAATCACACCTCCATTTTCTCAACTATACAGTTATACACACCTTACTTATTCAAACATATACTAACACATATTTACTCTCTTATACAATCCCTGATACATGTTCACAATGATCCATACAGCCACTCACACATTCACTGGCTCTTATGCACAGTTATTTATATATGTCAACTCTCACATGTACTGTGTTTTACATATGTACTTACTTTGACATGTAGCACTGAGATATCCATTCACTCACTAATACACTCATGCACAGTCAACCGCCCATACAGCTGTTTCCACATGCACTTTTGAACCCATACATATAGTGAATCAACTACTCACACATCTATGTACAGAGTCACACACCTCCCAGCCACCCATACACACACACTCAGTTTCCCATACAAATACTTGGACAACCAATGAATAACCCATACAGTTACTCATATAGCTACTGATCAACATATGCAGCAGTTTGTAGAACAACAGATATAATGATGCACAAATTAAGACAGTTTAGTCACTAACCCATGCACTCAGTGAGACACATTTAATCACTCACTCATACAGTCAGTCATGCACCTACTAAATCCTTCATCCAGACACTTATACATCCACTCATTCTTCAATATGTAAGACATATTTTAACTTTACAGAAACATACAGTCACTGGATGTTGTCATCAGTAATGTCTTCAGTGATGTCATTTGAGATGTCATCAGTGATGTCATCAGTGATGTCACTAACCATGTCATGAATGATGTAATATGTGACATCATCAGCAGTGGATTGCGGGTGCGCGATATATAGTTAGTGCAACTAACTATATATGAAATTTCAATGGTTTTGTGTGAGTAAAATAAGGTTTTGAAAAGGCTAATCCCTAACTATATATGGTCTATAACCAATGGTTTTTTCAGTGAATTTATATATATATATATATATATATATATATATATATATATATAATATATATATATATATATATATATATACATATATATATATTACCTACTGGCGGGCGCCAGTAGGTAGTTATAGTTAGGATCTACTTTCCATAGGAAATCCGCAACATTCTATTGGGAATAACTTTGGTGCCGGTGGACGAATCTTCGCGAATTTCTCAAAATTCGTGGCCCGCTCTGCTCCTTTCCTGAAAATGTGGGGGGGATTCGTCAAGCGGGGGACGAGATAAAAGGGGGGTCCCAAAACGCGTTTTCCCCATGTTAATTTCCATAGGGCGGTCAAACTCACTTTTAGCCCGAACGGCTGAATGGATTTCCACCAAACTTGGCAAAATTGTAGGGACTGGTACCCTGATGTGCCTTTGCTATGTCTCAAGATATATGCTCCAGTGGTTTTTACGAAAATTAACTTTGAAAAAATATAATATTGGGCTACTTTGGGCTATATATATATGTTAGAGCCCAAATGTAGCCCAATGTAGCCCAATGTAGCCCAAAGATGGCCACCAGAGACAAAAAAAACAAATGTAGCCCAAATATCAGCCAGATGTAGCCCAACAATTTGCTATTAAAAAACCTATGAAATTCACTGAAAAAACCATAGGTTTCACACACGTTATAGTTAGGAATTAGCATTTAAAAAAACCTTTGAAACTCACTGAAAAAACCATAGGTTTCATACACGTTATAGTTAGGAATTAGCATTTAAAAAACCTTTGAAATTCACTGAAAAAACCATAGGTTTCACACTAGTTATAGTTAGGAATTAGCATTTAAAAAACCTATTAAATTCACTGAAAAAACATAGGTTTCACACCAGTTATATTTAGCTGGAAATTTTACTGACATAAAACCATTGAAATTCCCACGTTATAGTTAGTTGGACTCACTGTAACTTGCGCGCCTGCAATGCACTGCTGATGACGTCACATATTACATCATTCATGACATGGTCAGTGACATCACTCATGACATCACTGATGACACCGCGACGTGCGTGATGACCGCGACGCGACCTGCATGATGACGACGAAGGAGGAGCGGCGGTGCAGTGACGAGCGCCTGTGCAGTGAGGAGCGGCGGCACAGGTAAGGAAAGGGAAAGTTCTGTGCGAGACTGTGTGATGCAGGGGGAGGCAAAAAGGAGGCAACAGTAAAGGAAAATGTCGGAGCGCGAGTGAGTCGGGGCGGGAGGGGGGTGCGAGTGAGTCGGGGCAGGAGGGGGGCGCGAGTACAGGTGCAATTAAACCATTGGTGGAGGGGAAGGGGTATGGGTTTTCAATGGAAGTTAAAACACAGCACAGCACATCCACTCTCCTATCGTTTACGAGGGGGGAGCGAGTGAGTCGGGCGGGAGGAGGGCGCGGGAGAGGGGCGGGAGTGAGTTGGGGCGGGAGGGGGGCAGGAGTGAGTCGGGGCGGGAGAAGGTGTAGTGCCCCCAGCCCCTTTCTGTCCCAGGCAACGCTGGGGCGGGCTGCTAGTTATATATAAAAGATACATCGATGATATTTTTGTTCTTTGGAGAGGGAGTGAAACAAGCCTGAAACAAGCATTACATGAATTGAATGCAATTGATGAGAGAATTCAGTTTATGAGCACTATGAGTAATAAAGAATTGTCATTCTTGGACGCGCTATTGACCAACACAGATGGAAAAATCATAACAAGCGTATATACCAAAAACACTGACAGAAACAATTTACTGCATTACAACAGCTTTCATCAAACTTCACTGAAACACCATCTGCCATTTTCTCAAATTCTAAGAATTAAACCAATAGCATCAACTGATGAACTATATTCAAAACACAAACAGGCCACATTACAGAAATTTAAAAAGAGAGGATATCCTGAACCCATTCTGGAATCTGCAGCAAACAGAGCAGACAAATTACAGCGCCAACATTTACTAAGATCTGTAACAAAACAAGAAGAAAAAAGAAATGTATTCATGTCGAAATTTTCCACCAGAAGTGTCAAGATAAAAAAGACCATCAGAAAGCATTGGCCATTACTGGCATTAGAGGAAGACTTTAAAGGAATTTTCTCCAAACCACCCATTTTTGCGTATGAAAGAACACGAAATTTGAAAGAATTACTCAAACAACCTAAAACGCAAGAAACAATCAAATACAGTGGGACATTACCATGCTATAATTGCGGTAACTGTTCGGCCATCATTAAAGGAAGCACCATCAACCATCCAACAAAAGGTACTCCTATAAACTTAAAGGTATCTGGCACATGCAACACCGAAAACGTCGTATATATGCTACGATGTCTATGTGGATTATCCTATGTGGGTAAAATGCAAAGAAAAATAAAAATGCGTATAATAGAGCATAAGAGCAACATTACATTGAAAAATCAAAAATCGACAGTGGCGACCCACTTCAATCAAGTTAACCACAATGCGAGCCTGCTGAAATTTTGCATACTAGAAACAGTTGCAACCATTCCAGGAAGAGACAATAACAATCACTTGTTAAGGAGAGAAGTGTTTTGGATAAACTTTTTATGCACCAGGCAGCCAAAAGGTCTTAATGAACGGATTGATCTAAATTGCTTTTTATAATGGACACATGAAACCTTAGATTTGCGCTCCGACTTTGATATGTATTTTCACACACATGTTTAAGCACAGCACAATTCATACTCTCAAGTGTATACTAGCACTGAATATTGTTCGCATGTATTAACACCCATAGTAAAGATAGCGCACTTTTGTATAAGAGCAGGTTACTTTAAACTTTCTTATAAACATTACACGTAAACTCATGTAGCTACGCATACTATCATTTAAAGAGCTTGTCACTTTAAATTTTCTAACAAACACCACACGCATTCTCACGCAGTCACGTGAGCGGAACGGGGATATAGAGTGGTAAACGAAACGTAGGGACAGAGCGACGAACGCCGAGGTAGCGAGGAAAGAATATATCGATCGTGTACCGGGTAAGAACAAGGCTTTGTAACATCGTGTGTTTATACGCGCCATACTTTAATCAAGTGAGAAACTTAATGAAAGTTCTTTTTTCCCTTCTCACAGTGTTGAAAGTTTAAGTGAAGCATTTAAGGTCAGTGTAACATGCGCTTCAATGTTGTCATGGGTTATAAGGTGTAATACGTGCACAGTTCATAAACAACGGGTTATTAACATCATTGAACATTGTGGAGTAGGCATACACTTTAATGACAGTATAACACAATGAGTACCAACCAGTGAATGTATATAAATGTACATATATATGATTTAGCTCCAGGTGGAGCGTGTATGATAATGGACCTCAGTACTTAATAAGATGCATTATATTTTCAGAAAAAGTAATCCCCTGCTTGAAATGCATTGGGACTTAGTAAGATGGTGTAAAACATATTACGAATGAAATATGAAACATTTTGATTGAAAAACTCGCTACATAGTAAAAGTATGAAAATGAAGAAAAATCTTTTACAAACAAGGATTTGAACTTATGGAGTAAAAATTGAATGAAAGAGAAAGGAGTGCAAGGAAGGAGTGGGTCCCGTGGACACAGAGCACACATGTCAGGATGGAAAAAGTACACATGGTAGTCCTCATTCATCCTTGGCTACTGATAGCCACTGCTGGCCCCAGCAACTCTTACTTTGTGTCTAAAAGTCACACATAGTGTTGGCCAGATAGATTGAGCCTCACATTTCAAGGGGGCTTCAAATGTGGTTAGGATGTATTTCAAAGCAGATCTTATTAGTCAAGGGCTTCAAAACCTGCAAGTAGTTTGGTGTACTCTGGACCTCTTAGAGGCCTGGAGTGATTATGCTCACATTTATGAGGTGGTGGTGAGTTTTTTCAATCCCAAAGGGGAACACGCATGCCTTCTGTGCATCTGAAACCTGTTAGAAGATGTTTGCACCGAGTGGGAGGGTAAGGGTACAGCAGATGGTATGTATGAATTGTGACTGCCTGCTGGATTGTTTACCTGAACCTTTTTAGCCCATGCCTTTAGGGGATTCTCGGAATTTCCTATGCAAGTGCTGTTCTTTTGAGAAAATAAATAAAACAAATCTTGCCACATCATTATCATAAGACTAATATTTGGATTAGAACATTGCATAATTGACAGTAGTTTCTCAGGGCAATAAAGCCAACTATATGGTAAGATAGAAGGAAATGTATTTAGACAGGAGGTTTAGATAACTTTTCCTCTGATGTATCCTGCCAGGATGCTCAGGGAATAATAATGCTAAATATTGAGTAACACATTTAGGGACAAATTTAACAAGGTTTTGGGTCACCCTTGTGCTGCACTAGGGGGCATATGGGTGACGCAAAACCTATGTGAGATTTATCGAGCCACTCACCACCACCGTGCATGGCTCTGCATGACCCTGCATGGCTTGATAAATCTAGTTACACAATGCAGTGCAGGTTCCAGCCGTTCGTACCTCTGCCCCAGGGAGGCAATCCATGGGTAGAGCATGGGTGTTCCCCCGCATCCAAATGGTTGTGCAAATAGCAGAAAACCTTTGATACTTTCGCTGTAGGTACATTTTAGCCTGCATTACATTTTCACTTTTCTGTAAAATTAACAAAGGATTTTTTAAATATAGAAACGTGAGTAAGGTGAGGATTTGTGCACCCCGTCCTGAAGAAGGAGTTGATGTCCGAAACATGTTGATGCACCCAAGAGGTGATGTACATAACACTACATAAACACCTCAAAATTCAACTTTTTAACAGTATCAGGCCGGGGGCCCATTACATTATTGAGTCCACCCCACGAGCCAGGTACTTTTTAATTAATCACTCACTTTATAACCCCACCACCCACTCACATTTACATTTAACCCTCACACGCACCACGCATAGTCATTGAAATAAGTGCTCCCGCGTAGTCGTAGGTAGTAGCACGCCGCATCCCGTTGAGGGGTGCGAAGACCCCAATGATGAAGCATGACACCAAGGGTCCTTTTGGTGTGTGAGGGGTATTTTAAAAACACTATGTGCTCCCCACCACAGTAAGGAACACTTTACACCAACTGGTGGATTCTTGTTGTTTATACATACTTAGCCAGAGAGAACGAATCCACACGAATGCTCTCTCTCTCCCTTTATGTTATTTTCATACATCAAAATGCTACACCTCCCCAGGTGAGACATAATGAGGAGGAATAAAAAAAATTCTCTTCGTTTTTTTCCTCTCTCTACTTTGTACGTGTGCTGCATTCTGCAGCACACAGAGAAATAAATAAATGCCTCTTGGGATTGTTTTTGTGCCGGACGGTGTTCCTTCCTGCACAAAAACAATCCTGCCTACAATGCAGGGACTGCTGCACCATGATGCAAGGGTGTCTGCATTGGGAAAGGACAGGAATGCACTGTATAATGTTGAATACAGTGCATTCCTGTCCTTTACCTTTCACACAGTGAAGCGCAGCAAGGTGACTTGCTGCGTTGCGGTGCATGAAAAAATGATAAATTTGGACTTTATCATTTAGACCGATACGCTGTTAATGAAGGCAACAATACCCCAATTGCAAGTAACATTTATGCCATGTAGAGGATGAGATTTTTTGTCTGGTTGAAACCTCTGGGGTAAATAATAGGTAATGATCTGCAGAAACGTTTTGCATCCATTATTTTCTTATTCACATTCAGCATGAGCGACACCACCAGTAGTCATATTACAGTAAATTCCCAGGGAGCACATTGGACGTTTGTGCCCATTTTTTGAGACCCCCAGGCAATGGCGGCCAGCGCAGGTAATCGCGGTGGGGCGGAGACAGGGCGGGGTGGGAGATGGGGGAAGTAGGCAGACGACGGAAAATGTATAATTAAATAACTAACTAGCACCTATTCTGTCGTCTGTCGGCTTTCCTCCCTGCCGCGCCTCAACGCGCTTACCTGTGCTAGCCGCTGCTGGCCACAGGGCACTTTGATATTATAAAAGGGCAACAGATAATTGTGAAGCTCCATCTAATACACTGATTGCTCCAGGGAACATTTTGCACCATTTCAAATGCCAGGGATGTGCCCTCATTTTGCTTGGGGTCTTGGCTCCATGCTAACTGGGAAATACTTTACCTCCTTGCGCTTGCCACATTTTAAACACAGTGGCCAGGATGGCAGGATTGTTGGTAGAAACTGGATCGTAAGAGGGTGCTCCCTTTTAAATTGTGTGTTAGACATGGTAAAGGTTACATTATCAAGCACTAGACAATTGTTCAAACCTAATACGTCAAATGCCTAAAGACAGTTCACAGAGTTTCTGGGTCATGCCCAAATAGGTTTGAGTGAAAATAGTTTTTTAAGCATATCAGGTCATTAACATTGTAAAAAACTGAAAAGAATTTAAGTGCAGATTCTTTTAAGTGTATGAAAGTTCTCTTCTGAGAATTGTGTTGCGAAAAAGCACAAAATTCTGTACCTTACAGCAGCATTTGGTTAAAAGTGCCTAGAAAGTAAATTCCACCTTACAGGGGAACTTCATAAATATCCCACAGGGAATTATGGTATATATGTGCAAAGGATGGATTTCAAACTACAATTGACCAAAATAACAGTGAAAACTGAAGAAGTTGTAATGGAATCTTTGCATCCATGAGGGTAGAGACATTGACACATAGACATAGGTGTATATCTAACAGATGGGTTTTACATGCATAATAAGAAAAAAGGCCTGTGCGGACATCCAGATGCATGACAAGTAGGAGGCTGGGGTGGGTCATTTTGGGGCAGTTTGAGCTGGGCAGGTGCTAACTCTGGCCTGGCTGGGTGTATCAAGTGGATCTCCAGTCACAGTAACAGAACCTTAAACTGAAATCACCCTGCACCAGATCTACAGCCTCCACCCCCAAGGCTCTGGATGTAGATTCAGTGCCCAGGAGCCGTGGTCCATGTAGGTAAGAGCAGTGGGGGATGGGGCAGTGTAAGGGGGGCTTTCTAGAGACGATACAGAGGGAAAATTAATTATTTATTTAATTTCCCTCGGCATCCCCCCTCGAAATCCCCCCTTACCTGGCCTCACAACCCCACCGCTGTTACCTGCATTGACCGCGGCTGATGCGCAGGTTTTATGCAAACTCCAGCACTGTGCTTGAGTCTGTCTCTGCGGATAGTGGTACTTGGCATCCAATTTAAAAAATTGAGTTTTGAGCACAGAGACTGAAATGATCAAGAGTGCCCAGCTACCAAAGTCAAAAATCCTTCCTTTTCTCCACTTGCAGAAGGCCCAGAATGTGGTACCTTTGAAGGTGGTTTACCCTCTGAAGATGCCTAACCCTGCTCCCTTCTACTGTTCTTTACTACTGTCACTCTATAATACTGAATCTCTTCTTTCTAGGTCTCATTGGAGAGAATTTCAGGTCTATAAAGAAATGAGAATTTATGCAGAAAATAATAAGAGGAAACTACGTGGAAAGATCATATCTTTTATTAAAGACTATCAATCAAGTTAGTTCAATTGAAGCACATTCTGAAGTTTGCAGTAAAAAATATCTTGGGGGAAAAAGTAGTCTGAAAAAATGTTGAGTTAAAACCGTTGTCTTCTGAAAAAATAGAATTAAAAGAGTTATTGCTACAAATTTTTTTTTAAAATGCCCTGCATTATGGACCAAAGGTATGTGTTAAGGTAGGGGTGGCTCCTCCACGTGGGCGGAGGGGCATTGCCCCACTGCTTTCTCGCAGTACGAGAAGCGGAAACAAAAAATAGTAGAAATACCATTTTATGTTTCTGCTTCTCGCACTGCGAGAAAGCAGAAGAAGGGTTTGGTTGGGGGCACGGGGAGGAGTGGCTATCCCAATGTTATGTGCTCTGACTGTTTGGTCAGGCCCAGGGCTGACCAAACCAGCCATGAGCACTCTCCCATTTTCTCCATGTAGGCTGCATGCAGCCTGCATGGAGAAAAGAACCTCCCCATGGACGCCTGTATGGAAAGCATCCTATCCAATCACAACACTGACATTGCAGCGTTGTGATTGACTTAGGGAAGGAGAGGGAGGCTGCCTGCTTCTGCTTCCTCTGAGCAGAGAGAGTGCAGGAGACAGGACGTGGAACTGGAGGCGAAAGCACGTTTTTTATTTATTTTCTATTTTATTAAATTAACCCTCCCTCCCCACATGACCCCCCCAGCCTGCGCGACCCCTGCCCTCCCACCTGCAAGTCATGCCCGTTCATGACTGTGTTAAAAACTCGGGGGAGGGGAGCATCCTGCTGCAAATGTAGAGAGGAGCATTTACAGTGGGAAATGGGGACGAGTGATTATTGAGGATTTCTTAGGATTCAGGGAAGGGTCTTAAGGTGTAGTAATTGGTTGGTAGAGATCAGAGATTAGTGGCACTAAGAGATAGTTAGGAGCTTTTCTGCTTCAGGGAAGAGTAGCTTTGAGGAGTAGTAATTTGTTTGTGTTTTGGGAAGGTAGTATTAATAGGTGGTTTGTGTTTTTAAAGTTCAGGGATGAGTAGCATAATAGTGTAGTAAGGGTTTTTTAGGGTTCAGAGAAGGGTCGTATTAGGATGTAGGAAGAATTGCTTAGGGTTCAGAAAAGGATTGAAAGAAACTAAGGGGCTTTGGGGTTCAGGGAACTGCAGCTTTAAGTGGTCATTCAGGGTTCTTATGATTCAGGAAAGGATAACATTAAGGTTTAAGAAGGGGTTATAGGCTTCAGGGAAGACTGGTAACGGATATTAGGTTTCTGACAAGTGCATTGTTAAGGGGTTATAATGGATTTTCTTGGTTTGGTTCAGGGAAATAATAGCATTAAGGTGTAGTTTGTGGTTTAAAAGATTCAGGTATTGGAAACTGTTGGACCTAGCCCTTTCTGCAACATCATCCCAGATGTTTGCATTCCTTTGCTGAACCCTTTTTTGCTGTGTTTTTAAGGCTCTGAGCACTTTACTTCTGCTAACCAGTGTAAAGTGCTTGAGCTCCCCCTTTTAAACATGGCAAAGTTGGCCTACATCTGATTGGTACATTTAATTTTCTTTTATGACTAGTATATGGCACTACATGTACCCAGGGCCTAAGCTGCAGTATTCATTAACTCACCCTTAGTAGCCATGGAAAACAATTTTAGGGCCTGCCAACAACCCTTTCGAGAAGTATTAAAATGCCTCTTTGACCTGGAAAAATAATCCTTTTGCCAGGCCTCAACCTTCATTTAATACCTATAAATCATCACCAAGTTACGCCCTAAAAGCTCATAGGGCGGGAGGCATGGTATTGCAAAAGTAGAACATATGTACTCAAGTTTTAGGTGCCCTGACAGTGAGAAGCTCCTAAAGCAGTTTTTCACTATTGTAAGCTATCTTCCCATAGACTAACACTAGGTTGCCTTATTACACTCATTGAGTGGTAACTTCAGTTTGGAATCAGATACAGAAATACTTCTTCTGCTAATATGAATTTTAATTTAAGATCTTCTTGAGTGGTATGGAATTATTTTAAGTTGCTACTCTGAAAATGCCCTTTTTAGAAAGTTGCCATTTGTTTGCCTAAACCAAATGTGCCTTTCTGTCCAGGGTCACATGGTTGTGAATGACTCACCTTTGGTGTGTCGTGTATTCCTTATAGGCATGGGGCAATTGGGGCCTGGGTGTATGGGTGTGTATAGAGTGGGTATTCCTGACAGGTTGGTTGGGAGGAGTTGTGCCCTGCCCTGATTACACTTCAAGTAACTCTGACACCAGGCCTGCCCATGCCTTTGTTATCCTAGACAGTTTAGAGCCAAACCCAGGGTAGGGAAAGAACTGACCAGAACCAGTTTGGGAGTAGAGCAGGGATTGCCACCTCCCTCCCACACAAAGGCTGGCACTGGGTATAAGTGTAGAATCTGCAGAACCTCTCCTCAAACCACTTCTGAACCTGTCAAAGAGTCAGCAAAATGACAGTCCTGTTTTCTGAAGAATGAAGACTGTACCTGCTTGCCTTGAACCCCGGATCCCCAGAAATGGCTCCCAAGGTCATTTGGCTGACACCCTTTTTGAGCTACTGGGACCCAACTAGCTTCCAGAAGCCTTCCTTGCAACTTCCCAACTGACCAGCACTAACTAGACCTGCTGACACCCTACTTCTAGCCTGCTCTAAATTGGATCCTGTTTCCCAAGAGATGTCCTCGAAGTCTTGGACCCTTGTCTGGCAGCAGAGTATACTCCTCCTGCCTCACAATAGAACAGTAGGTGAAATTCCAGAAGTTTGGGCTCCTCACAACCGTGAGTAGACGCTTGGTGACAAGTACGGTCATCTGAAATACCTACTAGCACGAAGTTCCAGAGGCAATCTGCTCCTGGCATCAGCTAAGTCCAACCCTGTCAGCAACGATCGCTGTGTTTCCCTCCAATGTGAAGCTCCAGTGACCACCTGCTCTTCACGTCAAACAGCGACTGCCTGAGTAAATTGCAAGTACGAAATAGCAGATCTTATGTTTAAACTGTGACTGCTTGCTAGATTGTTTATCTGAGCCTTTTTAGCACATGCCTGCAGGGGATTTTCTAAATTCACATAGCAAGTGCTGTTATATTGAGAAAGTAAATACATCAAATATTTGCACAATAATCACGAGACTAATATTTGGAATACAGCAACGCGTAATTGTTGGTAGTTTCTCTGGGCAGCAAAGCCAACTAGGTGGTAAACAATAGCACTGTATTTTGATGAGAAGTTTAGATGGCTTTTCCTCTGAAATCTCCTGCCAGAATGCTCAGGGAATAATAATTATAAATATTGAGTAATACATTTAGAGCCAAACTTTTCAAGGTTTTGTCATCACCCTTGTGCCACACAAGGGGGCACAAAGGTGTTGCAAAACCTAAGTAAGATTTATCTAGCCAGGCTAGACTACCTTACATGGCCCTGCATGGCTTGATAATTCTAGTTACACAATGTAGTGCAAATCGCTGCCTTAATTTACTGCAGGGCTTTTGCTTTGCAGGGCCTTTGGTTGGGAATGTTTTTTTGCCAATAACTGTGTTTTTGGTGGTCCTAAGAGGATGGGACCACCACCAAATTGTTCGATAAGATGTGCTTTTTTGTTTTCAAGGCATCTGTTTGGTACTCCCCCTAAGTTAGGGAGGATACCAAAATAATCACCTCTCTCACTGTTTGATAATTTTTCAGTTTCACTTTTGTGAAAGTACTATATGCACTTTAGCATATAAAGATAGAGATACTTATTTTATCATAACTAGCACTGTACAGGATGTCATTTGCAATTATTTTGCAATTTTTTCACAGTGCAGACAATCACACAGTTTCATCAGCTACGTGTACAGGCCCACACCTATAAATAATTCCTTCACTGACAAAGTGACAAAAATGTATGCATCCTTTGATAATCCCCCCGAAGAGGATAACTATGACTTGGAAAATCTGCCTCCTCACCCTTTTTTCAGGGGAGGAAATGACTAAAGCCATGATAGAGGTCAAGGCAGGATCTCCACTCGCCCTTGCTCACATTTTTTTTCTCCAATCTAGCACCGATTTTATATCCCATGTCACTAAAATATTCAACTAATCTCTGGAACAAGCAGCATTCCCAGACATTTGGAAGAAAACCATAGTATTTCCACTTTAAAAAAAAGCAGGACTTGGAATATAGGACCCAGCTAACTATCGCCTCATCTCTCAACTACCTTATGTTCTGGAGCGCTTAGTTAATAAGAAACTCACCATTTCCTTGAATCTAACAACCTATGCTACCCCTCACAGATGGGCTTTAGAACTATCTATGCTGGACCAAGTATGCATACTGTGCGGTACAACCAACTCCACATTGAACCTTTTCAGGCGACTCTTTCACTGGATTCCACAAAATTGCAGACAAACGGTCACCAAGGCTCTGCTCATGAGCAGACTTGATTATGGTAACACCCTTTATGTAGGCATGGCTGACTATCTTTTCACCAGACTCTGGGTAGTTCTGAATGCTGCCGCCAAACTAATATGTAATATAAAAAATATAGCTCAGCATCCCACTGCTCGAACGAATTACACTGGCTCACAGTCCGCCAGAGAGCAACCTTCAAGCTCCTCTGATTTGAGCATAAAACCATAGGCCAGTGGCTAGTTCATAGTTCTCAGGAGGCACGTGTGCATGAGAACCTGCACAGGGAATGGGCATCCAAATCAAACAGCAAGGGCCAGTGGCCAGTCCATAGTGCAAAGGAGGGACTTGTGTGCATGAGAACCTGCACCGGGAACGGGAGAAACCATACACTGAGATGGTCAGCAACACAGCTGGGGGATAACTATGGGCAGTCCAGGCATTGCTGTGGGAAAGATAGTTTTGGGAGGGGGACTTTGCCTCACACTTGGCTGTCAGTCAAACTGGGAGGTGGCTGATTGTCAGGCCCAGTTGGAGGAGGCAGAGATATGCTGCCCTGAGACACAGTGGGTGAGGGTGAATGTGGGGGCTACCTCTCCACTTCTTGGGGATTCGATAACCGAGAACCATCTTGAGTGGAGTGGGAAGTGAGGCGGGCATAACAGGCACACTCTCCACCAAAGGTGCATCAGGTGCAGGTGGTGGCCCACCTTCTAGGGATCTGCTGGATCTGGTGGTAGGTTTGGCCTGGCCTTGACATTTCCCCTCCACCCCCTGTTGACCAGGTGAACCACCCACAGAGCCCTCCTGTCCCAGCTTCACAGGGGTGCGGGTGGGAATTGAGGTTGTGGGTGAATTTGACATAGAGGGCTTTTTCTGCGTACTCTTAGCAGGCACCCGCTTCACAGCAGGCACTGCAACTGTTTGCCTGTCTTTGGGAGACACCTTTGGACTGGGAGTGCCCTTGGATGAGGCTGATTTTGAGGCATGTGAGCCTGAGTCCTGCTTCTTGGCTTGATGCCCCTGAGTGTCAACTATAAGGCTTTTGGCTTTGCGCCCCTGTCTGACTTTTGTTTGTTTAGGGGATGGTATTTGTGCTCTGGCCAGCTTGGGGTGCCACTGTTGTGTGCTGCATGTGGTGTACCTGGAGCCTGTGGGCTGTGGTGTGTGGTCACTCTCGTCAGATATAGCCACTGACAGGGCAGTTGATGAAGGGACTGGAGCTGGACTCTGAGCCTGTGACAGCTGAATGGCTGCCGTAACTGCGGAGGACAAAGACTGGACAGTTCTGTATTGCCCACCCACGCCTGAATGAATGCGTTCCATGAAGGCAACTACCTGTGCCAACTTCTTGCCATGGTCCTGGAAGGCATTTAGGAGAGTTGTCTTACCAACACACACCTGGCGCAAAAGTCCACAGCCTCAACAATGAGGGCAGCAGGGGGGACAGGGGCAGGGGCAGCAGAGCCTGGGGGGAAGTACCCTCTTACCTTGTTACTGGTGCAAGCACAGGCAGCACTAGTGGAAGTAGCTGGGAGGGTGGGCCGTGGACAATGTGTGATGGAAGAGGAGTCAGATTTACCACTCCCTGTGTCCTCCAACATTGACGAGTCACCGCTGGCGTCAGATGACGTTGAGGTTGGTGTTTCTGGGCATTATTCCTCAAGGGCACTCCTGCCTCCCTCCGAGGCACTGGTCACATCAGTGTCAGTGAGCTCATATGTAGCGGTCGTGCCTTAAGCTGCACCACTGGTGTCCATCCCATGTCCTTCTGTGCCCTCGGTAGATTCTGCAAGAGAAAGAGACGTAGGTTAATTTAGTGCTATACACACAAACATCATATGCAAGCAAAGTACACAACAAGATGATGAGGAGAAGTGTGGCTCACTGGTTAGAGGAGACAGTGGAGAAGTGTGGCTCACTGGTTAGAGGAGGCAGACCTGGAAGCAGAGGTCAACCCGGGACCAGGGTTCAATTCCCGGCTCGGCGGGTCTTGAGTCCTAAAATGTCCACAGACTCGACAATTCTCGCTCCGGTGCCTACTCGATTCACGGGTTCACACTCTGCGACTCTGGGCAATAGCTTGCTTAATCTCCACAACGGCCCCTCGCGGTGGGATGCCTGGCTTTCACCTTGTGGATACCCTGCCGAGGTTATTTCACAGGGGAATACCAGGACGGGTTCCCTAAGCAAGCGCTTAGATACCGGGTCGGTGATTTGCGCTGTATAAATACACTTACATTTACATGTACATGATTCCCCCATGTTGCACACCACCCTGTGCAGTCTAAGCATGGGCGTAAAATCCGTGGGGGGCAAGGGTCCATTTTGAATGCAGGCAGTGTTCTCAGGCCTGCACCCATTTTGCCTAGCTTTCATCCATTATGCCCAGGGGTAGAGAGCGGTGCATGGGCCTAGTCTTTCTGTGGGGTGTCTTGAATTTAAACATCATTGAGGGCATGGATGGCATGGGATTGTGCTGATTTTTGTGTGTTTTTCGATTTTTTTGCCTGCTGTTGGGGCCTTTTGCCCAGGGGTAGTGAGTGGTGCATGGACTGAGTCTTTCTATGGGGTCCCTTTAATGTAAACATCATGGAGGGCATGGATCTCATTGGATTGTGGTGATTTTTGTGTGTTTTCGATTTTTTGGGGTGTTGATGGGGACTGGCCATGTGGGTGGGGGCCATTTTGAGTGCTGGTACAGGCAGTACCTGGCCGTGTGCTGGGGGGCAAGGGGCCATTTTGAATGCAGGCAGTGTTCTCAGGCCTGCACCCATTTTGCCTAGCTTTCATCCATTAAGCCCACGGGTAGTGAGTGGTGCATGGGCCTAGTCTTACTGTGGGGTGTCTTGAATTTAAACATCATTGAGGGCATGGATGGCATGGGATTGTGCTGATTTATGTGTGTTTTTCGATTTTTTTGGCTGCTGTTGGGGCCTTTTGCCCAGGGGTAGTGAGTTGTGCATGGACTGAGTCTTTCTGTGGGGTGTCTTCAATGTAAACATCATTGAGGGCATGGATGGCATTGGATTGTGGTGATTTTTGTGTGTTTTTCGATTTTTTGGGGTGTTGATGGGGACTGGCCTTGTGGGTGGGGGCCATTTTGAGTGCTGGTACAGGCAGGCCCTGGCCATGTGCTGGGGGCAAGGGGCCATTTTGAATGCAGGCAGTGTTCTCAGGCCTGCACCCATTTTGCCTAGCTTTCATCCATTATGCCTAGGGGTAGTGAGTGGTGCATGGGCCTAGTCTTTCTGTGGGGTATCTTGAATTTAAACATCATTGAGGGCATGGATGGCATGGGATTGGCTGATTTTTCTGTGTTTTTCGATTTTTTTGGCTGCTGGTAGGGCCTTTTGCCCAGGGGTAGTGAGTGGTGCATAGACTGAGCCTTTCTGTGGGGTCTCTTTAATGTAAACATCATGGAGGGCATGGATGGCATTGGATTTGTGGTGATTTTTGTGTTTTTCGATTTTTTGGGGTGTTGATGGGGACTGGCCATGTGGGTGGGGGCCATTTTGAGTGCTGGTACAGGCAGTACCTGGCCGTGTGCTGGGGGGCAAGGGGCCATTTTGAATGCAGGCAGTGTTCTCAGGCCTGCACCCATTTTGCCTAGCTTTCATCCATTAAGCCCACGGGTAGTGAGTGGTGCATGGGCCTAGTCTTACTGTGGGGTGTCTTGAATTTAAACATCATTGAGGGCATGGATGGCATGGGATTGTGCTGATTTTTGTGTGTTTTTCGATTTTTTTGGCTGCTGTTGGGGCCTTTTGCCCAGGGGTAGTGAGTTGTGCATGGACTGAGTCTTTCTGTGGGGTGTCTTCAATGTAAACATCATGGAGGGCATGGATGGCATTGGATTGTGGTGATTTTTGTGTGTTTTTCGATTTTTTGGGGTGTTGATGGGGACTGGCCTTGTGGGTGGGGGCCATTTTGAGTGCTGGTACAGGCAGGCCCTGGTCATGTGCTGGGGGGCAAGGGGCCATTTTGAATGCAGGCGGTGGTCTCAGGCCTGCACCCATTTTGCCTAGCTTTCATCCGTTATGCCTAGGGGTAGTGAGTGGTGCATGGGCCTAGTCTTTCTGTGGGGTGTCTTGAATTTAAACATCATTGAGGGCATGGGATTGGCTGATTTTTGTGTGTTTTTCGATTTTTTTGGCTGCTGTTGGGGCCTTTTGCCCAGGGGTAGTGAATGGTGCATGGACTGAGTCTTTCTGTGGGGTCTCTTTGATGTAAACATCATGGAGAGCATGGATGGCATTGGATTTGTGGTGATGTTTGTGTGTTTTTCAATTTTTTGGGGTGTTGATGGGGACTGGCCATGTGGTTGGGGGCCATTTTGAGTGCTGGTACAGGCAGGCCCTGACCATGTGCTGGGGGGCAAGGGCCGTTTTGAATGCAGGCAGTGTTCTCAGGCCTGCACACATTTTGCCTAGCTTTTATCCATTATGCCCAGGGGTAGTGAGTGGTGCATGGGCCTAGTCTTTCTGTGGGGTGTCTTGAATTTAAACATCATTGAGGGCATGGATGGCATGGGATTGTGCTGATTTATGAGTGTTTTTCAATTTTTTTGGCTGCTGTTGGGGCCTTTTGCCCAGGGGTAGTGAGTGGTGCATGGACTGAGTCTTTCCGAGGGGTCTCTTTAATGTAAACATCATGGAGGGCATGGATGGCATTGGATTGTGGTGATTTTTGTGTGTTTTTCGATTTTTTGGGGTGTTGATGGGGACTGGCCATGTGTGTGGGGGCCATTTTGAGTGCTGGTACAGGCAGGCCCTGGCCATGTGCTGGGGGGAAAGGGGCCATTTTGAATGCAGGCAATGTTCTCAGGCCTGCACCCATTTTGCCTAGCTTTCATCCATTATGCCCAGGGGTAGAGAGTGGTGCATGGGCCTAGTCTTTCTGTGGGGTGTCTTGAATTTAAACATCATTGAGGGCATGGATGGCATGGGATTGTGCTGATTTTTGTGTGTTTTTCGATTTTTTTGGCTGCTGTTGGGGTCTTTTGCCTAGGGGTAGTGAGTGGTGCATGGACTGAGTCTTTCTGTGGGGTCTCTTTAATGTAAACATCATGGAGGGCATGGATGGCATTGGATTGTGGTGATTTTTGTGTGTTTTTCAATTTTTTGGGGTGTTGATGGGGACTGGCCTTGTGGGTGGGGGCCATTTTGAGTGCTGGTACAGGCAGGCCTTGGCCATGTGCTCAGGGGCAAGGGGGCATTTTGAATGCAGGCAGTGTCCTCAGGCCTGCACCCATTTTGCCTAGCTTTCATCCATTATGCCTAGGGGTAGTGAGTGGTGCATGGGCCTAGTCTTTCTGTGGGGTATCTTGAATTTAAACATCATTGAGGGCATGGATGGCATGGGATTGGCTGATTTTTCTGTGTTTTTCGATTTTTTTGGCTGCTGGTAGGGCCTTTTGCCCAGGGGTAGTGAGTGGTGCATAGACTGAGCCTTTCTGTGGGGTCTCTTTAATGTAAACATCATGGAGGGCATGGATGGCATTGGATTTGTGGTGATTTTTGTGTTTTTCGATTTTTTGGGGTGTTGATGGGGACTGGCCATGTGGGTGGGGGCCATTTTGAGTGCTGGTACAGGCAGTACCTGGCCGTGTGCTGGGGGGCAAGGGGCCATTTTGAATGCAGGCAGTGTTCTCAGGCCTGCACCCATTTTGCCTAGCTTTCATCCATTAAGCCCACGGGTAGTGAGTGGTGCATGGGCCTAGTCTTACTGTGGGGTGTCTTGAATTTAAACATCATTGAGGGCATGGATGGCATGGGATTGTGCTGATTTTTGTGTGTTTTTCGATTTTTTTGGCTGCTGTTGGGGCCTTTTGCCCAGGGGTAGTGAGTTGTGCATGGACTGAGTCTTTCTGTGGGGTGTCTTCAATGTAAACATCATGGAGGGCATGGATGGCATTGGATTGTGGTGATTTTTGTGTGTTTTTCGATTTTTTGGGGTGTTGATGGGGACTGGCCTTGTGGGTGGGGGCCATTTTGAGTGCTGGTACAGGCAGGCCCTGGCCATGTGCTGGGGGCAAGGGGCCATTTTGAATGCAGGCAGTGTTCTCAGGCCTGCACCCATTTTGCCTAGCTTTCATCCATTATGCCTAGGGGTAGTGAGTGGTGCATGGGCCTAGTCTTTCTGTGGGGTGTCTTGAATTTAAACATCATTGAGGGCATGGATGGCATGGGATTGGCTGATTTTTCTGTGTTTTTCGATTTTTTTGGCTGCTGGTAGGGCCTTTTGCCCAGGGGTAGTGAGTGGTGCATGGACTGAGCCTTTCTGTGGGGTCTCTTTAATGTAAACATCATGGAGGGCATGGATGGCATTGGATTTGTGGTGATTTTTGTGTTTTTCGATTTTTTGGGGTGTTGATGGGGACTTGCCATGTGGGTGGGGGCCATTTTGAGTGCTGGTACAGGCAGGCCCTGGTCATGTGCTGGGGGGCAAGGGGCCATTTTGAATGCAGGCGGTGGTCTCAGGCCTGCACCCATTTTGCCTAGCTTTCATCCGTTATGCCTAGGGGTAGTGAGTGGTGCATGGGCCTAGTCTTTCTGTGGGGTGTCTTGAATTTAAACATCATTGAGGGCATGGGATTGGCTGATTTTTGTGTGTTTTTCGATTTTTTTGGCTGCTGTTGGGGCCTTTTGCCCAGGGGTAGTGAATGGTGCATGGACTGAGTCTTTCTGTGGGGTCTCTTTGATGTAAACATCATGGAGAGCATGGATGGCATTGGATTTGTGGTGATGTTTGTGTGTTTTTCAATTTTTTGGGGTGTTGATGGGGACTGGCCATGTGGTTGGGGGCCATTTTGAGTGCTGGTACAGGCAGGCCCTGACCATGTGCTGGGGGGCAAGGGCCGTTTTGAATGCAGGCAGTGTTCTCAGGCCTGCACACATTTTGCCTAGCTTTTATCCATTATGCCCAGGGGTAGTGAGTGGTGCATGGGCCTAGTCTTTCTGTGGGGTGTCTTGAATTTAAACATCATTGAGGGCATGGATGGCATGGGATTGTGCTGATTTATGAGTGTTTTTCAATTTTTTTGGCTGCTGTTGGGGCCTTTTGCCCAGGGGTAGTGAGTGGTGCATGGACTGAGTCTTTCCGAGGGGTCTCTTTAATGTAAACATCATGGAGGGCATGGATGGCATTGGATTGTGGTGATTTTTGTGTGTTTTTCGATTTTTTGGGGTGTTGATGGGGACTGGCCATGTGTGTGGGGGCCATTTTGAGTGCTGGTACAGGCAGGCCCTGGCCATGTGCTGGGGGGAAAGGGGCCATTTTGAATGCAGGCAATGTTCTCAGGCCTGCACCCATTTTGCCTAGCTTTCATCCATTATGCCCAGGGGTAGAGAGTGGTGCATGGGCCTAGTCTTTCTGTGGGGTGTCTTGAATTTAAACATCATTGAGGGCATGGATGGCATGGGTTTGTGCTGATTTTTGTGTGTTTTTCGATTTTTTTGGCTGCTGTTGGGGTCTTTTGCCTAGGGGTAGTGAGTGGTGCATGGACTGAGTCTTTCTGTGGGGTCTCTTTAATGTAAACATCATGGAGGGCATGGATGGCATTGGATTGTGGTGATTTTTGTGTGTTTTTCAATTTTTTGGGGTGTTGATGGGGACTGGCCTTGTGGGTGGGGGCCATTTTGAGTGCTGGTACAGGCAGGCCTTGGCCATGTGCTCAGGGGCAAGGGGGCATTTTGAATGCAGGCAGTGTCCTCAGGCCTGCACCCATTTTGCCTAGCTTTCATCCATTATGCCCAGGGGTAGTGAGTTGTGCATGGGCCTAGTCTTTCTGTGGGGTGTCTTGAATTTAAACATCATTGAGGGCATGGATCAATCAATCAATCAATCAATCAGTGACACTTATATAGCGCGCTAACTACCCGTAGGGTCTCAAGGCGCTGGGGAGGGGGGGGGGGGGGGGTGCCGCTACTGCTCGAACAGCCAGGTCTTCAGCTTCTTCCTGAAGGAGAGGTGGTCTTGGGTCAGGCGCAGGTCGGTCGGGAGGGAGTTCCAGGTCTTGGCGGCCAGGTAGGAGAAGGACCTTCCTCCCGTAGTCGCTCTTCGGATGCAGGGGACGGCGGCGAGGGCGTGGTTGGCTGATCGGAGGTGGCGATTGGGAGCGTAGAAGTTGATTCGGCTGTTGAGGTAGCTCGGGCCCTGGTCGTGTAGGGCTTTGTGTGCGTGGGTGAGGAGGCGGAAGGTGATTCTTTTGTTGACGGGGAGCCAGTGGAGGTCTCTCAGATGTCCGGTGATGTGGCTGGTTCGTGGGATGTCGAGGATGAGTCTGGCTGAGGCGTTCTGGATCCGCTGGAGTCTCTTCTGGAGCTTGGCGGTGGTACCGGCGTAGAGGGCGTTGCCGTAGTCCAGTCGGCTGGTGACGAGGGCCTGGGTGACGGTCTTCCTGGTCTCGGAGGGGATCCACCAGAAGATCTTTCGTAGCATGCGTAGGATGTTGAAGCACGCCGAGGAGACGTTGTTGACTTGCCTGGTCATGGAGAGGGAGGAGTCCAGGATGAAGCCCAGGTTGCGTGCATGGTCTGTCGGTTTGGGTGCGGTGCCCAGGGCGGGAGGCCACCAGGAGTCGTTCCAGGCGGAGGGTGAAGAGCCCAGGATGAGGACCTCCGTCTTGTCAGAGTTCAGTTTCAGGCGGCTGGTCGTCATCCACTCGGCTACCTCTTTCATCCCTTCGTGCAGGTTGGCTCTGGCGGAGGCGGGGTCGTTGGTCAGGGAGAGGATCAGCTGGGTGTCGTCGGCGTAGGAGATTATGCTGAGGTTGTGTTTGCGTACGATGGCCGCGAGGGGGCTCATGTAGACGTTGAAGAGGGTGGGGCTCAGAGATGACCCTTGAGGGACGCCGCAGATGACTTCGGAGGCCTCTGACTTGTACGGTGGTAGGCGGACTCTCTGTGTTCTTCCGTCGAGGAAGGAGATGATCCATTCCAGCGCCTTGTCCTGGATTCCGACGTTGCTGATGCGCTGTACTAGGGTGCGGTGGCAGACAGTGTCGAATGCCGCGGAGAGGTCTAGGAGGATGAGGGCCGCTGTTTCTCCATTGTCCATCAGGGCTCGGATGTCATCGGTGGCGGCGATGAGGGCGGTCTCGGTGCTGTGATTGGCTCGGAAGCCTGACTGTGAGGGGTCGAGGGATCCGTTCGTCTCGAGGAAGGCGGCCATCTGCTTGTTGACGGTCTTCTCGATGACTTTGGCTGGAAACGGGAGGAGCGAGATGGGGCGGTAGTTCTTGAGTTCGGTGGGGTCCGCTGTTGGTTTCTTGAGGAGAGCGCTGAGTTCGGCGTGTTTCCAGCTCTCAGGGAAGGTGGCGGTGTCGAAGGAGGTGTTGATGATGTCCCGCAGGTGGGGTGCGATGACAGCGTCGGCCTTGTTGAAGACGTGGTGAGGGCAGGGGTTGGTCGGTGATCCGGAGTGGATGGAGTTCATTGTGCGTATGGTGTCTTCGGTGCTGATCGGGGTCCAGGCGTGGAGGGTGGTGGTGGGGGGTGGTTGTTCGGTCATGGTGTGCGTTGGTTGGTTGTTGAAGCTGTTGTGTATGTCCGCGATCTTGTTGTGGAAGTATGAAGCGAGGGAGTTGCAGAGGTCTTGCGATGGGGTGATGTCGTTGTTTCCTGCGCTGGGGTTGGAGAGCTCTTTCACGATGTTGAAGAGCTCCTTGCAGTTGTGTGCGTTGTTGTCCAACCGGTCCTTGAATGCTGTTTTCTTGGCGGCGCGGATCAGCTGGTGGTGCTTCCGGGTGGCAAGCTTGAGGGAGGTCCTGTTGTCCGGTGTAGGTTCCCTTCTCCAGACTTTCTCGAGGGCTCGGCAGTTCTTCTTGGAGCTCTTGAGTTCGTCGGTGAACCACGGGGCTTTCTTGCAGCCGGGTCTGCTGGGCGGGGTCCTCAGCGGGGCGAGCTCGTCCGCGCAGTTGCTGATTCACTTCGTGAGGTTGTCGGCGGCCTGGCTGGGGTTCGCTGAGCTGGCAGGAGGGTGCTGGCTCAGGGAGGTGGCGAGCTGGTCTGCTGTGATCTTGTTCCAGCTTCTGCGGGCGGCCTGTTGCTGGTGGCAGTGGGTCGTCGTTCTTTTGAAGGTGAAGTGGACGCAGCTGTGGTCCGTCCATTGAAGCTCTGTGGCGTGGCTGAAGTCGATGTCTGGGCTGGAGGAGAAGACTGCGTCCAGTGTGTGTCCGGCGAGGTGGGTGGGGGTGGACACCAGTTGCTTGAGTCCAAGATTGGCGAGGTTGTCGAGCAGGGTGATGGTGTTGCGGTCGTTGTTGTTCTCCAGGTGGAAGTTGAGGTCCCCCAGGAGGATGTAATCAGCGGAGGGGAGGGCATGCGGGCTGACGAAGTCAGCGATGTCCTCGCTGAATTGTGTGCGTGGTCCCGGGGGTCGGTAGATCAGGGTGCCTCTGAGGGTGGTGTTCGGGCTGGTGTGGATCTGGAAATGCAGGTGTTCGGCGGTGTTCAGGGTGTTGTCGGTGCTGGTCGTGAGACGGATGGTGTTCCTGTGGATGATGGCGATGCCTCCTCCCATCTGGTTGGCGTTGCGGTCCCTCCGGACGATCTTGTAGCCCTCTGGGATAGCGATGGCGATGTCGGGAGCTGAAGAGGCGTTCATCCAGGTCTCCGTGAGGAAGGCGACGTCAGGGGCTGTGGCATCTAGAAGGTTCCAGAGTTCGATGGCGTGTCTGTGGACGGAGCGGGTGTTGAGCAGGATGCACTTGAGGTGGGTGCTGCTGGCGTTCAACTTGGCGGGTGATGGTGCGAGGCAGGTCCGGATGCAGGTGAACTTGCAGGCGTGGCAGCTGAAGGGTCCGTGGGTGCGCCGTGGAGTGGCTTGATGGCATTCTGGGAGTCGGCCGGTGTTGAGTGCGATGAGGGTGGCGGCGGAGTACGTCAGGCGGGTCGGCCGGGGTCTTCGGGGGCCAGGGGTCCTGGCGCTGGTCGCGATCCGGTCGCGGACGGGCGCAGACGGGCTTACCTTTGGCGCGCCTTCGGCGCACAATCGGCGCGCCCGCTGCGCGTGACCGCTGCGCGTTCGCACGGTCGCCATTTAAGGCGAAGTGCGCGGGTGGGCGGAGCAGCTGGGAGGCGGGAGCGGGGAGGGAACAGAAGAGAAAAGGGGCAGGGCCAATGGCGGTGGCGGGAAGCGAGAGCGGAGGGCGGCGAGGTAGGCGGCCAATCAGGAAGGAAACTGGACACGGCACAGGGGATACAATGAAATTAACAGGCACAAATTACGGGCAAAACAAAGAAAAACAGCTAAATACACGAACAGACGGCAAAAACAAACAAGCACAAATTTAGGGCAAAACAAAGAAAAACAGCTAAATACACGAACAGACGGCAAAAACAAACAAGCACAAATTTAGGGCAAAACAACTCGAAAACCAGAGGGGAGCGACCACGGCGTCAGCGAGGCCGGCAGCGAGGCAGAAGGCAGGCAGAGGGAAACACACGCAGCAGCTGGTGGCCGTGCGGCGCGGGGGTGTCCCACAATGGCATGGGATTGTGCTGATTTGTGTGTGTTTTTCAATTTTTTTGGCTGCTGTTGGGGCCTTTTGCCCAGGGGTAGTGAGTGGTGCATGGACTGAGTCTTTCTGTGGGGTCTCTTTAATGTAAACATCATGGAGGGCATGGATGGCATTGGATTGTGGTGATTTTTGTGTCGTTTTCGATTGTTTGGGGTGTTGATGGGGACTGGCCATGTGGGTGGGGGCCATTTTGAGTGCTGGCACAGGCAGGCCCTGGCCATGTGCTGGGGGGCAAGGGGCCATTTTGAATGCAGGCAGTGTTCTCAGGCCTGCACCCATTTTGCCTAGCTTTCATCCATTATGCCCAGGGGTAGTGAGTGGTGATGGGCCTAGTCTTTCTGTGGGGTGTCTTGAATTTAAAAATCATTGAGGGCATGGATGGCATGGGATTGTGCTGATTTTTGTGTGTTTTTCGATTTGTTTTGGCTGCTGTTGGGGTCTTTTGCCCAGGGGTAGTGAGTGGTGCATGGACTGAGTCTTTCTGTGGGGTCTCTTTAATGTAAACATCATGGAGGGCATGAATGGCATTGGATTGTGGTGATTTTTGTGTGTTTTTCAATTTTTTGGGGTGTTGATGGGGACTGGCAATGTGGGTGGGGGCCATTTTGAGTGCTGGTACAGGCAGGCCCTGGCCATGTGCTCTGGGGCAAGGGACAATTTTGAATGCAGGCAGTGTTCTCAGGCCTGCACCCATTTTGCCTAGCTTTTATCCATTATGCCCAGGGGTAGTGAGTTGTGCATGGGCCTAGTCTTTCTGTGGGGTGTCTTGAATTTAAACATCATTGAGGGCATGGATGGCATGGGATTGTGCTGATTTATGAGTGTTTTTCAATTTTCTTGGCTGCTGTTGGGGCCTTTTGCCCGGCCCCAGGGGTAGTGAGTGGTGCATGGACTGAGTCTTTCTGAGGGGTCTCTTTAATGTAAACATCATGGAGGGCATGGATGGCATTGGATTGTGGTGATTTTTGTGTGTTTTTCGATTTTTGGGGTGTTGATGGGGACTGGCCATGTGGGTGGGGGCCATTTTGAGTGCTGGTACAGGCAGGCCCTGGCCATGTGCTGGGGGGAAAGGGGCCATTTTGAATGCAGGCAGTGTTCTCAGGCCTGCACCCATTTTGCCTAGCTTTCATCCATTATGCCCAGGGGTAGAGAGTGGTGCATGGGCCTAGTCTTTTTTGTGGGGTGTCTTGAATTTAAACATCATTGAGGGCATGGATGGCATGGGATTGTGCTGATTTTTGTGTGTTTTTCGATTTTTTTGGCTGCTGTTGGGGTCTTTTGCCCAGGGGTAGTGAGTGGTGCATGGACTGAGTCTTTCTGTGGGGTCTCTTTAATGTAAACATCATGGAGGGCATGGATGGCATTGGATTGTGGTGATTTTTGTGTGTTTTTCAATTTTTTGGGGTGTTGATGGGGACTGGCTTTGTGGGTGGGGGCCATTTTGAGTGCTGGTACAGGCAGGCCCTGGCCATGTGCTCAGGGGCAAGGGGGCATTTTGAATGCAGGCAGTGTCCTCAGGCCTGCACCCATTTTGCCTAGCTTTCATCCATTATGCCCAGGGGTAGTGAGTTGTGCATGGGCCTAGTCTTTCTGTGGGGTGTCTTGAATTTAAACATCATTGAGGGCATGGATGGCATGGGATTGTGCTGATTTGTGTGTGTTTTTCAATTTTTTTGGCTGCTGTTGGGGCTTTTTGCCCAGGGGTAGTGAGTGGTGCATGGACTGAGTCTTTCTGTGGGGTCTCTTTAATGTAAACATCATGGAGGGCATGGATGGCATTGGATTGTGGTGATTTTTGTGTGTTTTTCGATTTTTTGGGGTGTTGATGGGGACTGGCCATGTGGGTGGGGGCCATTTTGAGTGCTGGTACAGGCAGGCCCTGGCCATGTGCTGGGGGGAAAGGGGCCATTTTGAATGCAGGCAGTGTTCTCAGGCCTGCACCCATTTTGCCTAGCTTTCATCCATTATGCCCAGGGGTAGAGAGTGGTGCATGGGCCTAGTCTTTCTGTGGGGTGTCTTGAATTTAAACATCATTGAGGGCATGGATGGCATGGGATTGTGCTGATTTTTGTGTGTTTTTCGATTTTTTTGGCTGCTGTTGGGGTCTTTTGCCCAGGGGTAGTGAGTGGTGCATGGACTGAGTCTTTCTGTGGGGTCTCTTTAATGTAAACATCATGGAGGGCATGGATGGCGTTGGAATGTGGTGATTTTTGTGTGTTTTTCAATTTTTTGGGGTGTTGATGGGGACTGGCCTTGTGGGTGGGGGCCATTTTGAGTGCTGGTACAGGCAGGCCCTGGCCATGTGCTCAGGGGCAAGGGGGCATTTTGAATGCAGGCAGTGTCCTCAGGCCTGCACCCATTTTGCCTAGCTTTTATCCATTATGCCCAGGGGTAGTGAGTTGTGCATGGGCCTAGTCTTTCTGTGGGGTGTCTTGAATTTAAACATCATTGAGGGCATGGATGGCATGGGATTGTACTGATTTGTGTGTGTTTTTCAATTTTTTTGGCTGCTGTTGGGGCCTTTTGCCCAGGGGTAGTGAGTGGTGCATGGACTGAGTCTTTCTGTGGGGTCTCTTTAATGTAAACATCATGGAGGGCAGGGATGGCATTGGATTGTGGTGATTTTTGTGTCGTTTTCGATTGTTTGGGGTGTTGATGGGGACTGGCCATGTGGGTGGGGGCCATTTTGAGTGCTGGCACAGGCAGGCCCTGGCCATGTGCTGGGGGGCAAGGGGCCATTTTGACTGCAGGCAGTGTTCTCAGGCCTGCACCCATTTTGCCTAGCTTTCATCCATTATGCCCAGGGGTAGTGAGTGGTGCATGGGCCTAGTCTTTCTGTGGGGTGTCTTGATTTTAAAATCATTGAGGGAATGGATGGCATGGGATTGTGCTGATTTATGAGTGTTTTTCAATTTTTTTGGCTGCTGTTGGGACCTTTTGCCCAGGGGTAGTGAGTGGTGCATGGACTGAGTCTTTCTGAGGGGTCTCTTTAATGTAAACATCATGGAGGGCATGAATGGCATTGGATTGTGGTGATTTTTGTGTGTTTTTCAATTTTTTGGGGTGTTGATGGGGACTGGCCATGTGGGTGGGGGCCATTTTGAGTGCTGGTACAGGCAGGCCCTGGCCATGTGCTCTGGGGCAAGGGACCATTTTGAATGCAGGCAGTGTTCTCAGGCCTGCACCCATTTTGCCTAGCTTTCATCCATTATGCCCAGGGGTAGTGAGTGGTGCATGGACTGAGTCTTTCTGAGGGGTCTCTTTAATGTAAACATCATGGAGGGCATGGATGGCATTGGATTGTGGTGATTTTTGTGTGTTTTTCGATTTTTTGGGGTGTTGATGGGGACTGGCCATGTGGGTGGGGGCCATTTTGAGTGCTGGTACAGGCAGGCCCTGGCCATGTGCTGGGGGGAAAGGGGCCATTTTGAATGCCGGCAGTGTTCTCAGGCCTGCACCCATTTTGCCTAGCTTTCATCCATTATGCCCAGGGGTAGAGAGTGGTGCATGGGCCTAGTCTTTCTGTGGGGTGTCTTGAATTTAAACATCATTGAGGGCATGGATGGCATGGGATTGTGCTGATTTTTGTGTGTTTTTCGATTTTTTTGGCTGCTGTTGGGGTCTTTTGCCCAGGGGTAGTGAGTGGTGCATGGACTGAGTCTTTCTGTGGGGTCTCTTTAATGTAAACATCATGGAGGGCATGGATGGCATTGGATTGTGGTGATTTTTGTGTGTTTTTCAATTTTTTGGGGTGTTGATGGGGACTGGCCTTGTGGGTGGGGGCCATTTTGAGTGCTGGTACAGGCAGGCCCTGGCCATGTGCTCAGGGGCAAGGGGGCATTTTGAATGCAGGCAGTGTCCTCAGGCCTGCACCCATATTGCCTAGCTTTCATCCATTATGCCCAGGGGTAGTGAGTTGTGCATGGGCCTAGTCTTTCTGTGGGGTGTCTTGAATTTAAACATCATTGAGGGCATGGATGGCATGGGATTGTGCTGATTTGTGTGTGTTTTTCAATTTTTTGGGCTGCTGTTGGGGCCTTTTGCCCAGGGGTAGGGAGTGGTGCATGGACTGAGTCTTTCTGTGGGGTCTCTTTAATGTAAACATCATGGAGGGCATGAATGGCATTGGATTGTGGTGATTTTTGTGTGTTTTTCAATTTTTTGGGGTGTTGATGGGGACTGGCCATGTGGGTGGGGGCCATTTTGAGTGCTGGTACAGGCAGGCCCTGGCCATGTGCTCTGGGGCAAGGGACCATTTTGAATGCAGGCAGTGTTCTCAGGCCTGCACCCATTTTGCCTAGCTTTCATCCATTATGCCCAGGGGTAGTGAGTTGTGCATGGGCCTAGTCTTTCTGTGGGGTGTCTTGAATTTAAACATCATTGAGGGCATGGATGGCATGGGATTGTGCTGATTTGTGTGTGTTTTTCAATTTTTTTGGCTGCTGTTGGGGCCTTTTGCCCAGGGGTAGTGAGTGGTGCATGGACTGAGTCTTTCTGATGGGTCTCTTTAATGTAAACATCATGGAGGGCATAGATGGCATTGGATTGTGGTGATTTTTGT
Organism: Lissotriton vulgaris; assembly: GCF_964263255.1. Lineage (NCBI taxonomy): Eukaryota > Metazoa > Chordata > Amphibia > Caudata > Salamandridae > Lissotriton > Lissotriton vulgaris. The sequence continues at coordinate 72,498,552 of NC_141686.1, forward strand.
GTGTTTTTCGATTTTTTGGGGTGTTGATGGGGACTGGCCATGTGGGTGGGGGCCATTTTGAGTGCTGGTACAGGCAGGCCCTGGCCATGTGCTCTGGGGCAAGGGACCATTTTGAATGCAGGCAGTGTCCTCAGGCCTGCACCCATTTTGCCTAGCTTTCATCCATTATGCCCAGGGGTAGTGAGTTGTGCATGGGCCTAGTCTTTCTGTGGGGTGTCTTGAATTTAAACATCATTGAGGGCATGGATGGCATGGGATTGTACTGATTTGTGTGTGTTTTTCAATTTTTTTGGCTGCTGTTGGGGCCTTTTGCCCAGGGGTAGTGAGTGGTGCATGGACTGAGTCTTTCTGTAGGGTCTCTTTAATGTAAACATCATGGAGGGCATGGATGGCATTGGATTGTGGTGATTTTTGTGTCGTTTTCGATTGTTTGGGGTGTTGATGGGGACTGGCCATGTGGGTGGGGGCCATTTTGAGTGCTGGCACAGGCAGGCCCTGGCCATGTGCTGGGGGGCAAGGGGCCATTTTGACTGCAGGCAGTGTTCTCAGGCCTGCACCCATTTTGCCTAGCTTTCATCCATTATGCCCAGGGGTAGTGAGTTGTGCATGGGCCTAGTCTTTCTGTGGGGTGTCTTGAATTTAAACATCATTGAGGGCATGGATGGCATGGGATTGTACTGATTTGTGTGTGTTTTTCAATTTTTTTGGCTGCTGTTGGGGCCTTTTGCCCAGGGGTAGTGAGTGGTGCATGGACTGAGTCTTTCTGTAGGGTCTCTTTAATGTAAACATCATGGAGGGCATGGATGGCATTGGATTGTGGTGATTTTTGTGTCGTTTTCGATTGTTTGGGGTGTTGATGGGGACTGGCCATGTGGGTGGGGGCCATTTTGAGTGCTGGCACAGGCAGGCCCTGGCCATGTGCTGGGGGGCAAGGGGCCATTTTGACTGCAGGCAGTGTTCTCAGGCCTGCACCCATTTTGCCTAGCTTTCATCCATTATGCCCAGGGGTAGTGAGTGGTGCATGGGCCTAGTCTTTCTGTGGGGTGTCTTGATTTTAAAATCATTGAGGGAATGGATGGCATGGGATTGTGCTGATTTATGAGTGTTTTTCAATTTTTTTGGCTGCTGTTGGGACCTTTTGCCCAGGGGTAGTGAGTGGTGCATGGACTGAGTCTTTCTGAGGGGTCTCTTTAATGTAAACATCATGGAGGGCATGAATGGCATTGGATTGTGGTGATTTTTGTGTGTTTTTCAATTTTTTGGGGTGTTGATGGGGACTGGCCATGTGGGTGGGGGCCATTTTGAGTGCTGGTACAGGCAGGCCCTGGCCATGTGCTCTGGGGCAAGGGACCATTTTGAATGCAGGCAGTGTTCTCAGGCCTGCACCCATTTTGCCTAGCTTTCATCCATTATGCCCAGGGGTAGTGAGTGGTGCATGGACTGAGTCTTTCTGAGGGGTCTCTTTAATGTAAACATCATGGAGGGCATGGATGGCATTGGATTGTGGTGATTTTTGTGTGTTTCTCGATTTTTTGGGGTGTTGATGGGGACTGGCCATGTGGGTGGGGGCCATTTTGAGTGCTGGTACAGGCAGGCCCTGGCCATGTGCTGGGGGGAAAGGGGCCATTTTGAATGCTGGCAGTGTTCTCAGGCCTGCACCCATTTTGCCTAGCTTTCATCCATTATGCCCAGGGGTAGAGAGTGGTGCATGGGCCTAGTCTTTCTGTGGGGTGTCTTGAATTTAAACATCATTGAGGGCATGGATGGCATGGGATTGTGCTGATTTTTGTGTGTTTTTCGATTTTTTTGGCTGCTGTTGGGGTCTTTTGCCCAGGGGTAGTGAGTGGTGCATGGACTGAGTCTTTCTGTGGGGTCTCTTTAATGTAAACATCATGGAGGGCATGGATGGTATTGGATTGTGGTGATTTTTGTGTGTTTTTCAATTTTTTGGGGTGTTGATGGGGACTGGCCTTGTGGGTGGGGGCCATTTTGAGTGCTGGTACAGGCAGGCCCTGGCCATGTGCTCAGGGGCAAGGGGGCATTTTGAATGCAGGCAGTGTCCTCAGGCCTGCACCCATATTGCCTAGCTTTCATCCATTATGCCCAGGGGTAGTGAGTTGTGCATGGGCCTAGTCTTTCTGTGGGGTGTCTTGAATTTAAACATCATTGAGGGCATGGATGGCATGGGATTGTGCTGATTTGTGTGTGTTTTTCAATTTTTTTGGCTGCTGTTGGGGCCTTTTGCCCAGGGGTAGGGAGTGGTGCATGGACTGAGTCTTTCTGTGGGGTCTCTTTAATGTAAACATCATGGAGGGCATTTATGGCATTGGATTGTGGTGATTTTTGTGTGTTTTTCAATTTTTTGGGGTGTTGATGGGGACTGGCCATGTGGGTGGGGGCCATTTTGAGTGCTGGTACAGGCAGGCCCTGGCCATGTGCTCTGGGGCAAGGGACCATTTTGAATGCAGGCAGTGTTCTCAGGCCTGCACCCATTTTGCCTAGCTTTCATCCATTATGCCCAGGGGTAGTGAGTTGTGCATGGGCCTAGTCTTTCTGTGGGGTGTCTTGAATTTAAACATCATTGAGGGCATGGATGGCATGGGATTGTGCTGATTTGTGTGTGTTTTTCAATTTTTTGGCTGCTGTTGGGGCCTTTTGCCCAGGGGTAGTGAGTGGTGCATGGACTGAGTCTTTCTGATGGGTCTCTTTAATGTAAACATCATGGAGGGCATAGATGGCATTGGATTGTGGTGATTTTTGTGTGTTTTTCGATTTTTTGGGGTGTTGATGGGGACTGGCCATGTGGGTGGGGGCCATTTTGAGTGCTGGTACAGGCAGGCCCTGGCCATGTGCTCTAGGGCAAGGGACCATTTTGAATGCAGGCAGTGTTCTCAGGCCTGCACCCATTTTGCCTAGCTTTCATCCATTATGCCCAGGGGTAGTGAGTTGTGCATGGGCCTAGTCTTTCTGTGGGGTGTCTTGAATTTAAACATCATTGAGGGCATGGATGGCATGGGATTGTGCTGATTTGTGTGTGTTTTTCAATTTTTTTGGCTGCTGTTGGGGCCTTTTGCCCAGGTGTAGTGAGTGGTGCATGGACTGAGTCTTTCTGAGGGGTCTCTTTAATGTAAACATCATGGAGGGCATGGATGGCATTGGATTGTGGTGATTTTTGTGTGTTTTTCGATTTTTTGGCCATGTGGGTGGGGGCCATTTTGAGTGCTGGTTCAGGCAGGCCCTGGCCATGTGCTGGGGGGAAAGGGGCCATTTTGAATGCAGGCAGTGTTCTCAGGCCTGCACCCATTTTGCCTAGCTTTCATCCATTATGCCCAGGGGTAGAGAGTGGTGCATGGGCCTAGTCTTTCTGTGGGGTGTCTTGAATTTAAACATCATTGAGGGCATGGATGGCATGGGATTGTGCAGATTTTTGTGTGTTTTTCGATTTTTTTGGCTGCTGTTGGGGTCTTTTGCCCAGGGGTAGTGAGTGGTGCATGGAATGAGTCTTTCTGTGGGGTCTCTTTAATGTAAACATCATGGAGGGCATGGATGGCATTGGATTGTGGTGATTTGTGTGTGTTTTTCTATTTTTTGGGGTGTTGATGGGGACTGGCCATGTGGGTGGGGGCCATTTTGAGTGCTGGTACAGGAAGGCCCTGGCCATGTGCTCTGGGGCAAGGGACCATTTTGAATGCAGGCAGTGTTCTCAGGCCTGCACCCATTTTGCCTAGCTTTCATCCATTATGCCCAGGGGTAGTGAGTTGTGCATGGGCCTAGTCTTTCTGTGGGGTGTCTTGAATTTAAACATCATTGAGGGCATGGATGGCATGGGATTGTGCTGATTTGTGTGTGTTTTTCAATTTTTTTGGCTGCTGTTGGGGCCTTTTGCCCAGGGGTAGTGAGTGGTGCATGGACTGAGTCTTTCTGAGGGGTCTCTTTAATGTAAACATCATGGAGGGCATGGATGGCATTGGATTGTGGTGATTTTTGTGTGTTTTTCAATTTTTTGGGGTGTTGATGGGGACTGGCCATGTGGGTGGGGGCCATTTTGAATGCTGGTACAGGCAGGCCCTGGCCATGTGCTCAGGGGCAAGGGACCATTTTGAATGCAGGCAGTGTTCTCAGGCCTGCACCCATTTTGCCTAGCTTTCATCCATTATGCCCAGAGGTAGTGAGTTGTGCATGGGCCTAGTCTTTCTGTGGGGTGTCTTGAATTTAAACATCATTGAGGGCATGGATGGCATGGGATTGTGCTGATTTTTGTGTGTTTTTCATTTTTTTTTGGCTGCTGTTGGGGACTTTTGCCGAGGGGTAGTGAGTGGTGCATGGACTGAGTCTTTCTGTGGGGTCTCTTTAATGTAAACATCATGGAGGGCATGGATGGCATTGGATTGTGGTGATTTTGGTGTGTTTTTCAATTTTTTGGTGTGTTGATGGGGACTGGCTTTGTGGGTGGGGGCCATTTTGAGTGCTGGTACAGGCAGGCCCTGGCCATGTGCTCAGGGGCAAGGGGCCATTTTGAATGCAGGCAGTGTTCTCAGGCCTGCACCCAATTTTGCCTAGCTTTCATCCATTATGCCCAGGGGTAGAGAGTGGTGCATGGGCCTAGTCTTTCTGTGGGGTGTCTTGAATTTAAACATCATTGAGGGCATGGATGGCATGGGATTGTGCTGATTTTTGTGTGTTTTTCGATTTTTTTGGCTGCTGTTGGGGTCTTTTGCCCAGGGGTAGTGAGTGGTGCATGGACTGAGTCTTTCTGTGGGGTCTCTTTAATGTAAACATCATGGAGGGCATGGATGGCATTGGATTGTGGTGATTTTTGTGTGTTTTTCAATTTTTTGGGGTGTTGATGGGGACTGGCTTTGTGGGTGGGGGCCATTTTGAGTGCTGGTACAGGCAGGCCCTGGCCATGTGCTCAGGGGCAAGGGGGCATTTTTGAATGCAGGCAGTGTCATCAGGCCTGCACCCATTTTGCCTAGCTTTCATCCATTATGCCCAGGGGTAGTGAGTGGTGCATGGGCCTAGTCTTTCTGTGGGGTGTCTTGAATTTAAAAATCATTGAGGGCATGGATGGCATGGGATTGTGCTGATTTTTGTGTGTTTTTCATTTTTGTTGGCTGCTGTTGGGGCCTTTTGCCCAGGGGTAGTGAGTGGTGCATGGACTGAGTCTTTCTGTGGGGTCTCTTTAATGTAAACATCATGGAGGGCATGGATGGCATTGGATTGTGGTGATTTTTGTGTGTTTTTCGATTTTTTGGGGTGTTGATGGGGACTGGCCATGTGGGTGGGGGCCATTTTGAGTGCTGGTACAGGCAGGCCCTGGCCATGTGCTGGGGGGAAAGGGGCCATTTTGAATGCAGGCAGTGTTCTCAGGCCTGCACCCATTTTGCCTAGCTTTCATCCATTATGCCCAGGGGTAGAGAGTGGTGCATGGGCCTAGTCTTTCTGTGGGGTGTCTTGAATTTAAACATCATTGAGGGCATGGATGGCATGGGATTGTGCTGATTTGTGTGTGTTTTTCAATTTTTTGGGCTGCTGTTGGGGCCTTTTGCCCAGGGGTAGGGAGTGGTGCATGGACTGAGTCTTTCTGTGGGGTCTCTTTAATGTAAACATCATGGAGGGCATGAATGGCATTGGATTGTGGTGATTTTTGTGTGTTTTTCAATTTTTTGGGGTGTTGATGGGGACTGGCCATGTGGGTGGGGGCCATTTTGAGTGCTGGTACAGGCAGGCCCTGGCCATGTGCTCTGGGGCAAGGGACCATTTTGAATGCAGGCAGTGTTCTCAGGCCTGCACCCATTTTGCCTAGCTTTCATCCATTATGCCCAGGGGTAGTGAGTTGTGCATGGGCCTAGTCTTTCTGTGGGGTGTCTTGAATTTAAACATCATTGAGGGCATGGATGGCATGGGATTGTGCTGATTTGTGTGTGTTTTTCAATTTTTTTGGCTGCTGTTGGGGCCTTTTGCCCAGGGGTAGTGAGTGGTGCATGGACTGAGTCTTTCTGATGGGTCTCTTTAATGTAAACATCATGGAGGGCATAGATGGCATTGGATTGTGGTGATTTTTGTGTGTTTTTCGATTTTTTGGGGTGTTGATGGGGACTGGCCATGTGGGTGGGGGCCATTTTGAGTGCTGGTACAGGCAGGCCCTGGCCATGTGCTCTGGGGCAAGGGACCATTTTGAATGCAGGCAGTGTCCTCAGGCCTGCACCCATTTTGCCTAGCTTTCATCCATTATGCCCAGGGGTAGTGAGTTGTGCATGGGCCTAGTCTTTCTGTGGGGTGTCTTGAATTTAAACATCATTGAGGGCATGGATGGCATGGGATTGTACTGATTTGTGTGTGTTTTTCAATTTTTTTGGCTGCTGTTGGGGCCTTTTGCCCAGGGGTAGTGAGTGGTGCATGGACTGAGTCTTTCTGTAGGGTCTCTTTAATGTAAACATCATGGAGGGCATGGATGGCATTGGATTGTGGTGATTTTTGTGTCGTTTTCGATTGTTTGGGGTGTTGATGGGGACTGGCCATGTGGGTGGGGGCCATTTTGAGTGCTGGCACAGGCAGGCCCTGGCCATGTGCTGGGGGGCAAGGGGCCATTTTGACTGCAGGCAGTGTTCTCAGGCCTGCACCCATTTTGCCTAGCTTTCATCCATTATGCCCAGGGGTAGTGAGTGGTGCATGGGCCTAGTCTTTCTGTGGGGTGTCTTGATTTTAAAATCATTGAGGGAATGGATGGCATGGGATTGTGCTGATTTATGAGTGTTTTTCAATTTTTTTGGCTGCTGTTGGGACCTTTTGCCCAGGGGTAGTGAGTGGTGCATGGACTGAGTCTTTCTGAGGGGTCTCTTTAATGTAAACATCATGGAGGGCATGAATGGCATTGGATTGTGGTGATTTTTGTGTGTTTTTCAATTTTTTGGGGTGTTGATGGGGACTGGCCATGTGGGTGGGGGCCATTTTGAGTGCTGGTACAGGCAGGCCCTGGCCATGTGCTCTGGGGCAAGGGACCATTTTGAATGCAGGCAGTGTTCTCAGGCCTGCACCCATTTTGCCTAGCTTTCATCCATTATGCCCAGGGGTAGTGAGTGGTGCATGGACTGAGTCTTTCTGAGGGGTCTCTTTAATGTAAACATCATGGAGGGCATGGATGGCATTGGATTGTGGTGATTTTTGTGTGTTTTTCGATTTTTTGGGGTGTTGATGGGGACTGGCCATGTGGGTGGGGGCCATTTTGAGTGCTGGTACAGGCAGGCCCTGGCCATGTGCTGGGGGGAAAGGGGCCATTTTGAATGCTGGCAGTGTTCTCAGGCCTGCACCCATTTTGCCTAGCTTTCATCCATTATGCCCAGGGGTAGAGAGTGGTGCATGGGCCTAGTCTTTCTGTGGGGTGTCTTGAATTTAAACATCATTGAGGGCATGGATGGCATGGGATTGTGCTGATTTTTGTGTGTTTTTCGATTTTTTTGGCTGCTGTTGGGGTCTTTTGCCCAGGGGTAGTGAGTGGTGCATGGACTGAGTCTTTCTGTGGGGTCTCTTTAATGTAAACATCATGGAGGGCATGGATGGTATTGGATTGTGGTGATTTTTGTGTGTTTTTCAATTTTTTGGGGTGTTGATGGGGACTGGCCTTGTGGGTGGGGGCCATTTTGAGTGCTGGTACAGGCAGGCCCTGGCCATGTGCTCAGGGGCAAGGGGGCATTTTGAATGCAGGCAGTGTCCTCAGGCCTGCACCCATATTGCCTAGCTTTCATCCATTATGCCCAGGGGTAGTGAGTTGTGCATGGGCCTAGTCTTTCTGTGGGGTGTCTTGAATTTAAACATCATTGAGGGCATGGATGGCATGGGATTGTGCTGATTTGTGTGTGTTTTTCAATTTTTTTGGCTGCTGTTGGGGCCTTTTGCCCAGGGGTAGGGAGTGGTGCATGGACTGAGTCTTTCTGTGGGGTCTCTTTAATGTAAACATCATGGAGGGCATGAATGGCATTGGATTGTGGTGATTTTTGTGTGTTTTTCAATTTTTTGGGGTGTTGATGGGGACTGGCCATGTGGGTGGGGGCCATTTTGAGTGCTGGTACAGGCAGGCCCTGGCCATGTGCTCTGGGGCAAGGGACCATTTTGAATGCAGGCAGTGTTCTCAGGCCTGCACCCATTTTGCCTAGCTTTCATCCATTATGCCCAGGGGTAGTGAGTTGTGCATGGGCCTAGTCTTTCTGTGGGGTGTCTTGAATTTAAACATCATTGAGGGCATGGATGGCATGGGATTGTGCTGATTTGTGTGTGTTTTTCAATTTTTTTGGCTGCTGTTGGGGCCTTTTGCCCAGGGGTAGTGAGTGGTGCATGGACTGGGTCTTTCTGATGGGTCTCTTTAATGTAAACATCATGGAGGGCATAGATGGCATTGGATTGTGGTGATTTTTGTGTGTTTTTCGATTTTTTGGGGTGTTGATGGGGACTGGCCATGTGGGTGGGGGCCATTTTGAGTGCTGGTACAGGCAGGCCCTGGCCATGTGCTCTAGGGCAAGGGACCATTTTGAATGCAGGCAGTGTTCTCAGGCCTGCACCCATTTTGCCTAGCTTTCATCCATTATGCCCAGGGGTAGTGAGTTGTGCATGGGCCTAGTCTTTCTGTGGGGTGTCTTGAATTTAAACATCATTGAGGGCATGGATGGCATGGGATTGTGCTGATTTGTGTGTGTTTTTCAATTTTTTTGGCTGCTGTTGGGGCCTTTTGCCCAGGTGTAGTGAGTGGTGCATGGACTGAGTCTTTCTGAGGGGTCTCTTTAATGTAAACATCATGGAGGGCATGGATGGCATTGGATTGTGGTGATTTTTGTGTGTTTTTCGATTTTTTGGCCATGTGGGTGGGGGCCATTTTGAGTGCTGGTTCAGGCAGGCCCTGGCCATGTGCTGGGGGGAAAGGGGCCATTTTGAATGCAGGCAGTGTTCTCAGGCCTGCACCCATTTTGCCTAGCTTTCATCCATTATGCCCAGGGGTAGAGAGTGGTGCATGGGCCTAGTCTTTCTGTGGGGTGTCTTGAATTTAAACATCATTGAGGGCATGGATGGCATGGGATTGTGCAGATTTTTGTGTGTTTTTCGATTTTTTTGGCTGCTGTTGGGGTCTTTTGCCCAGGGGTAGTGAGTGGTGCATGGAATGAGTCTTTCTGTGGGGTCTCTTTAATGTAAACATCATGGAGGGCATGGATGGCATTGGATTGTGGTGATTTGTGTGTGTTTTTCTATTTTTTGGGGTGTTGATGGGGACTGGCCATGTGGGTGGGGGCCATTTTGAGTGCTGGTACAGGCAGGCCCTGGCCATGTGCTCTGGGGCAAGGGACCATTTTGAATGCAGGCAGTGTTCTCAGGCCTGCACCCATTTTGCCTAGCTTTCATCCATTATGCCCAGGGGTAGTGAGTTGTGCATGGGCCTAGTCTTTCTGTGGGGTGTCTTGAATTTAAACATCATTGAGGGCATGGATGGCATGGGATTGTGCTGATTTGTGTGTGTTTTTCAATTTTTTTGGCTGCTGTTGGGGCCTTTTGCCCAGGGGTAGTGAGTGGTGCATGGACTGAGTCTTTCTGAGGGGTCTCTTTAATGTAAACATCATGGAGGGCATGGATGGCATTGGATTGTGGTGATTTTTGTGTGTTTTTCAATTTTTTGGGGTGTTGATGGGGACTGGCCATGTGGGTGGGGGCCATTTTGAATGCTGGTACAGGCAGGCCCTGGCCATGTGCTCAGGGGCAAGGGACCATTTTGAATGCAGGCAGTGTTCTCAGGCCTGCACCCATTTTGCCTAGCTTTCATCCATTATGCCCAGAGGTAGTGAGTTGTGCATGGGCCTAGTCTTTCTGTGGGGTGTCTTGAATTTAAACATCATTGAGGGCATGGATGGCATGGGATTGTGCTGATTTTTGTGTGTTTTTCATTTTTTTTTGGCTGCTGTTGGGGACTTTTGCCGAGGGGTAGTGAGTGGTGCATGGACTGAGTCTTTCTGTGGGGTCTCTTTAATGTAAACATCATGGAGGGCATGGATGGCATTGGATTGTGGTGATTTTGGTGTGTTTTTCAATTTTTTGGTGTGTTGATGGGGACTGGCTTTGTGGGTGGGGGCCATTTTGAGTGCTGGTACAGGCAGGCCCTGGCCATGTGCTCAGGGGCAAGGGGCCATTTTGAATGCAGGCAGTGTTCTCAGGCCTGCACCCAATTTTGCCTAGCTTTCATCCATTATGCCCAGGGGTAGAGAGTGGTGCATGGGCCTAGTCTTTCTGTGGGGTGTCTTGAATTTAAACATCATTGAGGGCATGGATGGCATGGGATTGTGCTGATTTTTGTGTGTTTTTCGATTTTTTTGGCTGCTGTTGGGGTCTTTTGCCCAGGGGTAGTGAGTGGTGCATGGACTGAGTCTTTCTATGGGGTCTCTTTAATGTAAACATCATGGAGGGCATGGATGGCATTGGATTGTGGTGATTTTTGTGTGTTTTTCAATTTTTTGGGGTGTTGATGGGGACTGGCTTTGTGGGTGGGGGCCATTTTGAGTGCTGGTACAGGCAGGCCCTGGCCATGTGCTCAGGGGCAAGGGGGCATTTTTGAATGCAGGCAGTGTCCTCAGGCCTGCACCCATTTTGCCTAGCTTTCATCCATTATGCCCAGGGGTAGTGAGTGGTGCATGGGCCTAGTCTTTCTGTGGGGTGTCTTGAATTTAAAAATCATTGAGGGCATGGATGGCATGGGATTGTGCTGATTTTTGTGTGTTTTTCATTTTTGTTGGCTGCTGTTGGGGCCTTTTGCCCAGGGGTAGTGAGTGGTGCATGGACTGAGTCTTTCTGTGGGGTCTCTTTAATGTAAACATCATGGAGGGCATGGATGGCATTGGATTGTGGTGATTTTTGTGTGTTTTTCGATTTTTTGGGGTGTTGATGGGGACTGGCCATGTGGGTGGGGGCCATTTTGAGTGCTGGTACAGGCAGGCCCTGGCCATGTGCTGGGGGGAAAGGGGCCATTTTGAATGCAGGCAGTGTTCTCAGGCCTGCACCCATTTTGCCTAGCTTTCATCCATTATGCCCAGGGGTAGAGAGTGGTGCATGGGCCTAGTCTTTCTGTGGGGTGTCTTGAATTTAAACATCATTGAGGGCATGGATGGCATGGGATTGTGCTGATTTTTGTGTGTTTTTCGATTTTGTTTGGCTGCTGTTGGGGTCTTTTGCCCAGGGGTAGTGAGTGGTGCATGGACTGAGTCTTTCTGTGGGGTCTCTTTAATGTAAACATCATGGAAGGCATGAATGGCATTGGATTGTGGTGATTTTTGTGTGTTTTTCAATTTTTTGGGGTGTTGATGGGGACTGGCCATGTGGGTGGGGGCCATTTTGAATGCTGGTACAGGCAGGCCCTGGCCATGTGCTCAGGGGCAAGGGACCATTTTGAATGCAGGCAGTGTTCTCAGGCCTGCACCCATTTTGCCTAGCTTTCATCCATTATGCCCAGAGGTAGTGAGTTGTGCATGGGCCTAGTCTTTCTGTGGGGTGTCTTGAATTTAAACATCATTGAGGGCATGGATGGCATGGGATTGTGCTGATTTTTGTGTGTTTTTCATTTTTATTGGCTGCTGTTGGGGACTTTTGCCGAGGGGTAGTGAGTGGTGCATGGACTGAGTCTTTCTGTGGGGTCTCTTTAATGTAAACATCATGGAGGGCATGGATGGCATTGGATTGTGGTGATTTTTGTGTGTTTTTCAATTTTTTGGGGTGTTGATGGGGACTGGCTTTGTGGGTGGGGGCCATTTTGAGTGCTGGTACAGGCAGGCCCTGGCCATGTGCTCAGGGGCAAGGGGCCATTTTGAATGCAGGCAGTGTTCTCAGGCCTGCACCCAATTTTGCCTAGCTTTCATCCATTATGCCCAGGGGTAGAGAGTGGTGCATGGGCCTAGTCTTTCTGTGGGGTGTCTTGAATTTAAACATCATTGAGGGCATGGATGGCATGGATTGTGCTGATTTGTGTGTGTTTTTCAATTTTGTTGGCTGCTGTTGGGGCCTTTTGCCCAGGGGTAGTGAGTGGTGCATGGACTGAGTCTTTCTGTGGGGTCTCTTTAATGTAAACATCATGGAGGGCATGGATGGCATTGGATTGTGGTGATTTTTGTGTGTTTTTCGATTTTTTGGGGTGTTGATGGGGACTGGCCATGTGGGTGGGGGCCATTTTGAGTGCTGGTACAGGCAGGCCCTGGCCATGTGCTCAGGGGCAAGGGGGCATTTTGAATGCAGGCAGTGTCCTCAGGCCTGCACCCATTTTGCCTAGCTTTCATCCATTATGCCCAGGGGTAGTGAGTTGTGCATGGGCCTAGTCTTTCTGTGGAGTGTCTTGAATTTAAACATCATTGAGGGCATGGATGGCATGGGATTGTGCTGATTTGTGTGTGTTTTTCAATTTTTTTGGCTGCTGTTGGGGCCTTTTGCCCAGGGGTAGTGAGTGGTGCATGGACTGAGTCTTTCTGTGGGGTCTCTTTAATGTAAACATCATGGAGGGCATGGATGGCATTGGATTGTGGTGATTTTTGTGTCGTTTTCGATTGTTTGGGGTGTTGATGGGGACTGGCCATGTGGGTGGGGGCCATTTTGAGTGCTGGCACAGACAGGCCCTGGCCATGTGCTGGGGGGCAAGGGGCCATTTTGAATGCAGGCAGTGTTCTCAGGCCTGCACCCATTTTGCCTAGCTTTCATCCATTATGCCCAGGGGTAGTGAGTGGTGCATGAGTCTAGTCTTTCTGTGGGGTGTCTTGAATTTAAAAATCATTGAGGGCATGGATGGCATGGGATTGTGCTGATTCATGAGTGTTTTTCAACTTTTTTTGGCTGCTGTTGGGGCCTTTTGCCCAGGGGTAGTGAGTGGTGCATGGACTGAGTCTTTCTGAGGGGTCTCTTTAATGTAAACATCATGGAGGGCATGAATGGCATTGAATTGTGGTGATTTTTGTGTGTTTTTCAATTTTTTGGGGTGTTGATGGGGACTGGCCATGTGGGTGTGGGCCATTTTGAGTGCTGGTACAGGCAGGCCCTGGCCATGTGCTCTGGGGCAAGGGACCATTTTGAATGCAGGCAGTGTTCTCAGGCCTGCACCCATTTTGCCTAGCTTTCATCCATTATGCCCAGGGGTAGTGAGTTGTGCATGGGCCTAGTCTTTCTGTGGGGTGTCTTGAATTTAAACATCATTGAGGGCATGGATGGCATGGGATTGTGCTGATTTATGAGTGTTTTTCAATTTTTTTGGCTGCTGTTGGGGCCTTTTGCCCAGGGGCAGTGAGTGGTGCATGGACTGAGTCTTTCTGAGGGGTCTCTTTAATGTAAACATCATGGAGGGCATGGATGGCATTGGATTGTGGTGATTTTTGTGTGTTTTTCGATTTTTTGGGGTGTTGATGGGGACTGGCCATGTGGGTGGGGGCCATTTTGAGTGCTGGTACAGGCAGGCCCTGGCCATGTGCTGGGGGGAAAGGGGCCATTTTGAATGCAGGCAGTGTTCTCAGGCCTGCACCCATTTTGCCTAGCTTTCATCCATTATGCCCAGGGGTAGAGAGTGGTGCATGGGCCTAGTCTTTCTGTGGGGTGTCTTGAATTTAAACATCCTTGAGGGCATGGATGGCATGGGATTGTGCAGATTTTTGTGTGTTTTTTGATTTTTTTGGCTGCTGTTGGGGTCTTTTGCCCAGGGGTAGTGAGTGGTGCATGGACTGAGTCTTTCTGTGGGGTCTCTTTAATGTAAACATCATGGAGGGCATGGATGGCATTGGATTGTGGTGATTTTTGTGTGTTTTTCAATTTTTTGGGGTGTTGATGGGGACTGGCCTTGTGGGTGGGGGCCATTTTGAGTGCTGATACAGGCAGGCCCTGGCCATGTGCTCAGGGGCAAGGGGGCATTTTGAATGCAGGCAGTGTCCTCAGGCCTGCACCCATTTTGCCTACCTTTCATCCATTATGCCCAGGGGTAGTGAGTTGTGCATGGGCCTAGTCTTTCTGTGGGGTGTCTTGAATTTAAACATCATTGAGGGCATGGATGGCATGGGATTGTGCTGATTTGTGTGTGTTTTTAATTTTTTTTGGCTGCTGTTGGGGCCTTTTGCCCAGGGGTAGTGAGTGGTGCATGGACTGAGTCTTTCTGTGGGGTCTCTTAAATGTAAACATCATGGAGGGCATGGATGGCATTGGATTGTGGTGATTTTTGTGTCGTTTTCGATTGTTTGGGGTGTTGATGGGGACTGGCCATGTGGGTGGGGGCCATTTTGAGTGCTGGCACAGGCAGGCCCTGGCCATGTGCTGGGGGTCAAGGGGCCATTTTGAATGCAGGCAGTGTTCTCAGGCCTGCACCCATTTTGCCTAGCTTTCATCCATTATGCCCAGGGGTAGTGAGTGGTGCATGGGCCTAGTCTTTCTGTGGGGTGTCTTGAATTTAAAAATCATTGAGGGCATGGATGGCATGGGATTGTGCTGATTTCTGTGTGTTTTTCGATTTTTTTTGGCTGCTGTTGGGGTCTTTTGCCCAGGGGTAGTGAGTGGTGCATGGACTGAGTTTTTCTGTGGAGTCTCTTTAATGTAAACATCATGGAGGGCATGAATGGCATTGGATTGTGGTGATTTTTGTGTGTTTTTCAATTTTTTGGGGTGTTGATGGGGACTGGCCATGTGGGTGGGGGCCATTTTGAGTGCTGGTACAGGCAGGCCCTGGCCATGTGCTCAGGGGCAAGGGACCATTTTGAATGCAGGCAGTGTTCTCAGGCCTGCACCCATTTTGCCTAGCTTTCATCCATTATGCCCAGAGGTAGTGAGTTGTGCATGGGCCTAGTCTTTCTGTGGGGTGTCTTGAATTTAAACATCATTGAGGGCATGGATGGCATGGGATTGTGCTGATTTTTGTGTGTTTTTCATTTTTTTTGGCTGCTGTTGGGGCCTTTTGCCCAGGGGTAGTGAGTGGTGCATGGACTGAGTCTTTCTGTGGGGTCTCTTTAATGTAAACATCATGGAGGGCATGGATGGCATTGGATTGTGGTGATTTTTGTGTGTTTTTCGATTTTTTGGGGTGTGGATGGGGACTGGCCATGTGGGTGGGGGCCATTTTGAGTGCTGGTACAGGCAGGCCCTGGCCATGTGCTGGGGGGAAAGGGGCCATTTTGAATGCAGGCAGTGTTCTCAGGCCTGCACCCATTTTGCCTAGCTTTCATCCATTATGCCCAGGGGTAGAGAGTGGTGCATGGGCCTAGTCTTTCTGTGGGGTGTCTTGAATTTAAACATCATTGAGGGCATGGATGGCATGGGATTGTGCTGATTTTTGTGTGTTTTTCGATTTGTTTGGCTGCTGTTGGGGTCTTTTGCCCAGGGGTAGTGAGTGGTGCATGGACTGAGTCTTTCTGTGGGGTCTCTTTAATGTAAACATCATGGAGGGCATGGATGGCATTGGATTGTGGTGATTTTTGTGTGTTTTTCAATTTTTTGGGGTGTAGATGGGGACTGGCCTTGTGGGTGGGGGCCATTTTGAGTGCTGGTACAGGCAGGCCCTGGCCATGTGCTCAGGGGCAAGGGGGCATTTTGAATGCAGGCAGTGTCCTCAGGCCTGCACCCATTTTGCCTAGCTTTCATCCATTATGCCCAGGGGTAGTGAGTTGTGCATGGGCCTAGTCTTTCTGTGGGGTGTCTTGAATTTAAACATCATTGAGGGCATGGATGGCATGGGATTGTGCTGATTTTTGTGTGTTTTTCAATTAATTTGGCTGCTGTTGGGGCATTTTGCCCAGGGGTAGTGAGTGGTGCATGGACTGAGTCTTTCTGTGGGGTCTCTTTAATGTAAACATCATGGAGGGCATGGATGGCATTGGATTGTGGTGATTTTTGTGTCGTTTTCGATTGTTTGGGGTGTTGATGGGGACTGGCCATGTGGGTGGGGGCCATTTTGAGTGCTGGCACAGGCAGGCCCTGGCCATGTGCTGGGGGGCAAGGGGCCATTTTGAATGCAGGCAGTGTTCTCAGGCCTGCACCCATTTTGCCTAGCTTTCATCCATTATGCCCAGGGGTAGTGAGTGGTGCATGGGTCTAGTCTTTCTGTGGGGTGTCTTGAATTTAAAAATCATTGAGGGCATGGATGGCATGGGATTGTGCTGATTCATGAGTGTTTTTCAATTTTTTTGGCTGCTGTTGGGGCCTTTTGCCCAGGGGTAGTGAGTGGTGCATGGACTGAGTCTTTCTGAGGGGTCTCTTTAATGTAAACATCATGGAGGGCATGAATGGCATTGAATTGTGGTGATTTTTGTGTGTTTTTCAATTTTTTGGGGTGTTGATGGGGACTGGCCATGTGGGTGGGGGCCATTTTGAGTGCTGGTACAGGCAGGCCCTGGCCATGTGCTCTGGGGCAAGGGACCATTTTGAATGCAGGCAGTGTTCTCAGGCCTGCACCCATTTTGCCTAGCTTTCATCCATTATGCCCAGGGGTAGTGAGTTGTGCATGGGCCTAGTCTTTCTGTGGGGTGTCTTGAATTTAAACATCATTGAGGGCATGGATGGCATGGGATTGTGCTGATTTATGAGTGTTTTTCAATTTTTTTGGCTGCTGTTGGGGCCTATTGCCCAGGGGCAGTGAGTGGTGCATGGACTGAGTCTTTCTGAGGGGTCTCTTTAATGTAAACATCATGGAGGGCATGGATGGCATTGGATTGTGGTGATTTTTGTGTGTTTTTCGATTTTTTGGGGTGTTGATGGGGACTGGCCATGTGGGTGGGGGCCATTTTGAGTGCTGGTACAGGCAGGCCCTGGCCATGTGCTGGGGGGAAAGGGGCCATTTTGAATGCAGGCAGTGTTCTCAGGCCTGCACCCATTTTGCCTAGCTTTCATCCATTATGCCCAGGGGTAGAGAGTGGTGCATGGGCCTAGTCTTTCTGTGGGGTGTCTTGAATTTAAACATCCTTGAGGGCATGGATGGCATGGGATTGTGCTGATTTTTGTGTGTTTTTCGATTTTTTTGGCTGCTGTTGGGGTCTTTTGCCCAGGGGTAGTGAGTGGTGCATGGACTGAGTCTTTCTGTGGGGTCTCTTTAATGTAAACATCATGGAGGGCATGGATGGCATTGGATTGTGGTGATTTTTGTGTGTTTTTCAATTTTTTGGGGTGTTGATGGGGACTGGCCTTGTGGGTGGGGGCCATTTTGAGTGCTGGTACAGGCAGGCCCTGGCCATGTGCTCAGGGGCAAGGGGGCATTTTGAATGCAGGCAGTGTCCTCAGGCCTGCACCCATTTTGCCTAGCTTTCATCCATTATGCCCAGGGGTAGTGAGTTGTGCATGGGCCTAGTCTTTCTGTGGGGTATCTTGAATTTAAACATCATTGAGGGCATGGATGGCATGGGATTGTGCTGATTTGTGTGTGTTTTTAAATTTTTTTGGCTGCTGTTGGGGCCTTTTGCCCAGGGGTAGTGAGTGGTGCATGGACTGAGTCTTTCTGTGGGGTCTCTTAAATGTAAACATCATGGAGGGCATGGATGGCATTGGATTGTGGTGATTTTTGTGTCGTTTTCGATTGTTTTGGGTGTTGATGGGGACTGGCCATGTGGGTGGGGGCCATTTTGAGTGCTGGCACAGGCAGGCCCTGGCCATGTGCTGGGGGTCAAGGGGCCATTTTGAATGCAGGCAGTGTTCTCAGGCCTGCACCCATTTTGCCTAGCTTTCATCCATTATGCCCAGGGGTAGTGAGTGGTGCATGGGCCTAGTCTTTCTGTGGGGTGTCTTGAATTTAAAAATCATTGAGGGCATGGATGGCATGGGATTGTGCTGATTTTTGTGTGTTTTTCGATTTTTTTGGCTGCTGTTGGGGTCTTTTGCCCAGGGGTAGTGAGTGGTGCATGGACTGAGTCTTTCTGTGGGGTCTCTTTAATGTAAACATCATGGAGGGCATGGATGGCATTGGATTGTGGTGATTTTTGTGTGTTTTTCGATTTTTTGGCCATGTGGGTGGGGGCCATTTTGAGTGCTGGTTCAGGCAGGCCCTGGCCATGTGCTGGGGGGAAAGGGGCCATTTTGAATGCAGGCAGTGTTCTCAGGCCTGCACCCATTTTGCCTAGCTTTCATCCATTATGCCCAGGGGTAGAGAGTGGTGCATGGGCCTAGTCTTTCTGTGGGGTGTCTTGAATTTAAACATCATTGAGGGCATGGATGGCATGGGATTGTGCAGATTTTTGTGTGTTTTTCGATTTTTTTGGCTGCTGTTGGGGTCTTTTGCCCAGGGGTAGTGAGTGGTGCATGGAATGAGTCTTTCTGTGGGGTCTCTTTAATGTAAACATCATGGAGGGCATGGATGGCATTGGATTGTGGTGATTTGTGTGTGTTTTTCTATTTTTTGGGGTGTTGATGGGGACTGGCCATGTGGGTGGGGGCCATTTTGAGTGCTGGTACAGGAAGGCCCTGGCCATGTGCTCTGGGGCAAGGGACCATTTTGAATGCAGGCAGTGTTCTCAGGCCTGCACCCATTTTGCCTAGCTTTCATCCATTATGCCCAGGGGTAGTGAGTTGTGCATGGGCCTAGTCTTTCTGTGGGGTGTCTTGAATTTAAACATCATTGAGGGCATGGATGGCATGGGATTGTGCTGATTTGTGTGTGTTTTTCAATTTTTTTGGCTGCTGTTGGGGCCTTTTGCCCAGGGGTAGTGAGTGGTGCATGGACTGAGTCTTTCTGAGGGGTCTCTTTAATGTAAACATCATGGAGGGCATGGATGGCATTGGATTGTGGTGATTTTTGTGTGTTTTTCAATTTTTTGGGGTGTTGATGGGGACTGGCCATGTGGGTGGGGGCCATTTTGAATGCTGGTACAGGCAGGCCCTGGCCATGTGCTCAGGGGCAAGGGACCATTTTGAATGCAGGCAGTGTTCTCAGGCCTGCACCCATTTTGCCTAGCTTTCATCCATTATGCCCAGAGGTAGTGAGTTGTGCATGGGCCTAGTCTTTCTGTGGGGTGTCTTGAATTTAAACATCATTGAGGGCATGGATGGCATGGGATTGTGCTGATTTTTGTGTGTTTTTCATTTTTTTTTGGCTGCTGTTGGGGACTTTTGCCGAGGGGTAGTGAGTGGTGCATGGACTGAGTCTTTCTGTGGGGTCTCTTTAATGTAAACATCATGGAGGGCATGGATGGCATTGGATTGTGGTGATTTTGGTGTGTTTTTCAATTTTTTGGTGTGTTGATGGGGACTGGCTTTGTGGGTGGGGGCCATTTTGAGTGCTGGTACAGGCAGGCCCTGGCCATGTGCTCAGGGGCAAGGGGCCATTTTGAATGCAGGCAGTGTTCTCAGGCCTGCACCCAATTTTGCCTAGCTTTCATCCATTATGCCCAGGGGTAGAGAGTGGTGCATGGGCCTAGTCTTTCTGTGGGGTGTCTTGAATTTAAACATCATTGAGGGCATGGATGGCATGGGATTGTGCTGATTTTTGTGTGTTTTTCGATTTTTTTGGCTGCTGTTGGGGTCTTTTGCCCAGGGGTAGTGAGTGGTGCATGGACTGAGTCTTTCTGTGGGGTCTCTTTAATGTAAACATCATGGAGGGCATGGATGGCATTGGATTGTGGTGATTTTTGTGTGTTTTTCAATTTTTTGGGGTGTTGATGGGGACTGGCTTTGTGGGTGGGGGCCATTTTGAGTGCTGGTACAGGCAGGCCCTGGCCATGTGCTCAGGGGCAAGGGGGCATTTTTGAATGCAGGCAGTGTCATCAGGCCTGCACCCATTTTGCCTAGCTTTCATCCATTATGCCCAGGGGTAGTGAGTGGTGCATGGGCCTAGTCTTTCTGTGGGGTGTCTTGAATTTAAAAATCATTGAGGGCATGGATGGCATGGGATTGTGCTGATTTTTGTGTGTTTTTCATTTTTGTTGGCTGCTGTTGGGGCCTTTTGCCCAGGGGTAGTGAGTGGTGCATGGACTGAGTCTTTCTGTGGGGTCTCTTTAATGTAAACATCATGGAGGGCATGGATGGCATTGGATTGTGGTGATTTTTGTGTGTTTTTCGATTTTTTGGGGTGTTGATGGGGACTGGCCATGTGGGTGGGGGCCATTTTGAGTGCTGGTACAGGCAGGCCCTGGCCATGTGCTGGGGGGAAAGGGGCCATTTTGAATGCAGGCAGTGTTCTCAGGCCTGCACCCATTTTGCCTAGCTTTCATCCATTATGCCCAGGGGTAGAGAGTGGTGCATGGGCCTAGTCTTTCTGTGGGGTGTCTTGAATTTAAACATCATTGAGGGCATGGATGGCATGGGATTGTGCTGATTTGTGTGTGTTTTTCAATTTTTTGGGCTGCTGTTGGGGCCTTTTGCCCAGGGGTAGGGAGTGGTGCATGGACTGAGTCTTTCTGTGGGGTCTCTTTAATGTAAACATCATGGAGGGCATGAATGGCATTGGATTGTGGTGATTTTTGTGTGTTTTTCAATTTTTTGGGGTGTTGATGGGGACTGGCCATGTGGGTGGGGGCCATTTTGAGTGCTGGTACAGGCAGGCCCTGGCCATGTGCTCTGGGGCAAGGGACCATTTTGAATGCAGGCAGTGTTCTCAGGCCTGCACCCATTTTGCCTAGCTTTCATCCATTATGCCCAGGGGTAGTGAGTTGTGCATGGGCCTAGTCTTTCTGTGGGGTGTCTTGAATTTAAACATCATTGAGGGCATGGATGGCATGGGATTGTGCTGATTTGTGTGTGTTTTTCAATTTTTTTGGCTGCTGTTGGGGCCTTTTGCCCAGGGGTAGTGAGTGGTGCATGGACTGAGTCTTTCTGATGGGTCTCTTTAATGTAAACATCATGGAGGGCATAGATGGCATTGGATTGTGGTGATTTTTGTGTGTTTTTCGATTTTTTGGGGTGTTGATGGGGACTGGCCATGTGGGTGGGGGCCATTTTGAGTGCTGGTACAGGCAGGCCCTGGCCATGTGCTCTGGGGCAAGGGACCATTTTGAATGCAGGCAGTGTCCTCAGGCCTGCACCCATTTTGCCTAGCTTTCATCCATTATGCCCAGGGGTAGTGAGTTGTGCATGGGCCTAGTCTTTCTGTGGGGTGTCTTGAATTTAAACATCATTGAGGGCATGGATGGCATGGGATTGTACTGATTTGTGTGTGTTTTTCAATTTTTTTGGCTGCTGTTGGGGCCTTTTGCCCAGGGGTAGTGAGTGGTGCATGGACTGAGTCTTTCTGTAGGGTCTCTTTAATGTAAACATCATGGAGGGCATGGATGGCATTGGATTGTGGTGATTTTTGTGTCGTTTTCGATTGTTTGGGGTGTTGATGGGGACTGGCCATGTGGGTGGGGGCCATTTTGAGTGCTGGCACAGGCAGGCCCTGGCCATGTGCTGGGGGGCAAGGGGCCATTTTGACTGCAGGCAGTGTTCTCAGGCCTGCACCCATTTTGCCTAGCTTTCATCCATTATGCCCAGGGGTAGTGAGTGGTGCATGGGCCTAGTCTTTCTGTGGGGTGTCTTGATTTTAAAATCATTGAGGGAATGGATGGCATGGGATTGTGCTGATTTATGAGTGTTTTTCAATTTTTTTGGCTGCTGTTGGGACCTTTTGCCCAGGGGTAGTGAGTGGTGCATGGACTGAGTCTTTCTGAGGGGTCTCTTTAATGTAAACATCATGGAGGGCATGAATGGCATTGGATTGTGGTGATTTTTGTGTGTTTTTCAATTTTTTGGGGTGTTGATGGGGACTGGCCATGTGGGTGGGGGCCATTTTGAGTGCTGGTACAGGCAGGCCCTGGCCATGTGCTCTGGGGCAAGGGACCATTTTGAATGCAGGCAGTGTTCTCAGGCCTGCACCCATTTTGCCTAGCTTTCATCCATTATGCCCAGGGGTAGTGAGTGGTGCATGGACTGAGTCTTTCTGAGGGGTCTCTTTAATGTAAACATCATGGAGGGCATGGATGGCATTGGATTGTGGTGATTTTTGTGTGTTTTTCGATTTTTTGGGGTGTTGATGGGGACTGGCCATGTGGGTGGGGGCCATTTTGAGTGCTGGTACAGGCAGGCCCTGGCCATGTGCTGGGGGGAAAGGGGCCATTTTGAATGCTGGCAGTGTTCTCAGGCCTGCACCCATTTTGCCTAGCTTTCATCCATTATGCCCAGGGGTAGAGAGTGGTGCATGGGCCTAGTCTTTCTGTGGGGTGTCTTGAATTTAAACATCATTGAGGGCATGGATGGCATGGGATTGTGCTGATTTTTGTGTGTTTTTCGATTTTTTTGGCTGCTGTTGGGGTCTTTTGCCCAGGGGTAGTGAGTGGTGCATGGACTGAGTCTTTCTGTGGGGTCTCTTTAATGTAAACATCATGGAGGGCATGGATGGTATTGGATTGTGGTGATTTTTGTGTGTTTTTCAATTTTTTGGGGTGTTGATGGGGACTGGCCTTGTGGGTGGGGGCCATTTTGAGTGCTGGTACAGGCAGGCCCTGGCCATGTGCTCAGGGGCAAGGGGGCATTTTGAATGCAGGCAGTGTCCTCAGGCCTGCACCCA
The DNA here is from genome assembly GCF_964263255.1 of Lissotriton vulgaris. Classification (NCBI taxonomy): domain Eukaryota; kingdom Metazoa; phylum Chordata; class Amphibia; order Caudata; family Salamandridae; genus Lissotriton; species Lissotriton vulgaris. Next base: position 72,521,050 of record NC_141686.1, read on the forward strand.
TATTGCCTAGCTTTCATCCATTATGCCCAGGGGTAGTGAGTTGTGCATGGGCCTAGTCTTTCTGTGGGGTGTCTTGAATTTAAACATCATTGAGGGCATGGATGGCATGGGATTGTGCTGATTTGTGTGTGTTTTTCAATTTTTTTGGCTGCTGTTGGGGCCTTTTGCCCAGGGGTAGGGAGTGGTGCATGGACTGAGTCTTTCTGTGGGGTCTCTTTAATGTAAACATCATGGAGGGCATGAATGGCATTGGATTGTGGTGATTTTTGTGTGTTTTTCAATTTTTTGGGGTGTTGATGGGGACTGGCCATGTGGGTGGGGGCCATTTTGAGTGCTGGTACAGGCAGGCCCTGGCCATGTGCTCTGGGGCAAGGGACCATTTTGAATGCAGGCAGTGTTCTCAGGCCTGCACCCATTTTGCCTAGCTTTCATCCATTATGCCCAGGGGTAGTGAGTTGTGCATGGGCCTAGTCTTTCTGTGGGGTGTCTTGAATTTAAACATCATTGAGGGCATGGATGGCATGGGATTGTGCTGATTTGTGTGTGTTTTTCAATTTTTTTGGCTGCTGTTGGGGCCTTTTGCCCAGGGGTAGTGAGTGGTGCATGGACTGGGTCTTTCTGATGGGTCTCTTTAATGTAAACATCATGGAGGGCATAGATGGCATTGGATTGTGGTGATTTTTGTGTGTTTTTCGATTTTTTGGGGTGTTGATGGGGACTGGCCATGTGGGTGGGGGCCATTTTGAGTGCTGGTACAGGCAGGCCCTGGCCATGTGCTCTAGGGCAAGGGACCATTTTGAATGCAGGCAGTGTTCTCAGGCCTGCACCCATTTTGCCTAGCTTTCATCCATTATGCCCAGGGGTAGTGAGTTGTGCATGGGCCTAGTCTTTCTGTGGGGTGTCTTGAATTTAAACATCATTGAGGGCATGGATGGCATGGGATTGTGCTGATTTGTGTGTGTTTTTCAATTTTTTTGGCTGCTGTTGGGGCCTTTTGCCCAGGTGTAGTGAGTGGTGCATGGACTGAGTCTTTCTGAGGGGTCTCTTTAATGTAAACATCATGGAGGGCATGGATGGCATTGGATTGTGGTGATTTTTGTGTGTTTTTCGATTTTTTGGCCATGTGGGTGGGGGCCATTTTGAGTGCTGGTTCAGGCAGGCCCTGGCCATGTGCTGGGGGGAAAGGGGCCATTTTGAATGCAGGCAGTGTTCTCAGGCCTGCACCCATTTTGCCTAGCTTTCATCCATTATGCCCAGGGGTAGAGAGTGGTGCATGGGCCTAGTCTTTCTGTGGGGTGTCTTGAATTTAAACATCATTGAGGGCATGGATGGCATGGGATTGTGCAGATTTTTGTGTGTTTTTCGATTTTTTTGGCTGCTGTTGGGGTCTTTTGCCCAGGGGTAGTGAGTGGTGCATGGAATGAGTCTTTCTGTGGGGTCTCTTTAATGTAAACATCATGGAGGGCATGGATGGCATTGGATTGTGGTGATTTGTGTGTGTTTTTCTATTTTTTGGGGTGTTGATGGGGACTGGCCATGTGGGTGGGGGCCATTTTGAGTGCTGGTACAGGCAGGCCCTGGCCATGTGCTCTGGGGCAAGGGACCATTTTGAATGCAGGCAGTGTTCTCAGGCCTGCACCCATTTTGCCTAGCTTTCATCCATTATGCCCAGGGGTAGTGAGTTGTGCATGGGCCTAGTCTTTCTGTGGGGTGTCTTGAATTTAAACATCATTGAGGGCATGGATGGCATGGGATTGTGCTGATTTGTGTGTGTTTTTCAATTTTTTTGGCTGCTGTTGGGGCCTTTTGCCCAGGGGTAGTGAGTGGTGCATGGACTGAGTCTTTCTGAGGGGTCTCTTTAATGTAAACATCATGGAGGGCATGGATGGCATTGGATTGTGGTGATTTTTGTGTGTTTTTCAATTTTTTGGGGTGTTGATGGGGACTGGCCATGTGGGTGGGGGCCATTTTGAATGCTGGTACAGGCAGGCCCTGGCCATGTGCTCAGGGGCAAGGGACCATTTTGAATGCAGGCAGTGTTCTCAGGCCTGCACCCATTTTGCCTAGCTTTCATCCATTATGCCCAGAGGTAGTGAGTTGTGCATGGGCCTAGTCTTTCTGTGGGGTGTCTTGAATTTAAACATCATTGAGGGCATGGATGGCATGGGATTGTGCTGATTTTTGTGTGTTTTTCATTTTTTTTTGGCTGCTGTTGGGGACTTTTGCCGAGGGGTAGTGAGTGGTGCATGGACTGAGTCTTTCTGTGGGGTCTCTTTAATGTAAACATCATGGAGGGCATGGATGGCATTGGATTGTGGTGATTTTGGTGTGTTTTTCAATTTTTTGGTGTGTTGATGGGGACTGGCTTTGTGGGTGGGGGCCATTTTGAGTGCTGGTACAGGCAGGCCCTGGCCATGTGCTCAGGGGCAAGGGGCCATTTTGAATGCAGGCAGTGTTCTCAGGCCTGCACCCAATTTTGCCTAGCTTTCATCCATTATGCCCAGGGGTAGAGAGTGGTGCATGGGCCTAGTCTTTCTGTGGGGTGTCTTGAATTTAAACATCATTGAGGGCATGGATGGCATGGGATTGTGCTGATTTTTGTGTGTTTTTCGATTTTTTTGGCTGCTGTTGGGGTCTTTTGCCCAGGGGTAGTGAGTGGTGCATGGACTGAGTCTTTCTATGGGGTCTCTTTAATGTAAACATCATGGAGGGCATGGATGGCATTGGATTGTGGTGATTTTTGTGTGTTTTTCAATTTTTTGGGGTGTTGATGGGGACTGGCTTTGTGGGTGGGGGCCATTTTGAGTGCTGGTACAGGCAGGCCCTGGCCATGTGCTCAGGGGCAAGGGGGCATTTTTGAATGCAGGCAGTGTCCTCAGGCCTGCACCCATTTTGCCTAGCTTTCATCCATTATGCCCAGGGGTAGTGAGTGGTGCATGGGCCTAGTCTTTCTGTGGGGTGTCTTGAATTTAAAAATCATTGAGGGCATGGATGGCATGGGATTGTGCTGATTTTTGTGTGTTTTTCATTTTTGTTGGCTGCTGTTGGGGCCTTTTGCCCAGGGGTAGTGAGTGGTGCATGGACTGAGTCTTTCTGTGGGGTCTCTTTAATGTAAACATCATGGAGGGCATGGATGGCATTGGATTGTGGTGATTTTTGTGTGTTTTTCGATTTTTTGGGGTGTTGATGGGGACTGGCCATGTGGGTGGGGGCCATTTTGAGTGCTGGTACAGGCAGGCCCTGGCCATGTGCTGGGGGGAAAGGGGCCATTTTGAATGCAGGCAGTGTTCTCAGGCCTGCACCCATTTTGCCTAGCTTTCATCCATTATGCCCAGGGGTAGAGAGTGGTGCATGGGCCTAGTCTTTCTGTGGGGTGTCTTGAATTTAAACATCATTGAGGGCATGGATGGCATGGGATTGTGCTGATTTTTGTGTGTTTTTCGATTTTGTTTGGCTGCTGTTGGGGTCTTTTGCCCAGGGGTAGTGAGTGGTGCATGGACTGAGTCTTTCTGTGGGGTCTCTTTAATGTAAACATCATGGAAGGCATGAATGGCATTGGATTGTGGTGATTTTTGTGTGTTTTTCAATTTTTTGGGGTGTTGATGGGGACTGGCCATGTGGGTGGGGGCCATTTTGAATGCTGGTACAGGCAGGCCCTGGCCATGTGCTCAGGGGCAAGGGACCATTTTGAATGCAGGCAGTGTTCTCAGGCCTGCACCCATTTTGCCTAGCTTTCATCCATTATGCCCAGAGGTAGTGAGTTGTGCATGGGCCTAGTCTTTCTGTGGGGTGTCTTGAATTTAAACATCATTGAGGGCATGGATGGCATGGGATTGTGCTGATTTTTGTGTGTTTTTCATTTTTATTGGCTGCTGTTGGGGACTTTTGCCGAGGGGTAGTGAGTGGTGCATGGACTGAGTCTTTCTGTGGGGTCTCTTTAATGTAAACATCATGGAGGGCATGGATGGCATTGGATTGTGGTGATTTTTGTGTGTTTTTCAATTTTTTGGGGTGTTGATGGGGACTGGCTTTGTGGGTGGGGGCCATTTTGAGTGCTGGTACAGGCAGGCCCTGGCCATGTGCTCAGGGGCAAGGGGCCATTTTGAATGCAGGCAGTGTTCTCAGGCCTGCACCCAATTTTGCCTAGCTTTCATCCATTATGCCCAGGGGTAGAGAGTGGTGCATGGGCCTAGTCTTTCTGTGGGGTGTCTTGAATTTAAACATCATTGAGGGCATGGATGGCATGGATTGTGCTGATTTGTGTGTGTTTTTCAATTTTGTTGGCTGCTGTTGGGGCCTTTTGCCCAGGGGTAGTGAGTGGTGCATGGACTGAGTCTTTCTGTGGGGTCTCTTTAATGTAAACATCATGGAGGGCATGGATGGCATTGGATTGTGGTGATTTTTGTGTGTTTTTCGATTTTTTGGGGTGTTGATGGGGACTGGCCATGTGGGTGGGGGCCATTTTGAGTGCTGGTACAGGCAGGCCCTGGCCATGTGCTCAGGGGCAAGGGGGCATTTTGAATGCAGGCAGTGTCCTCAGGCCTGCACCCATTTTGCCTAGCTTTCATCCATTATGCCCAGGGGTAGTGAGTTGTGCATGGGCCTAGTCTTTCTGTGGAGTGTCTTGAATTTAAACATCATTGAGGGCATGGATGGCATGGGATTGTGCTGATTTGTGTGTGTTTTTCAATTTTTTTGGCTGCTGTTGGGGCCTTTTGCCCAGGGGTAGTGAGTGGTGCATGGACTGAGTCTTTCTGTGGGGTCTCTTTAATGTAAACATCATGGAGGGCATGGATGGCATTGGATTGTGGTGATTTTTGTGTCGTTTTCGATTGTTTGGGGTGTTGATGGGGACTGGCCATGTGGGTGGGGGCCATTTTGAGTGCTGGCACAGACAGGCCCTGGCCATGTGCTGGGGGGCAAGGGGCCATTTTGAATGCAGGCAGTGTTCTCAGGCCTGCACCCATTTTGCCTAGCTTTCATCCATTATGCCCAGGGGTAGTGAGTGGTGCATGAGTCTAGTCTTTCTGTGGGGTGTCTTGAATTTAAAAATCATTGAGGGCATGGATGGCATGGGATTGTGCTGATTCATGAGTGTTTTTCAACTTTTTTTGGCTGCTGTTGGGGCCTTTTGCCCAGGGGTAGTGAGTGGTGCATGGACTGAGTCTTTCTGAGGGGTCTCTTTAATGTAAACATCATGGAGGGCATGAATGGCATTGAATTGTGGTGATTTTTGTGTGTTTTTCAATTTTTTGGGGTGTTGATGGGGACTGGCCATGTGGGTGTGGGCCATTTTGAGTGCTGGTACAGGCAGGCCCTGGCCATGTGCTCTGGGGCAAGGGACCATTTTGAATGCAGGCAGTGTTCTCAGGCCTGCACCCATTTTGCCTAGCTTTCATCCATTATGCCCAGGGGTAGTGAGTTGTGCATGGGCCTAGTCTTTCTGTGGGGTGTCTTGAATTTAAACATCATTGAGGGCATGGATGGCATGGGATTGTGCTGATTTATGAGTGTTTTTCAATTTTTTTGGCTGCTGTTGGGGCCTTTTGCCCAGGGGCAGTGAGTGGTGCATGGACTGAGTCTTTCTGAGGGGTCTCTTTAATGTAAACATCATGGAGGGCATGGATGGCATTGGATTGTGGTGATTTTTGTGTGTTTTTCGATTTTTTGGGGTGTTGATGGGGACTGGCCATGTGGGTGGGGGCCATTTTGAGTGCTGGTACAGGCAGGCCCTGGCCATGTGCTGGGGGGAAAGGGGCCATTTTGAATGCAGGCAGTGTTCTCAGGCCTGCACCCATTTTGCCTAGCTTTCATCCATTATGCCCAGGGGTAGAGAGTGGTGCATGGGCCTAGTCTTTCTGTGGGGTGTCTTGAATTTAAACATCCTTGAGGGCATGGATGGCATGGGATTGTGCAGATTTTTGTGTGTTTTTTGATTTTTTTGGCTGCTGTTGGGGTCTTTTGCCCAGGGGTAGTGAGTGGTGCATGGACTGAGTCTTTCTGTGGGGTCTCTTTAATGTAAACATCATGGAGGGCATGGATGGCATTGGATTGTGGTGATTTTTGTGTGTTTTTCAATTTTTTGGGGTGTTGATGGGGACTGGCCTTGTGGGTGGGGGCCATTTTGAGTGCTGATACAGGCAGGCCCTGGCCATGTGCTCAGGGGCAAGGGGGCATTTTGAATGCAGGCAGTGTCCTCAGGCCTGCACCCATTTTGCCTACCTTTCATCCATTATGCCCAGGGGTAGTGAGTTGTGCATGGGCCTAGTCTTTCTGTGGGGTGTCTTGAATTTAAACATCATTGAGGGCATGGATGGCATGGGATTGTGCTGATTTGTGTGTGTTTTTAATTTTTTTTGGCTGCTGTTGGGGCCTTTTGCCCAGGGGTAGTGAGTGGTGCATGGACTGAGTCTTTCTGTGGGGTCTCTTAAATGTAAACATCATGGAGGGCATGGATGGCATTGGATTGTGGTGATTTTTGTGTCGTTTTCGATTGTTTGGGGTGTTGATGGGGACTGGCCATGTGGGTGGGGGCCATTTTGAGTGCTGGCACAGGCAGGCCCTGGCCATGTGCTGGGGGTCAAGGGGCCATTTTGAATGCAGGCAGTGTTCTCAGGCCTGCACCCATTTTGCCTAGCTTTCATCCATTATGCCCAGGGGTAGTGAGTGGTGCATGGGCCTAGTCTTTCTGTGGGGTGTCTTGAATTTAAAAATCATTGAGGGCATGGATGGCATGGGATTGTGCTGATTTCTGTGTGTTTTTCGATTTTTTTTGGCTGCTGTTGGGGTCTTTTGCCCAGGGGTAGTGAGTGGTGCATGGACTGAGTTTTTCTGTGGAGTCTCTTTAATGTAAACATCATGGAGGGCATGAATGGCATTGGATTGTGGTGATTTTTGTGTGTTTTTCAATTTTTTGGGGTGTTGATGGGGACTGGCCATGTGGGTGGGGGCCATTTTGAGTGCTGGTACAGGCAGGCCCTGGCCATGTGCTCAGGGGCAAGGGACCATTTTGAATGCAGGCAGTGTTCTCAGGCCTGCACCCATTTTGCCTAGCTTTCATCCATTATGCCCAGAGGTAGTGAGTTGTGCATGGGCCTAGTCTTTCTGTGGGGTGTCTTGAATTTAAACATCATTGAGGGCATGGATGGCATGGGATTGTGCTGATTTTTGTGTGTTTTTCATTTTTTTTGGCTGCTGTTGGGGCCTTTTGCCCAGGGGTAGTGAGTGGTGCATGGACTGAGTCTTTCTGTGGGGTCTCTTTAATGTAAACATCATGGAGGGCATGGATGGCATTGGATTGTGGTGATTTTTGTGTGTTTTTCGATTTTTTGGGGTGTGGATGGGGACTGGCCATGTGGGTGGGGGCCATTTTGAGTGCTGGTACAGGCAGGCCCTGGCCATGTGCTGGGGGGAAAGGGGCCATTTTGAATGCAGGCAGTGTTCTCAGGCCTGCACCCATTTTGCCTAGCTTTCATCCATTATGCCCAGGGGTAGAGAGTGGTGCATGGGCCTAGTCTTTCTGTGGGGTGTCTTGAATTTAAACATCATTGAGGGCATGGATGGCATGGGATTGTGCTGATTTTTGTGTGTTTTTCGATTTGTTTGGCTGCTGTTGGGGTCTTTTGCCCAGGGGTAGTGAGTGGTGCATGGACTGAGTCTTTCTGTGGGGTCTCTTTAATGTAAACATCATGGAGGGCATGGATGGCATTGGATTGTGGTGATTTTTGTGTGTTTTTCAATTTTTTGGGGTGTAGATGGGGACTGGCCTTGTGGGTGGGGGCCATTTTGAGTGCTGGTACAGGCAGGCCCTGGCCATGTGCTCAGGGGCAAGGGGGCATTTTGAATGCAGGCAGTGTCCTCAGGCCTGCACCCATTTTGCCTAGCTTTCATCCATTATGCCCAGGGGTAGTGAGTTGTGCATGGGCCTAGTCTTTCTGTGGGGTGTCTTGAATTTAAACATCATTGAGGGCATGGATGGCATGGGATTGTGCTGATTTTTGTGTGTTTTTCAATTAATTTGGCTGCTGTTGGGGCATTTTGCCCAGGGGTAGTGAGTGGTGCATGGACTGAGTCTTTCTGTGGGGTCTCTTTAATGTAAACATCATGGAGGGCATGGATGGCATTGGATTGTGGTGATTTTTGTGTCGTTTTCGATTGTTTGGGGTGTTGATGGGGACTGGCCATGTGGGTGGGGGCCATTTTGAGTGCTGGCACAGGCAGGCCCTGGCCATGTGCTGGGGGGCAAGGGGCCATTTTGAATGCAGGCAGTGTTCTCAGGCCTGCACCCATTTTGCCTAGCTTTCATCCATTATGCCCAGGGGTAGTGAGTGGTGCATGGGTCTAGTCTTTCTGTGGGGTGTCTTGAATTTAAAAATCATTGAGGGCATGGATGGCATGGGATTGTGCTGATTCATGAGTGTTTTTCAATTTTTTTGGCTGCTGTTGGGGCCTTTTGCCCAGGGGTAGTGAGTGGTGCATGGACTGAGTCTTTCTGAGGGGTCTCTTTAATGTAAACATCATGGAGGGCATGAATGGCATTGAATTGTGGTGATTTTTGTGTGTTTTTCAATTTTTTGGGGTGTTGATGGGGACTGGCCATGTGGGTGGGGGCCATTTTGAGTGCTGGTACAGGCAGGCCCTGGCCATGTGCTCTGGGGCAAGGGACCATTTTGAATGCAGGCAGTGTTCTCAGGCCTGCACCCATTTTGCCTAGCTTTCATCCATTATGCCCAGGGGTAGTGAGTTGTGCATGGGCCTAGTCTTTCTGTGGGGTGTCTTGAATTTAAACATCATTGAGGGCATGGATGGCATGGGATTGTGCTGATTTATGAGTGTTTTTCAATTTTTTTGGCTGCTGTTGGGGCCTATTGCCCAGGGGCAGTGAGTGGTGCATGGACTGAGTCTTTCTGAGGGGTCTCTTTAATGTAAACATCATGGAGGGCATGGATGGCATTGGATTGTGGTGATTTTTGTGTGTTTTTCGATTTTTTGGGGTGTTGATGGGGACTGGCCATGTGGGTGGGGGCCATTTTGAGTGCTGGTACAGGCAGGCCCTGGCCATGTGCTGGGGGGAAAGGGGCCATTTTGAATGCAGGCAGTGTTCTCAGGCCTGCACCCATTTTGCCTAGCTTTCATCCATTATGCCCAGGGGTAGAGAGTGGTGCATGGGCCTAGTCTTTCTGTGGGGTGTCTTGAATTTAAACATCCTTGAGGGCATGGATGGCATGGGATTGTGCTGATTTTTGTGTGTTTTTCGATTTTTTTGGCTGCTGTTGGGGTCTTTTGCCCAGGGGTAGTGAGTGGTGCATGGACTGAGTCTTTCTGTGGGGTCTCTTTAATGTAAACATCATGGAGGGCATGGATGGCATTGGATTGTGGTGATTTTTGTGTGTTTTTCAATTTTTTGGGGTGTTGATGGGGACTGGCCTTGTGGGTGGGGGCCATTTTGAGTGCTGGTACAGGCAGGCCCTGGCCATGTGCTCAGGGGCAAGGGGGCATTTTGAATGCAGGCAGTGTCCTCAGGCCTGCACCCATTTTGCCTAGCTTTCATCCATTATGCCCAGGGGTAGTGAGTTGTGCATGGGCCTAGTCTTTCTGTGGGGTATCTTGAATTTAAACATCATTGAGGGCATGGATGGCATGGGATTGTGCTGATTTGTGTGTGTTTTTAAATTTTTTTGGCTGCTGTTGGGGCCTTTTGCCCAGGGGTAGTGAGTGGTGCATGGACTGAGTCTTTCTGTGGGGTCTCTTAAATGTAAACATCATGGAGGGCATGGATGGCATTGGATTGTGGTGATTTTTGTGTCGTTTTCGATTGTTTTGGGTGTTGATGGGGACTGGCCATGTGGGTGGGGGCCATTTTGAGTGCTGGCACAGGCAGGCCCTGGCCATGTGCTGGGGGTCAAGGGGCCATTTTGAATGCAGGCAGTGTTCTCAGGCCTGCACCCATTTTGCCTAGCTTTCATCCATTATGCCCAGGGGTAGTGAGTGGTGCATGGGCCTAGTCTTTCTGTGGGGTGTCTTGAATTTAAAAATCATTGAGGGCATGGATGGCATGGGATTGTGCTGATTTTTGTGTGTTTTTCCGATTTTTTTGGGCTGCTGTTGGGGTCTTTTGCCCAGGGCTAGTGAGTGGTGCATGGACTGAGTCTTTCTGTGGGGTCTCTTTAATGTAAACATCATGGAGGGCATGAATGGCATTGGATTGTGGTGATTTTTGTGTGTTTTTCAATTTTTTGGGGTGTTGATGGGGACTGGCCATGTGGGTGGGGGCCATTTTGAGTGCTGGTACAGGCAGGCCCTGGCCATGTGCTCAGGGGCAAGGGACCATTTTGAATGCAGGCAGTGTTCTCAGGCCTGCACCCATTTTGCCTAGCTTTCATCCATTATGCCCAGAGGTAGTGAGTTGTGCATGGGCCTAGTCTTTCTGTGGGGTGTCTTGAATTTAAACATCATTGAGGGCATGGATGGCATGGGATTGTGCTGATTTTTGTGTGTTTTCCATTTTTTTTGGCTGCTGTTGGGGACTTTTGCCGAGGGGTAGTGAGTGGTGCATGGACTGAGTCTTTCTGTGGAGTCTCTTTAATGTAAACTTCATGGAGGGCGTGAATGGCATTGGATTGTGGTGATTTTTGTGTGTTTTTCGATTTTTTGGGGTGTTGATGGGGACTGGCCATGTGGGTGGGGGCCATTTTGAGTGCTGGTATGGGCAGGCCCTGGCCATGTGCTGGGGGGCAAGGGGCCATTTTGAATGCAGGCAGTGTTCTCAGGCCTGCACCCATTTTGCCTAGCTTTCATCCATTATGCCTAGGGGTAGTGAGTGGTGCATGGGCCTAGTCTTTCTGTGGGGTGTCTTGAATTTAAACATCATTGAGGGCATGATTGGCATGGGATTGCGCTGATATTTGTGTGTTTTTTTATTTTTTTGGATGCTGTTGGGGCCTTTTGCCCAGGGGTAGTGAGTGGTGCATGGACTGAGTCTTTCTGTGGGGTCTCTTTAATGAAAACATCATGGAGGGCATGGATGGCATTGGAAAGTGGTGATTTTTGTGTGTTTTTCGATTTTTTGGGGTGTTGATGGGGACTGGCCATGTGGGTGGGGGCCATTTTTTGTGCTGGTATGGGCAGGCCCTGGCCATGTGCTGAGGGGCAAGGGGCCGTTTTGAATGCAGGCAGTGTTCTCAGGCCTGCACCCATTTTGCTAAGCTTTTATCCATTATGCCCAGGGGTAGTGAGTGGTGCATGGGCCTAGTCTTTCTGTGGGGTGTCTTGAATTTAAACATCATTGAGGGCATGGATGGCATGGGATTGTGCTGATTTTTGTGTTTTTCGATTTGTTTGGCTGCTATTGGGGCCTTTTGCCCAGGGGTAGTTAGTGGTGCATGAACTGAGTCTTTCTGTGGGGTCTCTTTAATGTAAACATCATGGAGGGCATGGATGGCATTGGATTGTGGTGATTTTTGTGTGTTTTTCGATTTTTGGGGGTGTTGATGGGGACTGGCCATGTGGGTGGGGGCCATTTTGAGTGCTGGTACTGGCAGGCCCTGGCCATGTGCTGGGGGGCAAGGGCCATTTTGAATGCAGGCAGTGTCCTCAGGCCTGCACCCATTTTGCCTAGCTTTCATCCATTATGCCCAGGGGTAGTGAGTGGTGATGGGCCTAGTCTTTCTGTGGGGTGTCTTGAATTTAAACATCATTGAGGGCATGGATGGCATGGGATTGTGCTGATTTTTGTGTGTTTTTCGATTTTTTTGGCTGCATAACTGATGTTCCTCTGTCTTCTATTGCTTTTAGGTGCACAAGAGAACCACCAGTGCCAGGAAGTAGTCCTGCAGCGGTGTGTGCAGCATAACGTCACGCGACGTCACGTGTGGCCACAGACAAGACAACTCTGCAACTCGTGCAACTGCGGCCTGCTGTTCTGACATCTGAAGAAGATGGCCCCAAATAAAGTTCCCCGTAGCTCCTCTAGCAAGAAAGTTGCCAGTAAGGAGCAGAAGAAGCAAGTGGCGCCACTTACCAAGAAGACTGGTGTGCCGACCGCCACATTTTTTGGGAAAAAAATAAGTACGCCTGCAGCAGCAGCGGGGTCTGCTGGGGACCAAGCTGCCGGGAGCAGCACCCCCGCTCCATTGGGCTCAGTGCCACCACCACGCCAACTTAAGTCCAAGCCCTTGAGTGCTTTAGAGGCCGCAAGTATAGTTGTTCAGTCACCGTAGACCAGTGATGTTGGCTCATCGCAAGAAAGTAGCAGCAATGTCCCTCAATCAACACAGGTTGTTGTAACTCATCTGACGAGTGTTCAACAACCACAGCCGCAACAACAACCACATGTGCAAGTACAAACGCAAGTACATGTGGAAGGATAGGCAGCGCAAGGAGATGCGCAAACAGAGGTGCATGGAGCGGCACAAGTGCCCACAATAGTTGTTCCTCCCGAAGTAGGGGCACATCAGGAAATCGACATTCAAGCCGAGGTATCATTTGAGGAAGCCGCTCCTCCTGATCATTCATTGTCTACCACATCCCTAGCAAGGAAAAGATCAAGGGTGATGTCTACATCTTCTTCAAGCCCCCTTCCTTCTGATGATATGGATCAAAATTGGGAACCACCACTGCCGTCTGAGAGTGAGGCACACCATGATCTGAAAAAGGTAGCTAAGCGTAAAAGGAAGGTCCCCGGAAGTCTCATACTTATGGAGTGTGATGATGACGCTGAACAGGAAGTGGCGTATACTCCTGCTGATGAAGACTCTCACGACAACGACGCAGTCATCATAAACGTCACTGCAGCCCCAGCGGGCATGCAGCAAACAGACATTTTGACCCTAGCCCGAGAAGCTGCTGAGCGTGATGTTGACGACGAGGCAATGGGACCATATTTTCTCGCCAGAAGTGACCTCCATCCACCTCGACCTCCATTTCCTCAATTAGTGGTGCTGCAAGTGGACAACGTAGTAAAGTTCGGCAACACACATCCTCCACTTCATCTGGCATTAGCCTAACCAGTATCGCCTCCTCCGCCCCCCAGAGACATGTGAAGTCCGCAGTTTGGGACTTCTTTAGTGTTAGCACAACAAGGGAAAACATAGCCATTTGTATCCCTCCTCCCGTTCCCAGCGAACGTCATCGAGAAAGCCATCAACAGCCAACTCGCCACATTCATTGAAGAACACAACATCCTCGACTCCTCCCAATCCGGCTTCAGAAAAAACCACAGTACGGAAACCGCCCTCTTTGCCGCAACATACGGCATCCGCACCTTACTGGACAAAGGAGAAACAGTAGCACTCATCCTCCTCGACCTATCAGCTGCGTTCGACACAGTCTCCCACCGTACCCTAATACGCAGACTCTACGATGCAGGAATCCAGGACAAGGCCCTCGACTGGATCTGCTCCTTCCTCTCCGGCAGGACGCAGTGGGTCAGACTCCCCCCTTTCCTCTCGGACCCCACACCTACCACCTGTGGAGTCCCCCAGGGCTCCTCCCTCAGCCCGACGCTCTTCAACGTCTACATGGCTCCACTTGCCCCCATCGTCAGAGCCTACGGACTCAACATTGTGTCATACGCAGGCGACACCCAGCTCATCCTCTCCCTATCCAACGAGCCCAACGCCGCCAGACGCAACTTTCGAGAAGGCCTGGAAGCCGTCGCCAAATGGATGAAAAACAGCTGCCTACAACTAAATACCAACAAAACAGAAGTACTCATCATGGGCCCAAACCCCGACGCCTGGAGCGACACCTGGTGGCCCACCGCCCTCGGAAACCCGCCAACCCCCACAGACCACGCACGGAACCTGGGAATCATCCTGGACTCCGAGCTCAAAATGGACCGCCAGATCAACTCTGTCTCATCTTCCTGCTTCCACACCTTCCGCCTCCTTCGTAAGACCTTCAAATGGATCCCCCTCGAACACCGAAAGACAGTCACTCACGCCCTGGTCACCAGCAGACTCGACTACGGCAACGCACTCTACGCCGGAATAAACAAAAACCTCATCCGCAAGCTACAGAACATTCAGAACGCCTCCGCAAGACTGGTCCTCAACCTGCCAAGACACTGCCACATCTCCCAGCACCTGTGCACACTCCACTGGCTCCCCGTCGAGGCGAGAATCACCTTTAAGATGCTCACCCAGGCACACAAGGCCCTCCACGGCACCGGACCAGCATACCTGAACAGCCGACTCAAATTCCACGCACCCCAAAGGACCCTACGATCAGCCCAGCTTTCCTACGCCGTGGTCCCCCGCACCAGAAAGACCAGATCGGGAGGCCGCTCCTTCTCCTTCCTCGCGGCCAAAGCATGGAACGCCCTTCCGCTCCACCTCAGGCAGACAACATCGCTCCCCATCTTCGCAAGAAACCTCAAAACCTGGCTCTTCGACAGACCCCATCCTTGATGGAATGGAACCTGCACTCCCCACCCCTAGCGCCTTGAGACCCTCAAGGGTGAGTAGTCGCGCTTTAACAAACACCTGATTGATTGATTGATTGTAGCATTGGTATGCTTGGAGTTAGTCGTGGTAAGCTTGGTACCAACTATGGTACCGGAGGCCAGAGAGGTCATCTTGAGAGACAGCACACTGTCAAATGGCATGCGCACCTAAAGGAGATCAAGGAAGCCGGAATTGCAAGTCAACAAACTGTATCCTTTGATGTTTCATTTGATGATGACGAGGAGGAAGAAGCGTCAAACACTTCACTTACAGCCAGTACCCCATTCAGCAGCACACCCCCTGTGAGCCACACTAAGAGTGTGGGAGAAAGTGAGACACCAATGCGAAAAAGTTCATCATCACCGAGCGTAACTGGGTCAAAGAATTCATCATCATCATCATCCCGTAAAATCACGGTCCAGCCCACCATTAGAAGCCTGTTGTTTTCAGATGCGCCATTGAACGCAACCACCCAATGACGCGTCTGTTTAACACTAAGCTGGCTGAAATGCTAGCTCTGGACCTTCTCCCTTTTTCTTTTGTGGAAGGGGTTGGTTTTCTTGAATTAGTGGCAACGCTCTGCCCTAAATGGAAGGTTCCTAGCCGGTTCTATTTTGCCAGAGTTGCGGTTCCAGCACTACATGAAGATGTGCTGGAGGTGATTGGGGCAGCTTTGCAGAAGAGTGCTGTTCACATTATACATCTGACAACAGACATGTGGACCAGTGGCGCAAGCATTGATTACATGTGCATCACTGCACACTGGGTCTCTTTTTCAGGGGTTACAGCAAAGCTAAGGGCAGGTGTTGACCCGGACAACGTTTTTAAAGCTGCTCGGAAACATGCAACACTAGCCATGTTTGGCATGGAGACAAGTCATACAGGAGAAAACATTTTGCAGGAGTTTAACACAAAGATCTTTCAATGGCTGTCCCCAAAAAAACGCAAGATTGGTTATGTTTCCACGGATAATGGCGCCAATGTAGTTAAGGCCATTGATATGGGTAACTATTTCAGAGTGCCGTGTTTAGCGCACTGTATAAACCTGGTTGTTAAAAAATTCTTGAGTGAAGAAAGTCCAGTGTGCGAGTTACTGACCACCTGCCGAAGAATGTGCACACATTTCAGCCATTCTTTTAAGGCCCAGAAGCATCTAAGGGGCCTGCTACATCAACTTCGACTGCCAGTGAAAGCACTCATCCAGGAGGTGGCAACACGTTGGAACTTAACCTTCTACATGCTTGAGCGTCTGTTTGAGCAGTGTGCGGTAGTCGATCAGTATTTCTTTACACAGGGTACAGCTATGAAGGACCTGAGGATACATGTGGAGCAATGGAAGCTAGTTAAAAGCCTGACAGACATGCTTCGTCCTTTTGAGGTCTTCACGCGTGCAGTCAGCAGGGAGGACTGTAATTTGGGAAAAGCTATCCCATTGTTGCGCATGCTAGAGCACCAACTGAAGGCGGTGTCTTCTACGTTTCAAAAAGATGAAGAAAAGCAAGAAGCTTTTGATTTGGTGGAGAAATTATTAGAGCGCCTACTTTGCGATGAACGTCTTCAAAAGATCCACACAGAACAGCATTACATTGGTGCTACTATTCTGGATCCAAGCTACAAAAAGGCACTGGCAGGCAGAGCATTCTTTCCTTTTAGTGACGCAGAAGTTTCAAAGTACAAACTTTGGCTAGCTCTGTCAGCCATTAGGTTTGAAAGAGAACGGCAGGAAATTGAAGGAAAAGGCAGTACATCAGCATCAGCAGGCCATCCGGAGTCAAAAGAATCCACTTCTGCACCTGTGGCTGTTGCAGAAGTGAGTGATTTTCCCTCTCAGCCGTTAAAGACACCAGCAACCGGATCATCTGCACCAGACACAACAGTAACATTGTGTGAAGAAGAGGATTGGCTAACTCAGCTTGGGTTTTCTTCTCAAAAGGTCCCAGCAAAAAGTAAGCAAAGTGGAGGAACCGTGGAGAACCTTGAGTCGATGGTGCAGGACTATCTGAATGACTCAACAGAGGTCTATGTTCATGATGACCCATTGGCGTATTGGCATGGGAAAAATAATTGTGGCCAGAGATCTCCAAACTGGCTATAAATTACTTGTCTTGCCCACTCGCAAGCGTGTCTTCTGAACATGTTTTCAGTGCTGCTGGTGGCATTGTAACTTGCAAAAGGACCCGCCTCTCGCCCAAAAATGTGGACAGGTTAACAATGATCAAGATGAATCAGCACCTCAAACCACCAGATTACAAAGTACGAGAATACACGACGGAAGAAGACGAGGAGGACACCAACTTAGATGAGGGAATTTCTTCTCTGTTAGGTGACCTACTCCCGCCTGAATTCGCAGAGTATGAGGACAAACTCTTCTTCCCTGACACCGAGCCCTGAAAATGTGCCAATAAATCAATAACTTTCTTTTTCGTCCTCATTCACTTTTATTTCTGTGTGTCTGTCTTTCTTTGTTTTGCAAAGTCTATATAAAAAAACTTTAATCACCTAATCACAAAAACAAGCCCATCAGCAGAACTGTCTTCACTTATTTGCTTATTGATTTGATGGTGCCGCAGTCCTCAGGTTCACAAGTTCACAAGAACATGCTCCTCTATCCTCCTCCTCCAGACTCCTATTTCCCTCAAAGCAGATGGCTGGATTACACCCAATGAAGAAGGACTCTGCACTTGTGGGGGTGTTCTACTTCTTTGCGGGTGAGTTGACGGCTCTGGGGCCATTGCTGGGAAGGTCTAATACTGGATAAAAGTGGTTTGGAGAAAATCAGAGTTGAAAAAGTTTTTGCCTTTTTGCTTACTATCATGTTTTTGGGGGCCTGTTGGGTGGGTTCCAGGTGTTTGGGGGTGGGTTTTGGGGTCTGGAAGCACTTCTGGCACAGTCTAATGTTGATTGCATTTGCTTTCTAGGACATCCATGGTGGAAAAGTGGAGTTATGACCTAGCTGCATAGCACATTTGGACAGAAGGCCGAAAAATATGTAAGTATGAGATTTTCCATTTTTGCTTTTTGCCTGTTTGGGGGTGTTGTGCTTTTTTGCGGGTGGGTTGGCAGGTCTTGGGGCATTGCTGGGAAGGTCTAATACCGGATAAAAGTGGTTTGGCGAAAATCAGACTTGAAAAAGTTTTTGCCTTTTTGCTCACTATCATGTTTTCGTGGGCCTGTTTGGGGGGCTTCCTGGTGTTTGTGGGTGGGTTTTGGGGTCTTGGAGCACTGCTGGGTATGGATACTTTTGATTGCAAGAGGTTTGAAGCAAATCCATGGTGGCAAAGGGGAGTTAGGGCCTAGCTGCAGAGCGCGCGCGGAGTGATTCTGGAAATTTGCCTGAAAAAGACTGTCCCCATTTTTGTAGTTTTGCTTTTTGGCTGTTTGGGGGTCTTCTACTAGTTTCCGCCTGGGTTGACAACTCTGGGGCCATTGCTGGGAAGGTCTAATACCGGATAAAAGTGGTTTGGACAAAATCCATGAGTAAAAGGTTTTTGCAGTTTCTGACATTTCGCTCAATTTAGCGTTTTCGGGGGCCTGTTTGGGGGGCTTCCTGGTGTTTGTGGGTATGTTTCGGGGTCTGGGAGCACTGCTGGATATGGATACTTTTGATTGCAAGAGGTTTGAAGCAAATCCATGGTGGCAAAGGGGAGTTAGGGCCTAGCTGCAGAGCGCGCGTGGAGTGATTCTGGAAATTTGCCTGAAAATTTCTAAGTGCCCATTTTTGAAGTTTTGATTTTTGGCTGTTTGGGGGTCTTCTACTAGTTTCCGCCTGGGTTGATGGCTCTGGGGCCATTGCTGGGAAGGTCTAATACCGGATAAAAGTGGTTTGGACAAAATCGGAGGCAAATTTGTTTTTGCGTTTTTGCTGACTTGCTTGTCTTTGAGGTGCTGTTTGGGGGGGTTCCGGGTGTTTGTGGGTGGGTTTTGGGGTCTGGGAGCACTGCTGGCACAGTCTTATTTTGATTGCATTAGTTTTTCAGGAAATCCATGGTGGAAAAGGGGAGTTAGGGCCTAGCTGCACAGCGCGTTTGGACAGAATTGAAAGAAGGCCGAAAAATATTGTAAGCATGAGATTTTCCATTTTTGCTTTTTGCCTGTTTGGGGGTGTTGTGCTTTTTTGCGGGTGGGTTGGCGGGTCTTGAGGCATTGCTAGGAAGGTCTAATACCGGATAAAAGTAGTTTGGAGAAAATCCATGCTGAAAAGCCTTTTGGTACTTTTTGTAACTTAGGGTTTGTTAGGGTTAGCACTAGCAGCAGGATTGCATGTGTTTCGGGGTGTTCTAGATTTTTGCAACTGAGTTCTGGGGTCTTAGAGCACTCGTGAGAATATGTAATTTTGGTTGCAAGTGATTTGAAGAAAATCTATGGTGGGAAAGGGGGGATTTGGCCTAGTTAAAGAAAGCGTTTGCCACTATTCTTAACTTAGGGCTCGTTAGGGTTAGCACTTTTGTATTGCATGTGTTTGGGCGGGGGCTGTTTGTGGGGGAGTTTGCGAGTCTTGGAGCGATGCTGGGTATGGATACTTTTGCTTGCTTGCAATTGGTTTGAATAAAATCCACGGTGGTTAAGGGGGGATTTGGGCCTACTTTACTTTCAAAGTACGTTTTGTCACCATTTTTCTACTAGGCCTCATTTTTTGAGATCTGATTGGGGTCTTCTACATTTTTGCGACTGGGTTTAGTAAGGGTCTGGGAGCACTGCTGGGAAGGTCTAATTTTGTTCTAAAACACAGTTTACAGTACACCTAGCTTGAGGGGAAAGATCCGCTAAATTAATTCGCCCATACTTATTTATCCTTCAAAAGGAGACTCAGACAGAGTACGCACTTTCAAAAATATTTTACTGTCTATTAGGAAATTCAAAGTGTGACTTTTTACACTGCACAGCATACATATCTTATATTTATTTGTCAGTGGTGTTCTAATATCACTTTCTGTTTTTCCATCAATAATTACAGGCCGGGTTTCAGTCTGTGCAATGGGAAAAAAAGGATGAAGTCAGGCTTCACATTAGCGAGCCGCAATTCAGCATCCGCCAGGCAGGCAGTGGACAGGGTGTCTTCTGGCCACCAACATTGATGGACGGAGCGTCAGCTGGAGTGGAGGAGTCCCGCTAATGAGAGGAATGGATTGATGCATGCAACTTACCAAATTCAACAGGACAACTACAACAACATACAGATACAGTATCCGTTCTTTTCTAATGATCTTTTAAGTAATGTTATTGTTGTGAACTTCTATGAGTGTGACTCTGCATTTCTTTGATCTCTGCTTCTAAATTCATCCCTACAGCCATTCTATAGGTTTTACTTCTGCTATTTTTTAAACCTAATTTAATGTAAGAAGTGTTTCTCTGAGTGCAGAGATAGGCAAGTGAAAACGCATAATTATTACTGCAGCCCTGTACTGTCGCATTCTTTCATTCACGGTTGTCGAAAGTACTACTTACTTTTCAGTAACCATGCATGCAGTAGTGCATGCACTTCCTTTATGTCACTTAAAAAATTTATGGTTAGCTTTGTACCCAAAGATTTCTTTATCTTCAGTTATTGTTTGTCCATGCTGTGCTTTTTTTTTCTTCTCTCAACAAAACTTTCCCAAAATACCCCATTCCCATCCATTTTCCAAACCCTAACCCTCTTCCCCCGGGCTGTGTGGTTTTGATTGATGTGTGACTAAATGACAGCAATAATTCCACACACTTGTTGGGGAGGATAAGGTCATATCAACAGGCTGGTGAAGGAATCCGAGGATATATTCTATTCTTACTCAGCTTGACACTCAGTCACTATTGGCAAATGAAAGCAGATTTTCATGTGCGCCATCAACTTGATTGGTCATCCAGAACATCCTCCTCCTAGACGTGGCAAATTATTACGCTGCTGTGTCCTTCACCTTCGGTACTATTTCTTGTAGTAGTAGCCAATGTCAAAGAAATTCAACGCAAGTACTAGTTATACTTTCAATACTTTACCATTTGTTAGGCTACATTGTGGCACTGTTCTAGTGTACTGTCACCTGCTATATTCTCTATCGTACCGTTCTAATGCTACAGTAAGGACAAACAAGGTTTCATTTTCTTTTTTTTCAGATGCTGCAACTCCCACTGTGTAACACCACAAGTACCACCGCAATGATGACATTTCATCCACCCAGGATTGCCAACCTTAATCGCCATTTCGCGTGCAGCCAGCCCTGTGCCAAGCCCTATTTCCAAACACAAATTACAGGTAAGATAAGCATTTGGGGGGGAGGTACTATAATGGAGTATTACGAGAGACGAGAGACTGACGGTCCTAGGACTATTGAATTCACTTACTCTGTGAGAGGCACTTAGTTTTAAAAACATTTGGGCCATTAGTACTCACACAACTTGATGCCCTCCAGCCGAGTGGTCGCTCCCCTGCCTCCCTGGTGCACTGTGGTATCGTTATTCAGCTTTTGTCTGCCCTCATTACTGCCTGCAGTCTGCCCCGCTTGCCGCTTTGCATATTTGACATTTTGAAAGCGCGTTTGTGTCTGTGTATACATAATTGCTGTATTTGTGCATTCCACCCCAAGCGCTCCGCTCCGCTGACCCCTCCGCTGCCATTTTGATCGTTGTTGTCCTCCTTCGTGGCCCGCCCCGCCTCCCAGCTGAGACGCCCTCCCACTGCCTAGATAGAGCGCTCCGTGTCCAGAACGCGCTGTGACTCGCTTCGCCCTCCAGCCGAGTGGTCGCTCCCCTGCCTCCCTGGTGCACTGTGGTATCGTTATTCAGCTTTTATCTGCCCTCATTACTGCCTGCAGTCTGCCCCGCTTGCCGCTTTGCATATTTGACATTTTGAAAGCGCGTTTGTGTCTGTGTATACATAATTGCTGTATTTGTGCATTCCGCCCCAAGCGCTCCGCTCCGCTGACCCCTCCGCTGCCATTTTGATCGTTGTTGTCCTCCTTCGTGGCCCGCCCCGCCTCCCAGCTGAGACGCCCTCCCACTGCCTAGATAGAGCGCTCCGTGTCCAGAACGCGCTGTGACTCGCTTCGCCCTCCAGCCGAGTGGTCGCTCCCCTGCCTCCCTGGTGCACTGTGGTATCGTTATTCAGCTTTTGTCTGCCCTCATTACTGCCTGCAGTCTGCCCCGCTTGCCGCTTTGCATATTTGACATTTTGAAAGCGCGTTTGTGTCTGTGTATACATAATTGCTGTATTTGTGCATTCCGCCCTAAGCGCTCCGCTCCGCTGACCCCTCCGCTGCCATTTTGATCGTTGTTGTCCTCCTTCGTGGCCCGCCCCGCCTCCCAGCTGAGACGCCCTCCCACTGCCTAGATAGAGCGCTCCGTGTCCAGAACGCGCTGTGACTCGCTTCGCCCTCCAGCCGAGTGGTCGCTCCCCTGCCTCCCTGGTGCACTGTGGTATCGTTATTCAGCTTTTGTCTGCCCTCATTACTGCCTGCAGTCTGCCCCGCTTGCCGCTTTGCATATTTGACATTTAGAAAGCGCGTTTGTGTCTGTGTATACATAATTGCTGTATTTGTGCATTCCGCCCCAAGCGCTCCGCTCCGCTGACCCCTCCGCTGCCATTTTGATCGTTGTTGTCCTCCTTCGTGGCCCGCCCCGCCTCCCAGCTGAGACGCCCTCCCACTGCCTAGATAGAGCGCTCCGTGTCCAGAACGCGCTGTGACTCGCTTCGCCCTCCAGCCGAGTGGTCGCTCCCCTGCCTCCCTGGTGCACTGTGGTATCGTTATTCAGCTTTTGTCTGCCCTCATTACTGCCTGCAGTCTGCCCCGCTTGCCGCTTTGCATATTTGACATTTTGAAAGCGCGTTTGTGTCTGTGTATACATAATTGCTGTATTTGTGCATTCCGCCCCAAGCGCTCCTCTCCGCTGACCCCTCCGCTGCCATTTTGATCATTGTTGTCCTCCTTCGTGGCCCGCCCCGCCTCCCAGCTGAGACGCCCTCGCCCCTCCCCCCCCCACTATCCATATATGTCAGTTGTACCCGCGCGCAGAGTTTACGCGCAGCGACCGCGCCCAACCCGCGCCGAAGGTGCGCCAAAGGTAAGCCCGTCTATGCCCGTCCTCGCCTGGACCGCGCCCAGCGCCAGACCCCCTGGCCCCCGTCCCTCTCAGCCCCCCGTATTACCTACGATGCCGCCACCCTCCTAGCCCTTAACCCCGGTCGCGCCCCCAACTGCGTCCAAGCCGCTCCTGGACACACCCATGGACCTTTCTCTTGCTACTCCTGCAAATTCATCGCCACCGACAACATTATCGCTACGACCACAACACAGATTCCTGACCCCAACCACCTACAGTGCATCCTCCTCAACACCCGCTCGGTCCACAGGCACGCCATTGACCTATGGAATCTACTAGACACCATTTCTCCAGACATCGCCTTCCTAACGGAAACATGGATGAATGCTTCCTCCGCACCAGACATCACCATTGCCATCCCTGAAGACTATAAGATCACTCGCAAAGACCGTACCAGCCACACAGGAGGAGGAATCGCCATCGTCCATAAGAAATCTATCCGCATCTCATCCAGCTCTGACGCCAACCTCGCTAACTCCGAACACCTTCACTTCCAGATCCACATCGACCCCAAAACCACTCTCAGAGGCACCCTCCTCTACAGACCACCAGGACCCCGCGCAAAATTCAGTGAAGACATCACGGACTTCATCACCCCACACGCGCTCCCCTCCAAAGACTACATCCTTCTGGGAGACCTCAACTTTCACCTTGAAAAGATCAACGACCGCAACACCGCCACCCTCTTGGACAACCTCGCCAACCTCGGAGTTAAACAACTAGTCACTTCCCCCACCCACATCGCAGGTCACACACTCGACCCCATCTTCACATCCAGCAATCATGTCTCCTTCAGCCACACTACGGACCTCCTTTGGACTGACCACAGCTGCGTTCACTTCACCTACAACAAACCAAAACCCAGCATCCACCTCCAACCTACCCTGCAAAGAAACTGGAACAAAATCACCACGGACCAAATCTCTGCATCGCTCCTTCGAAACACCCCAGCCCTCTCTTCTAACGCTAACGAAGCCGCCACCAACCTCACCCTATGGTTATCCAACACCGCCGACACCTTAGCACCACTGAAAAAACGTCAAAGCAAACCTGGCAGCAAAAAGGCCTCATGGTTCAACAATGATCTCAAGAAGTCCAAGAAAGTCTGCCGCTCCCTTGAAAAGGCCTGGAAAAAAGATCCAACCACTAGCACCAAGGACGCCTTCAAAAACGCCACCCGCACTCACCACCAACTAATCCGAAAAGCCAAGAAAACAGCATTCAAGGATCGACTTGACAACAACGCCCACAACAGCAAGGAACTTTTCAACATAGTCAAGGAATTTTCCAATCCCTCGGCCAACTCCAACGACATCACCCCCTCTCAAACCCTCTGCGACTCCCTAGCCTCATTTTTCCACAACAAGATTGCAGACATCCACAACAGCTTTGACAACCAACCCGGAAACCAACCCACCCTACCATTTGCTGATCATCCTCCCCCCGTGAACACCCTTAACGACTGGAACCCAATCTCCACTGAGGACACCATCCGCCTGATGAACTCCATCCACTCAGGATCCCCCACAGACCCATGCCCTCACCACATCTTCAACAAAGCAGACTCCGTCATAGCACCGCACCTCCGAGACGTCATCAACTGCTCTTTCAACTCCGCCACCTTCCCGGAAGACTGGAAACACGCTGAACTCACCGCCCTTCTGAAAAAACCCACAGCGGACCCCACCGAACTCAAAAATTACCGCCCCATCTCGCTTCTTCCATTCCCGGCCAAAGTCATCGAGAAAGCTGTCAACAACCAGCTCGCCGCCTTCCTCGAAGCCAACAAATCCCTCGACCCTTCTCAATCTGGTTTCCGAGCAAAACACAGCACTGAGACCGCCCTCATCGCAGCAACAGACGACATTCGAACTCTACTGGACAATGGAGACACAGTCGCCCTCATCCTCCTTGACCTCTCTGCAGCATTCGACACAGTCTGCCACAGCACCCTTTTACAACGCCTCAATAACATCGGAATCCAAGGAAAAGCACTTGAATGGATCACCTCGTTCCTCACCGGAAGAACCCAGAGAGTCCGCCTTCCACCATTCAAGTCCGAGGCCTCTGAAGTCATCTGCGGCGTACCACAAGGATCCTCACTCAGCCCCACCCTCTTCAACGTATACATGAGCCCCCTCGCGGCCATCGCACGCCAACACAACCTCAACATCATCTCTTACGCGGATGACACTCAACTGATCCTTTCTCTCACCAACGACCCCAGCACCGCCAAAACTAACCTACACGAAGGAATGAAAGAAGTTGCCGAATGGATGAAACAAAGCCGTCTGAAACTGAACTCAGACAAAACAGAAGTCCTCATCTTAGGTACATCCCCCTCTGCATGGGACGACTCCTGGTGGCCGGAAGCCCTCGGAAAAGCACCCATCCCGACAGACCACGCACGAAACCTAGGCGTCATCCTGGATTCTTCACTCTCAATGAACAGACAAGTCAGCGCCGTATCCTCCTCCTGCTTCAACATTCTTCGCATGCTCAGAAAAACATTTCGCTGGATCCCCTCCGAAACAAGGAAAACAGTCACCCACGCTCTAGTCACGAGCCGACTGGACTACGGAAACACCCTCTACGCAGGTACTACCGCAAAACTCCAGAAGAAACTCCAACGAATCCAAAACGCCTCAGCCAGGCTCATATTAGACATCCCGCGCAACGAACACATCTCTGATCACCTTAAAGTCCTCCACTGGCTACCCGTCAATAAGAGGATCACTTTCCGACTGCTTACCCACGCACACAAATCACTCTACGACATCGGACCAGAATGCCTCAACTCACGACTGTCCTTCTACACCCCCTCCCGCCAACTACGTTCTTCCAGCCAAGCCCTCGCCACTGTACCTCGCATCAACAAGACCACCATGGGAGGCAGATCCTTTTCATACCTGGCTGCTATAACATGGAACTCACTCCCCGCTTACCTTCGCCTTACCCAGAACCACCTAGCATTCAGAAAGCAACTTAAAACGTGGATATTTGACAAGTAATCCTCCTCCCCTTCCTAAGCGCCTTGAAACCCTCTGGGTATGTAGCGCGCTATATAAATTCTATGGCTTGACTTGACTTGACTTAAGTTTCTGGACTGTTAAACCCCCACCCACCAGCCTCAAAAGCAGTAAAAAACACGTACGCTAAGATAAAGTTTAAAGTATATTTATATATCCCTAACATAAATAATCTCCCGCAAGACCCAACCCACCCCCCCTCCCGAACCCCAACGAATATCCCTGAAAACTAAGTCCAAAAAAATAGAAAACCGAACTCCCAATTCCCACCCCCCAGAAGTTTTTAAAAAAGGGGCAAGGGACAGTCTCCTCCTACTGCTGGCTGCTGTTGACTTTTTGGGCCAGGTCGGCATGCTCCTTGCGGAGGGTCTCGAGCAGGGTTTTGGTGTTGAGGAGCTCCTGCTCGAGGTAGGAAACCCTCAGGGAAAGGCGGTGCATCCTTTTTTTGGTACTGCTGTGGGGGGCAGCTGATTTCTTTGCTGCTCGGCGGTGGCTGCGGTACCCCGGCTCCGTAACGCTGGAGACCTGCTGCGCTGACTGGCTGACCCAGGGAGCACGGAGGAGGATGCAGGTGTCGCCGTGATGTTGTTGACGTACTAGTCTGCGTGTCCTCCTCCTGGGCCACCAGCCGCCGATATTCGGCGACACTGGCCTCCAGCCTCCGTTGCCGGGCCCTTTTAGCCAGCTCCTTCCGTGTTGGCTTGGAAGGAGCATCTATATGAAGAAAGAAAGACATAGTCTGTAACCAATGCGTACGTTAATTTCTGCAAGCCGTCATAATGCCAGCGCAGTCAACTTGCACCCGACAAAAACAGATGCCCGCCATGATGAGTGAGACAGACTTGCGTTACTGTACCAGTCCAGTACATGCAGGTGGTGATGCTCTTACTTTTCTATTATGGGTAGCACTGAGAATACTCTGTTACAAGGGCTACTGCTTAATTAATTTAACTTTCACCCTACAGTGCCAATGAATACTAGAAAAGGAAAAGGAAGAAGATAAATAATCTGATTATCTATCACTGCACATGGTATGTATTTGCTTACATGTGGAATGACTTTAGGTGCTTTGCTTTTTATTGAGTGAACAGTGATACATCCACACATGAATGACCAAGTTCTGCTAAACTTATTAACAGAGGTAGTGAGTGGCCATCGTAATAGCCGGATATATGCTGTGCTTGCAATACAAACTACTGCTACTATTCATGGTAGTATTCGGTCAAATTTACAACTTCTTTTCCTTGCCTTTCCTACACTGGGACGGACGTGCGGGTGCGGTGTTACATGCTCTTCAAAGTAACACTTAGTTCATCCAGTGACCGTCTACTCTTTCTAGATACACATATGCTATCTAAGAGCCAGATAGTGCCATGATCCAGGCAGCCATCCATTCAAACTATATGTCAATCATTCTTCTTCATGTCTCTCATCTGGACAAACCTTACGTTTTCTCACGGGGAGCACACTATGCAGTCTGCAATCTCAATAAGTAAGGAATATAAGAGCTTACCATTGCCCACCACTACCGTGGCAACCCGCACAGCAGTTTGGTCCGGCACCGCTTCCTCCCCAGAGCTTTCCTCCTCCACTTCCGCGCTGGGCCCAGCACCAGATGTTCCACCTGCAAAGTACATTTAAGAATGTTAGATGTCATAGACTTACACCACTCACTAGTATTTTGTCTAGGAATGAAGAAATGTGAATACAGAAACCAATCTAATAATTTGTGATTGTCTACTCTAAAGTAAAAATGTCCCTTTTTCCAGGGAAGGGTGTTGTCTTGCTGCACTTTTTGGCACAACTGATGAATGCTTGCTTTTTAACATGCACCATTTTTCTCATAACAGACAGAAGCTTCACTTCTAAGAACAAATCATCATCATCACCACTAGGACAGAGGGACCAACGATTTAGCACCAAAAAGAAAAATTAAAGTTCAAACCAGGTGAGGGCTCGGCTCGCCCACAATAAATGTGTGAAATAAATCACTATAAGCACTTTTCAATTTTTAATCAACCGTACTTTATGTTTTATGACAAGCTTGATTTTAATAAATATTTTTACTTTCAATAAAGCTTTAAAACTTAAATAGACTCTGTGGTTTTTGGTCAAGAGTGAATGAGCAAAAGGTTTTGCAATTTGAAAGCATGAGTCCGTGCCTCTGACACTTCTGGACTCTGACTCCGTACTCTTGTCCTGCGTTGGATAATAATCATTGGGGATCAATCATCGATGAATTCGGGAGCTAAATGACTCTGCCACACTATCTAGTCAGTAAGGAGATTGGGGGTTCTTCAAAGACTGATATCACTGAGGTATGTGGAAAGTCTACCTGCGCCTATTATAATTGATAAACAATGCACTATTTAGTGTCCATAGTTCTGTTTGTGCAGATTTGTCCCTGCAACAGTAGTAGTATGGATTGTCCTCCTATCCAAACCAAAAGTAAAGTACTAGTATCTTATTCTTTCTTGGTGGTCATTCACCTTTTTATTGTTGGTAATTGTCAAAGAAGCATAAACATTTAGAAGACTTGAAAAGACATTATGGACAATCCCAGAGGACTGCACTCAGTGCATAGAGCTATTGCTGACTAAAATGGAAGTTTTGTTTTACACCTTTTGCCAAATGTGCAATCTTAGTTAGCTACACAGACAGACTAATAAGAATAATCTAGTAATACCACAGGGAGTCATAGTCGAGGCAGGATAAGAATTTAGATACAGTCTACAAGAAGATCAAAGACGATTTAAAAAAAATCGAATGAGGAACGCTAGGAAAAAATAGGTACTCTATATTAAAATTAAAACTTACCGGGGCCAGCACAGGAGCCCTCGCCTGACCGACCCTGGCCTTGTTCAGCAGCAGCAGCAGCCTCCTCCAATGTCCTCTTGCCCCTGGGGGAGCTGATGTACAACATGAAAGAAAGAAAGACCAGAAAACATGGGTGATATTTGTCAACCAAATCATACATTTCAAAAGAACAATAACAAAATATTTTGGCAAAATAGCAAATAGACAACTATTCCACGGGATATATTGACCTATCTCATGTGGTCTACTACGATATTAGTATTGCTTGATTTGCGGACGGTCGACTTGGAAAGTTATGTAACTCACTAAACAAACTACTAAAAAGGTTCGCCTAGGACTGGCAGGCAACAGTCCGCAGCACGCGAAGTTACAGACAAAGTCCATCGTGATTGCAGATCAGCGACAACACAAAAAAGATTCCTACTACATTAACCAGTCATTAAAATACTCAAACTATCAATCCACCACCACTATTTCTTCTTATTGCCAGGTGTACAAAGGAAGGACTGGACTTGAGTCTGTAGGGGCAGATTTAGAAGCCCCTTGCAGCTCTTTTGCTCCATTGTTGCGTGACTTTTGTGACGCAGCGGCAGAACAAAAGAAGCGCCATGGTGCGGCGTATATTAACAACGTGACGCATATGGGAGATGCATCACGTTGTAAAGCCCTGCGCCATCAGGGAGCGTTCCGGCGCAAGGGAGGGCGTTCCTGCGCAGGATCGCATCCTAAAAGTGGCTGAGGGAAATCTACAAGATTTCAATCAGTCACTTTTTGGACAATGATGCGTGACTCAAACCCTGCGCCTGCTTGAAGCAGACGTACGGCTTGACGCAGCATTGGGGAGATAGGGCACCCCAGAGCATTGCTAGAGCTGCGCCATTGTTGCGACGCAACTCCAGCAATGCGCCGCCTTTACGGCACAGATGCGTAATGCTTCGGTGACGTTTTGGTCCCATGGTGCGCCGCATTGTAAATATGGCACACCATGGGTGGTGGTGGCGCGGCGCACAATTACTGGCGCATCCCTGCTACTTTGCAGGGATGCGCCGGTAATTAAAAATCTGACCCTTAGTGTCTAGCATTACGCAGTTCTTTAAACTACACTCATACATAATTTCTCAGGCCAATGAAATGAACACAAAATCGAAAACAAATAAGCATAGTACCAACGCTACTTAGAAGGAGAGCAGTGCACCTGAAATGCACAGAAGATTTTGAAATATAATTTACCTACAATGTAATCAGCAGCATGATTGCTCTTGGTAAAAACAAAAATTTCCAATATAATAACACACAGAGCAGGAGAAAACAGAGTAGTGAAGAAATAGCTACTACTACTCACCAAGCCCGGGGATCTCGAGGCCGAGCAGGTCGATCAAGTCGCGTTCCCGGTCCAGGAGATCCGTCCAGCGGTGAGTGGCCTGGTTGTAGGTGCGCCGGACCCGAGAGTGCTGGTACATGGCCCGGCACACCTTCTCCCACTGCTTCTGCCGCTCCCGGATCCCGTACCCGCTAGCGATCTTGCCGCCTGCCATGATGGTCCTGGGGAGGCGGCGCTGAACATAAAAAACTAGTGCGGCCACCTACTCCGTGCTAAAGATCTCCCGGGCTGTGACCTGCTCCCCCCTCAAACGCCCGCACGGGAGCCGGCCACGGGGTGCAGGGCCCTTCCCCTTCTCAGGATGCTTCCCGGCTCCCTTTACCATGGTCCGGGCAGAAAGGAAGGTAGATAATAAATAAGAAATAGAATAGGGAAGAAGAAAAGAAAAGAGTTTAAAAAAGTAGTTTAAAATTAACCAAAAGTAGCAGAAAACACAAAAATATAGGGCTAGAAAAATAGAGGGATAGATAATAAGTAAAATAGATCAAAAAAAACTTCAAACAAGCAAAGGATGGCAGAGATTCAGAGAGGATACAGAAAGCATGCCCAGAACCATAGCAATCGTTCACGACCGCATGGGTAAGTTCGCCTGAGATTTCCCTCGCGATCACACGCGAACTTGTACTAGCGAGCCGCACACTTTGCGAGATTACACATAGCGGCCGGAAATGGAAATACGTCATGCAAACAAGATGGCCACGCCCGTGAACGACCTTGAGGGTAACTTCGCGCAGTTGCGCTACAAGCGGCTCGCTAAAACGCACAAAACCTTGTGAACTAACACGCCGCAAAAAAACAAATCGCATATTCGCACGAATTCGCGGCTTCCGAATTTGATCTCGCGCAAATTCGCTCCTGCGAATCCCGTGAAATTGCAGAAAAACGAGTTTTGCAAACCTGAAAGCACTCAGCAGGTGCAAAAGTTCAAACTCATCATTAGTAACCATTCCCTGTAGTGCTTCCTGAGGGGCCCCTCCAGAGTTCAGTTGCCTACTTGCAACTATTCAATGACCCTGCTCTGACCCTCACAGCAGGCTCATAGAATAGCTACAAGTAGGCCACAAAGGTCCTGTGAAAAAAAATTGCACTGCAACAGAAAGCAAATTACAGATAAGGAAGCAGGTGCCAGACTGGAAGTTTAAATTCAGTGACACATTAATCAACCCCAAATTAATTCATGTCAGTTGAAGCAGGGCAGGTGTGCTTGTTTTCCCCCCCATAATCTACAGTGATGAACCAGAGGGTGGCAGTGATGTACCAGAGGGTGGCATGGGTGAACCACAGGGTGGCACTGGTGAAACAGAGGGTGCTGTGATGATGAACCAGACGTAGAAACAACATAGTCGCGACCGTTGCGAGCCGAAAAGTAAGTTCGCAATTGCGAACTGGTACAAAACCCTTGCGAACTGGCAGAAACCCTTGCGAACACAAAAAAAAATCCGCAAATTCGCGAGAGTTCGCGGATTTTGTGGATCGCGAACCGCAAATTCGCAAAATTCGCCCATGCTTAGTGCAGTCCACATGTGCAACCTTTATGTAAACCTCAGAAGTTGCATGGAAACATGCATGGTTTACATGAATGACACATGTGACGTTGACACAGCCAAATAGCTTGACCATGCCTCTGTCTAACCTGACATACAGATCCCTGTGAGACTGCCTAGGTCCATATAGGTGAAAAAGATGTACATCTCAACATGTTGTCACAGTCACATATGGAGTCATCATAAGGGGACAACACAGATACAGACTCCTAAATGTCATTTTGCAATGGCCATGAGATCCTGCCATCCACAATATTGTGCTTTGGCGAACAACTTCAGTTGCACATTGCTGTCAGATGTGTAGTTCTCACAATTTCTAGGTCAGGCACTGCTCACATCGATGAAAGTAAACTCAGCAGAGGCACACTGCCGTTCACTGCCAGGGGATGTCCATGACTCCCCTAATGCAGCCGATGGCATAAGGCCACAACTCTGCATGCAATGTCAAGAGCCATAACATTAAAGACATGAAAAAGTACATGTAGCGAAAATGCATTACAGCTGCACCCAACACAGAGGCCACTTACAACCCATTGTATCACACTAGAAACATCACAGAGCTACACACTGGCTCAGAGTTTGAATATATCCAGTCACTCACACCCAAAGTCACCCTTCCCATAATACTCACCCCCAACTTGCAGCTGATGGGCCCTCAAATTTCTATCCAGCTCTGGCTGTGTCACTGGCAAGATGCTGGCCATTAGTGGTATCATGCTCCTGCGCCCCAACCTGCCAGTCAGATGGAGCAGCCCCAGCGTCATCTCTGCCACGTTTTGCTCAGCCGGCAGATGTCATCCTACCTCTTGTGAGAGTGTGTGCCGTCAATCGGAGGCACCCAGAGACTCACGTGGCGTGCAATGGCCCTCCATACGGCCTTATGCTTGTGGACTTTGAGCTGCAGCGGTAGACTCACTGTGTCCAACACTGCACACCCCTCAATGTCCTTGCCTTGTGAATTGCTCACTGTGTCATGGAGGTGACATTTAGGGACATGATCTAACGATCTCACACCCTTCTCACAAGGTCTGTCTTGCACAATCCACAGGCCTAAGATAGTTCACTGATGAATAGGGTAGCAGACAATCCATATGTCTCACTCTATCCATTCAGTTTTGGGTTCCTGTCAAATTAGGCAGTAACTATGCAGGCCAGGTGGTCTCACAGTGCGGTCTAACTTGGGCCATCAGAACTGTCACATAAATGTACAATATGAGAGGACAAACAGTGCCTACACATGCAACTCAATACACATTATGAAGAAAATGGAAGGGGGATGTTTCATAAGTACAACAATCTGCTGTGTCATAGGTAAATTTTAACCAAGAGTGTCACCCTCAGGCATTTCACTGTTGTGCATAATGCTTACATATCCATGTTGGCAAGGTAAAGTTAAACCCACTTCCAACTGTACCCTCTGGATGAAAAGTCTTTGGAATGCCACAAATGAACCTGTGAAAACATCATGGAATCAAACATCCATTACCACAGGCAATTTCTGTCCTGACTCCCACTTTCCAAAATTGCAATGTAACCGTATGGCAATAAAACACAGCATGCCCTCCCATCCTCATATGCAGCCTGGGAACTATGTAAATTAAGCTACTAATCCCTTTCCCCTGAAGTCAGCATGCTAGGCAGTGTATCACACAAACACACACTCTCAGGCACATACTGCAGAAGATCAACTTCATGTGTGTACTCCCTGCACGCCCCTACTTTCACTCTGAAACACATACTATGACATCTGGAACACCATATAGCCTCCCATACTGTAAGAGCACCTCATCCACCAGGACTTACAGCTCCATAGGCCCTGGTGCTCTCAGTCCTTGCCATCCTTGGGTCCATGAGCCAGGAACAGCAGCAAGTGGTGGTGAAGAGTGTCAGTCAGCTGGATCTGGAAGCAGTGGAAATGTGTTGCTTTCTCCCACATATATATAGCCCCACTGGGTTGTTTTAGTGGTACTAAGCTGCTGCAATTGGTGTTCCAGGTCATCTTTTTTGAAATGTGACCAATAACTGGCCCTGCGGTAGCGGCGCAGGCCTACCGTGATTTTTTAAAATTGCATTGGGCTACCGTGATTTCAGTCCCCATTGGCTGTATGGGCATGGGAATTGGGGGTGACCCACCGCAGGGTCCAGGCAGTTGCTACTGCGATCGTGCATCTTACAATTGCATCCAATAACCTGCCCGCTGTAACGGAACACGCCTACCGCGATTTTCAAAATTGCATTTGGCTGCAGCGATTGCGATTCCTATTGGCTGTATGGGCTTGGGCATTGGCGGTGACACACTGCAGGGGCCAGACGGTTGCTACCACAATCGTGCATCTTACAATTGCATCCAATGACTGGTCCTGTAGTAGCTGACCATGCCAATCGCCATTGTCCAATGTGTATATCACTACCGCGATTGTGGTTCCCATTGGCTGTGAGGGCATGGGCATTATGCGGTGGCACACCGCAGGGGCCAGGCGGTCCCTACCATGATTTGTCACCCTGATATTGGTGCCTATAGCCATGATTGTGGTGGTGGTGCACGCTTATGGCACCTATGGACACATCATTCTGTGGCAGTGTCAATGGCCAACATTGTACAGTAGACACACGAATCATGCAACCGGATAGTGCTAACCAATGCTAGTTTAACATTTAGCCCACTGATGATGACTACACATGCTGTGTCAGTGCACAGGATTACATGCATGGGCATGTACTCACTCACAAGTCACTTATGAAATTGTTGTGCATTTACACAGTTCTGTGGTGTGAAGGACTCTCACATTTGTACACATTTCAATGTGTGAGATGTCTAAGCGACACACAGTAATGAAGGTCTGACAACATAATGTGCCTATTTCACTGTGCACATTTCTGAACTCATGTTAATACTTGCTCTTTCTACACACACTGTGCACATTGTGCTCAGTGCTGGTGACACAAGATGTTGAAATGTACCTTTTGGAATTCACATAGTCACATAGTGAATCTGTTTTGGGGGTACTCACTGTCGGGCCAATTCAAAGACCTAATCTGATTATCTGGTATTCACATAAGGCATTTAGTAGTTGTAAAGTTAGTATTTTGCCTTAAGTTAGTATTTTGTCTTAAGTTAGGATTTTGTCTTAAGTTAGGATTTTGCCTTAAATTAGTATTTTGTCGTAAGACCAAAACTTTAGACAAAATACTAACTTAATATAAAATACCAAGTTAAGACAAAATGCTGACTAAAGACAAAATACTAACTTAAGACAAAATCCTGACTTAAGACAAAATACTAACTTAAGACAAAATCCTAACCAAAGACAAAATACTAACTTAAGACAAAATACTAACTTTACTACTACTACTAAATGCCTTCTGTAAATACCAAAAGTAGTAAATGTAGGATTTTGTTTCAGATTAGTTCTGTGATTCAGCCCCTGTGTGAATACTGGACAAGTCTGCGACTAGTTTAGAGCAAGGTGTCCCTACATGTGAGTTGTGCTGTAAGCTGATGTGTTTTTGCCATGCATTGTTGGCGCTGTCTCAGTCAACACGTAAGATACATCACATAGGGGGATTGGATTGACATGTGTCCCCTTTCATCTGACCTAGGAGGTGACCAAATGTGCATCGTCCATTCACAGTGCTGGCATACATGGAGGATGAGGACATCATACGAAAATTCTGTCTAGCTCGACCTACCCTTCAAGACCTATTTGCTCTGTTGGAGCCCCATCTGAGGCCTCGCAGAACCCATCTGACTGCTTTGACACCAATGTGTAAGGAGATAGCGGCTCTGCATTTCTTTGCTACAGGTTCATTCCAGTACATGGTGTCCACTGCAGGTGGGATATCGCAATCTAAGTTCAGCATGGTGCTCAAGATGTATTGTCCTCTATGATGACCTACAAGGACAGATACATCCATTTTCCCAGGAGGCATGAATTAGCGGCTGTGAAGGGTAATTTTTATGTCCTTGGCCACATCCCTAATGTTGTTGGTGCCACTGACTGCACACATGTTGGCCTGGTTCCACCACAGACACGTGAGCACATCTATAGGAACATGGCGCATTTCCATTCCATTAATGTGCAAGTGGTATGCCAGGCGCATATGATAATCTCAAATGTCTGTGCCAATTTTCCAGGATCAGCCCATGACTCCTACATCCTGCATAACAGCATTCAAGTCAAGTCAAGTCGAGGATTTGTATAGCGCACTACTCACCCAGAGGGTCTCAAGGCGCTTGAGAAGGAGAGGGGGTGGTTCGTTACTTATGGAATAGCCAGGTTTTGAGTTGTTTTCTGAAGGAGAGGTGGTTCTGTGTAAGGTGGAGGTGGGTGGGGAGGGAGTTCCAGGTTTTGGCTGCTAAGTAGGAGAATGATCTTCCTCCCATGGTGGTTCTTCGGATGCGTTGAATCGCGGCGAGGGCTTGATTGGATGATCGTAATTGGCGGGTGGGGGTGTAGAAGGTCAGGCGCGTGTTGAGGTATTTGGGTCCCAGGTCGTAGAGGGCTTTGTGTGCGTGGGTGAGGAGGCGGAACGTTATTCTCTTGTTGACGGGGAGCCAGTGAAGGTCTCTCAGGTGACCTGATATGTGATTGTGGCGGGGTATGTCTAGGATGAGTCGGGCGGAGGCGTTCTGAATGCGTTGGAGTTTATTCTGTAATTTGGCTGTGGTTCCGGCGTAGAGGGTGCTTCCGTAGTCCAGTCGGCTTGTGACGAGTGCTTGGGTGACCGTCTTTCTTGTTTCGGTGGGGATCCAGCGGAAGATCTTTCTGAGCATACGTAGGATGTTAAAGCATGATGTAAATGTAAATGTAAATGTAAATGTGATGATGATGAGACGGTGTTGACTTGTCTGGTCATCGAGAGGGAGGAGTCTAGAATGAATCCCAGGTTGTGGACGTGGTCCGTTGGTTTGGGTGCGCTGCCTAGGGCCGGTGGCCACCATGAGTCGTCCCATGCGGAGGGGGATGATCCTAGGATGAGGACTTCCGTCTTGTCAGAATTCAGTTTTAAGCAGCTGTTCTTCATCCACTCGGCTACGTCTTTCATCCCTTCGTGTAGGTTAGTTTTGGCGGTGTTTGGGTCTTTGGTGAGGGAGAGGATCAGCTGTGTGTCTTCTGCATAGGAGATGATGTTGAGGTTGTGCTGGCGTGCGATGGAAGCGAGGGGGCTAATGTAGACATTGAAAAGGGTGGGGCTGAGTGAATATCCTTGAGGTACCCCGCAGATGACTTTGGTGGCCTCTGACCTGAAAGGGGGGAGGCG
The DNA here is from genome assembly GCF_964263255.1 of Lissotriton vulgaris. Lineage (NCBI taxonomy): Eukaryota > Metazoa > Chordata > Amphibia > Caudata > Salamandridae > Lissotriton > Lissotriton vulgaris. Next base: position 72,557,597 of record NC_141686.1, read on the forward strand.
GACTCTCTAAGTTCTTCCGGCGAGGAACGAGATGATCCAGTCCAGTGCTTTTCCTTGTATACCGACGTTTCTGAGGCGTTGTACAAGGGTGCTATGACAGACCGTGTCAAATGCTGCGGAGAGGTCCAGGAGGATGAGGGCAGCTGTTTCTCCGTGTCGAGTAGTGTTCGGATGTCGTCTGTGGCTACGATGAGGGCGGTCTCGGTGCTGTGTTTGGCTCGGAAGCCAGACTGTGAGGGGTTGAGGGAGTCGTTGGACTCGAGGAAGGCGGCAAGCTGACTGTTGACGGCCTTCTCTATGACTTTGGCAGGGAAAGGGAGGAGCGAGATGGGGCGGTAGTTCTTAAGTTCAGTGGGGTCTGCTGTGGGTTTCTTCAGTAGGGCACAGAGTTCGGCATGTTTCCAGCTTTCCGGGAAGGTAGCGGTGTTGAGGGAGCAGTTGATGATATCCCGGAGATGAGGTGCGATGATGGAGTTGGACTTGTTGAAGATGTGGTGGGGGCATGGGTCGGTTGGTGATCCGGAGTGAATGGAGTTCATCAAGCGGATGGTGTCTTCGGTGCTGATTGGGTCCCAGGCGCCAAGGGTGGTGGTGGGGGCTTCAGTGCGGTGGTGGTAAGGGGGGTAGACTGGTCACTGAAGCTGTTGTGTATGTCAGCGATTTTGCTGTGGAAGAATGAGGCTAGTGAGTTGCAGAGGTCTTGAGCGGGCAACTGTGCATCCAGAGCGTGTGTGGATTGTGGGTGAGTACGCAGAGTCAAGTATTGTGCTGTATGTGTGACATACTGTTCTCAGCTACTGTTTATCTTACAAACTTGGTCTGGGTATCTCACACCTATGTGACTCTGCATATCTCAACCAGCCTTGGTTGCTGAGCCCACTGAGGAATCCCAGGACCCCTAGTGATGTCCACTACAATGATGCCCATGGAAGGACATGTTGTGTGGTGGAGAGTACTTTTGGTCTACTCAAGTCACGATTTTGCTGCCTGGACAAGACCGGGGGTGCACTCATGTAATCTCCCCAAAAGGTGTGTCAGATCGTAGTTGAATGCTGCCTGCTCCACAAACTGGCTTCGCACAAGGAGATCCCCCTCCTCCTAGATGATGATGAGCAGCTGAGGCCCCCACCCGCAAATCCACACATGTCCAGTGATGAGGATAGTGGAGAGGAGGAAGGTGTCAATCTGCGTCAACAGCTCATCAACCGCTACTTCCCTTGAAGGTGAGTGGAAACGTACAATGGTGCCATTGTCTGCTGATTTTGTTGTGGGTGAAAAGGCCTAGGTGAGCTTTGTGATTGCTGCCTGTTGTTGGCTCTGTGCTGGCTGTTAATGTTTCTGGGACAGGGTAGGTATGCACAGCTACATGATGTCTATGTTGGTACTGTTGCTCATTGTAATGTGTGCAGTTTTGAGTACCTTGATGTCAAGTGTTGTGTAATGGTTGTGATGCCATCACCTGACGAGTGAATAGTGTTCTCTTGTGTTTTCCTAGGTCCCTACAGTCTCTCAATGATACCAAACAATCAGTGCTCCTGGCACATTGCTAACAGAGTCAACATACTATGATAAACATGGAGCTGATACAAAAACATAGGTGTGTAAGGAGTGTTTATTTACAATGGGTATATATGACAGGGAAGTCAATATTTACAAAATGGCGAAAAGGAAATCATTGAGTTGTCAGTGATGGTAGATGAGACAATAGAGTAGTTACCACAGTGATGTGGTGACACAGTCCAACAGGTGCATACCATTAACCTTGCATTGTGGGTAAGGGCAGACATCAAAGTCAATGGCAAGGTGAAGAGGGGTGCCATCATGGCTCGCTCTTTGACTGGCGTTTGGCTGTTCCTTCCTTGGTTTCCTTAGACGGCCCTTAAGCGTTTGGCAGGGGGGCCTCTGCTGCGGGCACAGAGGTGTCTGAGCACTCATCCCTCTCTGACCGCAGGGGAGATGGAGGAACTGTCATCCTGCGGGCTGCTGGAGGTAGGTTGAGCAGTTGTTGTGGTCAAATGCCTGTCTTTCAGGACACCCACAAGCTGACCCAAGAGGTCCATGATTTGGCCCATGAGTGTGTCTATGGACCTCAGCAGCAGGCGGAGCTCACATGAATGTTCCAGAGCCTGGCCCATGTGTCCCTGGGCTCATTCATACGCCCCAAGTACTCTGGCGGTGTTGGCGAGAGTTTCGGTCCCAAAGTCTGGTAGATTTTATGCCCAGTTGCCCTCCCACCTGCCTTACTGTCCCTGACCTGCGGCGTCACCACTGTACGCACCCGCGTACTCTCCCTGTCCTCCTCAGATTGTGGGGTGGTGTGGGCATCCTTCGAGGACAGCGTTGCAGGCAGCACTGGTGGTGGTGGTGGTAGAGGCCACACAGGTAGTTACAGCAGGGGTCTGCACAGTTGTTGTTGCTAAGGTGGAGGCGGTGGGTACAGTGGGATCCTGGAACCGGTTTTGCCCTGGCATGCCTGATGGGCAGGCTTCTGGCTCGCATCCAAGGAATCTAAGGAGCTAACATCAGAGAGTCCATGTTCCGAGGGGGAGACTGGCTTTGCAGGTTGGTGTTCTCATCTGCAGCTGTCAGTTCTTGGTCACCTGTGGAACAGAGAGGAAATGGTCATTGAAGTGCATCCCACATGCTTGGTGTTAGATGTTTGGATGTTACATGGTATCACCTTGGCTGCTCGAGATATTCTTCCCCTGTGCTGGACCACAATAGAAACGGGTGTGGTCATGACGAGCTCAGCTCGTCATGAGCATTCGAGAACTGTGCTTCATGACGAGCTGAGCTCACATGAGCACCGAAGGGGTTATATACCACACAGTTTACATTGATATCACTTTGTATGGCTGCACGGTACTGAGCATCATGACATGATGTGGAGGTACATACATTACTTTTTTTTTATCATATTTTTATTGAATTTTTAGTACCATATACATTCACATGTCTTGGTCACATTAGTGTAACAATCTGAACGGTCCGTGAGCTTTGTAGCGTTGTCCTTTGACAAAACACATAATTGACCTTACATGGCAGATATTTGCAAAACCTCCCTCATACCTCCCCCCTCCCTCCTCCCCAAACTGTGGTTACACTCCATGGTGCGACATGTCAATAGATACCTTGCACCATGTACAGATTGTGTGGTTACAAGGACATGTCGTCATCTAAGGACTAGCAGCACAACAACTTCATGTGAAGCATCTTTGTTGTTTACTCTGCATGGAAGACATTACATCTGAACATGTGAAATGAGCATCGGGCCAGAATTAATCCTACCATGTGTATTTATCCAAAAGAGGCCAATGTTTTGAGGAACACCCATCTCCACCTAACTGGCTAATTGATAAGTGCTATTGCATTGATTGTTCCGCAAGCGTCTTTGGATCACTGATACAACATTTACTCTGATAACATCGAACTACAGAATTATCGAGCCAACAATTTCGTAAACAAAAATTCGACACAGAATAGAAATGACACCATCGAAAAAAATATAATTTAAATAAATTTGGATTACAATAATATCGATGACAAAAATATAGAACACAAAAATATTGATAACATTAAAATAAAATAAAAGATATCTAAAATATCGATACAAACAATATTGACAACACAAACATCAATAAAACACATATAAACTATATCGAAATAACTTTTCAACATACAAAATATCATTTACGATAATACAATGAAATAACATGTACCAAATATTATTTAAAAAATATAAATAATTATGAAATAAACACATTGTTTTAAACTAATAAATTAAAAACTACAAAAACAAATTAATAAACAAACAATAGACCATGAAAAATATATCAAAAATAAAGAAAATAAACAAACTTAAATATTTATAATATAAAAAAGAATGTATCTAAATATAAAATTAAATAACAATAAACAAAATAAAAACAAACAACTAATCCACATAATAAACATTAAATAAATTAAAATGTAACAGCTAAAAAATTCAAAAAAGCTATCTCAACCAATGAATGTAAAACACACAAACACAAATCAATAGAATACTCTAATTAATTAAATAAACACTATAAAACAATCAAATAATTAACATAACATTAACTGTATTATATACGACCAAGGAGGAAGAGCAAACCTTTGAGAGAGACAAAAATCGACAAAACAACATCTACCAAGGAAACTCCATCAACTAAAAAAGGTAAGCATATTTATTTAATTACAAATAAATAAAATTAAACACCAAACAATATAAATGTTTAAATTAATTAAAATCACAATGTAATCTTTTATTTTTCACAGATTATACTTTACAACTCTACCCAAAACAAACATTACTTCCCAAAAAAATAAAAAATCAAGAGAAGAGAAAAATATAATACACAGTAAGTATATAAATTAACCAACAATTAGACCTAACTGTTAAAAAAACAATGCATTTAATAAAAAACAAATTATTACCAACAAATGCTTTTCTATTAACAGCTTCTACAAAATTCAGCAAAAAACATCAACAAAAGAAACTTCACCAACTGCAGTCAGTAAGTATTTTTTTATTTTCAATTTTATATATAGAATAAAAGAATAAATAAACAAATATACTAAAATTATAACCTTTTATTTTATATTTCACATATTACACACCAATATATGTCCACCTTAAAACAACAAAGGAAGAATTAACATTGAAAACAGAAGCAAAAGCAACATTACAGAAAAATATAAATTTAGGTAATTATATAAATTATACAACAAATACAACAAACTAATTACCAAAATTAAATAACTTTAAAAGCAATTATAACTAACAAATATTTTTCTCTTGCCAGCTTCTAAAAATTACAACCTACAACAAAAGCATCGAAAAAAAACATAATCAACGAAAAATAGTAAGTATTTTTTTCTCAACTAAATAAAAATAGAAACTAAATAAATAACATTACACATTAAAATGTAAAACTTTAACAACAATAACATTTTGCTTTTAAACCAAAAGAAAAAAACAAGTGAATAATAAAACAACAATAAAAGGAAAATCCATCAAGAAAATCAAATCAAAATACATGTAAGTTTTTTCCAAACATATTAATTACACACAATGTTTACTGTTCAAAATCATAAAGCTAATAAATATATCTACTTACATTTACAGACTAACCAAAAAATGGCAGAGGGAGAAAAATTAGTTACTAGAATTAGTGGAAACAAAACACGTTGGAAATGCAGTAAATATCACTCTAACTCTTGTTGTGGGAGAGCCACTATGATAGGAACCAATGTAGTATATATCAAAGAACACAACAATCTCCCAATGTAACTGCAATTGAGGTTAGAGGTGCTCATGTGGCAATCAGAGTAGCAAGTACCAGCTCACAACAAACAAGTACTCAAGTACTGAAAAACGTGTGAACTAGCGTACCTGAACATGTCACGGGACAACTACCATCCATCCCCACTCTGAAGAGATTAATTTCCTGAACTAAAAAAGCTACAATTCAAACACCACCCACTCGCAAACTTTTGTTGAAATACAAATATTACCTGAATACACCATCCATAACAAAGATGAAAAATTCCTTCTCCATGACAACGGCCATGAAAAACGAATTCTAATCTTTGCAACAAATAACAACTTACAAAAACGTAAAAACTGTGAGATGTGGATGATGGATGGCACATTCAAAGTTTGCCCTAAGCCTTTTTATCAATTATTATCAATTATTATCCACAGCAAATATGAAGATACTAACATACCCTTCATATACACAGTACCCCCTAATAAACAAAATACCACATACATAGAGCTCCTAACAATATTAAAATAATACACCAACAACTACTTTCCTAAAACAAATCATTATTGATTTAAAACAATCAATGATTCAATCAATTTTAATTTTATACCCACACACTGCAATACAAGGTTGCTATTACCACTTTAACCAAAGTATCTGGAGGCACTTACAAAAATCTACTTTAAGTATAGATTATGCCACTAATAGCAACTTTGCCAGCCAAGTAAAAAAAAAATAGTACTGGACTATGTAGCAAACAACTCAAGTAGCAAACCATTATAACCTATTTCTATTAGGCAAATGGAACTAAACTAGCTACCTTCCTAGACTACTTTGTAGATATTTGGGTGGGAAGGCTACATAGGTCAGGGCACCGCAGGCAGCCCAAATTCCAAATACAATGGTGGAAGGTATATGACAGTACTCTAGCTCAAAAGCTGAAACAAACAATGCAGTGAAAGGATAGCACAATGCCTTCCAAGCCACAATAGCAAGAGGACCACCAACTCTACATAAACTTATAGAAGATATCAAAAAAGAGCAAAGCTATCAAGAGCTAAGGCTAGAGGAATCCCTAACTAAAATCGGCCCTAAACTAAGCAAACAAACTAAAACGATGATGAATACCTTCAACACAAAACTAAACTATTTGCAAACTCCAAAGGCCTAGAATACCTAGACATGATAGCTATATCTATACTGTAAAAAAAATGCTAAACACCATAAGCATTTTAACATTTCTAAACATTTAAACAACATGATTATACTATTTTTTTTACATTAATACTTATAACTATGTAATGTAAAAAAAATGAAATACCACAAATATATATGCCATAATATAATTATTAAAACAAAAAAGAAACAAACAATTAAATACTACATAAAACATTTCTCACCCCTAATAATAATAATAAAATCAGTAGACGATCCTGAAATCCAATAAATACAAAGAAGATAAATAAAAAAATTAATCCATTCAAAAAGTGAACCCCAAAAAAATGCAAAAATACAACTGTAGTAAAAAGGATCCAAGGACGCAATCCTCTTAATAACGAAACCCTCAAAAACTTCAGAAATTGCTTTTAAAAAAATAGGAAAGCTCCAAAAAACCCAAACAATAAAAGGAAATCGAAAAGGAAATACCTTGTTTTAAATAAACAAAATACAATTTCCTTCACAATCCGGAAAACCTGTAAAGAAAATAAAAGAACACCCACCGACAATAACACGTATAAACCCACAAACATTTACGTTACCAATAAACACAAAATAACAGAATTAAACAACACATAACAAACACTGCATAACACTCTACTCTTAACACTACGGCAGACACATAAAACACTAAACTACCAAAACATTACCAAACTATACCAAAAAAGAACAAATAAGGTTCTCACAAATCGAACTAAACTACTACTACCTCACGGATGTATGACGTTACAATGCATGCTTTTACCACGCATGCTGTTACAACGCAGGTTTTACTACGCATACCATTACAACGCATAGCGCTTTGGGGTGCTTGATAGTGAATAGTTTAATTTACTATTCCAACTCCAGTCCCCGTGGACACTAGGGAAGGTGTTGGATAGTAAATTAAATCTATTCCCTATCCTAGAGCACCCCCCCCGCGCAATGCGTTGTAATGGTTTTCGTTGTAAAACCTGCGTTGTAATAGCACTGCGTGGTAAAAGTTGCATTGTAAAAGATGTTTCCCCTACCTCACCCCTGCCCTAAAACTACCTTAAAAGTTAATTAAATTAAACTTACCTTAAGCGATGAAACGCAGCTCCCAACCACGAGGTTCTGTCTCCCAAAATGACCTAAAACAAAAAAATGGATAGAAAAGTGAGAAAAGTAGAAAACAAAATGACTGTGTAATACAAATGTAAAAAAGACTTACTCCCCATAGAAACGAATGGAGAAATAATAAAATGCAAAATAAATGTATATTTTTATATATTGTCATTTGTTTACAAATGTTCCAAAAATATATACAAAAATATATATATTAAATATTATATTATCAAAAAACAAAGAATATATTTAATAAATATTAAAATGTATGTGTTTGTAGAACATGACGGCTGTCAGCTATGTGGGCGCAGCTGAATGTCTCCTTGGGCACAGTCCCCGGTCTCCCTGATGGGATTTCCCGCAATGTACCTCTTTTCTCCATTTTTCTTCACCTTTGTATTCTGACTTCTTTTGGCCATAGAACGGCGTATGGCTCCAGAGCTCCAGAGAGGAACACCAGCACTCTCGAGCCTCTTGGTGGGAGGGCGCGGCTCAAGAGTGGCATAGAAGCGGAGCTACATGCTTCCAAGTCCAGGCTTCAGGAGGCAGAGTCAGCACCGGAGAGTACCTGATAGTAGAGCCAGGACGCGAGTGGAATGCAGCAGGAGAGCAAGCCTGTCAGGTCAGGCGTGAGGGGGTCGGTTTGGACCCTGAGGCTGAGGCAGACGCTAGAAAGGAAGGTAAGGACATCCTTGGCTTCCAAGGGTCCTTCCTTCCCTGAATTGTGTATCAGAGACTACAGAGGGAGATTCATGCTGTTGCCTGGAAATTAGGAGGATGAAGGGGGACCCCTTACTTTATGGAGAAAAGTGAAGCTCTGCAAGGAGTAGCTGCCCCCACATCCAAAGTGTGCAGATACACTCTTAGAACAATGGCCGTTCAGCTCTCCCCAGTACAAATATTGGACCCACTACCTGAGACTAGACTCTCTCCCTATTGCTGCGGTGAAGGTGTTAAATACACAGAAAAAGGGTGGAGTGGAAAAGGGTGCTAACATTGAGACCTTTACATGTATTAAAGGTAGAGAGAGAGGGAGAGGCAGATATAAGAAAGTATTAGCTCATAAAGTAAAGGTAACACCCTCACTCAAGTCATATTATAAAGTTCTGTCTGCTCGCACAACCCAGGTTTCCAACAAGGGAGTTGACTGTGCCATTAATACTAGCGAGATGGAATTGAATCAACCCCAGAACGAGATACCGGCTACGTCAACCACGCCACTGGGAGAAGCACTATACCCCGCTACACTTCTTGTCGCAGGATGAACAGCAGAGGCACTGTCAGAGGTGTCTGGGAGGTATCAAATATCTGTTCACCCTACGGTTACTATTTCAAAACCGTTCTAGTGCACTGGAGGGGCAAGATGTCCAGCCAGGCTCCCACCCAAACTAAGGAATCAAGTAACATCTCCCCAACATCTTCCTACATCGAGCCCAGGGTCTCTGGCTAATATCTTTTTAGCACTTAAGGACGGGATGGGGAAAAGATTCACAGTCACTGAGTCCAACCAAGCGGCAATTCAGGCATTGTGTGTAGTACTAGCTCAAAAGATGGAAGAGGTATCGTTAAGAACAGATGTTTTAGAGCAGGAGAGATAAAAAAATCAAAGAGGCAATTAATACCTTCTCAACAGAAATGGCCAAGTTAGTCAGCCAGAGTATGGAAATGAAGGATGACCTATAGCGTTTAGAGAACCACGTAAGGAGGAATAATCTGAGATTGATTAATGTTCCCGAAGCACTTGAAGGCGCTGATATCAGGGAATTCGTAATATCTTTATTAAAAGAGACAGTTGACACAGGACGTCGCGCGAGAGAGTCGCCACCGGCCTCTTTGAAGAAGCGAGCGGCGGTAACAGGACGAGCCTAGGTAAGGAGGCGGGGGAGCTGGTGGCTATGTGGGAGCCCGGGGCAGACTATGGCCTTTTGTTTAAATATTGCTGTTAATCGGAGCCCCTTCACGGGCTCCGATTAACATCAATACTTAAACAAAAAGCCACAGTCTGCCCCGCACTTTACTAACAAAAGTGTAGACACTTTTCAAACACAGCATGTACTTTAGCACACGCTGTGTTTGGAAACTGTCTCTACGCTTTTGTTATTAAAGCGCAGGGCAGACTGTGACTTTTTGTTTAAGTATTGATGTTAATCAGAGCCCGTGAAGGGGCTCCGATTAACAGCAATATTTAAACAAAAGGCCACAGTGGGCCGTCAGGAGGGCGGGGCCGCAGGGGGCACAGCGGCTGGGTAAACGAGCGGAACAGAAGGCAAGAGGGGCATAAAACAAGGAAAAAAACGAGTGGGACAGAGGGCAGAAGGGCACAAAAACGAGTGGGACAGAGGGCAGAAGGGCACAAAAACGAGTGGGACAGATGGCAGAAGGGCACAAAAACGAGTGGGACAGAGGGCAGAAGGGCACAAAAACGAGTGGGACAGATGGCAGAAAGGCACAAAAACGAGTGGGACAGATGACAGAAGGGCACAAAAACGAGTGGGACAGAGGGCAGAAGGGCACAAAAACGAGTGGAACAGAAGGCAGAAGGGCACAAAAACGAGTGGGACAGATGGCAGAAAGGCACAAAAATGAGTGGGACAGAGGGCAGAAAGGCACAAAAATGAGTGGAACAGAGTGCAGCACAAAAACGAGTGGGACAAATGGCAGAAAGGCACACAAACGAGTTGGACAGAGGGCAGAAGGGCACAAAAACGAGTGGGACAGATGGCAGAAAGGCACAAAAACTAGTGGGACAGATGGCAGAAGGGCACAAAAATGAGTGGGACAGATGCCAGAAAGGCACAAAAACGATTGGGACAGAGTGCAGAAGGGCACAAAAACGAGTGGAACAGAGGTCAGAAGGGCACAAAAACGAGTGGGACAGAGGGCAAAAGGGCACAAAAACGAGTGGGACAGAGGGCAGAAGGGCCCAAAAATGAGTGGAACAGAGGGCAGAAGGGCACAAAAACGAGTGGGACAGAGGGCAAAAGGGCACAAAAACGAGTGGGACAGAGGGCAGAAGGGCCCAAAAATGAGTGGAACAGAGTACAGAAGGGCACAAAAACGAGTGGAACAGAGGTCAGAAGGGCACAAAAACGAGTGGGACAGAGGGCAAAAGGGCACAAAAACAAGTGGGACAGAGGGCAGAAGGGCCCAAAAATGAGTGGAACAGAGGGCAGAAGGGCACAAAAACGAGTGGGACAGAGGACAAAAGGGCACAAAAACGAGTGGGACAGAGGGCAGAAGGGCCCAAAAATGAGTGGAACAGAGGGCACAAGGGCACAAAAACAAGTGGAACAGAGAGCAGAAAGCTACAAAAACGGGTGGGACAGAGGGCAGAAAGGCAAATAACGAGGGGAAAGCGAAGTGGAACAGAGGGCAGAAAGGCACAAAAAACGAGGGGAAAACGAAGTGGATAAGGCAGAAGGGCACAAAAACGAGTGGGACAGAGGGCATAAGGTCACCAAAAAGAGTAGCACAGAGTGCAGACGGGCACAAAAAACGAATTGCACAGAGGCAAAATACAGAATACAGAAATATAGGGGCAGCTAAGAACAGAAGGCAGAACGGGCCGAGAGGCACGGGGCAGCGAGGGGAGGGGAACAGAAGGGAAAACTGGGAGAGACACAGGCAGCAAGGGTTACAGAAGGAAAGACCGGGCAGAGAGAGCACAGGGACAGTGAGGGGAACAAAGGGAAGAAAAAGGGGGATGGACCACGTACAGGCAGCGGGGAAGACAGACAACAGCAGTCAGAGGCACAACAATGAAAATACAGGCAATACAATAAATTTGCCAACTGCCTTTAAGACCCTTATTTTGGCTCTGTATGTGTGAAAATGCACCATCTTTTCCCTTTTTAAAGTAAACGTTTTGAGTGCCGTTTGGCACCGCAGACATGCACGGTTTGGTTCCTGGTGCACATAACCATGGTTGCAGTGCACAGAGACCCTCCACTGCCGCACACAGAGGAAAATAATTAGAGGGAACATTGGTCAAGACTGATTTGCATATGGCTGGGTTCAAACTGGAATGGTATGGTGAGCTAAAAAACAATGCATTTAGGCCCAGATCTCTGTACTAGGGGGAATGTATGACATTGTACTAAATTCTGTCCATGAACTGTTGTTTTTGTATTTGTCACCCGGAGTGGGACGGGTATGCTCAGACGTGAGTCCTGTGCTCTCCATGCCACTGGAATCAAGCTATCCTGGCTGATACGGGCTGATAGCCCGAAACCAGTCCTATGATGCTTGCTTCGAGTCCAGGGAGGACCTGGCTTGGAAGTTCAGGCTGGACTGTTCCCATGGCGCACAGGGTAAATACTGATTTGCATATGACTGGGTTCAAACTGGAATGGCCTTGTGAGCAACAAAACTATGGATTTAGGCCCAGATCTCTGTACTGGGGTAAATGTATGACATTGTTCTGCAGTTTAAGAAGAAAACAACGGTGGAGGATTCCCAACAGAGCAGCACCTAGTCAAATATTCTCCCAAAATTAATTCAGACCCACATTGTAGTACATGGGACAATATGTGTGCACACTTCAAAAAACACCCACCGTTACAATGTTGGTTCAAAACATGAACTATAAAGTACTTTAAACAAGGTCAAGGTGCACCACTTCAATGTTTCGAGAAACTGTTAGCTCTGATAAGGTTAACAGAAAAAATCACATTAGTTGTTACTTGTATTCTTTAAAAGTTCTTTTATTCAATTCAGTCGAAAGTGAAAAACACGCACAGGAGCTACAGCCGACGCGTTTCGTCCTCTTGGGACTTCTTCAGGGCTGTTTACAAAAAATGACAATGTACAAAAGACATACGGTTAAAATTTACATTAAAAATGATGCAATTACGCTCATACAAAAAATGCCAGGCTTCATAAACAATACTTTCCAAAAAAAATTTTACAACAAATTTTAAGAATTAGTGCAGGAATTGTATACAAATTGCCAACAACTAATGGAAGTAAGTGCCTTAATTGGGTTACAAAAAGCATTTTGAAATTACTCTCAACTAAGAACAGCATATTCTAGGTCATTGCATATTGTTCTCCATATAGGTCTGCCCCTCCTTGGTCTATCCACCTCACCTCCAAGATATAAGGAACATCCTATGTATATAAGGAGTGGGAGCCCCAGCATCAAAAAGATTAACAAAAGAGGGGGGTAATCAGTAGTTGTTAAGCGAGGTTTTAGCGCTAAAATGAAGACATACCGAAATCAATCTCAAGATAATATTCTTAGGTCTTCTCCCGTGGTTATTGGGTACGTAGGTGTATCCGTGACGTTCTAATATGCTGAATGGAGCATCTATAAATGATTGATAGAAAAGCATTAGTGAGGTCTAGTGACAGCCAACTAATGAGAGGAGCATTCTAAGCGAATCGAGAGCTTCCAATAGCTATGGATGGTTGCGAGTGAAAACTATGACCTACCCTGTTTGAAAAGCAGTTCTCAGTGGAGGAATCTAGTCTGTCAGAGCCATTCTTGTTATTAGGCGGTGTATATCTGTTTGTAGTCACATTCAGCCAATATATTCCTACAATGAGAGGTATTTCAATCTTGTGCATACAATTTTCCTATGAGACAAATAAGGTTTTTTTAGAGAGATTCTCCTAAGTGACAATTCTGCAGGGGTCATACGTTAATGGCTTGTAGGGAAGAAAGGCTAGTTGGTTGAGCCTGAGCCACAGACATAAATATTTCATGATACTTTTCTCCTAATGGTCACAATCAACCATAAAAAATTGAATAGCTAATTGTTTGCACATAAGTAAAAATTAGGAGCACCTCACTTACATCAAAGTGTGGATTATATTCCAAAATAGTGCTGGAACCAGGGTAGTAAGCATGGAATGAAGATACTGTCTGGTCTATATAAGGTAAGAAAAAAGAGAGGGGGGGCGGCGGGGGGAACAAAAAATGAGTATAATTATAAACTAAGCATACAAGAAGTGACCTGGAAATCCTTCACCTGGCCACTCCTATCCATAGTGCCATGCTAAGGCAGAACATTTTACAATGACTAGCCACTCCTATCCATGGTGCCATTGTGAGGCAGAACATTTCATAATAACTGTCCACCAAAATTATGCAAGTGTACTCCATGGCTTGTCTTACCTATTCTTATGTGCTTGTTGTAGGGGAAATATTTGTTAATCCTCCTGCTTGAACACTATAAGAATATAAAACAGGAGAGAAACAGGGTTTCAGTCAAAAAAGTGAACCCAAGAAAATTTCATTTCTAAGATCCAATCTCTCTTTAGATGAAAACCTATTTGTTGTATCTACTTAGTTTAGGTAAGAGAAAAGTAGTATAAATCTGATACATCCCTTAAATAGAATTAAAATACTATCATTATTATTTGCCCAAAACTCTCTATAAAAGACCAAAATTCTAATAAACCCCTATTATGACTATGTGAGTTTCCCTCTTACCTTAATAAAGTGACATTGTTCTGCATTCTGTCCATCAACTGTTCTTTTTGCATTTGTCACCCCGAGTGGAACGGGTATGCACAGGCGCGAGTCCTATGCTCTACATGCCACTAGAATCAAGCTATCCTGACTGATGAGGGCTGAAAGCCCGAAACCGGTCCTGGGATGCTTGTTTCCAGTCCAGGGAGGACCTGGCTTGGCAGTTTGGGCTGGACTGTTCCCATGGGGCGCAGGGTCAAGACTTATTTGCATATGGCTGGGTTCAAACTGGAATGGCATGGTGAGCAAAAAAACAATGGATTTAGGCCCAGATCTCGGTACTGGGGTGAATGTATGACATTGTTCTGCAATCTGTCCATCAACTGTTGTTTTCACAATTGAAGTTTCCGGCATCACTTCGTACCATGTGGAACAACCATATATAGATCCATCGTTTGGTTGAGGAGGTAGATGCTCTTATCGATAAAATAAAGAAGGGTGCAGGGGTATAGAGGAGAAGTAAAGCCAAATTAAGGGAGGCCCTGAGAAATTGGAGAGACCTGGGGAATGAAAATGTAAAGTCTAAATATTTCTTTTTTTAGCCCGAGGGACTGAGGTCGAATAGGCTTTTAGCCTAACAGAAGGGAGGGTACTCCGGGGAGTAGGAGTAGCACGGGGGTGGAGGGGTAGGTGAGGGGGAGCACGGGGTGGGGAGAATGGGGAAAAATATAAAAAATCCTCAATCACACCTTTAATGTTCGGTTGTCCGCTCTGGGTTTTCCATATACAACGGGAACGCCCCCGTTAACAGCTGAGCTTTCGAAATCGGTGTTAGTGATATAAAATTCCTTTTGTGGAATATAAATGGTTTAAGATGCCCTCGCAGATAAAGATGAGTGATGAAATACCTAGAGCAAAGCCCAGCTCAGATTTGTTTAATTCAGAAAACACATTTGAGCCACCTAGCGAGTCGCACTATATTCACAAGGTATTCCTGGGTAAAATATTTTTACACCTCAGTACAGACAGTTCATTGTAGGGGGTTGGCCATTTTGATAAAACAGGGGGCGGGCTACACTATCAAATCAATTAAAACTGACCAATCAGGGAGATGGATAGCAGCTAAATTAGACTTTGGATGATCAGAGTTAATGTGTGTATCCTTCTATGGTCCTAACACTGATGACCCCACATACATATCTAAGTTGCAATCACATGTGATGGAAGTAGTCTCCCCTATAATTATCGGAGGAGACTTTAATGTCCTTCTTGAACCCCTAAAGGATAGATCTAATCAGAGCCATTATGTAGGGGTACCTCAAGCTTTAAACAATATGATACATGACCTGGAGCTTTCGGATCTGTGGAGGGCCAAGATCGGTAACAAACAGGGCTTTACCTTCCACAGTAAGAAACATGGGAACTCTTCTAGAATCGACTATGCTCTGATTAACAGGCCTAATGTAGATAATATGACATCAATAGCCATTCTCCCTAGCCATTTTTCTGATCATGCCCCTGTATATTTTGCTTTAGCAGGTATCTGGTACAACTTAGGGTCTATGTTGACTGATCCAGAGATGGCAAGGGATGTTTAATCTGCATCCCTAGACTATTTCTCAGTAAATATCGGATCAACATCTATGGACTTTGTTTGGGATGCCTTCAAGGCATACTTGAGGGTTTTTTTACATAGTCGTATTTGCTCCAAGAATAGGGAGGAGTCAAAAGAGTTACGAACGTTGGAGGGTATAATCTCCCAATTAGAAACATAAAGTGTCCTGCTAAATCAGGGGGCACCTGAAAGCGTGTTACAAGTTCAGAGGGATCTGGATAATGCCTGTCAGGTGTATAGGGTTAGGCTCGATCATAAATGTAAGGCACAGTGGCTGACCAAAAATATGCAGAACTTTGAATATGGAAAGAAAGCAGGAATGCTCTTGGCATGGAAACCCAGAGCAGATCATGCAAAAAAACATTTCAATGAATTAATGATAAACAAGAGTGGGGAGACATCAAGTAGGTTGGTGGATATGCAAGCCCAGCTGCTTTTATTATTCTCGGAGCTCTATAGAAATTACACTATACCAAATACAGAGATCCTCAAAACATGGTTGAGGGAGAAATCCTTATCGACGTTAACAGCTGAAAGTGGTTAAAGTTTAGATGCCCCAATCACTGAGGGTGAGATTAGAGAGCAAATTAAGAAATGTAAAAATAATAAAGCAGCTGCACATTTCCCCCCTCATTAGCGAGGTTTATAAACTTCTGATGGAAGAACTTGCCCCGAATATGAGTATTCTATTCAACTCAATCTATCAGTCAGCGGGCAAGTTACCCAGATCATGGAAAGAGGCAACTATAGTGCTTATTTTGAAACCTGCAAAGGATCCCTTAAGGGCAGATTCCTATAGACCAATCTCCCTGCTGAATGCTAACTATAAAATCTTTATGAGCATTTGTTGGACATGGCCCTTTTTGCAGGTTCATCCCTGAACTCTTTCCCTTCCTCCTGTGTTTTTTCTGAGCTGTTGTTGGTTGTTTTATGACACTGGGCACTTTACCACTGCTGATTAGTGCTACAGTGCATATGCTCTTCCTATGGCAAATTGATGTATTTATTAGTGACTCCATGATTGGCTAGTTTGGTTTACTTGTTAGACCCTAGTACAGTCCAGGGCTTGTAAATCAAATGCTGCTGGTGGGATTGCATCACTGGTTGTGCAACCACAGAAGGAGCCTGTAAAGTGTGTCTCAGGTCTGCCATTGAAGAGCCTGTGGGCAGTCTGGTACTGAGCCTTCCATTTTCTGCATATTAGCCACCCCTATGGTAGGCCCAAGGGCAGGGTGCATTGCAGGTAAAAGTTAAGACAAGCCCTGATGTGTGTGGAATGTCCTAATAGTGAATTACAGCCATTTTCTTTTTTCACTATTGCAAGGCTACATGTTCCCCATAGGCCAGAATGGGCAGTTTGATTATAACATCTTATAATCCTAAATGACTCAGGGAACTAGATAGAAATGTAAGTTTTAGTGAATTTGGTTTTAACATTCTGTGTTTGAAAATACCACTTTTAGAAAGTAGGTATTTTCTTGCCTGACTGCCCAAGCCTGCCACTGCTAGGTTGTGTATTCCTTGTCTAGAGTTTGAGTGACAGGGGCTGGGGATTCCAGGAGACAGGGTGAGTCAGCACAGGGCTGAATAGAGCTATCTGCATGTAGATGGGTGGGAGGAGTTGCACCTGGGACCTGAATAGGGCTGGGCCTGCCTTCCACAATGCTGGTTCCACCTCCTGTAGTACGTCTGATGTCCCTGGACTGCACAGAACTGGTTTAGGCTGGTTTCCCAAAAGTGACCTAAAGTTCTTGGGTCTCGACCCTCTGCCTTCAGAGGACAAAGGATTTGCTAGTATAAATATTGGGACCCAGACCCAAGTACTTTAGATCACTTTTGGGAAAGAAGAAAAACCTTTGCTGTGGAGAGGAACCAGAGAAACTGAGGAGGAGACTATCCCTAAGCTAAGTGCTGTTTGGGGGATTGGCCTGCAGTGGTTGCCTGACTGCCAAAGAAAGGAGAAAGGACTTTGTGCTAATTTCAAATCAACTTGTAAATGATATCCATGGTCTTGCGATAGAGCTAGCTTCCTGCTGAAGTCTCAGGAACAACAGACTTCACCAACCAGCTCTCCTGCCTTCCCTTGCTGGGAATTGAAGTGCCTGCTGTTGAGCTAGGCCTTCTGAGAGACTGTGTGTCGCTGGGAGCTGGAGGAGCGACTTAAGACGAAGAAGTGCTTCACCACCACAGCCGTTGATGTCGCATCACCGGAGAAGAGTGTCGACACCGTCCCATCACCGGAGAAGCGTATCGCTGCTGCCCCTGTCGCTATCGCATCACCCGAAGCGCCTCGCATCACCGGAGAAGAGTGTCACCGTCACAGCAGACACCATCGCATAACCGGAGAAGCATGTCGCAGGGCCTGTCGTGGCTCAGAAGAATCACTTGGTCGCCTTTCGGCTGTCAGGCATGCCCGCATCGTTGTCGCATCGAGAAGAAGACGCCATTTTGTTTCATTGCACCGGATCTTCATCGCATCATGGAAGCGCAGTAAGAAACCAATGCATTACCTCCCCACGCGGAGAAGAACCAAGTCATCCCCTACCCAGCAGTAGGGACCCGAATCATCACTGTTTTTGCCTGTAAGGAACCGACACACCACGTTCCTTGCAACACTTCCGTTGTATAGCGTTATGCATCCAAAGGTACATTGAATACAAAATGTTGCGTTTTACATCTAAAGAAAACTAACCTATTTCTACAATTTTTGAAGTACAGTGTTGTGGATTTTTGTCGTGGGTGGTCTTGTGTTAAGTCTATATAAAAATACTTATTTTTATACTACAACTTGTGTGGTGTCCACCTGTAGTGTTGTGACTGGGTTACTGCATGTGTTCACAAATACTTTACACACTGATTCTGAGATACTACTGCCTACTCTTGCCAAGCTACCAAGGGGGTGAGCAGGGGTTGTTATAGGAGTGTACCTCCTTACCCTGAGTAGACGGAAGGGTCCCTATTTGGTTAAAGGTACCTACCTCTGCTAACTAGAGACCCCCAAATCTAACATTGGTGGTCAGCGGTGAGGATTCTGGACTTGCATTTGTGACTCATATACAGTGATTGGTGAACAGTACTAGTGAGTGCTGACCAAACGCAACCACATACTTTTGGTAGATTGTTTTTCCTGGGATTTTCTATTTTTGCCAAGAACTGTCAAGTTTAGCCACCATGAGTAAAGCAGCATCCATCGCATCTGTTGATTTTGATTGGGAAGAGGAGAAACTAGAATGCTACAATGTGATACAGCTGAAGCACTTCTGCAGGAGGTTTAAAGTTGCTATGACTGATCTCCCCAAGAAGGATGAGTTCAAAAAGGCACGGAGGGCCTGGTCGAAGCAAGGAACATTCCTGAGAATGAGGAGGTAAAAATGCAGAGGAGCAGCTGGAAGGGCCATTGGGTCCAGGGGGGAGGAGAGCACCTTCCCCAGTAGTTAGCAGTGTTTCAGCCAAGGGCCAGTCCCCAGAAGAGTTGAAAGACAGAGAGAAGAGTAGGATGCATGAGATAGAGCTGACCAAGCTCAAGTTGAGTGGGCAGTTAGAATTTGCATTGCAAACTAGTAAATTGGCCCTGGAGGAAAAGAGGATACAGTTTGAGCATGAGATGAGAATGAGGGAGCTTGATTTGGAACGTGAGAGGCTTGAGAACATGAGTGTCTTGGCCCAGAAAAAAGAAATGTGTGTAGCTCAGGAAGTGAGCTTTGCTGAGTTTGAGGTGGAATCCAGCTCAGATGGTGGCAGCAAAATTTAATTTTCTAGTGCTGAGGGAGTAGTACACACTCCTAGAGATTTGACGCCTGACTTAAAGGAGGGGGTTAGCATACACCAGGAGGTTCAAGGACATGTGGTAGCTCCAGTAGTGTGCAGTGTCTCTGAGGTAAACGGGGAAACTGATGCAGGGGTTCATGGTCCTAGTGGTGGGAGGGACACTCTACTGACTCTAGATGAGAGTTCCCCCATGGTTGAAGTCCTGGTGTGTGAGTATGAAGACCGTCCAGAAGAGTGTGGGTTGAAAGACAGAGTTAATCAGATACTGTCTTGCTAATCTCAAGAGGGTGTGGAGTATATGTGCCAGGCATTGGATGGAGAGGTGAAGGATAATATGGTTAACCCTTGTAGGGGGCTATATGATCCAATCGTGGGAGAGCATATTGTAAGTCCCTGTTTTCCAGAGCTATGCCAACACCTGTTGGAGAGTGAGTTATCTGACTCCAGGGAGCTCACATTGGAGGCAGACCTGTTGGTGGATTCTAGATGGTCTGCAGAGTTATTGGGGAGTGATCCTAAGAGAAGTGGTTCAGGTATCTTCCAACCCAGAGTGGTGAAAGAGGTGTAGAGTAGCCCTGCTAGGTCCCAGTGTAGTGGGAGGGTGTAGGGGCTTACATTCTGTCTCAGTGGGGATGGAGTGAGTGTGGGGCTGCATGTTCCAAGGTGCCCAAAACCCAGTATCAGAGCCTGGATGGTTCTTTAAGGGAACACCAGATGGGGAGCCTAGGCTGTCCTGATGGGCCGCCCGTTGAGGGGGATCCTCTAGTGTCTGGTGAACTGGGAGTGTCTGTAAGCATGCCTCCATTAGTTCTGGTGTCTGGTAGTGCCACTCCTAAGTGGAGGGTGCAAAAGTCCAGATTGAGGGGTGAGAGGGAGAAAGAGTCCCCAGTAGAAGAACCAGTGGGTCAGGGGCCAGCCAGAAGGGCTGAGTCACTGGTGAATGACCATGGTGATTTCACTTCTGTCCTGGGGGATCTTCACATGCTGTCAGATGAAAAGAGGTCGGGAGATCTGTGCCAGGCAGACTGTCACACAACACAAGAGTAATGTGTCACCCTCGGGGCAGTATATGTACTCCCCAGAAAGTCCTGGGGCCCGGGCAAGTGTTCAACCGCAGGGGTTGGTCCCTGGGTTGGGAAGCCAGGTTCAGGTGTTGTCTGACCTGGAGGGAAGGGCAACTGTAATTAGTGTCCTGACCTATGTAGCTTCTAAGGGCACCACTTCAGTTGGGAGAGTGCTGTGCTCTGGATGGGGGTGCAGAGGGAGGGAGTCCTCACCTCTGACCCCGGTGCAGCCTGATGGTTTAGACCCTAGGTTGGATGGCCAGGTTTAGGGTGTCCCCCGTGACCTGGAAGTCCAGTTGCAGGATCGAACCCCTGAACTGGAGGGCGAATTGTGCATGACACCTGCCACAGGTGCCCTGACAATTCTGGAAGGGGGTACCGCTCTAGGTGGGAGGGTACAGAGCCCCAAGGAGGAGTATCGGGTGTGGTAGAGCCCACCCTAGTCTCTTGTCCAGCCACCACGTACAGGCCTGGGGCTGGTGGGTCAAGGTCAGGATGTCATACGTGACCTGACAGAAGAGAGATTGGACAAAGGGTGCCAAGCCCCTGGGGCTACTGACCCCCGCTCTCTGATGCCACAGAGGTTTGAGAGCCCTGAGAGGCATAATGCCTGGGTCTCATCACTGACTACTGTCTGTTGGGACACACCTGTGAGCAAGCTAAGGTTAGGTGCTGAACAGATGGTGTCCACAGATGAGTCGAAGGGTTCCCCACGGGTTAGCATGGTGGGCCCTGAGAGTATGGACAGAGGGATCCAAAAAGATTCAGATTGGCACAGAACTGGAATATGCCCCGGCTGTTGCGGGCCAGGGTCCATGTTCTATCGCTCAAAGCAGAGAAACCCATCAGGGTGGTGATTGGTCTCCTCTGCGTTTTGGCTGGAAGGGGGTTGTGTTGGACCGGGCCCTTTCTGCAGGGTCATCCCTGAACTTTTTGCCTTCCTCTTGTATTATTTCTGACCTGTTGTTGGCTGTTTTCTGACTTAGGACACTTTACCACTGCTGATTGGTGCTAAAGTGCATATGCTCTCCCTATGTTAAACTGATGTACGGATTAGTGACTCCATGATTGGCTGGTTTAATTTACTTGTCAGACCCTAGTACAGTGCACTGCATGTGCCCAGGGCTTTTAAATCAAATGCTGCTGGTGGGCTTGCGAGAAACCACCACTGGGTCTTGGGCTCCCAACAGCACGGCCAAGCCACTGACCAATAATTAGCAAAAGAATGCCAATACTGTCTGCATTGTTTAGTTTGGTTTCAAGCGAAACATACAAATTAAACAATATGTTTCGTTACACTTTTTTTGTATGAATCAATTTTATTTATTTACGATTGCTTTTACTTCATTATTTTTTTTTTAAAAACAGATTTTATTGACTGAAGACACATGAATAAATATGCAAAGCTCTGTCATCCAAAAACCTCTGCCAGAATCATAACATCAATGTCCACTTCAGTGGTTTACACATGTGAATACCAAACAAAAAAGGAACTTAATTACCCCCACCCGCCCTTCCCACCCCCACAGGGCGCCGCTGCTTGCTCAGACCACACACATTTGGAACATATACAATACAAGCCATGTACATCAAACACAGTCGTAATATCCTACCATAGAGCTCATAAGGAAGGTAATCGGGCATTGTCATCCGGTGGCGGGTCCAGTTCCAGGCCCGATAGTCCGCCCACCTTTTCCATATTTTAAAATGCTTCCGAGGGCAACCCCTGGCCACAAAGATGGGCAGTTCAAGCCTCATGCAGAAGTCCAGCTCATTCTTCGAGGCCGCCAACGGCGGAGCCCCAGGCGCCTTCCACGCTTTTGCAATGTCGGGTTTTGCCAGCGTTAACCCTAGCAAGAGTAAGTGGCGCTTATATCTATTGCCCACCACCCCGGCCAGAACATGGAACAGGGCTAATCTAGGATCCCTCTGCCAGGACCTCCTCTAGGCAGCGGAATACCCCCGTCCAGAATGTCTGTAGCGCCCCACAGTCCCAAACTGTATGTAGTAATGTGCCCTCCGCCATCCCGCAGCGTAGACAGTCAGGAGACGCCACCATACCCGCCCTCCATAAGCATTGCCTAGTGTAGTATATGCGGTGTAGATATCCGCCCCCCTGGGACTCTCTAAGGCCTCCACCCAATCCTCCTCGTCTAAATCTCCAACATCCTGTTCCCATGTGGTTTTAAGCTGCTGCAGATCCGTGGAACAGTGTTGTACTAGAGTTTGGTAAATGCGGGACACCTTCTTATCGGGCAATTCCCCCATGAATAATTTAGCTTCAAGCGGGCTGAACTCAGGGAGTTGTTCCAGGCCAGCCAAGTATGGCATCAACGCGTGGCGGAACTGGAGGTACTTATAGAACTGAGTATGGGGCATCGCATATTCCTTCCGCAGTGTTTCGAACAACTTGAGGACGCAGTCGGACATGACATCTCCGAGGGTATGGATGCAAATCGCATCCCAGCCTCTGAAGCCCGTCAGAGTGTCCATTTGGGGCAGCCTACCATTGCGCCACAGCGGGGTCTCTTGGGTTAGCACATTCCACCAGCCCATTCGGCGTAAGGCTTGTCTCCATACCTGAAAGACCACTTGCGTGACCGACGGGAGGGACTTTCTGAGCAGGGCCGAGTATAATAGCGTGTGTAGGGACGCAGTCCCCATCAGTACCCTACCTACGGCGTAGGCTGGATCCCCCTTATCTGCGTACCACCAATCATTCAGTACCAGCAGGTGAGATGCCTGATAATATGAGAGCACATCCGATGTGGCCAGCCCCCCGGTGTACGTTGACAGGAAACACGTTCGTAGACCCACTCGCACTGCACCACCCTCCCACAAAAACCCCGTCAATGCCGAATTGAGGCGCCGAAACCAACGGAGCGGAATCACATGGGGATGATTCTGTAGTTGATAAAGCAGGCGTGGAAGTGCCACCATCTTGAAGATAGCGGACCTACCCATTATAGTCAGTGGCATTTTAGACCATACCTTCAGGTCCTCCCGCGTGCGGTCTCAGACCGGAGCAAGGTTACGCTCATAGGAGAGTGCAGCGTCTTTCGAAAAAAACACTCCCAAATACTTCACCCCCTCAAAGGCCAATTGGAGGCCCAATGCCCAGTCCCCAACCATCTGGCAACCTCCTAAGAGCCTCAGTGTGGATTTGCTCGGGTTCATGTATAGGCCCGACGACTCACCAAATATTTGCAGAATGCGCAAAAGGCGCGGCCCAGACCGGTCAAGGTCAGTGAGGAAGAACAAGACGTCGTCGGCGTACAGTGCAATTCTATCTGCGTGGCCCGCCGACCACCTGAATCCTTTAAGTTGGGCGTCAATGCGCACCCATGCCGCCAGGGGCTCCATCGCGAGCGCAAACAGGTATGGGGAGAGGGGGCAGCCCTGCCGCATCCCACACCGGATCGGGAACGATCGAGACACGCATCCACCCACGTGCACCGCTGCTGTGAGATCTGTGTGCAGCCAAATATAGGCCAGGAAGCGAGGGCCGAGATTGAGGCGGCCCAGCAGCGCGAATAAGTATGTCCAGCTCAGGGAGTCAAATGCCCTGTCCATGTCAGCCAGGAACAAGGCCGCTCGCTCCCCCAAGTGCCCCCAGGCCGCGACCACCACCTGGGCTCTCCTGATATTGTGGCGAGTGGCTCTCTGCGGCAGAAAGCCCGCCTTTTCGGGGTGGACTAGTTCTGAGATATACGACTTAAGCCTATTTGCTAAGGCCTTGGCCAGTATCTTGGCCTCCGTGTTCAGGAGGGATATGGGGCGGTTTGTGCATGATTCTCCGGGGGCCTCCCTGGTTTGAGGAATACTACTACCTCCGCATGACGCCAGTCAGGGGAGAGTATCCAGCGCTCGCATGCCTCCTCAACCACCGGTCGGAAGTGAGGGCCCAATTGCGTCGCAAACCGCCGAAAGAACTCGCTTGGGAACCCGTTTGGGCCTGGCGCCTTGCCGGGGTTCAGTTCGCCCAAAGCCGTGGTGAGCTTGTGGTCTGTTAGAGGGCGGTCTAACAGGTCCCGCACTTCGTCCGAGATGGCCTTCGGTGGTAGGTCGTCTATGAATCGCTGTATGACCTCTGCCTCCAGGCACTCCATGGGCGCATACAGGCCCTTGTAGTACTCCGCGAAGCTCTCGGCAATTGCCACTGGTTCGTGAATGGGCGCATTTCCGGGACCCACTATTCGGGGTAACGGTTAGGTGTGCATAATGCCTTGGCACAACAGAAGCAGCATCTTGCCGGACTTGTCCCCCCATTGGTAGACTCGACTGCGTGTGGCCAGGCAGGTTTGTCGGGCTTCATCCATCAGCACTGACGCGTAATGCTGTTGGGCCAGTGCCAGTTGCCGCCTGGCGGGTGCGCCACCCTCCTCTCGGCCCCTACGCTCCAATGCCTCCAACTCCGCCTCTCGACGCACTAGGTCTCTGTGCTTTTCCCGACACGCCGCCGCACACCACGAAATGTCCATCCCCTGTATCGTGGGTTGCAGGGCCTCCCAGACGGTCGCCGGGGATTCCACCGCACCCACGTTAGCCGTGAGGAAGTGGGCAATTTCGGAGGTTATGTGTGTGCGATAGGTATCCTGCGTTAAGTGCCAGGCCGACATGCGCCACTGGAACGGCTGTCTGGCACCCCCCATATCTAATGTAAGGTGTAGCGGTGAGTGGTCGGACAGCGCACGGGGCAAGATCTCCACTGACAGCACACTATGGACCAGGGCCCTGGGCACAAATATATAGTCCAACCAGGAGAAGGAGTCGCGTGACGTGGAAAAGTACGTGAAGTCCCTGCGGGACCCGTGTTTGTGTCTCCAAGTATCAACCCAATCCAGCCCGTTTGCTAATGCCCGCAGCTTGGTGGCAGCACCCCTGTCCTCCCCCCCTGCGCCTTGGACCGCAACGGCAGTCCGCCATCTGTGGAAAATGCAACCATATTCCCATCGATGCCCAGGCTGCTGGCGCAAACCGCCTCTTAGTTCCCATGTTGAGTAATTACCAAAATAAAGAGACGGGCGCTGGAGGCAGGAATCACGAACAGAGTTTATTACTCATGAGGAGAGCCAGTCATTTCGGACACGAAACACAGTGTCTTTCGGGAGGTGCTCTGACAAGTGAGCTTGAGACTCGTGCTTTTATACCTTTACAAAACAGTTGGTGATACAATCAGAACGGTATGACGCACAAGAAGGTCATCCCTATAATCCTCGTGGTGATCCTACTCCACATATGCTCACAATGGGGACCTTTAGACCTGCTGATAAGTGGGGAGGGCAATCACGCAGCTGAGTGCTTTGGTAGGATGTACGCCTGATCATGGCCCAGGGGGGTGGGGTGGCTAGGCATACAATAAGGGCAGTAAATGGTATCTCCTGGCATAGGCGATGGCCTCGGACATGTGTGGTCAGCCGGGCTTGGGGGAAGGGGGTTATCAAAGGAGGGGTATTCATGTCTGCGTGGACAATCGAGCGCGGAGGGAAGGCTTGTCAACAGAGGGACATTCATGGAAGGGAGGGAGGTACTGGTCAGGCGCGGCCGTGACCCTCAAGGACAGGGCTTTGCGTAAGAAGAGGGTTTATGACTTGTTCATGCGAGGAGAAGGGGGGGGGACAGGGTGCGTGCAGGACCAGAGCCGCGCAGAGAGGGAGAGAGAGAGAGAGAGAGATCTCATGACCTGTACATGGGAGAACAGGGGCAGCCAGATACAACTGGGGGGGGGGGGCTATGTCAGCTGAGGCGAAGGATGCTTCTTCGAGAGGGAAATGGAGAAGGCCTGGGTCAAGCAGGAGGGTTACCTTTCACATCAGGGTCGCGCAAAGGGAAAGGGTGTCGAGGTCTATACATGGGAGAGGGGGTGCAAGATACGCGCAGGAGGGAGGCTAGGGATTCCAAAGGGTAAAAAGGCCATGGTGCCTAGAATGGCTGTACATATGTATAGGGGTACGGGTTTTTACTGGCAGGGTGATATAGTCAATAATTTACAGTATCCATGGTGCTCACAAGGAGGGGAGTGGGAGAAGAAGGGAAATGACTGCTGTCTATGTACATCGATTTTTGTCAGATTTCACAGTCGCCCCTTTTTACATAGCAGCAATCATTTTTACAGTTTATGACATTCTATGCAGGCAAGCATCGGTGACGAATTAGCACTTTGTCGATACTAACATGTGGCGTATAATCATAGACAGCTAAGGTGAAGGGAAGAATGCAGTACATACGGAATTACATTTTCGGTGTGTTCCTGACAGTTAAACGCATTACATAGCACAAATCTTTCTGACTTGAAAATGTGACCAATGAACAGTTTGACCAGATAGTTGAGAGCGGAATTCAGCTCACTACACAAGATCTCTTCGTCCCAGTGTCTTTTTATCAGCGAGCCATCACTGGTAGGCTCTAATCCGAGTATTTTCGTTGGCGCTGTTGAGCACCGGCGGTGGAGCTATAGGTCCAGCTCAGTTCCATCCTTACGCGTCGCAGGGTGCGGTCAGTCCTCTGCTGTTAGACCACAGTCCTGTTCCCTAAACAGTCCGTTTGGCGGCGCCTTATGCTCGGCACCTATAGTTCTGTTGCAACACCCTCTTCCCACATAATTGCAGCTCTTTCCTTTGGCAAAAAGTCACGTGGGAAGGTGGGTGGCTGTCGTTCAAACAGTCAATGGGAGAAAAGAGTGAGCGGAGTTGGGTCAGAGTTCCTGGGACACACAAAAGGGACCAAGAGACCAAGGGAGCAAAGGATAACAAGCAGGCAGGCCCATCAATCGGGCCCAGAGTAGGGGGACGGAGACTCCAGGCACACGTGGGTTAGCAGACGGAGGGCTCCAGGGTGGCCCGTCATTTTTCATTTTCCACGTTGAAAGTGCTGTCTCGTCCGTATCTTGTTGCTCTGCAGCTCCACCTTTGGTCGAGGTCACACGTGTCCCAGGATCTGTAGTCAGGCTGTACGTCACATCCGACCCATCTCCTTCGGTGATCGTGCATCTTTGAATGAGTACAAGACAGTGTTTTAGAGAAATGGCAGAAGAAGATATCTACGCATGTGAATTCCTCCCTCAATTTTTTTTTTGCATTTGAGTTCTTATGGTCATCGGTCACAGTCAGAGGTCTATTACCAAGCAGTGCATGTGTCAGCATTCCTACTGAGTTTATGGCAGGTATATTCATCAGCTCATTTATGATTCGAGCAAGGACAAGATAATATTTCCATCAACTGTGCATTACATCATTTTCAACATCAGCGCAGCATTTCCCTTCGGAACTGGCTAGCATTTTCAGACAGGGTGGGGGGGGGTGCTATCGTCGAGTGTCGGACAAAACAAGATTTCCTCAAGGGTCAGCGGCTACCCATGGTCATTATGTTAATACCGGGGACAACAGGAGTGGTTCTATCAAAGAAAAATGGGGCGGGGATGCTTCGGGCGCTTGCGCTTGGGTGCAAAGGGGGTGGGGCAATCTTGGTATTGGGTGTCAATCTAGGCATTTTTGGCGTTCGTCTCTGAAAAACAGACATAGGATGCCATTGACATACAGTTCCCCTAGAAACGGCCTGATTTGGGGGACTTTAGTCGTCTTACCTGTCCTTTCCTTCTTAGCCAATTCAAGTACATTCATTTTGCAGAAAGGAGAGGCAGTAACATGGCAAGATACAGTCATTTTAGTTGCGGTCAATTTCGCTGAACACCTTCGCGTTCAAAATACGTATCAAATCGGACTGGTGCCGGTGGAGCACAATTTTACCAGAAAGACAGAGAGAAAATAGGGAGACTTTCAAAGAGAGTGAGAGTCGTCCGCAATCTAAACGAGCCATTCGGTACACGTATGACATGTAAGGAGGGAGAGAGAGGGAGAGAGAGAGAGAGAGATAGGAAAAGGGGGTGGAGAGAGAGAGAGACGTGTACAAAAATAGGTCATTTAGCGTGCTCACATCACAGAACGGCAAAAGGTCAGGTGACCTATAGATACAGACAGGGCGGGGGGGGGGACATAAATACGTACGTTACATACATACAAACCCAGACAGGGAAGACGGCACATATATCACACATATACAAGACATTCACAACAAGACATAAAACAATTGTTAGTCTACAAGATCTGTTTATACATATATATATATATATTTTTATATCCTACGTACCTCTACTATCCTATTTGTCTACGTACTTAGCTCTTCCTGCCCTTCCCCCTTTTTCCCTTTTTCCTTCTCGCTTGCTGTACCTGCGAGCGTCCCTAATTACCAATACTCACACCTCGGTTGGTCGACCAGAAATTAACCTGGTTGTGCTAGTTACCCGTGGTCGGATCTTAAACCATTTTTCAGTTCCTTCCTTTGGTGGAAAGTTCTCCAGGCTGAGGCAACGGCAAATATTGATCGGGAGAGCAGTCGGACAGCTTGGCTATATCTACAAGAGTGTGAGAAAGGGGGTAGTGCATTTGGAACATCAGTAATATTTCTAACTTTCTAGACGGGTGGTGCCGTGGCAACCCTTACCCGTACAATTTTCTTTGTCCTTTCCCTACCTAGTCGAAACGTCTAGTTATATTATTTAATACGTCATTTCCAGTCATTTTTCGTCAATCAGTACCTGTCCAGTTTCTGCGTCAGTCTATCCTCTCAGTCGCTATGTCCTAAGGAGGAACAGTCATGTAAAGTCTACGTCTTTTCTTTTAAAAACCTATCATTATAACGACCACACACATATTCCCTCTTTTCCTGTTTTCGTCGGTGATCCGACCATCGCTCTTCCACACCTCAGCCGACGTTCTGACGTGACCTGCAGAAGGGTGGGGAAAAGAAGGGGTGGGGGTGGCAGCATTCAAAGTACATCAGCATGTAGTAGTCCGAAAATATTTTTACTCACCACATACTCGACCCATCTTCACGTACTGCCTTTCTTTACCATCTCGGCGTTTAAGCCCAGATTGACCAGTAATGTCAGGTAGATAATCATTGACGATCTGCCTACCTACCTGAGTTACTCGATCGTAACCCTCTTTATCGGGTGCAAGGGTGACGGTCAGGTGGCATTTCCGCGGAGTCTTTTTAAGGGTGTCTAAAACACTTTTCTGGGCTGCCTGCAATACATAATGTAGCTACTAAATATCTGATCCCTTTTGATCTACATCCTTCATCCTACTTATTCTTCTCTGCAATAGTAAGGCATCCAAAACTCATTAATGCAACTGCTACAGCCATGCGTTCTTTTTCAAAATATTTTTTTTAATAAACGAAATTGGTGACAGTTCATTGCATAAAGTGCAGCAGTGCAAATAAAACCGTATTAAAAGTTCCTTACAGAGCAAGCATGATGCATGTCAAGAATTCATCTTCAATTAATTCAGAGTTTCATCTATCCAATACTCATTCGTTATTCAAATTACACCAGTTCATTTTCCAACTCATAATCAGTACCCACCCTAAGTCAATTCATTGTCTAATCACATGCTCAATATCCTTCATATCTACTTTCATTTATCCAAAACGATATATATATCTCGAGGTAAAAGAACTGCGTGGTCATGGTGCAATAAAGTTCATTATATATAAAAAAAACGTCTCATTTGGTGTCGGCGCCATTTTGGGTGGGGTCAGGCAAATTCCAGCATAGTCAGAGTGTCTCTAGTCCTGCATGGTTGGCGCAGGGCCTTCCATTGGGAATTCAAAAAGTTTGTGCTATAAGGTTAACAGTCTAACAATATGGACCATGAGTCAAAGAGTGGGAAGGGCGGCAACAATTTTCCTACCGGGTCATCCTGGTGTTCCTCCGGAACTGAACAAGTCTGTGCCGTGGCTGCATTTTAGCCATTTCCAATCCGAGGCTGGTGCCGGCAGGAGGTGCACCGATGTCGTGGCTCCCAGTGAAGGGGGGGCGGGGGCACCCATGCAGGGGGTCGGGGGCCCCCCGGCTCTTATAGAATCTTCAAGGTCGAGGAGAGGCGATATGGAACGTGTGCCCGTCCTGGGCAGAGGACCGCTTTATGATGTTGACCCTCTTTAAGTAAGAGCATTGGGGTGTCGCTGGAAGCCTCCACCTGGAGGGAGGTGGGGGAGGGTCGTTCGCGCCGCCTCCCCCTTCCAGCGACCCCGCGCCGTTCCTCGGCTCCGTCGTCTTCAATACCGGCCATGCCAGCCATTGATGATGGGGGGGGGGTCGGTGGCTGCGGCAAGACATCCCCCCCCTTTTCTCGTCGACATGTGGCGGGACTACCTGGAACTGTCCAGGAATTTGACATGTGGCGGGACTACTTGCAAGCGCCGCCATTCTCGCTTTTGGCCTCGGCCTTCTTCGTGGGTCGGACCAGGCGAGAGACAGAAGGGGGGGGGGGTGGTCGGTGGCTGAGGCAAGACAGCCCCCCCCCCCGTGGCCTGCAGGGCAGCGGAAGAGGAGAGAAGGAGAGGACTTTGCCATTCTTTTGGACCGCCTGCCCAACATCGTCTCCTCCCGACCGTGGTCAGGCGAGCCCCTCGTGCCTCGAGGCCTCGCCTTCCGGATGGGCGTAACCGCGGACCTGTTGCACTTCGGGAGCTTCCGGAATGGGGGTAGGTACCTATTGGTTACATTATTTCTATTTCATGTGACCGTTATTTGGGCGGGGCAGGCAAAAGAGAGAACAGGCAGTGAAGCCTAGCTACCTCGTGGCTCCTTTTGCTGCAAAAATTTTTCGCCATTTTATATTTCTTATTACGAACTATTTCTAATGTTTCTTATTTTTAGTGAAATCAAAAAGCTCATCAGGGGGTTACTGACTTAGCCTGGTTCCTTTTTCTATTTTTCTTTCTCTTCCTTAGCGTGTTTCGAGCTAAAGCTTTCTGTTAGTAGGGAGCGGTGATCACTTCATATTTTTATGTGTCCTTTTCATTAGGGGGTACCTCTGGACGGACCAGACGAGTTCCCTCCAATAAATGGTCCGGGGTGGAACGAGATTATCGATCAGAAAGGGGAACATATATTCCTTCATTAGGGTATCATCCTGGACAGACCGAGCGATGTACTTCCATTTACTAGGGTAGCCTCCTGGACGGACCAGTCGGTCTATTTCTACTAAATGGCCCATGAGTAGAGAGCATATGTCCTCCATAAGAGTAGTCTCCTGGGCGGACCATGCGAGCTACCCCACAATCACCAACCAGTGGGGAGTGGGTAGGACTGACGAATTCACAAAGGGGCATAACCTACCCTTTTCTACTTGCAAAGACTAAACAGAATATTTCCATTTCATGTTGTTTGCAAACAGAAAATACCTCAAACGAAGCAATGCCTGGAACAACAATGTCCAGGTTTTCAATCAATCAGTGGGGAGAAAAACAGGCATGACGGATTACAACGGGGACAAAGGTCTGCATTACCTGCCCTTCGCTATCCACAAAGGGAACAGAATATTCCTATTCGTCTCTGTTTGTGGACAGGGAAGATCTCAAAGAACAACCATCGACCATCAACCGACTTCAAACAATTCTCAAAGAACAACATCGATTATTAATCGACTTCAACAATTCTTTAAAGAACAACAATCGGTTATCAATCGACTTCAAACAATTCAGTGGGGAGAAAGGTAGGTATGACGAGTTACAATGGGGACAAAAAGTCCGCATTACCTACCCTTCTCTATCTGCAAAGAGGGACGACGTTCCTATTCGCCGCTGTTTGCAAACAGAGAATGTCTCGTTCTCAAAAGAGAACCAATATGTCAAGTAGCCTTCAAAGCTAAATGAACCAATACCAACAATGCCAGTATACAAATACTGGTTTTCAATACAAACAATCAATCAATCAGGTGGATAGAGCCACCCTACCAATCAGATGTAAAAACACCCTACTTAATCCTACCCGGACCGGACCATACGGACAGTTCTTCGACTCCCTCCTCCAGCGCCCGATCGTTCTCTTATTCCATGTAGCATTCCTGTGGGATTCCAGTCAGGACAATAGGTCACTTGAAGAGAGGTCCGTTCAGAATTGGTGAAGTTCTGTCGATCGGCAGCCGGGCTAGGGCCCTCTCAAGGCAGGCATACCCCGATCATTTAGAAGTTCACTTCTTCGCCTGGATCTCTCTTACCGAACCCTATGTCACTGATGGACCCCGCGTTGGGGCGCCAATTGTGGAAAATGCAACCATATTCCCATCGATGCCCAGGCTGCTGGCGCAAACCGCCTCTTAGTTCCCATGTTGAGTAATTACCAAAATAAAGAGACGGGCGCTGGAGGCAGGAATCACGAACAGAGTTTATTACTCATGAGGAGAGCCAGTCATTTCGGACACGAAACACAGTGTCTTTCGGGAGGTGCTCTGACAAGTGAGCTTGAGACTCGTGCTTTTATACCTTTACAAAACAGTTGGTGATACAATCAGAACGGTATGACGCACAAGAAGGTCATCCCTATAATCCTCGTGGTGATCCTACTCCACATATGCTCACAATGGGGACCTTTAGACCTGCTGATAAGTGGGGAGGGCAATCACGCAGCTGAGTGCTTTGGTAGGATGTACGCCTGATCATGGCCCAGGGGGGTGGGGTGGCTAGGCATACAATAAGGGCAGTAAATGGTATCTCCTGGCATAGGCGATGGCCTCGGACATGTGTGGTCAGCCGGGCTTGGGGGAAGGGGGTTATCAAAGGAGGGGTATTCATGTCTGCGTGGACAATCGAGCGCGGAGGGAAGGCTTGTCAACAGAGGGACATTCATGGAAGGGAGGGAGGTACTGGTCAGGCGCGGCCGTGACCCTCAAGGACAGGGCTTTGCGTAAGAAGAGGGTTTATGACTTGTTCATGCGAGGAGAAGGGGGGGGGACAGGGTGCGTGCAGGACCAGAGCCGCGCAGAGAGGGAGAGAGAGAGAGAGAGAGATCTCATGACCTGTACATGGGAGAACAGGGGCAGCCAGATACAACTGGGGGGGGGGGGCTATGTCAGCTGAGGCGAAGGATGCTTCTTCGAGAGGGAAATGGAGAAGGCCTGGGTCAAGCAGGAGGGTTACCTTTCACATCAGGGTCGCGCAAAGGGAAAGGGTGTCGAGGTCTATACATGGGAGAGGGGGTGCAAGATACGCGCAGGAGGGAGGCTAGGGATTCCAAAGGGTAAAAAGGCCATGGTGCCTAGAATGGCTGTACATATGTATAGGGGTACGGGTTTTTACTGGCAGGGTGATATAGTCAATAATTTACAGTATCCATGGTGCTCACAAGGAGGGGAGTGGGAGAAGAAGGGAAATGACTGCTGTCTATGTACATCGATTTTTGTCAGATTTCACACATCTATCAATGTACTTATCCATCACATCATTCCAGTCTCCCCCTATAATAGACAGGGCCGTCGGCAATGCATCCCAGAGGGACTTAAGCTTCTCCACCAGTGACCACTGCGGCGGTGGTGGGGCATATATGCTGCCAAGGATCACAGTGTCGCCCCGGATTTCTCCCTGCACCAAGACGTATCTGCCCTGTGCGCCGACCATGTGCGCTTATGAATGAATAGTATCCTACGGTGTACGAGGACCGCCACCCCCCTGGAGCCCCTGGTGAACCCAGAATGGAATGCATGTACATAGCCAGCGCGCTGGAGACACAAAGCGTGCGTCCCAAGCAATTGAGTTTCTTGCAGGAATACGACATCTGCCCCGCCCTCCTAGCATACTTAAAGACAGCTCCCCGTTTCACCTTGTCCAGCAGCCCACGCACATTCCAGCTCAACATCTGCATTGTACCCGGACCTAGTCACCCGCCCACTCCCGCATTAGACATTGGGGCAATACAGCAATAATGGACACTTCCCCACCCTTATCTAGACCGTGTCGTACATAGCAACCAGCAAGCAGCATTGACAGCGCCAACAATCCTTCCCCCCCAAACCCTCCAAGCCCGATCCCCCCACCCCCAACCCCCCACCCAGCACCTCCCAACATGGAAGCACCTGTCGCGGTCGGATAATGGCCAGGTCCCCAATGGAAGACCAAGAACCACCCCTTCCAATGGATCCCCATGCAGCAGCCCATAGAACTAGGCTGTCGCTCCCTCTCCCAACTGGGCTGGATTAGACTCCCAGCCTGAGTAACAGAGCACCTGGTCATCCGAAGTAGGCATGAATAAGGTCAATGTTTCAAACCATAAATGTCAAGGCACATCTTCCTGCTGCTCCTGAGTGGGAGCATCTTGACGGGTGGCTGAGCTGGGCTGCGAGCCACTGCCTGGGTGCAATCTTCTGCGCCTCCGCCGCTGGCTCCTGAGGCCACCCCTGGCGATACTGCTTGTGGAGGAGTCCGACTCCCCTCCCCGTGCTGTGTTAACTCGGATCTTTACTGTTTCATCAGTCCATTGAAAAACCTCCTCAGGGGTGTCGAAGAATAGCGTGCGAGACTGGAAGATGACCCGCAGCCGTGCTGGATAAAGAAATGCGCATTGGAGCTTGAGGCCCCGGAGCCGGGCTTTGGCCGCGGCGAAGGACTGACGTGGTTGTTGCACTAATTTGGTGTAGTCCGGAAAGATCAAAACAGTAGCGTTGTCATATGTCAAAGTGCCCTTCATGCGCGCTTGCCGCAGGATGGTGTCACAGTCAGCAAAGTTCAGGAATTTAGCAATAATGGGCCTTGGACGTGCACCCGCAGGAGGCTTTTGTATCAATGCTCGATGTGCCCTCTCAACTACAAAACAGCGTGAGAGAGCGTCTGCCGGGATCCAGCTCTCCAGCCATTGGGTCTGAAAGCGCTCCGTGTCAGAGCCCTCGCAATTCTCAGGAAAGCCCACAAAGCGGAGGTTGCTCCTCCCCGCGGGCCCTTCCGCATCTTCAGCCCTCATGACCAGGCCCTTCTGCACTTTTTCCAGAGCTAGCACCTTCTTCTTGAGGGTAGAGACGTCATCCTCAACCTCCGTTATGAGTGTCTCAGCTCCGGTAATGCGCTCCACTGCATTCCGCAGGTCTTGGCGGAGGAGCATAACGTCCGACCCAACTGCCCCGATTTTTGCGTCTAGCGCATCCCTCGATTGTGTGATTGCCGCTAACAGCGCCGCGTTGTCAGGCACCGTGGTCTGCGAATCCCCGGGGCCCAACGCCTCCGTGTATTTGTTAATGGGGCCCTGTTTGCCCTGAACTCTGCCGGCTCCTCCACGCGTCATGGTGTCCAGTGATCTTGGGGCAGAGCTCAGCATGTCTCCAGCCCATGCCTCTTCGCAGCTGCCCTGCCGCCTTCCGGGCCGTGCCTCCCCAAGCCATCCAAACTGTGCGGGCCCAAAATGCTGCTGAGTGTCCACCTCAGGGGGGGCCAGGGGGTGGTACTATGATGGGTTGTCAACCCCCAGCCCCTAGCTCCAGATCCCGAGATCAAGGGGGAACCCCAGGGGCACCGCCGCAGTTAATGGCACCACTCCCACTGTCTCGGGGGCCCTGGCATCAGCAACAGTCCCAATGGGCTCCCCGGGCCGGGGCCCGATCTGACCCCCGTGCCCCCAAACACACACTGCCCCAGACTCACCGCCAGTCACTTGCAGTCCCCTCAGCCGCGTCCCAGATCTCAATCGCTCCCCGGTGGGCGGACGTCACAAGCACCGGTCTCCACCGCCGACAACCTCGGCCGGGCCGTCTCCGCCCGCCGGACTGCACCCAACACTCGAGGATAGGGGGGGAGCCCCAGGAGCACCACCACTGGATATGGCACCAATCTCACTGCCCCGGGCCCCGCAGCAATAATGGGCCCAATGGGCTCCCCGGGCCGGGGCCCGACCTGACCCCTGTGGCCCCAGGCACCCACAGCCCCGGACTCACCGCAGGACACGCCTCACCAGCTCCGCCGGATCTCTAGCGGGCCTCTCTTCGGGTCTGCACCTCAGTGGTGCAGTGTAGCAGCGCGGCTGCCCCAGCCCGTCCACAAAATGGCGGCGCTTCCCGCGATCTCCCGGGGCCGGTCACCTCGCCGGCCAGTATATCCGCAGCACCTCTCCACTACTTCCCGTAGAGGGGGGGGGGTCATCCGCAGCACCCAGGGTCACCAGCGCTCTCCGGTGGGCGGATGTCGCAAACCCCGGTCTCCACCGCCGATTGTAGCGGCGGGCTGTTCCCGCCCACCCGCTGGGCTCCACCAAGCTTTCAGACCCGGCTTCCCAGGCCCAGGCGGGCCCTCCCGGCTCCCGCTCGTGTCGGGGCTTCACTGCGCTCCGCCAGAGCTGGTTTGCCGCTTTTGCCTGCGTCGGAGGATGCCCCGCGGGTCTGACAGCAACCCCGCTCACGATGTGCCACTTCAGATGATCAGGGCCAGGATTTTTATGCAGGATAGTTCCAGGCTGGTCGGAGCTCGTGCTCTACACGACCGCCATGCTCGCCAGTCCCACACGCTTGCCTTTACTTCATTATTTTGGTTGTAATTTCACCAGTTTTTTTTATTTTTCAAACACCATCTGTACAAAACATATACAACATAACATTCATAAAACATTTACCTCAAAGCATGTCTATTCATATACTCTGTCCACTTATTCATCAAACATTCACTCTCACACATACACAAACATCACACTTTATTTACACTGGAATTACACTATTCACAGTATGCCATAGACGATTATTCACAAAGATTTTAACAATTAAACAATTGCTAAGAAAAATGTATTGCTCAAAATGCAGTCTGCGCGTTTCAAACGTGTGCTGGTTAAAGAGTTCTCATCAGGACAAAAGGCTCCTTAAGTTCAAGCCTGTGTGGTTACTCATTTCAAAACAACCGACGCTGGACCATTTCAGTTGGCCAAGGTAGCCGTTCATATAAAGTCAGCACCAGCTTGACGTTGCAGTGACTCAAGCTGGCACCATGTACAGAATTGTAAACAAGTTGTGTGGACTATCTTTTTCAAATCGTCTCGGCGTCCGAAGAGAAAACCATCGTTCGGTGGGCTTGCAGCACTGGTTGTGCCACCCACAGAGGCAGCCTGTAAAGTGTGTCTCAGGTCTGCCATTGCAGAGCCTGTGTGCAGTCTGGTACTGCCATGCTGACTGGGCAAGTGCACCCACTTGCCAGTCCCTAAACCTTCCCTTTTCTGCATATTATTCACCCCTCTGGTAGGCCCAAGGGCAGGGTGCATTGTAGGCAAAAGTTAGGACAAGCCCTGATTTGTGTGACATGTCCTAATAGTGAATTACAGCCAATATCGTGTTTCACGATTGCAAGGCTACCTGTTCCCCATAGGCCAGAATGGGTAATTAGATTATAACATTTTATAATCCTAATTGACTCAGTGAACTAGGTAAAAATTCCAATTTAGTATGCCTGAATGATAAAATACATCTTTTAGTGAAGTTGGTTTTAACGTTCTGTTTGAAAATACCACTTTTGGAAAGTAGGTATTTTCTTGCCTAACTGTCCAAACCTGCCTCTGCTAGGTTGTGTATTCCTTGTCTGGAGTTTGAGTGACAGGGGCAGGGGATTCGAGGAGACAGGGTGAGTCAGCACAGGGCTGAATAGAGCTATCTGCATGTAGATGGGTGGGAGGAGTTGCGCCTGGGACCTGAATAGGGCTGTGCCTGCCACCCACAATGCTGGCTCCACATCCTGTGGTGTGTCTGATGTCCCTGGCCCACACTGTCAAAGGAAAGAAAGAATCTTGTCAATAAAGTGCTCCAGGACTGCACAGAACTGGTTTGGACTGGATACAGGACCCTCTGCCTTCAGAGGACAAAGGGTTTGCTAGTATTAATATTGGGACTCAGACCCAAGAACTTTAGATCACTTTTGGGAAACAAGAAGAACCTTTGCTGAGGAGAGGAACCAGAGAAACTATGGTGGAGACTATCCCTAAGCTGAGTGCTGTTTGGGGGATTGGCCTCCAGTGGTTGCCTGACTGCCAAAAAAGGAGAAAGGACTGTGTGCTACTTTCAAATCAACTTGTAAAGGATCTCCAAGGGCTTGAGATAGAGTTTGCCTCCTGCTGAAGTCTCAGGGACAACAGACTTCACCAACTAGCTCCTCTGCAGTCCCTTGCTGGGAATTGAAGTGCCTGCTGTTGAGCTGGGCCTTCTGAGAGACTGCGTGTCGCTGGGAGCTGGAAGCGCAACTCAAGATGAAGAAGCGTGTTGCCACCGCAGCCGTTGTCGTCGCATCACCGTAAAAGAGTGTCGCAGCAGACACCGTCGTATCACCAGAGAAGTATAACGCTGTTGTCGCCATCGCATCACTGAACCGCCTCTCATCACTGGAGAAGAGTGTCGCCATCGCAGCAGAAGCTGTCGCATCACCGCAGAAGGGCGTAACAGGGCCTGTCGCAGCTCAGAAGAATGGTTGAGACGCCGCACGGCCGTCGGGCGTGCATGCATCATTGTCGCATCAAGAAGAAGACGCCATTTTGCTTCATTGCACAGGATCTTTATCGCATCACGGTGCTGCTGCTCGCACCGCCACAAAAGCGCAGTAAGAAACCAATGTATCACCTCCCCACACAGAGAAGAACTGACGCATCCCCTATGCAGCAGTAGGGACCTGACGCATCATCGTTCTTGCGTGTAAGGAACCAACGCATAACATTCCTTGCAACACTTTAGTTGTATAATGTTACGCATCCAAAGGTACATTGAACGCAAAGTGTTGCATTTTACATCTAAATAGAACTGAGCTATTTCTACCCTTTTTGAAGTACACTATTGTGTATTTTTGTTGTTGGTGGTCTTGTGTTAAGTCTATATAAAAATACTTATTTTTATACTACAACTTGTGTGGTGTGCATCTGTAGTGTTGTCACTGGGTTACTGTATGTGTTCACAAATGCTTTACACACTGCCTCTGTGATAAGCCTGCCTGCTCGTGCCAAGCTACCAAGGGGGTGAGCAGGGGCTGTTTTAGGAGTGTACCCCTTACCCTGACTAGACGCAAGGGTCTCTATTTGGTCAGAAGTACCTACCTCTGCCAACTAGAGACCCCCAAATCTAACAGCATTCTAGCAGGGAGGCTGGTTAAAATTACCCCACAGCTGATTAATGCCGACCAGAAGGGATTTATTTCCAAAATATATATTCAAGAACAAACGCAGCAATTACTAGGTAATATAGATCTGGCCATGGCTCGATCCAAACCCTTGGCCGTGTGGGCACTGGATGCGGCCAAGGCATTTGACACAGTCTTGCTAGTTATATCTGTGGGAAGTATTAAGGTCCATTTGGGATTTGGGGCCATTTTTATCCAGACTCCGGTAAATTGCTATCAAGGGGCTTCCGCTAAAATTTTAAAGAAAGGAATTTTAACGTCTAGCTTTAACAGTCTAAGAGGAACAAGGCAGAGTTGTCCCCTTTTACCCTTATTATTTAACATTTACATAGAACCCTTGGCACAAGCAATAAGAGCTAACGATCTGATTACGCCCTTTAAAACTTATCAATATAGCAAGG
Source organism: Lissotriton vulgaris (assembly GCF_964263255.1). Taxonomy (NCBI): domain Eukaryota; kingdom Metazoa; phylum Chordata; class Amphibia; order Caudata; family Salamandridae; genus Lissotriton; species Lissotriton vulgaris. Next base: position 72,597,412 of record NC_141686.1, read on the forward strand.
TCTCTCTATACGCGGATGACCTGCTGCTATACACTGACAATCCTGCGGTGGCAATACCAATGGTTGAAGCTCTGTTAGAAGAATTTGGATCCCTGTCGGGGTACTTAGCTAACACCTCTAAAACCGAGGTGATGTGTTGGAACATTGATAATTGGGGGTAGAATATGCCATGAGTTTAAATACCTGGGTATCATAATTGTTAAAGAAATTTATAAAATCCCTCAGATTAATCTAAACAGGACAATAAAAGAAGTTGACGACTATTTGCCAGGTGGAAAAATCTCCATTTAACAATCTACGGTAGGGTCAACTTAGTAAAAATGGTTATACTCCCCAAACTAACATATCTTTTTAATGCCATCCCCCTGAATTTCCAAAACCCGGATATCAGCAAAATCAGAGTAGGATCATGAGTTTTATTTGGGCCTATAAAGGTGCTACACTGGCTTGGAAAAAGCTGAGCTGTAGGCTCATTAAAGGGAGGCTGGCCGTTCCGGATATTGAGTGGTACTGTGTTGCCTTTCAATGTAAGAATTTTCGGATGTTATGTGCAAAGCCAGAGGGGTTGTCTTGGGGCAGATTCCTGGCTGAAATTACAAGGCAGGATGGTGGTGGAGTAGGCTTTCTGTACAAATTCAGGGCACCATGTTACTTTAAAAAAGTGTGTTTGAAAGTACTTAAGGCTGTCCTCAGTCTTTGGTAAAAGGTCAGAAGCAGATGGGGGATAGGGTATTACTCTGAGTTTGCTCGAATCTGGGAATCCCTAAGGACCCTCTATGTCTGAAGGACAGTCTTGCAACATCAATAGGAAGAGCAGATGTCACCATATGGTCAGAGGCTTTAACATCAGAAGGGGTTTACCCATGGGAGGTCTTAAGAGCTAGGATTGGAAGTGGCCTCTCCAGATTTAGAAACATGCAATTAGTCTCTTGGTTTGCAGCGGAGAAGGGGGATATACACAGAGATTGGGAGGTGGAGCAAACCCTTCAAGATGTAAACCTTAAGAGCAAGGACATTTCAAAATGGTATAAGAAATTCCTGGAGGCAGAGGAGAAGGAATACCCCTCACAACATCTAGGGGCCCATAAGGATCTCGGGCGCATGGCCACCTGCATAGCGGTGGCGATCCGCCCGAGATCCGTCCCCGCCTGGCACCCATTTCCCCCGCCATATTACCATGGCGGGGGAACCACGGTGGATGAGAAGACCGTCCGCCGCTTTTTTGCCCGGTCAACAAGTCGACCGGGCGAAAAAGAGTTTAATATGGTGGCGATGTCTGTTAGACACCGTCAGACATATTACCATGGGGCGGAAACATGCTTTTCCGTAGCGACATTGCCGCCATGAAAAGGCATGTGGGAATTGCTTGCGGGGACCCATTACGGGCCCCCAGTGACTCTGTGGGGTTGGGGGGTGCACATGGGTGGTACCTATGGTACCCCCCGCAGTTCCATGCACAACATGGCAGGCACCGCATGTTGTGCATGGAAGTGCACAACATGCCTTCCTGCAATTGTGGCGGGTGGTGCTGAGTGCACCGCCCGCCACAATGTCAGGAATGCAGGATGCACCCACCACTGTGGCGGGCGCATCCTATTGGCCCCTACGGTACCCCGCCCTTATGGCGGGCGGTCCCATTTCTCTATAGGATGGCGGGAGGACATAGTCCGCCCACCATCCTAATGACCCCCCCTAGTTTGGAATCAGGTCCCCTTGGAATGTAATATTGAAGAGCTATATGAATCCTCTTTGAAGCTTTTGTATAAGTACGTTAAGCAGGCAAACCTCAAAAAGAATCACTTTTTTTTATGAATCGACTATATTATATCCCTGCAAAGATTGCTAAGTTTGCCCCACTCTCCACCCCCAAATGTCCAAGATGAAACCTTATTAAAGCCAATTACCTTCATATTTTTTATGAGGGTCCCAGACTCAGTGCTTTGTGATGGGAAGTTGAGGAAGCCTTCTGTGGCATCTTTGGAGAAAAAATGATTTTAAACGTGACTCTGGTTTTCTTTGGGGAGGATGGTACATTAAGTTAGAAGATGAGGCATTCAAATAGAGGTCTACTGTTATATCTTATATTGATAGCACGGAGAGAAATATGTAAGAACTGGGGAGATCCTCTGCCTCCCAAGCTTGAAGACTGGGTTAAAGATGCATTTGCTATGGCCCGATTGGACTAGGAAGGAGGAAAAGAGAACTGTGTTGAACATCTGGCAGGCCTTTACAGTATGGGGTAGAGGTCTGGGACTAGCATAGTCCATCCTGGTCCGATGATTACACCAAGCCACCAACAATGGGGCAGGTCTGGTCTAGGGTACAGACCAAAAGCGAATGCGGCAGCCGTGGGGTGCACAGGTCGGAAGGGCGGATATTTAAGAATTGCAGACGCATATTTGGTGAATTGAGGACCAAAAAAAAAATTTATGTTTATTTCATGTTCTGTAAATTTACCCAAAAATTTTAACATTTATAATTTCAAGATATATGTGAAAATATATATTTGTAAAATATTTAATATATTACATTTTATTTCAATAGAAATAAAATTCAATATACTAAATAATAAAATATACAAAAGATATGTAAAATACATATTATATGATTGTATTAAAAGATGGAATTATATAAAAGATATTTAAAAAATGTTTAAAAAATGAATACAAATGTTTACTTTATATCATACAAAATAATAAACAATCAAAGTCAAATTGTTTAAAATTATTAAACAATTAATATATTTACTTTACTATTAGATGACTATACTTCCGAAAATTTTATATTTTTCAATTATGTTTAAAAAATATGTATGAAAAAATATTGTCAATTTTCCAATTCTACATGAAAAAGGTATGTTAAAAAATATTGTTAAATTTCCAATTCTACATAAAAGATGCATGTTAAAAAATATTGTTACATTTACCATTGTACATGAAAAATGTGTATTAAAAATATATTATCCGTTGTAATACACTTTGAACAACAACAAAATACCTGAATAATGTTTTTAATATTGTGATCAAATGTATAACACCACCAAATGAGAACAAATAAACTGTAAAAGGAAAATGTGCAACCAATAAAAATTATTACAATAATAACACACATACATCTTCTTTCCTATTTAAATGTGCAGACAAAATATAAAAATATAATAATTAATAAACAATAAAAATATACGTTCTCAAAGTTATTTAAGCAAAAAAAAAATGTTAACATTAAAATCTCTCCAAAAATCTAAAAAAATATTAAAAGTTTCAAAACATTGCTTGTACCCTTAGTAAAAATCCAATAGTCAATGGCCACTGGAGCTGTGCCAGGACCAAACGAGTCTCCTGAGCACGTAAGGAGACTCGTTTGGTCCTAGCACTTGGTACAAAAAATATAAAACCTGAACTTACTGAGCTGAAACTACAGACAAGATTGCTTGAAATTAGGTACACATTGTCCTCTGTGCCACAGCTCCAGTGGCCATTGATTATTGGATTTTTACTAAGGGTACAAGCAATGTTTGGCCCATTTTATAATGCTTTTTTAGACCACAGTTTTTACCCAGAAAAGAACTTTAAAAAGGGGAAATGCATTGGTACCTATTCCTCTTCCATTGCGGGGCATTGAGAGAATAAGTTGTCAACGCTAGTTGAGGAGAAGATATTTGCCCCTACTTAGAATTTACATCGTGCCAACATTTCAGATTGTGTTGGGAGACACTGAACGACTATATCAAAGCCTGATGAAGGTGGTGAACTATACAAGACCACCGAAACGCGTCGCTCTGTTTTGATCGAGCGCCCAAGTCTTGCCGTGGTTTATACAGTAACAGGACTAAATGGTTAACCGTGGCGATCAATTGTAAATGATATGGACTTGGGTTGCCGTTGATTGAATAAGTCTCGCATATTTTTTTTATTGTTATGATAATTGCTCCCAGATTATTGTTTCTATGCAACATTTTCAATTGATGTGGATATTTAAATTGCAATAATTGAACTATGCACTTCTAGATCATTTTTTATGGAATATTTTCTATTGATGTGTACATTTGCATGGGTATAATTGAATTTTGTATGCTTTTTAAATGTTTTTAATAATTGAATCCTATCAGGATCATTAAAAATAAAATACATAGTAGGTTATAATTTTTATATTGTTGTTTTGGTTATCACTCGATGTCTACTAGCTGAATATTTTATGCTTGAAGGTGTTGTGCATGAGGATAGTGTATTTGTGGATGCTTAAAAAGAGCCCAAAGGGATCTTCCTTTGGACAGAAGTGTCTTTTTCATGGTGTCCTGTCCCTTTGGTGAGTAGGACCCCTCTCTCTTATTTTGAGATTTTTGAAGACTACACAGGGAGCGCCCCGTAGGCCCCAAGATCTCCCGTAAACATATCCATGAAATGCGTGAACAACCTACACCTGGATTTGGTCAATCTGGTAAGACATTCACCTGTAAAGCAACGTCCTGCTAAAATATCCCAGCCTGCAACAACATAGGTTGACATACCTATACTCTATCCAATAAAGTGCTCGTGCCTCACCATCTCAACCATGCATGCTGGCACTTCTTGAGCCTTTCTATTGATTGCCCATCTCACTTTATGCCGTTGCTTGCCAATTAAGATTCCGGATCCTCCGGTCCCATTGCTGTCCACATCTTGCAGTCATTGTGGTGTTGAAGCACCTTCCATGTATCACAGTTGTGGAACCAGACATACATAAATGAAAATCAAAAACACAAATGATTAGTGTTTTTAGCTTTTGGATAAAAATTACAGTTGATATGCCAGCCCTATCGACTACATCATGAGACTGCACCCTCCCTTCTCCCGGACACCAAACCAGAATGTTCACGCATGAACAACACTAGAATCTACCTGAGGAATTCTAGAAGGGTAAGGCAACAGGGAAACAAAGAAAGAGCTAAGGTATAGTATACAAGTAAAACAGCATAACTTATAAGTATAACACACTGCAGCCCTGCTGAGAAGGGACGGAAGTGTGATAGTGAAAGCACAGTAGACCTGCTAAGAAGCGACAACAGTGTGATAGTGAAAGCATTGTAGCCCTGCTAAAGTGTGCTGGTACTATGACAATGAAATGATGGTAATCCTGCAATCTGGTGTTGAACTTCCCTAAGAATCCAGCTGCCCGATAGTGGTATTATCCTCCCATTCCCATTCCCACAACATCAACTGCCTAATAGTGGAATTACCCTTCCATCCCGTATTACTCCAACTACCCAAAAATGGTATTACCCACCCAACCCGTAAGTCTTCAGCTGCCCAATTGTGGTATTACCCTCCCAACCCTTAAGAATCCGGCTGCCCAATAGTGGTAATACTCTCTCAAGCCTTAGAACTCCAAATGCCCAGTAGTGGTATGACCCTCCCCTTCCCACAACTTCAAACGGGGTGAGGAGTTGGCCTAACCACTAGGGTGGTCGACCTCGAATCAGGGGAACCGGGTCCGAGTCTCACCAATGGTGTTGAGCATCCTGTGTTTCTTGGCAAATCACTTAATCTCCCCGAGCCTAGCAAAAAAGAATGTGTCCTCATGTAACGCAACTAGTGCTGTGTAAAGCGGTCTGATACCCGATACCGGGTCAAGTTCGTGCTATATAAAACTCCATTAAAAAAATAAAATTTAAACTGCCTAACAGTGGTATGACCCTCCCATCCCATAGAACTCCAAGTGCACAATAGCATCATTATCTTCCTATCCCATAGAAATCCAACTGCATGATTGTGGATTTACCCTACCATTACCTCGTAGTCCCACAGCGGTATTACCCTCCTATACCCTAGGACTCAAACCCCCTATTAGTGATATTATCCGCCTATCCCCTAGAACTTCAACTAACCAATTGTGGTATTACCCTCCCACCCCCTAGGACTCCTACTGCCTAATAGTTACCTTGCACTCCTGTAGAGCCGGCTTCCTGGAGACCTCTCCGAACTGGAGAGTCAAAAGGGGACACCTAGAATCTACGGGTTCTTCTTGCTTAAATCATACATTACCAAAGAGATCAGGACAACCAAATGTGGAGGGAAGTAAGTTATTTATTAGCTCGAGCTAAGGACAGGGTCCCAGAATGGTACAAAGACAATTCTACGGAGACTGCTGCTTCAATCCTCAGCGCACATACTTATAGCACTAGCCACGCCCATTTGCACAATACATAGTTCCACATTTTGACAAGTTCCTCATCAGACAAGTTCTTTGTCAGTCTCATGTGGTGCAATCGCGGCCAGGGGACATCTGCCACTGACTTCACAATGTACACAGCCTTGTGCTTCCTTGCCCAATTGTGTGGTCACAGGGCGCAGCCTCGTGCTTCGTGGAGAAGCGTGGCTCAATGGTTAGAGCGGCAGACCCTGATGCAGAGGTCAATTCCCACCTCGACGGCTCTTGGACTGAATCTCCCCGGACCTGATAATTCTCGCCTCGGTGCCTAGTCTAATCATGGGTCCCTCTCTGTGACTCTGGGCAATAGCTTGCTTAATCTCCACAACGGCCCCAGCAGCGCTTGGATGCCTGGCTTCACCTTGGGGGTGCTCAGGAGTGGACATCTCACAGGAAAGCCAGGAAGGGTTCCACAGCGGTATGATTACAGCACTACGAGACCTCTGGGTAGAAGCGCTATATAAATACAAACACATTTACATTTTACATTTTACATTTCCTTGATCATATGGTGTGGTCACGGGGCACAGCCTCGTGCTTCCTTGACCAGATGGTCTGGTCACGGGGTACAGGAGTTGGTTGTGACAGGCTGAGTTACCAACGGTGGGCAGGATGTGGCTAAGTGTCTGACACAGCTGGGCGGAGAGGTACACAGGCAGCATCTCTGAATCGGCTCGACCACAAGGAGCGGGGGATTGAGAAAGTTTCAACAGGGACGTGACAAGCAATTCTTCACCAGGTTGCCGAGAGCATGGCAACACAAAATGGAGTCTCGTGGGTCCTTTTAATTACAGTTCAACACTTCTATCTCTTAGAACTTTAACTGCCGAATAGTGGTTTTACACTCCTATCTACTAAACCTCAAGCTGCCCAATAATGGTAAGCCCCTCGCAGCCCCATGGATTACAAAAGACCACTAGCAGCAGTATTATCTCTAGAACTCCAACTGCCCAAAAATGGTACTACCCTCCTATCCCCGAGGACTCCGACTGCCTAATAGTGCCATTACCCACTCCCCTCTATCCCCTAGAAATTCAACTACTGAATCGTGGTAGCTACACCCGCCCCCCCCCCCCGCATTCTGAATTAAACAGGTCATACATTTGTGGATAACATGATAATTTTGTATGTTTTACTTCGTTTCAAACTTAAAACCCTTCCCACCATGAGTGTTGCCAGTTTTTAACTCTTGAAATGTGTACGGTGAAATATTGTATAATCTGAACGATACGATAAATGACGTGTCATTTTTTTTTATTTGAGTGCAAACTTGGGGGCACATTATCAAGAACGGTGATAAAATTATCGCTGCTTTAGCGGCAGGAAACTGGCGCTAAAGTGGCGATAATGGGCTTGATAATATCTCCTTGTGAATTCCCATACCAGGTTCTGGTGTTAACCTGGGCTGCTATGGGAATTCACAAGGACATATTATCAAGCACATTATCGCCGTTTTAGCGGCAGTTTCTTGCCGCTAAAGCGGCGATAATTTTATCCCTGTTCTTGATAATATGCCCCTCGGTTTTGAAACCATTTCAAAATTAGCATTCCATTCGGAATGAAAGAAAGCATCCATTCAGGATTAGGGCCTTTGTAGCATTTTCCCATTCAGTTAGCTTTGAGAATCGGGCGTTGAAATGTTATATTTATGAGTTTAGGTGTTGCAAAACAGCACTGCAGGTCATAAAACACATAACATAGCACAGCCTTGCCACTTGCAACATGGTTCTAACCACCACACTGGTACGAATTAGCACTGCCCGGGAAACATGTGCGAAATTTTGCCAGCAGAGAATCTCGTTTTACCGAAATTGTTAGGCAACTTGGTGCCAAGTGCACTAAACACTGAAAGCAAAATACTGGTTTTGTACCCAGTATGCTGCTAATGTATATACTAATCCGTTGGTTCACAATAAACAAAATTGTAGTGGGTAGCAAATCGACCTACCTCATGAATATTGATGAGATCACCGGCAAATTGCCACCCACTAAGATTGGATGTCACCACTTCATGGTGGCCTGCTGGGGTCATCAAAACCACAGTGTCTGTGTTTGCTTTTTTAATAAATCGATTTTATTTGGGGTAGCACGTTTTTCCTAAAGGAAGTGAGACTGTGTTAAAAAGAAAAGTTTTCTTTTTTTTGCTTGTTTTATGTTTGCAAAGATGGAGGTTGTCCCATGGGGATGCCTCTCTTTTTTGCGAATGCTTACCACGTCCTTTGAAGTGTCGGTAAAATGACGAGATGTTAAACATTTCTACATTACATACTGATTCAGTATTGCAAAGATGCACTGAAAAGAAGACGAAGCGCAGAGTCTTCATTTGTTTATTTCAGTCAGTACGAAATGGACAGGTCAGGACAGGCAGCTCAGGTCGCCCCGACATTCCACAAACCAGACATACATAAATGAAAATCAAAAACACAAATGATTAGTGTTTTTAGCTTTTGGATAAAAATTACAGTTGATATGCCAGCCCTATCGACTACATCATGAGACTGCACCCTCCCTTCTCCCGGACACCAAACCAGAATGTTCACGCATGAACAACACTAGAATCTACCTGAGGAATTCTAGAAGGGTAAGGCAACAGGGAAACAAAGAAAGAGCTAAGGTATAGTATACAAGTAAAACAGCATAACTTATAAGTATAACACACTGCAGCCCTGCTGAGAAGGGACGGAAGTGTGATAGTGAAAGCACAGTAGACCTGCTAAGAAGCGACAACAGTGTGATAGTGAAAGCATTGTAGCCCTGCTAAAGTGTGCTGGTACTATGACAATGAAATGATGGTAATCCTGCAATCTGGTGTTGAACTTCCCTAAGAATCCAGCTGCCCGATAGTGGTATTATCCTCCCATTCCCATTCCCACAACATCAACTGCCTAATAGTGGAATTACCCTTCCATCCCGTATTACTCCAACTACCCAAAAATGGTATTACCCACCCAACCCGTAAGTCTTCAGCTGCCCAATTGTGGTATTACCCTCCCAACCCTTAAGAATCCGGCTGCCCAATAGTGGTAATACTCTCTCAAGCCTTAGAACTCCAAATGCCCAGTAGTGGTATGACCCTCCCCTTCCCACAACTTCAAACGGGGTGAGGAGTTGGCCTAACCACTAGGGTGGTCGACCTCGAATCAGGGGAACCGGGTCCGAGTCTCACCAATGGTGTTGAGCATCCTGTGTTTCTTGGCAAATCACTTAATCTCCCCGAGCCTAGCCAAAAAGAATGTGTCCTCATGTAACGCAACTAGTGCTGTGTAAAGCGGTCTGATACCCGATACCGGGTCAAGTTCGTGCTATATAAAACTCCATTAAAAAAATAAAATTTAAACTGCCTAACAGTGGTATGACCCTCCCATCCCATAGAACTCCAAGTGCACAATAGCATCATTATCTTCCTATCCCATAGAAATCCAACTGCATGATTGTGGATTTACCCTACCATTACCTCGTAGTCCCACAGCGGTATTACCCTCCTATACCCTAGGACTCAAACCCCCTATTAGTGATATTATCCGCCTATCCCCTAGAACTTCAACTACCCAATTGTGGTATTACCCTCCCACCCCCTAGGACTCCTACTGCCTAATAGTTACCTTGCACTCCTGTAGAGCCGGCTTCCTGGAGACCTCTCCGAACTGGAGAGTCAAAAGGAGACACCTAGAATCTACGGGTTCTTCTTGCTTAAATCATACATTACCAAAGAGATCAGGACAACCAAATGTGGAGGGAAGTAAGTTATTTATTAGCTCGAGCTAAGGACAGGGTCCCAGAATGGTACAAAGACAATTCTACGGAGACTGCTGCTTCAATCCTCAGCGCACATACTTATAGCACTAGCCACGTCCATTTGCACAATACATAGTTCCACATTTTGACAAGTTCCTCATCAGACAAGTTCTTTGTCGGTCTCATGTGGTGCAATCGCGGCCAGGGGACATCTGCCACTGACTTCACAATGTACACAGCCTTGTGCTTCCTTGCCCAATTGTGTGGTCACAGGGTGCAGCCTCGTGCTTCGTGGAGAAGCGTGGCTCAATGGTTAGAGCGGCAGACCCTGATGCAGAGGTCAATTCCCACCTCGACGGCTCTTGGACTGAATCTCCCCGGACCTGATAATTCTCGCCTCGGTGCCTAGTCTAATCATGGGTCCCTCTCTGTGACTCTGGGCAATAGCTTGCTTAATCTCCACAACGGCCCCAGCAGCGCTTGGATGCCTGGCTTCACCTTGGGGGTGCTCAGGAGTGGACATCTCACAGGAAAGCCAGGAAGGGTTCCACAGCGGTATGATTACAGCACTACGAGACCTCTGGGTAGAAGCGCTATATAAATACAAACACATTTACATTTTACATTTTACATTTCCTTGATCATATGGTGTGGTCACGGGGCACAGCCTCGTGCTTCCTTGACCAGATGGTCTGGTCACGGGGTACAGGAGTTGGTTGTGACAGGCTGAGTTACCAACGGTGGGCAGGATGTGGCTAAGTGTCTGACACAGCTGGGCGGAGAGGTACACAGGCAGCATCTCTGAATCGGCTCGACCACAAGGAGCGGGGGATTGAGCAAGTTTCAACAGGGACGTGACAAGCAATTCTTCACCAGGTTGCCGAGAGCATGGCAACACAAAATGGAGTCTCGTGGGTCCTTTTAATTACAGTTCAACACTTCTATCTCTTAGAACTTTAACTGCCGAATAGTGGTTTTACACTCCTATCTACTAAACCTCAAGCTGCCCAATAATGGTAAGCCCCTCGCAGCCCCATGGATTACAAAAGACCACTAGCAGCAGTATTATCTCTAGAACTCCAACTGCCCAAAAATGGTACTACCCTCCTATCCCCGAGGACTCCGACTGCCTAATAGTGCCATTACCCACTCCCCTCTATCCCCTAGAAATTCAACTACTGAATCGTGGTAGCTACACCCGCCCCTCCCCCCCCGCATTCTGAATTAAACAGGTCATACATTTGTGGATAACATGATAATTTTGTATGTTTTACTTCGTTTCAAACTTAAAACCCTTCCCACCATGAGTGTTGCCAGTTTTTAACTCTTGAAATGTGTACGGTGAAATATTGTATAATCTGAACGATACGATAAATGACGTGTCATTTTTTTTTATTTGAGTGCAAACTTGGGGGCACATTATCAAGAACGGTGATAAAATTATCGCTGCTTTAGCGGCAGGAAACTGGCGCTAAAGTGGCGATAATGGGCTTGATAATATCTCCTTGTGAATTCCCATACCAGGTTCTGGTGTTAACCTGGGCTGCTATGGGAATTCACAAGGACATATTATCAAGCACATTATCGCCGTTTTAGCGGCAGTTTCTTGCCGCTAAAGCGGCGATAATTTTATCCCTGTTCTTGATAATATGCCCCTCGGTTTTGAAACCATTTCAAAATTAGCATTCCATTCGGAATGAAAGAAAGCATCCATTCAGGATTAGGGCCTTTGTAGCATTTTCCCATTCAGTTAGCTTTGAGAATCGGGCGTTGAAATGTTATATTTATGAGTTTAGGTGTTGCAAAACAGCACTGCAGGTCATAAAACACATAACATAGCACAGCCTTGCCACTTGCAACATGGTTCTAACCACCACACTGGTACGAATTAGCACTGCCCGGGAAACATGTGCGAAATTTTGCCAGCAGAGAATCTCGTTTTACCGAAATTGTTAGGCAACTTGGTGCCAAGTGCACTAAACACTGAAAGCAAAATACTGGTTTTGTACCCAGTATGCTGCTAATGTATATACTAATCCGTTGGTTCACAATAAACAAAATTGTAGTGGGTAGCAAATCGACCTACCTCATGAATATTGATGAGATCACCGGCAAATTGCCACCCACTAAGATTGGATGTCACCACTTCATGGTGGCCTGCTGGGGTCATCAAAACCACAGTGTCTGTGTTTGCTTTTTTAATAAATCGATTTTATTTGGGGTAGCACGTTTTTCCTAAAGGAAGTGAGACTGTGTTAAAAAGAAAAGTTTTCTTTTTTTTGCTTGTTTTATGTTTGCAAAGATGGAGGTTGTCCCATGGGGATGCCTCTCTTTTTTGCGAATGCTTACCACGTCCTTTGAAGTGTCGGTAAAATGACGAGATGTTAAACATTTCTACATTACATACTGATTCAGTATTGCAAAGATGCACTGAAAAGAAGACGAAGCGCAGAGTCTTCATTTGTTTATTTCAGTCAGTACGAAATGGACAGGTCAGGACAGGCAGCTCAGGTCGCCCCGACATTCCACATGCCACCGTTTCACCCTGGCAACAGTGGTCACGGTGGCATGTGCACATATTGAGAAAGCAAGAACCAACACACACCTACAACACATCTCACAAACATTAAATAGGAATCCATTCCTAAACACAATTAGCAATTTGGAAACACTTTCCCGAATTGCTAAATGTGTTTTGTACATAGGAACAAGGGGGGCCAGATGTACTAAGAATGGAGTCAGTAAAAGTGGTTGCAAATTGCGCACCAACTTTTACCGAACACATTCTATTTTCGCAAACCGACCTATGTGCTAGTAGGTCCGATGGCAACAAACCCAATTTATAGGGGGTTACAGGGGCATATTATCAAGGGGGTTTATCTACGCTTTTTTGGCTTTAAAAGCCTAGAAAGCGGAGATAAAATTATCTCCCTATTACCTAGCTGTCGCTAACACCAGTTAGCGAGAGCTAGTAGGCGATAGCGACCATCTTGGGCCCCACTTTGCATGTCAGTGATATTTATTACTAATGACATGCAAAGTGGGCGTGCCAAGATGTTAGCGACTGGAAACAGTCGCTAACATCGCTATCTCCTATTACCAACTTTTGGAGATATTCACGCTAAGCCAGAATATCTCAAAAAGCTAACACCTGCCCTGAGCAGTTCTTAGCCATGTTATCCAATGGGAGGTGGATAACATGGCTAAGAGCATTAGCTCGGTAATGCATGAATATCGCGGACTTCTCAGCGATAATCATGCATTGCGGACGATTTGTATCACATTTGCGATAAACCTGGGTAATACCAAGGTTTATTTGCGATAAAAATCACCGCAGCTCAGTGGTAAATTTTGTCTCTAACCAAGCAATAGCGATAATTATATCGCTATTGCTTGGTAATATGCCCCACAATTCGGCCTAGCTCATGAATATTAATGAGGTCCGTAGGATCACTGCTCACTCTTAAAAAATATTTGGTCAACATTCACAAAGACGAAGGGGGCTCATTTACAAATGGGTTACCAGTACATGTTTGTTGTCAGTAAAGTATTAATGTTTTGCCAACAGATTTCAGTCGCAAAAGATTAATACATATCATTCCAATTCTGTATTTGGAAGGGACACCTTAAACATGACGGGCCTCATTTATGAGGCTGTGAGTCACTTTTACGCAGCCGGTGCATCACTTTTTGTGCACCTTGTTGCGCCATATTTACAAAGTGACACATCTAGGTAGATGCGCCACTTTGTAAACCTCTGCGCCACATTATACCTGCGCCAGGTATAATGTATGCAAGGGGGGCGTTTTGACGCAAGAAAGGGTCATGGAAGTGGCGCCGTTAAATCTATGAGATTTCACTGCGCCATTTTTTGGCGGCTAATGCGTCAAAGTCTTACGCCTGCTTTATGGCAGACGTAAGACTGACGCAGGCACTAACAACATGGGACTTGCCCATGTGAAAGTACACATTGCTGGAGTTGCGTCACTTTTGTGACACACTCCAGCAATGCGTCACTTTTGTGCCTACAGATACTTCAGAAATACTGACGTATCTGTAAATCCTTGCGACATGATGCGTCATATTATAAATATGACGCATCAATCATGTCACAAGGAGTGCGCACTGAGAAGTGACGCATCGCTGCTTTCACGCAGCGATGCGTAATTTCTCATAAATGAGGCTCGACCTTTCCAAATACCGAATGGGTATTTAGTCACAAACCCAAATTGGGATTCAGTAACCTGTTACTGAATCGTAATTTGGGCTTCATACATGATAAAAGCCTTTTAACAGTCACAAACGGCCCGATTCTGCTAATCAAACCTTTTGTGAACTCAAAAACGATTTGTGCATTTGGCTCCGTATTTTAGCATTGTCCAGCTCTCTGAATTACTGATTCGGAGGGTTTGCCAATGCTAAAATCCTTTGTACATCTGGCCTTGAGTGTTTTTTCTGACTTTTCTGCTTCCTGTTTTTTTTCCCTTAGCTGTCTTCTCACGAACTGCGGTTCAAAATATTGTGTCACTCATGTCGGTCCCTGACCAGGAAATGATTAGCATTCCCCTAAGGCAGACACCTTGTGTTGTTTCATGAGATTTGTTGAGAATAACAGTGTCTAAACAGATTAAAGAAACTCACAAACTTTCCTGTAAGATTATTTCCAGGTACATACAAGCCAGCCAGCGCACGCATCCTGAAATAAATAACGTACTGTTTACTATAAAGAAAGAAGGTAAACAAAACATTCACTGATTCCCGTGCTCACTGGGTGGTCTAACCAACAGTTTCACCACAAGACGTTACAGCCTGAAAGGTTCACAGCATCTGGACGGCAGTTGTAGGCTCTGTAACACAAACCAGTGATGTGGCTGACACAAACGAGTGTGTATGGTCTTTCTGGGATTTGCCTATAAACTGATGGGTACAATACGTAGTATCCGAAGCAGAAGTGTATGTGGTGTGAAGGGCATTGTAGGGTAATTTGAAATTGTCTGATTTGAAGACAAGAAGCGTCCAAAGTCGCAGTCCATGGACTTACACCTTAGAGATTCTGTTCAAACTTTAAGTGTTAAGCTGACAACCTTTAGGAGAAAGCGGGGGAGGGGAGGGGGATGTTTCCAAAGTCCCTTTCTGGTAGCAACAAACCTTTCCCTCAGGGAAGGGGGATGGATGCTCGTGCACTGTCCCCACTAGGATCAGTCCTTCGTCAGAGCCCTCAGCATGTCCAGAGCCCCGCCCCTCCCCCTCGCATCATTCCCCAACACATCGAGCCCTTCACTTACATCTTTTTTGGAGTTTTTATGGCATCTTTCGTGTGGAAGAATGATTTGACCCAACACTGACTCGAACCTACATGTATTGAAATGTGATTGCTAGGAAGGATGATGTTCTCGCAGAGGGCAGCTAATGATAGACTGATCTGACCTTTATGAGATTAAGAGATGGCTATGAGAATAAGAAAAGAGTTTAGGATCTAAAAGGAATCGCTAAGGGCTTGCAGCTATGTCTGGAGCAAATCCTCATTGCTTTCCTGTAGATGACTTTGTGAATGATAGCACCGACAACTTCAATGATGCCATGGGTTTGATTGTCAATAAACTAGCCCCATTCAGGGGAAAAAGAACGTAAACGTTAAGGTCGGCTCCATGATGCATCAAGGGGGATTTGGGGGGCAGCCGAGCCACGAGGTCTGCCCCCCGGGCAGGTTTGGGAGGGGGAAGGGGTTTCATGGGCGCGGCCTTTTTGCCGCCGGTTGGGCTGCCCGGGAGAGCCCAAAGGCAGCCCAAAACTTACTAGCAAGCCCAAAATGGGCTACATAAGGGGGCTTCACTTCCGCCCAGCCACCATTTTAGGTATTGTAACCTGGTGGCTGGGTGTGAAGTAGTTTAGCTTGTCCCACCCTCCCACCCTTAAGGAAGGCCCGGGGGGGGGGGGAGGATTTTGACGGCCAATATCGGGTCAGGTGGCGTTGTTTGGGACAGGTGCGCAGGGGAGGTTTTTGCTGTATGGATTTGTCGCTTGGAGCAGGTGAAGGCGGAGTTTGGGTTGATGTTGGCCAAGTTTGGCTGGAGTTCGGGTCTTTATCATGATGTTTGGGGATTTGGGGAGCGGGAGCGGGGAAAGGGAAAACAGTTTTGGAGTTACATTAGAGGGGCTTAGTTACAGTTGCAATAAGGCAGATAGGTCTGCAGGTTTGACAGGGTTTGGAGTTAAGATGTAGGGGAGAAAATGGATACATGACGATGTTATGGAATTGTATATCTGTATATGCAGGGTGGGGGGATTGTATCATGTGGGGATCGTAGGGGTGGAGCGTGCCTGTACTACGACGATTGGTTCCACCACTCACTGTGAGGCTCTCGCTTGTTTCTTTTTGGAAAAGGTCCAAAACATCTATCGGACGTTCCCTTGTACAGGGCCTCCGGCTGAGCCCCCGATCAACATCTATGGTGATTCCACCCTGCACGTGCTGCCCCCGCTGACATCAGAGGGGTTTGACCTCCTGGCTCTGCAGGTCAAATCAGGGTCCCCCGCTGATCCGCTTACAGCGACTCTCTTTAGAGAGCAGTCGTTTGTGGGACGGGCCGTGGTTCACTCCCTGATTAACATCTCATTGGAATCAAGCACGGTACCCGCTAGCTGGAAGCGGGCAGTGGTCTCTCCCATTTTGAAGAAGCCGTCTCTGGATCCAGATAAGCCTGAAAACTATCGGCCCATCTCCTTACTCCCGTGGCCGACCAAAGTGTTGGAGGCCCATGTCAACAAAGTTCTTTCGGCTCACCTTATCCATGCTAACATCTTGGATCCCACCCAGAATGGGTTCCGTGCTGGACACAGCACGGAGACCGCCCTCCTCTCCATGGCTGAACATCTTCGCACGGTGATGGATGCGGGCCAGACAGCAGCGCTCGTCTTATTGGACTTGAGTGCTGCGTTTGATACTGTTTCGCATCCTATCCTGTTGCATCGCCTGGAGGAGATTGGGCTGGGTGGACCTGCCCTCCAGTGGTTCCGGTCTTTTCTAGACGATCGTTTCTTTAGCGTTGCAGTCCCACCGTTCCAGTCCCAATTCCATCCGTTGAAACAGGGGGTGCCGCAAGGATCCTCGCTGAGTCCCACGTTGTTTAATCTCTACTTGAGACCGCTGGCTGAGGTCGTCAAGCAATGGGGCATGACTATGGTCTCATATGCTGACGACACTCAGCTAGCGGTTACGATCAGCGGGGATGCGGACCGGGATGCCCCCAGGTTTCAGAGTGGACTTAGGGCGGTGGCGAGCTGGATGAAGAACAACTGTCTCCAGCTCAACGCTAAGAAAACAGAGATCATGATCGTAGGCAAGAGATCGGAGCTATGGGGGGACAGATGGTGGCCTACGGAGCTGGGGCCGGCCCCCCTCCCGGTCACGGAATTAAAGAACTTAGGAGTATGGATGGATCCCTCCCTCAGCTACGTTGGCCACACGAAGAAAATCGCGGCCTGTTTCTTTGGTATCATACGGTCGCTTCGCCCGGTTTTGAAGTTCTTTGACCATCGCACCAGGCAGCTGATAGTCCAGGCTACAGTGTTATCTCGCCTGGACTATGCCAGCTCTCTTCTGGTAGGGTCCAACGTGGCTGAGGTTACCCGCCTCCAACGCGTCCAGAACGCTGCGGCGAGAGCTATTGTTGGCCTTCCCCGTACTTGTTCTGCCTCCAGCACTTTGAGATCACTGCACTGGTTGCCTATCAGGGCCAGAATTCAGTTTAAAGTGCTGTGTATGGCGTTCAAGATTTTGAGGGGAGTAGGTCCCCCTATTCTTGCTGACCTTTTGTCGTGGTATGTGCCTACTCGGCCCCTGAGATCCTTGGGTCATGCACTTACTGTGATTCCCCGATACAGGCTGTGTCGGGTTGGTGGCCGTTCCTTCCGGGTCAGAGCAGCCGAGCTCTGGAACTCCCTTCCTGTAGAGTTGCGACTGCTAGATGATCTTTTAGTCTTTCGTAAAGCCTTAAAAACCTTCTTGTTTTAATAAATTCACTTTCCTCCCTTCTGTTGTGTTTCCTGTGGTGTTGCATTTTTACCTGCCATGCGCCTGGACGCCCCTTAGCTGGGGCAGCAGTGCGCATTACAAATGTATGTAACATAACATAACATAACACAAACCTAAGGGGTCAGGTAACTCGATGTTTAGAGAGGTGTTAGTTTTGTGAGGCGGTTGCCAGTTTGTAATACATGTGATGTGCACCTGTTTCAAATAAAGCGGCCTTTTACACACAAAATGGTAGTCGGTCTTGATTGCCCTCTTCATCCCTCCCAATAGACGTGTTTAAACACATTTTAAAAACGTTTTCCATCATACAATATTACAGTTCTGATGATCCCCACCCCTGCACCCTTACAGGTTATATTATACATTCCATCAACCTATAGCATTGATGCATCAGATGTCTCAATGTTGTCTAAGCATTATAGGAAATTTACATCACGATTCTAAGTTGCATGTTATAAGAACTTAGTAAAAGCCATAAGCAAGTTTACGGCTAACACAAAACGGAATCCCCCCAATATACCATGTAATTACAAGTAAGACACCATGAACTGGGTATTACAGTGTGGGAGTGATTATTACGATTATAATCCAAAAAGAATCCCCTATTCCATACGGTTTTACTCCATATATTTACACTGGCTCTGTACAGGAGGTAAATATATGTGTAGCCCTGTGGATGAAGATGGTTGTGTAGGGATATTAGGGAAATTAGGGGACAGAAGCCTTTTTCTAGCATTGTATTTTCCCCCATACTAAAAGTTAGAGTTTTGGCTTTGTAAATTACAATGTCTATTATCTTTGTATTTTGGTTTGGAGTGTGGTGGATGTATGAATAGAGACACAGCTGCAACACTACCTAGAGGATTTACATTTAGAGATTACCACTGGGACCACAGACGCAGCTGCAGAACTTTCTAGAGGACCCAGAATGAGGAATTACAGTTGAGACCAGAGAAGCAGGTAACAGCACTGTGTAGAGGATTTAGAATGAGGAATTACCAACGGGGCCAGGGAAGCTGCAAACAGCATTGTCTTGAGGTCTTAGAATGAGAAAATACTCACAGGACCAAACATGCAGTTGCAGCACTCCCTAGAGGACTAAGAATGAGGAATTACTGATGATACCAGAAAACACAGCTAGCAGCACTGTCTAGAGGACTGAGAGTGAGGAATTTCCACAGTGACTAGAAACAGCTGCAGCACTGCCTAGAGGATTTAGAATTGGGGAGTTTCTCACGGGACCAGAGAAGCAGCTAGCAGTATTGTCTAGAAGACTAAGAATGCAGAATTACCAACGGGACAAGAGTCGCAAAACACAGGACTGCCTAGAGGACTAAGGATGAGGAATTACCACTGGGAAAAGAGACACAGCTGCAACACTGCCTGGAGGACTTAAAATGTGGGAATTTCCCGCTGGACCAAAGTAGAAAGAAGCTAGCAGCACTGTCTGGAAGTCTTAGAAGGAGGAATTACCAACGGGACCAGAGTAGAAGCTGGCAGCACTGTCTGGAAGACTTAGAATGAGGTACTTTCAAGTGGACCAGTGTAACAGTTAGTAGCACTGTATAGAGGACTTAGAGTGAGGAATGACCACTGGGACCAGAGAAGCAGTTAGCAGCACTGCCTAGAGGACATAGTATGAGGAAATACAGATGGGACTAGAGAGGGAGATAGCAGCACTGCATAGAGGATTACAAATGAGGAATTGCCACTGGGAACAGAGACATAGGTGCAGCACTGCCTAGAGGACTTAGAATGTGGAATTACAGATGGTACTAGAGTAGCAGATAGCAGCAATGCCTAGTGGGCTAAGAATGAGCAATTACCACTGACATCAGAGAAGCAGTTAGCCACACTGATTAGAGGACTAAGAATGAGGAATTATCACTGCGAACAGAGATGCTGCTGCAGCACTGCCTAGAGAAATACGAATGAGGAACTACCTATGGGAACAGTGACACAGCTACAGCACTGTCTAGCAGACTTAGAATGGAGGAATTACGGACAGGATCAAAGACACAGCTGCAGCCCTGTCTAGAGGACTTAGAATAAGGAATAACAGGCGAGACCAGAGACACAGCTGTAGCACTGCCTAGAGGACATAGAATGAGGAATTACCAAAATGACCAGAGTAATAGCTAGCAGCACTGTCTGGAGGATTTAGAATGGGGAATCACTGATGGGACCAGAGAAGCAGCTAACAGCACTGTCTAGAGGACTAAGAATGAGGAATTACTGGTGGGATCAGAGAAGCAGCTAGCAGCACTGCCTAGAGGACTGAGAATTAGGAATTACCATTGGGACCAGAGAAGCAGCTGCAGCACTGTCTAGAAGACATAGAATGAGGAATTACCACTGAGACCAAAGAAGCAGTAGGCAGCATTGTCTAGAAGTCTTAGAATGAGGAATCACCACTGGGACCAGAGAACTAGCTGGCAGCCATGGCTAGAGGACTAAGAATGAAGAATTACCATTGAGAACAGAGACACAGCTGCAGTACTGCCTCAAGGTCTAGGAATGAGGAATTGCAGCTGGAACCAGAGAAACATCTGCCACACTGTGTAGAGTGAGGAATTACCACTGAGACCAGAGAGACAGCTAGCAGCACTGGCTAGACGACTAAGAGTGACGAATTACCACTGGGAACAGAGATGCAGCTGCAGCACTGCCTAGAGGACTAAGATTGAGGAATTACCACTGGGGCCAGAGAAGCAGCTACATCACCATCTAGATATTTAAGAACGAGGAAAACACTGGCACCAGATAAGCAGTTAGTAGCACTGCCTAGAGGACTAAGAAAGGGGAATTACCACTGGGAACAGAGACAAAGCTGCCACATTTGTGACCAGGTAAAAAACAAGATTTAGAGCCCTGTTTACAGAAACGGACCAACGGAGCTCCAAGCGAGTGAAATATAATTAATGCTAAAAACAAACGTTTGGGTGAAAGAGAGCTAGCGAGTAAAAATAAATTTCTAACAGTCTAACTTCGTGACTTCTTACCTCGATCTTCAGTTACTCAGTCTCTTTAGATAATGAGTGAAAGTTAAGGTGCAAAGGAGAGAACACATGGAGAAACGGTGGGTGGGATGGGAAAGCAGTAACACTGGTCAGCAGCTCGTTTCCAACATTTCCAGAACATGAGTCAGGCAATTGGAAAAAATAGTGCGGAAAACGAACTGAAATGGACAGTAGCAAAATGAGCACTGTAACTGTCCCAACCGCTATGGGAGGCAAGGACAGACCAAAAGGTGGGACAAATGTGCATGATTTAACATTCAAAAGTAAGTAATTTAGAAGGGTACCAGAGACAATCAGTGACGAGCAATGGGCTGGCTTCAAGTCCATATACTGACTACATCAAGCCTTTGCAGAGCAGTGCATGTGCACTGCTAGGCTCGACCTAAAAAAATGCAGCAGCCAAAAAAAGGCTGCAGCCAAAAACCTATGCAATTATTCCAACTAGAATTACTGGATGGAAAAAACGTGTTCTCCCACACCAGGTTAACCCTGGTGAGGAAAAACAAAACATCTCATGATTATGAGGATCAAAATTAACACATGAAAGTATTCATTTTATTCTGCATTCCTTATAATCAGGGACATTCTCTTTCCCGTAGTCTGTGACAATGCTGTGAACTACTCATAATGTGTCAATTACTCCCCTCAAGACCTCAATATCTTAGATATTTTAACCACCTTCTGTGGGTCATACACCGGGACTAGTCTATTCAAGGGGGTTGGCCATCTGATTATTTGAAAAAAGCTTGCTTTATCTCCACAACGGCCCGAAAGCGCTAGGATGCCTGGCCTCACCTTGGAGGTGCCCAGTAAGGGGGCATCTCACAGGGAAAGCCAGGAAGGGTTCCACAGCGGTATACAGCGCCAAGATACCTTTCAGGTGATAGTGCGCTTTACAAGTATACACACATTTACATTTACTCTAAATCTTGTCAGTAAGTTGCTGCCCATGCCGCACAGCTCCTCCTGGTAGATGTTGCCACCTGACTCTTCCAGGTCCTTAGTTTGTGGCCCTCCTCCACCCGCAGGCGCTCGTCTGCGCCTCATTCCTGGTGGTCCAGTGGGAAGCATTTCTGCTCTGTCCTCTGTTTTCTGCCTTTTTTGCCCCTTTGCTTTTTTCACCTTGCTTTTTTCTGTTTCTGCTTTCTTGTCACTTTTTCTCTTTTCTCCTTATTTGTGCCCCTTTCCGCTTTTCCTTGCCGCTGCCTGTCATCCACGTCCTCGCCCTCTTCCAGCTCCATTTTACCGCTTCCCCCCTCCCAGCTGTCCAGCCCTCCCCAAACCCTATGTAATGGCAGCCGCTGGACAGCCGCGCTGAATGCCCCTCCATGCCTGGACCTCACCCAGTGCCACGGCCACGGTCCCTGGACCATCCACCATTTCCAGCGCCCTCCATGCCCTCAACTCCATCCACCGCCTGCCACCTTCCATCACCGAACACCCAAGGCTTGTTCACTTGCTGCACCTGCAACTGCTTCTTCGCCAGCCTCCACACACCAGACCCACCGACCACACAGCCCTCAAGAACCGGACCCGACCACCTCAGATGTATCCTACTCATCACCCCCTCCCTCAAAAGACATGCTGTTGCGATTTGGGACCTGCTAGACTCAATCTCCCCTGCCATCGCCTTGAGATTGGGACGCACTTCACTTCAACCCAGACTGTGCAATCACCATCCCCAATGGCTACAAAACCATCCACAAAACTGAGTCAACCGGCTAGAAAGAGGCATTGCAATTGTACACAAAGACACCCTCCACCTCACAACCAGCTCCAACAACCACTCACCAAACATGGAGCACCTCCACTTCCAGATCTAAACCAACCCGAATGCCACCCTCAGTGGCACCCTCATCCAGTAACTTCTCGGAGCCCACCTCCCCTTCAGCGAAGCCATTTCCGACTTCATTGCTCACCATGTTCTCGTCTAAATGGACTACATCCTCCTCTGCAACCTCAATTTTCACCTGGACAACCTCGAAGACCACAACACCTCATCCCTACTGGAGAACCCTTGCTACAATCGAATTCAAACAACTGGTCAGAACGCCAACCCACTCAGCAGGACACAAGCTCAACCCCATATTCTCCGCAAGCAATAACATCTCCGTCAGCCACACCTCCAAGCCACACTGGACCAACCACTACTGGGTCCACTTCTCCTTCACCAAATCAACTGTACGCGACCATGCCCACCACAATCTTCGCAAAAGCTGCAACAAGGTCACCAAAGACCAGTTCACCACCTCCCTCAGCAAGACCCCACCACCGACATCCAAGGACGCCAACACCTCAGCACGCAACCTCCACCACTGGATCTCCGACTGCGGCAACATGCTGGGGTCCCTCAGGAAAACAACCCTGCAAGAAATCCAGCTCGTTCTCCCCCGCCCTCTACGAGTCCAGGAGCACCTGCAGATGGCTCGAGAAAAGATGGAGCAGCAGCAAGATCACAGCAGACCATGCAGCCTTTAAATATGCCCTCACTGCACACCTCCGCCTCATCAGAACAATAAAGAAAGCAATCATCCAGAAACACATCAAAGCCAATGCACACAACAGCAAAGAAATATTTGCTGTGGTCAAGGAATTTGCTAAACCCAGCTCATAGACAGGAGACATTTCCCTGTCTCAAGATTTCTGTGACATCCTATCCACCTTCTTCCACCGCCTGATCAAGGAGATCTACAACAGCTTTGGAACCCAAGACCCACCCACCCCACCCATGACCACTCCAGCTCATGGCTTCAGACCCCAGCAGACCTTGGCCAATTGGACTAAACTCACATCTGAATCATGAAGAGCAACCACCCCGGAGCCCCCTCAGATCCCTGCCCTCACCACATCTTCAACAGAGCCATCACCTTTATTGCATCCGAACTCAGCCACACCCTCAACTACACTATTGAGTCTGCAATTTTATCGGAAGACTGAAAGCAAGCAGAAATCAACCCCCTGCTGAAGAAACTCTCTGCTGACCCGTTGGATCTCAAAACTTCAGACCCATCACTCTACTCCCCTTCCCAGCCAAAGTAATTGAGAAAACCATCAACGACCAACTCTCTGAGTTCATTGAAATTAACAACATCCTTGATGTCTCCCAATCGGGCTTCACAAGCAACCACAGCATCAAGACCCTCACTGTTACAGATGACATCCGCACTTTCCTCGACTGAGGCTAGACTGCTGCCCTCATCCTCCTGAAACTCTTAGCCACCTTCAACACCATCTCCCACCATACCCTCTGCACAAGTCTCCACAACACCGGCCTCTGCGACAAAGCCCTAGAATGGGTCCGCTACTTCCACGCCGGCCAAACGCAGAGAGTCAAACTTCCACCTTTCAACTCAGCACCCACAGAGATCAACTGTGGAGTGCCTCAGGGATCCTCCCTGAGCCCCACCATCTTCAACATCTACATGACCCGCTATTCAGCCATCGTCAGAAGCCACGAGATCAACATCGTCTCCTACACCTATGACACCCAGCTGATTCCCTCCCTCACAGACGAACCCACACCTGCCAAGACTTGGATGAAGTTCTGCTGCCTCAAGCTTAACTCAGACACTACTAAAGCCCTCATCCTGGGTTCCTCTCCCTCTGCCTAAGACAACGCTTGGTGGCCAGCAGCACTCAAATATCCCACACCCTCGGACCATGCACAAAACCTCGGCATCATCCTGGACTCCTCGCTCCCAATGAGCCACCAAATCAATGCTGTTTCGTCCACCTGTTTGGCCCACTCCATAAGATCTTTAAGTAGATCCCCACCAAGTCCTTAAAAACAGTCACCCATGCGCTCAGCAGCAGCAGACTCGACTACTGCAACACTCTTTAAGCCGGCTCTACCCAGAAACTCAAAATAATACTGCAGAACATTTAAAATACCTTCACCAGACTCATCCTGAACATCACACACTGCAACCACATTACTGGCTAACTGAGAGACCTTCACTGGCTACCTCTCACACCTTACAGCTCCTCACACATGCCCACTGAGTTCTCCACAACACCAATCCTGCTTACCTCAACCATTGTCTTTCCTTCTACACTCCCATCAGACATCTCCCCTCCATCCAACTGGCACTGGCCCACGGATCCGCAAGACCACGGCTGGAGGAAGAACCTTCCCCTACCTCACTGCGAAGACCTGGAACACCCGGCCTCTGCGTCTCAGGCAATCATCATCACTGCTGCAATTCAGGGAGGACCCCAGGACCTGGCTCTTTGACTGAACCGCAGCCCCCCCCACCTCCCCACTCAGCGCCTTGAGACCCTCACGGCTAAGTAGTTGCAATTTATAAGCTAACTGATTGATTGAATTAAACCATTTTCCCACGCTTCCAATCTAGCAGATGTTTGCAGCTATGAGGGTGAGGGAAACAGTTTCTATGGTTGACCAATAATCTGCATCTGCTTTTCATACCTTGATTGGGCAGGGCTCTATTGCTTTCCACTGCATTGTAAGCCTCAGTTGGCTGATATGAGAATGAAGTCCATAATCCCACTCGGGTATTGAATTTTGCCTCCATGTGAAACGACCCTTAGCAGGTAGAACTCTGTCATGCAGCGCCGACCCGATAAAGAGCAGAACTGATGATGAAGCAAGACACCTAGCTGGCTGGGTGTGTGAGGGCCTTTTTCCGATAGGAGGAGAACCTTCTCTTGATTGTCCAGCTCTACATCACCTTGTAGAGCCCTTGATCATACCCAACAACCTGACTTCAGCACTAGGAACTGGATACCAGTATTGTAGAGACAACTTTGTCATCACCAGCAATGAGATATCTAGAACACTTTTGGAGAGAGAATGTGGCCTAACGGCTAGGGCGGTCGACCTCAGAGCTGGAGAACCGTGTTTGAAGCTCGGCAGGGACGCTCACCATTCTGTGATTCTGGGCAAATCACTTAATTTCCCTGTGCCTAACAAAAATTAATGTGTCCATCTGTAACTTAACTGGTGCTCATGTAAAGTGCTCTGATACCTTCGGGTCTAGTTCGCACTATATAAAAGTCCACACACACTGTTAGACACCACTTCCCTCCAATACTTCTGTAAGAGGGGCACTCCCATATCATGTGCTTCAGGCATGTTTTTGTTAGTTGATACCTTGAGCAAAACCCAAAATCCAAACAAATATATTTCCTACCCTCAGTGATGTAAGGAAGATCCTATACAACAGATTCACCTGAATCAATTTGAATCTGCTATTTATGGACACTCTAATTATCTGTTCTACTAATCTACTCAATATTTCATCACTGAAATTCCTATCCAAAGTGCCCACAGCCCTCCTCCAAGCGTTCCCATAGCCCAGTTAGTGATTGCCCCATTATCTGGCCATATAATTGTGACACTACCCTGCCTGTGCCATGTTCTTCATGTGATGATGTGTGGACCGCATTACCTAATGGTGGTGCTGAGTTGTGTTTAACTCAAATTACCTCTAATGCACTTCATCAAAAATTCTTAGGGCCTGATTACGAATCTGGCAGCCAGAGGACTGCCAGAAGCATGGGGGCGTAGTGCAGGTGGTCCAGCCTCTGCCACAACTGCGCTCCGACTGCCCCATTATGACTCTGGTGGTCGGACTGCCATGGGACCCATGCAGCTACCAGGGAACCGCAATTCCCTTGAAGTGGTGTGGCGGTCATGAGGCAGCAATATACTTGCCAGGACTGCCGCTGTCCCGCCAAGCATGTTGCGTGTTTCAAGACTGCCAGCATTGTCCCCCTGTGTGCGTGCACACCCTCATTCAGGGACGGCATGGGCTTTACACTACAGTCCATGCTGTGCTGAAACGCGCTGTGGCTGACCCACTTTGTTACCTTTCTGAGGCTCTCTTATGAGCCTTTGGAATGGCAGCAAACTGGGCTAGCCACCACAGGACCACCAGCCCAGATTACAAATTGTAATTTGATGTGCGGTTGGTGGTTGAGTTTGGCAGTGCAGCAGCGGGCAGGTGTGTACCACTCCACTCCCGCACCACCAAAGTTGTAATCAGGCCGTAAGCATTCCCTTTGAGTAAATCTCTCCTCAAAACATCTCTGCATAAATTGTGACAAAATGTTTTTGTCTTTGTATATGTCAAACTTATTTTCAATAAGAATATTTTGGAGAAAAAAAACTCCAATTATATCTCGGATCACTGTTTCAGGCATCTAATATGGATTCCTGTGGCACACCCTGGTACAGTATCAAATTGCTTTAGTGCTGAAAAGTGCACACAGACTGAATGTTTGTATCAAATGTATGTGTACTTGTGATTGTATAATCAATGGAGTGAACAGTGCTGGACAGTAAATGTGCTGTGAATGCACACTTAATAAGTGTGACTGCATCGGTGCATTATATAGAGGACCCTGGGTTCCATTTTATAAAGCCCAGGCCTTTTGGCTGAACTCATAGGGAGTAGAGGAATCCCCTCAAACAAATTTGTGGATTGCTGCGTTCCAGGGAGCTGGGTGAGAGGATTTGGAGGAGTGGAGGAAGGGATGCTCCCTTTACACTTGAAAAGGTTTCTCTTTCATTGATTGATAAATCAAAAGGAAGGGTGGTGGACAACCTCAGGAAAGGAAATGGGGCTGATAAGGGAATTATAAAAAGTAGGGCTGGGAGCCCGGGATTAACATTTTGATGCACATATCACTGTGGCTAACATGTAGGTATGAACTCTGGTCATTCCCATGAATTGTGATGTGGGTCAGTCAGTTTCAGAGTCATGCCTGCTGTGACAGACACCCTTTAAGGGGAAAGAAGAAAAAGAGAAGTAGACACTCCATAAGAAGCAGAACTCCAACATAAAAAGTCAAAAACTCACACCCTAGAACATATTATGGTTTCTGGAAATGGATTATAAGAGGGTGAGGTTGGGACCCCAAACTTTGTCATCTGCCAAGCAGACAGATGAGATTTGTGACGAGAGGAAGCTCTACAAGACTATTACATTCTGTATACTTGCATCCCTTTTCCCTTTAATTCTGTTGTATATATTTAATTCTGGCACATGCCAGCTCTGGGTGGAGTTCTATTCGGTTAAAGTACTTAGTCACAGTTGTTCAGCTGTCTTTCTGCTTAAAGGTACTGTACCATGTTCATTAAAGTTACTTTCTACTTTCTGTGGATAAGACATACTATTTTGGGGGATTTTACACTGGTGGCAAGTTACTTGAGGTACTGGCTATCTACCAAAATGGCTCTGGAGTTGTCTTGCCTTATTTTTAGGATTTTAATAGTTTTCTCAGTGATCTTCTAAGGACTTATACAATCCTTATTTTGATGCACACTGGATTTACTTTCTGTTAGATCAAGATACACTTCAGCGATGTGATATGTTTTAGAGGAAACTTATGTGAGCGTAATTTGGGACATTGTATACCTGCATTCTTTGAATATTTGGATAGCGTTCTTCAGTGACGGCGCCATACTGTTGTGTGGCGTTTTAGGCTCCGAGTGAAATTTCCCAATTCATGCCCTTATATATATACAAATCACATTGCCCTAATATAGGCATAGAAATCAATCCCTTATTTAGACGTAGCCCATGCAGACCAAATACAGGCATGGCTACTTCCACCCGTACCAAATGTCACAACGATTTCTTGGAAAATCGGCTTAAGCAGTCAGGGACCTTCCCTTTCTTGAATATTGATTTGTCCAAGAACTCATGTACTTTACAAAGAATTACTATTCCCTAGGGGTTCTTTCCTGACGTTATTATGCCTGACATTACGCCAAAGTAGACCCCTTCAAGGAATAAATAGGCCTCCACTTGCTCTAGCAAGACATGGTGGTTAGGAGCAGTTCGATTATCTACTTGCCCGACGCAGCTCGCTACAGCAAGTGCCAAAGGAAGCCGACCCTCCAGCTGACGCACTGATCGAGAGGCTGCATTTCTCTCGGCGAGAACCCAGCTCCAGTGTTTCCAAGCTCCCCTTACGGGGTGTTGAGAAATCGAGTCCCGAGACAGAGATACCAGACCTCCTTCATTCTAAACCAAGGTATGGAGCTGATTAAACCTAGAGAAACCTTTGGTAGATTCTTAACAAAAACAACTAAAACCTATGCTACACAATACTTACTTCTTCCCGCATACTAGACTTAGGTTAGGTACATTGAGGTAGGAGTATTTAGAAGCACCAGTTGAGTATTTTAGTCAATGCTATTTATGTATGTATTTTGAAATGGCTTCGAAACCATAAAATACTTTTACAATATTATTTTATAATACTATTCTTGCTGTACACATTATACTTTGCAGTCTGCATTACGATTGTAGCAGTTCACTTTTCTTGTTTGAGAAAGAAGACTGTTCAATAAAACCTTTTTATTGAAAATGCCCGTCTCTCTATTTCTCTGCAAACTCTGTTAAAACGAAGCATGCACGATTGACTGAGTGAAATACTTATCTATTGTTTCCACGACTCTAGAGATATATTTCCTATTCTTGGGAAACAAAGTTGTCATGTTTATGCGGTTGTCAGAAACTAATCCCTTCTTGTGAATTCGAGAACGTTTCTAGTGACCTCTGAGTTAACTGCCACTCACTATTAAGTTTAATATATTCGATAGAGACCTAGTCGACCTCAGTCCTACGTCTAAACTATAGGATATATTATTCCAATGCGCAGAGCCAATTGGGAATATAGGAACTACACAACAATACCAGCATCATCAACTCACAGTCATAAATGTTTCAACCGCTGGAATACGGTAAGAATAATACCTCATTCTTCCCTTCGAGGAACTCTGGAATCTGATGTGTTCAGTCTCGTCATTTTGCCGACTGCCAGAACCTTGTCACTACGCTGTGTGCAACGTGAAACATAACATCCCACATCTTTACCCAGCCATTTGGATTGGAAAATACAACTTTCACCTCGCATGGCAGAGCATTTTTAGCCACAAAGCATTTCACCGAATCACCGATTCGCAGATCACAAAGTTGATTCACTGATCTATGCGATCCATGTTCATTGATTATTGTTCTACAGCAGATGTGCACAGCTGTTCATCATCACTGTAATTCATTTTTTCCTTTTCCATTTGACTTTTTTCAAGACACAGAAAGTTTACAAATGATATATTTTGGTTTGTTTTCCATTTTTTCTCATTTAGGTGTATTTTATTCTATAGATAATATTCTAGGGTTGTTTTTCTTGTTTCTTCTGCTCTGATACATTTAGAATTTTGCAAATCATTATATTTTATATTATTTAAAAATAGAGAAATAGGGAAATTATGCAATTTGATCATCCTACAAACTTTTTTGCAATCTAAGAGCGATCCTCTGATGATATGCTCTAGATCAGGGGTCTCCAAACCGGTCCTGGAGGGCCGGATCCATGCCAGATTTTTAAAATTACTACATGTATCTCAATGGGGATATCCAAAAAATCTGGCATGGACCCAGCCCTCCAGGACCGGTTTGGAGACCCCTGCTCTAGATGGAAAGATGAGTTTTTAACGTATATGAAGGCCATTGATGAGGACAGAATGGGAAGTGAAAGAAAGAAAAATATTTTACTGCATTGTTGAAGACTGCTCAGGATGTTGAGGTATAGAATGAAAAAAGTGTGAATGAGGTATGTGTGGTTAACTCTTCCCGTAGGTATATCTAACCAGTGAGAAGAACTGATAAAACTATTTTGTGTTACAGGTGTGGTAGTTTCAGTCATGTGACTTCATCCTTTCACTGTCCTGCTATTGGAAAAGAATGCATCAATAGTGGAAGAATATAATTGGGTGCGGCTAACCGCCGAACATGGAAGTTGTGTAATTGCTGGGCTCGTGGCCCGGGGTTCTCCATCTGAGCCATACCACACTAGTGGGGGCAAAATCCATGCCCCAAATGTGCTGCAGAGGACAGCGAGGATCCCGTGGACCTGATGTTTGCCCCGGATCACCACCAATCTGGTGTTTGACTCCGTTGTTAGGGAGATGCGCAACGGAGTGGCTCGATACAAGATGGCGCCCCTCAACTTCTCCTGACAGAGAAGGATGTGCTGACCCTGGTCTGCGGAAGGAGCCGCAGCACCCAGTTGTAGTCCCCCTGACCATCCTGGAGGCGTAGAGAGTCTACTACCCCAGTGAACACCTTGCAAGGACGGAGAAGAGGTGAGCAGTGGAGAGTTCCGCTTGGGGGCTCCTGGACCTGGAGACTGTTGAGGGTGGTCACCACTGCGCTCCTCCGGAGGTGGTGACTCTTTCAACCATATGCACTGCTGAGCGTGGGGCCTGCTACGGCTCCAGCAGGAGGACTCTGCTGAGCGGGGCCATTGTCCTAGGAAAAGCCGAGGTGGGGGGAGTGCCCAGGACCCTCGCTGGACATTTTAATACAGGATGGCTTTGTGTCTCGAGCAGACCTGACAAAGTGGAGCGTGTTGCTGGACTGTGCCGCTGACGGATTACCGTGTAGCGTGCCGGGTGCGGATCATTGCCCTGTCTGCACACTTCGCTGTGCCAAGGCCTAGAATTACTCTTTTGGCTCACTGTGTTGTTGGGGACTGGCACTCCGGAGGCCCTAACGGGTCAATAACCCTACGGGAGATCACTCTCCCCAGGTGGTCCCAGCTTGGAGAGGTGCTCTGGGCCCCAACCAGGCACTGCTGCGCTTGTAAGCTACATACTGGGGGTGGTTTAACCTGTGCAGTGCCCATGGCGGGAACAAACTGCTGCCCCCGCTGTGTTCGTTACCAGGACGCAAGGACTTGCCCACTAATGCGCTTCAAAACCACACGTCAGGAGAAGCTGTGACCCAGTGGGGTTCATCTTGGTGAACTGCTCCTCCCTACCCTTCCGATGCAATGGAGGTCCACCCGCACAAGTTCCATGAAAATTCAGGCTGTTAGCTACAAATAAAGACCAGGAGTGGGCTTGTGACGCACTTTGTGATACCTAGTTGTGGACAAGTCAGCCAGTGCCTTGGCACGACTGTGGAGGCACGGTATGGAGCTGTGCAGCGGGGGAGGCAGCGTGGTGTGCTGCGCTGTGACCGAACCCACCCGAACCCACCCGGTGTGGCCCATGGGGGCTGGCTCCCACCGTTAAACTAAATGGCATCTGGGGAACGTAACACAGAGACACTTGGTCCCAACAGGTCTGGCTAAAGAGCCTACCCACCACGGGGGCCCTTCTGGTGGCCATAGCGTAGACTGAAGAAATTTGGGACAAGTCAGGAAATTGAGGAAGGTGTAGTCCCTGGGCCCGGAGCTGGTAGCAGGGATGTACATTTACCAGGATCCGAGCATTTTCCGTTCCTGGGAGGCTGACGACTGCAGCGAGACTGAGGTTTATGAAATGTCCTTATACTAGCTCAGATTTAATCACAACACCAGCTTTGGAGGGGCCAAGAAAGACTAACACTGAAGCAAAGAATCAGCCACAGGTGAAACAAGAGCCAGACCTCTCAGTGTGGCCCCAAGGGGAAGATCATTTTACCCACAAAGTCGACATTGAATTGACAGTATCCATAGAAACACACCAACTCCATAATCCCACATCTGACTCTGACACTGTACTAGCGGCAAAATGGGACGTACGAAGGTTAGGAATAAGGATACAGAGGACTTCAACACAGCCTTGACTGCCACATCCATGGAGATGGTGCCACCCACAGCGGAGGGCACACATCCAGACAAATTAGATCTTGTCCTACAAGAAATATGACAGTCACTTGCACTGATGGAGCAGCAACTGGGCTCCCTCACGGCGGAAATTGCTATAATCCGAGATGACCACAAGAAACTTGCAGAAAAGGTGACTGCTAACAAAATGGAAGTAGAGGAACTGCTCCCAAAACAGAAAGAACACTCAAACAAACTGGAACGGATGCAACTTCAGCGTGCCACCCTACAGGAAAGGATAGAAGATGCAGAGGGAAGGTCACGTTGAAATACCATATGCATTGTTGGCCTACCAGAGAACTCAGAAGGTTAAAATGCAACACTCTACATAGAAGCCTGGTTCAAATCACTCATGCCACCAGCATGCCTGACTGACACCTTCTGCATAAAGAGAACCCACAGGGTCCCCACGAGGCAAAGAGTACCGGGGATGCTGCCTCGCCCAGTTGTGGCCAGAGTGCTTAATTACAGAGATCCTGAACAGATACTACAAGTGGGGAGGGAAAAAGCACGAATCACAAAAGATAGTGCGCGCATTTCCCATTTCCCTAACTACTAGGCTGAATTTTCGTGGTCGAGCTACTCAAAGCTCTGCGAAATGGTAAAAAATCTCCGTGAGCACGCAGAAATTCCGCAAACATGCGGACTTGCGTGTTCTGCCCGTTCGCGATGCCTTTTTCCTGTGTGCGAACGCTGTTTGCGTGCTCGGGGGGAAATATCTTACGAACACGCATTTTGATAGCGCGAACAGGCAAAAAGTTCTGCGAAGCTGCGGAATTTTGGGCAATTCCTCATTCTCCGCGGAACACGAAACGACCCAAATTCCTCAAATTCCACGAGCGGAACGGAATTTACCGCCCAGGCCTACTGACTACACACTCCAATTGCAGAGGCAAAGAGCACAATACCACAGAGTAAAGCAACATCTGCAAGCAATACATTTAAAATATACCCTTTTATATTTAGTGAAACTCCAAATTATACATGAGCAAAACGTAACTTCTTTGATACCCCAGTAGAAGCGTGGGAGTAGATCGAGCACACCTTCCAGGACCTACCTATTAATTTGGCCAAACAGCGGTCAGAGGAGACACAATCCAGGCAGTGACAATCACAGCAACAAAGATCAAAGCCAAAGTGATACGATGAAGATACGACTCAAACACTCTTACAAGTGCTGGAGGAACAGAAAAGGGCTATCATTTCTGCTGCCACCGTCAGGGAAACAAGAATAGTCACGGTTGACGAGTCATCTATGGGAGACGCAGCTCAATCGGAGCCGGACTATAGCCCACCACTGTTTTCCTCGCTGTCCTCACACACAGGGATTGCACTCCTCAATTAAAGGACTATAGAAAGGTCAAACAACATGGATAAGGTTATACTACTGTGGCGGGCTCCCTTAGATGCAGTTTGTAAGTAATACCAATACTGATGATAAAGACGATCCCTGGTTTTCCCGCTAGAGGCGGTAAGATTATCATGAAAGCACCTTGTGAATACTTTGTACTACAGAGGAACTATATTAGTCTTTCAACTGGGAGTGGATGTATGCTCTCTCCTGTTCCCCCGGAGACTTGAACACTGACTCAGGGAGCGTGTGGTGGGACCACGAGGTCAGGGGCTGGCAATCCCCCCTTTTCTTTTTTACTTAAGGGAGGATATCTTTTGGAGTGTTGAAAAGTCCCAAGAGTTACCTTCAGCAATGGACCCCAATGCAGTAGCAAGTTTGAAATGTTTTGAGTTATTAAGTATTGTTTTATTGTTTCGTTGAACCAAGTTCAGCAGTTGTACTGTGTATTGGGGTGTTTGATTGGGATGCTGGCGGGCCGAAACTCCTAGAACTCATTACCAACTGGTTTACCTCCAGTTACTTTTTCCTTTGATGGCTAGATTGGGTACGACACAACATTATAACTGCTTCACATGGAAAATTAGGGGTATGGGTTCACCACATAAACGACATAGAGTACGCGCCCAATTGAAAAGGTGAAAAACACAAATAGTGTTCTTACAGGAGACACACATAACCGCACTTGAGCAGAATACTCTTCCTGCATATGCTCCAAATATACCGTTATTGGGCATTTCCACTAATCTAGGAACACTCACTACCTGTAAGTTAGAGCCCTTGTTGCAGGCCAGAGTGACAATGATAGGGAATCTATTCGGGGACAGATTGTTACTCATGCACACAGATTTTGCAAGCGACCGGGGGGTCACGGAGACACTGTTCATGACTTATGCGAGTCTGTCACGATACATTAAGAGACTAACTACTGTGGTCAATTGCTGTGGTCAAGACTTCCCCAAGTTGCATTCACCCTCATTCTATGAAGTTCCTACCAAACTGGACAGATATCACACTTTTAGTGTCCACAAGCCGGGTTTTATACACAACCTTACAGATTTGAATTTCTAACATTTCGGGGCGGCACATCAGCAGGGGAGGGGGTGGGGAATTCACAAAAATGTACATTACTGACTTGATCTTGATCCAGGAGAATAGTACAATTATCGTAATAGCAGTACAGGAAGAGATGCCAAATCAGGACGTGAACTGTTCAGCTGGCTCCAAACAATTGTGACACAAGGTTAAGGAGAGATGTAATAATAGGCAATTTATTTCACTATCATGTTTATACGTGAGATCCTGCTACGCAGATAACAATTTCTGAAATCTTCTGTTTTCTTGTAGTGTAACTGGAGAAAATTAATACAATGTATTTAAAAAAATAAAGTGTGGAAGAATAGGACATTTTGCCCATCTCTGCAAAGATGATAGGACAAAAGTGTGGTTAAAGGTAATCCTGCCACTATAGTACAGGTGATGTTTTATCTGTAAGGAGTGCATGCAATCAGGACAATGTTATAATGAAAAAAAGAAGGGCATTATCTTGTCAGTGGGTGATCCCTGTGCAGAAGAGGTGGAGGTCATGAGATCTCCCAAATGTACCGTCAGGTTTTTAGCGAAGGACTTGGAACCTATGGCAGACTCAGGGTCACCATGGTCTATCATCATAGAGAACTATTTTGGGGGGAAATTCCAAGGTCTCTTAATTGTAGAGGGTTTGTGTGAGTGAAATGTAGTAGGCCAGAGTTTGGATGGGTCCAAAGTTGACTTTATGGATTATATTACCCTAGATGTTTCTTTCAAAGGAAGGACAGCTTTCATCAAATTGTACTTGGCTAAGAAAGGGGATAAATTGTTAGGTTGGGGAGACCATTAGAAACTAGGTATTTTTCATAATCCCCGTAGCAAGGATCCTGGTTTAGTGATTAGTGAAAGTCAAGGTGTTGCAGACATTAAGCTTGAATTCCCTGAAGGTCTAGCTGAGAATTTGGGAAGGCTCAAAGCATACACTCATTTAATCAAGCTTAAACAAATAGCACAGCCTGTCAAACTGAAATTGAGAAATGTTCCCATTAATGTGAGAGATGTACTTGGAAGCGTGGTGGATGAGATGTTAAAAGGGGACATCATCGAAGAGGTAGAATCATCTGAGTGGCTGCCTCCTATTACTCTGGCACAAAAGCCTAACCAATCAGTGAGATTATGCATTGATCTTAGAGCTCTCAATGCCAATATGGTAGTTGATTGTCATCGGCTACCCGACATAAATGAAGTTCTGAGCATGTTGGGCGGTGCTACATTATTTTTGACATGGGACCTTTGGTTGCGTACCATCAAATTCAATTGGCTGAAGAATCCCATAATTTTACTGCATTTATCACTCCACAAGGTTTGTTCCAGGTTAAGGGAATGCTGTTTGGCTTTGCGACAGCGGCATCCATCTTCCAAAGAGCAATGTGGTATATTTTCAAGGAAATTATAGCATTTGTGAAATGTTTCCTAGACAATATTCTTATATTCTCTCTTTTTTTGTGGAAATATCTTTATTGGTATTTTTTAGAATGAACAAAAGATACAACACATGCAAATATAATCTGCGTAGGTAGTCTGAAAAACATTGCCAATTTGACAGCTAATCAGTAGACAGAGAACACAATTACATTCATGTTGCGCTGTGAAGTTATGAGGTGATGGTGTCGCGGGCGCAGTTGAAAGATTCCATGTGGGTGGTGACCAAGCAGAACTGTGCCCAGCAGTGGTCACAGTGTAATATAATAGTGCATGTGGGTGGGAGGGAGAAGGTTAATGGGGAATGGATTATATAGTGGTATCTAACTGCATGCTCTAGTGAGTTGGTCCCAGTTTTTGCCCATGTCCAAGACCCTGCCGGCCAGCGTCCAACCTACATGTAAGGTGAACGTAGTACTGAGTGGCTGGGGAATGAGACAAAGGGGCATAGACTTGTGTCTTTCGTGCAAGAGTTAGTTTTTGGTATGTATAGAGGTCCAGCCCAGGCTGTATTGTGTATTTCTGAGCAAAGGGAATGGGATACCTGCTGGGGTTTCTGAAGGCCCATAACCATGGCATCCCAGGGGAAGACCTGGGGAATTTTGCAAAGCCCAGAGCGTCCTCTCGCCTCAGTGCCACACTTTCTGCCTGCACCCAATTTGTGAAGGAGCAGAGCCATGCTTCCTATGATGGGGTTTCAGAGTTTTTACACCGACTAGTGACCAGCCATTTGGCGGTAATCAGGTCCAAGTCTATGAAGCGTGATGACGCTTTGCACTTTTTGGACCTGCGGAATAGGCCTAGGATGCATACACCCAAAGCGCTTACCACTGTGTGCTCAGTGCTGTCTATGAAAGTGGTGATCGCTCCCTAGTAGATGGCCAGAGCAGTTCAGGTACATAACATATGGATCAGGTTACCATTTACCAACTGGTAGCGGGGCACTGAGCATCCGTGCGGCTAAAATATCTATTTATGTTTTCCAGTGTGAGATATGCTGCTCATTATGTAGAGCTGTATGAGGCGAAACCTTGCATTTCTGGGTACCAGGACACGTCCCTGCAAGATGTTCTCCCAGTCCTTGTCAGTGCCGGCATGCTGTAAGGCAGCATCCCAGTGACATTTCAGTGAAGTCAGTCGATGCACTGCGTGTGTGTGCAAAGAGTCAATGAACCACTTAATAAGGCGCCTCCCCATGCCAATGGTGTGGATGTATTGGACAGTGTGGTGTGTTGCAAGTTCCTGTGATATATCGCCCACCACACCCTCAGCTCTGCAAGCAAAGCAGCATGGAGCAGCAACTGCCCCTGTGGAAGTCCGTCATCTGACACAAGTTCTATGAATGGTGTCAGCTGCCCATCTTTGTAAAGATTGCCTAATGTTGCAGTCCCGCTTCTTCCCGGGCGAGGTGATCCGCACTACAGATGCAGTTCTGGCCTCTCAGCATGCCTAGGATGGGCAAGGCAGGTGCATAAGGGGTACAGTCCCTAGTAAGGAATAAAGCACGTTTACAGCAACTGTGGGCCACTGCTAACATCAGCAGCTCGGGGGTCTCGTCCCGGCTCCCGGGGTGGAACAGGCGTAGAATGGACAAGTGTGACCAGGCCTGTTGGTGTGTGTGGCGTGTCCTCTATTTGTTGCCCACTCACCCATCTGGACACCCACTGGAGTTGTGCTGCCAAATAGTAATGTTCTATGTAGGGCACTGCGAGGCCTCCCGATCCATTGGCAAGTACAGCTTAGACAGTGCAACCGGGCAGCAAGTGCTATTCCAAATGAAATCGTGCATCAATAGCTCAAAGGAGTGGCACACAGGGGGCGAATTTAAAGTGGTAGGTTTGCAAAAGAGTGTAAGAGCCTGGGCAGCACCACCATTTTCAGTAGGGCAATGCGACCCATAACCATCAGAGGTAGGCTCTGCCAAAAGGACATCTATGATTGTATATTAGATACAGGACTCATGACATTACCGTCCAGTAGGTCAGCAGGTCATCAGGCCTATGGTAGATCCTGACTCCGAGATAGCAAAAGATGGCAGAATGCCATCAAACATTCTGACCAGTGATGGTTGGCTGAGGGTCGGTGGTGGATGGGTCAAATGGGTACAAACATGATTTTTCCCAGTTGACTCGAAGGCCGGATAGTGACGCGAATTCAGTGAGTGTTTTAGTGATTTAGTCTCAGGGCGTCCTAATGTCTCTAACATCAAGTAGGAGGTCATCCACATAAAGAGCTACTGAATGTGTTTCGTCACCGAGCGGTATCCCCCACTTTGCACCTCCACATCTGAGGGTCACCGCTAACGGTTCCATAGCTAAAGAGAACAGGAGCGGGTACAGAGGGCAGCCTTACCTGGTACCATGTTCAATGGTCATCGGATTGGACAAGTAGGGGCCTGTTTTCACTCTTGCCTTGGGTAGGGTGTATAAAAGCTTTATCAGGTGAAGGTAACAATTGCCTAGGCCGCATCTGGAGAGGACAGCAAATACATAATCCCATTCTGATGTATCAAATGCTTTCTCTAAATCAAGAAGCATACACCACGAGTAGGGCAATTGCTGTAGTGAGTACCTGGCCACTTGAAAGAAGCAGCACAGATTAGAGACATGCTAGTGGATGGGACAACCCTATTTTGATCAGTGTGCATTCTTTTATTCTCTCATGATGTGTTTGAACACTCTTGTCCTTTGAGGAAAATTTGTGGAGTGTTGAGAGAACATGGCTTGACTCTCAAGCAAGAAAAGCAAATGTAAGTTGTACTGTGAATCTGTTGAATATTTGGGATATACACTGTCTAAGGAGGGCGTTGTCCCAAAGAAATATCCTTATTGATGCTATTCTGAAACCTCTTGCACCGGAGTCAGGGGAAAAACTTCTTTCATTTTCAGGACTTTCAGAATACTATAGCAAATTCATAAGGACCTTTGCTGTGGCGTGTTTGTGTAGTGAATGGACGTTGATCAGAAGGTATTGGATTTTGTCGTGGGTATAGGCTGTGTTCTGACGGGGCATTGGTGGACGTTGCAGGAGAATTGGCAATGTTGGCAGAAGAAGTGTCCTGCCATTGATCGAGGGGTTGTGAGACTGCAGCAGTCACTGCAAGGTCCTGAGATCTGGCAGTAAATTACTCTG
This sequence comes from Lissotriton vulgaris, assembly GCF_964263255.1. NCBI lineage: Eukaryota > Metazoa > Chordata > Amphibia > Caudata > Salamandridae > Lissotriton > Lissotriton vulgaris. The sequence continues at coordinate 72,637,010 of NC_141686.1, forward strand.
GATTTGCTATGAGTGGTTAAAGATCCAGGGGTTCTGGCACTAGGTGAATTCTAGGCCCGGACAGGAGCAGATTGGCAGATGGTGCACCTTTATTACCTAGGTTCCCGGGCGGGGCCCTGAGTGGTATTAGGAGAAGGCCGGAAGCGATAGGGGGAAGGAGGTTAAGTTTAGGAAAAAGATGCAATCTTACAAAACAGGAGAAAAAAAGAGTCATAATTGGTGGGAGAGAAGGTCAAGTAGAGGCGGGAGAAAAAGAAGGTAATGGAGGCAAAAAGGAGGCAAAAGTTCTATTAGGCGGGAGGAAAACAAGGTTTATGAAGGCAAAAAAGAGGCAAAAAGGTTACATTTAGGAAGGAAACAAGGCTGATTTTGGAGGCAAAAATGAGGCAACAGGTTAAGTTAGGCAGGGAAAAAGACTGTTTATGGTGGCAAAAAGGAGCCAAAAAGGTTAAGTTAAGTTGGGAAATAATACTGTTTATGGAAGCTAAAAGGAGGCAAAAGGTTACGTTATGGCGGGATAAAGACTGTTTATGGAGGTAAAAAGGTGGCAAAAGGGCACGTTTAGGTGGGGAAAATGGGTGCATACGGAGGCAAAAAAGTTCAAATTAGGCAAAAGAAGCACAGGGTTATGGAGAGAGGTTGAGAACAGCGGCAAGGTGTCTGGATGACAGCAGTTACAGGCTTGAGTGGGAGCCCAGCCTGCAGCAGCAGGTGGGGGAGTTGGCCCAGTGACCTGAACAATGGGGTCATGCTGCGACCTCCATTAAATAAGTTCCTGGGTGGGGGCAGGGCGCTGGGTGGGCTTAGGGGAAGACAAGAAGAAGGATGGTGAAAGAGCTTAAGTTTAAGCAGAAATCACCAAACACAATAAATAAAAATATGGAAATGAGTCACAATTGGCGGACGAGAAGGTCATGAATAGGCCGGAGAAAAGGTTATGGAGGCAAAAAGGAGGCAAAAGTTTTATTAGGCTGGAGGAAAACAATGTTTATGGAGGCAAAAAGGTTACATTTAGGCAGGAAAAAATACTTTATGGAGGCAAAAGGTTCATTTCAGAAGGGAAAAAAGACTGTTTATGGAGGCAAAAGGTTACGTTTAGTGTGAAAAAAGGAAGCAAAAAGGAGGCAAAAGGTTACGTTTAGGCAGAAGGCAAGCAAGGTTATGGGCAGAGGTAGAGAGCAGCGGCGACGTGTCTGACTGACAGCGGTTACAGGCTTAGGCGGGAGCTCAAACTGCAGCAGCAGGGGGAGTTGGCCTAGGGACCTGCTCGATGGGGTCGCGCTGCGGCCACCATTAAGTAGGTTCCTGGAAGGGGCGGGTGCTGGGTGCTGCTTTGGGTTAGGAGAAACAATATATAACTTTTTTTACGTTTATTGTTCACCAAATAACTTCCTACCCTATACCTCCACAAAGTCAACAATACACACCTAAAATATATCTTGTAATTATAATAACTAGAAATTCTACAGAAATAATTATGAAATAAACAATGAATAATAATCAGCTAACATTATTATATTTAATTGCTGGCCACCATTTATCCATAGAAAGCCAACAAAGTGTGCTTAAGAAATATTTTTTAAAATATCTTAATTATATATTTTGCATAATTAATTATCAATTAATAACAATTAACTAGTTATAAACTAATTATATGTAATTAACTTCCCAAATTGTACCCCCACAAACACAAAAACTCACACCTTATAAATAACTTAAATGTCTTAATATCACAATTTACATAATTCATTATCAAAGTAATAATTATTAATAATACAAAATTAATGATTAAATAATCATAATTACATTATGTCCTACCCTAGAACGCTACGAACCCACAACCCGCACCTAAAACTTAAAGTAATTTAAAAAAATAATTAGACGATTATCACAATTAATTCTCGATTATCAGTTGCATATTTAATATTTGATAATAATTAATTATTAATTATAAATTTACTCCCCACCCTATACCCCATATTAAACCCAACAATCGACTAGATGCTACAAGTATAAGTGAACTAATAAATTAAATTTAAAAATAACTACAAATGTACAAACTATTTTACAAAACATTAACAATAATTATACAAACAATTTTTAACACATACAATTAAAATATATACTAAAATATTGCTCACAATATTTTTGTACTTGATATTTGTGCATCACGATATTTCAAACTCAATATTTCTGCTCCTCGATATTTTATTTTTTATATGTTGTGTGAATACCATACTTTTGCACACATGTTTTAACACAGAACTATCTTTCACACAGTATCAGCACACCATGATGTTTGTTGAATTTTTGTACCACTTAAAGTGGACATCCTGTAAATGATGATGTAACAGATCTTAAAACCCAAGCTGACATCATCAATGACATCAACAATGTACAACACCTATTATTGGTAATGGTTTGAATCTGGGCGACAAGAAGTGTTATTTCTTTATACTTGACTATCCGTTTCATCTCAACGGTACCCAAGCGATGTGAACTTGAACACTGATGCAAAAGTTGTTTGATGAAGACAACTGGAAGCTGAACTCCACAGCAACAGTGACCACCTCTTCACACATCATAGCAGTATTCAGAGAATGTCTTCATGATAGTGAGAAGGTAGTTACATCATGTCTTTATAAACCCTTTAACTGATGCAGATTCTAGAGGGTCACAAATGGGTAAATCACTTCTATATTCATCCTTCTGTAGCATGGATTGTTTCCATCACCCTCTGTCATGAGAGCAAAACACTAATTTATTTTCTAGAAACAATTGCCTTTTTAATTAAATATCTAGAATCAAAATGTAATGTTGGACTGAAACCTTACCAGCATAATGTAATTTCGAAAGTTCAATTGTTCTTTATAGGCAAAGGTTAAGACTGATTACTTGCCTCTGAATACTTATCCAGCATATGGAAAATGGTTCGGTAGAAGACAATTGATGAAAATTGCATTTCTAATGGTGTTCCCAAATATATTCGTCAATTCCTTATTTTTATCCCATATATATATATATACATTTCTGCAGGCCAGGTAGTTGATTACACTGTTTTAGACATTTCATATAGCCAGGATCAAAATGGCTATGTTACCATGTCGCCTGCTAAAGCCAACATTAGTACCATATGCTGTTTAGAAATTCATGACCTCTGCTCATGGCAGGTTTGGACATACTACAACAATAGCATTTCCTGGTGGGTTACAGGATAGTGGACTATTTTCAGAACAGGATTGGCTGCCATGACCCAAGCAAGTTCTCAACCCCCAATTCTAGTCGCAGCATACAAGGGTCATCCCTTTGGGGTCGGCAAGGGTCAAAGAGTTCATAAAATCACTACTACAATTCCTAGAACTTTGGAAATTAAAATCCATAGCTCTGCTGCTATCAAGATTTTTAGACATATAAGTTCACCCCCTTTCAAATCTTCTGAAAGCAGTATGAGAGGAAGACTTGAAGGATACATATTTGATTTATGGCCGGAGAATGTGCCATCAATGTAGCTAGGAGGCATGTCTCCCACTGAAACATAATAAATGTCGGCATTTTAATGAAAAGCTCTCATCAAGGAAAAAAGGGGATAAAACAACATAACTTGTAACTGCAAAAAGAACTAACATTATGGGGATATTTTATTATTTTATTAATGGCATTTGATTTGAAAGAAATGTTTGGAAGACTGACTGATAGAGTAATTGTAGTGGATTCAGGCCCGTTGACTGTGCTGAACTAACTATAGGAATAAAAAAAGGTAGATGTATGAGAGAGGAAACTAAAGAGCAAAGGTTGACAGGCAGCATTGCACTGTACATAAAATGTAATGGCACATCATACACTTTTATATGTACATACTAATTGGTGTTTTCGTGAGAGAATGTTATTGCTCTTTATACGGTTTGTAAATACTTCTTTCAACAAGGACATTGTGGTAGAGATTGTGCAGAGCCAGCAAAAGAAATAAATAAGGGTAAGCCGAAAAATCACTGCTGGCTTCAGTGTTTCGTAAGTTTTACAATGTTAGCAAGACCAGTGACCCCACCACCAATGCTGTTAAATTTGTTGGGAGCGTCAAAGAAAAAACACACAGATAATGCACTTTGCCACACATAATTTATCGAACTACTTTTCATGATTCTTGAAGGCGATCTATGATCCTACGTTTGATTAAAATGATTAAAACCGTCTTTGAATGGAGATGTGAATATATCTTTGCAGATATATAAAGGCCTACATGTAATGTCATGATGTAATTTCAGATGTTGCAGTTATGTTATCAATGATGTCACAGAACATGTCATATGTAGTGTAAGATGTGAGGTAATTAACTGTGCATGGCAAAAGCGCAAGTTATAGTTACATTAGAGCACAAGATATATTTACTTGAGGTAACGATAACTGGTGAATTTCAATGGTTTTGTTAATTTAAAACAGTATGTTTTAACTGACATTTTCACCTAAGTATAAACGCTCCTTTAACCTTTGTTTTTTCAGTGGATTTCTAAGGCTTTTTTCTTATCTAAAGTAATATATTATTATTACAATTGTAAAATATAACGTCACTTTACGCTTTGTTTTTTTTCAGTGACTTTTAATAGCTTTTTTAAAGTAAAGTAAATTGTTTATCATCATGTATGGCATGGGGTTGGGCGCAGGGCCCGGCCTGGGACCAGACACTGCACCCAATGCCCCAGGGGTGCCTACCACTATATTGCACAGATTTTGGTACGCTGCCCAACCTCCCTTGCTGGCGCCCAACCCCCGTGAGCGCACATGGCTGACTATGAGATGTCAAAATATAAAGTTTGTAATGCAGGTCTTTGCCAAAGGGTCAGAACACCAAAACATAAACAGTGGGCTTACTGGCTTTACAAAGGGGCCTGCACATCAAACCTATTGTCCTTATCAAAAAGTTACCAATAATTATTATCAAATGCATATTTTATACATTTCCAGTTTTCAATGTTTAATGAAATTGATAGTCATAAAATATTTTCAATAAAGCATTACTAAAATAGTCAGCATCCCTTTCAGTCTTTTTTTGGACAATTTTCTCAAAATGCAGCCCTAGAACCCACCAGAAGGGATCTCTGCAATCCAGCTGAAAAGCATTCAGAGTCTGCTCAGAACGCTTTATAAATGAATGATAAGCTCTCCTGGGGTCATGGATTCAGTGACCCAGGGTACTTACTGTGTAATGCTGCTGGGGGGTGCTGCACTCCCTACAGCCCTCCCCATCACTGGAAAAAGTGGTTGGCGGTGCGGTGCCCCTATGTCTTCTAGGGTCACCACCAGGATGAAAAAATATAATTTTAATAAGTCCTAGGGCATTATTGGGCACTCATTGTTGGAGCAGTGTATAATAAATAGGCAGCTCCTGATGCTTATTTATTATTCCTTTTATAGCCATTTTTTGTAATCCCACTCGGGGGACCCACACAGGTCCTCACAAGCTCCCCCTCACTGCTTGCCAGTATCTCCTTCCTCCATTGGCATCCTTCCTCTGGACTGTTTATAGGGCTGCTCCTGCCTTCTGCTGATTAGCCCTTGGCAGCCAGCCTTGTCAGCCAGCTTTCAGTTTTTATTCTTTATTTAGTTTTATTTTCTGCCAGTCTTTTTGCCCACTCAGCACCGTTCCTGCTTCCCGACACCCGCTTCCAACCACCAGCTTCCCTGCCTGCCTCCCCAGTACCCCTCACAAGACCTACTTAATGGAGGCCACAGGTTGGCTTAAAGCATGCTAAAGGCAGGCCTGTCTGTGCCAGTACATGCCTGGACAGTGCTCAGCACCAGAAATGTTGGACATCTGGGCACCCACAGGTACTTCACTGCAGATCTCCAAGGCGCTGCTACAAATGCTGCCTCACATCTCCATCGTTCCATAGAAGGACCATTCAGCTGTCAACATTGGCTCTTCACCTGCAACATCGAACTTCCCTCCCTCAATGAAATCCACGCCACTCCCACTTCACCGACTGAGAAGATCCCTGAATCACTCCAATGCCTCCTGATCACTGCCAGATTGCTCTGCAAACATATCATCCACCCTCGCCTCTAATGTGACCTTCATCAGAGAGACCTGGATCAACTCCTCCTCTGCCCCCAACATCGTCACCCCAACGCCCAATGGCAACAAGATGACACATCAGGACCGCACCAACAAACATTGGAGGCATTGCCATCATCCATAAAGAATCAAGCTGCTGCACCACCCCCAAAAGACACCACACCCATCATGGAGCACCTTCGTTTTCAACTCCACACCGAGGACAAAACAAAGGCACCCTCGCCAACAGAGCCCCAAAGACAACGCACAGTCCATCACAGACTTCATCACCTCACTCCCAATTGAATCCAAACACTACATCTTTCTCAAAGACCTCAACTTCCACCTGGATGGCCCAACAGACACTAAACCGCTAACATCCTGGAACGAATGGACAACATCTTCCTCAGCCAGCTGGTTACAGACCCCATACACAGAGCATATAACACACACTGGACTGTATCTTCATGTCCAGAAAGAGGATTAAATACAGCCATATCACAGAACTCACCTGGATTGGCTACTCCATTGTCCACTTCACCATCACAGGATCACCTTGCACCACTTCAAACACCCCAACACCTCATTCCACAGCTGGAGCAAAGTGACACAGACCCAATGAATGGACGTCCTCAACACCACCAAACCCAATGCCACAACCATCCAGGAACAAACAACCCTGAACTTCAACACCTGGATCACCAATGCTGCCAACATAGTCACCCCCATCAAACAAGCCAAAACCTGCAAATCTACCAAACAAGCCAACTGGTAGCCGCGGACGGTAGCGGGAGTACCTGCCGGGCGGTGACGTGGGGAGGGGGAGGGGCATGGTGGGGGGTAGTAATGTATGGATTACGGACCTTAACAGGTAAGTAAACATATAAATAAATCAAACAAATTTGGTGATGCAGTGCACGCTACGAAATTCGTTTTATTTATTTATATGTTTTCTTACCTGTAAAGGTCCGTAATCCATACATTACTACCTCCCACCCTGCCCCTCCCCCTCCCCACGACACTGCTCAGCAGGTACTCCCACTACCGGCCGCGGCTGGCTTGAACTTGAAATGCATCTGCAAACAACTAGAGTGAAGATGGCTCACCAGCAGAGATCATACAGACTGCGCCACCTTCAAGGCAGTCCTCGATAAATACTACCAACAACTCAAAGTCGCGAAAAAGGACGCCCTTGAAGGCTGCATTGAGGCAAGTGCTAACTACACAAAGGAACTCTTTACCATCATCGGGGAGTTCTCCTGCCTAACAGTCACTGATTTCTCCTTCACACAAACTCTGCAATATTCCAGGGAATCATTTCCACAACAAGATATCCACCATATACAGGAACTTCGATCCCCAACACACTGACCTCCTCACTCCAACAGAAACCTCCCCCAACCAACATCTCACCACATGGGAACCATAACAAACACCACAGCCACCATGAACTCCATCTACTCGGGAGCACCCACCGACCTCTGCCCCCGCCACCTCTTCAACTTAGGAAGCAACAAGATCAGTCACCAACTCTCCATCATTCTCAATACATCCATTGACACAGCCACCTGTCTCAACACATGGAAACTCAAAAAACCCTCTACAGACCCCAGTGAACTCCAGATGACTGCTAAATCTTGTTGCTCTCTTTTCTCACCAAAGTCCATCAACCGCCAACTCACCGAACACCTGGAGACAAATAATCTGCAAGATGCCTCACAATCAGTTTTCCGTGCCAATGACAGCACTGAGACTGCCCTGATCACGTCACGGATGACATCTGCACCCTACGCGAAAAATAAGAATCGGCAGGCCTGATTTTCCACAACCTCACTACAGCTTTCAACACCATATCCCACCACACACTCATCAAGAGACAGCACCAGATTGAGATCAAGAGAAACGCACCGTGATGGATTCCATCATTCCTCACGGGATGAACGCAGAGAATGTCCCTACCCCCCTTCACCTCGGAACCCACAAGCAATATCTGTGGTCTCCCTCAAGGGTCATTCATCACCCCCACCCTTTTCAACACCTACTTGACACCTCTAGCTGAGATGGGAAAACCCATGATCCCAGCATCATATACTATGCAGACGATATCCAGCTTATCCTTTCACTCTCAGCAGAGCCCACGACCACCAAAACCAACTTCCACAATTGCATGAAGAATGTCGCAGACTGGATGAAGGGTAACTGTCTGAAGCTCAACACAGTCAAGACCAAAGTGCTGATCTTTGGCAACAATGCCTCCCTCTGAAATGACACATGTTGGCCACCCAAAATCAGACCCATCCCTACACCAAAAAACCACGTCCACAACCTCAGCATCATCCCTGACAGCAAACTCACCATGAAATGACAGATCAACACAGTCTCCTCTGCCTGCTTCCACACTCTCCACATGCTCTGAAGTATCTTCAAATGACTCCCTATCAGTGCCAGTAAAACAGTCACACTAGCCCTAAACAACAGCCGACTGGACTAGGATAATGCACTATACGCAGAAACCACGACCAAACTCATGCGAAGGCTCCAGATTATACAGAACTCAGCAGCCACACTGATCCTCAACCTGCCCAAACAGACCCACATCAACCAACACCTGGGGAATCTCCACTGGCTCTCCATCCAGAAAAGATACAAATTCGAGTTACTGACACATGCCTATAAATCCCTCCATGACCAAGGAGAGCAGTCTGAACCACTGTCTGAACTTACACCGACCATCCAGAAACCCTCGCTCTGCCTCCCTTGCCCTCGAACAGACACCGCACATCTGTCATAGCCATAATGGAGACCGCTCAATCTCCCAACTTGCTGCCTCTCCTCCTCCAAACATCATCCCCGCTGACAGATTTCAGGAAGAGAGTCAACACATGGCTTTTCAACTAAGACCAGAAACCCAGCACCTGGATACCCTCACAGATGATAAGCCAAACTCCACAAGTATCAATTGAATGATTAATAGTTTTATTAATTGTGGGCTGCGGGAGGAGCCTCCAGCCCCAGCCGGCTCCACATTAATCCCATACAAAGAGACTGCTTTTTTTGCTCATAAAAATGGGTGCCAAGGGCCTACCTGTGGCACCCACTGCTTCCTAATTTGTTGGGGACCACTGGGGAGCCCCAATGTCCCTGTGGCCCCAGCCAGCATCCTGTGTGGGTACCGGTGGAAGCTGGCTATTTTCCTTAGCTCTTGTCTGGGCGGGTGCAGCATTTAAGCAGGAGCTAAATTGTGTTCCCTACCTGGAAGATTTATTTTTATTTATTTTGAAAGTTTTATATAGCGCGGACAAGATCTTTGCAGATATCAGAGCGCTTTACAAAAGAAGGGGTACATGAGGGAGCATAGTCGAACAGGTAAGTCAATAAAGCTAGCAGTACAAAAAGGTGGGGGCAAAGCCAATCATGTAAATCAATAATACAAGTAATACAAATAAGCAATGGGGTCAAACAAGTAGTACAGATCGGTGCAGAGTCTTTAAAGAGTCCTAAATGATAGTTCAGGTGTATTTAGCCATGAGGATAGCTTTTACTTCTTTCTTAAAGAGTGTAGTGGAAGAGATGAGCCTTGTTTCGGGAGGGAGTGAGTTCCAGATCCTGGGTGCCATTCCTGAGAAGGAGCGTTTATAGTTTTTTTTCCTTCCGGAATCTTCGAGGTTTCAGCAGAAGATTGTTTGTGCCTCTAGTGTTTCTAGCGCCGCCAGAGATTGTCAGCTTCTGAGTGAGGTAGCCGGGTGAGTTCAGGTGTACCGCCTTGTGTGTCAAGCAGGCGATTTTCAGATGTATTCTGGCTTCAAAAGGCAGCCAGTTTAGGGATTTCAAGTCAGGGGAAATGTGAGAGTGTTTCTTTGACCCAGTGATGAGTCTCGCTGCAGCGTTTAGAGAAGCTCTTAGGGGTGCGGTAGTAGTTAGGGGGAGTCCGCAGAGGGCGATGCTGCCATATTCAATTCGAGGGATGACTAGTGCTTGTACTGCGGTTTGGAAGTCTTTGGCTGGGAGGAAGGGTTTAAGTTTCCTCAGGGTATTGATTTGGAAGTTCGCTCCCTTAGTTGCCTTGCTGATATGTTGCTGCATGTTGAGATTGGTGTCGAGTGTTATGCCTAAAGATTTTGCTGAGTCCACGATGGTGGGTTGGACATTGAGTGCGGTTAGGTCTGTGGTTCCCAAACTGTGCGCCGCGGCGCCGCGGTGCGCCGTAATGAGGTGCCAGGGGCGCCGCGCACACTATCTGTAATTTTGGCCATCACAGGGAGCAGCACTGCTCCCCTGTGAGAGGCCTCACCCCTGCTGCTGGAGGCGCCTCGCACTCCTCCAGGAGCACAAGAGCAGCCCCTCCCGCCCATTGTCATTCAGTATGCCGCTGATTGCCACTTACTGAATGACAATGGGGCAGTCTCAGGGTGTGACACCATGTGGCAGCCTCCTCCTGCCTCAGAGTACAGAAGGGCATTCTGTACGATAAAAAGTAAAACGCCCACGCTGCAACGTTAGAAAACACTTCATTCAAAGAAGCCTGTAAAATAAGTTTAAAAGAACACTGTCCTGTCATTTTAGAACTGAAGTATTTTCAATATTGTATTCAACAAAGCTATGGTTGCTCCTTTTTTCTTTTTTTAAGGAACTAGCAACCATTGACAAAGCCAATAGTCCTGGCTTGTTGGGGTGTAATGATACTTGCTGCATTATTTATTTAGATGCAATGACAGAGACAACATAATACCAGTGAGGCAGAACACTATGCTAAGCGCATATTTTTAGCCTAGGTGTTTTAACCTGCACTCTTAATTACGTCAAACACCCCCTTTGAAGAGACCCCCCAGTTTTTTTACACCGCTTAAAGCCCTGGAAACAACACCATGTTACAGTCACCTCACATCCTGCCACTGTGCATCATGCATGACTTCTACGTTTTCAGTCTGCCTATGTGCAGGGGCATAGTGAACTCTCCACCAGCCCACCCCTTGCTTTAGTTCATTCTTGATGGGACTCTTCTGCCTGCCACTCTGCAAACAAAGGCTCAGCTCATAATGTGAAAAGGGACCTTTCTCCTGCTACTCCTGCAAATTCAGCGGCACCAACAACATCTCCGCTACGACCACACCACTGTCTCCCGACCCCAACCACCTACAATGCATCCTGCTCAACACCCGATCGGTCCACAGGCACGCCATTGACCTATGGAACCTACTAGACACCACCTCTCCAGACGTCGCCTTCCTAACAGAAACATGGATGAACGCTTCCTCCGCCCCAGACATCACCATCGCCATCCCTGAAGACTATAAGATCACACGCAAGGACCGCACCGGCCACACAGGAGGAGCAATCGCTATCGTCCATAAAAAATCAATCCGCATCTCAACCAGCTCTGACGCCAACCTCGCCAACTCCGAACACCTTCACTTCCAGATCCACATCGACCCCAAAACCACACTCAGAGGCACCCTCCTCTACAGACCACCAGGACCCCGCGCAAAATTCAGTGAAGACGTCACGGACTTCATCACTCCACACGCGCTCCCCTCCAAAGATTACATCCTTCTGGGAGACCTCAACTTTCACCTTGAAAAGATCAACGACCGCAACACCTCCACTCTCCTGGACAACCTCGCCAACCTCGGACTTAAACAACTGGTCACTTCCCCCACCCACATCGCAGGTCACACACTCGACCCCATCTTCACCTCCAGCAATCACGTCTCCTTCAGCCACACTACGGATCTCCTCTGGACTGACCACAGCTGCGTTCACTTCACCTACAACAAGCCCAAACCCACCAACCACCTCCAACCAACTCTGCAAAGAAACTGGAAAAAAATTTCCACCGACCAGATCTCCTCATCGCTCCTTCTAAACACCCCAGCCCACTCCTCGGACCCAAACCTAGCCGCCGCCAACTTCACCCTATGGTTATCCAACACCGCCGACACCTTAGCACCACTGAAAAAACGTCAAAGCAAACCTGGCAACAAGAAGGCCTCATGGTTCAACGATGATCTTAAGAAGTCCAAGAAACTCTGCCGCACCCTTGAAAAAGCGTGGAAAAAAGACCCAACCACCAGCACCAAGGACGCCTTCAAAAACGCCACCCGCACTCACCACCAACTAATCCGAAAGGCCAAGAAAACAGCATTCAAAGATCGACTTGACAACAACGCCCACAACAGCAAGGAACTTTTCAACATCGTCAAGGAGTTTTCCAATCCCTCGGCCAACTCCAACGACATCACCCCCTCTCAAGCCCTCTGCGACTCCCTAGCCTCATTCTTCCACAACAAGATTGCAGACATCCACAACAGCTTCGACAACCAACCCGGAGCCCAACCCACCCAACCACATGCTGAACACTCTCCCCCCGCGAACACCCTTAACGACTGGAACCCAATCTCCACTGAGGACACCATCCGCCTGATGAACTCCATCCACTCAGGATCCCCCACAGACCCATGCCCTCACCACATCTTCAACAAAGCAGACTCCGTCATAGCACCGCACCTCCGAGACGTCATCAACTGCTCCTTCAACTCCGCCACCTTTCCGGAAAACTGGAAACACGCTGAACTCACCGCCCTTCTGAAAAAACCCACTGCGGACCCCACCGAACTCAAAAATTACCGCCCCATCTCGCTCCTTCCATTCCCGGCCAAAGTAATCGAGAAAGCTGTCAACAACCAGCTCGCCGCTTTCCTCGAAGCCAACAAATCCCTCGACTCCTCACAATCTGGCTTCCGAGCAAAACACAGCACTGAGACCGCCCTCATCGCAGCAACAGACGACATTCGAACTCTACTGGACAATGGAGATACAGTCGCCCTCATCCTCCTCGACCTCTCTGCAGCCTTCGACACAGTCTGTCATAGCACCCTGTTACAACGCCTCAATAACATCGGAATCCAAGGAAAAGCACTAGAATGGATCACCTCGTTCCTCACCGGAAGAACCCAGAGAGTCCGCCTTCCTCCATTCAAGTCAGAGGCCACTGAAGTCATCTGCGGCGTACCACAAGGATCCTCTCTCAGCCCCACCCTCTTCAACGTATACATGAGCCCCCTCGCGACCATCGCCCGCCAACACAACCTCAACATCATCTCTTACGCGGAAGACACTCAACTGATCCTTTCTCTCACCAAGGACCCCAGCACCGCCAAAACTAACCTACACGAAGGAATGAAAGAAGTCGCTGAATGGATGAAACACAGCCGTCTGAAACTGAACTCAGATAAAACAGAAGTCCTCATCCTAGGTACATCCCCCTCTGCATGGGATGACTCTTGGTGGCCGGAAGCCCTTGGAAAAGCACCCATCCCGACAGACCACGCACGGAACCTAGGCGTTCTCCTGGATTCTTCACTTTCAATGAACAGACAAGTCAGCGCCGTATCCTCATCCTGCTTCAATATTCTTCGCATGCTCAAAAAAACATTTCGCTGGATCCCCTCCGAGACCAGGAAAACAGTCACCCATGCTCTGGTCACGAGCCGACTGGACTATGGAAACACCCTCTACGCAGGCACTACCGCTAAACTCCAAAAGAAACTCCAACGAATCCAAAACGCCTCAGCCAGAATCATATTAGACATCCCACGCAACGAACACATCTCTGGTCACCTGAAAGGCCTATACTGGCTACCCGTCAATAAGAGAATCACTTTCCGACTGCTAACCCACGCACACAAATCACTCTACGACATCGGACCAGAATGCCTCAACTCAAGACTATCCTTCTACACCCCCTCCCGCCAACTACGCTCCTCCAGCCAAGCCCTCGCCACTGTACCTCGCATCAACAAGACCACCATGGGAGGCAGATCCTTCTCTTACCTGGCTGCTAAAACATGGAACTCACTCCCCACTCACCTTCGCCTTACCCAGAACCACCTAGCTTTCAGAAAGCAACTTAAAACGTGGATATTTGACAAGTAATCCTCCTCCCCCTCCTTAGCGCCTTGAGACCCTCTGGGTATGTAGTGCGCTATACAAATTCTCTGACTTGACTTGACTTGACTTGGGTGAGTAAATAAGTGAAGGAATGTCTGAATGGCTGGATGGATTACTGAAAGGATGAATGCATGAATGAAAGGGGGAATGGATAGATAATGAAAGAAAGGATGGACGGATGAGTGAATGAATGGAAGTATGGATGAGAGAAAATGTAAATAGATGGATGTATGGGTGGAAGGGTAGATCTATGGGTGGAAGGGTAGATGGATGGGTAAAAGTGTGGATGGGCGAGTGAAAGGATGGATGGATGAGTGAAAGGGCAGCTGATGGGCGAGTGAATTGGTGGATGGGTGTGTGAAAGGATGGATGGGTGGATGAATGAAAGGGTAGATGATGGGCAAGTGAATGGGTGGATGGATGAATTGATAAGTGAAATGGTGAATGGATGGATGAGTGAAAGGGTGGATGTAAGGATTGATGAGTTAGTGAAAGGGGGTAGATGGACAAAAGGATGGATAGATGAGTGAAGTGAAAGGGTGGATGGATGAGAGAACGGATGGCTGGATGAGTGAACGGATGGTTGGATGAGTGAAAGAATGGATGAGTAATAGGATCAATGGATGGATTCATGAATGGATGAGTAAATGGGTGGGTAGATGGATGGATAAGTGAAAGGGGGATGAGAGAGAAAGGGAGGATGAATGACTGAAAGGGTGAATGGGTGGAAGGATAAATGACTGGGTGAATGGATGAGTAAGTGAATGGGTGCATGGATGAGTAAGTGAATGGATGGCTGGGTGGAAGAGTGGATGCATGGATGATTGTACAGATGGATGGGGTGAAAGGGTGGGTAGATGAATAATGGATGGATGAGTGAAAGGGTGGATGGAGGGATGGATGAGTGAAATGATGGACGGAAGGATATATGGTGGATAGGTGTGCAAATGGTTGAATATGTTTGGATATAGATGGGCACACAGATGGAAGGACAGACCTTTTTAGTGTAAAAATAAGGCTGGGGATACTGATTACGACAGACCAAACTCAATGTTCCATTTTCTCAGAGTGGGTCTCAGTACCAAAAGGTACTGAAAGCAGCAGCTGGCATAAATAAGGGTTTGGGACCAGGTACTCTGTTGGGGAAAAACGATGGATTGGGATGCAGCCAGTGGATGAGATTAATAATTCAAGCATTCCAAACAATATAATACCTTCATTGCATCCCAAATACTTTAAGGAAGATAACAGGAGGTACACATCACCCACCCACCCACCGGTAAAAAAATGGTGGGGAGCCACGGTCAACTGCCGATTAGGTCAGGGGAGCCACAGGTCAAAAAAGTTTGGGAACCACTGGGTTAGGTGTTTAAGCCAACTTTGAGTGGTGGAGATCTTCGCTGGAGGTGAGATCAGAAGGAACTCTGTTTTCAGCGCATTGAGTTTGAGATGATTATCGGCAAGCCAGGATTGGGTGCTTCTGATCGTTGAGTTCAGGAGCAAAATGTCTTTGGGGGTTTGTAATTTGAGATAAGGTTTGGTTTCATCGGCGTACATGTGAAAGTGTGCATTGGATGCTTGTAGCAAGGTGGTGAGAGGTTCCATAACTAGGTTGAACAGAGTCGGGGATAGGGAGGATCCTTGGGGGACGCCTAGCGTTACAGGTATTGGCGAGGACATCAGGTTGTTGCTCTTGAATTTATGCGACCTGTTGTGTAGAAAGGAAGTGAACCACTTGAGAACAGTTCCAGATAAACCCATTCATGTGTTTAGTAGTTCGAGTAGATTCTCATGTTTAACGGTGTCGAATGCTGAAGAGAGATCAAGAAGGATGAGGAGGCAGGTGTATTTTTGGTCTAGCATTTGAAGTGCGTCGTCAATTATGTGAGTCATAGCAGTTTCTGTACTGTGTCCTGCTCGGAAGCCTTATTGATGAGGGTTGAGGAGATCGAACTGTTCAATGTGTTTGGTCAATTGTAGTTGTGCGCATTTTTCCAGCAGTTTGGCGAGAGTGGGAATATTGGTAAAGGGACGGTAATTGTTCAGATCAGAGGGGACGGCTGTAGGTTTCTTTAGTAAGGGTGTGACTTGTCCAACTTTGAGGGAGTCAGGTATGGTTCCTTGTTGAAGAGAGCTGTTGATAATTTTAGTCCAGAGTGGGAGAAGCAAAGGGGTAAAGTCTTTTACAGCGTTAGCTGGAAGGGGGTCCGTGAGGTGATTGGATGGTTTCAAGGTGCTGAGCAGTTTGCCAATTTCTTCCTCAGAGTAGGTGCCAAAGGTTGACCATGTAGCATTGTTTTTTGGTTCAGTGGGTGCTATGCAGTGGGGTTTGGAGTAGAGGCTTGCGTCAATGAGGAGATCGCTCTTTATGTTGTCAGTTTTTTGGATAAAGAAAGCGGAGAAGTCTTCACAGGAGGGTGCTTCGCGTACAGTGCTGAGTGGTTGGGGTTGTTCCTTGGATTGTGTTCTGATAAGCGCAAACAGTTTTCTCGGACGGTTTTTTGCTTGGTCGAGCTGGAGGCTGAAGAAATCTGATTTTGAGCATTTTATTTTCCTGAAATAGGCGTTTCTCTTTTTCTTCAGAGTTTTTAGGTGCAGTGCAGAGGGAGCTGATCTCCAGGTGCGCTCAGCCATTTGCATGTCTCGTCTATCCTCATTGAGACTCCCGTCGTACCATGGATTGGAGATTTTAGTAGAGACTCTTTTTAGCTGCATAGGTGCAGCCTCATTAATTATTGAGGTCATAGTGTTGAGATAGTGGTCAGTCAGGGATTGAACATCCGTAGCGCCGGTCGGTGGGAGTAGGAGGTTGCAGCTGTTAGGAGGCAGAGAGCTTGGGTTGAGTTTTTTCAGGTCTCTTTTCCAGACTTTGGGCTTGGAGGGTTGAACCAGGTTAAATTTAACTTTTTCATTGATGAAGAATGTGACAATATGGTGATCTGACCAGTCACAGGGTTGGATGGACTCGAGTTGGATAGAGTCCTCTTTGGAGATGATAAGGTTGAGGATAGAGCCTTTCTCGTGGGTCGGGCTGTTGCATATTTGGGTGAGGTCAAGGGCATTGAGGAAATTTTTTAAACTATTTACCACCGCGTCATTGCGATCGTTCCAGTGGAGGTTGAAGTCGCCAAGGTATATTTGGGTGAGCTGCCGTCCGGAATTGGTTGAGATCATATCCATGATTTGTTGGGAAAAGGTGAGGTTGTCCCTGGGTGGGTGGTAAATGCTGTGAAGAGAGCATATTGGTTTGCCCTCACTAATAATGTCGAGGCAGATGTATTCACAGGATGTAGGGGATGCTAGGGAGGCGGAATTGACTTTCAGAACAGAGAGGTTGTTCCTGTAGATGCATGCGATTCCACCACCTATTTTGCCTGACCTGTCGAGTCTAATGATGTGGTAGTTGGGAGGAACCAGAATGTCCATTATAGGTGACGAGGATTCAGTTAGCCAGGTTTCAGTCAGTATGATTAGGTCAAGGTCCAGCGTTAAGAGGAGATCAGCGATGGCGGCGGAGTGTTTCGAGGCCGATCTGCAGTTGAGGAGAGTGCATTTGAGACGGGGTGTGTTGAGGGTGGTAGAGGGTTCTAGAGAGAGAGAGACTTTTCTAAGGTTATTGGGGATGGAGATTCTGCTGTTTAGTGTGGGGGGTCTAAGGGGATTTGAGTGTATCGTGGGAATGGTGAGGTGTGTGGTGGAAGTGTTATTTTGGGGAGCTGGGTCGTAGGAGCGGAGGAGGGTGAGTGTGTCGAGGTCCGAAGGAGGGTTGCAGGGGCGACGAGGACGGTTGTTGCGATTGCGAGCAGGGATTGAAGTCCAGTGTGGGGAGTGTTGAGTGAGAGAGTCACCCAGAAGGGTGGGGGACATGTTGGGAGGGGAGGTGGAGGTGGGTGAGGGGTTGCAGGGGCGACGAGGGTGGTTGTTGCGATTGCGAACAGGGATTGACGTCCGGTGTGGGGAGTGTTGAGTGAGAGAGTCAACAGGAAGGGTAGGGGACATGTTGGGAGGGGAGGCGGAGGTGGGTGAGGGGTGTATGGGGTGTGTAGAGAGTAGTTCTTTGATGATGTGCATGTCTTCTTTGATCTGGATGAGGGAGGCCATAATCTTGTCCAACGTGGGGTAGGTGTTGGAGGTGGGGGTGGAAATCAAAGGTGAATGACTGACCAGGGAATTAGCATGCAGGTGGGGGAGTGGGCTGGTGTTTGTGCAGGGCTCCATTGTGTTAGTGTACGGGATGGTGTTAGGGAGGAGAGAGTGTTTGGGCGGGAGGGGTGTGGCTGAGGTAGGGAGGAGGTTGGTGGTATGAGTGGAGGATGTGTGTATGTTAGTGGTGGTGGTGAAGTATTTCGGGGTTCCCAAGGCCTACACGCTCCGGAGATAACCCACTCACACTCAAGAACTGTTGGCACGGAAACTGTAAAAGGCAAAGAACAAGTTTATTAAGACCCCATGGGGTGGTGGTACACTCAAACAGCACCCTTCGGCAATGCAAGAGGTATCACCCCGAACATCGGTGCGACCTCATTTTATATACAGTTTGGGGGCAATAAAAGATAGGCGGCACAAGTTTAAGACACACTTTCGAGACATATATGGTCATGTTTTGGAATACTGCCAGCTCATTGGAGGGGGCACAACTCCGCTGGTCAGTTTGGTGCACATTCCTGAAGATCTCCGGGTCAGTGGGAGCTGCGCATGTGCGGCTTGACCAGTACTAAAAATAGCTTGTTGCTGGGCAGATAAGCGTGGTCAGTGGAACGGACAACGGACTAAAGGGCACGTCGGCCACGAGGCCGCTCATGATCTAAGATGGCCGCCGTAACATTCAAAATGGCGTTATCATATATAGCCAAGTTAAAGGAGGACAACGTGTAGGTTCAGCTAATCGCTAATGCGAACGGGCCAATTACGACAGACGACCCTTTTAGCGTTTAGCTGAATCTACCTCATAATGAACATAGTCAGGATGTTCGTCCTCGATGTCTTTTAACATAATTTGTGTCACCTCCTTGTGTAGCATCATTTTGTCGTGGGCAAGAGCTCGCCCCGATGGTAAGCAAGCTGATAGACACATTGAACATAAAGCGGGGCCACATTGAATACATAAGCATATAAAAAACATTGCTCCCACAAGTATACAGAGAATTGTCAACAGTTTCCAGCCCCAAGTTGCAATCATGGACCAGAACCATCCTGAAAGTGTCCAAGTCCCATTGTCCGGGTGTATTTCAGCAGCTATTTTATGCAGCTTGGAAATAGCATCATACACAGATGGAGAATTGTCCGGGACGTATACGCAACAGCTGCTTCCGATAATTCTACATGCCCCCCGCGATCAGCCAAAACAACATCCAACACCATTCGATTTTGGAGGGTGACAATTCTGGAAATCTGTAGTTCCTCTGTAATATTCCCCAGGGCAACGGCAGTGTCATTCGCAACAGCCTCGACAACGCGTGTCAGTCGTCTGATTTTCCGGCTGTTCAATGCAGCCCCCACAAAGGAGAATAGTCCCAGATTAAAATCCACATACTGTTGTAATGCAGTGTCCGTTTGATCAATGTCCTCTAGGGCAACAGTTCGTTTAACCCTGTTCAAAACGAAATCGTGGTACAATGTATAATCGTTGTGGTACATTGGAGGGGCAATGAATACAGGAGGTAGCACAAACGATACGTAGCACGTGCCCAACCACCCCACTGGAAGCTGATGGTACCCCTTCGTTCCACAGATAAAGTATGTGTTTCGAGATGCAACAAATGAAATGCCATTCGGGCTATCAAACGTGAGAGTAATGTTACATTCACTTTTCCCCACTGCAATCGTGCCCTTGTTTCTAATACATAAATCGGCTTTTGTAGCAATGACATTTATGACATGAGCACTAGATACATTCACATTTCGCTGATTGCTATATACACGTGGGGCAGATACATTGTCAGGCCTGTACTCTTCCCATTCGAAACGTGTGCCCTCAGCCCGGGGAAACCCATCCTTGTCATGGGAACATACTTTATTCAAACGGAAAAGCACCCCCCCTTTAGTTGGCCATCTCAGAGTAAAAAGGAGGGTGTACCAGGCGTTGCATGACCCATTGTGTGAAAACGGGAGTGGAATAAGTGGGGTGCCCCCTCTCTTCTGGTGCCCAGGCAACATTCCACACACCCAGCAATTAGAGGTATCGGTCATATTATGCGTGTGGTGAAGAATCTGAATGAAGCTGTTATTTAAATACGTTTGGCGATGGCGCTCTTCATGGAAAGGCAATGCAAAATGAAAATGTTCAGACGGTGCCGGGGTAGTCGGCAGCAAATGTTCACGTACAGGCACCACAAGTTCGACTACCCAAGCTATAACAGCTATCACCACAATGGTCAAGACAAAGAGAAAGGCACCCAATATTTTCTTATCACGAGATGCCGTTGATGCCATAGTTCAAGAAAGTTTATGCAAAGTCTCAAGTGGCACAAATTGTTCACAAATTTTTCACAAATTGTCTCAAATACACGTGCGTGTATACCTAAAAAAAGAAAAATGCGGTGCTGAACTCCGAGGTAGCCGTTGTTTTCTTCTCCGGGCCAAGACGGGTGTCGCTACTCTGGCAGAACTGATCCCCCCCCTTGGAATTCCCGGTTTCCGTTTCACAAACCTGGAGCGGTAACCAACCAGTCATTAAAAAGGAACAAAAATCTTCTTATCGTGGACGTAGATCGTAGCGCTCTCTTCCGGTAGCAGATTGGTCCGGGAAGGCTCCCTCCACTTCGGCCGACGTCACAGCTGGGCTCTTTTCTTTCTCCAAGATCTCCTTATAATCAGTCAACACAGCAGGAGTCACCAGATCCGGAGAGACACGGCGACAATGTGTCGAATGCACCCACCGCTTCCTGTTTGTCACTCGTACTGCGGTGCGGGTCGCCAGGAGGACCTGCTCGGGGCCCTTCCACCTGGGCTCCAGACTGCTTGCTCTCTCAAACGAGCGGACCATTACATGGTCACCAGGACGAAGATCGTGGCCCTCTCCAGTAGAGTTATCAGGGAGCGCTTCTCGAACCTGTTGATGAATAGAGAGCAAATCATTTGTTAATCGTGCCAAATAATCATTCATCATAACACAAGGCACATCATGTATTAATCGCGGCTTGGGCACCCCCCAGATATTCATAGGGCGGCCAAACACCACCTCATAGGGCGTAAGGCCAGTTCGTGAGTGGGGTACTGATCTAAGAGATAGTAGTGCTAGCGGCAACGCATCTGGCCACTTCAACGATGTAGACGCCACAATTTTGGCCAGCTTAAGCTTCAACGTGGCATTGTACCGCTCGCCCAAACCTGCTGACTGAGGGTGGAATACAGCGTGGAACTTTTGCTGAATCCCTAACCCCTTCAGTACATATTCCACAATCTTTCCAACAAAATGGGGCCCATTATCGCTCCACAAAAATTTGCAAACTCCAAAGCGAGGAAAGAATTCCTTAAGCAACACCTTGGCTGTTGTCAAAGCCGTATTGTCTTTCGTGGGGTAGGCCTCAACCCATTTGCTAAAAGCACACACCACCACTAGGACATACTTCAGGTTATTGCAGCGCTCGAGTTGGATGTAATCCATTTGAAGCACTTCAAACGGTGCAGAAGGTGGAACGAACCCTCCTTTCGGAGTATGGGTCCCCTTTCCAGGATTGTGTTGCAAGCATACCAGGCAGGTCTGCACTACTCTCTTTGCAGTATTCGCAATCTCGGGATGTTCCCAAACTCGTGTTAAAAGCCGAGTGATTGCAAGAGCTCCGACATGGGCCAGTCCATGTGTCATCTGGACCATCGCCTGTAAGTAAGCCGCAGGCAATTTCCACTTCTCCATGTCTTTGCTTCTCCAACAACCCTCGTCATCTAGTACCCCATCTGCTGCCCAAGCCGCAAGTTCAGATTCTGTGGCTGATTTTTGAATATCCCATATCTCTGCTCTAGCATCACTCCATCTCTCAGCCTGTGATTGTACCACGTACATAGGGGAGCTAGTTCGGGACATAGCCGTCTGCCTTGCTATGCTGTCTGCAAAGGCATTTCCTTGACCCACTTTATCCATAATCTTCTTATGGGCACTGCACTTCACTATCGCTACTTTTTTAGGGCTAAGCAACGCATTTAGGAGATCACGCACTAGCTCTCCGTGCATAATGTGCTCCCCGTGTGATGTCAGAAACCCGCGTTCCCTCCAAAGAAGCCCGAAGTCATGGGCCACTCCAAAGGCATACCGGCTGTCCGTGTATATGTTCACACATAATCCGGCACTCAATTCACAGGCTCTTGTTAAAGCTATCAGCTCTGCTGCCTGAGCCGATTTTTGTGGTATTCTAGCTGTTTCTACCACCGTCTTAAGAGTCGTGATCGCATATGCTGCGGAAGTCGTACCATCTGGCAGCCTTAAACACGATCCATCAACCCACAGTTCCCCATCCACATCAGGAAGTGGCACATCCTGTAAGTCAACACGACCCTTTGTCTGTTCCTCAGTCAGGAAAACACAGTCGTGATGTTTTTCTTCCTGACCCTCCTCGGCCGGATAGGGCAATAAGGTGGCAGGGTTCAAAGTAGCGCATCTTTTCAATGTTATGTGTGGCGCTAAGAGTGTCAGCTCGTATCCTGTAAGTCGTGCACTCGTGAGGTATTGGGTCTTTGTTTGATTTAACAGGGCATCTACTGCGTGAGGGACTAACACCAACAATTTGTGTGATAACACTATGCCCTCACTCTGTCGTATGGCTACTGCTGTTGCCGCTACCGCTCGAAAACACCCAGGCAACCCTCGTGCTACAGGATCCAAAATGGCAGAGAAGTATGCACATGGTCTCTGCTTATCCCCGTGTAACTGCACTAACACTGACAACGCGCACCCATCATTCTCGTGCACGTACAATGTGAAAAGTTTCGTGTAGTCTGGTGTTCCTAACACGGGTGCGGAACAAAGGGCCTGTCTCAACTGTTCAAAAGCTTTCCGACATTCATCTGTCCACTCAAGAGGCATCGGTGTAGCTTTGGACAGTAATGCTAGCAAAGGTTTTATGATATGTGAAAAACCCATGATCCATTGCCTACAAAAGGACGTCAACCCTATGAAGGCACGCACATCTCTCTGCGTGCGGGGGACTGGTGTGTCTAAATTTGCTTGAATTCGATCAGATGTTAATGCCCGCCCCTCCTTAGACAACAGATGACCGAGGTAGGTCACCTGGGGTCTACAGTATTGAAGCTTTTTCTTGGAAACCTTGTGATTGTTTTGTGCCAAAAAGGAAAGCAATGCAAGCGTACTCTGTTCACATTGTGCATAGGAGTCGGCGGCAAGCAGAAGGTCATCCACATACTGGATGAGCGCAACGCCAGACTGCAATTTAAAGGAATCTAGTTGTCGTTTCAAAGCCTGGCTGTAGATGCTAGGGCTTTCAGTATATCCTTGGGGAACACGACAAAATCTATACGATTTATTATTGAGCGTAAAACCAAACAGATATCTGCTATCTGGGTGCACAGGGATGGAAAAGAACGCATTCTTTAAGTCAATAACGCTAAAGGTGGTGGCCGTCGGTGGAATCAAAGTAAGCAAAGTAGTGATATCAGACACCACCGGGTATTGGGGAATGACAATTTTATTTATCTCACGCAAATCAATAATAAATCGGTAGATCTTGCCATCTGAGTCTCTCTTAAGAATCGGTAGAATAGGGCTGTTACAAACATTATAAGGGACCTCCTCCACCACCCCTGCAGAAATCAAGTCCTGAACAATATGTGTCAGTGCAATTTCACCTTCTTTCGAAATCTTATACTGTGGCACTCGTGGTAGAGGGGCCCCCTCCTTAACAGTAATGCGTATTGGTGGAATGCGCATCTCTCCCACATCCGTATCTGAAGTCCCCCACAACGTGTGCGGCAGGGAAGCCAAAGCAGGGATGTCTAAAATGGCATAAAATCTGTCAGGGTCAGGGCAATCATCAGGGTCAGGGTAATTGTCGTTCAGAATAACCCGCACTCCCTCTGGAGCGCAGCGTATTGTTGCTCGAAAATATTTAAGCAAATCAATGCCCAGGATATTGTCTGGGGTATGGGGTGATAACAAAAATTGGCCAAAACTAAAGTATTTGTCAATGCATAGTGCAAGGGGCTTGGACAATGGGCTGGGGGAGGGTGTGCCATCAAACCCTACACACGTAATCATTTCGCCAGACAGGGGAGCCCTCGGAACCAAGTTTTTCGACAGAGCGCTACGAGTAGCTCCTGTGTCGACTAGAAATTGATCAGTAGAACCCAAAATACCCGCTGTTACATATGGACCTTGCTGATCTACCGGCACTTCAACTGATTCCTTACCCCATCCTACGCAATCCTATGCATGCACATAATCCTGATGTTCCACATTCTCTCCTTCCGAAATCTGATATTGATTCCGTCTATCAAACGTATTTCGTTCGTCCTGGCCACGGCCCCTCTCCCCAACCTGTCTACGATCACCTCCGCCACCTCTCGTTCCAGTATAACCTCCTCTTGACCTTCCACTGCCTCGACCACGCTGACTACGCTGTTCACGAAGTACCGGACAATCTTCGGTCCAATGCCCAAACTCCTTACAATAAGCACATTGATCCTCCGCAATGTCCGTACGACCATACGATGCGTTTCCTCCACCTTGTCTACCTCTATCATTTCCTCTACCCTGTGTTCCCCGAACCTGCGCCAACATCACCTTCGTTTTCAATTCCTTCGCCTTTTTCTCTACACTTTCTTTAGCCTCCACTTCCTGCCGCTCATAATACTGAGCCATAGTTAACAAGGACGCAGGGGTCGCCGTGGCCCAGGAACTCTCACTCGACTTCAATCGCTTTGCGATCTTCGGTAGGAGATTAGCTACATACTTATCTACAAACAAATGCCGACCCGTATCGTCAGTTAAAGATTGACCACTGTAATCATGAAACGCCTCCTCGAAGCGTGTAAAGAAATCTGAGACCGTTTCATCGGGTTTCTGCTTGCACGACGTTAACATGGTCCAATCAATCTTTTTGGGGGGAACGAGCGTTTTTAATTTATTCAAGATAGCAGCCGGAAGGTCTAGAATTAACTGACAAGGCATACATGCTGGTTCTCTGTCCAAATCTGCAGCATTTATGTCTTTCCATGTCCCCCCCAATATCGTTTCATCATTATTTTTACGAATTTGCCTCCACATATCAGGTGGTAAAATTAGTCCAAAAAACAAATCTATATCCACAAGAGTCATCACACAAGACGATATAGCCCCCTCCACCCCCTCATAAAATGCCGCCGGACTCTTCCGAAGATCAGGTAAAGAATTTTTCAATGCCATGACATCTGCTCTATTCCATGGCGTGTATACCCAATTATACACAAAATACTCTTTCGCATCCTTTGACAATTTATCATCATCCGTACCTTCCCCTTTTGGTGGAACATACAAAGGCGCGGCTTCACACATAGGCATAACATGCAACGCAGAACTCTTATCTGAACCACGGAGAGAACACTCCTTAGCCTGCCCGTTATTTTCCGGCTCGGACTCCTTTTGCCTCCGTTTTCGTTCCTGTCGCAATTGGGTTGTCTCATCCCGCAGCTTGATCAATTGCTTGAACAGGTCGTCAACATCTGAAAGATCAAAATCACCTTTAGCTAAATTCTCCCGATACACCGACAACACTTTAGGCTCGAGCGTATCAGAAAGTTCACGATATGCGTTTACAACTTCATCCGCCAGACTGGACAGAAAATACATTAATTCAAGATCCGACCACCCTTTCTTTTCTGTTAACAACTGCTCCTGAGTAACACAATGCTTATTCACTTTACGAGCCCAACTGCGTAAATGAGCGGACCTATCCGCAGGAAACCTGAGAGCCGATACCCCCTTCTTGCTCAACTGATCCTGTCCATCATCCTCGGAATCCGCAGCCGGAGCCGTCGGCGAAACGTACGGAGGCGGTGACCGATCTAACAAAGAAAAATCATCAATTTCATTATTAAGGACAGGATAAAGTGGTCGGCGAATAGGAAACTGACCAGTTGTTTGCAAATTACGTTCCCGTTCCTCCCTTTCTTTCTTCTCCTGAGCCTCCTTTTCCTCAAGCTGTAAAGCCTTATCCCGAGCAGCCTTGCGCTGCTCTTTGTCCGCCAAGGCAACCTCACGCTTCATTCGCTCACGCGCCGCTTTCTCCCACATTCGCACGCAATCAAACATGTTTTGTCTAGACCTGCGTTGAAACATACATTGCTCTACAAATTGTATTTTACTCAAATCATACGACCCGTGTAGAGGCCATTGCAATTCAGGATCGGCCTTGGTGTATTTATGCCATAATTTACTGTACATAATAGGGGGAAGGCCAAGCTTTATGTACATGTCCCTATTTGGAGTTCCCTCTGGGGGAGCCGGCTGTGATTCCGCTAACCTAATTGAGGTACCTTCTCCAAGACAACACATTCCTCGGAGTGTGCTGAAAACAGGCATGTTCAAAAAAAGTATCACGAAAGCGTGACACCAGACAAAATGGCACTTACAGTTCTCCACACGATTGTGCCGCTCAAAGGAAAAAAACAAAGTTAGAGAAACATCTCTACATGCCTGCCTATGTGAAGTGCACTACACATATAAGTTCAAAGATCACAAATTTACAATGTTAGCTAACTCAAATCAAAGTTCGTAGGACTCAGCAAGCGTCCGAAGACTACCTCACCGATCACAAAGCACAGATTTTCAGTAAGCGTCCGAAGACTACCTTACCGAACACAAATCGTAGAACTTCAGTAAGCGTCCGAAGACTACCTTACCGAACACAAAGCTTACCAAATTCTCAAATGTCCAGATTCCAACTGCCAAGGTCTTGTAAGCCAAATCAGCCAAACTGCACTTTCTCAACGATGCAGACACTTTGAAGACTCAGTCGGAGACCGGCGCCACCTGGAAGGTCAGATCGGAAGGAAAGGAAAAAACACCGTGGCAGCCAAGACTCGGGTCACTCGTGGCAGCGCGCGCCCATGGCGGGTTTCCAAGCCTTCGTCACGACCTCTCCTTCGGGCATCCGAGTCGCCGATGAGTCCCACCAGAGTCGCCAATTGAAGTATTTCGGGGTTCCCAAGGCCTACACGCTCCGGAGATAACCCACTCACACTCAAGAACTGTTGGCACGGAAACTGTAAAAGGCAAAGAACAAGTTTATTAAGACCCCATGGGGTGGTGGTACACTCAAACAGCACCCTTCGGCAATGCAAGAGGTATCACCCCGAACATCGGTGCGACCTCATTTTATATACAGTTTTGGGGCAATAAAAGATAGGCGGCACAAGTTTAAGACACACTTTCGAGACATATATGGTCATGTTTTGGAATACTGCCAGCTCATTGGAGGGGGCACAACTCCGCTGGTCAGTTTGGTGCACATTCCTGAAGATCTCCGGGTCAGTGGGAGCTGCGCATGTGCGGCTTGACCAGTACTAAAAATAGCTTGTTGCTGGGCAGATAAGCGTGGTCAGTGGAACGGACAACGGACTAAAGGGCACGTCGGCCACGAGGCCGCTCATGATCTAAGATGGCCGCCGTAACATTCAAAATGGCGTTATCATATATAGCCAAGTTAAAGGAGGACAACGTGTAGGTTCAGCTAATCGCTAATGCGAACGGGCCAATTACGACAGTGGGGGTGCAGGAAGGGTAATGGGGGCTGAGAGTGGGGGGGGGAAATGAGATTGGAGATGGTCCTGTTGTGGGGAGGGGGAGTTAAATTAAGAGATGAGGTGTGTTCTGCGTAGTTAGTTAGAGGGTAGTGGGGACTAAGAATGGGGGGGGATAAAGGGTGGGATTTGTCGTTGTGCGTGTCGTTCTGGTGCTGAACTAGGTTAGATGTGTTGTGGGTGGGAGCTGTGATGTCAGGGGTGAGAGGAGTGTTAATGGTATGCATGGAGGTCCGAGGGTTGGTGGGGGTCTGGGGGTGCGAGTGGTGTATGAGGGGGAGAGATCTGTGCCTGTGTTTGAGGCGTGTGTGGTAGCTACCTGGTGCTGAACTGGGATAGAAGGGTTGTGGGTGGAAGCTGAGAAGTCAGGGGTGGTAGGTGTGTCTCTAAATGAGGAGTGTGTAGTAGTTACCTGGTGCTGAACGAGGTTAGAAGGGTTGTGGGTGGTGGGAGCTGTGAGGTCAGGGGTGGTAGGACTGGAGGAGATAAGAGTGTCGGTCCGCGGATTGGAGAGGTGCTCTTTGAAAGTGGGGAACAGGTTGTCTAGTAGTTCCAGGTTCCTGTCTGTGGATTGAGATAGGACAATCCCGTTATTGTAGATAGTAATGGTGGCTCTGCCTGGAAAGAGTTGGGATGGTATGATGGAGAGAGTTAGGCCATGAGCGGATTTCCTGGTGGTGGAGACAGTGAGTAAGGTGAGGAACGCTTTTTTCCATTGAGCTCTGCGTGTGGTGTGGAAGATGATATCGGTGTTCAGGGATCCATTGACCGGTGAGAAGTAGGTGTCGGCAAAGGGGGTTTCAGGGTGGGACCTCAGGAAGTTGTGTTTAAAGCGTTTAGCAGCTTTCTTGGTGAGTGTGGATGGGTAGTTGATTTTATATGTGTGCTTGCCGATGAGATCCATGTTGGGATGGCGGTTTAGGTGGGTATGGGAGGATGAACTATCGTGATACACATGTGCAAAAGACAAATGCAAACAGTAAGTTACATGGACCAAAAGCGACACTAGTGAGCAACCATCATAACCAGAATATAAGAGGTAGCAATTGGTACAATCCAGGAGTAAAAAGTGAAATGGGTGCAGCTTACAAAAAATGTACAAAGATATATGAGGTAGCAATCAGTGCAATACAAGAATAAAAAGTGAGATGAGTGTAGCTTATAAAAATGTACAGTATACAAGTAGAAGTATAATAATAATGATATACTGGAACAAAATACAGGTGCAAGCAAAAAGCTACATGAGTCAAAAATGACACTAGTGAGCAGCCAGAAATATATGAGGTAGCGATCGGTGCATTAAATATAAGTAGAAGTATAATACTGCAATAAAAGGCAGACACTCGGTAGTTGAGATTAGTCTGAAGAGGCTAGTTCTTAGGGTATGGTCATATAGTGACAAAGACTAGTCAATGATGGCCGCCAAAGAGAGAGAGAGACCAGTCTAAAATGGCCGCCAAAAAGTGGAGATAGAGACGATAGTCCTTTGTTTGTTGTTGTTGCTTTGAGAGCAGGGAAGGGCAGTTTCAGTTTCCATTTGAGCAAGCCCAGTTCCTAGCTTGCTTGGAGGAAGTCTTATCTCTATTTTGGTGGTCTTGTGTGGAGGAGTTAAGTTGAGGAGCCTCGTGGGCATCGGAGGTACAGGAGGAAATGTATTGCTACATTTTTATGACCCCAGCCATTTTGAACAAAGGAGGTTTTTTTTAAAAATGTGTACAAGCGAGTGGAGTAAATAAATACCTTGTTGTAAATTCTGGTCAGCAAGTACGTTGATGTTGACAGCAGAGTTTTGCCTTTATCGACGGTCTAGCCAGAATGTACACCGCTGCATTGTGCATCGACTTAAAGCAGGTTGCAGGTTGATGCTCGTGCACGGCCAGAGCAGCTGAGCTGCATCCCCACCCGCCTCGATAGGCGTTGTGTGTTTCCCGATTGCCTGTTCCCCTTTCCTGCAGTTCCCCTGCCCAGCTTGCCTGTGTAGAAGCGGACAATTGGGGCAGCCTCAATTCCCACATGTCCTTTATTGGGGGGGGGGGGGGGGGTGGCGGAAAGGGCATCCGGCTGAAAACGAGACGCGAGCAAGTGTTCCTCGTTCTCATGGGCGTCTCCGCGGGGGTGGGGGTCGCCCTCGCTCGCCTGCGCTCGGTCAGTCCGCTCTCTGCCTCTCATCAGCTTCCGCGATCGCGGCTCCGCAATACCTCAAGGGGTGGAGTTGGGGGGGGGACGCCAAGCTCACCTTGGCTGCAGGGTGCCTATTTCCTCTGATGTCGCCGTGGTGCACAGGATTCAGCCCCGGAGCGAACAGCCAGGCGCAGAGCTCAACGGGTGGAGTCGCCCTCGCTCGCCTGCGCTCAGTTAGTTCGCTCTGCCTCTCATCTGCTTCCACGATCGCGGGGCGCCTATTTCTTCTGGTGTCGCCGTGATGCGCAGGAATCAGCCCCGGAGCGAGCAGCCAGGCACAGAGCTCAGCGGGCGGGACAGGGTGCACAGCTCCCAACGTGAGCGGGACACCGGGGGTCTCGGCAGTGATTACAGGCGGGAAGGACCACTCCGCAGTGGGGTTCCCATCGTACTTCAGGCGCCAGCAGTGATCCAGGTCCGGGTCCACTTCCACGATGTCCGGCGCTAGCGGTGGGGTTTACAGGCGGGTCGGGCACCTCCGGTGGACCGCCACAGCTCGACTCGCAGGCAACCACTGACTCCGCTCGGTCCACCAGTCGTCCACAGCGGGCTCTAGTCAGCAGGCATCCGTATCGTGCTCCGCATCTGGCCAGGGGGAGCCCAGGGTCCGAAGAGGAAGGTGGGGGGGACTCGGTCTTCTCCTGCGAAGCTCAGCCTCCAAGCAGGTCGGGGATCCTCAGCAGGTTTCGTCCTCTGCCAGGCAGGTAAGGAAGATACTGTTCAAATCCAGTTACTTGTTCAGATCCAGTTACTTGTAAATCCAGTTACTTTTGTGTTGCTTTGCTCAAGACGGTGCAGCTAGGAGCTAACGGGGATAAAAACCAAAAAATGGGATCCCCAGCACTTGGAGCTCTTAACAAGAGCTCCTACCCGGCGGCCATCTTTCCCAGCTAGATAAATATTATATTCCTATTCCCTGCCTGCACCTTCCTGGGAAGAGAAACAGCAATGTCCAGGGGGATGGGGTCCCTGGTATGGTGCAGCTTTATCAGGCCCCAGGGTATGGGGTCTCCGGTGATGGGGGCTGAATATCCCCTCCCTTAAATGTGTAGATTATGTCAGGATGAGGTCAAATCACAGAAAACACACTTTGTGGACCAAGAGCTAGCTTTTTGCAAAATTTGGTATAATATTATTTAGCTGTTTTTGAGGTATTGCTTCTCATTTTTCCTATAGAAAAATTTACTTTTTGGGACCACCTCTTTTTCTCTGCCCCTGCTTGATGGCTCACCCCAAAACATTAGAGGAAGCACCTCAGGTGGGTGAGACAGCACAAAGGATTAAGCAAACCAAAACATATATATATTTTGGAAACGTGATCCTAACTACAACTACCCAGTAGCTACCTACACTGGATAATATATATATATATATTCACAGAAAAAACCATAGGTTATAGTGGATATATAGTTAGGAATTTGCATTTACAAAACCTTGAAAATTCAATGAAAAAACCATTGGTTTTAGGCCATATATATTTAGGGATTTGCATTTACAAAACCTTATTTTACTCGCATAAAACCATTGAAATTCCATATATAGTTATAAGCGCTAACTATATATCGCGCACCCGCAATCCACTGCTGATGATGTCACATATTACATCATTCATGACATGGTTAGTGACATCACTGATGACATCACTGATGACATCTCAAATGACATCACTGATGACATCACTGATGACAACATCCAGTGACTGTATGTTTCTGTAAAGTTAAAATATGTCTTACATATTGAAGAATGAGTGGATGTATAAGTGTCTGGATGAAGGATTTAGTAGGTGCATGACTGACTGTATGAGTGAGTGATTAAATGTGTCTCACTGAGTGCATGGGTTAGTGACTAAACTGTTTTAATTTGTGCATCATTATATCTGTTGTTCTACAAACTGCTGCATATGTTGATCAGTAGCTATATGAGTAACTGTATGGGTTATTCATTGGTTGTCCAAGTATTTGTATGGGAAACTGAGTGTGTGTGTATGGGTGGCTGGGAGGTGTGTGACTGTACATAGATTTGTGAGTAGTTGATTCACTATATGTATGGATTCAAAAGTGTATGTGGAAACAGCTGTATGGGCGGTTGACTGTGCATGAGTGTATTAGTGAGTGAATGGATATCTCAGTGCTACATGTCAAATTAAGTACATATGTAAAACACAGTACATGTGAGAGTTGACATCTATAAATAACTGTGCATAAGAGCCAGTGAATGTGTGAGTGGCTGTATGGATCATTGTGAACATGTATCAGAGATTGTATAAGAGAGTAAAGTAAATATGTGTTAGTATATGTTTGAATAAGTAAGGTGTGTATAACTGTATAGTTGAGAAAATGGAGGTGTGATTGATTTTTGGCATAACTGACTAGGTGTGTGAGTAACTCCATGGATGAGTGACAGTCTGTGACTGTCTGTTTACACTGATTGTATCTAAGGTTATATTAGAGTCTGAAGAGGTTCATGGTATTATCACATGAATGATATCATCAGTGATGTTATCAGTCATGTCAAATGAGATGTTTTCAGTGATGTCATCAGTGATGTCATTTGAGATGTCATCAGTGATGTCATCAGTGATGTCACTAACCATGTCATGAATGATGTAATATGTGACATCATCAGCAGTGGATTGCGGGTGCGCGATATATAGTTAGCGCTTATAACTATATATGGAATTTCAATGGTTTTATGCGAGTAAAATAAGGTTTTGTAAATGCAAATCCCTAAATACATATGGCCTAAAACCAATGGTTTTTTCATTGAATTTTCAAGGTTTTGTAAATGCAAATTCCTAACTATATATCCACTATAACCTATGGTTTTTTCTGTGAATTTCATTGGTTTTTTAATAGCAAATATGAAAAGCTTTAAAATGTCAAGTACGTGATAGATAAAAACATTTTCGTATTTATGCACGCTGATGTGCTTTGAACGCTGCCCCCCCCCCCTCCTCCCCTCTTTTCTCTTAGTAGTACTCTCTCTTTGCAGATAGTGAACGGTAGTTAATGCAGGCCTTTGCCCCCGTTGTAATCCGTCGTGCCTGCTTGTCTCTCCATTTGATTGATTGTTATCCAAGCATTTACTGTTTTAGAATTGGTTCTCTTTGGATCATTCTCTATTTACAAACAAGCACAAAGTCGCAATACTCTGTTTAGTCTTTGCAGATAGTGAAAAATCGTGTAAAAAAATAAAAGTAATCGAGCAAAATCAGTAGGCCACTAATTGGATCTCTTTTTGACCTCGCTAAAATAGAAATATTAGGAACAACCCTTCATGAGAAATACGAAAATAGTGAGATGAACTGAGCTCCACACCATGAGGGCTGCAAGACAGCTCGACTCCGTCACCCACCCCGCCCAAAATAACAACAAACCCTATGCAAATATTATAAATATACACAACACACCACCAAAGAAACAGAATAAAACATTTTATTAAATAACTATTTACATAACTATTTTATACTTTTTATTGCCCGATCCGGCTAGCTCAATCGATCGAGCATGAAAGTCATGCACTGATAACAAGCGTTGAGAGTTTGTAGAATGATGGCTTCAGATTTTCCACATACAGTGTAGTGGCGCGAACTGGCAGGGGGCGTTTGGATTCTACCCCTTCTCCAAATAAGATTTTCATACGTGAATGTTCGTTCATGCTTTTTGTCCCTGAGTTGCTTCCATGTCACTGCCTTACATAAATGGCATAAGTCCTGGTTATTGAGTGCCATACTTCAGAGTTCTAAGCAGTTCTTGTAACACTGTTTAAACCTTATTTGCACCTGCTGCAGCTTCACTATTCAAAGTAGTGGGGTCCATTTGTGGACCAGACTGCATTGGAAAACAATGTGATACGGTGCCTCCCTAAACCGCTTGACGGAGGCTCCCGAGGGGCGGTGAGATGGCGCGGACTGAGAGGGGGCGCTTGGCTCCTGCCCCCTCCCCAAGTCGTGTTGCCCTGGTGAGGCCTGAGATCGCCCCCGGCATAGGTGGCCGGCTCCCGGGGTCCGGCGGAATTTTTTCCCTTTTGAAGAATCTTTCATTCTGGACCTTGTCCCACAATCCGTTTCACCTGAAGACACGCTGTCGTAGGGCGCCCCTTTACCGTTTTAGTTGCCATTCCGCCCGCTTTTGGTACTCTGTGCCTCTTCCGCCATTCAGCTGTTTACCGCTCGCTCTTGCGACTACAACGTCTCGCTCACCATGTAGTTGAGTTGCTCCCGCTCTTAAGATTTGACCGAACTTTTTGGACTGCTGAAAGCGGTGGAATTCCGACCGCTGGTTGGTGGAGACATTTTGACTATATTCTGCACCTGCATTGTCGCGTAATGCGTCATATGACGCGACGCGTTAGCGCACCCGGATGTGCTCCGGTGCGCAAGACGCAGCTTCCCGGAAACGATCCAGAGCGCGCCGCGCAGCGCGTAACGTAAGCATAACAGGTCATGTGACTTGTTAATAAAACTTTTCATTGGTTCATTTTACTTTTCTTTTCCTAATTATGTAAGACTAGGTCATGTGACCTAAAAATAACACTTTTCATTGGATTAAAACATTTTTTTTCCCCAAACGAAGAAAGCCCCACCTTGTTTCTGGATGTTTCAGACTGAAGCTGGCGTCACCATGAGAGCACCACCATCTCGTAGCTCCGTCGTGGCCATTCCGCAAGCAATCATGGCAGCCGCTCCCCACCGGAAGCCTGCGGGAGTCGAGGGCCCCCAAGACTTTTGTACAATCTTCAAGGCTGAGGGGACGCTTTCGAGAATGGAACCCAAGCCCTGGCAGACAAGCGTCCGAGTTCCAAGGTGTCCCAGGGCCATTTTACTGGACCAGGCCCAAATCCGAAGAGCCGGCCGCCATTTTAAGAGTCCTGTGGAAGCCGCCTACCGCTGCACCGCAAGAGTGGGAGCAACTCAACTACATGGTGAGCGAGACGCTGTAGCCGTAAGAGCGGGCGGTAAACAGCTGAATGGCGGATGAGGCACAGTGTAGCAAAAGCGGGCGGAATGGCGACTGAAACGATAAAGGGGCACCCCACTACAGCAGACAAGCCTCCGCCATGTGCTTCAAAACTGCATATGTATCTCGTGATATCAAGGTTGGGCAACCAGTACAGAACAAGCAGTTACGAGTCCCATTTACACCGGCGCCATTTTGGGCGCGGCCGGGCAGGTCCAGGATCTACTGAAACATAAAAAATGAGGCTGACGTCTCTGAAGCAGTTCACGAACAGCAGGACATAGCAAATAAACATGAACTCTCTAAAGCTGTTAACTCACTGCAGAACAAAACAAGTGAACCTGAAACCTCTGGAATAATTGTCGCTCAAAAGAACAACACACAAAACTCTGTAGAGCCTGAAGAAAAAAAAACAGAAGAGCACTGTAGTTTCAGACACACTTAACACTAATGACGAAACAAAGATATCGTCTGTTTATAAAGCAGTTATCATCTTGACAGAATTGACAAAGAAGTGTACAGACACCAATGCATCAGCATTCTCGGAGATAACATCTTAAGGAACAAAGAAAGACCTGTTCACTCTTGACACCCCAGGTGCTGTGTATATTGCACTATAGTGCTGCATCGACAAAACGGGCAACCCTATTGATGTGGATTTTTCATTATTGATTATTGTAAAGAAATGGCGACTCCCCCCTTTAGCAGATTAGCTAAATGTTTGCGTAATTTAGGCATAAAAGTTATATTATTGTTGTTGTTGTTGTTATCGTTATAGTTCTGGTTAATTTCAAAAAATGGTTAAATATATTTACAGTTTTTGTTGCGTTCGTTATATTTAAATATTAATAAAGTTTTAAAATGTAACTGTCTTGGAGTACTATATTTTTTTTAAAAATCGGGTGAATGGGGCCTTCAATCGGGTTATTGTCATGTGTGGGCTTTGCAAGTGTACTGCTACAAGATCGGACATTTCAAACTCAAATGCACGTTCTTTTTCTTACCTTTCCGAAACATGGAGCGCAATAGCAGGCAGAGAAAGGGTGATGCACGTGTTGAACACTGCCTGGCCTGCAAATTGCTGCCAGTGCCCCCCCAGCCCCGAGTACTTCACAAATCTTTAAAAGACCATGCGCTTGTTCAATGGGAAGTGGATAACATGGGTAAGAGCATTTGCTGACTAATGCATGAATATCGCTGACTTTTCAGCGATATTCATGCATTGCGGCCGTTTTTTATCGCATTTGCGATAAACCTTGCTAATAGCAAGGTTTATGTGCGATAAAATTCGCCGAAGTGCGGCGATAATTATTGTCTCTAAACAAGTTAGAGACAAAAATTACCGCTAGTTGTTGGAAATATGCCCCCGGGTTTTTCCTTGCAGGAATCGGGAAACGAAAGACTAGCACTGAAATCAGTAGTCTCACACCTGAATCGGGAGGGTTGGCATGTCTGGATACTCTACAGCTGGAGCCATACACTACATCCGCAGGGCTAGGTGATAGCCTAGGTCCGGCCTGGACAATCGGACACAGAGGAAGAGAAGTGTCAGAGGGTGCGGTAGTGAATAGGGTGAAAGGGAGGTGTCGAACGGGCACAGGGTGTGATTCTCAGAGAAGAGCAGCGCAGATGGGGGAAGTATATGGCCCATGCATGAGAGAGAGAGCGGGGGTGACCATTGCGTGGGGGAGATGCGTGCGAGGGTGGGGAGCCATGCTGAGAATCGACGGCGTACAGAGAGTGGCCCTGGTCAAGGCATCTAAAATGGCTGCCGTGCACGACAAAATTGTGGCATTGGACAAAAACGCAAGATGGCGCAGACAATGTTTATCAATAAGGATTCATTTATAACAAAATATTTACTCGCAGTGACAAAATGGTGTTCAACACTTCCTGATTTCCATCGAATCGAACGTTAACAAACGTCACGCAGCAAAAAAAAAAAAAAAAAAAAAAAAGCTCACGCACAGAGCGGTTTTTAGCCATGTTATCCAATGGAAGGTGGATAACATGGCTAAGAGCATTTGCTGGATAATGCATGAATATCGCTGACTTTTCAGCGATATTCATGCATTGTGGCCGATGTGCGGCGATAATTTTTGTCTCTAAACAATTAAAACGAAGCACAAAATGGCGAATTCCCGTTTCGCTACCAGTTTGCGGCCCAGTTCGCGGCCCGTGAAGCGCTTCTACCGTGAAAAATAATTTTTTTTTTATTTTCCCCACGGGACCCTTTAATAACCCCAACAACATTCCTAGGGGGTCAAGAGGGGTATACCTTGCCCCCTTTCAATAAATTCCCCCTTCGTTTTTCACCTCTTCTTCTCTCTCGATCCTACCGAGAGATAAGATGGCGGCCGCTCCGGACTATTTAGAATGTTGACAGACACCGGAGAGCCAATCAGCTTTCTGTTATCCAATGGAAGGTGGATAACATGGCTAAGAGCATTTGCTGGATAATGCATGAATATCGCTGACTTTTCAACGATATTCATGCATTGTGGCCGATGTGCGGCGATAATTTTTGTCTCTAAACAATTAAAACGAAGCACAAAATGGCGAATTCCCGTTTCGCTACCAGTTTGCGGCCCAGTTCGCGGCCCGGGAAACGCTTCTACCGTGAAAAATCTTTTTTTTTTATTTTCCCCACGGGACCCTTTAATAACCCCAACAACAATCCTAGGGGGTCAAGAGGGGTATACCTTGCACCCTTTCAATAAATTCCCCCTTCGTTTTTCACCTCTTCTCTCTCGATCCTACCGAGAGATAAGATGGCGGCCGCTCCGGACTGTTTAGAATGTTGACAGACACCGGAGAGCCAATCAGCTTTCTGCGCGCAAAGTTCCGTTTCGCGAAAAGTAAGCGGACCGGATCGCTGCCCAGAGCGCTGTTACAGATATATATCTTGGTTTGAACGTTAATTTCTCAAAAACTACTGGAGCACATATATTGAGACCTAGCAAAGGCACATCGGGCTAACAGTCCCTACAATTTTGCCAAGTTTCGTGCAAATCCATTCAGCCGTTCGAGCTAAAAGTGAGTCCAACCGCCCTATGGAAAAATGAATGGAAAAAACGCGTTTTGGGACCCCCCTTTTTTCTCAGCCCCCCCTTGACGAAACTCCACCAAATTTTCAGGGGCTGCTCAGAAACAAAATGTGCCATTTTCCTGAAAATTTCAGCCGATTCCGTCCTCAAACGCCAAAGTTATTAGGCATAGAATTTTCAGAAATCCCATAGGGAATTAATCCTAACTATATATACCTACTGGCGAGACGCCAGTAGGTAATATATATATATATATATATATATATATATATATATATATATATATATATATATATATATATATATATATATAATATATATATATATATATTTTTTTTTACTTAAAAAACCATAGGTTTCAGGCCTTATATAGTTAGGAATTAGCATTTAAAAAACCATTGAAATTGCTCCTATGTAGTTAGTTTTACTAACTATATTTCGCGCACCCGCAATCCACTGCTGATGATGTCACATATTACATCATTCATGACATAGTCAATGACATCACTGATGACATCACTGATGACATCTCATTTGACATCACTGATGACATCACTGATGACATCATCCAGTGACTGTGTGTTTCTGTAAAGTTTAAATATGTTTCACATATTGAAGATTGAGTGGATGTATAAGTGTCTGGATGAAGGGTTTAGTAGGTGCGTGACTGACTGTATGAGTGAGTGATTAAATGTGTCTTACTAAATGCATGGGTTAGTGACTAAACTGTCTGAATGTGTGCATCAGTATGTCTGTTGTTGTGTAAGCTGCTGCATGTGTTGAAAAGTAGCTATATGAGTGGCTATATGGGTTATTGATTGGTTGCCTAAGTATTTGAATGGGATACTGAGTGTGTGTGGGGGTGGCTGGGAGGTGTGTGACTCTGTGCATAGATGTGTGAGCAGTTGATTCACTAGGTGTATGAGTTCAAGAGTGCATGTGGAAACAGCTATATGGGCGGTTGACTGTGTGCATCGGTGTGTTGGTGAGTGAATGGATATCTCAGTGCTACATGTCCAAGTAAGTACATATGTAAAACACAGTGCATGTGAGAGTTGGCATATATAAATGACTATACATGCGAGCCAGTGAATGTGCGAGTGGCTGTATGGATCACTGTGTACTTGTATCAGTGATTGTATAAGAGAGTAAGTATGTGTTAGTATATGTTTGAATAAGTAAGGTGTTGTGTGTATAACTGTATAGTTGAGGAAATGGAAGTGTGATTGATTCTTTGCATGACTGACTAGGTGTGTGAGTAACTCCATGGATGAGTGGCAGTATGTGAGTGTCTGTATAGGTGCATATGATAGTGTTGTATTGATGAGTGACTGTATGTATAGGTGATTCTATGGGTGAATGAGTGAATGTGTGTGTAGACCTAGGAATCAGTGAGTGCGTATGCAGTAACTGGTATTGGTGTGTCAATGGTTTCAAGAATGGTAGTCTGTATTTAACACTGGGTGTATCAAAGGTTATATTAGAGTGTGAGGAGGTGCATCGTATTATCACATGAATGATATCATCAGTGATGTGATCAGTGATGTCATCAGTGATGTCATTTGAGATGTCATCAGTGATGTCACTGACCATGTCATGAATGATGTAATATGTGACATCATCAGCAGTGGATTGCGGGTGCACGAAATATAGTTAGTGCAACTAACTATATAGGAGCAATTTCAATGGTTTTTTAAATGCTAATTCCTAACTATATAAGGCCTGAAACCTATGTTTTTAAGTGAATTTGCAAGGTTTTTAAAATGCTAATTCCTAACTATATAAGGCCTGAAACCTATGTTTTTAAGTGAATTTGCAAGGTTTTTAAAATGCTAATTCCTAACTATAAAAGGCCTGAAACCTATGTTTTTAAGTGAATTTGCTAGGTTTTTAAAATGCTAATTCCTAACTATATAAGGCTTGAAACCTATGGTTTTTTTAAGTGAATTTGCAAGGTTTTTTAAATGCTAATTCCTAACTATATATGTTATGTTATGTTATGTTAGTATGAATTTGTAGAGCGCACGTTCACCCGGGGTTTCTTGGCGCTGTGTACCGCTGAGGTACCCGTCCTGGCTTTCCCTGTGATATGGTCCCTATTGAGCATCCCCAAGGTGAAGCCAGGCATCCCAGGCAGCGAGGGGGCCATTGTGGAGATTAAGCAAGCTATTGCCCAGAGTTGCAGCATGGGACCCATGGTTTAGAGAGGCACTGAGGCGAGATTTATCGAGCCCACTGACATTAGTTCCG
The DNA here is from genome assembly GCF_964263255.1 of Lissotriton vulgaris. Taxonomy (NCBI): domain Eukaryota; kingdom Metazoa; phylum Chordata; class Amphibia; order Caudata; family Salamandridae; genus Lissotriton; species Lissotriton vulgaris. The sequence continues at coordinate 72,677,170 of NC_141686.1, forward strand.
TACCTTGCCGCGTCGGGAATTGAACCCTGGTCCCGGTGTGGTAAATATAATTACCGTGCAATTTTTCCGTATAATTAATGACAGGTAAAAGAATAGCTCAATCAAATGAGAGGCAGAGTCCGTGGTATCTGAGTCATACGGGCTTTAATGAAAATGGCTCGAGCCATGGAAATCAAATCCATCAATACAAGGGTTCAAGAGGGGATATGCAATGATGGCAAAAGATGTCGACGATTTATTAACAGTACATAATATATATAGTAAAACTGTACAATGGTGATGGATACAGTAGGCGTGACAAGTGAAAAGAATAAGATAAGAACACATGTGCGTAGCAAGAAGGCGTGTACAAGGGTGTGCACGGAGGCGTGTGCTGGAAACGTCACAGAAAGTGTGCTGGAAACATCACAGAAAGTGTCATAAGAGGGTGGATGCATAGAGGATTCTGCAGAGTCAGCAGAAACCTTTAACCTGGGTGCGCGCGCAATTTTTTTTTTTTTTTAATGTTTTTATTGATTTTTACATATTTATCCCCCCCCGGACAGGCAGACTTTCTGTTCATTAACATCATGAACTTTTCGTTGTGTTTGACATAAATAAATATACATTATAGAGAATTTACAAAATAAAATATATTCCCAGCATCACGAAAAAACCAATTAAAACAGTAGCATGAATACATTACAGTATCGATAATAAATCAGTTTTGTAGAGCTCGCCAGTGTGTGAGAGGAGTCCAGATTTTCATACCCCTTTCACGTCGCCGTCTGCCTTTACGCTTATAAATAGCTGTCTCGATATTATGCACAGCTAAGAGCCTAGCTAGCCACTGTTGGAAAGTAGGTGGTAGCGGGTCTAGCCAAGCCGAGGCTAGGCATAGCCGCCAAACAGCCATAGCAACAAATATAAAATCGTGGCCGCTCTCAAGATTATCTGGATCCTCCACCCCAAGTACCATTACCTCTGGTGACAAGGCAACCTTTCTGTGAAGAACTGAAGTTAGAAACCTCTCTATACTTTGTATCAAAGGTATTAACACCGGGCAAGAGGCAAAGATATGGATGGAATCTGCCTTAAATAGATTGCATCTCGGGCAGCAAGTCCCATTACTGGTTCCCCATTTTGCAATTTTATCGGGTGTATAGTAAAGAAAAAAACAGGTTTTATAAAATTGTGCCTGGAGTCTAGTCGAAATAAGAATAGTTTGAGCTAGCTGATAGGAGTACAAAAATCCTTCTTTAGAAATCTCGAGTTTGCCTTGCCACCTCATTGCCGTTTTATCTAGATCATCCGGGAACCTGTCCAGCAATGACACATACACTCCACCTATTGACAAGGGTTCAAGAGGGGATATGCAATGATGGCAAAAGATGTCGACGATTTATTAACAGTACATAATATATATAGTAAAACTGTACAATGGTGATGGATACAGTAGGCGTGACAAGTCAAAAGAATAAGATAAGAACACATGTGCGTAGCAAGAAGGCGTGTACAAGGGTGTGCACGGAGGCATGTGCTGGAAACGTCCCAGAAAGTGTGCTGGAAGCATCACAGAAAGTGTCATAAGAGGGTGGATGCATAGAGGATTCTGCAGAGTCAGCAGAAACCTTTAACCTGGGTGCGCGCGCAATTAATATGACGTGTGATTGACGTGGAACTATGGAAAGCTGGGGGCTTGACTTTAGCACTAGTAGAGGAGACAGAAGTCTGGCATGTCAGATCGACCTGTTCCTATAACATATCTGATATCTTGTGTTTGGAGGATGTTTAATCTGAAGTAAAAGGTCTCTCTGGCAGAGGCTATACTATACTGAAGGCATAGGTGTCTAAGTGTAATATGCGGAACTATGGGCCTACCATGGTAACGGGAGCAATGAATTACATGAAGAAGACAGGAAGGCTTGGCCCTTTGCTCTGCAGCCGGGAATATGTTTACCTATATCACTAGACTGGAATGTGTTTTCGAGGAGGCTGAACTGATAACTGGAAGGCAAAATACTGTTTTGGCAGGCAGGCCAGGCTGAGCCAGGCACCGTTTCGCTTGGCAGGAAGTAAGGCAGAGGTCAGGGATGCATCTCCACGCTGCAGCTTTCAGAGGCAGGGACAGAAGTGGTTCGAAGTCAGAAATCAGGGCCTAGCTCGACAGAGCCAGGAAAACGTAAAAGTGCACCATGTAAAGACGTTGGCATGGCATGTTTAGAGACTGAATTATCGATCCATTCATGGTGGATCTGGTAGAGGACATGTTAACGTTGGACGCAAATGCATTTGCGTCTTCATATTCGGCCATGGAGGGAAATTACATGCACTTTAAGCACGTACATGGAGACGTTGGGGTACACGTTAGGGGACATACTTGACCATAAAAATTTCAATTACCTCATTCCCTCCTTGTCCCCTACGTTGGCTTCAGGATATATCTATTTTCATTAGACCATCTATCTGTTCATATAACATCATCTGCTCATCCTTTCTCATACGGGAACTGGAACGTGAACTTGGATGTGGAACGCAGGCTGTGGCACACAAGCCGCAAATCGCTGGTCCACATTGTAGGCATAGACAACAACTGAATACTATGAGCAGTATGATTCCTAGGAATGACAGTAGTTTCCATCCCCAGGCTGATATTACACTCCAGAGCCAACCGGACCAAGTCCAGGTGCCTGGATTCTGGTGTATCTGATGGGCTATTTCGTGAAGCCTGGTGATAGCTTTGTATACTGATGGTGCGTTATTAGGAATAAACACACAACAACTGGATCCAATGACTCTACAAGCTCCGCCCCTATCAGCCAGGATGACGTCAAGGACAAGGCGGTTCTGAAGAACAACAAGTCTCATAGCAGACTGCTCCTCTGTTAAGTTACCTAGGGCAGAAGTAGTCTCATTCACTACTGCTTCAAGGGTTCTGGTTAATTTGCGTATCAGTTTACTATTAGAGGCAGTCCCTAAATAAGGAAAGAATCCTTTATTGAAATCTACATATTGTTCCCATGTAGTTTCAGTCTGATCGACAATTGGGAGACCTCTCCTTTGTCTAACATGAGTGAGGCGGGAATTTCTGTGATAATCAGATGGGGCTAGAAAAACAGGTGGCAATAAAACAAATACCATCCCAATCTAGAGGTAAACGTATATAGGCTGTCTGACCACAAATGAAATATGAATGTCGGGAAGCTTTGAAAGTAGACTTGCCTTTGTCATTGAATTCGACTACAGTAGTACAATCACTGTCTCCTAAATGTACTGAACCACTCTTTCTGACGCATAATTCACCCTTTACTGGTAAAACTGATATTGATGGCAAGTCTGGACTAGTCCCGGACTGAACATTTAGAATCATGAGGTTAAGTGTAAAATTACCTAATCCATACACTTCATTTTCTAGATCGGTCCCTGTCATTTGGGGAAGACCTTCCTCATCTGGGAAACATGCTTTGTTCATAACTGTGTTCAGATTTCCCCATATCCAATTGCCCTGGGAAACTCTGGATTCAGTGTCTAAAGAGGATATTAAACTAAACCATGCACCACAGGAACCATTATGTGTAAACGGATAAGGAAAGAGGGGCAGAGCTCCCTTGTAGTTCTGATAGGGAGGGAGTCGGCCACATATCCAACAATTAGTAGCATTGTTGGTCTGGTGAGAATGGTGTAACATACGGATGAATGTATTGTTGCGCAGCGCAAGTCGATAAGACAACTCATGTGGGGGCAGTTCACTAAACGTGTGCTCTGCAGTGTCATTAGAAAAGGAAGGTGCCATGGGAAAAAATATATGTAACATCCAACTAAGGCAGATTATCGTAAGACTCAGAAAAAACATAATAAGTAATGTCAGAATACAACGACTTCGGAGACTTTTACAATATTTTCTTTTCTTGATCTCCTGTCTATCTCTCTCTCTGTTGGGGTCTATCTTATACATGTCAGGAACCTGTCTAACCGCTTCACCCAGGAGGGGACTTAAACAATTAAACTGTCTGACTTACTAGACCTCAATTTTAATCTGTATTCCTGCTGCGGAGTTTTCTCTAACAAGGGGAGTTTAGTATCAGTGTCTGGAATGCGGCAGTCCTGGGAAACAGTCTTTGGCGGAAAGCCATAAAACTTCTTCACGTGGCTCGAATGCAGCCACCCTTTTCTCCCCTCGACTTTGACTGCAGTCCTTGTGGTCATCAAAACGATCTTAGGTTCCTTCCAGCGGGGCTTCAGAGGGCTTGATCTGTCAAAGTTGCGGACCACGACGATGTCACCGGGAACAAGTTCATGCGGTTTCACCTCAGTGTTGTCTGGGAAGGCAGCCGCAACCTGTGAACGACATGATAGTAGTGCAGACATCAAGGAAGCAAGGTAATCTGTCAGCATAGAACTGTCAACATCTGTAATTTTACGGGGCATAGGCGTCCCCCACATATTAGGAGGCCTACCAAAGACCACCTCATACGGGGATAGCCCTTGAACTGACAATAGATCATGCAGGTACGCACTTTCTGTTTTGCTGCTGCTCGTAAATGCTTGTTGAACCAGAGGTTCTGTAAACTGTCTAACATGGCTTTCTCTCCTAAATGTGCTGGACTGTGTGCTGTGTTGATAATAACTTGAACCATAGAGTCGGGGAGAAACCATGTGGTCTTTCCCTTCGTCATCCATCCCTGTTCTGTTTGGACCCCTCCTTGTTCAGTCCATTTCTTGATTTCATCTGGAGTAGCATGTGTCTGTATGTCGATTACATCTTGTGTGGGATCCCTAACTGTCATGCAATGTATCAGTGAGGTTGAGTCAGTCTTTGTCATATCAGTCGTATGAGTATGAGTCTGAGCTGTATGTTTCGCAGTTCGATCTGCCAGGTCGTTACCCTGGGATATAGTGTCTGTGACTTTAGTATGTGCCTTGCACTTCATGATGGCTATAGCTGTAGGCAAATGTATTGCTTCTAACAGAGCTTGAATGAGGGGACCATGCTGGATCTTGGCTCCGTGAGAGGTCAAGAAACCTCTCTCTTGCCAGAGGACACCGAAGTCGTGTACGACTCCAAATGCATAACGTGAATCGGTGTATATGTTAACTTTAAGGTTCTTGGCTCATATACAAGCTTGGGTCAGAGCAATGAGCTCTGCTGCTTGAGCTGACAGGGTGTTAATGCGATGCGTTTCTATGACTTCAGTTTCAGTGGTCACTGCATATGCGGCCACTAATTCTCCTGTGCTTGTTCTCATACATGAATCATCCACATAAAGTGTCAGGTCTGGATCGGGTAATGCAACATCTGTCAAGTCTTGTCTGGGTTTCGTGATTGTGTTAATGATTTCTACACAGTCATGTGGAGTAGGATCGGTTGTGCTTGACGGTAAGAGTGTAGCAGGATTTAGTGTATTGCAGCGTCTGATCTCTATGTGTGGTTGAAACAATGTCAATTCATATCCTGTCAGTCGTGCTATAGTCAAGTGCTGAGTCTGTGTTCTGTTTAGGAGAACTTCCACAGAGTGTGGAACCTGTACTGTCAATTGATGTCCCAATACTATGGAATCACTTCGTCTTATTGCTAGAGCTGTTGCTGCAACCGATTTTAAGCACGCAGGCAAAGCCTGGGCTACTGGATCCAATGTACTCGAAAAATAAGCACACGGTCTGTGTTTGTCTGCTTGAACCTGAGTGAGAACCGATAATGCTGTACCATCGCGTTCTGTGACAAAAAGTGTAAAAGGTTTGCTGTAACATGGTGTTGCCAAGACAGGTGCTTGACATAAAGCTTTCTTTAGTTTGTCAAAGGCTTGTGTGTGTTCCTGAGTCCAAGGGAGGACAGTCGAAGACGCTGCCTCCTGTGTTGTCAACTGTATGAGTGGCTTAGCTAGATATGCATATTGGGGAATCCATTATCTGCAGTAAGAAGTGAGTCCAATAAAGGCTCGCACTTCCTTTTGTGTCTTGGGTTGCGGAAGATGTGCAATTAACTGGATACGATCAGGTGTTAGCTGCCTACCCCACTTGGACAGCAAGTCCCCAAGGTATACCACTTGCTGGGCACAGAATTGCAGCTTCGTCGGAGACACCTTGTGTCCCTTGTCAGCCAGAAAATACAGGACTGTCAGTGATGCATGTTCACATTCTTGTTCACTTCGAGCGGTGATCAACAGATCATCGACGTACTGAAGTAGGGCAGTGTTAGCAGGCATGTGAATACTGTCAAGTTGTCGTTTCAGTGCTTGGCTATAGATGCTAGGGCTTTCTGTGAATCCTTGAGGGGCGCGTGCAAATTTGAAGCTACGGCCATTTAAACAGAATCCGAAAAGGTACTGGCTTTCCGGATCAATGGGGACACTAAAGAAGGCGTTCTTGAGATCGATTACAGTAAAGAACGTTGCTTCTGAATCAATAGCTGTCAATAATGACGAAATGTCTGGGACTACTGGGTACTGTGGTATGATACATTTATTTAATTCTCGAAGATCAATCACCAACCGATAGACAGGAGGTGCATTCGGATCAGTGCGTTTAAGAATCGGAATGATAGGGGAATTACAAACATTTGAGTCGGTTTCTACAACCACTCCTTGTGCAATGAGCTCGTCAATGATTTTCAGTAAAGCCACTACAGCATCAGGTGGTAACTTGTATTGTCGGATTCGAGGTAGTACAACTCCTGGCTTAAGTGTGACACGGTATGGTGTAATGTGCATACAACCCACATCAGTTGGGCCTTGTGCCCACAAATGTGCAGGAACATTCTGTAACCTGGGATCAAAATCTCTCAACACATAATGACCCTTAAAGTCACGTAGGAACAACCTCACTCCTTCCGGAGAACAACAAATTACAGCTCCTAGAGCTTTCAGCGTTTTAATACCAAGCACGTTTTCTGGACATGATTTCGTAAGCAACAAATCTGTAGTACGGGATAATGGACCAACTGCTAGGGGAACTGGTTTCGATACTTCATTAACAATAGGCTTTCCTGAAAATCCAAGAGAAACATTCTGTGAGCCTGAGAGGGGTGCCCCTGGAACCTCGTCATGACTAATGGTAGTTCTGCTTGCCCCTGTGTCTATCAAAAATTTTCTATCCTTTCCTAATACCTGACTATGTACATAAGGACCCTCTTGATCCACAGGAACCTCAATAAGAGGCAAGCCAACCTCCCTCTCTAGGCTGTTTCATGTATACTGCTGATAATCGGGGTAATCGGACTGTGCATACTGGTACATCTGCTGTGTGACATGTTGTGTTGCGGCAATGGGCTGGGGCTGTGGTACCGCTACGGTCTGCTGTGGAATCTGCATAGGCTGCACATTCTGCGGAACATGTTGCTGGACCTGATCCTGTCTAGGTGGACGCGGTCTCTCTTTCGTTTTACCTGTAGCTATATTGTGTTTCAGAACTGTACATTCATTTATGTAGTGACCTGGCTGTTTACAATAGTTGCAGGTCCCTTTAACAGGAGCTGTCGGATTATTTGACTGTGTCATACCCCTTTTCTGACCATCAGCTGGAACTGACTGAGCAACTAGTACTTTCATTTTTGTGTCTTTCATACGTCTCTGTTCATGATCGTGTTCCTCTCTGATTCTGTTCTGGTGGTACTGTAACATTTGTAACATTTGGGAAGGCGTATTGGCTTGCCATGTACTTTCAACTTTCAATACACGGTTCTTAACCTGGGGTAAGGAATTCTCGACTAATTTGGTCACAAAAAGGTGTGGATATGACTCGCTACTTGTTTTCAGGCCACTATTAATAATAAAACATTTCTCGAATCTAGAATAAAAATCGCTAGTGTCTTCGTCTTGTTTCTGCTTACAGGCTGAGATTGCATCCCAGTCCTCTTTTTTCACTGTCAATAATCTAGGCAAAACTTGTACTAATAACCCCGGTAATGCTTTAGTTTTGTCCCCAAGACCTAGACCTGGGGTACGTCCCTTTTCTTCGTCTTCTAATTCAGTCCAAACAATCTTTTTGTCTCCCACCTCCCACTCTTTCTCTTTCAGTTTTTCGTAAATACCTGCCGGTAACAGTACTTTTAACATTTTAAGAATGTCTGAATACGTGTAATCTCCCATCAGTAACATGTCTTTTAATTCACGGTGGAACCCTGCAGGATCTTTATCGTGACAAGGTACTAGTTTCTTCATTTCCAATAATTCCATTTTGGTCAAAGGAGTGTATACGAATACGCGTTGGAGCGTATCATCTGGCTTCCGGATTGGATGTACTTCTCGTAAAGGATTCTGTCTGTCTAGGTGATATGGCTGTCTTACTGGGGGTGGGACAGAAACAAAATGTGGAGTCAGGAAAGTTCTGTATTTGTGACGTTGTTCTAAAATGGTACTAATCAAATCGGTACCTAGGCCTCTCCATCTTTTCAGAAGTAAGTCGTCTAATATGTTATATAGGGGACCTGGATCGGAATGCTGATTTTCATACAGTGTAATGAGATGTTGGATCATGTACATACCAACTAGTCGCTGTTCGTCTGGGGAAAGGTTCAAAAATGTTTGCGCTACCGAATCATCATTATATACGCTATTATTATCGGCCCACTGTACTGCGGACCGTGCTAATTCTTGTTCATGCATTGTATGAAGTTCGTTGTAACCTATTCTTTCTCTCAGTATTTTATCAGTATGTTGAAATACATGTTCAAGAGAACATTGTTCTGGAATGGGGGAAAGGAAACGTTTCTTGTTTTCTAGACGAATGAGTCTGTCAAAAGGCCTGTCTAAAGGATACTGTTTAGGAGGCATCGCTCTACCCACGTACGCTATTGTATCTTGATTCTCTACTGGGCTCTCTATTTATTCCTCCTCTGAGGAATCTTTTTCATCTGTCTCGGCTGTCCTTTCAGCCTTCCGTCGGATATGTATCGCTACTATTTCTTTACGGATCTTTCTGGACATGGCATCTATACAATTCTGTTTATCATGTTTACAATCTGCAATATTCTGACTCCATTTTGTCAATACCTCCATCTCTTCTTGAACAATACCTGGCCGATCTTGTTCTCTTATCAAACAATTAATCAAGAATCGTAATATTAAACCTTGTGTCTCAGCTTTCTGATATGCCATGGCCTCACGAACACATTCTGGTCTCTCCCCAGTTTGAATAAAATGATATATTTTGTCTAGATGGTCTGGCATTCCTGGTAATGTCATCAAATAATCTGTAACTCGTCGCAGACGTAACAAGGCTAACATCATGCCCCCATGCTTGCCAGGTACGGGGTCATATCTACAATCTGTAATATACTGTTTAAGCTTTTCAGATGTGCTCGCTTTCGGAGTACGCTGCGTTGCTAATTCTCTGATTGTCATTCGTTGTATTTGTGGCGGGGTGCGGGGGTGGCCTCCTGCGGCACCTCCTAAAGCGGAAGCATGGGCATGGCCTGACTGAGTTGTAGCTGTTGAAGTCATGGCGGGTATATGTAATGGGGGTGGACTCTGGGTTGCAGTTGTCGCAAAAGGATTATGAGGACCAATAGTAGGGGGAACAGTAGCAGGGGGGCCAGTAGTAGTATCAACAGCAGTAGGGGAAGTGACAACATGCACGGGACGCTGGTGACGTGGAGGGGTCGTGGCTTGAACAGCCGGAGCAGGCTGTTGTACATTATTAACGGATACATTGGTATATGCTGGAGCTACGCCATCTAAATAGGAAGAAAGGAATATGTCTGCTGCGGTCTGACGGAGCTTAGTCGGAACCAATGGTGGCGGTAGATTACTTGGCATTTCCGGAGTAGCCTTAAGTAGGCCTTCGGTCAGAAGAGGATACATGCCATTCATAAGTGCATTTCGTTGTCGATCTATTTGTTCTGCTTGAACTCGTTCACCTTCTTCTATTAGTTCTTTTTCTCGGTCTTTTTCTGAATCTTCCCTGTGTTTTTCTGCTTTCCTGAATTCTTTCTCTATTCTTCTATGCGATTCCTTACGCCACAATTCTATGGCATCTTTCTGAGATTGTCTGGCTTTCTTTTTCCACAATGCTTCTTCTACTCTCATGATGCACTCGGCATCCCATGTCCCTGTAACGGGCCATCTATGTTTCTCTTCCAGATCCTTTGTGTAGTCCACCCATAAGTCTAAGTACAGTATGGCATCTAAGCCATGTTTATGGTACATAAAATGTCCTGGAGTGTCCCTAGGTGGGACGGGAACTGCTTCTTCGAGTATCCCTTTTCTAGTTCCTATCTGACGTAATTTTGAGAACAGAGGCATGATTACCTCTACCTGAACGCAAACACGATAAACACAGTAATAAAATGCAAACAATCATTCATACCACGACATTAAACACATTGAAACATTTCGAACAGATACTGTCTAGAACATACTGGAAATCTCGAGAGATAATGCTAGAAGACCAGAATACTGAATCACTGAATTACTGAATTACTAGATGCACTGCTAAACAGTACAGATGCACTGCTGAAACAGTACAGACCGGATCTGTGTACCCAGACCCGTCTTGACCGGACACATTTTAATGCACCCGTCTAGATGCGTCCCCAGCAACGGTACTCACCGGGAAGCACGGAACGGAAGGCCTCGGAATCTTGACTGGACTGGACTGCTACGACGTCTGGATACTGCTACGCACTACGCATGCACCTCGACGCTTCGGACAGGTGGGCCTCTGGACACCTCGGACACTGCTCTCTCTGCTGGGCTCTGGTCGGGATCCTCCGCACTCCTCACCGCCTTGTCTGGATGCTGAACCGCAGTCTCCGTCACCTCCGTGGGCCTGAGGGAGATACAGGAAAACCTGCAGATGCGCATAGGAGTCCGTCACGGCTGTGGTAGGGGGCAAGGCCTGCGACGCATCGCTGGCGCGTGGGGTGGGGGAGGGGGTCCCTATTCGGGCGCCAAATTATGTGGTAAATATAATTACCGTGCAATTTTTCCGTATAATTAATGACAGGTAAAAGAATAGCTCAATCAAATGAGAGGCAGAGTCCGTGGTATCTGAGTCATACGGGCTTTAATGAAAATGGCTCGAGCCATGGAAATCAAATCCATCAATACAAGGGTTCAAGAGGGGATATGCAATGATGGCAAAAGATGTCGACGATTTATTAACAGTACATAATATATATAGTAAAACTGTACAATGGTGATGGATACAGTAGGCGTGACAAGTGAAAAGAATAAGATAAGAACACATGTGCGTAGCAAGAAGGCGTGTACAAGGGTGTGCACGGAGGCGTGTGCTGGAAACGTCACAGAAAGTGTGCTGGAAACGTCACAGAAAGTGTCATAAGAGGGTGGATGCATAGAGGATTCTGCAGAGTCAGCAGAAACCTTTAACCTGGGTGCGCGCGCAATTAATATGACGTGTGATTGACGTGGAACTATGGAAAGCTGGGGGCTTGACTTTAGCACTAGTAGAGGAGACAGAAGTCTGGCATGTCAGATCAACCTGTTCCTATAACATATCTGATATCTTGTGTTTGGAGGATGTTTAATCTGAAGTAAAAGGTCTCTCGGGCAGAGGCTATACTATACTGAAGGCATAGGTGTCTAAGTGTAATACGCGGAACTATGGGCCTACCATGGTAACGGGAGCAATGAATTACATGAAGAAGACAGGAAGGCTTGGCCCTTTGCTCTGCAGCCGGGAATATGTTTACCTATATCACTAGACTGGAATGTGTTTTCGAGGAGGCTGAACTGATAACTGGAAGGCAAAATACTGTTTTGGCAGGCAGGCCAGGCTGAGCCAGGCACCGTTTCGCTTGGCAGGAAGTAAGGCAGAGGTCAGGGATGCATCTCCACGCTGCAGCTTTCAGAGGCAGGGACAGAAGTGGTTCGAAGTCAGAAATCAGGGCCTAGCTCGACAGAGCCAGGAAAACGTAAAAGTGCACCATGTAAAGACGTTGGCATGGCATGTTTAGAGACTGAATTATCGATCCATTCATGGTGGATCTGGTAGAGGACATGTTAACGTTGGACGCAAATGCATTTGCGTCTTCATATTCGGCCATGGAGGGAAATTACATGCACTTTAAGCACGTACATGGAGACGTTGGGGTACACGTTAGGGGACATACTTGACCATAAAAATTTCAATTACCTCACCGGGCCGACCTCTGCTTCTGGGTCTGCCTCCTCTAACCGGTGAGCCACACTTCTCCATATAAGGCTTGAAACCTATGTTTTTTTCAGTGAATTTGCAAGGTTTTTTAAATGCTAATTCCTAACTATATCAGGCGTCAAACCTATATTTTTTTTCAATAAATTTCAAAGGTTTTGTAAATGCTAATTCTATTAGCGGATAACGTTTATTTATGTTATTATCCTTCTGGGACCACCTGAGCAGCCATCTTGTTTCTCAGGAGAACTGAGGCACAAGAGAGCCAAAAACAAGAGTGGAAAACGCGAAAAGGGGGCAGGGTTGAGACCCCCTGACCCCCTTGCCCTTCTCAGGGGGTCCCAGAAGAATCGCGGGGTACCACCTACCCTACGCATATGGTGCACGTACCCCACGTTTTATTTATTTTTTGCCCTTGGGGGTCCTTTTGGGACCCCCTGAGAAGGGCTAGAGGGTTGGGGGGTCTGTACCCTGCCCCCTTTTCGTGTTTTCTACTCTTGTTTTGGGCTCTCTTGTGCCTCAGGTCTCCTGAAAAAGAAGATGGTGGCCAACACTTCCTGGTTTGGACAGTTTGGAATGTTGACAGTCGACTGCCAGCCAATCAAAAACTCGTTCGCGCACGTAAGGGTACGCGCACGTACGCGTACGGTGGGCTTACGGTGAGCGCATATAGATATATAATTTGATCAAATTCAATTTTCTCTAAAACTACTGGAGGGATTTTCACCAAATATAGAAAAGGCACTACCGCATACCTGTCCCTACCATTTTGCCAAGTTTGGTGTAATTCCGTTCAGCCGTTCGGGCTGTAGCCATGTCTAAAGGTCCCATAGAAAATGCCATTTGAAAAATTTCAATTTCAATTTTCTCAAGAACTACTGGAGGGATTTTCATCAAACATAGCAAAGGCACATCTGCATACCAGGCCCTACCATTTTGCCAAGTTTGGTGTAATTCCATTCAGCCGTTCGGGCTGTAGAAGTCTAAAGGTCCCTATGGAAATTAACATGAGGAAAACACGTTTTGGGATCCCCCTTTCGGCCCCCGCTTGACGAATCCCCTCGAAATTTTCAGGAAAGGAGCAGAGCGGAGCTGGCCAAAATTCTGGAAAATTACACACAGATTCCTCAATCGGCGCCAAAGTTATTCCCAATAGAATGTTGAGCGCATATAGATATATAATTTGCTCAAATTCATTTTCTCAACAACTACTGGAGAGATTTTCACCAAATATAGAAAAGGCACTACTGCATACCTGTCCCTACCATTTAGCCAAGTTTGGTGTAATTCCGTTCAGCCGTTCGGGCTGTAGCCGTGTGTAAAGGTCCCATAGAAAATGCCATTTGAAAAATTTCAAATTCAATTTTCTCAAGAACTACTGGATGGATTTACACCAAACATACAAAAGGCACTGCTGCCTACCAGCCCCTACCATTTTGCCAAATCTGGTATAATTCCGTTCAGCCGTTCGAGCTGTGGCCTTGTCAGAATGTCCCTATGGAAATTAACATGGGGAAAACACGTTTTGGGACCCCCTTTTTTCTCGGCCCCTGCTTGACAAATTCCCTAGAAAGTTTCAGGGAAGGAGCGGAGCGCAGCGAGCCAGATTTAAGGAAAATTACAGGCAGATCCCTCAATTGGGGCCAAGGTTATTCCCAATAGAATGTTCGGAATTTTCAATGGTAACCAGGTCCTAACTATATATACCTACTGGCGACCACCAGTAGGTAATATATATATATATATATAGATATATATATAGATATATATATAAATATATATATATATACTTCCCCCGCCCTTGCAGAGGATCGCATGAGGTTGGCGGAACGTGCCAACATGAACATCCAGTTAACCACGATTGAATAATGCGATCACTCAGAGAAAAGGCATGCGCCAGTGATGGTAATTTGCTCCAGGGTACGCATTTCACTAACCCAGCGAGCTTGGTCACACAATGAAACTGGGGAAAGCATTACATAGGCATATTAGAAACAAACGTATAACCAACATAAGGTACACTTAGACATAGCCTAATGGCATCCATTTTGTATTGTGTAGCCTATAGAGCAATAAGGTGGTGTATTGCATCATACTCCCTCCTTCTCATGTAGTGGTCACAATATATGTAATATTGACAATTAAATATCAAAGTCAATCACAAAGGTGAAGGCTTTAATAAAAGGGGGGTCCCAGAACGCATTTTCCCCATGTTAATTTCCATAGGGCGGTCGATTTCACTTTTAGCCCGAACGGCTGAATGGATTTCCACCAAATTTGGCAAAATTGTAGGGACTGGTAGCCCGATGTGCCTTTGCTATGTCTCAAGATATGTGCTCCAGTTGATTTTGAGTAATTTAGGTTAAAAAAATATATATATCTATAGGCGCGCTCCGGTACGCGCACCGGGGAGCGCACCGGGCGCGCCACGTGACTTGCGCTCAGAAAGCTGATTGGCTCTGGGGTGTCTGTAAACATTCGAAACAGTCCGGAGCGGCCGCCATCTTGTGTCTCGGTAAAATCGAGACACAAGGGGTGGCAAAAACAAAGGGGGGAATTGACCATAAGGGGGCAGGGTAGACCCCCCCTCACCCCCTAGGTTTGATGTGGGGGCCATAAAAGGGCTGGGCGGGGTTTTTTTTTTCGATTTTCGCGGGGGAGCGCACGGTACGCGCACCGGGGAGCGCACCGGGAAGCGTACTATGGGGAAAAAAGAATCACTTTTAAAAATTGTAAAAATCTGAAACTGAACTCAGATAAAACAGAAGTCCTCATCTTAGGTACATCCCCCTCTGCATGGGACGACTCTTGGTGGCCGGAAGCCCTTGGAAAAGCACCCATCCCGACAGACCATGCACGGAACCTAGGCGTTATCCTGGATTCTTCACTTTCAATGAACAGACAAGTCAGCGCCGTCTCCTCTTCCTGCTTCAACATTCTTCGCATGCTCAAAAAAACATTTCGCTGGATCCCCACCGAAACCAGAAAAACAGTCACCCATGCTCTGGTCACGAGCCGACTGGACTACGGAAACACCCTCTACGCAGGTACTACCGCTAAACTCCAGAAAAAACTCCAACGAATCCAAAACGCCTCAGCCAGGATCATATTAGACATCCCGCGTAACGAACACATCTCTGGTCACCTGAAAAACCTCCACTGGCTACCCGTCAATAAGAGGATCACTTTCCGACTTCTGACCCACGCACACAAGGCACTCTACGAAATCGGACCAGAATGCCTCAACTCACGACTGTCCTTCTACACCCCCCCCCGCCAACTACGATCCTCCAGCCAAGCCCTCGCCACTGTACCTCGCATCAACAAGACCACCATGGGAGGTCGATCCTTCTCATACCTGGCGGCTAAAACATGGAACTCACTTCCCACTTACCTTCGCCTTACCCAGAACCACCTAGCATTCAGAAAGCAACTTAAAACGTGGATATTTGACAAGTAATCCTCCTCCCCTCCCTAAGCGCCTTGAGACCCTCTGGGTATGTAGTGCGCTATATAAATTTTATGACTTGACTTGACTTTAGTATGTTTATTAATTGTTCTTTTTGTTGTTTTTCTTTTTTTTTAATTTAAGTACCAACATGTAGGTACCAATGCAGAGTCTATAATTTAATATACACCGTTTCCTTTGTAGATATCTTGCATGTTGTTACAGAAGTTATTGTGGTATATGGAATTCATAGCGTAGTCTGTCAGGAAAGCAGAAACAACATGGAGGCAGGAGATGATAAAGACATGTTAAATACACATTGGAGATAATATAGTGGGAGAAAGGAAGTAACTATGAGCAAACTTTCTATGTAACACAAAAAAGTTGCACAGTATACTATAAGTCTCACTTTACATTTTAAACATTTTTGATCTACTTGATGAATTACATATAAAAATGAATAATGGCTCGAACAATTTTTGATTATTAAATATAAATTTATTCCTCTGATTCTTTTTCATAATTTAATAAAACTTCTAATAATATATTGTCTGGAATCTCCTCATTTACATTCTGTGTTTCCATTGATTCCACACACTCAAGTAATTCAAGGTCCAGAGACTCATCCATAAAGTCTATGTTATCATTTTCAGCATTTTTTCCATCATGGTTGTTGTCCAAAACAATTTCAAAAGAAATATTCTTTTCTCCTTCCATTTTGTTGCTGTAAATTGCATAAAAAATAATTATATCAGTAGAGATAGGGCACTGTTGGGTTTAAGTTCAGACATGTAGTTTGGATTTTTTTAACAGTGAAGTTATCTTTGAGCAGTGTATGGTATCAGGCTGGAATTAGAAATATAAAAAGGTGTATGTGTTAAAGCTTAAGTAAATTTATAATTACATAAGAGAAGTATAACTTAATCTATAACTATTACAGAGACGCCTATCTTAATCTCTAACTATTACAGTGGGATAGTATATAACTAACAGAATATTTTTTCTCAAATTAACTTAAAGTGCACAACATACTTCACTTTCCAAAATAACAATTTACCTTTGAGAAAGCAGTTGAAGTTGTCAGTGTAATTTCTTTTCAAATGTACTTCAGGAATGAAACAGAATGGAATGAAGCGCTTGCCTCACCGAGGGAAGTGGGCATATCGGCGAAATTCAGATTAGTACAACTCAAAATTCTGCACCGAGTTTACTACACGAGAACCTTACTGCACAGGATACAAAGAATACCACACTCATTTTGCCTCAGGGGATGTGGGGAGGAAGGGAACTTGTACCATACCCTGTGGGAATGCCCGCTGATACAAGAGTACTGGAAACAAATTATGCATACTGTTTCTCAAGCGATTAAGGTGTCTGTCCTGCCTGAACCTCGAAAGTGTTTGTTGAACATTTGGGACCCCAATGATTTGGACAGCTATGGACTGTTGTGGGTCACGCTAGCCATTACAGTAGCCAAGAGAGACATAGCACAAAAATGGGGTGTTCCAGAACTACCTACAACAACTCGATGGGCCAAGAATATGGACTTATTGATGGTGACGGAAAGGGCGGTGTATGTGCTCAGGGTGTGCCCCCGGAAATGGAACAAGATCTGGGCTCCCTGGAACATTTATAGAGGAGAAATTTGTGAACCTTTGCCAGAGGACGAGGATTTGGATTCTGAGGAGGAGGATGATTAGGAGGGTGGGTGTTTAGTTCTTCATGCACCGGGCTGTCGCACGATTATGCTTATTCAGGTACCGAATTGTGATTAACCTAAATGGCTGCTAAATGTAGGAGTGTACAGGAGACACACGTTACACGATGACAAATACGTTGATTTTCTTTACCTTTTCCTTTTTTCTTGTTCTTACTTTTAAAAAGAATTACACACATGGCTGAACATGATATTAAGAATAGAGGGGGATACCTTAGTTAGAACTGAGACGGATTAGTATCGTTCCAAATACTGTAATGAGGCCAATTGCTGTTATGACTCCGTGTATCTGTTGGATCTATATTCACTACATGTTCGAACACGCATTACCATATTGTAATACCAGTCTAATGTGAAGTAGGACCAAATTGAATCCTTCTGCGATATTGTATATGTCATTGATACCTTCATGTTAATAAAGATTTTCAAAAAAAAAATGTACTTCAGGAAGTAGTAGTCAAAATGGCTGTGTTTCCTTCTCTTTTTTTTTATTTATTCATAACCAATCAAATGTCAGGAAATAATCGTAAAAAATGAAAGAAACTTTTTAATTGGTTGTAAATTGTAACACTTCATATGTGTTTTGCTCATGTAATTTACCTCAGGATATTTAGACAGGCCTGTAGCCTAAATGTCTCAATGGAAATCCACCAAATTTGGGCAAATGGTAGGGACTGCTATGTAGTAGGGCCTATTCTATATTTGATGAAAGTGTCCAGTGGTTTTTCTGTAAATTACTTTCCCACCTTTTATTAGGTAGCGCTTACGGGTGCGCGCCCAGGTACGCGCACCGGCAGCTTTACGGGAGTCCTCCATTTTGTGTTTCGGTACAATCGAGACACAAGATGGAGGACAAACAACATTGGGAATGGGTAGAAGGGGGCACTGTAGTCACTTCCTGACCCTCTAGGTTTTCTGAGGGGGGCTTAGGACGCTCATATAGGCAAAAAAAATGAAAAATTTCGCGGGGGGAGCACCGGTAAGCGTACTGGGGAGCGTACTTTGGTGAAAAATAGTGAAAAAGTTAGAAAAAGATAAACGTTTTGAATGATCAGAGGTAGGGTAGCTCTGAAAAGAGCTTTTGGGTTCTGTGGCTGTTTTAGGTACCTACAAGTAGGTTCCAATGCACAGTCTTAAATTCAGGAGGAATATTCTATTCCCCTCATCTGAGAAGTGCACACCATCTCCTCTGTAGATGTCTTGCATGTTGTAACACAAGTTGTTGTTGTATATTGAACCCATTCCACAGTCTCTCATGTAAGCAGAAACAGATGTATTCACATGTTTCCGTGCTTTCTCAAATTGTGGACAAAATTGGTTGGACCAGTTCCATTTCTGTCTTTGGCATATATTGGAATATACCAAGGCAGTTTGTGGAAAAAGTGTCATCGATTGATCAAAGGTGTCCTTTAAAAGCATTTCCAGACCAACCCCAGTCATAGTGCCCAAATCATTTCCACCACAGTGCACTATTAAGAGGTCAGGGTTTGGCAGATGTAAAAAGGTTTTCACCAATTCTATCAATTGATGACATCTCAATCCTCTTTGGCCAATCCACTTAATTTCCACATTTGATAAATCAAGGTTGTGATAATTTCTGCTTGCTGCATACCTTTGAGCCCAGTGGATGTAGCTATGTCCAATAATCCATACAGAATACATGATGTGAGAAGGTTCTGGTGCAGTCAGATGAAGTGTGGGAATGAAATGGTAGTTGGAACAGTAGGAGTTTAGAAAAAAATAATTGTAGAGTTTCACTGCTCTTGAATCACAAGCAATGATTGGTGGATTCAGTTAGTTGAAAACAGAAAGTTAGGGTGCATGGTTGTGTTGTGTGCAATTTGAATGGTTAAGAAAAAGTTACTAAAAGCAATAATGCCCTGGATAAGCTGGTGTATTGAGAGGTCAAACATCCTTGCTGACTTAATTTGCAACATTGTAGAATAAACTTTTGAACCTGAGAGTTCAGTTAGGAGGGAGTTGCTATGGTAACAGATTGAAAGGTCTGAGAGGGGGAAGGATGTTGGTTTGAAAATAGTGAGGGAAGACTTTTGATTGGTTGAAATAAGGCATTTGTGTGTAAAGATAGAGATTTTCTATGCCAGTCTTGGTTTCAGTGTATTGAGTGCACACCTTTTGCTCTGCTAAAGAAAAATTGGTGTGTGTGTATGACACTGTTCTTAATCTCCCAAAGCATTTGTAAAGGTAAGTAATAATTTATTTATTTAATTTAGATAGAGACTTGTTTGCTCTATGTAGAATATTTGGAAGCAGATAGTTATGTTTCAGTAGTGAAATTGTATGCTTGTACATAGGCCCTGTGTTGTCTTTCTAAAATGTTATTCAAAAAACGATTTTGGGTGCAAATTAATGGTATTTTCATTTGGCCCTTATTTATGATTGCCTTGTGCAGCCGGTGCATCACTTTAAACATGGGAAATAAGAAACGCTCTTCATAAATAAGGCCCTGATTTTTGTTGTTGTTGGTTTGTGTTTTGCTTTTTGATAATACTAGCTATGAACATTTGCAAAATAGAGGGTTTGTATTTTGGGAAACAGTGAGGTTTCAAAAGTGATATTGAGTGGTTGTACATAGGTTCTGCACAGTTTTTCTAAAATGTTATTCAAAAAACGATTTTGGGTGCAAATGAATGGTATTTTCATTTGGCCCTTATTTATGATTGCCTTGTGCAGCCAGTGCATCACTTTAAACATGGGAAATAAGTGACGCTCTTGTGACGCAAGGCCTTCATAAATAAGGCCCTGAGTTTGTTGGCTGTTGTTTTGTTTTTTGCTTTTTGATAATACTTATTATGAACATTTGCAAGATAGTGGTTTTGTATTTTGGGAAACAGTGAGGTTTTAAAAGTGATTTTGAGTGGTTGTACATAGGTTCTGCGTAGTGTTTCTAAAATGTTATTCAAAAAACGATTTTGGGTGGAAATCAATGGTATTTTCATTTGGCCCTTATTTATGATTGCCTTGTGCAGCCGGTGCATCACTTTAAACATGGGAAATAAGTGACGCTCTTGTGGCGCAAGGCCTTCATAAATAAGGCCCTGAGTTTGTTTGCTGTTGGTTTGTTTTTTGCTTTTTGATAATGCTTGCTATGAACATTTGCAAGATAGAGGATTTGTATTTTGGGAAACAGTGAGGTTTCAAAAGTGATATTGAGTGGTTGTACATAGGTTGTGCACAGTTTTTCTAAAATGTTATTCAAAAAACGATTTTGGGTGCAAATGAATGGTATTTTCATTTGGCCCTTATTTATGATTGCCTTGTGCAGCCGGTGCATCACTTTAAACATGTGAAATAAGTGACCCTCTTGTGGGGCAAGGCCTTCATAAATAAGGCCCTGATTTTTTTTGTTGTTGGTTTGTGTCTTGCTTTTGGATAATACTTGATATGAATATTTGCAAAATAGAGGATTTGTATTTTGGGAAACAGTGAGGTTTCAAAAGTGATAATCATTGGTTGTACATAGGTTGTGCGCAGTTTTTCTAAAATGTTTTTCAAAAAACAATGTTGGGGGCAAATCAATGGTATTTTCATTTGGCTCTTATTTATGATTGCCTTTTGCAGCTGGTGCATCACTTTAAACATGGGAAATAAGTGACGCTCTTGTGGTGCAAGGCCTTCATAAATAAGGCCCTGAGTTTGTTGGCTGTTGATTTGTTTTTTGCTTTTTGAAAATATTTATTATGAACATTTGCAAGATAGTGGATTTGTATTTTGGGAAACAGTGAGGTTTAAAAAGTGATATTGAGTGGTTGTATATAGGTTCTGCACAGTGTTTCTAAAATGTTATTCAAAAAACGATTTTGGGTGCAAATCAATGATATTTTCATTTGGACCTTATTTATGATTGCCTTGTGCAGCCGGTGCATCACTTTAAACATGGGAAATAAGTGACGCTCTTGTGGCGCAAGACCTTCATAAATAAGGCCCTGTTTTTTTTTGTTGTTGGTTTGTGTTTTTGCTTTTTGATAATACTACCTATGAACATTTGCAAAATAGAGGATTTGTATTTTGGGAAACCGTGAAGTCTCAAAAGTGCTATTGAGTGGTTGTAAATAGGCTCTGCGCAGTTTTTTAAAAATGTTATTCAAAAAACGATTTTGGGTGCAAATGAATGGTATTTTCTTTTGGCCCTTACTTATGATTGCCTTATGCAGCCAGTGCATCACTTTTAACATGGGAAGAAAGTGACGCACTGGTGGCGCAAGGCCTTCATAAATAAGGCCCTGAGTTTCTTTGCTCTTGGTTTGTGGTCTGTTTTTTGATGATGCTTGCTATCAACCTTTGCAAGATAGAGGATTTGTATTTTGGAAAACAGTGAGGTTTCAAAAGTAAAATTCTGTGCTTGTACATAGGTTCTGCCCTGTGTTTTTTAAATGTTAATCAAAAAACGATTTTTTGTGCAAATCAATGGAATTTATATTTGGCTCTTATTTATGATTGTCTTGTGGCGTAGGTATGTCACTTTTAACATGGGGAGAAAGTGACGCACTGGTGGCGCAAGGCCTTCATAAATAAGGCCCTGAGTTTCTTTGCTCTTGGTTTGTGTTCTGCTTTTTGATAATGCTTGATATCAACCTTTGCAAGATAGAGGATTTGTATTTTGGAAAACAGTGAGGTTTCAAAAGTAAAATTCTGTGCTTGTACATAGGTTCTGCCCTGTGTTTTTTAAATGTTATTCAAAAAACGATTTTTGGTGCAAATCAATGGTATTTATATTTGGGTCTTATTTATGATTGTCTTGTGGCGCCGGTATGTCACTTTTAACATGGGAAGAAAGTGACGCACTGGTGGCGCAAGGCCTTCATATAGAAGGCCCTGAGTTTCTATGCTTTTAGTTTGAGTTCTGCTTTTTTATAATGCTTGATATCAACCTTTGCAAGGTATAGGATTTGTATTTTGGGAAACAGTGATGTTTAAAAAGTGAAATTCTGTGCTTGTACATAGGTTCTGCCCTGTGTTTTTTAAATGTTAATCAAAAAACGATTTTTGGTGCAAATCAATGGAATTTATATTTGGCTCTTATTTATGATTGTCTTGTGGCGCCGGTATGTCACTTTTAACATGGGAAGAAAGTGACGCACTGGTGGCGCAAGGCCTTCATAAATAAGGCCCTGAGTTTCTTTGCTCTTGGTTTGCGTTCTGCTTTTTGATAATGCTTGCTATCAACATTTGCAAGGTAGAGGATTTGTATTTTGGGAAACAGTGATGTTTCAAAAGTGAAATTCGGTGCTTGTAGATAGGTTCTGCCCTGTGTTTTTTAAATGTTAATCAAAAAACGATTGTTGGTGCAAATCAATGGAATTTATATTTGGCTCTTATTTATGATTGTCTTGTGGCGCCGGTATGTCACTTTTAACATGGGAAGAAAGTGACGCACTGGTGGCGCAAGGCTTTCATAAATAAGGCCCTGAGTTTCTTTGCTCTTGGTTTCTGTTCTGCTTTTTGATAATGCTTGATATCAACATTTGCAAGGTAGAGGATTTGTATTTTGGGAAACAGTGAGGTTTCAAAAGTGACATTCAGTGCTTGTACATAGGTTCTGCCCTGTGTTTTTTATGTCTCTTTTAACATGGGATGCACTGGTGGCGCAAGGCCTTCATAAATAAGGCCCTCAGTTGCTGTTGTATAAACTTAAATATGTTGCAATTTATTGTTTATATTATTTGCTTTTTGTCATTACTTTGTTGCTTGCTAATAGTGGTCTTTAATGTGTTTTTTTTTCAGAACAACAGATTCAAATCAACTTTTGAAAAGCAAGCAAAAATGCCTTCAAGGCAAAGAAGTATCAAAAATACCATACGTTAAAAGAGAACATCAGCAACAGAATTTATGGAATCCTCTACAACAACTACTTCAAAAAACACCAGAAAAGCTCCTGGTAAGACAATTAAGTCTTTTCTTCGCAACATATGTCGTACAAAAAGAAATGATATTGGTAATGTGAATATTCAGAAGGAGACAGCAAATCTAAAAAGGAAGGAGAGGCCCACAAAAAATGACTCGATTGGAGTAGGAGAGAAGAGAATGGATAGCAATAGAAGGGTAAATCAATTTAGGGACATTCGTAGGTGAATGTTTCGTAATAGGGTAGTTTTAAATTTGCTAAAAAATGATAAGAAAGGTAAACAGAGAACTGCTTTTTATAAGAAAAAGAAAAGTGTATAGAAGATTGTTGATCAGGCTTTTGAAGTTAAGAAAAAATTATTTATTTTAGTAATCAATAGAAATAGGATACTTAATAAGGCAATTGATGTTTTCAAATCGAACAGTAGATAGAAAAGAATTATTAATCGGACTAATTTTTGTGAAGTATTTTCTGGCGAATGGATGCATAGTTCAAGTTCAGAGCCATTTTTCAATGAGGAGAGTTACTTTTAGGAAAATGATTTGGTGCATGCAGTTGACACCAGTGGTCGAGCATATGAGGTGAAAGATGGTTGTGTGATGGAAAAAGAGAAACTTGTGTCTAGAGATGCAGAAGAGGTATTAGCTGATGAAGTTTTAGGGAGACGTACTAAGGGTCCAGTGTACACATGGAAGTGCAGTAGTATTTGTATTGTGCGACAGGATTCAATCGATTTGCTTCGAAATTTCTTACATACATATAGTAAGAAAAGTCTCAAACAAAAAATGAAGATCTTGCAAGAGTTAGATCCTTGCAGAGTGAGAGAAAGCACAGGTTTGCATGGGCATTCACTGGCTTGTCTTTCTAGAAAAGTATGTCAGAGTGTTTTTCATCATTTTAGGATGTTAGCAGTGCATCATAATAAGGTGAGGAAATTAGTGAGAAAGTTGTATTATGCAAAAAGTCCAGCAATTAAGCTTAAACAGTTAAACAGTGCTCTTTTGCATGGATCTGAAGTGGATGTGAAGACTATTTGTGAAGAAATTGAGTTTTGTTATTTTGGGAACAAAGAGGACAGTGTAGAAATGGATATAGTAATGGATGGTAATGTGGAAGACAATGGACAGATTTCAAGTACAGAAAAGTTTGACGAGGAAATTACCAAGTTTAAGGTGAAATCAAGTGAAAGGTCTAATTTAACTTGTGTGTGTTGTCGACGGACTCATTATAAGATTCAGACTAGGTTAGTTGATTTATATGCAAAATGTGAATTGGAAAATAATAGTGAATGGAAGGATTTTGTAAGTTATTTGTTGGTGGAGAATTCTTTTGATTTGAGTTTTGATCAGCGTATTTGTAATTATTGTTTGAAAAAATAAATGAAAATAGAATGCCTGCTAGAGCAGTTCATAATAATCTTCAGTTGATAGATATTCCTTCTGAATTGATGGATTTAAATACTTATGAATCAATTTTGATTCAATGTGTCCATCCTTTTCAAGCTATTGTTTGCATGGAGCCTAAGATAGGGAAATTACCTCCTACAGATTTACAAAGAGGATTAAAGGGAAGAGTTGTTTATTTGCCTCTAGAAGTCAAGAAAAATATTGATACAATTGGTGTAGAAAGAGTAGAAGAGGATCCTCTAGTTATTCTAGTTAATGGGGTTCCGACAAAGAGTAAGAAAATCTGGCAAGATTTAGTGGATGTTAGGAAAGTCAAAAAGGCAACGTTGTATTTGGTCATAAATAATGAGTACTATAAAGATGTAAGTGTTGGAGCAGAGGAAACAGCTACAGAAGAAGACAGTGATTGTTCAGTTGGCCAAATTGAAAAAGTTGATGTGTCTAGAAATGAAGAAATATATGAACATTATACTGTTCATCCTTTGCATTCCAAAGAAGTAATGGGGAATGCAATTGACTTGTTTCAAATGAAAGCAGCAAAAGGAAGTCCCATTAGTGTATGGGAAGAAAGTTTGGAAGCTCGTTGTTTTCCACAGTTATTTCCAACAGGTCGTGGTGGACGATATGACGATCGACCAGTTCAAATTCCTGCAGCTGAATACCGGACTTTAAGATTATATTCTGAAGATCCAAGGTTTCGGCAATGCATTACGTATTTGTTTCATCTACTGTATGAAAGTGATTTGTCTGGTCTTTCTTATGCAGTTAATCATATATTGAAAAGTGGAGCTCATCTGCAAAATGTTTCTGCAAGGGACTTTATGGAGAAAGTCAATCTGCAAGATAGTATTTTGGAATCTCAGCTAATCAATCTCATGGCATTTCAGCGTGGAACCAATGAGTATTGGTTCCTTCGTCATGGAGAATTGAAATGTATGCTAAGAAACTTAGGAACTCCTACATGATGTAATAATTGGAAAAGTAAGCGAGCTTGGGAAAGAAGCTTTACATGCTCGATTAATTTCAAATTTGTATCCAAATGAAAACATTCTTCCAGAGAATATTTTTAAAAAAATGACTGAGAAGAAATCTGGGATATGTTTGATGCCAACTCTGCAAGAATGTTCCATCTTCAACAACAAAATGTTAGAGTTAGAAAATGAAGAGATTGTGAAACTGGAAGCAATAGATAAAATAGAGCATATGGGTGCAACAATTGTTTTGTCCGAAAATTTGAAAACCAAATTGGATTCATTAGAGAAAAGTATTTCTAAAACAGCTAGTTTTGAAAAGACTCTTAATGTGTGTTTAAATTGTCGTATCATTTTGAGAAGGAATTTAAATGTCTGGTAAATGGAGCAATGGGTTATGTTTTTGATTTTGTGAATTATAGAAATAGAGATGGAATTGAATTTTTAAAAATTAAATTTGATGGCATTGAGCAAGTACAACAAATCAGTCGTTGTTTTTCTAGATTTTTACTTGTAAAAGACTTATATGACCGCCGAAAACAGTTTCCTGTTTGTTTGGCATATGCAGTAACAATTGGAAAGGGGCGACCACTCGGTCCCCCCGAACTTATGGTTGGGTGCCCTGATCCTCCCGGGAAACCATTTTGGGCGGGGCGTGTCTCGGCTGGTATGCCCGAAGCGGCGTAGCCGGGGCGCACCTTTTCCCGCCCAGGAGGGGTTGTCCTAGATACCTACACCGATGGCCACGCCCAGTAGGTGTACCAGGGGAGGGTACACGCCCCCCCTGAAGAAGAATAAAGAGAGCGGGAATCCGAAGAAGCGTCCTCTTGTTCCTGTGCTTGGAAGGCTGCACCCACTCGTTGCTCGTGAGCCCTCGACGGAACAAGGAGCAATTTTGAGAACTTGTAATTCTTGTGTTTCTCTTTCAGTGACTTTACAGCGAAGGATCCGAGACTGTGTTGATCGACTCGGAGTGAATAATCGAAACCATGTCCGGCAAGAAGGCGGGAAAGGGTTCTGAGACAGACAAGATGCTTCGCATGTTGGTAAACAGATTGACGAGAATGGAACGAAGCATCGGACAAGTCCCAGCGCTTGGTCGTGATTTGGCGGGGGTCAAGAAGCAACTGGCCGCAATGAACAAGCCTGGTAACCCGAAGAAGGTAATAGGCCCGGCATTGCCAGGAGTCGTCCCCGAGGGTAGAGGGAAACGGGTCAAGAGGAGGGCGGTTGCAGGGGAGGTCCCTGTCTCCGAGGTGCCCCCGGTCATCCCTGCCATACCAGCTGATGACCCAGTACCAAACCCGGACGCGGGTCAACCAATTCCGGTTGTGATTACGCCCGCTAACGATGAGGATATGCCTCCTGAATTGGCCACCTACTTGGCCGCATGGCTCAATAAGAAGGCAGGGGGTGCTACGGCGCCCGGCGACACGGCCGAAGAGGCCAAATTACTAATCCAGCAGTTGCGGCAGTCGCGAGATGCCGCGAAGGCGAATCTCCCTCTTGTTTCCCCACAGGTGACACCGGAAGGACCGGCAGCTGGTCGCGAGAAAACGGCGGGAGCAACGGCCGAACCGGGTAAGCTCGCTTTGCCAGAGGCGGGGGAGGGCTCTTTGCCCTCAAGGCGGGAGAGGGTGGTTCAACATATCCCGATGGCCACGAAAGAATTGATATGGGCAGACAAGTATGTCAATATGTTTTCATTGTTGACTGACCATCGCGAGATGGAATATGATAAAACACAGAAAGATTTGTGGCACCCGAGCCAAGATGGCGGAGTTTAGGGTGGAGGAGACGATAACGAATTGGGCGAAGGCCTTTGCAATGTTTACTGCGATTATTGGTGAACGTAAGCCCGAGGTATTGACTGAACTGTCTTGTTATCAAACTCGTATAATGGATTTTTATGAAATGTATGAGGGGGATGAATGGAAAGGTTACGACATGAAATTTCGTAAAGCGAAAGAGTATGGTTCCTCTCTGACATGGGATTGCCTCGATTCAATTTCTTGGCATAAACAGCTCCTGCCTGGGACTGCGGGGACTTCCTCGCCAGGTGGGAATGGGTCGGGGGTTTCCCGCCAAAAGCCAGTGACCCCCTTTCGAGCAGGCACCGGTGGTGATCACCAGCCGAGAACCGGCGGGAATGGTGGAAAGCGGGGGGTCTGTTGGGGCTTCAATAGAGAAAACTGTAACAGACCGCAAGGTACATGTCGGTTCAAGCATGTGTGTGCGGGTTGTGGGAATTCCTCCCACCCGGAGAGTTCATGCAGATCGAAAAATAGCGGGTCGGGAGGTAAAGGAAGCTTGACTGAGGTGGACCGTTGAGTACAATTGCCCACTCCCGTTGATCTCATGGCTATGACTCCTTGGTTAAACAAATACCCTGATTATGTCTCTGCTGGGGTGTTGAGGAAGGGATTCTTATATGGCTTCCACATCCCGGCGGGAAATTTTCGTGGGGAACCTTTTTGTAAAAATCAGCTTTCGGCACAGCATAATCCAGGTGTGGTGGAGAGAAAAATTGCTAAGGAAGTGAGCCTAGGCCGAGTGGCTGGGCCTTTTCAGCGCCCGCCAGTGGCGGGTTTCATCTGTTCCCCATTGGGGGTGGTTCTCAAGAAGGACCCGGGGAGTTTAGGCTGATCCATAATCTGTCTGCTCCAAGGGGTTTCTCGGTAAACGATGCTATTGACCCAGAAGTTTGTTCGGTGCGGTACGCATCATTCGATGATGCCGTCACCATGTTAAATCGCCTGGGCCCTGGGGCGCTGATGGCGAAATCGGATATTGAATCAGCATTCCGGTTGCTCCCGGTACACCCACAGGATCAGCGTTTGCTAGGTTTTGCATTCCAAGGGAGTTACTACATGGATAAATGCATGCCGATGGGTTGCTCCATTTCTTGTGCCTATTTTGAAAAATTCCGCTGTTTTTTAGAGTGGGCATTTACCGAGGCTACAGGGCATAGGCATGTTATGCATTATCTAGATGACTTTCTGTTCTTGGGAGCTGCCAGCGACTCGAAATGTGCGCAGGCGCTACAGGACTTTTGCATCCTCATGAGGGAGTTTGGAGTGCCATTGTCATCAGGTAAGACGGTTGGACCATCTACTTCACTGGAGTTTCTGGGTATTGAGCTCGATTCTGTGGAGGGATGTTTCCGTTTGCCACTAGGAAAGGTAGCTAAATTTAGGGCTTCCCTGGAGCTTTGCCTTAGTAAAGAGAAAGTGACCCTGCACCAGTTACAGCAAACAGTGGGTCAGCTTAACTTTGCCTTGAGAGTGATACCAATGGCCCGCCCCTTTTCACGCTCTATTGCACAAGCTATGGTTGGTCTCAAGGAAGGACACCACTGCACGAGACTGTCGGCAGAGGTTCGCCAGGATATGCGCATTTGGTTGGCATTTCTGGCGGACTTCAACGGTCGAGTAGTGTGGAACAAGCCGCCAGCGTCTTCGGACGAGCTGGGTTTGTGGACTGACTCAGCGGGGAGCGTGGGATTTGGCGCCATCTTTGGTAATCGATGGTCGGCGCAAACATGGCCGACGTGGTGGCACACCAGCGGTCTCACAGGTAACATTGGGTTTCTTGAGCTATTCCCTATTTTTGTTGCTCTGATGGCATGGCCGGACGAGTTCAGAGACCGCTCTGTGGTATTTTGGTCGGATAATATGACTCTTGTTGAATGCATTAACAATCAGGCAGCACGCTGCAAATGGATCTTGAGATTGTTGAAGGAAGTTGTGCTGCTTTGCATGAGGCTGAATGTACAGTTCAGGGCGAAACATGTGCCAGGTGTACTGAATCATGCGGCTGATGCACTCTCTCGTTCACATATGCAGGCGTTCAGGGGTTATCTACCTACAGCGGACCTAGCGGCGGCACCATTCCCCGAAGCACTCTGGCTAATCGGTGCCCCGGATTACAAGACCTCGTGGCAGCAAGCTTAGCCCCCAGGACGAGGAAGGCATACGAAGGAGCGTTTCGTTCCTATTGTGCATTTTTGGGTCCGACAGGGAATCAGAACTGGGGTCAGGAGGATTCCTTCCTAGGGTTCCTGGTAGCAATGCACAGGGAAGGCCGATCAGCGGCATCGGCCAATAGACACAGGGCGGCCATCTCATTCATGGCGCAGGTGCATGGCATCAAAGACCCAACGGGTTCCTTTTTGGCGAAAAAGCCCTTCCCGGCTGGCAGCGCCTCGAGGGTCGCAAGCAAGACGTGAGGCGCCCGATTGGCTTAGAAAAATTGTCCTTACTCATGGCAAAACTAGGCACGACATGCTCCTCCCAATTCGAAGCAGTTCTGTTCCGGGCAACTTTCGCATTAGCGTTCCATGGGGCTATGCGGGTGAGCGAACTGGTCGCAAGGAATAAGAATGATGTGGAGGGAGGCTTGTGCAGGGATCACATCCTAATTAGGGGTGATTCGATGGTAATCACGATAGCTAGGTCCAAGACTGACCAGGGAGCTATGGGAAACAGTGTTGTTGTCCAGCGCGTGCAAGGGTCCCCCAGGTGCCCGATAATGTGTATAGAGGAATACTTGGCACTGAGGGCGGATACATGGGGGGGGAGTTTGCTGAGGCACATCGATGGCACCCCACTGACGAGGTTTCCGTTCCAGAGGGTGCTGGCACTGACAATCGCTGCGGCGGGCATGGACCCGTGCGATTTTGGGACCCACTCCTTTAGGATAGGGGCTGCTACTGAGGCTACAGCCAGGGGTCAGAGTGCAGAGGAAGTGAAACAGTTGGGACGATGGTACTCGAATTGCTTCAAAAGGTACGTGCAATTGCACATGTTGTGAAGTCAAGTGTCATGCACTCACGCTTCTTGTCTTCTGTTTGATTTACAGTTTCGCGAGCATGTCATGCGGGGCGGAATTTGCAGTCGACCCAGTACCAGGGGACCAGCGGTCATGGATCACCGTCTGAGGAGAGAGTGGTTTGGGTCGTGGGCCACTCATACGTGAGGCGGGCCGGGGACGTATTCAAAGCAGGTGACGCGACTCGCGCAGCTGGGGAATACGGGTACAGACTGGCCTTCCATGGAAGGGGCGGGCTCTGTATTGACCAGTTCGAATCTTTTGTTGAGGGTCTCCTAGGGCGGCAGAGGTCACCGCCATCTGTAGTCATAGTACACCTGGGGGGCAATGACTTGGTGACACTGGGTAGACGGGTATTACTCGAGCAAGTTTTGTCTGCCGTTAGCTGGTTGGCAAAAAGAATCCCGGGGTGCACGATTGCCTGGTCCCACATGATCCCCAGGAAGGTATGGCGGGGGGGCCTTTCAGTGTCAGCACTGAACCATTCGGTGAAGAAGGTTAACAACAAAATTGGTAGATTGTTTCGCTCCGCGCAGTTGCATTGCATTCCTCATGGGTGTATTCGGGGTGATCACATGTATCTGAATGATGGGGTTCACCTGTCCCGGGAGGGGAATGTTTTACTCATAGGAGACTTCATAGCATGGCTAAGGGGTTTGAGGAAGCATGACCTTTAGGAGGAGTTTGGGGGGGGGGCGGATAGCCGGTCAACTATCCGGCCTGTGGCGGTAATGTCATGATCGGTGAGCAGTAATTTCAAGGTCCCTAGAGGGGGGCGCCACCCACTATGGATGGGAGCGCCCGGGGGAGGCGGCCATTGGCCCCTCCCACTGGGAGGCGGCACCCACTAAGGATGGGTCGCCTAAGGGGAGACGGCCATAGGCCCCTTCCAGGGGAGGAGGCGGATATATGCCCCTCCTACGAATTTCCCGGGGCCCGGTTATCCGCGACGGCGGATATGATAGAGAGTGTGGGGATGGGGGGGGGAGTCCACGCTGTCCTTCCTACAGATACCTCACACGGTAGCTCGGACGACCTTTAAGATGGCGTCGAGCGGAAAGGGGGGCCCCCCAACAAGACAAGGGAAATTAGAGTTGGCAAGGAGGGTACAGTCCTCTGCGCGGCCGCCACTCACACCGTGAGGGTGAGAGTTTTTGGTAGTAGGGATCTGACACCGGTTAAGACCTTGCCGTTGGCCCTTAATGCTAGGATGTACAATTTTAATTTAGAATGTATGCATTTGCAGGATGTTAGACTCGGCTAGGAAACCTTTGTATTAGAGAGTTGTTAAGGTTAGCCAAAGAACATGTCTTCATCGAAATGTAATAAATGAAAATTGTACATGATTATGAAACTTTTATTTAATGTTTTAAATTTTGTTTCATATTTTAATGAATACGGCCGGGAGGGTGACTCCCTCCCGCCTTCCAAAAGTTCAGAACTGCGTCCGACTTCCCATCCTTGGGGATTGTGTTGGGAGGGGGTGACGGGCATCCCGGCCATATCATAAATCTCAAGGTTTAAGTGTAGATAATGCTTTAGTGAACATTGGAAGATCTGTGTTTAAAGAGGGTATGGCATATGTGGCATTATCCCGAGTCAGAACTTTATCAGGATTGTACTTGATTGCGTGTGATGAGACAAAGATTTGTGCAGATCTAGATTGTGTTAAAGAATACAATAGGTTAAGAAGAGAGTATGCTCCACATTTGCCTCAATATCCTCTGTTTGAAAAACGTGTGGTAGGCCGAAAAAGAAGAAATGAGAGTAATTGCAGTGAGGTAGTAGCAAAAAGACAAAAAGTAGATGAAACTGTAATTCAAAACAGAAAGAAAAAGGATTGTGAAGAAAATGTTGTTGGATTTCAGTTTGAAAATAGTTCTGGTGTCAACTGCTATGCTAATGTAGTGGTTAATGTTGGTTTTTTTCTTCAAACTTTACAAGAACAGATTGTTGAAAATCGGGATCAAAGATTGTGTGGTTTATTGAATTCTGTGTTTGAGAAATGTAGCAGTGATAGAGCAAAAATAAAAAGTGTAACAGAAATTCGAAATATTTTAGATATGTGTTCTGGTCAAGATAAATTTTCACAGAACATTCAGCAGGATTGTCAGGAATTTGTAATGTATATGTTTGGTGTTTTGGAAGATGAAGGTGTAGATGTAGATAATCTTTTTAGCCTTTCTTATCAATGGCAGCATGACTGCCACAATTGTAGTTCATCAAGTAATACTAGAATAGATACTGAAAGATTTATATATTTGACTTTACCTGACTGTAAATCAGTGTCATTTAAAAATATAGTTAAAGCAGCTGATCATAATATGGTGTGTACCCAATGTAACTGTCCAATGCTATCCACATTATTTATACAAAGTTATGGTCAGTATATCATTTTAGTTTTCCAACGATGTAGACCTGATGGAACTAAATTGTCAACTTGTATCAAAAATGTTGTGGCTTCTCAGTTATCAATTTCAGGAAGAACCTTTACAACTGAAGCTATTATTTATCATGACGGTCCTTCGACAACTTCAGGACATTATACATGCTACTTAAAATGTGAAAAAGGATGGAGTTACTGCAATGATTCTCATTTGACTTATAAACAACGTTTGCCTTATGACTCTAAAAATTCTTACCTAGTGTTTTTAAAACCAAAGTTTTAGTAAAGGGAATTGGCCTTTGAAGACGGGAATAGATAATAAAAGTTAGTTAGTTAGTTAGTTAATCCAATGTTTTCAATTATTTATCTCATATAGGTACTGTAAGTGGATCTCAAAGTAAAACATACTCATATATCTGACACGATTTGGCCGTAGTAAGGTATGATGTTCTTAGATTTTTTTTCATAGGAAGTCGATGAAATGGAAGTTATAGAGAACAGCAGACTTTTTTTCCACCAAAAGGACCTTCACTATCTTCTATTTGGCCTCACGGAAAAGTAAGTGAATTAAAGATTAGTGTACTTATATGAGTTGTAAGTGTTTATGTTTTTTTTTAAACACAATCTTTTAGATTGTGTTTTTTTTCCCGCTGTTATATGATGACGAGTTTGAACTCACTAATTTAAGTGAAATTCAATATATTCTGAGAACAGCAAAAAAAAACTATGTAACATGTTGTATAAGTTATTCTGTAGTTTGCATTGTGTAATTTATATTGTATTCCCATTGTCTCACACTCATCTTCCTTTTTCCACCCTTATTTAGCTCCCTTTACTCACTTACACTGCCTTTCTTTCACTTTGTTTCATCACTGTTCCTTTACTCCACTTCATTCACAACTCCTCAATCCAATTTCAACTGTCTGCATTTCCTCTCTCCCTTCCACCACTTTTCATCTTTCTCACATTCTCTCAGTATCACTGCTTTAGTTCTCTTCCCCTCTATTTCCTTCTTTTGCTCCTTTACTCTTTTTGCAATCTTCACTCATTGTACTGCAGTTCACTCAGTCCTTCTCTTTGTCTTTCTGTCTACTTACTTCCTCACTCCTTTTTCCTCTATCGTTCTATATTAACCTCATTCCTTACATTCCTTAACTCTGTGACTCCCCTTCACTCACTCTCAGTCATCTTCCATTCCACTTTCTTATTAATAGTTCCTCATTTAGACTCCTCTCCTTTTCACTCATTTTCCTTTTACTTTCTTCTCTTTCCTGATTTCGTTTTGGTATCTCGCATTCTTTTAGTATCTTACTTATCTTCAGTAATTTATTCTCTTTCTATTTCTTTTTCCCTCTTTTTTCTCTTTCTACATTACTTTATTTCTGTTTTTGTATCCTTCACTATTGCTTTATTTCTTAGTACACTTTTTTGATTTTTTACCTCTTGACCTGTTTCTTCTATTTAAAAAAAATATTTTACTAATTATAACTTGTTTTTTCTTTTGTCTTTCACAGATACAAAGTGTAGTTTAAAGATGCAAGTAAGTTTTCATTAATTATATGGTAAGTGTGAGTACAAAATGTAGTTTATCATCACCCTTTGTTTTAACCTCACTACTTTTCTCTCACCCTACCTCACCTCTGTTTTCTTACTCTGCTTCCTTCACTTACTCTTATCCTCCATATTTACTTCTCTTTTCCTTACTTTCCTACCACATTCAAAATACCAAAATGTCATGAGTGATGTCACTGACCATGTCATGAGTGATGTAATATGTGATGTCATCAGCAGTGCATTACACGCGCAAGTTATAGTGAGTCCAACTAACTATAACGTGGGGATTTCAATGGTTTTATGTCAGTAAAATTTCCAGGTAACTATAACTGGTGTGAAACCTATGTTTTTTTCAATGAATTTAATAGGTTTTTTAAATGCTAATTCCTAACTATAACTGGTGTGAAACCTATGGTTTTTTCAGTGAATATATATATATATGAATATATATATATATATATATATATATATATATATATATATATATATATATATATATATATATATATATATATATTTTTTCACTGAAAAAACCATAGGTTTTTTCCACCCTATGGAAATTAACATTGGGAAAACACGTTTTGGGACCCCCCTTTTATCTCGGTCCCCGCTTGACGAATCCCCCCGAAACTTTCAGGGCAGGACCGGAGCTCCGCAAGGCAAATTTGAGAAAATTTTCAGGATTCGTCAACCGGCGCCAAAGTTATTCACCATAGAATTTTGAGATTTTGCATTGAAAAAAATCCTAACTATAACTACCTACTGGCGACCGCCAGTAGGTAATATATATATATATATATATATATATATATATATATATATATATATATATATATATATATATATATATATATATATATATATATATATGTTACCTACTGGCGGTCGCCAGTAGGTATATATAGTTAGGATTTTTTCCCTATGGGATTTCTGAAAATTCTATGTCTAATAACTTTGGCGTTTGTGGACGGAATCGGCTGAAATTTTCAGGAAAATGGCACATTTTGTTTCTGAGCAGCCCCTGAAAATTTGGGGGGGTTTCGTCAAGGGGGGGCTGAGAAAAAAGGGGGGTCCCAAAACGCGTTTTTCCCATGTTAATTTCCATAGGGCGGTTGGCCTCACTTTTAGCTCGAACGGCTGAATGGATTTGCACGAAACTTGGCAAAATTGTAGGGACTGTTAGCCCGATGTGCCTTTGCTAGGTCTCAATATATGTGCTTCAGTGGATTTTGAGAAATTAACGTTTAAATCAAGATATATATCTGTAACAGCGCTCCGGGCAGCGATCCGGTTCGCGTACTTTTCGCTTATCGGAACTTTGCGAAGCGAAGCTGATGGGCTCTCCGGAGTCTGTCAACATTCTAAACAGTCCGGTGCGGCCGCCATCTTGTCTCTCGGTAGGATCGAGAGACAAGAGGAGGCCAAAACAAAGGAGGAAATGAAGGAAAGGGGGCAAGGTAGACCCCTTCTGACCCCCTAGGATTGATGAGGGGATATTATAGAGCCACGCTGGGCCCAAAAAAAAAAAAAAAAAAATTCCGTTTTTTTCGCGTAGAGACGCGTCTTGGTACGCGAACCGGGCAGCTAACCGGGAAGCTAACCGGCAGTGTAACGGGAGTCTGACGAGTAGCTGATTGGCTGTCAACATTGTAAACAGTTCGGAGCGGCCGCCATCTTGTCTCTCGGTAGGATCGAGAGACAAGAGGAGGCCAAAAACAAAGGGGGAAATGAAGGAAAGGGGCAAGGTAGACCCCTTCTGACCCCCTAGGATTGATGAGGGGATATTATAGAGCCACGCTGGGCCCAAAAAAAAAAATACGATTTTTTCGCCGTAGAGACGCGTCTTGGTACGCGAACCGGGCAGCTAACCGGCAGTGTAACGGGAGTCTGAGGAGAAGCTGATTGGCTGTTATCATTGTAAACAGTCTGGAGCGGCCGCCATCTTGTCTCTCTGTGGGATCGAGAGACAAGAGGTGGAAAAAAGGTGTAAATGAATGAAAGGGGTAAGGCAGACCCCTCCTGAACCCCTAGGATTGATGAGGGGGCTATTAAAGTTCCCTGGGGGGTGAAAAAAAAAATGCGTTTTTTCGCGGTAAAGGTGCTTCCTGGTACGTTAACCGGGCAGCTAACCGGCAGCGTAACGGGAGTCCGACATATTGTGTTTTTTGAACGTTTGTGATATGTGCACGTGTGGATTTTGTCTAATTAAGGTTAAAAAAATATATATATATCTTTAAGCGTGTTTTGGCGCGCTTACGTTTTGGGTTTGGTTTGCGTTGCAGAGACGATACGTCACGGTTATGCGATGCATCATGAGGCGTCTCACGGGCTATGTGATACGTCACTTAATAAAGAATATATTTTACAGCTATAGATATTAGCTTTTAAAAAACCAATGAAATTCACAGAAAAAACCATAGGTTATAGACCATATATAGTTAGGAATTTGCATTTACAAAACCTTGAAAATTCACTGAAAAAACCATAGGTTATAGACCATATATAGTTAGGGATTAGCATTTAAAAAACCTTATTTTATTTGCACAAAACCATTGAAATTCCATATATAGTTAGTTGCACTAACTATATATCGCGGACCCGCAATCCACTGCTAATGATGTCACATATTACATCATTCATGACATGGTCAGTGACATCACTGATGACATCACTGATGACATCTCAAATGACATCACTGATGACATCACTGATGACATCTCAAATGACATCACTGATGACATCACTGACATCTCATTTGACATTACTGATTACATCACTGATGATATCATTTATGTGATAATACATCTTCAGACTCTTATATAACCTTAGATACACTCAGTGTAAACAGGCACTCACAGACTGTCACACATCCATGGAGTTACTCACACACCTAGTCAGTCATGCAAAGAATCAATCACACCTCCATTTCCTCAACTATACAGTTATACACACCTTACTTATTCAAACATATACTAACACATATTTACTCTCTTATACAATCCTTGATACAAGTTCACAATGATTCATACAGCCACTCTCACATTCACTGGCTCTTATGTTCAGTTATTTATATATGTCAACTCTCACATGGAGTGTGTATTACATATGTACTTACTTTGACATGTAGAACTGAGATATCCATTCACTCACCAATATACTCATGCACACAGTCAACTGTCCATACAGCTGTTTCTACATGCACTTTTGAAGCCATACACCTAGGGAATCAATTGCTCACACATCTATGCACAGAGTTATACACCTCCCAGCCACCCACACACATACTCAGTCTCCCATACAAATACTTGGGCAACCATTCAATAACCCATATAGTTACTGATATAGCTACTGATTTAAACATGCAGCAGTTTACAGAAGAACATAAATAATGATTGCCAAATTAAGACACTTCAATCACTAACCCATGCACTCAGTGAGACACATTTAATCATTCTCTCATACAGTCAGTCATGCACCTACTAAATCCTTCATCCAGACACTTATACATCCACTCATTCTTCAATATGTAAGACATATTTTAACTTTACAGAAACATACAGTCACTGGGTGTTGTCATCAGTGATGTCATCAGTGATGTCATTTGAGATGTCATCAGTGATGTCATCAGTGATGTCACTGACCATGTCATGAATGATGTAATATGTGACATCATTAGCAGTGGATTGCGGGTCCGCGATATATAGTTAGTGCAACTAACTATATATGGAATTTCAATGGTTTTGTGCAAATAAAATAAGGTTTTTTAAATGCTAATCCCTAACTATATATGGTCTATAACCTATGGTTTTTTCAGTGAATATATATATAAATATATATACCTCCCTACTACCTACTGGCGACCGCCAGTAGGTAATATATATATATATATATATATATATATATATAATATATATATATATCTCCCTACTGGCAGTTGCCAGTAGGTAGTTATAGTTAGTTATTAGTTAGTTAGTTAGTTAGTTATAGTTAAAGTTATTCACAATAGAATTCTGAGATTTTGCATTGAAAAAAATCCTAACTATAACTACCTACTGGCGACCGCCAGTAGATAATATATATATAGTAGGTAATATATATATATATATATATATATCTACCTACTGGCGGTCACCAGTAGGTAGTTATAGTTAGGATTTTTTTCAATGCAAAATCTACGCCAGTAGGTAGATATATATATATATATATATATATATATATATATATATATATATATATATATATATATATATATATATATATATATATATATATTCACTGAAAAAACCATAGGTTATAGACCATATATAGTTAGGAATTTGCATTTACAAAACCTTATTTTACTCACACAAAACCATTGAAATTCCATATATAGTTAGTTGCACTAACTATATATCGCGCACCCGCAATCCACTGCTGATGATGTCACATATTACATGATTCATGACATGGTCAGTGACATCACTGATGACATCTCAAATGACATCACTGATGACATCACTGATGACAACACCCAGTGACTATATGTTTCTGTAAAGTTAAAATATGTCTTACATATTGAAGAATGAGTAGATGTATAAGTGTCTGGATGAAGGATTTAGTAGGTGCATGACTGACTGTAAGAGAGAATGATTAAATGTGTCTCACTGAGTGCATGGGTTAGTGACTAAAGTGTCTTAATATGGCAATCATTATATATGTTGTTCTGTAAACTGCTGCATGTTCCAATCAGTAGCTATATCAGTAACTATATGTGTGAGTGGCTGTGTGGATCATTGTGAACTTGTATCAGGGATTGTATAAGAGAGTAAATATGTGTTAGTATATGTTTGAATAAGTAAGGAGTGTATAACTGTATAGTTGAGAGAATGGAGGTGTGATTGATTATTTGCATGACTGACTAGGTGTGTGAGTAACTCCATGGATAAGTGACAGTCTGTGAGTGTCTGTTTACACCGATTGTATCTAAGGTTATATTAGAGTCTGAAGATGTTCATTGTATTATCACATAAATGATATCATCAGTGATGTGATCAGTAATGTCAAATGAGATGTCATCAGTGATGTCATCAGTGATATCATTTGAGATTTCATCAGTGATGTCATTTGAGATGTCATCAGTGATGTCATCAGTGATGTCACTGACCATGTCATGAATGATGTAATATGTGACATCATCAGCAGTGGATTGCGGGTGCGCGATATATAGATAGTGCAACTAAATATATATGGAATTTCAATGGTTTTGTGTGAGTAAAATAAGGTTTTGTAAATGCAAATTCCTAACTATATATGGTCTATAACCTATGGTTTTTTCAGTGAATTTTCAAGGTTTTGTAAATGCTAATTCCTAACTATATATGGTCTATAACCTATGGTTTTTTCAGTGAATTTCATTGGTTTTTTAATAGCAAATATCAAAAGCTGTCAAATGTCAAGTACGTGGTAGGTAAAAACATTTTCATATTTATGCACGCTGATGTGCTTTTAACGCTGCCCCCCCCCCTCCTCTTTTCTTTTAGGAGTATTCTCTCTTTGCAAATAGTGAAGAGTAGGTAACACAGGCCTTTGCCCCCGTTGTAATCCGTCGTGCCTGCTTCCCTCTCCATTTGATTGATTGTTATCCAAGCATTTATTGTTTTGGAATTGGTTCTCTTTGGTTCATTCTCTATTTACAAACAAGCACAGAGTCGCAATACTCTGTTTAGTTTTTGCAGATAGTGAAAAATTGTTTAAAAAAACAAAAGGAATCAAGCAAAATCAGTAGGCCACTAATTGGATCTCTTTTTGACCTCGCTAAAATAGAAACATTAGGAACAACCCTTCATGAGAAATACGAAAATAGTGAGATGAACTGAGCTCGACACCATGATGGCTGCAAGACAGCTCGGCTCCGCCACCCACCCCGCCCAAAATAACGATAAACTCTATGCAAATATTATAAATATATACAACACACCAGCAAAGTAACAGGGTAAAATTTTTTATTAAATAACTATTTACATAACTATTTTATACTTTTTGTTGCCCGATCCGGCTAGCTCAATCGATCGAGCATGAAACTCATGCACTCTGATAGCAAGCGTTGCTGCTGATGCTATGCAGACCAAAACTGGTTTTCAGTTTGTACATTCTTCTAGATTTTTCCATCCAAGGTTGGTTGAGTTTGTAGAACAATGGCTTCAGATTTTCAACATACGGTGAGTTGGCGCGGACTGGGAGGGGGCGCTTGGCTCCTGCCCCCTCCCCAAGTAAGATTTTCATACGTGAAAGTACGTTAATGGTTTTGGTCCCTGAGTTGCTTCGATGTCACTGCCATTCTCAAATGGCATAAGTTCTGGATGTTGGGTGCCATAGTTCAGAGTTCTGAGCAGCGCTTGTAACACTGTCTGAAGCTTATTTGCACCTACTGCAGCTTCACTATTCTCAAAGTAAGTGAGGGTCGTTTGTGGACCTGACTGCATTTGAAAACAATGTGATATGGTACCTCCCTAAACCGCTTGACGGAGGCCCCCGAGGGGCGGTGTGATGGCACGGACTCGGAGAAGACGCTTGGCTCCGACCCCCTCCCCAAGTCTTATAGCACTGGTGTAGCCTGAGATCGCCCCCGACATAGGCGGCCGGCTCCCGGGGTCCGGCGGAACTTTTTGCCTTTTGATGACTCTTCTATTCTGGACCTTGTCCCACAATCCGTTTGACCTGAAGACACGCTGTAGTGGGGCGCCCCTTTACCGTTTTAGTTGCCATTCCGCCCGCTTTTGCTACACTGTGCCTCTTCCGCCATTCAGCTGTTTACCGCCTGCTCTTGCGACTACAGCGTCTCGCTCACCATGTAGTTGAGTTGCTCCCGCTCTTGCGATGCAACGATAGGCGACTGCCACAGGACTCTCAAAATGGCGGCCGGCTCTTCAGATTTGGGCGTGGTCCACTAAAATGGCCCTGGGACACCTTGGAACTCGGACGCTTCCCTGATAGGGCTTGAGTCCCATTCTCGAAAGCGTCCCCTCAGCCGTGAAGATTCTACAAAAGTCTTGGGGGCCCCCGACTCCCGCAGGCTTCTGGTGGGGAGCGGCTGCCATGATTGCTCGTGGAATGGCCACGACGGAGCTACGAGATGGTGGTGCTCTCATGCTGACGCCAGCTTCAGTCTGAAACATCCAGAAACACTGTAGACTACCAATTCGATCAGTTCCGGTAGCGCCCCAACATGACCCGGTAGAGAAGAACTTGCCCTCCCCTCTTTGACTGATGGTTCTTGTTGCCTGTCCCCTCTGTTGTCATTTAACATAACTTTTTGGACTGCTGAAAGGGGTTGTGTTCCGAACGCTGGTTGGTGGAGACATTTTGACTATATTCTTGACCTACGTTGTCGCGTAATGCGTTATATGACACGCCGCGTTAGCGCACCCGGAAGTGATCCGGGGCGCGGCGTGCAGCGCGTAACGTAAGCATAACAGGTCATGTGACTTGTTAATAAAACTTTTCATTGGTTCATTTTACTTTTGTTATTTTAATGATGAAAAGCTTGGTCATATGACCTAAAAATTACGCTTTTTATTGGTTTCGAACATTATTTTTTTTTAAACATATATGTTATAATGTTCCAGGCTAATGTACTTTCCCGGAAAATTTACAACTGTCCTGCAAGTAAAATATATTCCTTTTTCGAG
The DNA here is from genome assembly GCF_964263255.1 of Lissotriton vulgaris. NCBI lineage: Eukaryota > Metazoa > Chordata > Amphibia > Caudata > Salamandridae > Lissotriton > Lissotriton vulgaris. The sequence goes on from NC_141686.1 coordinate 72,719,105, forward strand.
AAAAAGGGCGTTTCTTCGTCCCATGACGGAGCCGTTGAGTAAAAGAGGCTCGGCCTGCTGTCTTACTCGCCGATACGCCTGATTATCAGATTCTTATCGATCACTTTATGTTACAGGAGTGGAAAACACAACTGCCCTTGACCATTTATCTTTACTGCGTTCCTACGTATTATACCTTTTATCCGTCATGTAATTGGACTGCTTTATTTCACTTGCCTTTTACTGATTCGAAAACAGTGACTAAAAGTAAAAACTTTACCAATGTAAATACTACTACCATGTTTTGTTTTAAAAACCTTTATTGTGAAAATGTCAGTATACAAATACGGGCCTATAACCACGTGGGCCGGCCACGGAGCAAACTGAAATTGTATATGATGAGGAGACATTTACACTGTAGAGGAACGTAACGAGCGGGCCATTAGGTTGCAAGAACTAAGGTGTCTAACAGTTGCGGAATCGGTGGACATACATTTTGTAATTAAAATACGACAAGGCCACTTACAAAAAAATTATCTAGATATACATTTGCGGGCAAGTACCATGGGTGACGTTAATTCGAACTTTCAATAGTACAGTAATCAATAACACATCAGAACTTAATATCAATAGGGATGTCAAAATATTCAATCAATTCTCGTCCCCGCCCGCCATGAGCTTCAAAACTGCATTCATATCTCGTGATATCAAGGTTGTTCAACCAGTACACAACAAGGAGTTACGAGTCCCATTTATACCGGCGCCATTTTGGGCGAGGCCGGGCAGGTCCAAGATATAGTCAAAATGTCTCCACCAACCATCGGCCAGGCCAGAACCCCTTTCGGCCCTTTATGCTACAAGATGGTGTCTTCCATTCAGAAAATATTGTTGGCAGCATTTTGAAAGGAAAGATAAACAGTCGTTCTCCTAGTGAGTCTCACATTGTTACATTTAGGAAGAATGTTGAAGAGTAGTATGTTGAAAATCTGAAGCCATTGTTCTACAAACTCTCAATCAGCCTTGGATGGAAAAAAAAATCCTGAAGAATGTACAAACTGAAAACCAATTTTTGTCTGTATAGCATCAACAGCAACGCTTGAGTCAGCTTTGTGTGAAGCCGCCATTTTGATTCAATCAATAACGTCCCCCTGCACACATTCAGGGACCTGGTCGTGTCTTCAGGTCAAACGGATTGTGGGACAAGATGCAGAAAAGAAAAGAAAAAAAGTTCCGCCGGACCTCGGGAGCCGGCCGCCTATGTCATGGGCGATCTTTGGCCACACCAGGGCAATAATGAAGCTGCAGCAGGTGCAAATAAGCTTCAGACAGTGTTACAAACACTGCTCAGAACTCTCAACTATGGCACTCAACATCCAGGACTTGCCATCCGGATCTTGGCGCCTTGTGCTGGTTCCGACCTATTCACACATCGGTCCACTACTGACATCACCTCATAAGCCAACGGGGCACCCCACGCCGACTTTCGGCGCAGCATTGTAGGATGGCCACACCAGTGCAGCAACTTGCTGGACACCACCTCGGTGCCATCCGGATCTCGGCGCGTTCGAGTCACTGTACCGCAAGAGTGACCGGAACTCAGCTGGACACGCCGTCTTTCGGCGCAGCATTGTAGGATGGCCACACCAGTGCGGCAATTTGCTGGACACCACCTCGGTGCCATCCGGATCTCGGCGCGTTCTAGTCACTGTACCGCAAGAGTGACCGGAACTCAGCTGGACACGCCGTCTTTCGGCGCAGCATTGTAGGATGGCCACACCAGTGCGGCAACTTGCTGGACACCACCTTGGTGCCATCCGGATCTCGGCGCGCTGTGCTGCCTTCGGCCTACTGTAGCCGCAAGTGCGGACGCAACTCAGTTGGACGGCGAGTGAAACGCTAAGGGGCGCCCCACTGCAGCCGAGGAGCCTCCATCTTGGGGGAGACGCACAGCCCCCACTGACTGACGCGACCTTACAGGCCAACGGGGCGCCCCACGCCGACTTTCGGCGCAGCATTGTAGGATAGCCACACCAGTGCAGCAACTTGCTGGACACCAACTCGGTGCCATCCGGATCTCGGCGCGTTGTGCTGCCTTCGGCCTATTCGCACATCGGTCCGCTACTGACGCCGCCTCACGTGCCAACGGATTTTCTACGCTTTTTGTAGCCCTATGCCGCATAACAGGTCATGTGACTTGTTTATAAAACTTTTCATTGGTTCATTTTACTTTTGGTTTCCTAATGATGGAAGGCTTGGTCATATGACCTAAAAATAACACTTTTCATTGGTTTAGAACATTTTTTTTTCCCAAACGATGAAAGCCCCACCTTGTTTCTGGATGATTCAGACTGAAGCTGGCGTTAGCATGAGAGCACCACCATCTCGTGGCTCCGTCGTGGTCATTCCGCGAGCAATCATGGCAGCCGCTCCCCACCGGAAGCCTGCAGGAGTCGAGGGCCCCCAAGACTTTTGTAGAATCTTCACGGCTGAGGGGACGCTTTCGAGAATGGAGCCCAAGCCCTAGCAGGCAAGCGTCCGAGTTCCAAGATGTCCCAGGGCCATTTTAGTGGACCAGGCCCAAATCCGAAGAGCCGTCCGCCATTTTAAGAGTCCTATGGCAGCCGCCTATCGCTGCACCGCAAGAGTGGGCGCAACTCAACTACATGGTGAGCGAGACGCTGTAGCCGCAAGAGCGGTCGATAAACAGCTGAATGGAGGATGAGGCACAGTGTAGCAAAAGCGGGCAGAATGGCAACTGAAACGGTAAAGGGGCGCCCCAGTACAGCAGACGAGCCTCCACCTGGGGAGGCCCGTTCACGCCGCCTCCCCCACGCCCCCCCCAGGGCGCCCCACGCCGTTTTTCGGAGCAGCATTGTAGGATACCAAAACCAGTGCGGCAAGTTACTGGACATCACCTGGGTGCCATCCTCATCTCAGTGCGTTCTGCTGCCTTGGGACTATTCGCACAACAGACCGCTACTGACGAGGCCTCCCCCCGCACCACCCGGGACGCCCCACGCTGTTTTTCTGAGCTGCATTGTAGGAAACCAAAAACCAGTGCGGCACCCAGGTAACATCACCTGGGTGCCGTCCAGAACTCAGCACGTTGTGCTGCCTTGGGACTATTCGCACAAAAGACAGCTACTGACCATTGTTGCTTCTTTTTGCCAAAAAATATTTAAATGTATTTACAGTTTTTGTTGCGTTCGATATATTTATAAGTTAATAAAGTTTTATAATCCTACTTTGTTGGAGTGCTATATATTTTTAAAAAATCGGGTGAATGGGGCCTTGAATCGGGTTATTGTCATGTGTGGGCTTTGGAAGTGTGCTGCTACAGGATCGGACATTTCAAACTCAAATGCACGTTCTTTTTCTTACCTTTCCGAAGCATGGAGCGCAATAGCAGGCAGAGAAAGGGTGATGCAAGTGTTGAACACTGCCTGGCCTGGCAAGTTGCTGGCAGTGCCCCCCCCCCCCGCCCGCTCCTGAAAGAGGGCACACACACACCGCCGCCCGAGTACTTCACAGATCTTTAAAAGACCATGCGCTTGTTAATGAGGCTTAAATGGTTTATCACCCCTTCTAGAGCCCCTGCATCGGCCCTCTGACGTTTCCTGGAAGAATTAGCACGTAACACAATACCAAGCCCTGTCAGCTGAAACCCCCGAGGAATCGGGTTTTTGCTTGCAGGAATCGGGAGGCGGGAGACTAGCAGTGAAATCGGTAGTCTCACGCCTGAATCGGGAGGGTTGGCATGTCTGGATTCTCTACAGCTGGGGCCATAAACTACATCCGCAGGGCTAGGTTATAGCCTGGGACCGGCCTGGACAATCGGACACAGAGGAAGAGGAGTGTCAGAGGGTGCGGTAGTGAATAGGGTGGAAGGGAGGTGTCGGGCGGGCACAGGGTGTGATTCTCAGGGAAGAGCAGCGCAGATGGGGGGAAGTTTATGGCCCATGCATGAGAGAGAGAGCGAGGGTGACCAGTGCGTGGGGGAGATGCTTGCGAGGGTGGGGAGCCGTGCTGAGAATCGGCGGCGTGCAGAGAGTGGGTCTGGTCAAGGCATCTAAAATGGCTGCCGTGCACGACAAAATTGTGGCATTGGAAAAAAGGCAAGATGGCGCAGACAATGTTTATCAATAAGGATTCATTTATAACAAAATATTTTATCGCAGTGACAAATTGGCGGTCAACACTTCCTGATTTCCATCGAATCGACCGTTAACAGACGTCACGCAGCAAAAAAAAAAAAAAGCTCACGCACAGCCGCTGGAAGACATGTATCAACATATATGAGCCTCCTCAGCCACCCTCAGAAAACATAAGGGATCAGGATACGTCTCCCGCACCCCCTTATACCTAGTAATTTAATTAAAACGAAACACAAAATGGCGAATTCCCGTTTCGCTACCAGTTTGCGGCCCAGTTCGCGGCCCGGGAAGCGCTTCTACCGTGAAAAATCAATTTTTTTTTATTTTCCCCACGGGACCCTTTAATAACCCCAACATCATTCCTAGGGGGACAAGAAGGGTTTACCTTGCCACCTTTCATTAAATTCCCCCTTCGTTTTTCACCTCTTCTTCTCTCTCGATCCTACCGAGAGATAAGATGGCGCACGCACAGCCGCTGGAAGACATATATCAACATATATGAGCCTCCTCAGCCACCCTCAGAAAACATAAGGGATCAGGATACGTCTCCTGCACCCCCTTATACCTAGTAATTTAATTAAAACGAAACACAAAATGGCGAATTCCCGTTTTGCTACCAGTTTGCGGCCCAGTTCGCGGCCTGGGAAGCGCTTCTACCGTGAAAAATCAATTTTTTTTTATTTTCCCCACGGGACCCTTTAATAACCCCAACATCATTCCTAGGGGGTCAAGAGGGGTCTCCCTTGCCCCCTTTCATTAAATTCCCCCTTCGTTTTTCACCTCTTCTTCTCTCTCGATCCTACCGAGAGATAAGATGGCGGCCGCTCCGGACTGTTTAGAATGTTGACAGACACCGGAAAGCCAATCAGCTTCGCATCGCAAAGTTCCGTTTCGCGAAAAGTAAGCGGACCGGAGCGCAGCCCGGAGCGCTGTTACAGATATATATCTTGTTTTGAACGTTAATTTCTCAAAATCCACTGGAGCACATATATTGAGACCTAGCAAAGGCACATCGGGCTAACAGTCCCTACAATTTTGCCAAGTTTCGTGCAAATCCATTCAGCCGTTCGAGCTAAAAGTGAGGCCAACCGCCCTATGGAAAACTCAATGTTAAAAATGCGTTTTGGGACCCCCCTTTTTTCTCGGCCCCCCCTTGACGAAACCCCCCCAAATTTTCAAGGGCTGCTCAGAAACAAAATGTGCCATTTTCCTGAAAATTTCAGCCGATTCCGTCCACAAACGCCAAAGCTATTAGACATAGAATTTTCAAAAATCCCATAGGGAAAAAATCCTAACTATATATACCTACTGGCGACAGCCAGAAGGTAATATATATATATATATATGTATATATATGTATATATATATGTGTATATATATATATATATATATATATTACCTACTGGCGGTCGCCAGTAGGTAGTTATAGTTAGGATTTTTTTCAATGCAAAATCTCAGAATTCTATTGTGAATAACTTTAACTATAACTAACTAACTAACTAACTAATAACTAACTATAACTACCTACTGGCAACTGCCAGTAGGGAGATATATATATAAACGTGTTTTCCCCATGTTAATTTCCATAGGGCGGTCGACCTCACTTTTAGCCCGAACGGCTGAATGGATTTCCACCAAACTTGGCAAAATTGTAGGGACTGGTAGCCCGATGTGCCTTTGATATGTCTCAAGATATGTGCTCCAGTGGTTTTTACGAAAATTAACTTTGAACAAATATATATTGGGCTACATTGGGCTATATATATGTTAGAGACCAAATGTAGCCCAATGTAGCCCAATGTAGCCCAAAGATGGCCAACAGAGACAAAAAAAACAAATGTAACCCAAATATCAGCCAGATGTAGCCCAACTATAGCCCAATGACAGAATGTCCCAGAGTGTTCTAAAGAACAACTAGAGCGGTAACAGTCTTACTTATGACAAAAGTATGGCACACCTGAAGTCATCTTGATTGGAATAAAGTGTTAACACTTAAAACATTTAATTTGCAAAGGAACAAAATGAGGGGGTTCATTTTGCCATAGAAATTATGATTAGTGCTGAAGAAAGAAAAATTAGGGCACATTTTGAGTGACTTCTCAAATCCTCTTATATTTCATTAAAACAATTCTGATATGCAGTCTCCCAAGATGGCCACCAGAGACAAAAGAGCCCAAATGTAGCCCAAATATCAGCCAGATGTAGCCCAACTATAGCCCAATGACAGAATGTCCCAGAGTGTTCTAAAGAACAACTAGAACGCTAACAGTCTTACTTATGACAAAAGTATGGCACACCTGAAGTCATCTTGATTGGAATAAAGTGGTAACACTTAATACATTTAATTTGAAAAGGAACAACATGAGGGGTTTCATTTTGCCATAGAAATGTTTTATATATATATATATATATATATATATATATATATATATATATATATATATATATATATATATATATATATATATATATATATATATATATATATATATATATATATTCACTGAAAAAACCATAGGTTTCACACCAGTTATAGTTAGGAATTAGCATTTAAAAAACCTATTAAATTCACTGAAAAAAACATAGGTGTCACACCAGTTATAGTTAGGTGGAAATTTTACTCGCATTAAACCATTGAAATTCCCACGTTATAGTTAGTTGGACTCACTTTAACTTGCGCGTGCAATGCACTGCTGATGACGTCACATATTACATCACTCATGACATGGTCAGTGACATCACTCATGATATCTCTGATGACGTCTCCCCTGAAGTGAAGTATTTAAAGGTAGAACATCCCAAAATGGCCACAATATACTTCCTTCCTAAGATCCACAAGCACCCCACTAGACCACCAGGGAGACCAATAATATCAGCAAAGGGAGCTTTATTGGAGCCCATGGCAAACTATTTGGATGTGTATTTGTTACCATATGTAAAGGGGTTAACATCATACATACAGGACACAGGCGATCTTCTAAGGCGTCTACAAGAAACACCATGGCAATCTAATTATAAACTCATCACGATGGATGTAGTGTCCCTGTATTCGAACATTAGAAACGACATTGGTCTCAGTGCTTGTGAACATTTTTTGTCTGAGAGAAGCATTCAGTATGCTGAACACAATCAGATGCTGAAATAAATGATCCAACTTTGTTTAGAACAGAATACATTCCTATTTGGAGAGGATATGTTCCGACAGATAAAAGGGACAGCGATGGACATTTCCTTTAGCCCCTCGTATGCTTGTCTGACAATGGGACTATGGGAAATGACATGGGCATGGAGGTATGGAAATGACATGGGCATGGAGGTATGAAAATGATCGGTTTGTAAATAAGACAATTGCATGGCTAAGGTACATAGACGATTTATTTTTGATTTGGGATGGTACCAGAGAAGAGTTCTCCGAATACTTTGAGATATTAAACAACTCACATTTCAACTTAAAATTCACGTTTGACATCAGTGAGGAACGAGTTACTTTCCTGGACACAGAGATATACATCCGGGATAATGAAGTACAAACCACCCTACACCGGAAATGTACCGCTACTAATGCCGTGCTACATGCGGAAAGTTTTCATCAAAACAGCCTCATCAATAATATTCCCTTTGGTGAATTCCTGAGGATCAAAAGAATATGTTCCAAAAAAGAAGAATGCAACAAACATCAAAACAATGCAGTAGAACGTTTCAAAAAACGCAAGTACAATATGGGAACTATCGAAAAATCATTAAAAAGAACGGAAACATTGCAGAGATGTAAATTATTGAAAGAGAAAATATCTGAAACTGAGGAAAATAAAATCCGATTGATAACAACCTACTCCACAGCAAATCACCAACTTATGAGGATTATGCGCAAGAACTGGCATATCCTTCAGATGGATGAAACAACGGCAAAAATAGTAGGTGATCGTCCAAACATAACCTATCGGAGAGCTATGAATTTGAGGGACAAATTGGTTCACAGTCATTTCCAGCCACCAAAAAAATGAGAAGATTGGTTGAAACCAAAAGGCTTTTATAAGTGTTCAAATTGCAAAGTGTGTGCCATTGCCCAAAACACCAAAAAAATACAAATGGCAAATAATCGCATGTGGAAAATTCAGCAATTGATAAACTGCAAAAGCCAATTCGTGATCTATATCATAGAATGTCCCTGCTCTCTAAAATATGTGGGCAGTACGAAATGTGAGTTGAAGAAACGCATTTTGGAGCACGTAAGAGCTACCATCAACACGGATAGAGCCAACGTGGTAGCCAAACACATGGAGAAGGAACACTCAAGTAATTGGAAAGAATTAAAATTCTATGCAGTGGAGTCGGTAGGGATGCACCCCAGAGGGGGTGACCGTGAAAAAATCCTCAGACAAAAAGAATCGAAACACATCATTAACTTTCGTACGTTAACCCCGTATGGATTGAACCAGGACAAGGAGTTACATTACCATCTTTAATATTATTTGAAAACTGAGACTTGAACGAAAAGGATGGGCTGCTACTAGACTTCTCTTAAGAATTTCACATATGTTTTTAAAACATTTTTTTCACTGTGGGATGTAGGAATATAGATACTGTATGATACACCTGAGAAGGATATGGGATGTAGAAGAGGAGACGCTTTGGAGAGATATATAATATTAGGGCAGCACTATATACACCCACTTGAGGGTAATACGAAGAATAAAACAACACAAATTTCCCCCCCCCCTTTTTTTTGAAAAAATAATGGAGATATATGTGTAGAAAATTAGAAATATTGATGTACATAAGCAACGTTCATTTCCCTTTTCCCACTCCTCTCCCTGCACGCACCATGAATACCGCAAAGCATTGACTGCATCCCTCTGCCAGCAAAGGCCTGCACCCATATGTACCTGACAGCCATTTTAGGCACCCTGGCCTTTTTCCTGCTCATTAGAATCACCGGCTTCCCTTCTGCGCGTATCTGAACCCCCCTCCCTCTCTCACATGCATAGGCTATGAAACCCTCTCCCTCTGCGCGACCCTGCCCTGAAAGGCAACCCTCCTGCTTGACCCTCGCAAACCCCCCCATTCCCTCTTGAAGAGGCATCCTTCGCCTTAGCTGACATAGCCCTCCCCAGCTGCACCTGACTGCCCCCGCTCTCTCATGTACGGGTCATAAGATCTCTCTCCCTCTATACGACTCTATCCCTGTGTCCACCCTGGCTCCCCCTCCCTTCTCCTCACACGGGCAAGTCATAAACCTTCTTCTTCTGCAAGACCCTGTCCTTGGGAGTCACGGCTGCGCCTGACCAGCACCTCCTCTCCTTTCATGAATAACCCCTCTGTTAGTAAACCCTCCCTCCGCGATTGACTGTCCACACATGTCTGAGGTCATCGCCTAAGCCAGGAGATACTGTTTACTGCTTATTGTATGGAATCACTCCTCTTCAAAGGACCCACTATTGATCCTGGGCACCCCACCCCCTGGGCTATGATCAGGCGCACACATCCTAAAAGTTGGCGGAACACTCAGCTGCGTGATTACCCTCCCCTCTTATCAGCAGGTCAAAGGGCCCCTATTGTGAACATATGTGGGGTAGGATTGACACGAGGATCATGAGGATGTCTTTTCCGTGTTTTACAATGTCATGATTGTAATGCTAAGTGTTTTGTAAGGTATAAAAGACGAGGTCTCCGCTCACTTGTTAGAGCACCTCCCGAAAGACACTGTGTTTCGTGTCCGAAATGACTGGCTCTCCTCATGAGAAATAAACTCTGTTCTTGTGATTCCTGCTCCCAGCGCCCGTCTCTTTATTTGGTAAACTATTCAGAATGGGAACTAAGAGGCGATTTGCGCCAGCAGCCTGGGCATCGATGGTAATATGGGATGATGTTCAACAATTGGCGTCCCAACGCGGGGCCCATCAGTGACATAAGGTCCAGTAAGAGAGATCCAGACGAAGAAGTGAACATCTAATTGATCGGAGTATACCTGCCTTGAGAGGGCCCTCGTCCGGCTGCCGATTGAATGAACTTCACCGATTCTGAACGGACCTCTCTTGAGTGACCTACTGTCCTGACTGGAATCCCACAGGACTGCTACGGTAAAATCATGGAGTAAGAGAACGATCGGGCGTTGGAAGGAGGAAGGCGAAGAACTGCCCACATGGTCCGGTCCGGGTAAGGTCGCGTAAATGCGACAAATCGTGAAATAATTGTTTGGTTTGGATAATACTAGTATTACGCTTTGTTGAAACCTCTGGAGATTCACCGTCTGCAAACGGAGAAACAACAGGCTCTCCCTTTGCAAGCAGTGAAGGATAGGTAACGCAGACTTTTGTCCCCGTTGTAATCCGTCGTGCCTATCTTCCTCCCCCACTGTTGTCCCGAACTGTCGTTCGTGGATTATTGTCTGGAGATTCTTTGTCTGCAAACAGGGAAGAACAAGGTCTCTCTTTGCAGGTAGAGAAAGAGTGGGTAACGCAAACTTTTCGTACCCACTTATTCTCCCCACTGATTGTTTGATTGACCGAACACTGATTGTTCAGTATTGGTTCTTTTGAGGTATTCACCGCCGGCAAACAACGGAGAATAGAAATATTCTGTCTAGTCTTTGCCCGCCGTGATAAGATAGGTAGTGCAGACTTTTGTCCCCGTTGTAATCCGTCATGCCTATCTTCTCCCCACTGATTGGTAGCCTGTTTAGCCCGGACCGCTTATTAGAGATGAACCATCCAGCTCCACTGGAAGGCACACCTAATAAGGACATGTTCATTAAGTGTGGACTAGTCGCTATAGCTTATAATAGGTTATGGCATAAAAATACAAGAAAAAGAGTTGAGCGAAATCAGTAGGCCACTGATGAGTTATCAACTTCGCTAAAAAAATAAAATAAAATAAGAAACGTTAGAAATAACTCGCAATAAGAAACATAAAAAATGGCGAGGGAAGACAAGCTTGACACTAAGGCAGCCACAAGGTAGCTAGGTTCCGTTGCCTATTTTCTGCCCTAAACATGTCTGCCTCATTGCCCACCACGCCCAAATAACGGTCACATGCAATAGAAACAATTCAATAGGTACCTACCCCCAATCCAGAAGCTCCCGAAGTGCCACAGGTCCGCGGTTACGCCCATCCGGAAGGCGAGGCCTCGAGGCACGTGGGGCTCGCCTGGCCGCAGTCGGAAGGGGAGACTGTGGGGCGGACGGCCCAGAAAACCGGGATGGCCTCTCCTTCTCCCCTCTTCTGCTGCCCTGCAGGCCACGGGGGGGGGAGCTGTCTTGCCTCAGCCACCGACCACTCCCCACCCCCCTCTCTTGCCTGATCTGGCCATCGACGAGGACCGGAGCCAAGGCGAGGTCGGACAACCCTGAGAGTTGCAGATAGTCCCGCCACATGACCACGCCCGAAGATTACAGGTAGTCCCGCCACATGTCAACGCCTGGATAGTTACAGGTAGTCCCGCCACATGTCAAGGGGGGGGGGTGTCTTGCCTCAGCCACCGACCACCCCCCCCATCTTCATCGCCTGGCACGGCCTTACCGAAACACTGGAGCCGGAGAACGGCGCGGGGTCGCTGGAAGGGGGAGGTGACGCGAACGAGCCTCCCCCACCTCCCTCCAGGTGGAGGCTTCCAGCGACACCCCAACGCTCTTTGCTTAAAGAGGGTCCACATCGAAAAGCGGTCTTTTGCCCGGGACGGGCACATGCCCCATGCCTTCTCTCCTCAACCTTGAAGATTCTATGAGAGCCGGGGGGGCCCCCCGACCCCTCTGCATGGGCGCCCCCGCCCCCCTCACTGGGACCCGTGACATCGACGCACTCCTGCCGGCGCCAGCCTCAGTTTGGAAATGGCTAAAACACAGCCAAGGTACAGACTTGTCCAGTTCCGGTGGAACACCAGAGTGACCCGGTAGGAAAATTGTTGCCGCCCTCCCTACTCTTTGACTGATGGTCCATATTGTTAGACTGTTACCACATTGCGAAAAACTTTTTGAACTGCCAACGGAAGGTTCTGGTCCAACCATGAGTCATTGGAGACATTCTGACTATACCGGAACCTGCCTGACCTCGCCCAAAATGGCGCCGATACACGAAACGAAACTTTCAAACTCCCTGTTCACCCGGATTGCTCGTATCTTGATGCTCTGAGATACGTGTGCATTTTTTGGACAATGAAAGTCGATAAGATGGATAGTGATTATGTGCTTAGAGAAGAAAGCAATATAGATATTGATCAGATGTTTGGACAATGAACTGACTAAGGGTGGGTACTAATTATGATATGGAAAATGAATTGGTGTAATTTAGACAGTGAATGAGCATTTGGATAATGAATTAATGAATTAATTGAAAAACCTGAATTCTTGACATGCATCATGCTTGCTCTGTAGGGAAGTTTGATACGATTTTATTGCACTGCTGCACTTTATGCAATGAACTGCCACCAACTTCGTTCTTCTTATGTACAGTTCCAATCTGCTCCGTGGCCGGTCCACTGGGTTGTAGGCCTGTATTTATACATCAACATTTTTTATTAAAAGTATTTTGAAAAAGAAAGCATAGTTGTAGCGGTTGCATTAATGAGTTTTGGATGTTTTGCTACTATGAGCAAAGAATAAGTATGATGAAAGCTGGAGGTTAAAAAGGACCAGATATTTAGCAGCTACATTATGTATCACAGGCAGCTGGAAAAATGTTTTAGACACACTTAACACGACACCACAGAAATGCCACCTGACCGCCACCCTTGCACCCAACAAAAGGGGTTGCGACCAAGTAACTCATGTAGATATTATATACCTGACATTACTGGTCCCTCTGGGCTTAAAAAACGCTGAGATGGTAAAGAAATGCAATACGTGGAGATAGGTCGAGTATGTGGTAGGTAAAAACATTTTCGGATTTATGCGAGCTGATGTGTTTTGAATGCTGCACCCCCCCCTTTCTTCTCCTCCCTTCTGCAGGTCCCGTCGGAACGTCGGCTGAAGTATGGAAAAGCGACGATCAAGCGACTGACAAAAGGAGAAAAAGGGGATCTGAGCATAGTACTTGTGCTAACAAACTTTGACAGACATAGACGTAGATATGACTGTTCCGCCGTTAGAGCCTGACGACTGGGAGGATGGACTGACATAGAAACTTGACGGGTACTGTATGACGAAGAATTGACTCGAAATTAGCACGCTAGCTAACACGATTATGACGTTTAATTAGATAGGGAAAGGACTAGGAAAAGTCCTGAGGTAAGGGTACCCAGGCACCACCTGTCTGGGAAGTTAGGAATGTTGCTGATGTTCAAAATACACTGCCCCCCCCCCCTTTTCTCACACTCTTATAGATATAGCCAAGCTGTCCGACTGTTCTCCCGATCAATACTTGCCGTTTCCTCAGCCTGGAGAACTTCCCACCAAAGGAAGAAACTGAAAAATGATTTAAGATCCAACCATGGGTAAATAGCGCGACCAGGTTAATTTCTGATCGACTAACCGAGGTGTAAGTATTGACAATTGAGAACGCTCGCAGAGATAACAAGCAAGAAGGGAAAGGGAGGGAAGGGTAGAAAGAGCTAAGCACGTAGATAAATAGGGTAGTAAAGATACGTAGGATATAATATGGATTTTGTTGGCCAACTATTGTTTTCTGTTTTGTCGTGAATGTCTTGTATATGTGTAATACATGTACTGTCTTCCTCTGTCTGAGTTCGTGTGTGTGTGCTGTAGGGGTTTATGTTCTCCCTTTGTTTGCGTCTCTCCGTTACTTGAACCCCTGCTGTTCTGTGTTGTGAACGCACTAAATGACCTATTTTTGTACACATCTCTCTGTCTTTCTCTATCTCTATCCCACCTTTTTCGTCTCCATATCTCTCTCCCTTTCTCTTTCTCTCTCTCTCTCTCTCTCTCTCTCTCTCTCTCTACATGTCATACGTGTACCAAATGGCTCGTTTAGATTGCGGACGACTCTCACTCTCTGAGAATCTCCCTATTTCCTCTTCCTTTTTATGGTAAAAATCGCGCCTCGATGGCACCAGTCTAATTGGATACTTATTGAACGCGAAGATGTTCAGCGAAATTGACCGAAACTAAAATGATTGTATCTCGCCATATTACTGCCTCTCCTTTCTGCAAAATGAATGAACTCGAATTGGCTGAGAAGGAAAGGACAGGTAAGACGACTAAGGTCCCCCAATCTGGCCTTTTATAGGGGAACTGTATGTCCATGGCATCTTATTATTTTTCTGTTCATCAGAGACGAACACCAACGTCTAGATTGACCCCCCCAATGCCCAGATTGCCCCACCCCTCCCCTTTTTGCACCCAAGCGCGAGCGCCCGAAGCATCCCCGCCCCATTTGATAGACCCCTGCTACTGTGCCGGATATAAACATGATGACCATGAGTAACTGTCATCCCTCGAGAAAAACCTATTTTTACCCTGACTATCAATGATAGCGCACCCGCCCTGTTTGGAAAGGTTAGCCAGCCTCGAAGGGAAATGTTCCGAAATGTTGAATATGATGAAATGCACAGTTGATGGGAATCTTAGTTTATCCCCATTTGAGTTATAAATGGGACGATGAATGAACTTGGCATGAACCCAATAAGAATACCGACATATGCACTGCTTGGTAATAGACCTCTGACTGTGACCGATGAGCGTATCTCCCAAATGCGTAGGATTGAGGGAGGAATTCACATGCATAAATGTCTTCGCCTGCCAGTTCTCTAAAGAGCTTGTTTTGTACCTATTCAAAGATTCACGATCACCGAAGGAGAAGGGTCGGACGTGACGTACAGCCTGGCTGCAGATCTTGAGACACGTGTGACCTCGACCAAAGGTGGAGCTGCAGAGCAACAAGATACGGGACGAGACCGCAATTTCAACGTGGAAAATGAGAAATGACGGGCCGCCCTGAAGCCCTCCGTCTGCTAACCCACGTGTGCCTGGAGTCTCCGTCCCCCTTCTTTGGGCCCGATTGACAGGCCTGCCTGCTTGTTATCCTTTGCTCCGTTGGTCCCTTTTGTGTGTCCCAGGAACTCTGACCCAACTCCGCTTTCTCTCCTATCGACTATTTTGAACCACACACGCCCTCTTTTCCACGTGACTTATCGCCAAAAGGAAGAACGGCATTCAGGTGGGAATAGGGTGTTGCCACGGAAATATAGGTGCCAAGCATAAGGCGCCGCTAAACGGATTGTTTAGGGAACAGGACTGTGGTCTAACAGCAGAAGACTGACTGCACCCTGCAACGCGTAAGGATAAGACCCGAGCTGGACCTATAGCTCCACCACCGGTGCTCAACAGCGCCAACGAAAGGACACGGACTAGAGCCTACCAGTGATGGCTCACTGCTAAAAGACACTGTGACGAAGAGATCTTGTATATTGAACTGAATTCCGCCCTCAACTACTTGGTCAAAATGTTCATTGGCCACATTTTTAAGTCAGGAACATTTATGCTATGTAGTAATTTGAAATGATGGGAACTCGACAAATGCAATCTCCTATGTGCTGCATTCTGCCAAACACATCAACTGTCCGTGATTATATGCCATATGTTAGTCTTGACAAATGCGAATTCTTCGACCGCACCTGTTTATATGTACCCTCATCGATTACGAAAATGAACTTTGCTATGTAAAAAGGGGCGACTGTAGAAAATTAGAAATATTGATGTACATAAGCAACATTCATTTCCCTTTTCCCACTCCTCTCCCTGCACGCACCATGAATACCGCAAAGCATTGACTGCATCCCTCTGCCAGCAAAGGCCTGCACCCATATGTACCTGACAGCCATTTTAGGCACCCTGGCCTTTTTCCTGCTCATTAGAATCACCGGCTTCCCTTCTGCGCGTATCTGAACCCCCCTCCCTCTCTCACATGCATAGGCTATGAAACCCTCTCCCTCTGCGCGACCCTGCCCTGAAAGGCAACCCTCCTGCTTGACCCTCGCAAACCCCCCCATTCCCTCTTGAAGAGGCATCCTTCGCCTTAGCTGACATAGCCCTCCCCAGCTGCACCTGACTGCCCCCGCTCTCTCATGTACGGGTCATAAGATCTCTCTCCCTCTATACGACTCTATCCCTGTGTCCACCCTGGCTCCCCCTCCCTTCTCCTCACACGGGCAAGTCATAAACCTTCTTCTTCTGCAAGACCCTGTCCTTGGGAGTCACGGCCGCGCCTGACCAGCACCTCCTCTCCTTTCATGAATAACCCCTCTGTTAGTAAACCCTCCCTCCGCGATTGACTGTCCACACATGTCTGAGGTCATCGCCTAAGCCAGGAGATACTGTTTACTGTTTATTGTATGGAATCACTCCTCTTCAAAGGACCCACTATTGATCCTGGGCACCCCACCCCCTGGGCTATGATCAGGCGCACACATCCTAAAAGTTGGCGGAACACTCAGCTGCGTGATTACCCTCCCCTCTTATCAGCAGGTCAAAGGGCCCCTATTGTGAACATATGTGGGGTAGGATTGACACGAGGATCATGAGGATGTCTTTTCCGTGTTTTACAATGTCATGATTGTAATGCTAAGTGTTTTGTAAGGTATAAAAGACGAGGTCTCCGCTCACTTGTTAGAGCACCTCCCGAAAGACACTGTGTTTCGTGTCCGAAATGACTGGCTCTCCTCATGAGAAATAAACTCTGTTCTTGTGATTCCTGCTCCCAGCGCCCGTCTCTTTATTTGGTAAACTATTCAGAATGGGAACTAAGAGGCGATTTGCGCCAGCAGCCTGGGCATCGATGGTAATATGGGATGATGTTCAACATATGATAGACCCACTGGAGGGTTAGATGTTGCAAATTGTGATGATTGGAATTTAGAAACCCACTAGAGGGCGATGTGAATAACAGTGGAGCAATGTGACCTTAATAACAGGTAACCCAATTAGGGGTATATGTGCAAACAGATAGTAGAATAATATGTGAGTCATCATTTAGTTTCAATATGCACAAAAAGGTTTTTTTCCCATTACAAGTTAAACATAAAACATAATGCATCTCTGTAGAAATACTACATGTACCAGAATGCCTAGGGAGGATGAACAGGATGTGATGTCATACCAAATTGGTAACGTTTTTTTAAAATGGTAAACAAATTGTGGTTCCATGTCACTCTCGTGAGCAAGGTCTTGGTAAAGACTGAAACGCGTAGAGTTGCTGCTGGCTGAGCTGTTATGAAATAAAGAAAATTTAACCACTGATTGGGAGTGGATCGCTGATGGTCATAATACTATTCCTGGAGTGCACGGGCAAAATCTCTGCGGAGAAACTGGAATGCATATATATATATATATATATATATATATATATATATACATATATATATATATATATATATATATATATATATATATATATATATATATATATATATATATATATATTCTGTAGCTTCAGGATCCTTCGTGATCAAAAAAGAAAATCCACACTCACTGGGAATCTTTTTAAAGGTTATTTATTTAACCCACAAGCAACAGACGCATTCGCGTTTCGGCAAAGTGCCTTCTTCTATGTCAATAGCCTTTTGAAATCGACATGTTTTTAAACATTTATATTTTCAACACAATAGAGAAAGGACTATCGCACTTCTCTTTATATGGCGCCATTTTGAAGTGTCACATACTTCTATAAATTTATAGCTACATCAATTATACAATTACACATACTTAGAGCCACTATTGTCGCTATTTCTGACCATATTAATTTACAGATATGTGTCACATTTATCACAATTTACATATACAGTTTCCAAATTCTAGCCGTGTATCAGCCTTTGCGACAGTGGTTCTAAGATCATCTACATCTTGCAGTGGATCGGCTAATGTCCCTTCCCTGTTCAGTTCTGGTCTTATATCATTTAGTGGGTAAATTGGAATTAACGTTTGCGAATCAACCAATCATAATTTTAAATTAGTATGTACATACTAAACAAAATGTTTTCAAAATTTCAAAATTTCGAAGAGGTACCTATTCATGATTTCATAATACATTGTTTGACTTCATTATATTATGAAATGTTGCAACACCAGTTAAGGTAAGAAACTTACTAAAAAGACTAGACAATAATGGGATTTCTTTATCCCCCTTACAATTCTATCCCTCAAACATTGTTCAAATTCCTACAGTTTTCATATTCCTATGTGAACAGTCAGTTCTTCCCCACTGTTTAACCCCCCATGAGTTTTCGTGTGGAGGTCTATTATATATCGTGATTCGAGTCCCATAGTCTCTTTAGTCTGTCCCCACCTCTAATATTCAGGGGAGCGTGGTCTAAACCAAAACATTGTAGCTTATTTCTATCTCTTCCATGGTGTTCTCCGAAGTGTTGCGCCACTGTATAAGACTGATCTAGCTTATCGATTGCCCTCATGTGTTCCTGGACTCTCATTAACTGATATACAGTACTGCCTATATATCGCAGCCCAAAAGGGCAAACCATAGGGCACCACATAGGGCGTGCTACATGTATTGAATTTGTTTATACGCTTTAACATCCCTGTGTCTGGTATAGTATATGTTAAAACCCTTTTGTTGTACGAGCAGGCTTTACATCAACTGCAGGGGTAAAAACCTGACATCTCTTTAAGAGTACCTATTCTCGTCGGTATCTTTTCCAGATGACTTTTTACCAACTTATCACGTATTGATTTTGCTTTTTTGAAAGTTACTAGTGGGAAATTCGGAATATCCTCTCCTATTACACTGTCCGTTTTAAGAATGTGCCAATTCTTTCTGAGCATGGATTTCAAATAATTGGCCTCTGTAGAATAAGGTGTAATGAGTCGGAATTTTCCACTGTCTTTCATATTGACCTTTTTCTCTGATGACAGTTTTTCTCCTGGTATGGCTCTGACTTTACATAGTGGTGTGTTCAATGTGTTAGGATTATATCCTCGCACTATGAACCTGTCTATACTTTCTGATGCTGCTATCTGGAAATCTTGATCACGTTTGCAATTCCTCTTAAGCCTTAGAAGTTCACCATACGGTATACTTTGAGAAAAGGCTTGTAGAGGCAGCACCAGGTAAGAAGTAAGTCACAAAGGCAAAGTATTCTGAAAATAATTTCTTCTTTTATTGATCTTTTTGTTTTATTAGGGTGCACAGGACAGCCAACGCATTTCGCTCCCCACCTTGGGAGCTACGTCAGGGTAAAGTTAAAGAAGATATAATACAAACGGGAATATTCTGATCCACATCAGGCAAGCAGTATAAGAGTCAGTCTAGAAATTAAAATAGTCATGTAGTACACAACAAGAAACGCACAAGAGTACGTGCTGAACATGAATAAAATGTCGATCGAATATATAAGATCAGGTTCCAAGGCGATTTTAGTATACTGTAGCAACAAGGATATGCGGTTTTCAAAGAATTCCGTTTTCAAATAGAGATAAAGTGTAACTTGAGAGAGCTGAGCAACCCTAATAAGCTGCCAAGTCAGGCCAGCCATCCATTTTCAGAATACTTTGCCTTTGTGACTTACTTCTTACCTGGTGCTGCCTCTACAAGCCTTTTCTCAAGTTTTGTCTGGATATCCAGTGAGACCCAACCACAGCAGGTCTTTGAGGTTTAACAGCACACAATACTTAACACTATATGGGACTATTGAAGCAGAGGTGCTAGTCTTTTGGTCCGCTGTGGCTCCCCTTTTTACACGGTATACTTTGCACTAATTTCTGAGGATGACTGCTTGTCGCAAACAAAATGGATTTCCCTACTGTAGATTTCCGAAGCAGGGCTGTTTCTACCTTGCCATCCTCAATGAACACTCTCAGGTCCAGGTAGTCAGTCCACTACCACTGGACTAACTGTACCCGAGAAGTGCAGATCGATGTCATTCCCATTGAGCTGATTGATGTATTTATTGATGTAAGGGCTGTGTCTTCTGTTCCCTGCCAAACAATGAACAACAGCTATGGCACCTTTTGAATTTAGATCAGAATCAGAAACGTATGGATAAACCTCTTTTTGCCCACGGCCGCAATAAAAATATTAAAGACTTAATAGTGCACTCTAGATATATCACCACCAACACTAACCGCCCCTTTATTCAGAAGTCAATAGATGGCAATAATCAAATCAAAGGTACAGTAAGGCGTTCATCCTGTCAGTCCTGTTCCAATATTTTGACAGGAGAAGAAATGATGTTTAACAGTTTCAAAATTCAAGCTAAGGAACTGTGGAACTGCAATACAAAAAATGTTATTTATCTGATTCTATGCCCCTGTAACCTCGGCTATGTCGGGGAAACCTCCAGAGCCATTAAAGTTTGTCTAACCAAATATAGATCAGCAATAAATACATACAAACTGACAGCCCCATTGGTAAAACATTACATTGATTTTCAACATTCCCCAACAGATATTAAATGGCGAGTATTGGAAACAATAAACATTCCTAACAACAAAGGCGGAGACAAAATCTTCAAAAAAAGAGAAGTGTTTTGGATTTTTTCTCTCGACACTTTTCACCATGGATTAAATAACGATCTTCCAAGGGAAATCGCCATTATTTAAATATACTAAGGTTGGTTCAATTCTGGCCTGCCAATGTCTGGATTCGAACTGGATTCCTCAGGGTGGAGAACAGTGCTGCCGGTGTTCCTGCTCCCCATGCCACAATCCTTTTTGTTACACTGATGAAACTTTTTAGGCTTTTAAATGCGTATCCACAGAAGAAAACAACCTGAACCTACCATCAGGTCCCTTTAAGAATAGGCATGCCCAGTCAACTTAGCCAATCAAGACCAGGCTTATATAAACTCATAGGAAACAGAGTAACAAACTGTTTTGATCTGGCACTGTCCAGAGAAGAGGAATCACCAGGAGGCCATCATTGCCCCTTGAAGGTATGCTAGCTGTATGCCCCTGCTTTTAAACAAATTTAGCTAACAGTAACCCTGTTCATTAGTAAGACCTAATTTTTTATATATTCTGCGCTCCATTTCAAATAGATACGCTTTGCAATTGCCCCTGTTTTTAAACAAATTTAGCTAACAGTAACCCTGTTCATTAGTAAGACCTCATTGTTAATATATTCTGCACTCCATTTCAAACAGATACGCTTTGAAATTGCCAACAGTGAGGCTGACCGCGATTCATCACCGCGCAGTTCCTTGTTATTTCGGCAATATATAAAAGCTCCATAAGTCTATTTGGCCTATTAGAGGTTGGTTATAATATAAACTGTAGCTCCCTTGATGTTTATAGCTAACATGCCTTTAACCATTACTCTAGTTACTTACTGGTGCACTGTTTTCCTTACCAGATTCATGCCCTTCTTTTAAAACGACAGCCATAGTGCTGCACAATTGAATGTCTGACCAGCCCCGTTAACAGCGGAATCTCCGTACTAATATTTTTAGGTATGTGCTAATTTAATTCATGCAACCTTAACACAGTTGGTTGGGTTAATTTCTCCGTCTTGTATACACACTGTTATGTAACCTTAACAGATAATATTCATGGTGCTATAGTGCATCTGTTAATCTGTAACGTCTCTGCTCAACATGAAGTGACTTGCCAGTGCGCAAGATATTTGTCTAAACATAATAGGGGACTCCATTGGCAAACTCTATTTTATTATTTGCTCTCCGCTAGGATAATCTTTGAATTTTATTAACCACATTGTTCCTGTAGTAAGAACAATACAAACGTTTTTCCCCCCTCTTGCCTTTTATATAAACTTTATTCATTCATGTCTTTTTGATCTTAGCATTTTCATAGTGATTGACACGCTCGCCCTATTACCACAAATATCACTAAGAAAAATCAGAACCTGACGGTGCAGTGCCGTAAGCTCAATCTTTCAGGTGAGATCACTTATAAACTTATAGAATCGCATCCTTGTTATCTCTACCTCTAGTCAATTGGCAGGCATAATTGAAGCGGGGTTATAAATATAATTTGTGTGAAGGTTTTATAACACTGGCACATGCGCACCTCAATGTTTAGTTCTTTTATATCCGAAGACACTTTTGTCTTGAACAAAATGGATATCGAAATGCGGTCAGCTCCCATCCTGTGTTTTGCTGCTATAACAACATTACAGTACCGCCCTATAGACAAGCGGTTATTTTTACTGTTAGCTCATACAAAATTTTATCATATAATAATTGCCAAGATTCAGTCTTAGTCACCTTCATCTTGGGTATCTAGTTCTTGGCCTATATGCGCAATCTCTTTACTTACACGCTCTGTCTTGAATTCTGTTTCATCGAAGCCCACTCCAGGGTACTCCTAATGTAAATTCAAAAACTGTTATGTTTTTTAAAAATTAGAACTATGACTATGTATGTACCGGCAATTAGTAATGTACTTAGGTGGAAAAGTCTGTAAAAATCTGTATTAAAGACTGTCTATTCTAATTTTAATTTTAGACTAATTATATGATGGTACTTTCCTGACGAAGACACTTGGTGTCGAAACGCGTTGAAGAAACCGTCACTACTTCACCCTTACCATCATTTTTAAATTTTATGTTCATGTCTGTTTAAATTATTATGTATATGTTTTTTTTTAGAAAATATATGAATTTTTTGTGTAATTTGTATTAAGAAAATTATTAAATACTCTGATGTTTTTTTATAAAAATCGTTTTTTAGTAAAGTGTCATTTTTAATTTGCTGGTTTTCATTGCACTTTGGAATTTTGGTTTGCCTGGGGTTGTTACTTGTCCTTATATTGCTTGACCTGACCCAGGAAATTGATCCACAATCAGGAGGTCCTTGTTATTTACCATTGTAGCAATCCATAAAGTAAGTTCCAAATACATGAATTTATTAATTTAAACACAAAACATATGTATTGTATTCTGCTCGCTGGCACAGAGCATACAAAAGCATATATACATATATATATATGTGCACGTGCCATCTCATTCTCATGGAACTGCAGGTTATAACCCTTCGCCCGGAGTGAAAAACGTACTTACAGCTGCAGGTTACCTTGTTACTGCATAGTCAAGTATCAAACCTTATGTAGTATGCAGGGTAAATACCAGTGATACCATTTTGTACAACTATTATATTATAACGTGATACTGATTTAAGTACACGTATTTTGTAACTGAATTTCTCTCGTT
This sequence comes from Lissotriton vulgaris, assembly GCF_964263255.1. NCBI lineage: Eukaryota > Metazoa > Chordata > Amphibia > Caudata > Salamandridae > Lissotriton > Lissotriton vulgaris. Next base: position 72,742,306 of record NC_141686.1, read on the forward strand.
TTTGTACAATTTTCACTTGACATTGCCGTACATGTATTGTTAAAACCCTTTCTAAACAGATGTCGAGTACCATTTTAAATGTATGCCATGCACATATTACCATTTGCGATGTAGATGAGCATTGATAACATTCTTTTCAGAAATTTAAGAAAAACCATAGCCTTATAATTGTCCTATATGCCTCACACATATATGCATTAGTTGAGGCATATATGCACAATACATATATACTGCACAGTGATATTGGGTGGATATTGCATTCAGTCTAGTGCCTTGCTGCCAAATAAAAAGCAATATCAATTAATTAAGATCAAATGTGCCTTAATTATAGTAGACATCGTGCCCATTTAGTTTCCTTACTTAGTTAAAGTGACACAGAGGGAATACTTCATCTCTCTTTTTATATACAAATATATATAAATATATATATATATATATATATATATATATATATATATATATATATATATATATATATATATATATATATATATATATATATATATATATATATATATATATATATATATATATATATATATATAACCTACTGGCTATCGCCAGTAGGTATATATAGTTAGGATTTTTTCTCTATGGGACTTCTGAAAATTCTATGTCTAATAACTTTGGCGTTTGTGGACGGAATCGGCTGAAATTTTCAGGAAAATGGCACATTTTGATTCTGAGCAGCCCTTGAAAATTTGGGGGGGTTTCGTCGAGGGTGGGCTGAGAAAAAAGGGGGGTCCCAAAACGCGTTTTTTCCATTCATTTTTCCATAGGGCGGTTGGACTCACTTTTAGCTCGAACGGCTGAATGGATTTGCACGAAACTTGGCAAAATTGTAGGGACTGTTAGCCCGATGTGCCTTTGCTAGGTCTCAATATATGTGCTTCAGTGGATTTTGAGAAATTAACGTTTAAATCAAGATATATATCTGTAACAGCGCTCTGGGCAGCGATCCGGTCCGCTTACTTTTCGCTTATCGGAACTTTGCACGCAGAAAGCTGATTGGCTCTCCGGTGTCTGTCAACATTCTAAACAGTCCGGAGCGGCCGCCATCTTGTCTCTCGGTAGGATCGAGAGAGAAGAAGAGGTGAAAAACGAAAGGGGAATTTAATGAAAGGGGGCAAGGTATCCCCCTCTTGACCCCCTAGGAATGTTGTTGGGGTTATTAAAGGGTCCCGTGGGGAAAATAAAAAAAAAATGATTTTTCACGGTAGAAGCGCTTCACGGGCCGCGAACTGGGCCGCAAACTGGTAGCGAAACGGGAATTCGCCATTTTGTGCTTCGTTTTAATTGTTTAGAGACAAAAATTATCGCCGCACATCGGCCACAATGCATGAATATCGCTGAAAAGTCAGCGATATTCATGCATTATCCAGCAAATGCTCTTAGCCATGTTATCCACCTTCCATTGGATAACATGGCTAAAAACTGCTCTGTGCGTGAGCTTTTTTGTGTTTCAAAATTTAATAACATTTCTAACATTTAACTAGTTTATGAATTACATATAAAAATGATTAAAGACTCAAACAATTTTTTAATATTACATACAATTTTATTTTTCGGATTGTTTTTCAAAATTTAATACAACGTCTAGCATTTCACTGTCTGATATGTGTTCTTGTTCAGTGAACATAAGTTCCAACATTTGACCGTCATCATAATGATGTAAATGATCCACAGATTCTACACATTGAACTAATTCATGGTCCCGTGATTCATCCATGAAATCTGAGTCATCATTGTCCTCAATAACTTTTTCTGTGTTGTTCTCCAGAACAATTTCGAAGGAAACATTCTGCTCACCTTCCATTTTATTGCTGTAATTTGCATAAAAAATAAATATATCAGTAGAGATAGGGCACTGTTGGGTTTAAGTTCAGACAGGCACTTGTGAGTTTATAACAGAGAAGTAATCTATGGGCACTGTATGGTTTCAGGCGTGAAGTAGTACTATTAAAAAGTGCCTGTGAAGAAGCCTAAGTAAATTCATAATTATACCATAGAAACCTAAATCAGTCCATAATTATAATAAAGAAGCCTTTCTCAATGTCTAACTCTTACAGAGGGATAGTATATAACTATCTGAAAAAGTTTACCATATTTACTTATAGTGCACAATATACTTCAGTTTTAAAAATAACAACTTACCTTTAGAAACAAGTTGATGTTATTAGTGATATTCTAAATGATATATACAACAACAAGTAGTAGTCAAAATGGCTGTGTTTCCTTCTCTTCCTTTATATATATTCAGGTATATAACCAATCAAATGTCAGGTAATAAAAGTAGAAAATGAAAGTAACATTTTCATTGGTTGTCAATTCCAACACTTCAGATGTGTTTTGTGAAGTAATTTACCTCACGGTACTTGGAGAGGTCTACAGGCTAAATGGCTAAATGAAATTTCAATGAAATTTGTGAGAATGGAAGGGATTGTTATGTAGTATGAGCTAATCTATATTTGGTGAGAGTGTCTCTAGTCGTTTTTCTGTAAATTACTTTCCCACCTTTTTTTAGGACCGCTTTCTGGAATGCGGCCCGGTTAGCGAACCTTAAGCGTCACGGGAGTCCACCATTTTGTGTTTCGGTCGCATTAAGATACAAGATGGAGGGCAAATAATGTTCAGAATGTGTAGAAGGGGGCACGGTAGACTTATCTTGACCCCCTAGGTTTTCTGAGGGTGGCTGAGGAGGCTTAAATGTGCGGAAAAAAAACATTTTTTAAAAAAATTCCGCGAGGTTAGCTTTCGGTTAGCGAACCGGGGAGCGTATTTTGTGGAAAATTAGTGAAAAAAGTTAGAAAAAAATAATAATTGTGAGTGATTAGATGAAGGGTAGCTCTGAGAAGAGCTTTTGGGTTTATGGTACATTTAGGTACTTATAAGTAGGTACCAATGCACATTCTTAAATTCAGAATGAAAATTCTGTTGCCCTCATCTGAGAAGTGAACTCCATCTCCTCTGTAGATATCTTGCATGTAGTAACGCAAGTTATTGTTGTACAGAGAGCCCATTCCATGGTCTCTCATGAAAGCTGAAACAGATTTGTTTACATGCTTCCTCGCTTTCTCAATTTGTGGACAAAATTGGTTGGACCACTTCCATTTCTGTCTTTGGCATATATTGGAATATACCAAGGCAGTTTGAGGAAAAAGTGCCATTAATTGCTCAAAGGTGTCCTTTAAAAGCATTTCCAGACCTACCCCTGTCAAAGTGCCCAAATCATTACCTCCACAGTGCACAATTAACAGGTCAGGTTTTGGCAAATGCATAAAGGTTTTCACCAATGGTATCAATTGGTGACATTTTAATCCTCTTTGGCCCAACCACTTAATTTCCACATCCTGTAAATTGAGGTTAGGTAAATTTCTGTTCTCAGCATACCTTTGAGCCCAGTGGATGTAACTATGTCCAACAATCCAGACCTTAAACATGGTGGGAGAAGGTTGTTCTGCAGTCAGATGAAGTGTGGTAATGAAAGGGCAGTTGAAACAGTAGGAGTTTGTAAAGAAAAAAAACTGTGGTTTTCCAATGCTAATAAAAAATTTTGTGGCTTCTCAGCTTTCAATATCAGGAAGGACTTTTGTAACTGTAGCAATTATCTATCACGATGGTCCTTCAACAACTTCAGGACATTATACAGCTTATTTAAAGTCTCGAAACGGCTGGTCATTCTGCAATGATTCCGTTGTAAGTTTCAAAAAAAATTGCCGTTTGACCTTAAAAATTCTTACCTGGTGTTTTTAAAACCAAAATTTTAAAGAAAGAATCTCGAGATTTCCTGTGAAGAATTGGAAAAGGTTCATCAAGTTGAGGGAATGTAAGTCTGCAATGCTGTCTAGATTATTGGTCCAAAACTTTTAATTATAATGTTATTTTGTAAAATCCGACTATATAAACCTGATGCAAGTAAGTCTGCTTCATAGTAAGCAGTATCAGTGTCATAGGAAAAGGAGAACATGAGTGACAAAGAAGAGTAAGATATTAGTAGTCCAGGATTGTGAAAATAATCTCAAATGTTTTCTTTTTGCAAGTTGCGAAAATAGAAAATGTCGGGATTTGATTGGAAGAATTACAAGACTTGCGAATCGCGACAACATGATTTGGCCTAGTGGAAACATGTGATAGAATGAGAGAAGTCTTTTTTTCTATGTAACATATTTTTCGTATCGATGGAGGTTTTCTTTCAGAAAGTGGCGGGCTGAAAATATTTATAGCACAACAGAGTGGATGCTGTTCATAGGAGATCCTTCGACGTCATTGAAAGTAAGTTAATTTTAAGGAGTTTTGAAATCAGATTTCTTAGGTTGTATGGGTTTTTTAAACACAGTCATTTTGATTGTGTTTTTTTTTCCCCGCTGTTACATGATGAATATCTTCAAGTCACTGATTTAAGTGAAATTTGATACATTCTGAGAACAGCAAAAATAAACCATTTAACATGTATAATTAATGTTCTTCTGTTTGTACTTATGATATACATTTAGAAATGTGAGGTAGATATGGAAAAACTGAGTCTTTTGTAAGTGTCAATTTTAATGCTTATAGTGCTGTATTTCCGGGTACTGTTTTTTTTAAAAGGAATAGGCCTCACCTCAAAGAAAGCTCTTCAAAGCAGACATCTTATTTGCATCCTGAAACTATCATTTAAAATATTAGAGACAATTTTATGATGGCTTTACATCTTCAACATCAAGATACAGTTTTTTGTAAAATATATATATTTAGGATTGTGTAGGGGACGTAGAGAAGCAGAGACTTCTGTAAATGTCAAAGTTGTTGATAAACTGTTTGTTCTTGAACCTTTTCCCTTGTCTTTTCTAATTTTTAAGTACATGTTTTAATATTTTTGGAAATGTTTGTTCTCTGTTTTACAGATTGAAAATATGAAAAAATATTTTAAAAAGGTAACAAGAATTATAAGGTAAATGTTTTCTACTCTTTTTACCCGCAATGCACTGCTGATGATGTCACTGACACTATCTCTCATTTACTCTCTATAGCTGTCTTTCTTTTTACATTATTCTATATATATATATATATATATATATATATATATATATATATATATATATATATATATATATATATATATATATATATATATATATATATATATATATATATATCCAAGACACAGGTAGCCCCAAACGTAGTGAAGCCTCAAGACACTCATGAGCTCTTATCCATTTATTGGCTTTTCGTGGCCACTGACGAAGGGAATTGAAAGACTCCCGAAACGCGTTCGGCGATTCATTTGTGATGCCTATTCTGCTCCTGCTGCCTGCGTGCAAAATTGCCACGAAAAGCCAATAAATGGATAAGAGCTCATGAGTGTCTTGAGGCTTCACTACGTTTGGGGCTACCTGTGTCTTGGATGTGTTACGGCTGTGGCCCAGCCGTGTAGTGAGGCCCACTGCGCTCAGCGGGTATATGCTGGTTTATATGAGAGCTGGCAACAACGACGGACACGCAAGGCACGGCTCCTGATGCAGGTAGGAGCCGCCTTGTAAGCTCAGTGTGGCGATTTGGAAAGCGGTGCAGACTGCGGGCAGGAAAAGACATTAACCCACAGGGGATGAAAACTGTCGAAACTATTCATACGTGAATGACGTGCCACTGACGAAGGGATTGAAAGACTCCCGAAACGCGTTTGGCGATTCATTTGTGATGCCTATTCTGCTCCTGCTGCCTGCGTGCAAAATTGCCACGAAAAGCCAATAAATGGATAAGAGCTCATGAGTGTCTTGAGGCTTCACTACGTTTGGGGCTACCTGTGTCTTGGATATATATATATATATATATATATATATATATATATATATATATATATATTTATTTTTTCTGAAAATTCTTGGGATTTCTGAAAATTCTATGTTGAATAACTTTGGCGTTGATGGACGGAATTGGCTGAAATTTTCAGGAAAATGGCACATTTTGTTTCTGAGCGTCCCCTGAAAGTTTGGGGGGGGGGGGTTTCGTCAAGCGGGGGCTGAGAAAAAAGGGGGGTCCCAAAACGTGTTTTTAACATTGAGTTTTCCATAGGGCGGTTGGACTAACTTTTAGCTTGAACGGCTGAATGGATTTCCACCAAACTTGGCAAAATTGTAGGGACTGGTACCCCGATGTGCCTTTGCTATGTCTCAAGATATATGCTCCAGTGGTTTTTCCCAAAATTTACTTTGAAAAATATTTATTGGGCTACATTGGGCTATATATATGTTAGAGCCCAAATATAGCCCAATGTAGCCCAAAGATGGCCACCAGAGACAAAAAAAAACAAATGTAGCCCAAATATCTGCCAGATGTAGCCCAACTATAGCCCAGTGACAGAATGTCCCAGAGTGTTCTAAAGAACAACTCGAGCGCTAACAGTCTTACTTATGACAAAAGTATGGCACACCTGAAGTCATCTTGATTGGAATAAAGTGTTAACACTTAAAACATTTAATTTGCAAAGGAACAACATGAGGGGTTTCATTTTGCCATAGAAATGATATATATATATATATATATATTCATTGAAAAAACCATAGGTTATAGACCATATATAGTTAGGAATTAGCATTTACAAAACCTTGAAAAATCACTGAAAAAACCATAGGTTATAGACCATATATAGTTAGGAATTAGCATTTACAAAACCTTATTTTACTCACACAAAACCATTGAAATTCGCATATATAGTTAGTTGCACTAACTATATATCGCGCACCCGCAATCCACTGCTGATGCCACATATTACATCATTCATGACATGGTCAGTGACATCACTGATGACATCTCAAATGACATCACTGATGACAACATCCAGTGACTGTATGTTTCTGTAAAGTTAAAATATGTCTTACAATTTGAAGAATGAGTGGATGTATAAGTGTCTAGATGAAGGATTTAGTAGGTGCATGACTGACTGTATGAGTGAGTGATTAAATGTGTCTCACTGAGTGCATGGGGTAGTGACTAAACTGTCTTAATTTGTGCATCATTATGTCTGTTGTTCTGTAAACTGCTGCATGTGTTGATCAGTAGCTATATGAGTAACTATATGGGTTATTGATTGGTTGCCCAAGTATTTGTATGGGAGACTGAGTGTGTGTGTGGGTGGCTGGGAGGTGTATGACTCTGTGCATAGATGTGTGAGCAGTTGATTCACTAGATGTATGGGTTCAAAAGTGCATGTGGAAACAGCTGTATGGGCGGTTGACTGTGTGCATGAGTGTATTGGTGAGTGAATGGATATCTCAGTGCTAAATCTCAAAGTAAGTACATATGTAAAACACAGTACATGTGAGAGTTGACATATATAAATAACTGTGCATAAGAGCCAGTGAATGTGTGAGTGGCTGTATGGATCATTGTGAACTTGTATCAGGGATTGTATAAGAGAGTAAATATGTGTTAGTATATGTTTGAATAAGTAAGGTGTGTATAACTGTATAGTTGAGGAAATGGAGGTGTGATTGATTCTTTGCATGACTGACTAGGTGTGTGAGTAACTCCATGGATGAGTGACAGTCTGTGAGTATCTGTTTACACTGATTGTATCTAAGGTTATATTAGAGTCTGAAGAGGTTCATCGTATTATCACATGAATGATATCATCAGTGATGTCATCAGTGATGTCATCAGTGATGTCATCAGTGATGTCATTTGAGATGTCATCAGTGATGTCACTGACCATGTCATGAATGATGTAATATGTGACATCATCAACAGTGGATTGCGGGTGCGCGATATATAGTTAGTGCAACTAACTATATATGCGAATTTCAATGGTTTTGTGTGAGTAAAATAAGGTTTTGTAAATGCTAATTCCTAACTATATATGGTCTATAACCTATGGTTTTTTCAGTGATTATATATATATATATATATATATATATATATATATATATATATATATATATATATATTATATATATATATATATATATATATATGATATAAAACATGAAAAAAATGCGTGAGGAGATGGAAGACCGCCTTAATAAAGAGGAGGACGTAATAAAGAAACGGAAAGCGTTCAAGTTTGAAACGGATAGACTTGACTATCTAAATGGGCACATATTCACTTTCGCCCGACGGTTTGATAATGTCAAGGCTCGGGCAAGGGCCGGAAAGCAGGGACAAGGTGTCCAAGGAGCTCAAAGTTGGGCATCGTCTGTCGATTTAAGTTCGACTGAGGGCAGCGACCTGGAGGGTGACCCAAGGAATACACGCCGACATTGGGGTTTACTGCACTTACCCCCGCACAAGAGGTGAGCCGCCTGTGCGAGGCTCGTCGAGATACCCTGAGACCAAGGGTCAAGTTTACAACAGCAAACAAAAGGCAAACCGCAAGCGGCTCGAGCGGAGGAGATGCCACAAAGCAAAGTGGCGGCAAAAAGAACAACCAAGGGAAATGGAGCAACAAGAAACGGGGCCAGTAACCGGGACCCCCTCAATAATTAATTTAACTACCACAGTCTTAACTACAAAAGAAATGAACATCCTGGGTTTAGGACTGTCTTTTTGCCCTCCCAGAAACTTTGACTATGCCAGCACAAGAATTGACGCTTACCGGTTTATTAGGAAGCTGAAACTAACAAAATTTCATCTGCTTCAACCCCGTAAAAAGGACACAATAATGGAAATACAAAGTCCTTCTCTCCTGAATGTGGGGGATGGCCCATCCTTTGAAGAGATTTGGAACCTACGCAGTGAAGGACAAGATATCACTGTGAGGCCAACACAAACCATCACCTGTGGTGCTGGGATCAGCACCACACTTTACCTGGATGTTTACCAAGATTTGATTGTGGAAGACCTAAAAAAACTTTATGTTGCCACGAATAAGAGCAGCCAGGCTATTGAGAGACAGAATCAAAACTACAACAATTTGATTAAGAAACTGAAATCAAATGAAAAGGTGATAGTCAAACAGGCGGACAAGGGGGGCAATATTGTCCTCTGGGAGCGGGACCTATACATCAAAGAGGCCGAAAAACAGCTGGGGGATACCACGTGTTACCGCAAGACCAACATTTCTGTCATCAAGGAAGCTTGGAATGATCAAAACTCCAAACTTATGGCCTGGCGCAGCAGGGGCCTGATTTCGCAGGATGAGTTTAAATTCCTGAAAAAGGACTTTCCATTCATACCCACTTTTTACCTTTTGCCGAAGGTTCACAAGGATGCTTTATCTCCACCTGGCAGGCCGATCATATCGGCAAATGACAGCTCAACCGAGAACATCTCGAGGTACATTGACTATTTTCTCCAAGAGTGGGTAAAAGAACTAGACTTATATGTGAGGGACACTACGGACTTTATCTGCAAACTATCTAAACTAAGTTGGAGTGAGGATTTCTTACTCCTGACTCTGGACATTTGTTCTTTATACACATCCATTAGACACATGGATGGTTTAAAGGCTGCAGAATTCTATCTGAACAAGCACCACCTACATAATGTACATCATAACAAAATAATTATGGGGATGTTAAGGATCTGCCTAGAACAGAATTTTTTTACATTCAACGGTCAGGCATACCAACAATTAAGGGGTGTTGCCATGGGATCCTGCTTCTCCCACAGCTTCGCGTGCTTGCACATGGGCCTGTGGGAGGAGCGGGTCCTCATGGGTCAACACAGGAGGATTGTAGAGCAACATGTTATATTGTATTTACGATATATAGACAATCTCTTTTTTGTTTGGAGAGGCTCTGAAGAGAGCGCCATTAATTTTATTGAACGGTTGAATGTTAATGATATGAATCTGCAGCTCACTTCTAATATCAGCAAGAGTACTGTCAACTTCCTGGATGTAGAAGTGTATATTAATGAAAACTGTATAGAGACCAGATTACACAGAAAAAGTACTGCAGGTAACACATTGCTACATGCATCCAGTCATCACCCTCGCCACCTCATCCGCAGCATCCCCTACGGGAAGATGTTGCGGCTGAAGCGCATCTGCAGTACTGAGGCTGAATGCGCACTTGCCCAAGATCTATGTAAGAAGCGATTTTTGGCGAGGGGTTACAGTAACAAAATGATTGAGGATGCTATATTGATAACTGCTAGATTAACCCGAGATCAAGCACTAGAGTCTTCCCAAAAGCCTATGATGACGGACAAGGTAGAGGTACAAGTGCAATGCAGGGCAATAGTGACCTACAGCCAACAGCATGCAGATATCCGTAAGATTTTCACTAAAAACTGGAACTTAGTGCAGGGAGACCCAATCATTGGCAACCTTGTTAAGAGTAGGTCAGATTTAACCTTCCGAAAATCTCCCTCAATGGCTAATGCGTTAGTCAGTAACAACATGGACACTCCCAAAAAATAGTGGGATCGCATTACGGGTTTTAAGAAATGCCAAACATGCAAGGCATGCAAACATGGCATTAACAAAACCCACTATATTAGCCCATTCCAGGATAGACCCATTGCGATTAGCAAGAAACTGGGATGCAAAACTGAATTTGTGGTTTACGTACTCCAGTGCCCCTGTGGACTGCAGTATGTGGGAAGCACTCGGCTTCCCGCCCATAAATGCATCCTGCAGCATTTACGGGCTATCACAGGGAAGGATCAAACGTACCCTGTCGCAAGACATTTTGAGAGCTGCCATAAGAGCGACCCAAGCTTGCTCCAGTACTATCTAGTAGACTCTATCTTACCCCTGAAAAGGGGAGGAGACAGAGATGGAAAACTCCGTCTTTTGGAGACACACTACATTCTGGAGTTCAATAGTAAGCAGCCTGGGGAACTCAACATCAGTGAGGACCTTTACACCTGCCTCTAACCACCTGAAATGTTCATGAGTGATAAAAGTAACAAAGAAAAAAGGGAAAAAAAAGAAAAAATGAATAATAAAGAATAAAAGATAGAGATGATGCATTAGAGGCCTGACGGAACAGATTTGGCAGCCTGTGATAATAGGTTTTAATATAATTCCTTTCAATATATTTTCTATCACTTACACTTTAAACTCTGTATTTTATATTTTCCCATAGGGAGGAATTTTGGTAGGGAGCAACCATAATGAGATTGATGGGCTGGTATAGAATTCTTGAATAACCCACTGGGGTATTACTAGAAACCAGAAATCTAACAGGCACTTTTGGGAATTAAATAGGCTATAACAGGATTGTTTTAACAGAAATTAGCATGAAGTTGGGAAATATTTCTTATGTGTAAATATATTAATTGTCGTTTTTAAATAACAGAAATACAATTTTGCACTTTATGAGGTTTTGTACCTATACATTGGAGCAACATGGAGTAATTGTAATGGTAATGAGATTTCTAGAGCGCATGGCTGCCCGTGAGCGTCCCAGCGCTAAAAGATGCACCAGAGAGATCAGTTTTGTATTCCTTTCCCCTTCGTATCTTGCCCTTTTAGACGAAACATGTTTTTCCCAGTTTATAGGGACACTATGTGCTATATTACTAAACGGTTGTCTGTTACTTTTCCTGTTTAAAAACTATGCCAGTTTGCAATTGGTTGCCTGCACTATAAATGCCGTTTTCTATCTCCTTGACATGGCATGTGATCAAGCCTCGGCTGAGGCGAAACGCGTCATGGCGACTTGTGGCCTTATTAATATGCACGAATAAAGGCACTGAAAGATCAGCACGGAGTTGGTGGTTCTATTCAATTTTCATCTCTCCTTGGTTTACCTGGGATTTTTGAACTCTTTGGAATATATATATATATATATATATATATATATATATATATATATATATATATATATATTACCTACTGGCGGTCGCCAGTAGGTATATATAGTTAGGATTTTTTCCCTATGGGATTTCTGAAAATTCTATGTCTAATAACTTTGGCGTTTGTGGATGGAATCGGCTGAAATTTTCAGGAAAATGGCACATTTTGTTTCTGAGCAGCTCCTGAAAATTTGGGGGGGTTTCGTCAAGGGGGGGCTGAGAAAAAAGGGGGGTCCCAAAACGCGTTTTTTGCATTGAGTTTTCCATAGGGCGGTTGGACTCACCTTTAGCTCGAACGGCTGAATGGATTTGCACGAAACTTGGCAAAATTGTAGGGACTGTTAGCCCGATGTGCCTTTGCTAGGTCTCAATATATGTGCTCCAGTAGTTTTTGAGAAATTAACGTTTAAATCAAGATATATATCTGTAACAGCGCTCTGGGCAGCGATCCGGTCCGCTTACTTTTCGCTTATCGGAACTTTGCGCGCAGAAAGCTGATTGGCTCTCCGGTGTCTGTCAACATTCTAAACAGTCCGGAGCGGCCGCCATCTTGTCTCTCGGTAGGATCGAGAGAGAAGAAGAGGTGAAAAACGAAGGGTGAATTTAATGAAAGGGGGCAAGGTATCCCCCTCTTGACCCCCTAGGAATGTTGTTGGGGTTATTAAAGGGACCCGTGGGGAAAAGAAAAAAAAAATGATTTTTCACGGTAGAAGCGCTTCACGGGCCGCGAACTGGGCCGCAAACTGGTAGCGAAACGGGAATTCGCCATTTTGTGCTTCGTAAATTAAATTACTAGTTATAAGTGGGTACGGGAGACGTATCCTAATCCCCTATGTTTCCTGAGGGTGGGTGAGGAGGCTGATATATGTTGATACATCTCTTCCAGCGGCTGTGCGTGAGCTTTTTTTTTTTTTTTGCTGCGTGACAGTCCGGTGCGGCCGCCATCTTGTCTCTCGGTAGGATCGAGAGAGAAGAAAAGGTGAAAAACTAAGGGGGAATTTAATGAAAGGGGGCAAGGTATCCCCCTCTTGACCCCCTAGGAATGTTGTTGGGGTTATTAAAGGGTCCCGTGGGGAAAATAAAAAAAAAATGATTTTTCACGGTAGAAGCGCTTCACGGGCCGCGAACTGGGCCGCAAACTGGTAGCGAAACGGGAATTCGCCATTTTGTGCTTCGTTAATTAAAGTACTAGGTATAAGGGGGTGCGGGAGACATATCCTAATCCCCTATGTTTCCTGAGGGTGGCTGAGGAGGCTGATATATGTTGATATATCTCTTCCAGCGGCTGCGCCATCTTGCCTTTTTTCGAATGCCACAATTTTGTCGTGCACGGCAGCCATTTTAGATGCCAGGCTGGTCCCAGGCTATCACCTACCCCTGCGGATGTAGTTTATGGCCCCAGCTGTAGAGAATTCAGACATGCCAATCCTCCTGATTCAGGCGTGTGAGTACTGATTTCAGTGCTAGTCTCCCGCCTCCCGATTTCTGCAAGCAAAAACCCGGGGGCATATTACTAACAACTAGCGATAATTTTTGTCTATAACTTGTTTAGAGACAAAAATTATCGCCGCACATCGGCGATTTTTATCGCAGATAAACCTTGCTATTATCGCAGAAAAGTCAGCGATATTCATGTATTATCGACCTAATGCTCTTAGCCATGTTATCCACCTCCCATTGGATAACATGGCTAAAACCTGCTCAGGGCAGGTGTTAGCTTTTGGAGATATTCGCGCTTAGTGCGAATATCTCCAAAAGTTGGTAATAGAAGGTAGCGATGTTAGGGACTGTTTCCAGTCGCTAACATCTTGGCACGCCACTTTGCATGTCATTAGTGATAAGTATCACTGACATGCAAAGCCGGGCCAAGATGGTCGCTATCTCCTTTTAGGTGTCACTAACTGGTGTTAGCGACAGCTTGATAATAGGGAAATAATTTTATCTCCGCTTTCATGGTTTTTAAAGCCAAAAAAGCGGAGATAAACCCCCTTGCTAATATGCCCCACGATTCCTTGGGGGTTTCAGCTGATAGGGCTTGGTATTGTGTTACATGGTAATTTTTCCATGAAACGTCAGAGGGTCGATGTAGGGGTTCTAGAAGAGGTGATAAACCATTTAAGCCTCATGAACAAGCGCATGGTCTTTTAAAGATTTCTGAAGTACTCGGGGCGGCGGTGTGTGTGTGCCCTCTTTCAGGAGCGGGCGGGGGGGCACTGCCAGCAACTTGCCAGGTCAGGTAGTGTTCAACACGTGCATCACCCTTTCTCTGCTTGGTATTGCGCTCCATGCTTCGGAAAGGTAAGAAAAAGAACGTGCATTTGAGTTTGAAATGTCCGATCCTGCAGCAGCACACTTCCAAAGCCCACACATGACAATAACCCGATTCAAGGCCCCATTCACCCGTTTTTCAAAAAATAGATAACACTCCAACAAAGTAAGGTTATAAAACTTTATTAACTTTTAACGATAATGAACAGAACAAAAACTAAAAACATTTAAACATTTATTAACACAAAAAGCAACAATGGTTAGAAGCTGTCTTTTGTGCGAATAGTCCCAAGGCAGCACAACGTGCAGAGTTCTGGACGGCACCCAGGTGATGTCGCCTGGGTGCCGCACTGGTTTAGGGATCCTACAATGCTGCTCCGAAAATTGGCGTGGGGCGTCCCGGGTGGGGCGGGGGGAGGCCTCGTCAGTAGCGGTCTGTTGTGCGAATAGTCCCAAGGCAGCACAACGTGCAGAGTTCTGGACGGCACCCAGGTGATGTCGCCTGGGTGCCGCACTGGTTTAGGGATCCTACAATGCAGCACAGAAAAACAGCGTGGGGCGTCCCGGGTGGTGCGGGGGGAGGCCTCTTCAGTAGCGGTCTGTGTCCAGTGTCACATGGCTGACACAACATGTACGACAGGCACCCAGGTGATGTCCAGTAAACTGCCGCACTGGTTTTGGTATCCTACAATGCTGCTCCAAAAATTGGCGTGCGGCGGCCCGGGGGGGGGGGGGAGGCGGCGTGAACGGGCCTCCCCAGGTGGCGGCCATTCAGCTGTTTACCGCCCGCTCTTGCAACTACAGCGTCTCGCTCACCATGTAGTTGAGTTGTTCCCACTCTTGCGGTGCAGCGATAGGCGGCTGCCACATGACTCTTAAAATGGCGGACGGCTCTTCGGTTTTGGGCCTGGTCCACTGAAATGGCCCTGGGACACCTTGGAAGTCGGATGCTTGCCTGCTAGGGCTTGGGCTCCATTCTCGAAAAGCGTCCCCTCAGCCGTGAAGATTGTATAAAAGTCTTGGGGGCTCCCAACTCCCGCAGGCTTTCGGTGGGGAGCGGCTGCCATGATCGCTCGCGGAATGACCACGACGGAGCCACGAGATGGTGGTGCTCTCATGCTGACGCCAGCTTCAGTCTGAATGATCCAGAAACAAGGTGGGGCTTTCATCGTTTGGGAAAAAAAAATGTTCTAAACCAATGAAAAGTGTTATTTTTAGGTCATATGACCAAGCCTTCCATCTTTAGGAAACCAAAAGTAAAATGAACCAATGAAAAGTTTTATAAACAAGTCACATGACCTGTTATGCGACATAGGGCTACAAAAAGCGTAGAAAATCCGTTGGCACGTGAGGCGGCGTCAGTAGCGGACCGATGTGCGAATAGGCCGAAGGCAGCACAACGCGCCGAGATCCGGATGGCACCGAGGTGGTGTCCAGCAAATTGCCGCACTGGTGTGGCCATCCTACAATGCTGCGCCGAAAGACGGCGTGTCCAGCTGAATTGCGGTCACTGTTGCGGTACAGTGACTCGAACGCGCCGAGATCCGGATGGCGCCGAGGTGGTGTCCAGCAAATTGCCGTACTGGTGTGGCCATCCTACAATGCTGCGCCGAAAGACGGCGTGTTCAGCTGAGTTCCGGTCACTCTTCCGGCACAGTGACTCGAACGCGCTGAGATCCGGATGGCACCGAGGTGGTGTCCAGCAAGTGGCTGCACTGGTGTGGCCATCCTACAATGCTGCGCCGGAAGTCGGCGTGGGGTGCCCCGTTGGCTTATGAGGTGATGTCAGTAGTGGACTGATGTGTGAATAGGTCGGAACCAGCACAAGGCGCCAAGATCCGAATGGCAAGTCCTGGATGTTGAGTGCCTCAGTTGAGATTTCTGAGCAGTGCTTGTAGAACTGTCTGAAGCTTATTTGCACCTGCTGCAGCTTCACTAGGTCCGGCGGAACTTGTTGCCTTTTCCTTTGTGCTTCTTTTCCTACAATGCGTTTCTTCTGAAGACACGACCAGGTCCCTGAATGTGTGCAGGGGGACGCTATTGAATGAATGAACGCGCCGAGATCTGGATGGCACCGAGGTGGTGTCCATCAAATTGCCGCACTGGTGTGTCCATCCTACAATGCTGCGCCGAAAGTCGGCGTGGGGTGCCCCGTTGGTTTATGAGGTGATGTCAGTAGCGGACCGATGTGTGAATAGGTCGGAACCAGCACAAGGCGCCCTGCACTGTTGAGCCTTTTTCAATGTCTGTTTTTTGTTCTTTCCCTTCCATCAAAAACAAAACAAAAATACAAGGCGCCAAGATCCGAATGGCAAGTCCTGGATGTTGAGTGCCTCAGTTGAGAGTTCTGAGCAGTGCTTGTAAGACTGTCTGAAGCTTATTTGCACCTGCTGCAGCTTCACTAGGTCCGGCGGAACTTTTTTCCTTTTCCTTTCTGCTTCTTTTCCTACAATGCGTTTCATCTGAAGACACGACCAGGTCCCTGAATGTGTGCAGGGGGACGCTATTGATTGAATGAAAATGGCGGCTTGACACAAAGCTGACTCAAGCGTTACTGTTGGTGCTATACAGACAAAAATTGGTTTTCAGTTTGTACATTCTTCAGGTTTTTTTTTCCATCCAAGTCTGATTGAGAGTTTGTAGAAAAATGGCTTCAGATTTTCCACATACTACTCTTCAACATTCTTCCTAAATGTAACAATGTGAAACTCACTAGGAGAACGGCTGTTTCTGTTTCCTTTCAAAATGCTGCCACCAATATTTTCTGAATGGAAGACATCATCTTGTAACATAAAGGGCCGAAAGGGGTTCTGGTCTGGCCGATGGTTGGTGGAGACATTTTGACTATATCTTGGACCTGCCCGGCCTCGCCCAAAATGGCGCCGGTATAAATGGGACTCGTAACTCTTTGCCCGCAAATGTATATCTAGAAAATGTTATTGTAAGTGGCCCTGTCGTATTTTAATTACAAAATGTACGTCCACCGATACCGCAACTGTTAGACACCTTTGTTCTTGTCACCTAATGGCCCGCTCGTTACGTTCTTCTACAGTGTAAATGTCTCCTCATCATATACGATTTGAGTTTGCTCCGTGGCCGGCCCACGTGGTTATAGGCCCGTATTTGTATACTGACATTTTCACAATAAAGGTTTTTAAAACAAAACACGGTAGTAGTATTTTCATTTGTAAAGTTTTTACTTTTAGTGACTGTTTTCGAATCAGTAAAAGGCAAGTGAAATAAAGCAGTCCAATTACATGACGGATAAAAGGTATAATATGTAGGAACGCAGTAAAGATAAATGGTCAAGGGCAGTTGTGTTTTTCATGTCTGCAACATAAAGTGATCGATAAGAATCTGATAATCAGGCGCATCGGCGACTAAGACAGCAGGCCGAATCTCTTTTACTCAACGGCTCCGTCATGGAAGGAAGAAACGCCCTTTTTCTCGAAAAAGGAATATATTTTACTTGCCAGACAGTTGTAAATTTTCCGGGAAAGTACATTAGCCTGGAATATTATAACATATGTTTGAAAAAAAAATATTGTTCGAAAATAATAAAAAGCGTAATTTTTAGGTCATATGACCAAGCTTTTCATCATTAAATTAACAAAAGTAAAATGAACCAATGAAAAGTTTTATTAACAAGTCACATGACCTGTTATGCTTACGTTACGCGCTGCGCGCCGCGCCTCGGATCACTTCCGGGTGCGCTAACGCGGCGTGTCATAAAACGCATTACGCGACAACGTAGGTCAAGAATATAGTCTAAATGTCTCCACCAACCAGCGTTCAGAACACAACCCCTTTCAGCAGTCCAAAAAGTTCTGTTAAATGACAACAGAGGGGACAGGCAACAAGAACCATCAGTCAAAGAGGGGAGGGCAAGTTCTTCTCTTCCGGGTCATGTTGGGGCGCTACCGGAACTGATCGAATTGGTAGTCTACAGTGTTTCTGGATGTTTCAGACTAAAGCTGGCGTCAGCATGAGACCACTACCATCTCGTAGCTCCGTCGTGGCCATTCCACGAGCAATCATGGCAGCCGCTCCCCACCAGAAGCCTGCGGGAGTCGGAGGCCCCCATGACTTTTGTAGAATCTTCACGGCTGAGGGGACGCTTTTCGAGAATGGGATCCAAGCCCTAGCAGACAAGCGTCCGAGTTCCAAGGTGTCCCAGGGCCATTTTAGTGGACCAGGCCCAAAACCGAAGAGCCGGCCGCCATTTTGAGAGTCCTGTGGCAGCCGCCTATCGCTGCACCGCTAGAGCGGGCGCATCTCAACTACATGGTGAGCGAGACGCTGTAGTCGCAAGAGCGGGCGGAAAACAGCTGAATGGCGGAAGAGGCACAGTGTAGCAAAAGCGGGCGGAATGGCAACTAAAACGATAAAGGGGCGCCTCACTACAGCTTGTCTTCAGGTCAAACGGATTGTGGGACAAGGTCCAGAATTGAAGAGTCATCAAAAGGCAAAAAGTACCGCCGGACCCCGGGAGCCGGCCGCCTATGTCGGGGGCGATCTCAGGCTACACCAGTGCTATAAGACTTGGGGAGGGTGTCGGAGCCAAGCGTCTTCTCCGAGTCCATGGCCATCACAGCGCCCCTCAGGGGCCTCCGTCAAGCTGTTTAGGAAGGTAACATATCATATTGTTTTCTAATGCAGTCAGGTCCACAAACGACACTCACTTACTTTGAGAATAGTGAAGCTGCAGTAGGAGGAAATAAGCTTCAGACAGTGTTACAAGCGCTGCTCAGAACTCTTAACTATGGCACCCAACATCCAGAACTTATGCTATTTGAGAATGGTAGTGACATCGAAGCATCTCGGGGACCAAAACCATTAACGTACTTTCACGTATGAAAATCTTACTTGGGGAGGGGGCAGGAGCGAAGCGCCCCCTCCCAGTCAGCGCCACCACACCGTATGTTGAAAATCTGAAGCCATCGTTCTACAAAGTCAACCAAACTTGGATTGAAAAATCTAGAAAAATGTACAAACTGAAAACCAGTTTTGGTCTGCATAGCATCAGTAACAACGCTTGAGTCAGCTTTGTGTCAAGCCGCCATTTTGATTCAACAAAGCACAGGCATTGAAAAAGGCTGAAATTCAGAACTCTAAACTATGGCACCCAACATCCAGGAGCTTGCTATCCGGATCTTGGAGCCTTGTGCTGTTTTCGATCTATTCACACATCGGTCCACTACTGACATCATCTTATAAACCAACGTTATGTAAATAGTTTTTTAATAAAATGTTTTACCCTATTTCTTTGCTGGTGTGTTGTCTATATTTTTAATATTTGCATAGGGTTTGTCATTATTTTGTGCGGGATGGGTGATGGAGCCGAGCTGTCTTGCAGCCCTCATGGTGTGGAGCTCAGTTCATCTCACTATTTTCGTATTTCTCAAGAAGGGTTGTTCCTAATATTTCTATTTTAGCGAGGTCAAAAAGAGATCCAATTAGTGGCCTACTGATTTTGCTCGATTACTTTTATTTTTTTACACGATTTTTCACTATCTGCAAAGACTAAACAGAGTATTGCGACTTTGTGCTTGTTTGTAAATAGAGAATGATCCAAAGAGAACCAATTCTAAAACAGTAAATGCTTGGACAACAATCAATCAAATGGAGAGACAAGGAGGTACGACGGATTACAACGGGGGTAAAGGCCTGCGTTAACTACCCTTCTGTATCTGCAAAGAGAGAGTACTAACAAAGGCAAAAGAGGGGAGGGGGGGGGCAGCGTTCAAAGCACATCAGCGTGCATAAATACGAAAATGTTTTTATCTATCACGTACTTGACATTTTAAAGCTTTTCATATTTGCTATTAAAAAACCAATGAAATTCACAGAAAAAACCATAGGTTATAGTGGATATATAGTTAGGAATTTGCATTTACAAAACCTTGAAAATTCAATGAAAAAACCATAGGTTATAGGCCATATATAGTTAGGAATTAGCATTTACAAAACCTTATTTTACTCGCATAAAACCATTGAAATTCCATATATAGTTAGCTAACTATAAGCGCTAACTATATATCGCGCACCCGCAATCCACTGCTGATGATGTCACATATTACATCATTCATGACATGGTCAGTGACATCACTGATGACATCACTGATGACATCTCAAATGACATCACTGATGACAACTCAAATGATATCAATGATGACATCTCAAATGACATCACTGATGACAACTCAAATGACATCACTGATGACATCTCATTTGTCATCACTGATCACATCACTCATGTGATAATACAATGAACCTCTTCAGACTCTAATATAACCTTACATACACTCAGTATAAACAGACACTCACAGACTGTCACTCATCCATGGACTTACTCACACACCTAGTCAGTCATGCAAAGAATCAATCACACCTCCATTTCCTCAACTATACAGTTATACACATCTTACTTATTCAAACATATAATAACACATATTTACTCTCTTATATAATCCCTGATACAAGCTCACAGTGATCGATACAGCCACTCACACATTCACTGGCTCTTATGTTCAGTTATTTATATATCTCAACTCTCACATGTATTGTGTTTTACATACGTACTTACTTGCACATGTAGCAATGAGAAATCCATTCACTCACCAACACACCCATGCACAGTCAACCGCTCATATAGCTGTTTCCACATGCACTCTTGAACTCATACTCCTAGTGAATCAACTGCTTACACATCTATGCACAGAGTCACGCACCTCCCAGCCACCCACACACACACTCAGCCTCCCATTCAAATATTTGGGCAACCAATCAATAACCCATATGGCTACTCTTATAGCTACTGATCAACACAAGCAGCAGTTTACACAACAACAAACATACTGATGCACGAATTAAGACAGTTTAGTCACTAACCCATGCACTCAGTGAGACACATTTAATCACTCACTCATACAGTAAGTCATGCACCTACTAAATTCTTCATCCAGACACTTATACATCCACTCATTCTTCAATATGTGAAACATATTTTAACTTTACAGAAACATACAGTCACTGGATGTTGTAATCAGTGATGTCATCAGTGATGTCACTGACCATGTCATGAATGATGTAATATGTGACATCATCAGCAGTGGATTGCGGGTGCGCGATATATAGTTAGCGCTTATAGTTAGCTAACTATATATGGAATTTCAATGGTTTTATGCGAGTAAAATAAGGTTTTGTAAATGCTAATTCCTAACTATATATGGCCTATAACCTATGGTTTTTTCATTGAATATATATATATATATATATATATATATATATATATATATATATATATATATATACTCCTCCAACAGGTTCTGGTACCACACCTCAGGCACTTTCCCCAGCGCGCAGACACAAAAATCGTAGTCGAAGCCAGTCTTAGTGATATCTCCAATTTATTCCATCAGATAAAGTGCAGGGGGTAAAGGAAAAAGGAAACGCCGAACAGACTCGTTTCGGGCGTGAACGCCCTTGCTCACTGTTAGCAGAAACAAGGATTGACTGGCTTTTAATTGATACACCACAAGTTTGAATGTAACCACGCCCAAATGCGATTCATAAACAGAGAGGTAGGACCCAATCTATAATGTAACGTTTTAACACATATCTATGACCGCCATCTTAGCCTGGTCAGGATAATTACTGAGCATTGTATTTTCACATATTATATTTCACAAATGTGCAACACATCAGTGGCAAATAAATAACATACAAGTAGCAGCAGCTTGGTTATGGACAAATGTACTTGGGAGTTATGATATATGCCCCTTAATATTGTAAAGTGCAAATGCATGACACAGTAAATAAAGTGACTTCGTGCATTGTATACATTATGTGCAAATTCGCCAATTTCATTTTCTCTGTGCAAATACGTTATGACATTGTTAACTGTACAAATACGCAATGTAAACAGATATATAATTTGTGCAAATACGCCATATTATTTTCTGTGCAAATACGCAATAGAGGCAGACTGAAATACTTTAGTTTTGTTGCATTATTTGTGCAAATACGCAAATATTTTTTCAATTATGGTCCATAAACCAAGTAAAAATGGACACTGAATGTGCTCATCAATACTCCTTGGATAATCTTTCTCAACCCAATTTAGATTCCAGTAATTGCATGATATTTAGATGTGCACCAATGCTCGATGTGTCCTAATAGTTCTGTATAAGGTATTTCCATGCAACTAAGCATCAACTAGTTCCAGTCATAATCCATGGTAGTTAAAAAGAAAACAAACAATAATTCAAACTTCTAATAACCTAATGGTGAGGGAGTGACTAAGTGCATATGACCAATGCTGTTTGGACCACTTGGGTAGTGATGGGATGAACAAACAAAAAAAATTAATAATATTCTAACAATTATCAAATTCGAAATTAATCTTTCTTTGAAAAGTGCATAGTATCATAAAATCAAATTACTAGAATGTTACAGCACATCCTATTTGCTTTCCAGTATTGCAAAGTGTTTGTAACATTATTACATTGTTATTATTACATTGATGAAATGACGTTTTACTTTTCCTTTCTTCTTTGCTGTTAAGTTGCTAAGAATTACATATTTGGCATCCTCTAGCTGATATCTAATATACCCTCAGTATGGGTTTTGGCTGCTTGGAGTGTGTTCAGAGAAAATTACTAAGGTCTTCCCCCATGTTCAAACCTCCTGGGGTTTTACTGTTGAGTCTAACAATATACATGGACTCCATCTGCCTTAGTTTCTTCTCATAGTCACCTCCCTTTTTCGATGTCCTCACAGCACTATCACAAAATAACTTAAATGTGCTAAGTTCCTGTTGTGATGCTGATCGAAGTGTCCTGCCACCGGGTAGCTTTGGTCGCAGTTTACTATAGCCCTGAGATGTTGGAGGATACGTTGGTAAACTGGCAGCTTGGTGCTACCAACGTATCTCAACTTGCATGTGCAAGTTAAAACATATACTGCTAATGCTGTTCTGCAAGTATAATGGGCTTTGATGGTGATAGGCTTAGGGTCAAAGGGGGTGACATAAGATCTAGTATTAATGCCGAAATGGCATGCACATGTGATCAAGCCTCGGCTGAGGCGAAACGCGTCATGGCGACTTGTGGGCTTATTAATATGCACGAATAAAGGCACTGAAAGATCAGCACGGAGTTGGTGATTCTATTCAATTTTCATCTCTCCTTGGTTTACCTGGGATTTTTGAACTCTTTGGAATATATATATATATATATATATATATATATATATATATATATATATATATATATATATATATATATATATATATAAAGAGGCAAAGGAAGAGGCAAAGATGGAGGAAATGCCCCAAATCCAAAAACAAGTCAGGAGAGGCGGAAGGTGGCAAGGCAAACACAACCCCAGTGGGAGTGGAAACACGGGGCCAAAAAAGAAGAGGAAAATGAACCAAAAGAACGTGGTAAACTTATCCTCTCACTTACTTTCCAGTATTGAACAAGATGTTTTACAATGTGGCCTTTCATTCTGTCCTACCTCTAACTTTTCCTATACCCAAGAACGTATTGACCTGTTCAAGTTTACCAGAAAACTGAGATTACACAAATGGCATAAACTTAAAGTTAAGGGCACTGTAAGAGAAGCCAACATAGCTCAACCGGCATGAGAAACCATTGGGGAGGTTGAAGCTTTGATTGCCCTGAAAGAACTAGAATTCAATGGTTTGGAAGAGGGAACTGTCAATGCAACCACTTTGGGATTCAATACCAACCTAAATTATCCCAACTCTTTCAAGCCAAAATCTATCTTTAATCCTATCCTACCAGCTTGCAGCATTGACACTTCTGAAACCCTTATGGTTAATGACTTAAAAAGTTTGGCCAAAAAGAAGAGTTGGGCCAATGACAATTTAAGTAAACCTGAACGTTTGGCAATACGTGCTTTGGAATGCGATCCCTCAATTGTCATTCGCCAGTCAGATAAGGGGGGGAATGTGGTTATTTTGGATACCAAAGACTATGTACAAGAGGGTATGCGTCAATTAAATTGTGTAGAGTGTTATGAAGTAACTACTCTCAATACTATTGAAGAATCTAATAATAGGTATTATGAAATGTTAAAAGATTGGCATACAACGGGTTTATTGGAATGGGATGAGTACTCATTCATACTAAATCGGAACCCCAAGGTAGCTATCTTATACCTACTACCCAAGCTACATAAGGACCCCTTGAAGCCCCCGGGAAGACCAATTGTCTCCTCTATGGGCTCGTTGCTGGAAAGAACTTCCAAATACATAGATTTTTTCTTACGTCCTTTTGTAGAACAACTTCCCTCCTATCTGAAGGATAGTAGAGACTTTATGAATAAAGGCAAGGACATTCAGTGGAAAAGCAGCTACCTACTCATCACCTTAGATGTCTGCAGTCTTTACACTTCTTTAAGACATGCAGGTGGTATCCAGGCCTGCCGTCAATTTTTGAGCACTAGGTCTATATCATTCTTGAATCATACCGAGATGATTCTTCAGATGATGGCTTTCTGTCTGGAGAACAATTTCTTTATCTTCAATGATGTCCACTATAGACAGCGACAAGGGACTACGATGGGAACTTGTTTTGCTCCCAGCTTCGCTAATTTATTCATGGTGAGCTGGGAGCAGCAGGTGGAGAGGACACAATCATTATATCGCAGCCATGTGATAATATGCCTGCGATATATTGATGATTTGTTCATCATTTGGGATGGACCGCAGGCATTGGCAGAACAATTTATCCAAATTCTGAATCAGAATGATTTAAACCTGAAGCTGGAAGGCAAAATCAGTGGCTGTACTACAGAATTTTTAGATTTATCCATCATGGTGTCTAAAAACAAACTTATGACTAAACTGTTCAGGAAATCCACCGCTGGAAATACTCTGCTGCACGCAGACAGTGGTCATCCTAAGTCCCTCATACGCAGTATACCTTTTGGCGAATTCCTCCGGGCTCGAAGGAATTGCAGCCAGGAGCAAGATTTTATCAAAGAAGGTGAATGTATGACAGAACGCTTCCTGGAAAGAGGCTATCAACCCAATATGATCAAAGAGGCGTTCTTAAAAGCCTGTAGGATCTCTCATGCTGACCTCTTAACTCCCAAAGAAGAAACAATATCTACTAAGGACACAAGTGTAGTCAGATTTGTATCTACTTATCACTCCAATTCTTGGCAGGTACAGAGATGTTTGAAAAAACATTGGAAAGTTCTCAGAACTGAGTCTACTCTTGATGATGTTTGGGTAACAATCCGAATGTCACATTTCGCAAGGCAGACTCATTGAGGAATAAACTTAGCAAGAATGACATCAGCAGGGCATCACAGAAGAAACCTGATATACAAGGTTTTTACACTTGTATGACATGCAAGGCTTGCAAGTTTAGCTCCAATGTCAAGAAAGTCTTTTATCCTGTAGAAGAAACTGAAAAAACCATCAGTAAACATCTCTCCTGTCTGTCTGACTACTGTGTGTACATTCTGGTTTGCCCATGTGCTAAGAAGTATGTGGGGAGTACCATGTTTCCGGCAAAAAAACGTGTTCTGGAACACATGCGGGCAATCCAGAATAAAGACCAACATTCACCAGTTGCCAGACATTTCGAAGAACAGCGTAACAGTAACCGGAATTTATTGAGGTTCTTTGCAATTGACAGGATTCCCCCCAGTAAGAGAGGTGGTGACAGGATACGTAAGCTACGACAAATGGAGACTAGATACATCCTAGATCTAGACACAAGGATCCCGTCTGGGTTGAATTCAGAAGAGGAATTGGCCTGGCACATGGGTGACTGATTTCCTCTTGATTTGATCAGTTAGGGTAATGCTGTTAATCGCTGTGTAGTAGTTAGAGTAGGTTTTTGTATCTCTGAGCCTTCTGCTTTTGGAGCTCTGATGTGTTTTTAATTCACTTATTGTAGATAATTTCACTGTTTGTTATGTGTTTGAATACAAACCTTTTACACAAGAGAGAGGACCCTAGTAAATTAGGATCACGCAAATGATAGACATATACTAAATAGTATATATGACCTTTGTCCAGCCGGACAGGAATTTATTAATTAAATATTTTTATACTGGTTCATATAGTAAACATTTATACACAAGTGGGCACAACCTGGGACCCATAGAAGACAAGACAAAACAAGTGAAAGCAAATTATGTAAGGGCGCACAAGGCGATCTGTACTAGTATTCAGTTTTACAGACTTGGATTCATTTTTAGCAAACCATTGTTAAAGACATTTTGTGACTTTATAAAAAACATATGGTGCTTTAAGGTCGACGACGTTTTGATGCAATTTAGAAATGCAAGCATCATCATCAGGACAAAAACCATTAAATCATGTTTGTCTTGAGAACATTTCCGTAATAACATAGCCTCTATGATATTTTACATAACAACGAAAGGATGGTGAGAGATAGGAAAAAAACACAAGCAAAAAATTTTCATTAGAATTTGAAAGTACTAGGCATGAATTAATTTCATATTTCGAAACCGCAAGAGACTGACACACTGTGTTGTGCTACTGCGGGAAAAGGAAAGTGACTGTGTGGTTATTAACGGCTGAGTAAAACTGATTCCAAATATCCTTCGTGATTGCGATTACGTGCTTGTCAATCGAAGAAATTTGTTAAGGACTTCAGGTGTTCAAATCCATGACAGTTGTTTACATTAAAAAAGATTTTGCGGCGCAGTGAAACAATTTTACTAAATACTTCGGGTGCTCAAAACCGTGGCAGTTTGTAATTATAAAAGAAATGCACGGCGCAGTGAAAGCTATTCGGCGCAGTGAACAAAACTTTTTGCCCCCAACCTGGCTATTTTGTATATGGATCACCTGGAGAACTTAAACATTTTAGATGTATCAAACCCTTTCCACAGTGGCATTGCCCTGTGGAAAAGGTACATTGATGACATCTTTATGATATGGACTGATTCAGAAGCCTCATTAAACCAATTTGTACACTGGCTAAACAACAACAGTGGTGGATTAAAATATACCATGGCCACCAGCAAGGAATCTTTGCCTTTTCTAGACATAGAAATAAAACATACCGAAGGGCGACTAACAACAAGTCTTCACCGCAAATCCACAGAAAGAAACACCTTACTGAATTACAGTAGTCACCACCCCCATGCCCTTAGGGACTCACTGCCCTATTCACAGTTTCTACGTATCCGAGAAACTGTTACTTCAAACAAGACTACTTTACAGAAGCAAAAACATTGAGTGTTAAACTTAGACAAAGGGGCTACCCACGGAAATTGGTATGCCGCTCGTTAAAGAGGGCGTGGTACTGTCCCAGAGAGACGTTACTAGAACCTCAAATCAAGAATAACCAAGACAGAATTACCTGTGTGACCACATTTTCCCCTGCATCAAATGCTATTAAGAAAATTGTCCTAAAACACTGGCCAGTACCAAATGCCGGTGTCCTTAACTTGGAACGACCATTGTTTGCTTTTAAAAGAGCGAAGAATATAAAAGATCACTTGGTATGTGCCTCACTCCCACAACCTGATACCAGAACTACTCTTAATGATATGTGGAATTTACCTGCTCTCAAAGGTCACATGAAATGTGGTCAGTGTGTCTCTTGTGAATCAACCATCGAAGGTAAGACCTTCTCCTTTGGTACAAATAAATATGATAGACATCACTTCACCAATTGTAATTCTTCGAATATAGTTTATGCAATCTTCTGTCCATGCATGCTGATATATATAGGACATACAAGTCAGAAGATTAAGCTGCGGATAGGACAACATAGAAGCAGGATCCACTGTCAAACTGCCAATGCGCCCCTGGTAGAACATTTCATGGAAAAAGGTCATACAGAGGATGACTTTACTTGGACTGTGATCACACAGATCAAAGCCCCTCCTCGGGGAGCAGACATTTCCCAAATTTTGAACAAAGAAGAGTTGCACTGAATCCTGAGAACGGACAGTATACGAAAAGGGCTGAACAGGGTTGAGGACTGGACATCCTTGTTATAAATACCTCTTACAAAAATAGACTTCCCCTGAGGCCAAGTCTTTCTGATCAACTGATTCACAATGTAACTGTTGGCTTAATGTTTCTGTTGTATATAGACATATCTCACTAATTTTAATCTTTCACTGGGCACTTCCTTCCTATTACTCGTGGTCCCGAAACCCCACTCCAAGATGGCCGCCCCTCTGCCTCCGCCTTCCCCGGTTGGCTTCTCCCGTCCGAGTCCCTTCTCAGTTGCCAGGTCTTAAGTACCATGTCCCTCCCACACCCCGGCAGCGATCACCGCCAGAACTCCATCCGCCCTGCCATCGAGCAAGACGTTATTAAGTAAGTAACTGTCGGCTTGGGACCCCTTCCCCGATGTACCCACGTGCCTTGACTAAGATTCCTGGAGCTCATGATCCCCTTTCTTCCCCCAGAACTTTATATGCCTGAGCATCGTGCCGCCGTGCTAGCGACCCAGGAATCACTAATACTAAGTAAGTCCTGCCAGGTCCGCAAGGTATTTGTTTAGTCACCCTTAAACTCAGCTCATTATCCCTTCCATTTCCCTCTCTCCCCATAGTTAATTGATTCACCCAACGTACCGTGCCGTCGGAAATGGCCGGTTAATGTAAGTATCCAACTCCCAATTACGGGTGTATTCTCCCACTAAGTTCGATCAGTGCACCTAATGCTCCTTTCTCACCCACTCTGATAGATCCGTTGCAATGTCCGAACGGGCGGACTAAGTCAACATATCACCAGGAAATACGCATGGTCCCCACACAGGTATACAATTACCATTCAAACCCCTCCTCCCCCCTCCATGTCTCTATGCACTTAGTTCACTGCACCGAATAGCTTTCACTGCGCCGTGCATTTCTTTTATAATTACAAACTGCCACGGTTTTGAGCACCTGAAGTATTTAGTAAAATTGTTTCACTGAGCCGCAAAATCTTTTTTAATGTAAACAACTGTCATGGATTTGAACACCTGAAGTCCTTAACAAATTTCTTCGATTGACAAGCACGTCATCGCAATCACGAAGGATATTTGAAATCAGTTTTACTTAGCCATTAATAACCACACAGTCACTTTCCTTTTCCCGCAGTAGCACAACACAGTGTGTCAGTCTCTTGCGGTTTCGAAATATGAAATGAATTCATGCCTAGTACTTTCAAATTCTAATGAAAATTTTTTGCTTGTGTTTTTTTCCTATTTTTCCTTCCTTTCACCATCCTTTCGTCGTTATGTAAAATATCATAGAGGCTATGTTATTACGGAAATGTTCTCAAGACAAACATAATTTAATGGTTTTTGTCCTGATGATGATGCTTGCATTTCTAAATTGCATCTAAACGTCGTCGACCTTAAAGCACCATATGTTTTTTATAAAGTCACAAAATGTATTTAACAATGGTTTGCTACAAATGAATCCAAGTCTGTAAAACTGAATACTAGTTCAGACCGCCTTGTGCGCCCTTACATAATTTGTTTACTATATGAACCAGTATAAAAATATTTAATTAATAAATTCCTGTCCGGCTGGACAAAGGTCATATATACTATTTAGTATATGTCTATCATTTTCGTGATCCTAATTTACTAGGGTCCTCTGTCTTGTGTAATAGATTACTGCCTAAGGACCCTAGTGTTATTCCTTTTAGGTTTTCCCTTGTTTTGTCTAAACTGAATACAAACCTTGGCCGTAATTTTAAACATCCTGGTTTGCTCTGACGGGCATTATTTCTCTTTTTATGCTCAGGTAATGCAAGCTTGAAGTTATCTATGTGGAGAATTCCGATTGTATATACCCACTGGGGATGAAGAAACAAGAGGGTGCCATACTGACTTAACTCACATTGCAGTTTTCTGCAATTTTTCCACTGGAAATTATGAGATGTGATGCTTTTTTTTTTTTTGGGCGATTTATTCATTGCTTTTGCCTAAATATCTTATTTTGTATATTCGTTTTTTCTCACTTGAGATATTGTATGTACATAATATGAAAGTAGGAGCAGTTGCATTTTACATACAGCTGTCTGAATAGAAGTATTGCAGAGCTCGGATTGACTAGGTTTGCCCATGCATTGAATTAGTTGGTATGCATCTAAATTGCCTAACGGTTCTCTTCACACAATGACGATCCTTTTGATGTACAAATTAGGATACATTGACCTGGGATAATGAATTGCAAGCCCACAGTGCCAGTCGATCTAAAGTACGATTATGTCACAATGCTATTAGTTGCATAGATTGCACGTTTACAAATGGCCGCGATGTTGGTTTGTTACTCCTAAGCCCATTGTTTATATTGAAAAACACTGTGATGTCATGCACTTTCTTTTCACAAAACTTTATTTAATGTACTAAGCTCCGTGTGTTAATCACCCGTGACCAAGGCGAGGTGATCGCTGAAACGCATTGGGTTTTTCCATCTCTCAAAATTAACATGCTGGAATAAATGAATCCTTTTATTGCAACAGAAGGTGGAAGGGGTGATTATATCATGTTTTTGCTGTGTGAAAACTGTATATATATATATATATATATATATATATATATATATACATATATATATATATATATATATATACATATATATATATATATATATACATATATATATATATTCACAGAAAAAAACATAGGTTATAGTGGATATATAGTTAGGAATTTGCATTTACAAAACCTTGAAAATTCAATGAAAAAACCATTGGTTTTAGGCCATATATAGTTAGGGATTTGCATTTACAAAACCTTATTTTACTCGCATAAAACCATTGAAATTCCATATATAGTTATAAGCGCTAACTATATATCGCGCACCCGCAATCCACTGCTGATGATGTCACATATTACATCATTCATGACATGGTTAGTGACATCACTGATGACATCACTGATGACATCATCCAGTGACTGTATGTTTCTGTAAAGTTAAAATATCTCTTACATATTGAAGAATGAGTGGATATATAAGTGTCTGGATGAAGGATTTAGTAGGTGCATGACTGACTGTATGAGTGAGTGATTAAATGTGTCTCACTGAGTGCATGGGTTAGTGACTAAACTGTCTTAATTTGTGCATCATTATGTCTGTTGTTCTGTAAACTGTTGCATGTGTTGATAAGTAGCTATATGAGTAACTATATGGGTTATTGATTGGTTGCCCAAGTATTTGTATGGCATACTGAGTGTGTGTGTGGGTGGCTGGGAGGTGTGTGACTCTGTGCATAGATCTGTAAGCAGTTGATTCACTAGATGTATGGTTTCAAAAGTGCATGTGGAAACAGCTGTATGGGCGGTTGACTGTGTGCATGAGTGTATTGGTGAGTGAATGGATATCTCAGTGCTACATGTCAAAGTAAGTACATATGTAAAACACAGTACATGTGAGAGTTGACATATATAAATAACTGTGCATAAGAGCCAGTGAATGTGTGAGTGGCTGTATGGATCATTGTGAACTTGTATCAGGGATTGTATAAGAGAGTAAATATGTGTTAGTATATGTTTGAATAAGTAAAGTTTGTATAACTGTATATTTGAGGAAATGGAGGTGTGATTGATTCTTTGCATGACTGACTAGGTGTGTGAGTAACTCCATGGATGAGTGACAGTCTGTGAGTGTCTGTTTACACTGATTGTATCTAAGGTTATATTAGAGTCTGAAGAGGTTCGTCGTATTATCACATGAATGATATCATCAGTGATGTTATCAGTCATGTCAAATGAGATGTTTTCAGTGATGTCATCAGTGATGTCATTTGAGATGTCATCAGTGATGTCATCAGTGATGTCACTAACCATGTCATGAATGATGTAATATGTGACATCATCAGCAGTGGATTGCGGGTGCGCGATATATAGTTAGCGCTTATAACTATATATGGAATTTCAATGGTTTTATGCGAGTAAAATAAGGTTTTGTAAATGCAAATCCCTAACTATATATGGCCTAAAACCAATGGTTTTTTCATTGAATTTTCAAGGTTTTGTAAATGCAAATTCCTAACTATATATCCACTATAACCTATGGTTTTTTCTGTGAATTTCATTGGTTTTTTAATAGCAAATATGAAAAGCTTTAAAATGTCAAGTATGTGATAGATAAAAACATTTTCGTATTTATGCACGCTGATGTGCTTTGAACGCTGCACCCCCCCCTCCCCTCTTTTGTCTTAGTAGTACTCTCTCTTTGCAGATACTGAAGGGTAGTTAACGCAGGCCTTTACCCCCGTTGTAATCCGTCGTGCCTGCTTGTCTCTCCATTTGATTGATTGTTGTCCAAGCATTTACTGTTTTAGAATTGGTTCTCTTTGGATCATTCTCTATTTACAAACAAGCACAAAGTCGCAATACTCTGTTTAGTCTTTGCAGATAGTGAAAAATCGTGTAAAAAAATAAAAATAATCGAGCAAAATCAGTAGGCCACTAATTGGATCTCTTTTTGACCTCGCTAAAATAGAAATATTAGGAACAACCCTTCATGAGAAATACGAAAATAGTGAGATGAACTGAGCTCCACACCATGAGGGCTGCAAGACAGCTCGGCTCCATCACCCATCCCGCACAAAATAACGACAAACCCTATGCAAATATTAAAAATATAGACAACACACCAGCAAAGAAACAGGGTAAAACATTTTATTAAAAAACTATTTACATAACGTTGGTTTATAAGATGATGTCAGTAGTGGACCGATGTGTGAATAGGTCGAAAGCAGCACAAGGCTCCAAGATCCGGATGGCAAGCTCCTGGATGTTGGGTGCCATAGTTCAGAGTTCTGAGTTTGAGCCTTTTTCAATGCCTGTGCTTTGTTGAATCAAAATGGCGGCTTGACACAAAGCTGACTCAAGCGTTGCTACTGATGCTATGCAGACCAAAACTGGTTTTCAGTTTGTACATTTTTCTAGATTTTTCAATCCAAGTTTGGTTGACTTTGTAGAACGATGGCTTCAAATTTTCAACATACGGTGTGGTGGCGCTGACTGGGAGGGGGCGCTTCGCTCCTGCCCCCTCCCCAAGTAAGATTTTCATACGTGAAAGTACGTTAATGGTTTTGGTCCCTGAGTTGCTTCGATGTCACTGCCATTCTCAAATGGCATAAGTTCTGGATGTTGGGTGCCATAGTTAAGAGTTCGGAGCAGCGCTTGTAACACTGTCTGAAGCTTATTTCCACCTACTGCAGCTTCACTATTCTCAAAGTAAGTGAGTGTCGTTTGTGGACCTGACTGCATTAGAAAACAATGTGATATGTTACCTTCCTAAACAGCTTGACGGAGGCCCCTGAGGGGCGGTGTGATGGCCATGGACTCGGAGAAGACGCTTGGCTCCGACACCCTCCCCAAGTCTTATAGCACTGGTGTAGCCTGAGATCGCCCCCGACATAGGCGGCCGGCTCCCGGGGTCCGGCGGAACTTTTTGCCTTTTGATGACTCTTCAATTCTGAACCTTGTCCCATCCAGCTGAGTTGCGCCCACTCTTGCGGCTACAGCGTCTTGCCCACCATCCAGCTGAATTGCGCCCACTCTTGCGGTGCAGCGATAGGCGGCTGCCACAGGACTCTCAAAATGGCGGCCGGCTCTTCGGTTTTGGGCCTGGTCCACTAAAATGGCCCTGGGACACCTTTGAACTCGGACGCTTCCCTGATAGGGCTTGGGTCCCATTCTCGAAAAGCGTCCCCTCAGCCGTGAAGATTCTACAAAAGTCTTGGGGGCCCCCGACTCCCGCAGGCTTCTGGTGGGGAGCGGCTGCCATGTCTGCTCGTGGAATGGCCACGACGGAGCTACGAGATGGTAGTGGTCTCATGCTGACGCCAGCTTTAGTCTGAAACATCCAGAAACACTGTAGACTACCAATTCGATCAGTTCCGGTAGCGCCCCAACATGACCCGGAAGAGAAGAACTTGCCCTCCCCTCTTTGACTGATGGTTCTTGTTGCCTGTCCCCTCTGTTGTCATTTAACAGAACTTTTTGGACTGCTGAAAGGAGTTGTGTTCCGAACGCTGGTTGGTGGAGACATTTTGACTATATTCTTGACCTACGTTGTCGCGTAATGCGTTATATGACACGCCGCGTTACCGCACCCGGAAGTGATCCGAGGCGCGGCGCGCAGCGCGTAACGTAAGCATAACAGGTCATGTGACTTGTTAATAAAACTTTTCATTGGTTCATTTTGCTTTTGTTAATTTAATGATGAAAAGCTTGGTCATATGACCTAAAAATTACGCTTTTTATTGTTTTCGAACAATATTTTTTTTTCAAACATATGTTATAATATTCCAGGCTAATGTACTTTCCCGGAAAATTTACAACTGTCTTGTAAGTAAAATATATTCCTTTTTCGAGAAAAAGGGCGTTTCTTCCTTCCATGACGGAGCCGTTGAGTAAAAGAGATTCGGCCTGCTGTCTTAGTCGCCGATACGCCTGATTATCAGATTCTTATCGATCACTCTATATTGCAGACATGAAAAACACAACTGCCCTTAAGCATTTATCTTTACTGCGTTCCTACATATTATACCTTTTATCCGTCATGTAATTGGACTGCTTTATTTCACTTGCCTTTACTGATTCGAAAAACAGTGACTAAAAGTAAAAACTTTACCAATGTAAATACTACTACCGTGTTTTGTTTTAAAAACCTTTATTGTGAAAATGTCAGTATACAAATACGGGCCTATAACCACGTGGGCCGGCCACGGAGCAAACTGAAATCGTATATGATGAGGAGACATTTACACTGTAGAAGAACGTAACGCGCGGGCCATTAGGTTGCAAGAACAAAGGTGTCTAACAGTTGCGGAATCGGTGGACGTACATTTTGTAATTAAAATACGACAGGGCCACTTACAATAACATTTTCTAGATATACATTTGTGGGCAAGGAGTTACGAGTCCCATTTATACCGGCGCCATTTTGGGCGAGGCCGGGCAGGTCCAAGATATAGTCAAAATGTCTCCACCAACCATCGGCCAGACCAGAACCCCTTTCGGCCCTTTATGCTACAAGATGGTGTCTTCCATTCAGAAAATATTGTTGGCAGCATTTTGAAAGGAAACAGAAACAGCCGTTCTCCTAGTGAGTTTCACATTGTTACATTTAGGAAGAATGTTGAAGAGTAGTATGTGGAAAATCTGAAGCCATTTTTCTACAAACTCTCAATCAGACTTGGATGGAAAAAAAAAACCTGAAGAATGTACAAACTGAAAACCAATTTTTGTCTGTATAGCATCAACAGTAACGCTTGAGTCAGCTTTGAGTCAAGCCGCCATTTTCATTCAATCAATAGCGTCCCCCTGCACACATTCAGGGACCTGGTCGTGTCTTCAGATGAAACGGATTGTACGAAAAGAAGCAGAAAGGAAAAGGCAAAAAGTTCCGCCGGACCTCGGGAGCCGGCCGCCTATGTCATGTGCCACCTTTGGCCACACCAGGGCAATAGTGAAGCTGCAGCAGGTGCAAATAAGCTTCAGACAGTCTTACAAGCACTGCTCAGAACTCTCAACTGAGGCACTCAACATCCAGGACTTGCCATTCGGATCTTGGCGCCTTGTGCTGGTTCCGACCTATTCACACATCGGTCCACTACTGACATCACCTCATAAGCCAACGGGGCACCCCACGCCGACTTTCGGCGCAGCATTGTAGGATGGCCACACCAGTGCGGCAACTTGCTGGACACAACATCGGGGCCATCCAGATCTCGGCGCGTTCGACTCACTGTACCGCAAGAGTGACCGCAACTCAGCTGGACACGCCGTCTTTCGGCGCAGCATTGTAGGATGGCCACACCAGTGCGGAAATTTGCTGGACACCACCTCGGTGCCATCCGGATCTCGGCGCGTTCGAGTCACTGTACCGCAACAGTGACCGCAACTCAGCTGGACACGCCGTCTTTCGGCGCAGCATTGTAGGATGGCCACACCAGTGCGGCAATTTGCTGGACACCACCTCGGTGCCATCCGGATCTCGGCGCGTTCGAGTCACTGTACCGCAAGAGCGGGAGAAACTCAGCTGGACACGCCGTCTTTCGGCGCAGCATTGTAGGATGGCCACACCAGTGCGGCAATTTGCTGGACACCACCTCGGTGCCATCCGAATCTCGGCGCGTTGTGCTGCCTTCGGCCTATTCGCACATCAGTCCGCTACTGACGCCGCCTCACGTGCCAACGGATTTTCTACGCTTTTTGTAGCCCTATGCCGCATAACAGGTCATGTGACTTGTTTATAAAACTTTTCATTGGTTCATTTTACTTTTGGTTTCTCAAAGATGGAAGGCTTGGTCATATGACCTAAAAATAACACTTTTCATTGGTTTAGAACATTTTTTTTTCCCAAACGATGAAAGCCCCACCTTGTTTCTGGATCATTCAGACTGAAGCTGGCGTCAGCATGAGAGCACCACCATCTCGTGGCTCCGTCGTGGTCATTCCGCGAGCAATCATGGCAGCCGCTCCCCACCGGAAGCCTGCGGGAGTCGGGCCCCCAAGACTTTTGTAGAATCTTCACGGCTGAGGGGACGCTTTTCGAGAATGGAGCCCAAGCCCTAGCAGGCAAGCGTCCGAGTTCCAAGGTGTCCCAGGGCCATTTCAGTGGACCAGGCCCAAAACCGAGGAGCCGTCCGCCATTTTAAGAGCCATGTGGCAGCCGTCTATCGCTGCACTGCAAGAGTGGGAGCAACTCAACAACATGGTGAGCGAGACGCTGTAGCCGCAAGAGCGGGCGCAACTCAGCTAGATGGCCGCCACCTGGGGAGGCCCGTTCACGCCGCCTCCCCCACGAGACCCCCACCCCCCCCCGGGGCGCCGCACGCCAATTTTCGGAGCAGCATTGTAGGATACCAAAACCAGTGCGGCAGTTTACTGGACATCACCTGGGTGCCTGTCGTACATGTTGTGTCAGCCATGGGACACTGGACACAGTCCCATCAACATCTCAACGCGTTCTGCTGCCTTGGGACTATTCGCACAACAGACCGCTACTGACGAGGCCTCCCCCCGCACCACCCGGGACGCCCCACGCTGTTTTTCTGTGCTGCATTGTAGGATCCCAAAACCAGTGCGGCACCCAGGCGACATCACCTGGGTGCCGTCCAGAACTCTGCACGTTGTGCTGCCTTGGGACTATTCGCACAAAAGACAGCTTCTAACCATTGTTGCTTTTTGAGTTGAAAAATGTTTAAATGTTTTTAGTTTTTGTTCCGTTCATTATAGTTAAAAGTTAATAAAGTTTTATAATCTTACTTTGTTGGAGTGTTATCTATTTTTTTTAAAACGGGTGAATAGGGCCTTGAATCGGGTTATTGTCATGTGTGGGCTTTGGAAGTGTGCTGCTGCAGGATCGGACATTTCAAACTCAAATGCACGTTCTTTTTCTTACCTTTCCGAAGCATGGAGCGCAATAGTAGGCAGAGAAAGGGTGATGCACGTGTTGAACACTACCTGACCTGGCAAGTTGCTGGCAGTGCCCCCCTGCCCGCTCCTGAAAGAGGGCACACACACACCGCCGCCCCGAGTACTTCACAAATCTTTAAAAGACCATGCGCTTGTTCATGAGGCTTAAATGGTTTATCACCTCTTCTAGAACCCCTGCATCGACCCTCTGACGTTTCCTGGAAAAATTACCATGTAACACAATACCAAGCCCTGTCAGCTGAAACCCCCAAGGAATCGTGGGGCATATTATCAAGGGGGTTTATCTCCGCTTTTTTGGCTTTAAAAGCCATGAAAGCGGAGATAAAATTATCTCCCTATTACCAAGCTGTCGCTAACACCAGTTAGTGACAGCTAAAAGGAGATAGCGACTATCTTGGGCCCCGCTTTGCATGTCAGTGATACTTATCACTAATGACATGCAAAGTGGCGTGCCAAGATGTTAGCGACTGGAAACAGTCCCTAACATCGCTATCTCCTATTACCAACTTTTGGAGATATTCGCGCTAAGCGCGAATATCTCCAAAATCTAACACCTGCCCTGAGCAGTTCTTAGCCATGTTATCCAATGGGAGGTGGATAACATGGCTAAGAGCATTTGCTCGATAATACATGAATATCGCTGACTTTTCTGCGATAATAGCAAGGTTTATCTGCGATAAAAATCGCCGATGTGCGGCGATAATTTTTGTCTCTAAACAAGTTAGAGACAAAAATTATCGCTAGTTGTTCGTAATATGCCCCCGGGTTTTTGCTTGCCGAAATCGGGAGGCGGGAGACTAGCACTGAAATCAGTAGTCACACGCCTGAATCGGGAGGGTTGGCATGTCTGAATTCTCTACAGCTGGGGCCATAAACTACATCCGCAGGGGTAGGTGATAGCCTGGGACCAGCCTGGCATCTAAAATGGCTGCCGTGCACGACAAAATTGTGGCATTGGAAAAAAGGCAAGATGGCGCAGCCGCTGGAAGAGATGTATCAACATATATCAGCCTCCTCAGCCACCCTCAGGAAACATAGGGGATTAGGATACGTCTCCCGCACCCCCTTATACCTAGTAATTTAATTAACGAAGCACAAAATGGCGAATTCCCGTTTCGCTACCAGTTTGCGGCCCAGTTCGCGGCCCGTGAAGCGCTTCTACCGTGAAAAATCATTTTTTTTTTATTTTCCCCACGGGACCCTTTAATAACCCCAACAACATTCCTAGGGGGTCAAGAGGGTGATACCTTGCCCCCTTTCATTAAATTCCCCCTTCGTTTTTCACCTCTTCTTCTCTCTCGATCCTACCGAGAGACAAGATGGCGGCCGCTCCGGACTGTCACGCAGCAAAAAAAAAAAAAGCTCACGCACAGCCGCTGGAAGAGATGTATCAACATATATCAGCCTCCTCAGCCACCCTCAGGAAACATAGGGGATTAGGATACGTCTCCCGCACCCCCTTATACCTAGTAATTTAATTAACGAAGCACAAAATGGCGAATTCCCGTTTCGCTACCAGTTTGCGGCCCAGTTCGCGGCCCGTGAAGCGCTTCTACCGTGAAAAATCATTTTTTTTTTCTTTTCCCCACGGGACCCTTTAATAACCCCAACAACATTCCTAGGGGGTCAAGAGGGGGATACCTTGCCCCCTTTCATTAAATTCCCCCTTCGTTTTTCACCTCTTCTTCTCTCTCGATCCTACCGAGAGACAAGATGGCGGCCGCTCCGGACTGTTTAGAATGTTGACAGACACCGGAGAGCCAATCAGCTTTCTGCTCGCAAAGTTCCGAAACGCGAAAAGTAAGCGGACCGGATCGCTGCCTGGAGCGCTGTTACAGATATATATCTTGATTTAAACGTTAATTTCTCAAAATCCACCGAAGCACATATATTGAGACCTAGCAAAGGCACATCGGGCTAACAGTCCCTACAATTTTGCCAAGTTTCGTGCAAATCCATTCAGCCGTTCGAGCTAAAAGTGAGTCCAACCGCCCTATGGAAATTAACATGGGAAAAACGCGTTTTGGGACCCCCCTTTTTTCTCGGCCCCCCCTTGACGAAACCCCCCCAAATTTTCAGGGGCTGCTCAGAAACAAAATGTGCCATTTTCCTGAAAATTTCAGCCGATTCCGTCCACAAACGCCAAAGTTATTAGACATAGAATTTTCAGAAATGCCATAGGGAATTAATCCTAACTATATATACCTACTGGCGATAGCCAGTAGGTAATACATATATGTATATATATATATATATTTATCTCCATATTATTTAGAACATTATATAAAAAAGGAGGCAAGGAACTCTTGGTAGTTCTCACGTTTAGGTGGAGAGAAGCTTCCATATAGAGCACACTAAAACACCAGAGGCACTGAATCTACTCACCTAAAATTTCTATTTTCTAGCAATGTTTTTAGGCGGATAAGCACAGTGCCATTCATGCTGAGATAAAACGTGATAACATTTTTTGCCATTTGTACAGCAAAGTCTTTAGGCATAGTATTAGCTAGTGCTATTCATGCCAAGCTGCAAAGTGACAAAATCCTTTTCCCGCTCCAGGCACAGTATTACAGCTTCAGATTAATTAAATATCATTCAAGCCAACCTGGAATTAAAAAAAGCAACCTCTGATGTGTGTTTCAGTCTCATTATGAGCTCTTCAGAGAGGTATAGCTTTGTCCATAAACAAGAGAGTATCCTGTATAAGTCAGTACAATAACCTTTCAATAACCTTTCAGGCTTAAAGTGCAAATAAATTATGCAAACAAAGGAAGCAAGGAACTCTGGGTAGTTCCAAAATGTAGATGGAGAGTAGCTATTATATAGAGCACCCTACAATACCAGCAACACTCCAAGGGCCTCTGGTGCTTAGGGGTAGGTGACCCTATCCCAGCATCCGGCTCTCTGCATGCATACATCTTGGTTATTGCGCGAGCCGGCATTCCCCCGTCTGACTGGTGCAGTTGTTATTATTAGCTCCCACCGGGTGAGAGTAATCTGACTTTCGTTACCCGCAAGAGCATGGGGAGGGAATCAATAGCCTGCTTCCACCCGACTAAAACATTTTTGAAGCTCTTGTGGAGTGGAGCAGACATGTCTTCTCTTCCCGAGTTCCTGTGATCAGGGAAGGCATGTCTACTCCACTCAGCAGTACCTTTAAAAATGCTCCCGCCAGGTGGGAGCACACATGTGTTTTCCAGCCAGCTCTTGTGGGTAGGAAAACTACTACGTCCCAAAGTGGGATCCCCATGACACAGTGTTTGAGCTGTCCCTGGGGGATGGGGCCCCCAGAGCAGTAACAGGCTTGGGAAGGAACACCATGCATCTCCCTTTTCTTTAATTTTGGTCCCCCCCCCCCCATTTTAATGTTATTGGACCATGTAGGATGCGGCCCCTGGGGCCTTTTCAGGAAAGGGACTGCCCATCCTCCTCCCTTTTAATTTAAAATCAGCCCTGGGTGATGTAGTCCCCTGGCCTCACTGATGTATGGGGAGGGGGGCTGCGTGCCCTAGCTCCTATTTCTTCCATCTCAGCACAAGGGATAGGGACCCCCAGGCCACAAGTGGCTTGAGGATGGGGTGCCCCACTCATGCCCCACTCCTTCAAATATTATGTACACAGACCGCTGGAACCTGGCCCATGCTGGCCGTCTAAATAAAGTATGTAATACCAGTGGGCGTGTTTTTATTTTTTTCTTTAAAAGACAGCAATCACACAAGAGTTCCATGGGATGGTAGCATGTTTTTTAAAAAAAACATTTATTTGTGCTTCTGGGGGTTGTCAAAGAGGGCATGGTGGCAGGGTATTCCTACCCTGCCCC
This sequence comes from Lissotriton vulgaris, assembly GCF_964263255.1. Classification (NCBI taxonomy): domain Eukaryota; kingdom Metazoa; phylum Chordata; class Amphibia; order Caudata; family Salamandridae; genus Lissotriton; species Lissotriton vulgaris. The sequence continues at coordinate 72,783,541 of NC_141686.1, forward strand.
TTTGTGTTTTTCAATTAAAATTAAACACAGGATTTGGGACTAAGTAACTTTTCTTCCTGTTGTAACATTTTTCTTCCTGTTGCAGGTAATCAATCTGAGCACTCACTCCTACTGGTGTGAATTGGCCCAAGAGAAAAAAGGTCCCCTGGGTTAATCTGAACACCTTATATTTTAAAAATTGGGTTTGAGGGACTCTTGCGAGTACCCTCCGAAAGTCCCTCGAACCCAACCATCCAGATCTACTTATATATTTGATCTCACATTACTAAAAAACTACTCACCGAATGTACACTAAATCATAAAAAGCAAACTCTCTGGACCAAAATCTAGCCTCCTTCCAAATTTGGTGTAATCCTGTTCAGCAGTTTTTGCTGTGGTGCTGCCTATAATAGTCTATGGAATATGCATGGTTTTGGGACCCCCTTTTTTACCCTCCTTTAGACGAATCACCCAAAACTGTCCAGGAAGGAGCTGAGGTAGATAAACATTTTTTAGCAAGTTTTGTGAAGATTTGTCATACCCCGTAGGAAAGTAGGATCTGCTTCTTATTGTTACCCTCACTATTGGCTAAACGTGATTCTGTTTTTGACTAGTCTGAGGGTCACTGCACTTAAAACCTATAAGCCACCCCTATAGCAGGCCTTATCAATCCTGAAGGCAGGGTGCTTGGTTCTAAGTGAGAGGGCGCCATCGCATGAGCAGGACACCCCTGCAGCCTATGGAGTCCATTCTCCATGGTTGTCAGTGTATCAGCCATTCACGACATTTTGAGTGGCATTATGTGACCACGTGATGACCAACTCTAAAACGGCTGAAAGTAACCCTATCATGTTTGGTGTCAAACATTGTGGAATCATACCCCCACACCGTTAACTGTTGTGGGAGGTATGATTCCGGCCCTCAGTAGCAAGCTTCATTGGGTCCCTGGTGTTCGCGGTACCAGCCTTCTAGTCTCGGGCAGTAGCAAATGGTTGCTGCTGACCAGAGACACATTTCTGCCCTCCTACTGCTGAGCCAAGCTCGAGCCGAGAAAGGGGAAACAATAGGGATCCTGTCACAGGGAGGTGTAACCACCTCCCAGACAGGATTTATTGTATTAGGGCTGGGTGGGTGCACTTGCCAGTGACCGAAAGTCTGCATGAGGGGCACATTTGGTGTCCCTGTGATAGACCAGTTCAAACAAGTCCTTGGAGCTCCTGCTCTGGCGCTTCACTGGACAAAGGACATGGGAGTAACCTCCCTACTGTCCTGACCCTCCCCTGGGAGGGTCCCCTGAATCTGTCCAACCCTCTCACGTGGGTACAAAAGGGCTTACCTGGCTGTAGGACCATAGATTCGATGTGGACGAGATTCTGAACCAGAAACCACTGAACTTCTACCTTCTGGACACTCTGGACTTCGCTGGACTTTGTTTGGGCCTGACTTCAACTCCCACTCTGTCCAAAACATCGTCTGTGCCCGTGCACCATACAGTCTCTGTGCAGGACCTGTGGAGCATCAAGGCCAACTGAAGATATCTCCCTTGGAGTGAAGGAGTCACTCCCCTGCAACCGCAGGCACCACATCTCGATTGACCGTTCTGCTGCTCCTGAGCTCCTACAGACTCCAAAGGATCCAGGCTTGTCTTGACTCCCCTTGCTTTGGTGAGTCCCCTAGACCTTTCTGGTCCGAACTGTAACCTTTCTTGACCTGGTGCGTGGGTTGCCGATGCCAAGGCCTGTTGGTGCTCCCGCTGGACACCGACCCCTCTGCACTCTAAATCTTTCATGGAACCTCTCGTATCTGGCTCCTGGTCATCCTCGAAATCTCCGGGTCCATGTGGCTGTAGAGTCAAGAACCCCCTCAACGCTCCAGAAGCACCGGACATTGGTGGGCATTCGTTTACCGAGCCCCTAGTCACTCCTGAGTGACCCAGGCTCTGTCCCCTCTGCTTTCATGTACTCTTCAACAAGAATCCACCTTTGGATTTCATCTGTCGCTTGTCTTCTTCCCAGCAGTGGCTTTTAGTTGAAGTCCTCTTTCGAGATCGACAGACGTTTCCCACACCACTTCAGACTAATGTACCCGGCTTCCCTGGGATAGATAACTCTGCTACTACGGTATCCATAAGTGGGGTGGTTCTCCAACCTCCTAAGTTCCACTTGTTTTCTTTGGAGTCCACTGGGAAGGGTCCTTAAACTTTCAAACTTGAACCCCGACTTCCCCATAGAATTGTACGGAGCATGCTGTCATGTTCCCACACTGCATCCGTCCTCAGTGGGGTCCCTACTTACTCACCTTTGGTGATTCCTTGGGGTCCCAGTGAATCTATGATATCTAGACACTGTCTTGACTTGAGTAGTGGTTCTTATACCACTATTTTAGTATATGGTCCGGTCTGCCCCTGGAGCCCACTGTGAATTAGTGCTATTTGATATAATCAAAAAGAGAGAGAGGAGAACTAGAGAGGCTAGTCCGTTTCCCCAGCTTATATGCTAGCAATCAATGAGAACTAGCTCTGGTTTAAATTGTTTGTATGTCTGCGTGTGGAGGAAAACCATTAGGTTTTATGAAGGCCCTAACCCACCAACCTATTTGGTGGCATGCTTCATCATCGGGCCCCACCCGAGGTACCGAGTGCACCTCAGGTGTGCTTTAACACCAGATTACTGCGGAGCGGGTTTTTTCGGTTTGTGAGGGTGCTGTGAGTGTGCTCTGAGTGAGGGTTAAAGTACTGTCCTGGGTGTCCCAAAGACTGTTTTAATGGTGGGCCCCAGGCAGTCAATAAAAACAAAGGCTATCGGACGTGCACGGTAGGCTTATGGCCTCCGACATCCTGTGCGGTCAACTAGTTTCAGCCAAGCCTTTTCTTCTACTGGCTTTTGTCCGGACCTTATATGTGTAGGGTGTAACAGGGGTTAGTATGAGTTTGTCAGTGCCCTTTGTGTAAAGCACAGGCTACGGTGCTTATATGTGCAAGAGGTGTTTCCTCTCGAGTTGTACACCTGATTTTAGCAAACAACTCAGCATGGAGCTCAGCCGGGGGCCAGGACCATGTGCAATTGCGTGATGTCGCTGGGCCCGCAATGAACCTGTTGTCCGGGCAGAGCCTCTGCCCGGACAACACATGGTCAGGGCCCCCGGCTGAGCTCTATGCTGAGTTGTTCGCTAAAATCAGGTGTACAACTTTAGAGGAAACACCTCTTGCACATATAAGCACCGTAGCGTGTGCTAACAATTAGTGCTATTTAACATTGTTTGTGTGCTACAGTATTGTGCGCTTTTTGATTATCTTCGTGTAGAAGATACTGTGTCGTACTAGAGAGTGTTATATTAATAAGTACATATTTTTATACTTACTGTGTGGTTCTCCTTTCATTTAACCAATACTATAAGGTTGCATTCTGGTAAAAGAAGCTGCTTACCATTCTGTCCAGACTAAGCCTGAAGGCGGCTCTCCACAGCTACCACTTGGATAGCTTTCTAATGTTATCTTTGACCTCTTAAATCACCATAAGGGTTGTTTGGACTGGTGCAAGGTGCCCACTTTAATTAGTGGATAGCATATACCAGGCCAACTTCTCACACCACGACAAAGTTATGAGCAAACCAAAAAGCTATCTTGCTATGGAAAGCAGACATAACTATAACTTACCTCCATCAACCACCCCAAAAAATATTTTCCAAAGACTTCACTGAGCAAGGCCATTCGGGAAAGTCCCGATCTGTCTAAACAGTTTTTTAGTTTTATGCAGCAGGCTCAAAATGTGTCACAAAGTTTCTCCTTTTTTAAGTAAGTCATCATTTAATGGAACAATTTTCTTGTTTTCAATGACTACACAGTAATGTTCATAACCCTCTGATAGAAGACAATATCAAAGCTGCAAAAATAAGAGACCTATATGGTCATTTGCTGAATACTAAGGTGAATGATTTACAGCAATAAAATGTTAAATGGGGAAATAAACTTGGGAGGCAGGATATACAGATAGAAATTTCACTGGAGATGGCGACAAACTTATTCCTTTCGGCAAAATTATCAGCACAGCATTATAAATCCACTTTTAATTTGTATTACACACCCGACAAGATTTCTAAATGGCAGGGTGATATTATTGGGAAATGTTTTAGGTGTGGATATATATCTGCGGACGACCTTCATATTTTTTTTGGGTGCCCTCGGTTATCATCTTTACTTTCACAGATAGAGAATTTTCTAACAGCCATTTTGGGTTTTCCCGTTAAATTAAGCGCTACGCAGATAATGCTAGGTGCAGAAATGGGGCCGGCAGTACCAGATTTACTACAGCAACATGTAAAGCTAATATTCTTAGTTACAGCTGTATACCGGCTTTTAATAGCATCTTGGTGGCTACAGCAGGAACCCCCTTCCTTTGAACTATGGAGAGCACGTTGTTTTGCAGTACATAATATGGAGCATAGTCTGTACGCCCTTAAAGGGCATAGAAAAAAGAAGCTTGGTCAACAAATTTGGGGCAAGATCACTAATCATCTAGAGTCTACTGTTTGATGGTCTGTTTCTGTTAATTGCTTTTGCTAGCAGCTCTATATGCATCCATTTTACTGTACGGCCTATGGCATGTTCATGTATGAAATGTGAATAATATATAATCTCTAATTTGTTTTCACATATTATGTATTTAGCTCCAGGATTATTGATTTATGGATGAAATGATTGTTAGTAGTATCTATGTGTTTTTTAAATTATGACTCTCCAACGACTAATTCATGTATTTTGCAAAAATACATTTAAAAAAACAAAACAGTAATGTACATATGTTGGTGTAGGTCTGAATGTGAGTGGGTGGGTATAAAGAGGTGATCTCTGCTACTGTCAAGACAACCAACTTGGAGCAATGTTCTAAAAACCAGTAGAGCCAAGTGCAAGTTTTTTCACACAACTATCGATAGAGTGTAGCGAATGGTGTAGTTTAAAGTGAGAGACCAGTAAGAGCATCACTTAGATCTGAGAGCCCTGGCGCGCTCTACATCAATGGTCGAACATGCAATCATTTACTGAATGCAAAGCCACATTAGTTCCGTGAAGAATATGAGTAAAGTCCAAAACGTTATTTTGTTTAAAGGTAGAAATTTGAATTTCCAACTCCCTTTTCAAGATCTTAGAAGGGAATGAAAAGAGAGAAATAGGACAATAAATACTGAGGGGCATATTTATAAAATGTTCACGCAACACAGGGCAGCAATCAAAGTTGGTGCACTAAATAGCATGAATAGGAGTGAGATGAAAAATGCCATATATGCTAAGATATGGCACTCTTTAGCCTTCTCCCTGCACTTGTGCGCTAGTGGTTATTTATTTATTTATTTATTTATGCGTTTTTATATAGCGCGGACTTTACCCGAAGGTGTCAGAGCGATTCACAATAGGAACAGAACTGATACATGAGAACATTACAAGTGAACAAATTACAAAAGCAAACATTACATTACATGAGGCAAAAGTGACAATCGTGAGCAAACAAAATACAAGAGGTAGCAAAGGGTGCATTACAGGAGGAAAAAGTGACATGTGTGCAGGTTACAAAAGTGTACAAAGTACAAGTAGAGGTATAATACTGCAATAAATGGAGGACACTCAAACACAAGAACAAACGTTACGTAGGCAATGGTGGCACTTGTGCAAGTATCGAAAGCAAACAAAATGTAAGAGGTAGCAAACAGTGTGCTACAAGAGAAAAGTGATGTGTGAATGTTACAAAGGAGTACCAAACACAGGTAAAAGGGTAATACTGCAATAAATGGCAGACTCTCAAACCACAAGAACACACTGGGAAGGCACTTCCATTGTCATGGAGAATAGAAATGTTCTATACTAAAAGGTCTTCCTTCAGATAAGGGGGCATGAATTAACTTTGGAAGTGTCTTTGAAGGAGGAGAACGTTGAGGTGAGTTTTGAAGGCCTGGGAGGAGGTGGTGGTCCGCAGCTGAGGCGGAAGTGAGTTCCAGATACTCACTGCATTGCCTGAAAAGGATTGGGCCATCGATCTTTCCTTCTTGAAAGTAGGAGGTTCAAGTAGTAGATTTTCCACATTTCGTGAAGGTCTAGAGCCTCCAGAGAGTTTCAGTTTATTCGCAAGGTAGCGAGGAGAGGAGGAGTGCACGGCTTTGTGGGTGATGCAGGCAGTCTTGTAGATAGATCTTGCCTCGATGGGAAGCCAGCGGAGGGTGGATAACATGGGTGTGATGTGGTCGCTTCTTTTGGCCCCATAAATGAAACGAGCTGCTGAATGGAGAACAGACTTAAGTGGGGACAGGTGGGATTTGGAGAGGCCAGTAAGAAGAGAATTGCAGTAGTCGAGTCTGGAGAGGACCAGCGATTGGACCAGGGTTTTAAGGTCATGCTCCGGGAAGAAGCGACGAATCCCCCAAAGAAGGCACAGTTGGTATCGAGCAGACTTTGCAATTGAATTAATGTGGGAGAGTAGAGTGAGTTTTCTGTTGAGCATGACACCAAGGGATTTTGCGCTGTCGACAATGATGGGTTTATTGTTCAGCAGATTCATCTGGTCCATCCATGATTGAACCGGGGGAGGAGAAAGTGAGGGGGAGAGGAGGAGGAATTCAGTTTTGGAGGGATTCTGAATCAGCTGATGTGTTGACATCCAGTTTTTAATGGAGTCAAGAGTAGAGCTTCGGATGGAGAGATCGTGAGTGGAGGCAACCTTAAGGTAGATTTGAGTGTCATCTGCGTAGAGATGATAGTGGACCCTGTATTTACTTAGGTGATTTCCCAGAGGGTCCAAATAGAGATTGAACAATGTGCATGCAAGTATAGAGCCTTTAGGAACACCTTGACCCACCACCAAAGGAGATGAAAGACTGTCCGCTATTTTGATCATTTGGGATCTATCAGAGAGGAAGGAAGCAAACCATTTAAGCACTGTGCCCTCCATGCCCATTCTCTGTTGAAGAGTGTTGAGGAGGGTGTTTTGATTGACAGGGCCAAAGGCTGCAGAAAGTTCAAAGAGAATTAGAAGACAAGACCCCCCCCGAATCGAGTATCCGCAGCGCGTCATCAATCACTTGCAGCAGGGCTGTTTCAGTGTTGCAGTTTTGGATGAAGCTGGACTGAAAATTGTCAAGAAGATCATTGTCCTTGATATGACTAAAGAGCTGTTTTGCAACACATCTTTCTGTGATCTTCGCAAGAAAGGGTAGGTTAGTGATGGGACGGAAGTTGTTGAGGTCATCCGCATCAGCAGTGGGTTTTTTAAGCAGAGGGGTGACCTGCCCAGTTTTGAAGGGAATAAGAAGGGAGCCTTGATAGAGGGAGAGGTTGACCAGAGTGGTCCAATAGGGAAGAGAATGGGTATGGACATCAACGGCAATGGCACTAGGGATGGGGTCAAGAGAATGGTTGGAGGGTTTTGTTTTGAGGATGCATTTAAGGAGGACCTCTTCAGAGATGGAGTCAAAGTTCTGCCAAATGGCTAGTGATTTGCGCTTCTCTGGAGGGGTAGGATGAGCGACCTGATCCACAGGTGATTTCACTTTTCCGTCAAAGAATACAGCGAAATCCACAGCTTTCTTTGTAGAATTCTCCAACTTGGAGGTTGGGGGAGAGCAGTTAGTATTCTTGATGAAATCAAATAGTTTTTTGGGTCTATTTTTGGCTGAGTCAAGGAGGGTTCTAAAGTGTGATGCTTTCCCAAGGAAGACGTGCTTGTGGTACTTGGATCTTGCTGAACGAAGCGTGGCCAAATTATCAGTGGAGGGCGCTTGCCTCCATTGTTTCTCCAGGAGTCTTAGGTGTTTCCTTTCTTCATAGAGGGATTTGTTGAACCAAGGTGCTGAGGGAATGGGCCTTTTATTTTTGCTTTGGAGAGGAGCGACGTTATTGATTTCGACTGCAAGGACTGAGAGTCATTGGGAGGTGAGATCGTCAACATCTAGGTTCGGGTCTAGCCTTGGAAGTGACAGCAAAGCTGATTCACAGAGGGAAACGGTGTCAATATTTTTAGTGTCACGGAACCAGGAGGTAGCCCTCTTAGGTTGGCCAAGAGTTATAGAGTGTGCTAGGTGAAGAGATAATGGGAATAGGAGGTGATCAGACCAGTCTACCTGAATAGGGGTAGCGATGGAGGGCATGCCTACTTTGGAAATAACAAGGTCCATGATTGAGCCCGTAGAGTGTGTTGATTCTGTGTAGTTTTGGATAAGATCGTTTGTAGAGAGGAAGGTGGCCAGCAAGTTTGCAGAAGAGTCTTGCAGAGAGCCCCAGTGGAGATTGAAGTCACCCACGAAGGTCTGATTGTCACTTTGCGAGAATTGGTCGCTGATGAAGTCAGTGAGTTCCTCCATAAACGAAGGGCCGCTGCCAGGTGGGCGGTAAATGACATGGAATCTGAGGGGTTAGCGGTGGTGTAGTTGAAGCTCAAGAGATAGACATTCAAAAGTGCGGAAGGCGCTGATAGGAGAAGCCTTAATTTGAAGGGAGTTTCTAAAGATGACTGCAACACCTCCCCCAAGTTTGATAGGTCTGTCGTTCCTAAAAATAGAATAGCCTGTGGGTAATTGGAGTCAAACATAGAGTGAGAGGTATCGTTGAACCAGGTCTCTGTTAGGAAGAACATGTTAATATTGTGAAGGGTGATGGTATCAGAGATTTCGAGTTTGTGTTTTATTGCAGATCTGCAGTTGTGTAGCGGACAGAGCAGCCCTGTCGAGACTGTTTTGGTGACGGGGGCACTTGGGCTAAGAATGGTAATAGGGATATTGTACTTATACCTGGTGCACGGGAGGGTTTAGGTGGATGCTTGGTTCTGACAGAAGAGATGGTCGGAATAGTGTAGATAGTTGGGTTACTCGGAGATGCAAGTTGAAGAAGGGTGCTTTCAAGGGCTTGTGTGAGTGAACAATGTTTGCAGGCGACAGGTTATGCTTGGCTATGATGGGGTGAGGGGGCGAGGTGCATCTCGTGGGAAGGTGAGAGTTTCTCCAAAGGAGTTGAGGGGAATGGGAAAGTGGAAATCTTGGAGCTTAAAAGTGAAATGGAAGCTAAAAGCTGGAAGATGGAGATGATAAGAGAGCCTAGCTTATTTTCAAGAGAAAGTAGGGGAGAGCACGGAAGGTTGGGTGTCTCTATGGCAAAAGGAGGGGCGAAATTGGTGGTGGAAGGCAGGGAGATGTGGGGGACAGGAGGAGAGTTGGGGTATAGGGTTCATAGGTGGGGAAAGGTGGAGGTTGAGAGCGGGGTTGGTGTAGCAGAGGTGAAGGAGTTGTCTTTGTTGGCGTTGCACGAAGGAAAGGAATTAAGGACATATTTAGTGGAGATGGGTGTGGATCAAGGCGGTGGGGTAGAATGAGAGGGAGGGGGGAGGACTGTGAGGTGTCATAGGAGTGTAGGAGGTTTGGGAGGAAAAGATGGGAGGTGGTTGGAGAGGTCCTGTTGGCTAGGAGAGGTGGCTGTGAGGGAACGGGCATCTGGCCGAGTGAGGGGTGTTAGGAGAAGGGGAAGTTGAAGAAAGGAAATGGTTCTGTTGGACCCGATGGAGGGAGATGGAAAGAGTTACCAAGGGGGGAAAGGGGGTAGCACATCATTGCTGGCGGAGTGGGGGGAAGGAGAGAGATGCAATGGATTGTGGAGAAATCGGGGTAAGAAGTGAGGGGAGGAGGGGGTAGAGAAGAGGGAGAGAGTGAGGAATGAGGGGAGCATAAGGAAAGTTAGCTGGGGAGGAGTTTGGAGGAGGGGTGGACTAAAAAAGGGAGTAGCAGGTAGGAATAGAGGGGAGGAGATGAGATTGGAGTACGGGGACGGTGCAGATTGGACAAGGAGTATATTAGCTAGTGGTAAGGCTGATGTGATGAAGGGGGGAGCATGCTGTGAAGTGGGAGGAAAGGGAGAGGAGGGCACAAGGGAGGTGGAGGGAAGAGGGCCGACCTGTGCCTCCCGAGGGTGCAGCATATTGGAGTATAGGGGGGGTCAGGGGAGGTGAAAGGGAATAATGGGTGGAGCTAGATGGAGAGTCAGGGGAAAACCCCGTTGCAGAGGAGGGGAGTAGGCAGGGGAAGAGGTGGTCAAAGAGAGAGAGACAGGTGTCTTTGCCTTGGATCATGACAGTACCGTTGTTATAGATTGAGATGGTGAGGAAGCCGTTGAAATACGCATCGGGGGATATCTTTAGTTGTTTCCCATGAGGGATAGAGGAGGAGGAGGTGACGTTAAGGGAATTATATAAGCTGGTGGACCAAGAGGGGGTGTCGTGAGTGAAGAAACTGAAATCGTTTTTGCACCTCCCAAAACTACCATTGTAAAATTGATCAACAAAAAGGGAATCAGGGAAACGTTCAATAGTGTTATGCTTCAATCGTTTTACTGAAACTTTAGTCTGGCCGGGAGGATAAATGATTTTGTAGCAGTATAAGGACTATAAGGGGGCACATATTCCAGACGTCGGGTGAGGAAATCTGAACTAAAGTGCCGTCCGGGAAGAGAGGTGGGTATTTGTTGGGCCCTTCATCTAGGTATATATGAAGCCCACTGGCACTAGATATTATTTACAAGGGAAATGTTTACATTTGATAGGACCAACTGGACCACTGTCAAAACCATTACAAAGCACAATTAGTCAAAGTAAAACAGACCACAAGCAAACACCCAGTGACCACTGGTGATCATTGTACTTAGCATCAGCCTGTAACAGAAGCACATTCGGCACCAACCGCATTGTACACCCAAAATCTCAACAGGCTACTATTGGACCCTAATCTCCTGAGAATCACTAACATTAGGGGCAAAGAGCATTAGGTGGAACAAAATCTGACTAGCAAAATCAAAATATGCACGACAGCCTCGTCATCATAAGGCCACCTTTAGAGGTGCTCAGAACAGGGTGCGTAAATCATACAACATGAAAAGCATTTCCTAGCACCACATATACCTAAAAAGGGCCTGGCTCTGTACAAACCTTGCAGTCTTCCTGGCCAACTGGCCATCTCAGAGGGGGACTCAAATGCCCTGAAACCATAATGTCAAGGTTGCTGCCAATGCAGCGAGATTCCTAACTCAATCAGAAATGTCCCCACGGATAAAGTGTCCTAAACGGTGCAGCTGGCACTACTTGCAGCACAGCTGTAAAAGGCCTAAATGGAGCAGCAGGCACTGCTTGCTGTGCAGCTGTAAAAGGCCTAGCTCCAATGCAGGCACAGTTGCCCTATGGTATCAGGCTTCCTAGGTTACGGGCATGAGGGTTTTTATAGTAACTTCTAAAGCGCACAAAATACCCAGAGGTGTCAAGGCACTAGCTATGAGTAAGTGAACATAGAATCATTCTTAGCCAGAGAAGAACCAGGTTTTTAATCCTTTCTAAAGGCTAGTAGGTTAGGTTAAGTTCTAATATAAAAAGAAAGCTGGTTCTATTCTTTTGCGGTCAAGGTCATAAAACTTCTGCCTCCCCAATTGGTCCATTTGAACCTGGGAAACACAAGCGTCATGGCACCAGTGCAACAAAGGTTTCTCCATGGACTGCACCATTTGAAAGATTTTTTCTGGGCCTACGCTATGAAGAGCTTTGAACCTAATACGCTACTTAAGAGGGAGCCAGCGTAACTTGCTAATGGTTTGAGAAACTGATTTATGTTTGAGAATGCCTGCCAGCAATCTAGCAGCGGAATTCTGCAAGACTTGTAGTCTGTTGAGGTGTTGATGTTGCATGTTCAAGTACAGGCCATTACAATAGTCATTCTATAAACCCGGTGAGGTTTTTACAATTTTCTGAGCACTTAAGACAATGAAGGGGAAGATCTTGTTATGCGTCCTCAGCGTGCAAAAGGCGGAGGACATTACTGCATTGGCCTGGTGGATGAAAGTCAGTATGTTGTCCATTACCACTCCCAGAGTCACAACCTTGAACACTGGGAAGGGCAGGGTCCCCAATTCCTCCGGCCACCATGGAGGGGACCAAAGGGTGGGATTTTTCCCAAAAAGGATACCCTCTATTTTTCCAGAGTTCAATTTCAAGCAGTTTAGGTTCATCCAGTTTCCAATTGGTGCCATACAGTCGTGGAAATTCACAACTTTCATATTATCAGAGGAGGTCATGGCTACCACAATTTGAGTATCATCAGCATAGGATGTGAGATCAAACCAAAAGGATGTTATCAAGGCTGCCAGAGGTTTAACATTAACATTAAACAAAGGAGGGCTGAGTGAAGATCGCTGTGGATCCACACCTGTCAGGGAAAAAAGCTCAGAAAGGAAATGATCCAGTGCCACCACTTGCTTTATTTCAGATAGAAAAGATTTTAAAAGAGCCAGAGCTGACCCCTGAATACTAACATCCTGGACACAGTTGACCAGGATCTTATGCTTGACCATATCAAAGGCTGCTGATAAACCAAGCAGTACAAGCGCTGCACTGCCACCTCTTCTGTTGTCCACAGCAAAGCTATTTTGGTACTAGGACTGCTTCTGAACCCTAAATGGGGGATATCAACAGTTGGTTGTCCTGTAAAAATATTGCCAGTTGATGATTCATAGCCTTTTCTATGACCTGCGCTGACAGCGGTGTCGAGAGACAGGCTGGTAGTTATTGGGATCCTTGGGCCTTAGGTTAGTTTTTTTTAGTAGAGGAAGTATGAATTAAGCATGGGCGGAAAATCCGTTCCGCTTGCGGATTTTGCGGATTTTCGGTAAATTCGCAATCCGCGAGATTCGCGAATTTCCTGCAAAATCCGCGAGTGGAACGGATTGGGTCAAAAGTTCAAGCTGACTTTTGTAACTCTTTTAGAGTGGCGCCAGCAAGCTGCCAGAGCCATTCTAAAATAGTTACAAAAGTCAGCTTCAACAGGAAGCTCTAATAGATAAAGTAAAGCAGGTGCTGCTCAAATTCAGTTACACAATCATTAATCACCCCAAACTTGGGGTGATTAATGATTGTGTAACTTAATTTGACCTTCAACTGGAGCACCTGCTTTACTTTTATCTATTAGTGCTTCCTGTTGAAGCTATTTCTAGCTATTTTAGAATGGCGCTGGCAGCTTGCCGGCACCATTCTAAGTGGGGCTGAGGGCAGAAAGGCACAAGAGTGGGACAGAGGGCAGAAGGGGACAACAAATGAGTGGGGCAGAGGGCAGAAGGGCACAGAAACGAGTGGTACAGAGGGCAGATGGGCATAAAAAACGAGAGGGTGGCAGTGATTAACCAGCAAAAAACAACCCGCGAAAACGCAAAGCTGCTCGCGAACACCCGCGAACACGCAAAGCGCCTCGTGAACACCCGCGAACACGCAAAAATAAAAAAATTCGCGTGAATTCGCAAATTTGCGGATTGCGAATTCGCAAATCCGCAAATTCGCGGATTGCGAATTCGCAAAATTCGCCCATGCTTAGTATGAATGTTTCTTTCCATTGGTAGAAAAGCATCCTGATTCAAACATAGATTTGAAGATGCATGTTAGATGGGTAGCCACTGTTTCTTTTTTTTTTTTTTAAGTTTTATTAGTTTTATGCAAGGAAAAACAGAAAAAGCAGTTAAATCATTTACAGAGAAAATACAATCAGGTGCCTGAACTCATCAAAACATAATTGTCACGTTCCAGATCATACATAAAAACAAAAAAAAGCTCCTATCAGGAGCATCACAAAACCTAGATCCATTCAGTAATTGGTGCCCATATTTTTGCTCCAATATCCCTCCTTTTCAACCCCTTAGTTTTATAAATAGCCAATTCTATATTATACATTGATATTAATCTTTCACGCCAACTAAAAAACAAGGGGGATCAGGATTAATCCAGTCTCTTGTTATACAAGCTCGTAATACACCCATGCAAATAAAAAGAAAACAAGTTACAGTTCAAAAGTCTTTATTTCGAATATCAATTCATAAAAGACAATACATAAAAAAAACAGTATTTTGTAAAACCATAGTAACAATCATCATCTAAAAGTTTTCCTCATTTAAAAAGATATTAAACAGTGACAATTTAATAAAGACTTCTAGTTATAATAACAATCGACTTTATAAGATGTGTAAAAGACAGGCATTAAGAGACATTGGAGTTCCTAGTTCGAATAATCCAGGCCCAGCCTAGATACTTAGCCACACCAACCACCACCATCTCAGATGTGTTAGTGCGAAATATCCTTATGGCTTCTAAGAACCCTTTGATTTCAAGATTATTACATATGGGTTTAAGCCATTTTAACCCGGTACACGGTAGGCTGGGCATGCAAAGAAAAAATGACCCATGCTTTCCGGGTGATTAGGGCACCAAGGACAGGCATAATTTGTATTCGCAGACCATTTTCCGGCAAAGGAATTGACTGGGAGTGATCCGACGCGGAACTGGTGGTATAATTTCCGGTCGAGGGTTTTAGTGATCACATCCCAGTAAGATTCTAGAGAAGGGGTCAGTTTATGTACCAGAAAATGCCCAGTTAGGTTAGAAGCAGCCGACTGGGCCACTGCTAGATGTTTTACTGTGGCCCAATATAAATCCTTGAAATCCTGTTTAGAGGGAAAATGGGAATCCCCCGGGTTGGACCAGAGGTGGTTGAGACCCATCTCATCCAGCACAGATTTTACTTCCCTTAGCCAGGGGATTTGGGAAGCCCCCCACAATGACCTAACTTCGTCCAGTTCCTTGGCAAATAGGCTAAGCTCTGGAGTAGTCCAGAGCCGTCGCCATAGAGCCACCAGACGGAACCGAGCCAAGTCATTGAAGGGTTTGCAACCCAAATCTAACAGCAGTGGTTTGGTGGGTGTAGATTGAGGAAGACCCACCAAATTACGCAGGAATTTATTTTGTGCCTTAACTAGGAGAGACAAATCTTTATACCCCCACACATCAGCGCCATATAATATGGCTGTGTTAATTTTCGCTTCGTAAATTTTTATCACCGGGGCAATACGTTTGGTCAGGGACTTTTTTTGCTCCTGTAATAAGCATCCCGAGAGGCGGACAAACTTAAGATATAAAGCCTCAATCTGGGGTTTCCAGCTAAAGCGGTAGTCCAGGGTCACACCCAGGTACATCATTGTATCCACCTGTTCAATCAGGGTACCACTCAAAGTAATAGAGGTTTTAATAGGGCTTTTGTTACTAAAAACCATAAATTTTGTTTTATCTGTGTTGATCTGCAGATCATTAACCCTGCAAAACTCAGCAAACCTGTTGAGGGCTAATTGCAACCCCCTACGAGTTTTTGAGAGAAGCAAGGTATCATCTGCAAAAATCAACATCGGGTATTTAAACCCGCCCAAAGATGGTGCATCAGTCGGGGTATCAGAAAATAATTTTACAACCTGATTAATAAACAAAAGGAATAAGGTGGGTACCAACACGCATCCCTGTCGCACACCGCGTGTAACTGGGAAACTATCAGTCACCTGACCTTGTTTACCCCATCTCACTTTAGCGAAGTTTTCTTCATGGAGTCTAACCACTAAATCAAGAAGTTCAGGAGGCAGACCCATGAGTCTAAGGGATTTCCACATTTTCTCTCTTGGTACTAATTCGAAAGCCGATTTAAGGTCCACAAAAGCAGCATAGATGGCGCCACCACCCAGCTTGACAACCTTCCAAAACAACATGTTGAGTCTAAAGACCTGGTCTAGGGTGCTGGTGCCTACTCTAAACCCAGCTTGCATAGGGGACAAAATATTTTCTTGCTCCATCCACCCCTGGATTCTCACAAGTACCATCCTGGCAGCTATTTTTTGAATACAATCTATCAAGCTTATAGGGCGATAGTTCCCCGGGACTGAGCGGTCTTCTTTTTTAAAAACTGGTAGAATCTCCGCCCCTTTCCAGGAGTCCGGAATCCTTGCCCCTGTAGCGATTGCATTTACAAGCATGGTTATGTAGGGAACCCAAATGTCAAAATTCATTTTAAAAAGATCAGAGGGTATTGCGTCCATCCCAGGCGCTCTACCTGAGTGGACTGCACCCAAAGCATACTTCGTGTCAGAGGTATTAAAAACAAGCGGGCAATCAGGGTTAGTAGGCAAGACTACATCCAACTCTTGATAAGAATCCTGATCCACATCCGGAGCTCTGAACTGCAATGAATAGAAAGCCACCCAGTCTTCCACTGAGAGATGATTCACGGGGGTTTTGGAATCCTGGTTCGCACCCCACTTAACGATTTCCCAAAACTTAATTTGGTTTGATGTTAGACATGCCAAAAGGAGCTCTGACCAATGTTGGTCCTCCCACTCCTTCTTCGCGGCCCATAGCGTTTTTTTATAGATGAGCCGGGCCGTTCTAATAACTGCGATGTCTCTGGATTTAATCGCTAAGATCAGTCTGCTGTGTGCTACCCTACAACTTTTATTATACCATGTGGTCCGGACTTTATCCTTCCTTGGTATTAATGGGGTTGTTAACAGGGTTTTTAGTTCCGCAAAGCACTGGTCGTGAAGATCACTAGTCTGGGAGATAGTCCCCTGGGAGGATGATGCAACTTCCATTGCAACCAGTGTCTTTGCCACTTCTTCTTCTATGCCTTTTATTATGGAGGGGTCTGCAACTACCCTAGACCATTTTCCTCTTTTCCTGTCATTACACAATATAACTTCTGACGTTGAGCAGGTGGTAATAGAAGGCCCATCTCCAACGCCTAAAAGCTTGAGACTCAACGAAAGGGGGTTATAGTCGCTCTCTGGGCGTTCCACAACCTCCATGTCAATAACCCTAGACCAGAGCTCATTTTTAACAAGGAAGTAGTCGATACGACTCTTACTGACCCCATTGTTAAAGGTCGGTTGGCCTGATTTATCGGAGGGCGTGCGTCCATTAGCAGCACGCAGCCCCCACTCTAGACATAAGCCCAGCCAGTTAAGTGCTGCCTCAGTGCCCTTGACGCCCCTTGTTATTAGTAAGGGCGGGATGTCCCATGCCACATCTTCATCAGCCCCCAGATCCACCGCCACACTGTTCAGAGGCTCAAATGAACAGTTCAAGTGACCAGCGACCAGAACAAAACTGTCACTGCCTATTCTCCTCAGCAGAGAGTCCAGATCGTCTATAACTGACTGTTTACGACCTCCAGGGCGTCCTCTAGCATATATATTTATGAGTACTAAGTCCTTATTGTTGCCTCTACTACACTTAATACACAAGAGATCCGGATCGTCTACCGAAATCTCCAATAGACTAAACCCCATGGACTGTCTTATCCATACTACTAACCCTCCTGAGGGTCTGCCCTTTGGGCCCTGTATAGCAGGCTTGAAAAAGTTTAGGTACCCAGCCCTATGGATCGGGGTAACTGCCCAACTTTTCTGTAGAATTACAATATCAAAGGAGTCAATGAAATCAGCCCAATCTTCACTATCCATACGACCACTTAGTCCTGCCATATTCCAGAAAACTATTTTGGCTGTCCCCACCTGGTTACAAAATGGGGCTGCATCTAAGGTACACTTATCCTCTTCTAATTCAGCATTCGCCCTCCAAAGGGGACTAGATCTCAGGGGAGGTGATTTAAGGTGTGATTCTGCATAGTCCTTGCTATTACCCTCCACAGTGGCATTTTTTCCTGGGGAGATGGAAAGTTGGATACAACCTATGGTATCCCTACTAGAACTATCTGGACCATGAACATACCCCAGTCAATCTACACATTCCAGCCCAGACAGTGGATCAAACCTGTTCGAGAGGCACGGGTAAAAGGGCGAGTTGGGAAACCTCTCTGCCACGTTTCTCCCCACCTGTCTATGTGATGGGAAATTTCTGGGAGGGGGCGGACCGTACCTTTTAGGGTAGAAGTAAGACAAGCTTAAGGATTGTACATCCCCTGTTCTTCCAAATCTTGCCTCTCTGCGAATATAATCAACCACCCATGGATCCCGAAAATTTATTAAAATGCAATCGCCTTCCAAGTCCTTTGGACAATAGCCCACCCAATCAACTCTGCGGACTGTCAGAATCTTTGTAGAAGAGGAAGGTGGACGGGGACGATTTGTATTAAGCCAAAAGGCTACTTTGTTCATTAAGTCACCATGTGATTCCGATTGTCTGTCCCTTAAGGGTGCAACTCCTGTCAGGACGATCAACTCTGCGGACTGTCAGAATCTTTGTAGAAGAGGAAGGTGGACGGGGACGATTTGTATTAAGCCAAAAGGCTACTTTGTTCATTAAGTCACCATGTGATTCCGATTGTCTGTCCCTTAAGGGTGCAACTCCTGTCAGGACGATAGTATAAGGTGTGGCATCAAATGGTAGATCTGCTGGGGGGGGGCCCTCTTCTAGTAACTCTTTTAGGGGGTTGTGTACACCCAGCTGCAACACAAGTACTAGCATTTTGATGGGAAGTCGGTTTGGAACTGCCTACCCCTGAAGTACAGGCCTGTGCAGAGCTCACAGACTTGGAGGTAGATAGCAGAGGTAGCCCATGAGATTTAAAACTTGCCTTCTTAGGTATAACAGATTGGGTAACCAGGGTGGAGGGTTTATTTAGTGCACTAGATGGCTTCGAAGTCCTAGCCTTAGGGACCGGTCTGGTGTCGCTAACATTTGACGGTTCCCCAGGTGGGATAGCCTTGGTAACTGTATCAGTATGGCCTGAAGATTTAGGGTTAGAATGACCAGAACCACTAGAAGAGACCAAATGCTTAGCCTGATGGCTAACCAGTTTTTTTGGTAGACAAGAATTATCTTTAATGATGGTCTCTAGGTTGTCAATTTTTAGATTCATAAGTCTAGTTCGCTCTAATACCGGGAGCAAAAGTGTCTTACTTAAGATTTCCATTTGTGCTAGCAGGTCGGCATTATTTCCATTCATATTTACTATGCTAGTGAGGGGGACCCCTGTGGGATTAGAAGCAGAAGTAACAGGGCCACCCGATGGGATAGTAAGTAATGGGTCATCCCTTGAAAGGAGAGTTTCAGACACACACAACGATGGACTAACGGTTTTTAGTGCCTTTGAAACTCCACCTTTCTGCCGCCCTTTGTTACGCTTCCTCTTACCAGGGCGATTCATCTCCAGAGTCTCCTCTTCAGAGGAGGAGTCTAGTAGTGAGGGTGTAGCAGATAGTACGCTATCTTCTACACCACTCACAGATGAATCTGCATCACCAATGTTATTATCAGAAATACAATGCAGTAGAGGGGAACCTTCAGTGTCATTATGTATCTCAACTGGTGCAAGAACCAAATTAGGGGGAGGTGGTTGGTTAGGTGTTGGGCTTGGTACTGTAACAATGTGCCCCAAGGAAGAACGTTTCCCATTTAATAAGTCTAGGGACAACCTTTTCTCAACTAAAGCTATTTCTTTTTCTAAAATACCCGTAGCTTTGGTTATAAAAGCATCTAATGGGCCTGATACCACCCCCTTTGAAGTCTGAAGTGCTACAGAACGATCTTTACCCGAACGTAGGGGCATGCTGAAGAACAGACAAGCTATACAACCAAAGTACAGAAATTGTAATCTCAGCGAACACCCAACAATAACTATGACTGTATGGGCGACTAACCACTTAACCACTAAGTAGTAATATTCACCAGGTCTTTGTCCAAAGGTCAACAGGAATGGCCCTGCCCGGCCTCCTTCGGCCCCTGACGGCCTTAGACGGCCCGCCCTTTGCCCGGGCTTCGCCCCGGGCGCTCCCGCGCAGTGGTAGACTCTGTTAGAGTTATAGGGGGAGTGACGCACTGGGGGCGGGGCTTGCAGGGAGAGCGGGCCAGGTGTGCACTATTGGCCGGGCAGGGACTCCTGGTAATTGGAGTCCCTGCAGTCGCTCGCAGCCCTGCAGCTCTTCCCCTTCGCTCCTCAGATGCGCCCAAAACAAAGACCTATCAAGCCCAGCAGTCCTCGCCCACGGAGCGGGACCAGTGCAGCGGGTCCGGCGAGGAGTGGCGTCCAAGGCAGCAGCAAGGTCTCGGGGTGGGAATCCAGGCCACGCAGGATGAAGGGCAGTCCAGGTACACAAAGCGTCCCACCAAACAAGTTACAGTGTTTGGTCTTGGATAACCCACAAGATCTGAACTGCAGCCAATCAATACCTTCTCAGCAGTTATATTAACAGTACGTTTGAGAATTACCCCCCAAAAAATTCAGCAAGCTTAGGGCACTGAAAAAACATGTGTACCGCATCAGCGGCATGAGCGCCACATCTGCTACATTTAGTCCCCGTTGTAGTACTCAATTTAGAAATCTTGCTGGGGGTATAATAAAAGTCATGAATACACATAAAATGTTGTGATTTCATCATCTCGGTTATAAGAATTTGATTGGCTAGCCCGACTGACCCGAGTATATCTATTTCCAGTATCCCCAGCTTATATATCCATTTTAATTGGCAGTTTTCCAAATCATCAGGAAATTCCTGCATCAAACATGCATAGAGTATACTGATTGATGTCTTTTTTACCAAATGCTCAATAAGGGGAATTTTACTCATTCGATGATCTAGTAATTGCCCTGTATTCTGTAAAAAACTATGAATTTGCAGGAACTTAAAAAAAACATTTTTGGTTAAGGAAAACTTAATCGGCAACTCATTAAAAGAGGCTAAATGACCTTCTATGAACAAGTCCCCCAAATGGCGTATTCCTTTAGTCCCCCATCTAATAGCTACTAAATCATAAAAAAAATAGGAGGTAGCAAGCCAGGTGCAGCACAGGGTGTATTTGTATTCAGTTTTGCAATGCCCAGATGCCGGCGAACCGTTTGCCAAGGCCCATTTGCTGCTTTTAAAATCTTAAATTTTCTCTTCTTATCATAACTAGGCTCAATTACCTTCAAAATCATGCTTTCATTTCTTCGCCCATAACTAGCTCAAAAATTAATGGAGTGCTGCAAAGAGGGATGTTGGCTCTATCCCCCATTATAAGTGGGCTGATAAACTGAAGGGTAGCCGCAATATAATAAAAAAAGAAGTAAGGGACATTCCATGCACCACATTCTTTTGGAAGAATCATCTTTTTATAGGCTTTGCGCTGTCATTTATAGCCCCAGAGAAATCTCGAGGTTGCCCTTTCTAATTTTTTAAAACAAGCAGACGGGAATTCCAATAGGGATTGTGCGAAACATATTCAAAAATTTGGGTAAAATTAACATTTTTAGCACATTAGCTGTCCCATGCAAAGATAAATGAAGATGCTCTAATCTTTCTAATAAAGAATTAATTTTAGCCAGTGCTGGGTTAATAATCAATTCAGGAATATTGGAAATAGGTAGTGAAATCTTAATTCCCAAATAAGTTACTTCCGAAACAAGTGGAATATTAGCAGGTGGATCATCCCCAGAATATAAAATCTGAGTTTTTGAGAGATTCAGCTTATACCCAGAAAAAAGCCCAAACTGTAAAGCTAAATCATTAATAGCAGGCGCGGTTTGAATATCTGTTGTAACAACAACAATGTCGTCAGCATATGCTAGAGCTCGATAATTTGTATGAGCTAAATAAATTGGTTTTATTTTTTCTTCCAAATGTAAGCGATTAACAAAAGGACGCTATATATAACACAAAAAGTAAAGGAGAGCACGGACACCCTTGACGCGTGACGCGAGTAATTGAAAATGGAGTCGAAATTTGACCATTTAAAGGAATAGATGCCCTAGGAGTACCATACATAGTCTGCAAGGCAGGTAGAATACCCCGACCAGGTCCCTTTCTGGATAAGATGTTCCACATATATGCACAGGCAACCCTGTCGAATGCTTTCTCCGCATCCAACAGGGTTACACCAATATTCGAGCGGGTTGCCTGAGCCCAATCCAGAAAAGTAATCATTCAGCGGATATGGCTCGCTGGGTCGCGTGCAGTAATAAACCCATGCTGGTATTTCGAAACAAGTGGGGAAATAATGTTGGAGAGTCGTGAAGCTAAAATCTTCTGTCAGCACTGATTAGCGAAATAGGGCGAAATGAGGACGGGGACAGAGGAGATTTATCCTTTTTAAGAAAAACTGTGATTATTGATTCCTGCCAAGATGGTGGAGCCGTTCCATTTTGGGCTGCTGTAAACAAAGTAATTAACTCCTGCTTTAAACTATGATGAAACAACCTAAAAAACTCAAGAGGGATGGCATCAGGTCCAACAGCTTTACCAGAAGCTAATGACAATAAGGACAATTCTATTTCTTCCCAAATAATGGGAAGGTCCAATTGTTCTGCCTCATCCAGTGATATAGTGAAATTAGATAGTGGATTCATAAAATCGGTTACCTTTCGTTCAGTGTCTCTAACAACATCGTCCGTATATAGTTTACAGTAGAACTTGCGAAAGACCCCCAATATCTCTGCTGGGTAATCATGTAGATTCCCTGAGTCGGCCATTATTTTGTACATGTTAGCAGATACCGCCTTATGTCTTAACCTTTTAGCAAAAAGCTTATCCCAATTTTCCCCAACTTCGTACACCTCCGATCGATAAACTGCTATTTGTTGAGCCCGTTTTGTGGCAAAGCCCTGATGAATCCTGGCTTTCTGTATAGTTAAATCCCTTAAAATGTTCTCTATACAGGTCCCTCTACTACATGCCATCATTAATTCAATTTCAATATCTCGTAGCTTGGTAAACTCTCCTTCATCCGCCTTCCTGGTTTCCCTCTGCTTATTTATTGAATAGCTTAAGGTTTCACCTCGAACCCCTGATTTAAACGCATCCCATATAATCCCAATTGAAGCTGACCCTCTATTATTTAAAAAAATATCAGGGATCCATTTGCTCATATATTCAATATAGAGGGGGTCATAAAGAAGCTTCCGATCAAAACACCAAGGCTTTGGAGACTGCATAAAATGAATGTCTATACTAAGAATATTGGGATTATGATCAGAAATCACTTTAGGAATAATTTCAAATCCAAGGTTTATAGCAGTACTAATGAGTCCAGCAGACACAAAAATTAATCTAATCGAAAATGCTTCTGATGTGGAGCAGAAAAAAAGTGCTCCCCGAGGTACCCCCACCCTTTCAAAACCCTACATCCACTAGCCCAAATTCCTCAATAACGCCTTTGGTGGCTTTAAACACATTTTTCTTCCTGCCTAAATACGGACTATTGCCAGATATGTTATATGCCCCATCCAAATGTAGATTAAAATCTCCACACAAAACTAACATAGGGGGCCATAGCGCTAATTCAGTACTCAATTGGTTCAATACAGCCAGATCGTCTGCATTGGACCCGTAAACAGAGCATATGGTCACCACTGTAGAATCCAATCGTAATTCCATAAGGACCCAGAGAGGAAACCAAAGCCGAGGGGCTGCGGATCCAGGGGGCGGTGCGCAAACTCCAGAACACGGTGCGCCGTATTGCTAAATCTTGTACTGAAGTCTCTACCAGAGTGCAGGAAGCAGAAGAGCGGATTTCCTCTGTTGAGGATGAATTAGCTACGCAAAAATCCTCAATAAGCACATTGCAGAAAACCGGTGAGGATATTGACTGGAAACTTACTGACTTGGAAAACCGTGCACGAAGAAATAACTTACGTGTGCTAGGTATACCGAAAGGTAATGAGGGAATAGACACCAGACGGTTTGTTGTGGAACTCTTCACATCTGCCTTCCCAGATATGAAGGATTGGAATTGGGACAAGGAGATTATAAGAGCTCATAGGTTTCCGTTTATGCAGAGAAGAAATGTAGAAGGTGGGGCTGAGAAACAAAGAGCCATCCTTATCTGTCTTCATAACTATCTCCTTTGGGAAATTTTGTATTATGTGGCTAGGGTTCAAGAGCTCGTCATTTTTGTATTTTTGTTTTGATACAACTATTTTTGTAGTGTGTATTGCCTGCCTGCGCTCTTTGGTTAATTTTTGTTTGGGTAGCCACTGTTTCTACTGACAGTCGGGGGACATGGATCCATAGGCAAGCCAGATTTAATAGCTTGGATTAACGAAGTTACTTGATTGACCGTAAGAAGATAGAAATCTGTAAACTTGGAAGGATCCTCTTATAAGGCAGTTTGAAATATGCCAGCCTTTCTGATAGGACTGTTTTGGTCAAATGTATTAACTCCTTCCATGCTCAGGGGTCCTCAGGATAGGCTTAACGGCTGATGGCTCCAAGGGGGACAAGATACCGTGCAGAGAGCACCGCCCGACACAATACTAAAAATACAGGATGTGCCCGCCACTGTGGCGGGCACATCCTAATACCCCCCACGGGACCCCCGCCCTTATGGCGGGCGGTCCCATTTACCACGAGGATGGCAGGCGGGCAAAGCCCGCCCGCCATCCTAATGAGGCCCTTAGTTACATGCTCATGCAGTGCCACCAGTTGGGATCTAGCAGATGATGTTGGCACTTAAGAGGGTATCGCACTCCAGGTGTCACAAGCAGACAGTATGGATCTCTTGCAGGAGGTCTTTGATGTCCCCGAGACCTCCACAAGCAAACAGGGGACAAGCGAACAAGCCCTTCAAGGTTCCACACAGCAGCAGGTAGTCAGCCCAGGCCGGATCTATGACAGAATATCAAAAATCAGAATATCGAGATATCGAGATACAAAAATATTGCAACAAAAATATCGATGTCAACAATATCGACATCCTATCTACAACAAGGTAAGTACAAAAATATCAGAAAAAATATAGATGTCAAAAATATCGTTTTAAAAAAAAAATGTTTTTTAAAATTAAAAACAATATGTAAAATTAATTAAAAATACTTAAAAATATAATAAATATAGTTAAACATATATATATATTTTTTTTTATGTCCTCATAACCACCATGTAGACGTAATGCCAAAACGGATTAACAGAGATCAGCTGTCTCAGTTTATCAGAAAACTGGAAGGGACACAAGCATAGTGGGGGCCATCCATCCCTCAGCTGTCGTCAGCGTTCCGGAGAGGCACAGAGTCCACCATTTACCCAGCTACGGTAAACCTTGGTGTAAGTGACAGCCAAATCGGGCCGGACTAAGACCGGGTATCGGCTGTACGGATGGTGCAAGCAACAGGGGCACCATAGGAGATCAATCTTTGCACCTGGAAAAAAAAACCCGGTTAAATCAATGGACCCATAATAATAAATGCAAAAAGCCCTTTTGCTCTGGTTGCCCAACCTGGCCAAATCAGTGCGTGAGGTCTGCAGGACTGAAACTTGCCAGTCCCTTAAGGTGGGAGATGAAGAGTCCTTCCATTTCCTGCAGATCTCCCTTCTTGCTAACAGCATTGCATAAAACACTAGGCTTTTGGCTGAACTCTGTACACCCTCCAGGACACCAAATATCACAAGAGATAAGTCTATGGTGACGGAGGCTTCCAATGATGCTGTAAGGGAATTGCCAATCTCCTCCCAAAATGTGACTAAGCGAGGGCATTCGAAAAACATATGTTCATCTGATGCAGCAACAAGCCCGCATTTAGCACAAGACACTGAATCGCCTTCAGAAAATTTAGACAGCCTAAGAGGGGAATAATATGCCCTATGCAGGGTGAAGATGTGATTCCTGCGTAGCCAAGAAGGCTTCACAATGTTCCACAAGAGTCCAAATGAAGCTGACCAAAGATCCTGCAGATTGTGGTCCGTCAGTAAAGAGCCCAACAGCGACTCCGGCTGAACGAAGTTGCCATCCGACTCATCCAGCATAAGGTTATACAAACTGGATACTTCTTTTTTAATGGACTGAGGTTTACCAGGTTAGATACCAGTGGACTGTATCCTCCAAGTCTGGACTTGCTCCTATTGGCGGAAGAGGTTTTATAAGCTTGAGTCCAGCTAGCCATTTGCAAATATTTGAACCGTGAGAGGTTGGGGCCGATCTTGGCCTGCAGATGTTCCCACGAGAGGATATCCCCCTCATAAAAGAGGTCTCCCCAAACTTCCAGGCCTGCCTCTCTCAAAGGAAAAGCTAGACTGTCTTCAAGCCAAGCGGGGCTTTCAGGTAACCCCCACAACGGTGTTTTTTCACAAAGGTAAACTTGCTTTGTAGATTTCATAACTTCGGCCCATGTTCTTGCAAAATCTTGTAGAACCTTTAGTTTGATATTTTTTTTAACTTGGGCTTACCAAATTTAAAAAGAAAGCCCGAGCGATTAACTCTTTCCCCGTCCAACATTGCTGCAAACATTGGGCCCACCCCAGAATCTGTGGGCATTTTCAGCAACATTCGGGAATGGGATAATTGGAAGGCCCATGCATAAATCTTCAGGTCTGGAGCCGCCAGGCCCCCCTTATCCCTTCGCCGTCGTAATTTTTTCCATGCTATTCTTGGAAGATGGTTATTCTAGATAAAAGATGAAATGTTAGACTGAAACTTAGTTAAAATAGCTTGATCGAAATATAAGGGAATAGTATTAAATAAAAACAAAATTTTGGGTAGGATCGACATTTTAATAAGGTTGGCCCTTCCTAATAATGAAAGTGGCCGGTGCGACTATGATTGGAGAAGCTTACGGCATTCTTTGACAACTGTTAATAAGTTAACCTGGGCAAGTTAATTAATGTCCTTCACAATCGTCAAGCCCAAGTACCGCATTGAGGTGCCTGCCTGAAACTCTGTCACACAGTCATCATCATTCCAGATCAACATTTCAGTCTTTGCCGCATTGATCTCATATCCTGACATTTGTCCAAATATATGAGCCAATGTCAGGATAGCCGGGAGTGCGGTGGAAACCTCTGATGTCAAAATAAGCACATTATCGGCGTATAATGCTACCTTCCTCATCCACCCATGATAGAAAAATGGTTTGATGGTGACCTCTTACCTCAGTTGTTGCGCGAAGGGTTCGATATAAAAATCGAAAAGCAGGGGGGAGAGCGGGCATCCCTGCCGGGTCCCCCTAGAGATAGAAAAAGGGTCCGACAGGTCTCCATTAACTAGTAGGCGCACAGATGGATTATTATACAGCAAGCCCGGCGAAACCCCTCACCCACGCCGAATTTGGCCAAGGCCTCCGACAGGTACAGCCAGTTAACTCTGTCGAAGGCTTGGTTGCATCCAGCGTGAGGGCGGACAACGGAAGATTGCTAGTTATTGCCATATCCATTGCGCCAATTAAATCATAAGTCAATTCATAGAGTTGTCTTCCTTTCAGGAAGCCCTTCTGGTCAGAATGAAGAACCGAAGGGGCAATATAGGCCAGCCTAGTTGATAAAACTGTGGTGAAGATTTTATGATCCACATTTAATATAGAAATAGGCTTATGCGACCCACAGGCCTCCTTAGGTTTACCAGGTTTTAAAATAAGGGTAATAGAGGCACTGTCCCACGACACCGGAGGTGGCAGTCCTTCAAGAAGGATTTGTTTGAAAAGGATAGTGAGGAAGGAAACACTTTCTAATTCCAAGGCCCTGTATAACTCAGCCGGCAACCCGTCGGGTCCGGACGCCTTCCCCCTCTTTCCCTTCCTGATGGCTGATCTCACCTCATCCTAATAATGCTGTCCAGATATTGAGACTGCTCAGAGGAGAAAGAGGGATGATTAATGTTACTCACCGGCCTACAATAGACTCTGATGGAATTACCTTATCCTCTTAATATATAAATTGAAAGAACTCGATGAAGGCCCTCCTGATTTCTTCGTCTGATGAAAAGGTGTTATTTTCTACTGTGATCGCAGCTATATTATTACGGACCTGATCTATTTTGGTCTTCCATGCCAGTAGTTTCCCAGCACCCTCACTATATTCGAAATGTGCCAACTTGCTGGCCTCCCATCTCTGTTGGACTCTAAGATTTAGGACCGAGGCTACCTTTTAAGACCAACAATTGATTCTGAAGAAGATCTAAAACAGACCCTGAGGCTGTGCGGTTGGTATCTATATCCTGTTGAAGTTGGGCAATATCTGCTTCAATGGAAGAAATCTCCTCCCTGTATTGCTTCTTACGATAGGCGACTTTACCCGTAATAAGCCCCCTCAAGGTAGCCTTAAATGAGTCCCAAATAATTCTATTTGTGGCGGAGCCATTATTAGATATAAAAAAATTGTGGGTCTCCGACTTTAGATATAGAATGTCCTCAGGATGGGAGAGAAGAGAACGGTCAAAGGACCACGTACCGGGGGGCTTCTTAGTATGGAGGACCAATCCCATCTCAACTGCCGAGTGATCTGAAAGATGAGACGGAAGGTAGCCAATGGTCTTAACAGAATCTACCAGTCTCTGACTAATTAGAATGAAGTCAATCCTTGACTGGTGATGATATTGAAAATTACGGAAAGAGACCTCTTGTTGTTGCCCAGACCTCTGTCGCCAAACATCCACATAACCATATTGCCTCATAGCATCCAGTAGGAAGGATCTAGTCCTAAACAAAACAAGGGAGCGACTGTTAACAGATCTGTCCAAGACAGGATCCAGCACAATGTTAAAATCACCGGCCAATATTGTGGGGCCTGAGAAGGAAAGCAACTGCGAGAAAACAGACTCCAGAACTGAAGGGTCATCCTGGTTCGGGCCATAATAGCGCAAAACTGTAATTTGAGACCCAGCTATAATAGCTGACGCAATGGCCCATCAGCCACAAGGATCCACAGCTTGTGACGCCAACCTAGCTTTGGCACCTTTTTTAAAGATAACCGATACACCCCTGGTATGCGATGTTTGGGTGGTAGAGACGGCAAAGTCGATCCACCTGTTCTTCCTGATAAGGGCGAGCATTTCACTATGAATCAAGTGAGTCTCCTGCAACACAATGACCTGCACATCCAAGTCACGCAAGTATTGCAAAATTTTGTTAGCTCGGGGCTTGGTGCGGCGGCCATTGACATTCCAGGAGATAAACTTCACGCTACTCATCCCTCAACCAGGAAGAACAATAATACCGTACTAAGTGCGGCAGTTGTACGTAATCATCCTTCACATGTTTGCCCAAAATATATCTGTTACCATCCCTTATATCGCTATTTAGGTTATTGAGGACTTTTTTATATTTTTGCCACCCCCCTCTACCTACCCCCCCAAGTGCCCGCCTCACCCCTCACTCTCCCCCCATGAAAAACCCTTGCAATATCTAACCGGAACAATGTCCAGTAGATAGTGCCCCACCGTGAACTCCCAGAGGATATAAGAGACAAAAAAGACAAAAGAGAGCTTATACTATAAGAATACTCAACTCTGCAAGTTAGCAAGAGAGGCAAGTGAAGGACCTGCATATAAATTTAGTAAGAAGGGGATAACATTAATGAGATATGATATATGTATGCCCTATATACCCCCATTGCCCAGCTCCATTAATAATTCATCGGCAGCCTGTACGGACCTAATGTTGAACATTTTGTTGTTATGCATGACTTTAAGAACCGCCGGAAACATGAGCTGAGCTGTTGCACCCAACCTCCTAAAGGCATCAAGGCGCCTCCCAAATTCCCATTGTTTTTCCAGTGTGACTCTGGAGAGGTCTGATCTTATGAGAAAAGTAAACCCCTTCCCAGCCAATGCCTTCTGTTTCAAGGCCATGTTAAGGATCTGCTCTTTCAACACATAGGTGTGAAAATTGACAAAATGTTTGCGAGGTTTGGATCTCTGGGGGTTCCGTCTAAAGGGATCCCTATGAACTCTTTGAATGTCCACAGATAATTCTTCAAGTGAATGCTCTAAACATAGGGAATCTTTGAGTAAAGCGGTGATTTACTGCTTGATGTCTGACCCCTCGGATCCTTCAGGAACGTTGAGAATATGAATGTTTCGCCGTCTTGCATTGTTTTCGAGGGTTTCCATCCTCTCGCTAAGGGCAAGATCTTCCCTGGTAATCTTCTGTATATCGACTTTCACCTGATCCAAATGGGTTGAATGTGATGCTACTGTCTCTTCGAGGACACTAGTTCTTATAGTAAGCCCATCAATTTTATTGTCCAATGATTCGCAATAATTGCTAATCTCTGGTTGATTAGCAGAAGATTCAGTAAAGCCCTTCCTCATCTCCAAAGTAAGAGCAGAGAACATTCCCAGCAGAGACGCTGCCGTTATTGAAGATGCCGCTAATGACTCCGTATCAACTAGAGCAGGGGAGATTTCCATGTCGCCCCCCCCAGATGCCCCTGAAAAGCCCACTAGAATTGTTTCATCAGCCAACCCTGCAGTTACGGTCAGGGAAGCGCACTGCGCTGCCGTGGATGAAGATTGGTCGGTTGCGATTTGCGGGGACTGTAGATCTTTCCCTATATCCTGGAATCCTTGACAGTTCCCAAGGAGCCCGGGAGGTACTGAATATTTAGGACTATGAGCAGAAGGCGACCCCTCCTCAACTGCATCACTCTCCTCAAGCGAAGGTGTAGATACTAGCTCCAGGGTTTGAGTCGGAGGGGTGAGAGGGGCGTCTGAAACGGTTGCCATATCGATATCGTCCGAAAGATGCAGTATCTGAGGGACTACCTTAAAATAGGAACGGAGTGAAGGGGTAATCTTTGAGCCTATGGACAGCACCGTGTTGGGGTTCCTAGCCTTAGATTTGCCCCTAGAACTGATGTGTAGTAATGTAATGTAATGTAATGTAGTCTTGTAAAGCGCATGAATTACCCCACCTGGGGTATCTCTGCGCTGTAGACCGCTGGAGAACCCGTCCTGGCTTTCCCTGTGAGATGGTCCCTACTGGGTATCTCCAAGGTGAAACCAGGCATCCCCGGCGTATGTGGGGGGCCGTTGTGGAGATGAGGCAAGCTAATGCCCAGAGTTGCCGAGTGTGATCCCTGGTTAGAGTAGGCACCGAGGCAAGAATGATCGAGTCCGCTGACCTTGGTCCACGACCCTGCCGTGTCGGGAAAAGAACCCTGGTCCCAGGCCGTCCTCTGCTTCCGGGTCTGCCACCTCTAACCAGTGAGCCACACCACTCCACTAGCTCCACTGTGCTTAGACTTGACCTCTGTACTAAAAAAATATGAAGATTTTATCCGAGCTGGGGTATCGAGAGCAGGCCCGACAGCCTCTTTAACATCCCCAGTCACCCCAGAGTAACCCGACTTATTCACTCCGACTTTCTTTTTGCGACCCCGACCACGTTTGCCACAGCCTTTGCTAGAGGAACTGGGAGTATTAGATGTAAGGGGAATCTGTGGGATAACCTTAAAAGAAGTATGGTCAATTATAGTTTCCGACTCAACCACCGCAGGCGTAAAAAATGTTGATTCTCCCTTACCAGCTTCAGGAACCGCTGACCCCTCCACTGTAACAGTTGAACAAGAAAACTGTAGCTGACCTTGTGGCTCTACCTCTCTGCAGGGCACTTTCTCTAGTATACGTCGTGAATTTGCTGCGTTTGCTGAGCCCCGAAAAGGGAGGACCAGGCTTCGCAGCTTTCTACCCCTCCTCAGCTCCAGCGCAGCAGACCAAATCCTTAACCTGGGCTCTAAACAGACCCTCTGCTCTTGAGCTGGGGGGGGCGGCAGGCAGCTGCTCACAGCACAGTGGAGAAGATACTTCTGCAAGCGCTTTGACTTTTTTGTGGTAGGTCAAAAATTCCTGTAGAATCTGGCCTCCGGGAGACAGCTTACAGAGCTCTCTTCCTTCGTCCTCTCCTCGGCGTCCTCCGTCCGTGGCCGAGATCCATGGAAAGGGAAAGAGGGTTATGCGGCAGTGCTCATCCACCAGGGTAACGCTCCGCATCCCCTTGCCGGGAAAAGAAAAGAAATACAGCGACCCTCAAAAACGTGCCCACAGTAAGTTTTACATTAAGAAATTGATTGTCTCTAGTAGTCCGTTGTTTTCAGGCGATATGTCCTCGAAACTGTGCCCTCATTGCTGCGGAGGAGCCAGTTTTGCAGGGAGTTCGGTCCGGAGCACCGCAAAGAGCTAACTAGCTGCCGCCATGTTTTTCCCCATAGTTAAACATATTTTATATTATTTAAAATTAATAAGTAATATACAGAATTTAATTAAGAAAATAATAAACAAATACATATATTAGCTAATATATATACTTACTTAATATTCAGTTTTAATAACTATTGTAATAACTTATAAATAATAAAAAATATTATAAATTACAAATTCAACTATAAACATAAAATAATAACCTAAATAAAAATTGAATAGTTATACAAAACAAATGTAAAAAAATTAATATACTTTTAATATTTCTAAAATTAATTATAAACTACATTAAGTAAAACAAACCAAAAAATATTAAATACCAGAATACTATTCCAACTCGCCCCCCCCCAAAAAAACAGTAAAGAAAATGGTGGATAGCGTAGGGGTAAGAATTACTATTCCCACTCCAGAGAGTGCAACAGTAGGGAAAACGTTGGATAGCTAGGAGTAAAAAATACTATTCCCACTCCAGAGAGTGCAACAGTAGGGAAAGCGTTGGATAGCGTAGGGGTAAAAATTACTATTCCCACTCCAGAGAATGCAACATTAAGGAAAGCGTTTGATAGCGTAGAAGCAAAAATTACTATTCCCACTCCAGAGAGTGCAACACGAGGGAAAGCGTTGGATAGCGTAGAAGTAAAAATTACTATTCCCACTCCAGAGAATGCAACAGTAGGGAAAGCATTGGATAACGTAGGGGTAGAAATTACTATTCCCACTCCAGAGAGTGCAACAGTAGGTAAAACGTTGGATAGCGCAGGGGTAAAAATTACTATTCCCACTCTAGAGAGTGCAACAGTGGGGAAAACGTTGGATAGCGTAGGGGTAAAAATTACTATTCCAACTCCAGAGAGTGCAACAGTAGGGAGAGTGTTGGATGGGGTAGGGGTAAAAAATACTATTCCAACTCCAGAGAGTGCAACAGTAGGGAAAGTGTTGGATAGCGTAGACATTAAAAATAACATACTTATAAATACATTTATATTTTAAAATATTAAAAATATTATTTATTAAATAAATCTAAACTATTTACAAATCCCAATAAATAATTATTTAAAAAATAATTACCAAATAATAATGAATATCCAATAAATTAATTACCAATACACAAATATAAATTGAATACCTACTTAATTACATATCAATTACTTTACACACTATTCCCCTATGAGCACACAACAAACACCAATAATAAAATAATACACTTAACATAATTATCAAATAATACATTAATAAAAATTAATTACCAATTAATAAATATTAATTACCAACTAATTATTAATTAACAATAATATAATTACCAAAAACCATTTTTAAAAAGTATTACTTAATTACATTTAAATTACGTCCCACCCTATTCCCCTATAAACCCATAACCCGCTACAGAACATAATTATCAAATAATCAATAAATTAAAATAAATTACTGATTCATAAAAATAATTACCTATTAATTACTAATTAATTTATAATTCCTAATGCATTACTAATTAATTTACTATAATTAAATTACTTCCCACCCTATTCCCCTGTAGACCCATAACCCGCTAGAGAACATAATTATTAATTAATCAATTAATTAAAATAAATTACTGATTAATAAAAATTAATTACCTATTAATTAAAAATTAATTTATAATCCCTAATAAATTAATAATTAAATTAGTATAATTAAATTACTTCCCACCCTATTTCCCCATAAACCCACAAGCCGCTACGGTACTAAAATACAAAATTTACTTAAATTACATTTAAAATGTATATATATTAAATACATAATAATATACATAAAATCATATAAAAATAGATATTAGTAACATCGATATTACTAACATAGATATTAGTAACATCGATATTATTAATATAGATATTAGTAACATCGATATTACTAACATCGATATTAGTAACATCGATATTACTTACATAGATATTAACAAAATCGATGTTACTTACCTTCGATATTACTTACATTCGATATTGCTTACCTTCGATATTACTACTTTGATATTAGTGTACTTCGATATTAACAATTCGATATTTTGACTGCCTACCGCCCAGGCCAGCCACTATTCAGAAAGGGTGCATGGTCCCTTCCAATGGCAGTATTCCTCCTTGTGAACAACAAATTCCTCTGGCAGTGTGCACCACACAGTTCCAGGACCTCTGATCCCATGCCCCCATAATTGTATCTCTCCCCTGCTGAAGTGTGGCACCAGTCATTATATTGTAGTGTGTCTTTGAAGTTGGGGGTGGTTCAGAGGGTTTCCCTTTGAACCACTGATGTCTACCCTACCTTTCAGTTCTGTCTAACATGGGGTTGTGGAATGTAGATCTTAATCTTTAATGGGGTCATTATCTAGCTCCCAGAGGCCAAGTGTCAAAGCATATTTGTCCAATCTATCCAGCCAGGCCCTCAAATGGCATAGGTCTGTCATTCCGGGGGCATGCCAATGTTTATACCTGTCTCTGGGGAATGTACAGATGTGCCCCCCCCCCCCCCCAGCCTCCAGTGAGGACTGGAGCCAAAGTAAAAGACATACAAAGAGTTTTAGAGCAGAGAAATACCCACTTTCAAGAAATGGCATTTTTAAGCTATTGATGATGAATCCATCTTTACCACTGGAGAGGGTTTGTCATGGTGAATCAAATAATAGGAAAGATTATGAGACTGTTCCACAGTAAGCCACTGTTGCAGCTTGAAGTAATTTTAACCATTCCCTCATGTTAACCTATAGGAAGAGCAAACCTCATAGGTAGTAAAAACACAAATAGGTATTCTTAACTACCTGGGCAGGGAACTCACATATGTACCTACCCAGCCTTTCATCTAACGCTTGCTTCACCCCTTAACCCCTTCGGTGCTCATGACGAGCTCAGCTC
This sequence comes from Lissotriton vulgaris, assembly GCF_964263255.1. Classification (NCBI taxonomy): domain Eukaryota; kingdom Metazoa; phylum Chordata; class Amphibia; order Caudata; family Salamandridae; genus Lissotriton; species Lissotriton vulgaris. Next base: position 72,818,102 of record NC_141686.1, read on the forward strand.
CTCATGAGGCACGGTGCTTGTGTGCTCATGACGAGCTGAGCTCGTCATGACCACACCCATTATTATTATGGCCCAGGAGAGCAGAGGAATATCCTGAGCAGCCAAGGTGTTAAGCCTTACCTCAGGGGTGCCCTAGTGGAAGTGAAAGATCACCTCAGGGTTGTTCAGTGTTTTAGAAAGGCCTGCCTGAGCATAAGTGCAGCCGCACACGCACAGACCTGCAACGGCTGGCTTGACATATGTTTAAAAACATCAGGTAAGCACCACTTCCTACAGTGTAGGAAGGGCATGTGCACTTTCACACTGCATTTGCATTGGGAAGTGCCTAGAGCCCTAAGACCACTAAAAGAGAATCAGGAAACCTACCTTTTACTTACACAGCAACCTGCCCATAGGGCTACCTAGGGCCTACCTAAGGGGTGACCCATGTTGTACCATGTTTAGAGAAGAGAGCACATGCACTATAGCACTGGTTAGCAGTAGTAAAATGGCCAGAGTCCTAAGACACCAAAAAGGTCAGAAAAACTAGGAAGATGAAGGCAAAATGTTTGGGGTAACCCTGCAAGAAGGGCCATTTTCAACAAATACTCCAGAGTTTTCAAATAGTCCAAACTGGACTAGGTGGGAATCATGAGGCGTTGGTCTCAGCTAGTGCAACCTTAAGGCCACAACAGGCAGCTGTCTTACAGTGCCTGTTGGACCTGGCACCTTTCTGCAGAGTGATCCCCAAGCATTTTGCCTTCACTTTCTTATTTTTGTTTGCCTTAGAGCTCTGCACACTTTACTACTGCTAACCAGTTTTAAAGTGGTTGTGCTCTCTCCTTTAAACATGCTAGAATTGGATTATACCGAACAGGCATATTTAATTTACTTATAAATACCTAGTAAAGTGTTAACAGATGTACCAAAGGACCATAAATTATATGTTAGAAGTGGGCATGCAGCGCTAAGCATGACACCCCCTTACGTAGCCCTTTTAAACATGTCTCAGGCCGGTAATGCAGCTGTATGTGTAGTTTTGAACTGCCTTTCGACCTGGCAAAATTAACCCTTTTGACAGGCCCAAACCTTCTTTTTAATGCGTATAAGTCACCCCTAGGGTAGGTCCTGAACAGCCCAGAGGACAGGGTGAAGTGTATTTAGAAACTTGGACATGTACTTTTAGATGTTACACGTCCTGGTAGTGAAAAACTACTACATTTGTTTTTCACTACTGAAACACCTACCTTTCCCACAGAATAACATGAGGTTATCTTACTGCATTTTATAAGTGAAAACTTTCAGTTGGGTGCAGATGTATAGGTCGAGTTTGGTGTCTAAATGATTGTAATTCAAAAGCACTCTTTAAGGATAAAGTCCGAACTAGAAAGTTAGCATTTTCATGTACCAGCCTTTTGATGCCTGTTGCCTGTATCCTGGTTCACATGACTATGTGTAGTTTGCAATAGGTCTTTGTGTATTCCTTCTAGACAGTGAGAAAAAGATAATATAGGTGTTGACAGGATGGGCCACTCTGAGTTAACGAGGGGGAGGAGCTGTCACCTACCACCCTTGCACATCACAAAGGCCCTGCCTAGACACTCTCACAAAGGGTTGGACACTAAACAATCTGGTGCCAGGACAGGAAGGCAGGAAATTCCAAGCACGTCTGGGGGGGGGGGGGGGGGGGGTGGAAACCTCTAGTAGCTTCTCCTACTTCAAAGTGGGCACTAAGAATACATATTGGACCTCAGACCCCAACTCTTCGGTACACATCTGGACCTGGGGAAGACCCAGAAGAAGTATTGTTGTGCTGCTCCGATGCCAGAAGGACTGCCACTCTGCTGCCCTGCTGTGTTGACCTGCTGCCCTCCTGCCTAAGTGAAGGACTGGACGTGCATCTTCAACCCAGAACCACCAGAGTGACTCCAAGGGCTTGTTGGCTGGCCTCCTGATCAGAAGCCTCAGGGACAGAATAGTCTTCCTCCATCTTCAACCCAGCACCTGGACTCTGCCAGTTGTGAGCCCTACCATCACAAGTGGTGCCCCCCCCAGTCCTTGACTCTTGGAATTGGGCCTGGAGGAGCTCTTTCAGCCTCAACTTTGGTCCCAGCAGAACCAATGGAGCTGCAGTGTGACCAACACCGACCACAAACATGACGGATGGCGCATTGCTTCCCCAAACTTTGCATCAGGACCACTGCGTGGTTCTTCTCCGATGCAGGACTCCACATTGCTTCCCATGGCCTCCTAGGTACCGCCACTGCATGATGCATTCTTGATGCAGGCCTTTGCATTGCAAGCCCCTCATCGATTGCATCCATGACTGAAACTCAGGACTCCACATCGCAAGCCTTGCAGCTTCTTCGGACTAAACCAGTGTGCAACACATCTGAAGGCAGGACTTCTCATCGCAAGCCCCTCATCGACAGCATCCTCATCGATGATGCAGGACTTCACACCACAGCTTCGCAGCTCCTAAGATTCACTGCTGCACAACGCATTCTCAATGCGGGTCTCTGCAACGCCCTGCAACCAGGACATATGGTACTTTTGATCAGCGGGTCGTACAAGGTTCTTGTAGTCGACCCGTGCTTCATTGCAGTCTGCGTGATTTTGACTTTGTTCAGGTCAAGCGCGACCAGATATTCACAGTTGGTGCTTTGTACTTTTTGTACTATTTTTACCTAAATCTTTAAAATTGCATATTTTTGGTTCTGCTGAATGGATGTTTGTACTTTTGGTCTTAAACTGCTTATTAAACTTTATATTTCTAAATTGGTGTGGGATTTTTCTTGTGTTGTGTTTCACTTTATTATTGTTTGAAGTGCTGTATGAATACTTTACACATTACCTTTAAGTTAAGCCTTATTGCTTTGTGTCAAGCTATCAGAGAGTTAAGCAGTTTGCTTGTGACTTCACCCTGACGATGATTGTTGTTGCTGCTTGAGTAGGGCTCTACCCCCCTCCCCCACACCAGTAATCCAATTTATTACAATGACACGAAAATGACAAGAGAAAGCATCAAACTGCAGCAAATGGTATTAAAAATACAGTTGCTAAATGAAATTGAGCACCCAAACAGCAACACTGAATTTTGCCTTTGTATGTGTAACACGCTTCAAAAGATCCTCATGGGGCATTGTATAGGGTCATTGAAGGGAGAAGATGGGTACAGTAAAAGATCCGCATGGGGCATTGTATAGGGTCATTGAAGGGAGAAGATGGGTACAGTATGAGTAAGCACAGTTTGGGATTATACCAGGTTTGAGTTCATTAGGCAAATGTATCCAATAGTGCAGTGTATGGACATAGGGAAGTGGTACAATCAACATACAGGGAGAACTGACACAGGAAAGGAATGCACACTAAGATGACACATCTACCATTTCATATCCTGACATGCTAATCATTAGAAATACTTCAAAAAGCTAGAATTTCTACTGCCTATGTATGCTCTAATACCATTATCCCTCATCCTTGGCTTTTTTTCACCGCCCATACTTTTAACCTTTTCAGTCAAGTTTTTTTTTTTGTTTTTTAATGCATTTTTATAAAGCGCTCAATAACACTAGAAATAATATCCAAGCACTTTGGTTTGAACCGGCTGAATTACACTGAAAGAAAGCAGGCAGGTTGGGCTGGGCACCATCTTTAACCGTGGTCAGTGGGGCTGGGCTGCTGGTGCAGTCTCTAAAACAGCTTTGATATGATCTCGCTGATGATGATGGTCAAGCCTTGTGCTAGCAGAAAGGAAAACTCCTACATCTTGGGAGAGGATTATTGTGCAAGTGTCTGGGAACCAGTCTTAGGGGCCGATTCCAACCAAACCAACAGAACCAAAAACTTTATTTTCATCCAAAATGACATTACAAGTGTCACTGTGTTTCTGGACACACACCCACCTTCAAAAACTAGGTGGGTAAATATGGCTGAAAAATGCACTAGAATGCGGGGAAGCTGATGTTCAAAATTCATAATGGCAGGACAGTACCATCTAGTATTAATGATAATAGTTTGTGTGGTGTTAGCGTAACTGATCACTGTGGGGATAAATTCTGATCTCAATGCAAGCAGGAGATTGCCCTGAGTTTGGATGAGAGAGTAAGGCAGTACTTAATCACACGCTCACAATTTCCTTTGGTAAATTTTAGTAGATTAAACGTGCCGAAATTTACCAGGAGAAAATATGCATAAGATTCCGATACATGTAGAGGTCATTTCAGAAAACACAGATTTCGCTTGTAATATCGCAGAATATGAGATCTATTCAACAGACACGGTAAATACCGCTTTCTTTGGTATCAGTTTTTACCAGCTACAGTAAATGCCTCACCTTTTATTTCCCCTCAAGTGATCAGAGTCCCTGTTGCTGCCACTAAATATTAGTGAATACAAAAGGTAGTAGGTGGGTATAGAAATAGGGTTATATAGAGATGACACCATTCGGTATGCTACAAACGAGAAACACACGAGACACGCATTAATACATGCGTTGCGAGGGTTTACAGTCTTGTACGTCAGCGTGATTCAGTCTTCGTGGCACGAAGGCCCAAGATTCCATCCCCGGCTCCTCCATTAAGGCCATGTCGCCATGTCTATATGACTACACAGTCAGTCAGTCAGTACAGCTCATCAGACTCCTGCCGGCTCTAGCTGTCTGTTGCTAAGTGTCGAGCCTCACCTCTCGAATTATTCCCTCAGCTCCCCCGGAACAGCAGCCCTGTTTTCGAGAGGAACGCTCCGACCAGGCCCCTTCCACCCCGAGCCCACCCCCCGGGGCGAAGCCCCATTCTGAAATGCTGGCTGCTCTGCCTTTGTCCGGCCTTTCAATGGGAGGCCATCGATCACTCTGCCACGGGGCCCCTCATGCCTCGGAGAGCCGCTTTCAGACTCCATGCTCCCAGGGCCGACCCTCCCAGCCCCGCCCCCTGAGTCATCCATTACAGAGACACAGCCCTCGCTTGTGCAGGGCGGGCTATTCTGCGAGCCCTTGAGGGGATGCAGGAATGGAGCCGTCCCCACCGGCCTGCTGTGACCGCCATGGAACTGCGATATGTCAACGTCCATTTAACAGGCACACACAGCAAGGCGATATTTCAACCACCACAAAGAAATATTGTTATTACTCGACAATAAAAAAAACTCCTCTTTGTCCCAAACACCTTTCATCACCCTGTTGTTCGATGCCATATTTACCCTACAGATGTACTACTTGGTCTTGCTTCTGACTATGTCTTTTTAGGTACAATAATACTATTTGAATTAAGGCATATCTGCAGTAAGGGCCTGAGGTGGTCCCAATTATCAACCTATTGGGATTTTTTTCCATATGTGTCTCTCTTGTATGTACAATAGTGTCACCGCTTTTATATTTATCCATTACTCACACAATTTTTTGACTATAAATGCCTATTGTCCTTCGCGAACCTTAAGGGTGTACTGATAGTGATTTCATCATGGGCATTACTAAGGAGGTCTTAGAACTTTTGAGACCAAAGTTGTTCATAGTTCTGGTCCTATTCGATTTATCGCTGCCTTTGACACCGTGGATTATGGGATTTTTCTGCAACACCTGAAGGCCTGGTTTATAATATATAATCACAGACCCTGGTTTAAATTATTCGTAAAAGGACTCTAGAAACAAGTTAATTTAGGGCATTTCAGCTCTCTTCTATATATTGCGGAACTTCGCATGGCTCAATGTTATTCACCCTCTTTGCCGCGTCTTTCATTTTTAAAAATTTGCTACCTTTATCTCCCTTGATTAAAAATTAGACTTCTAGGTCGCTGATTGAGCAACCTTTCGAATGAGAACCCCGGGATCCCAGGCTGCCTTCTGGCAGTCAACAGTTGGTTGCACTTAAATGGATTGTGCCATACCAGTAGCAAAACAAAGAAGTTGCTGTTAAAGAAAGTTCCTTTCAGTTTACCTCCACTCAACTGGCCCATGGATTTTGGGTCTGTATCCACACTTTCCACCACAGTGGCCCTCAATTTAGCAGTTCTTTTGACTTACAACGCTTCTTTTCACAACAAATACATGCGACTTCAAATTTCAGAGCCTGTATGCAGGAGCTTGCTGCCTGGATGGACAGGAACTGTTTAAAGTTGAACGGCAACAAGACGGAGGTATTGGTGGTGGGTGGTAACCACTCGAGTTGGACCTCGGAGTGGTGGCCTCCGCGCCTGGGTCCTATCCCGACCCCTTACTCTGAAGCGGAAAATTTGGGGATTTGGGTGGATCCCACTCTATCCTATGAGGGTCACATCCAACGGGTAGTAGGGAAAGGTTTTGGAGTATTAAAAAACTATGGAAAACACTGGATCTTCTCCCATTGGGGGCCAGGAAGACGTTGATACATGCATTGATCACATCCCGTCTTGACTATGGGAACATACTCTATCTGGGAGTAATGTAATGTAATGTATGTATACTTGTAAAGCGCACTGTTACCTCGTTACGTGGCGTCCTGGCGCTGTATACCGCTGGGGAACCCGTCCTGGCTTTCCCTGTGAGAGGGCATCCCCAAGGTGATGCCAGGCATCCCCGGCGCTGCTGGGGCCGTTGTGGAGATTAAGCAAGCTATTGCCCAGAGTTGCAGAGTGGGACCCATGGTTAGCGTAGGCACCTAGGCGAGAATTATCGAGTCCGCGGACATTGACCCAAGACCCTGCCGCGTCGGGAATTGAACCCTGGTCCCGGGCCGACCTCTGCTTCAGGGTCTGCCGCTTCTAACCAGTGAGCCACACTTCTCCAAGAGTCACTGCAAGGGGCCTTGGGAGATTACAGGTTCTACAGAATGCAGCTGCTCGGCTGACGCTTATGCAGCCTAGGAGAGTGGCATCGAAAAGGGCTCTCAGTCAAGAAAAGAGTATTGTTCAAGGCGCTCCTCATATGTCACCGAATTGTCCATATTGTGGGTCCAGCCTATCTAGGAGACCTAGTTACCAAGTATGTTCCCAGCATGTCTCTTAAATCCAGCGGGACGGGACAGTTGGTGCAAGGTGCCTATGTTGTGGTAATCTGTCTGGTAATCTATTTCTCCCCCCTCTCACCTAGCGCGGGGACACGCCGAGATGGCGTAACCATGCGCTTTATAAATTTTACTATTATTATTAATGTATAAATCTGCCAACTTCCATCTATGTAAACTGGTAAAAATATGCCTACTACTGTCTACTGCCCATCGCAAAATTTTGGTCTAAACAGGGGTAATGTCCATACTGTATTGTCACACACTAGGATCATCCCAAAAAGAGATTCATAAATTGAAAAAAAGTAAAAAATAGAGCAGTTGGTACCATCTATGCCCTAAAGAAACCTAATAATGTATTGGGGAAATGGGCAGAGTGACATTGGCTGACAATAGAAACATACATTTAAGCATAGGCCTTTAAGCCCTGTCTAGAAAGATCTAAAGAACAATTCCTGAAAATACGTGACTAGTCTTTTTTTTCTTAATGTCAACACTCTCGAATTCTTAGATTAAGGCAAGGCAGCACATTGTCTGTCAAAAAGTAGCACCTGTCCAAAAGTGGATGCGCCTTATTTTTTTTTAACTTTATTTTTACCTTTTTCCCATTTATCAGCAATACAGCATTAGTTAAGTCTCTGTCAATCATAATCACAAAAAGCGGTGTATACAATCGGAAAAACAGAAATAGTTTCACAGTACATCTAGAAGCAGTAAGATATCCATGTCAGTACAGCATTCAGGTCACATCCCCCAGTTTCACACATGTGGCACCACCTAAATTGCAACCAATATCTCTGTCCCATTTTGTCCGTAGTCTTTCTATATACTCGCATCAAAGCATTTATGCAGTACATTTGCCCATCATGTGGCCAAGCGGTGTGTAACAACATTTTGCACTCCGGGCGAACTTGTAAATAGGCCTTTAGCCCTCCCTTGGCTCGGCCAGGAGGTGACGAAGCAACAAACCCATCCAGACTAACAAGTTCTTTCGCCCACATTTTCCTGCAGAAATATCCGGTCATGCTAGAGATGTGTGCGGCCCACTTGTCATCATCCTTTATGCTAATGTTACAGTGTTACAATGTTACAGAAGACTATTTTAACCTGATGGGTGGTATCAACCGGCCGAATCAAACCACCCTCGATGTTGTCTGCCAGGGGAGTGAGATGCAAAATACTAGCATGGCCAACCCTTGAGGGGGGTCCACCGATAACTCCATGAAGCGGGTAAGGGTAAACTGCCCTCAAGTCATGTCCTTTGAGCTGTCTGGATGGATCTTGGACAACCTCTGGTAGTGAATTTTTGGATTTGTTGGAGCAGTTCCAGAGTCAGTCTACATCGGTCAAGCTCCCCAAGGGGCCAAAACAATTTAGGATGCAAATGTTATAAGAATAGGACTAGGCTTGCGTGGTGCCCAAAGTACATTTCAAGTTGTCTATGATAGTATGGCAAGAAGCCAAGGGCCTTTAAAAATAGCCAAGTGGTAACATCTTGATTTTGCTGGGGTTTTGCCAGCCTTGGGAAAAAGCCCCAATAGGGTTCCCTGCTACTCTTGGGTTTTGGAAAGAAATTATGATACAATCACCAAGGAATGTCTTTTGCAATTCCCCCAGCCAGACTACCATTCTGGCCATTAGCAGTTCATTAAACAGCAGGTCTCAACACCACATGTTGTCATGGATACAATGGATGGATTTAGACTCTTTAACACCAGAGCGAAGAGTTGGCACATCCACCAGCATGATCACGTAAGGGTGGGCTGCTGGTGGGAGGTCACATCTAGATGGAGAACCCACAGTCAAACCTAAAGGACTGGTTGTGGACAGGGGAGGCCCCACTTGGAGACCCTGGGCCTTGGGTGCTGGGGGTTGTGTCAAAGAAGCAGCAAGTGTCTCTAAAACTACACCCTTACCCGGACCCAAGACCGTCCCTTGGGTTCATGACATTTGGCTGGCTGGTCTCTTGCTTTTTTCGTTGAGTAGCATTGTTAACTTTTATACGGGTCAGGCTGGGGCACCCAGGGGCTTGTTTTTAAATAAGGTTAGATAGTATTGCCTATATAGATTCCAGGCAGTCAGACAAAACTTCCAGTTTAGCATCCAGAATTGATTCAATCATTTTGCCCTGACTGTCCCACCTCGCCTCAGTGCTGTCTATGGAACGTCTGCCACAGCTAGCAGAGTCATGCCTCCTATGGGTCAAGTGTGATCTGTTGTTGCTAGATTTTTGGGTGTTTATTTTATTTTTGGGGGGGAATTTAGAGGTTTAACTGGTTTAAGAGAAGGCTTGATTGGGGGGAACATGGAGGGGAGAAAACAGCAGACGATGGAGCCTGTGCGCATGGCTGAACTCCCTCATTAATGGCCACATCTGTGGCTTCTTCTGGCTGGGGTATAGAACAAAGTGGAGAGTCATATATAGTGACCGAATTGTCGCTATTGGCGTCAGGAACCAGCTTCTTTCAACGCACAATATTTCTTTATCATTTTTGCCAAGACCTTGTCAATATAGCCATCAAGTGTACTCCTTTTGGCAAATGAGAGCACCGTTCTAAGGTCTAGTTTCTGTTTGGACATCTTTCCACGTCAAACTTGCACAAACTGAAGAGACAGAAGAAACTTGCTGAGTTGTTGTAAGACTCTACTCGCAAGACTATGGCAACCTGAGGGATAGTTCCCACTCCTTGGTCAAGCAACCACTGAGCAAGGTGACAGCCAATGGAGAGAAATAGGAGAAAAGGGTGAAAGGCTTACCCCATGGAGCCGAGTTTAGACGGGTGGCCCAGTCTAGCCTCGTCCAGCCATGTACTGGTGCAGGCGGCCCACACTTGGTACCTGATTCACCCTTGGCCCTGGCCACTGGAGCCACGTTGTGCATTGAAGCACCCTGAGGGGGTGTGTCCTCCTCCTACTCCTTCCCCGTAGTAGGTAGGTGCCTCTGGACGCAGCTGTCCCTTGGATCCGGAGTCCCAAATACAGCAAGCAGCAGGCAGGCACAAGCAGGTGCATGCATCCCAAGGTTGAGGGCACCCACTCGAACTTTGAAGCCATTTGAGGGGGTGTGTTCTCCTCCTCCGCCCACTCCCCCGTAGTATTTACAACAAGGGGTGGTGAGGGACAGAGTCTCTGAATTAAGCAGAAAGCTCTCACCCAGTCAAGAGATCAGGGCTAGATCCAACACCGTTTTTTAGCTCACTGCACCATCCCAGTTTCAGAACCTGGCTGTATGCAAATTAGTCTGTTCCTGTCCCAGTGCATGATGGGAACAGGGCAAACCAAACTACAAAAGCCAATTCTTACACTGGGAAGGAAACAAGCTCCCGGGGACCGGTTTCTGGCATTACAGCCGTCTTCGGCCCGGTTTGCTTGAATCCTGATGGTGCAATGAGCAAGGGTCTCACATCTGAGAATACCCTTCCACGCTTAGGGTGGACAAAAATATTTACAACAAGGGGTGGTGAGGGACAGAGTCTCTGAATTAAGCAGAAAGCTCTCACCCAGTCAAGAGATCAGGGCTAGATCCAACACCGTTTTTTAGCTCACTGCACCATCCCAGTTTCTGAACCTGGATGTATGCAAATTAGTCTGTTCCTGTCCCAGTGCATGATGGGAACAGGGCAAACCAAACTACAAAAGCCAATTCTTACACTGGGAAGGAAACAAGCTCCCGGGGACCGGTTTCTGGCATTACAGCCGTCTTCGGCCCGGTTTGCTTGAATCCTGATGGTGCAATGAGCAAGGGTCTCACATCTGAGAATACCCTTCCACGCTTAGGGTGGACAAAAATATTTACAACAAGGGGTGGTGAGGGACAGAGTCTCTGAATTAAGCAGAAAGCTCTCACCCAGTCAAGAGATCAGGGCTAGATCCAACACCGTTTTTTAGCTCACTGCACCATCCCAGTTTCAGAACCTGGCTGTATGCAAATTAGTCTGTTCCTGTCCCAGTGCATGATGGGAACAGGGCAAACCATACTCCAAAAGCCAATTCTTACACTGGGAAGGAAACAAGCTCCCGGGGACCGGTTTCTGGCATTACAGCCGTCTTCGGCCCGGTTTGCTTGAATCCTGATGGTGCAATGAGCAAGGGTCTCACATCTGAGAATACCCTTCCACGCTTAGGGTGGACAAAAATATTTACAACAAGGGGTGGTGAGGGACAGAGTCTCTGAATTAAGCAGAAAGCTCTCACCCAGTCAAGAGATCAGGGCTAGATCCAACACCGTTTTTTAGCTCACTGCACCATCCCAGTTTCAGAACCTGGCTGTATGCAAATTAGTCTGTTCCTGTCCCAGTGCATGATGGGAACAGGGCAAACCAAACTACAAAAGCCAATTTTTACACTGGGATGGAAACAAGCTCCCGGGGACCTGATCTTTGGACTGGGTAAGAGTGGTCTGTTTAACTCAGACACTCTGTTCATCACCACCCCCTTTTTGTAAATCGTTTTTGGCCACTATAGGTGTGGCAGGGTATACTCAGACATGAGTCCCTTTCTCACTGCTCCATCAGGATTCAAGCAAGCCGGGCCGAAGAAGGCTGAAATGCCAGAAACCGGTCCCCGGTAGCTTGTCTCCTTTCTGGTGAAGAATTGGCTTGGTAGTTTAGTCTGCCCTGTTCCCATGATGCACTGGGCCAGGGACAGACTGATTTGCATATAGCCAGGTTCTGAGCTGGGATGGGGCAGTGAGATAAATAACGGTGATGGATCAAGCCCTGATCTTTGGACTGGGTAAGAGTGGTCTGTTTAACTCAGACACTCTGTTCATCACCACCCCCTTTTTGTAAATCGTTTTTGGCCACTATAGGTGTGGCAGGGTATACTCAGACATGAGTCCCTTTCTCACTGCTCCATCAGGATTCAAGCAAGCCGGGCCGAAGAAGGCTGAAATGCCAGAAACCGGTCCCCGGTAGCTTGTCTCCTTTCTGGTGAAGAATTGGCTTGGTAGTTTAGTCTGCCCTGTTCCCAGGATGCACTGGGCCAGGGACAGACTGATTTGCATATAGCCAGGTTCTGAGCTGGGATGGGGCAGTGAGATAAATAACGGTGATGGATCAAGCCCTGATCTTTGGAGACTGGGTAAGAGTGGTCTGTTTAACTCAGACACTCTGTTCATCACCACCCCCTTTTTGTAAATCGTTTTTGGCCACTATAGGTGTGGCAGGGTATACTCAGACATGAGTCCCTTTCTCACTGCTCCATCAGGATTCAAGCAAGCCGGGCCGAAGAAGGCTGAAATGCCAGAAACCGGTCCCCGGTAGCTTGTCTCCTTTCTGGTGAAGAATTGGCTTGGTAGTTTAGTCTGCCCTGTTCCCATGATGCACTGGGCCAGGGACAGACTGATTTGCATATAGCCAGGTTCTGAGCTGGGATGGGGCAGTGAGATAAATAACGGTGATGGATCAAGCCCTGATCTTTGGACTGGGTAAGAGTGGTCTGTTTAACTCAGACACTCTGTTCATCACCACCCCCTTTTTGTAAATCACTTTTGGCCACTATAGGTGTGGCAGGGTATACTCAGACATGAGTCCCTTTCTCACTGCTCCATCAGGATTCAAGAAAGCCGGGCCGAAGAAGGCTGAAATGCCAGAAACCGGTCCCCGTAGCTTGTCTCCTTTCTGGTGAAGAATTGGCTTGGTAGTTTAGTCTGCCCTGTTCCCATGATGCACTGGGCCAGGGACAGACTGATTTGCATATAGCCAGGTTCTGAGCTGGGATGGGGCAGTGAGATAAATAACGGTGATGGATCAAGCCCTGATCTTTGGACTGGGTAAGAGTGGTCTGTTTAACTCAGACACTCTGTTCATCACCACCCCCTTTTTGTAAATCGTTTTTGGCCACTATAGGTGTGGCAGGGTATACTCAGACATGAGTCCCTTTCTCACTGCTCCATCAGGATTCAAGCAAGCCGGGCCGAAGAAGGCTGAAATGCCAGAAACCGGTCCCCGGTAGCTTTTCTCCTTTCTGGTGAAGAATTGGCTTGGTAGTTTAGTCTGCTCTGTTCCCATGATGCACTGGGCCAGGGACAGACTGATTTGCATATAGCCAGGTTCTGAGCTGGGATGGGGCAGTGAGATAAATAACGGTGATGGATCAAGCCCTGATCTTTGGACTGGGTAAGAGTGGTCTGTTTAACTCAGACACTCTGTTCATCACCACCCCCTTTTTGTAAATCGTTTTTGGCCACTATAGGTGTGGCAGGGTATACTCAGACATGAGTCCCTTTCTCACTGCTCCATCAGGATTCAAGCAAACCGGGCCGAAGAAGGCTGAAATGCCAGAAACCGGTCCCGGTAGCTTGTCTCCTTTCTGGTGAAGAATTGGCTTGGTAGTTTAGTCTGCCCTGTTCCCATGATGCACTGGGCCAGGGACAGACTGATTTGCATATAGCCAGGTTCTGAGCTGGGATGGGGCAGTGAGATAAATAACGGTGATGGATCAAGCCCTGATCTTTGGACTGGGTAAGAGTGGTCTGTTTAACTCAGACACTCTGTTCATCACCACCCCCTTTTTGTAAATCGTTTTTGGCCACTATAGGTGTGGCAGGGTATACTCAGACATGAGTCCCTTTCTCACTGCTCCATCAGGATTCAAGCAAGCCGGGCCGAAGAAGGCTGAAATGCCAGAAACCGGTCCCCGGTAGCTTGTCTCCTTTCTGGTGAAGAATTGGCTTGGTAGTTTAGTCTGCCCTGTTCCCATGATGCACTGGGCCAGGGACAGACTGATTTGCATATAGCCAGGTTCTGAGCTGGGATGGGGCAGTGAGATAAATAACGGTGATGGATCAAGCCCTGATCTTTGGACTGGGTAAGAGTGGTCTGTTTAACTCAGACACCATGTTCATCACCACCCCCTTTTTGTAAATCACTCCCCCGTAGTAGGTAGCCACCTTAGAGTGCAGCACTCCTTGGGACCCGAGGTCCCAAATGCGGCAAGCAGCAGGCAGGCACAAGTCGGTGCAGGCGTCCTCAGGCAATGGGAGTCCATGCTGTGCTTTGAAATGATGCAAGTGGATATGTCCTCCTCCTTCTCCCCTGTAGCAGGTAGGCATCTCCGGCTACAGCTCTCCCTGGGACCCGAAGTCCCAATTGTCACAAGCAGCAGGCAGGCACATGTAGGTGTAGGCATTGCCAGTAGTGATGTCAATCCCAGTAAGCACTCCTGCATGGCCTGGCTGAAAAAGTAGAAATTGTCCAATGTCGAGGTGTATGCAGGATCAAAAACTCTTGAATAGAATTGCCCTCCAAGGTTGCCTTTCTTTTTTGAGTTTAAAAAAGCTTTATTGAATGAGATATGCAAAGTAAAACATCATTACAGATAAATGGCAACAAAAAGAACAATACAAATTATAAAGATATGACAGTATGCAACGCAATCCCCAAAAGGGGCAAGTAACATGTACCAAGGTGCAAAGCTTTTTAAGGGTATTTTTTAAGTGGGAAGAGAGGGGAAAGAGGGAAGAAAGAGAAGGAAGGGGGAGGAAGAGAAAAAGGGTATCCTAAAATACAAATTCAATACCAGAAACTTCAATAATAACATCTAATTGAGAAACAATTTTAAAAGCTATTAGAATATAAGAGTGTAAAAGATAATATGAACATTTAAGGGTCATGTCTCGAGAGGAACTCAGTTAATACCATAACTAGTCTTTTTTGAGTAGTAAAAGTACAGTGGTAGCAAAGGCACAGTCCAGTCTATGATGACGACATAGTAAGTTCCACCAGGCATTATATGAGATCTTTGCAGTATCTTTCCAATTGGTTGTAATTATCCGAAAAGAAATAGCTATGAAAAGATCTATAACCTTACGTACATTACAATGAACATTCCAAATAGGTGAAGAAGCACCAAAGTAAATGTGCACAATCTCAAAAGGGTGATCAGTGGCTAAAATATAATTTAGTTTTAACCAAATGCGAGAGCAAAGAGACTTAACCAGCGGAAACTGAAAAAACATATGTATAAAATCACTATTGTCATGTGAGCAGGACTTGGAATCAAGTAACTTGAATCTGTGTAAGTCAGATGGAGTATATAGTAAAAAAAATAAAAAGTCTGTGTGGTGCTGGCGGAGCGAGAAGCTGTGTGTATTTTGGACCAAATAGTGTTCCAGATCTGTATAGAAAATTCTTGAGCAAGGTCTTTTTCCCATAAGAGCTCGAGTTTAGATTGGAGTCTATCAGTAGTGGGATATGAAAGAAATTTATAGATAGAAAAATCTGGTGGAGATGAGAGAGTTGGAGCCGCGATGGTAAGGGAACTACTCTGATAAATAATACAGGTTAGAGCTTGTTTAAGTAGGGGAAATTGGGAAGAGTGGGCGTTAGAAAGATGAAAAATGTCACAAATATCTGGAAAAGTTCTGAGAGAGTTATCCTGAAGTAAGTTATCATAGGTAATGATTCCCGTTATCAATCCATTCTTTCCAGAAAAGCGCTCTGTTGTTA
This sequence comes from Lissotriton vulgaris, assembly GCF_964263255.1. NCBI lineage: Eukaryota > Metazoa > Chordata > Amphibia > Caudata > Salamandridae > Lissotriton > Lissotriton vulgaris. The sequence goes on from NC_141686.1 coordinate 72,833,508, forward strand.
ATCTTTAGGGATTTATTATACCAGATCACAGTAAGAGAGAAAAGATCAGCTTGTGAAAGTAAAGAACAAAACAAAGAAAGAGCCAATGCTTTAGAGTGTTTAAATATGGGGGTAAGAAATCTCTGGGGAGGTTGGGATAAACGAGTAGCTGTAAGGAAAGTGAAAGGAGCGATTTGCGCAAGTTCTAGTGAGCTCCATGCTGTTAAGGGAGGAGGATAAGAATCTGTGAGGAAAGGCCAAAGTTTTTTAACGTAAAGGCTGAATGAAATCAAGAATCATTAGGGAAGTTGACCCCACCTAAGTCTCTGGGCTGTTGGAGGCGAAAGAGAGAAATCCTAGATTTGCGATTATTCCAAGAGAACTTTGTTAGGAGGCGATTAATGGTTTTGAAACAAAAACGCGGGGGAGAGATGGGAAGCATAGAAAGATAGAAATTGACAATAGGAAGTAGCATCATTTTAATGGTTGCAAGCCTTCCCCACCAAGATAAGAAAAGGGGAGACCAACCATTTATGACTGAGGATACTTTAGTAAGTAAATCTTCGTGATTTATCTTGATGGTTTCTCTAACAGTGTTAATAAAGAACACCTAAACATTTAATATTTCTGGGATTCCATTCAAAACCAGATCCTTGAAACATATGGGTGAGGCAAAATTTGTTAAGAGGTAAAACTTCAGATTTATCTATGTTTAATTTATATCCGGAAACTAAGGAATAATTTTGTGATAAAGAGAAAAGTGCTGGCAAAGAAGTGGCCGGATTAGACATATAAAGTAAGATATTGTCTGCATAGGCAGTACATTTAATCTCAATATTTTTTAATTTAAAGCCAGTGCAAGATGTGGAACGTCGTATTTTTTCCACGAAAGGTTCTAAAGCTAGAATAAAAAGAAGGGGAGAGAGAGGACAGCCTTGTATGGTTCCTCTGTGAAGGGAGAAATATTTTGATTGTGAACCGTTCACCCAAATAGAAGTAGAAGAGTCAAAATAAAAACGCTCCAAACATAAAATCCCAATTGACCCTATTGAAGGCTTTTTCAGCATTTAATGTAATAGCTGCAATAGGGGAATCCATCTTTGAAGCGAGGTGTATGATATTGAGGAGAGTTCTTGAATTGTCGGTAATAGATCTACCTTTGACAAATCCGGACTGATAGATATTGACAAGGTCAGGGATAACTTTATTAATACGAGTGGCTAGAATGTTGGCATAAATTTTACAAATCTGTATTAATTAGGGAGATGGGCCGATAATTTTGTACTGAGGGAAGGATCCTTATCTTTTTTTAGGGATTAGGCAAAGCATTGGCTGTGTGAAGGATCTCCTAGATCCATCTTTAGCAAGAAATTGGTTGATCAGGGAAAGTAGGTGTGGAATTAAAACCTTCTTAAAGTGGAGATAAAAAAGCACAGTAAAGCCATCTGGACCGGGTGTTTTGTCCTTAGGCAGAAGAGTGATGGCATTGAGTATTTCCGTCTCTGAGATAGGAATGTCCAGAGATGAAAAATCCACAGGATTGTCAAGGGGTTTGGGGATAGACTGAAAAAATGAGTCAATTTGTGCAGAGGAACGACTAGATTCTGGAGTGTAGAGGGAAGAATAATATTGGACAAACCAGTCAAGGACTTTTGGCATCAGTAGACTGACAAACTCCCTGAGGGTCAGTGATGGCAACAACTCTAGGTTTTTTGCTTTTTAATTTTAAGATAATTCGCAAGTGATTTACCAGCTTTGTTACCCTCACCATACATTTTAGCATTACATTTGAGAAGGTTATTGGAAGCAGAAATCCCAGGAATGCTTATTGAATTGCATTTTGGCTTTAATAAAGGAGACTAGTGTGTCAGAGGAATTAGTGGTAAAGTAAAGGTGTTCAAGTTCTTTAATTTGTTTAAGGATTTGAGAGGAATGTGAGAGGGCCTGTTTCTTCTTTGGGGAGACAAATTTGATGATACAGCCTCTAGCGGCAGCTTTGAAGACATCCCAAATAAAATGAAAATCAGTGGTAGAATTAAGGTTATTATGAAAGAATTCTTCCATGAAGAGCGTAAAATGATCAATAAACTGGGAATCTAAGAGGAGAGAGTTATTAAAGCACCAGCGTCGAGAGGTAGGAATAGGTGAGGGGTAGTCCATGTCCAAAATGACAGAGGCGTGGTCTGAAATAAGGATATAACCTATTTCTGAATTATACATAAATTGGAAGGCATGTTGAGTAAGAAAAATGTAATCAGTACGAGAGTGTGAAGCGTGCACTGGAGAAACAAAGGAAAATTCAAGTGAATCAGGATGTGATATTCTCCAAGAGTCTATAAGGCCTCTGGAAGAAATTGTTTGGGGAAGGATTTTCGCATCTTATTGGGAACATATTTGGTTTGCGATTTTCTGTCTAAAAATGGGTCTTGAGCTGGTTACAGTCACCACCCACAATTAGATCTTCAGTTGCATGAGAGGAAAGAAGTGAGGAGAAGCCATTCCAGAAGGTTAAATCTGTACCGTTAGGACCACAAACATTACAAAAAGAAAGTTGTACATTGTTAACAATACTATCTAAAAACAATCATCTACCATTAGTATCATGGAACTCATTTTGTAACTGGACAGTCAACGATTTATGAAACAAGATTACAACACCATTTTTGTTATGAACAGCTGGGGAGCAAAAAGCTTCACCTACCCATTGTTTACGCAATGAAGACAGATCTTGTAAAGTAAGATGCGTTTCTTGCAATAAAGCCACTTGACATTTTAGTATTGCTAAATGAGACAGAACACGTTGATTTTTAATAGGATTTTGAATACTTTTAACATTTCAGGAAATAATTTGTAGACCATTCTTTCTTGAAAAGAAAATGAGAGTAGGCCAAAAAATGTAGAACAGTCAAAGAAGAGCGAAGAGAAAGAAAAAAGGAATAAAGAAATATTAAGATAGTAATAAATATAAAGAAAGGCGAATGAAGAAACAAATAGTCCATGTGACCACCACTGAAAAAAGGACCAAAGCAGATCAAGAAAACTGTGAGAAACAAAAACTAAATTAAGAGAAAAGAAGAGAATGTAGTAAGGGGTAGGTAAGCAGAAAGTTGACAGAAAAAGGAAAAAAGGAAAGGTATCACCATCACCACAAAAATGTGGTAGAATGCGTAAGTTGGAAATATTAGGAGGAATATAAAAGAAAATATACAGAAGAAAGAGAGAAAAAGAAAAGAAGTAAGAAAACAGAAGTACAATGAAGGACAAAAAGATATGAAAAGCGTAAAAGGAAAAAGAACCTGTGCAGATTGACCCCAGAGTAAAAAAAGGTGCCAAATAATAATAAGAATATGAAAAAACATGAAATAGAAAAAGAGAGCCAAAGAGTAGATAGAAAGAACCAGAAGGAAAAAAGAGGAGAGGGAAAAGGGAAGAAAGAGGCAATAGGGAGCAAAATCTCCCCCAAAAAATAGGAAAAAAGAGATGACAAGAAGCCGAAAGACTTCAGTCACAGTAGTCAAGAAAGAGGTAACGAAAGACATTGTTGAAGGAGGGGGGGCGGTGAGAAGGACCAAAATAACCACACCACTGGGAGGACAACGAGAACAGAGATCGACGATAAAACTTCAGATAAAAGGGAAGGGATGAAATAATCAAGCCAGGAAATGATAGGCAAATGAAACAATAAGACAATAAAAAGTGGGACCTTACCAGGGTCTAGGGCAGAGGTCTTAAAACTTTTGTAGGTGAGCCCCCCCGGCTGAATATTTTTAGATGTTTGGGCCACCCACCGCCTAACATACATTTCAGGAACCTGGCATACTACACAATCGACCGCCACGCGCATATCATGGGCCATACCTGGACAAAAACCTTGATAGGGCACAACATACCCATACTTGTGTACAGGGGCGCAACTAGAGCTGAACGTCAGGTGGGGGCTAACACTTCCAGCCAGAGCTGGCTCTAGCACTTATCACACACAGTGCAACAGTCTGGTTTGGTGCCCCTCCTCCATTTCCTCCTTCTCCATGAATTCCCTCACGACCACTCACCAACAATGTACCTCATCTCTCTATAGTACCTTTCAGCCAGTGCTGGCCCTAGCACTGGTCGCACATGGTGCAACAGACTTTTTTTTGTGCCCCCTCCACCATTTCCTCCTTCTCCATGAATTTCCTCACTACCACTCACCAACAATGCACCTCATCTTTCTATAGCACCTTTCTGGCAAACATTTAATTTTTTATAGCACTACTCGTTGTTTACTCACATTCAGTTCTTTGATCTGCATGGTACACATTCTTTGTAGTAGGCATATTAACCCTCTGTGCTGTGTGAGTGGCAGGACTACTCATGTAAGTGCATGGTGAGCCAGGGTAAGATGGGTGACTGCAGGGTGAGTGAGGTAATCATATGAATTTGGGTGCGGAAGTAGGGGTATGGATGGGCTTATTTGAGTGAGATTCCAGATTGAGCAGTGAGGGTGGCAGGTGAGTGAAGTGTCACATGAGTGCAGGTTGAGTAGTTTGCTCGTGTGACTGAAGGGGGAGGTACAGGGTGAACAGCGCAAGTGAATGCAGGGTGATCACTGTGAGTGCAGAGTCATGTGCTCATGTGACCGCAGTGTAAGGGAAGAGAGATTGGTGTGAGATCAGGGCGAGTGGCATAAGTGCAGTGTGGTCACTGTGAGTGCAGGGTAAGTGGGTGAATGGTGTGAGTGCGTCAGGATCAGTGTAAGTGCATTGTGATCACTGCTTTGAGGGCAGGTTAAGTGTGAAAGTGAAGGGTGAGAATGAGGAGCGAGTTGTCTGAATTCAGGGTGCATTCCCAGATACTTGAAGTAACTCAGCAAGTTATTGACAGCAGCGTAGGGTTTCAGATATGTTAAACTATTGCTATTATGGCATTAACCAGGGTTCAGGGTGGAGGAAATAAATGTGCTGATCTTGCAAAAAAACTTCCAGTTTTATTATTAGGGTTGCCAGCTCATTATTTTGATGTCCCAGGCGGTACAAAACTAAGCAGTCACCTAAAGCTGTATTGTCAGCACTTGTCCGTCGAACAGCACATATAAATAGAAAGCACTTTTAATTATGTTCTACGGCTGCTTGAATGATGACTGATAATCAAAGGGAAGAAAGACAGAAAAGTAATATTACAAAGGAATAAATACTTCTTTATTTACAAGCATGTTTAATGTCAAGACAAGTTATTTTCAGGCTGTTTAAACACATGGCTGGCTGGCATTTTTCTTTTGGTAACTTGAAGCCCTTTTAGCCCTGTGGGGCATTGTGTAGCTGCCTGTGTAATTATAAAAGAAACGCTGTTTCTTTTCTGCTAAGAGCTAACCATCACAGGAAGGGGTTAAATTCAGAGCTGAAATGCTTTAGCTGTAGTGGGAGTACTCAATGAAGGAGCACTTTCCTTGCACTCCAAACTGTCGCACTGCCAATATGGAAAAAGTTCCAGCAATATCACGATTTATCCAGGTAATCCATAGTAAACCCATGATTCCAAATATTAAACGCTTCATTCGTCCAAACATATACTCTCCTCTTTTCACCACTGCAGAGACAATGTGATAGCAATCAAATTCTTTATTAAAGTCTTCTCATGAGCTGTATGCCCGTCCAGGCTTTGTACAACACCACGTTGAGGTCAATCATTTCATGAAATAGACACATATATTCATACCCAATGCATTTCGAGCCTGTGTGGCTCTTCGTCAGGGGTCTCTAGAATAAAATAAAGGAAACCACTCAATCAACTGATCTATGAACATTCACTGAATGCTGCACAATCCTGTAATTTCCCTAAAACCATCCCCCTAATCGAAACACCCGTATTATCCCCCCTTGTCCCAAACACAAGTAATCCACTGTGTACCGAATGGAAACCCAAAACCTCTGAATCAAGTTCTTTTCTCCCCCCTTGAAAAACATGCTCTTATGACATAACTGCTACCCGTAAACATAAAAACCAATGACTCGTCCCAATTTGTCTGACTTCATTTATCTTCCCTTATTCCCCAAAACTCAACCCCGGACTGCATTATTACGTTGCTTGTGAAACATTACCTTGAGAAACGCTGCAACCAGCACCTTAGTTTCTTCGTGCTATTATCCTCATATTGTGGCAACCCTTAGCTCTAGTTCAAGACACCAATTATATTCACTCTTGTAAACTAAATAATTATTAACACCTGCTAAATCACGTGACTTCATACTAGTGAATGTGCTTCATCCTAACGGAAACTAAAAAAAAAAAACTTCCACAATGTATTGTGCAGTGTTACCCTGAAATCATCAAAACACCTTCACTCGTGCTTTACCCTTCTTTCAAACGAAAAATGCACATACTAACTAAAAACCCACAGTAACCATATCCCACATTAACACCCTCACAATGCATGCTGACTGCAATTGGAGTGCAAGGAAAGTGCTCCTTCATTGATTACTTCTGTATTCACTGTGATTGGGGGCAATTCACAGTTGCTGATCGCACGCACTTTCAAATTAAACTAATTAACTCAACGTTAACATTTAAAAGGGAAGGAATGCACCTTCTTACGGATTTTTCTGCTTCAGCTGTAGTGGGAGGCAGGATGTCTCCTAAAACTGAAAGAAAGTAACAGTCATTTCAGCTGCAGTGGAAGGCAAGGAGTCTCCTCTGCTCTATGAAATCGAACCAAAGAAAAAGTACTGTCTCATTGCTTTCCATATTATCAGAGGAGACTTTTGCCTTCTGCTGCAGCTGAAGCCTTTCAGCACCAAATTAACCCCCTCCTGGGATGATTAAAAATGAATGTTTGCTCTTAACATGACAAAGCAAGGGCCCCATCTAATTCCTCTCCCTCCCCCATACAACCCTCTGTTAACGGAGCTCTGCTCAACAAACATTTCCATTTCAAATGGGGAAGACGTGCGGCACAGGACAGGAAAAGGCAAAGGTAAGATTTCTGGGTGGAGTGCGTGCCCCCCTGAGATGGTGTCGCGCCCCTCTGGGGGGGCGCGCTCCACAGATTGAAGAACTCTGGTCTAGGGTAACACATCTTTGGACCACATCAGACGAAATAGACAAAAGGATGGTGAAAGGAGGGATCTTCGACCCTAACACAGAATAAACCTAAAACAAAGAGAAAGAAACAGTTAACAAGTACAGTTAACAAGTGACATTAAGAGTGGTCTCAATTTGTGGGCGAAGGGATCCGAGGCAAGATGGCGGCGGCGTGTTAGACCGCTGTGAGGCAGCTCCCAAGCCAGCGCTTTGAAAACGGCAAGGAAACATTAAAGAAACTGCGATGTCTCAGCTAAACAACCAAACTAAAAAATGGGTGTAGAAGGACTTACCCCTTTCCTCGTAGCTGCTTTTTTATCCCAGATGGCGATTTTGGAGTGATGTCTGGGGTTAGAGAGGAGGTGCGACCATTGGTGGCTGCGCCTGACCTGAGTGCTCTGCAGCTCCGCTTTTCATTTTGTACGTCTTTGATCGGGGTACTGGTGCTGAGATTGATTGCCCGAATTCAGACTGGAGCAACTACGCAAAAGAAGCAAGATAAACTTTCAGGGCTAAAACAACTAACTCAGCTCTCTGACTCGGCTCCGCCTTCACGGAGTGACCCCTGTGACATGGCGCCAAACAACGCCGCTACGATAGCTGCCGCAGCCAAGACCAGAGCAGCGAAACAGGCTCTCCACGATAGAGAGCTGGTGGCAAAGCGAGGCGGCGCACGACTGGAAGGGAGCGGTGATTTTGCTAAGTCTGACGCTGTAGCGGGTAAACCGGCAAAGGGCTCTAGACAACAACCTAATACGCCCGTAGCAGGTCCCTCTGTAATTGAGCTGCTCCGGAAGACTCCCGCTCCTGCTTCTGTGCCTGCTCTGGCCCTGGCACCGATCTCTTCAAAACAGTTACCGGCAGATCTACCTTCAACTTTGAATATCCAGAGTGCTATTCCAGGATCTACAGCGACATCAAGTGGGCAAATCCAGAATGGCAAAACCGGAGATTTGGAAATAATGGACACTAGTGCGATTACTTCTACAAATGGTGAAAAAACCTCTATGATGTCCAAGGAATCTATGGCTGCTGTGGCAGGAATACTAGACTCCACTACTGGGGCAGACTCTAACGCTGGAATACAAGGTATGGAGAACCTTTTCTCGTGCAATACCCCTGTTTTCTCTACTATCTCGATAGCCTTATCAACATCACAGACACAGACTACACCGGTAGTCTTACCAGCGCAAGCACCAGTAACAATACTTGAAGCTGTACCAACGGTCTGTAATACCCCAGTGCTTGTGGCTGAGCAGGAAGGTCAAACGCCGCAATATGAGCTCAACCAGGCCATATGCAACGCTCCGGAGAGCGATTTGGGGGCATTAGAGGCAAGAGATATCTCAAAAAATCTGGTGGACTTGTTGGGGGCCCCTGATGGTAGTAAGAAACCCGAAGGAGATGAGATAACCCCTGACCCCACTGATACTGACAGGGATCCCTCCGATTTTTATTCGATATCAGAAGGGATAGAGGTGCAAGATGGTCAGACGACTCTGAGCTTGATATTGAAACTAACACTGGTTCCGAGATGGAGAGTGACCACGAGGTGAGAATTGCAGAATCCAGGGAAAATAAAAGAACTACCATACGGAAGAAAAGGGCCCTGGGATTAACATGGGATTACTCCCCCTCTATAGCACTAGGTCCTCAAGAACCTGCCACCGGGGAGGAGGAGCTTAAGCTCGGAGCTCCGCGGACCTTCCGATCCTCCGCAACTATCCTGCCCGTAATCCTGATCCACGAGGGTGGATACTCGTTGCTGGTGGCTACCTGAGGCGAGCACCGTTTTCAGAACTCAAATCGGTGTCTCCTACGCGGAGCTACGTCGAGTGGGACTCCGTGCCAGCTCGGTGCCATTGTCTCTGCGGACTCCGCTACTACGTCTCGCTGAACTGCGGAGTGCCAGCCTGCTTTCGTCACCGGAGAAGTGTGCTGGACAGCGGTGCTAGTTGGACGGCGAAGCGCACCTGGACCTGTCTCCCGCTGACGTCCCGGACACCATTCCGGGTTTCTGGGCTTGGACTCGCCTGGCATAGCCCTTTGTTCTTTGAGACCTAACATGGCGGGCAAGGGGGACCTCGACAAGCCGTCTAATAGAGGAGGGCGCAATAAACCGCAACAACAACAGCAGAATCGGATTGAGCGCTACACTCAGCTGAAAACACCGCCTGCCACAGGTCCCTCTGCCAAGGGCATCCCACACTCGGGCTCGCTGGACGGCTCTGAGCCCACTTTGACCGACATTTTGGGAGCCATCACTAGTTTCCGGGCGGACATGCAGCAACAGCATGAAGTCCTCACACACAAGGTGGATGGCATGGCCGTTGATCTGTCCCTCATTAGAGCCGACCTGGGCAAGACTAATGACAGGGTCAAGAATCTGGACATTAAGACGGCCAGCCTCACAGAAGACGTTTCGGATATGCAAACGGAGGTCCGGAACCTGCAGAGGACGGCGGAGCACTTCGCGAAGCGGCTGGATGATTTCGAAAGCCGGGCCAGGCGGCAGAACGTCCGCATTGTCGGCGTGCCGGAGGGTTCGGAGGAGGCGGCGACGGACCTCCTCGTTGAAGATTTGATCAGAACACATCTTGCCCCGCCTGGCCTCAGTAACTTTTTCTCGGTGGAGCGTGCCCACCGGGTACCGGGTGGCCCGCCGAAGACTGGCGTGGCGCCTAGACCCATCGTGGCCCGGCTGCTTAACTTTCGCGACAGGGATGCCATCCTGCAGGCCTCCAGGCTCCATGGCCCTCTTAAATTTCAGAACGCTGATGTACATTTCTACCCGGATTTCACCAGGACAGTGCAGCGACAGCGCCAAAGCTATTCTGGGGTGAAGCGACGGCTACGGGACCTGGGCCTTAAGTATTCTATGATGTTCCCTGCTAAGCTCCGAATCGAATACGAGGGCCGTGCCCTGTTCTTCGACTTCGCCGAGAACGTCAGTGACTGGCTGGACACTCTACCACCGCGCCGAGAAGCACAGGAGGACCACGAGGGTGGCGCGGCTGGCGGCCCGGACCCATGAGACTTGGTTCTGTAATGGGTGACTAAATGACTCTCTTGCTTGCCTCGGGGGCTATCCAATGTCGCTCTTAATTGCCGTATTGTCTTTTCTGTCAGTACATGGAGGGTGGCGGGAGGAGTTCGCGGAGAGTCCTTACTCCCCTGGGTGTCTTTTTGTAGAGTAGTTATGGGGCGACAGGCACACTGCTGGTTGGGGGGGCTTTTTAGTCACATGCAGGGGTGCAGGGTGGGGGGTGCAATTTTGCGGGGTTTGTTCCTTGTTTGTTCTATTTCTTTTTCTTCTTTGAGGCAATGGACTGTGTGTTTTGTTGAACAATGTATGATCGGGTCGAACGGAGTCGGGTGGGGCGGGTTGCTTGGGGATGGGGGGTAGGAAACTAAAAGTGCTTAGCTGGAATGTCAATGGATTAGGTGATAGGGTCAAGAGAGGGGTGGTGCTCCAGCTGATAAAAAGGAACATGCCTGATGTAGTTTTACTGCAGGAAACGCACTTAGTGGGCAACTCTTTTAGGGCCCTGAATCGCAAGGGTTATAAAATGGTCGCCCACTCTGGGTTCTCTTCGGGCTCCCGGGGGGCGGGCGTCCTTGTACGTGCGTCCCTTCCGCTTGAGATAGACGTCACCCTGCTAGATGATAGGGGGCGTTACGCAGCTGTGGCGGGGAGGTGGGAGGGGCGTTCTCTGGCCCTGTTGTCGGTTTATGTTCCCCCTGGTCTCCAGTCTAGCACCCTCCGGGACCTTGGTGGCGCCATTTTGTCTCTGCCCTCGGGCCTGCTGATCCTAGGGGGGGACTTCAATTCAGTCTGCTCTGGTACCCTGGATCGTCAGCCACCGAGAGACCTCCCGGGTTCCCAAACGTGGCTGCCGACCTTCCTTGAATCTATGGGTCTGGTGGACTGTTGGCGACTTTTACATCCGGCGCTTCGCCAGTTTTCGTTCCTCTCCGGTGCCCATGGAAGTCTGTCCCGCTTGGACTATGTCCTCACTCTGGCGGCGCAATCGCCTGCCATTTCTGAGGCGCGTTTTTTGGCAAGAGGCATTTCCGACCACTCGCCGTTGTGGATCTCCTTTGACTTCGGTGTCCTTTTGTCCAGCCGCCCGGCAGCCGTAAATCCCTGGTATTTCCGCAACCACAACATGCGAGCGCTGCTGGCCAAGGCCATCGCCTTATACTTTACAGAAAATACTGGCTCAGTGGGCTCTGCGGTCACCCTTTGGGAGGCCTTCAAAACGGTGTTGCGGGGTGAGGCCTTGGCTCTCATCGCGGCGGCCAAAAGAACTCGTGATGCGGATCTCCTGCAAGTTGAGGAGGAGGTCTTGGACCTCGAGTCCCGTCTGGGGCCCGAGCCCGAACCCGCCCTCCTGCATGAACTCTCTCTGAAGCAATCGGAGTATCACGATCTTGCTACGAATGCAGCTCTGCTCTTAGCGAAAGAGCAGCAAGGCCGCATTTATGACGTCGGGGACAAGGCTGGCAAATTGCTGGCCTGGCTGGACAGGCGGGAGATGGCGAGCCGAGTGGTTCCGGAGATCCTGTGCGAGGACGGAGTGGTGGTTACTGATCCGAGCGCCATCGCCGAGTCCTTTGCTGACTATTTCCGGGGGGTCTACACCTCCGGGTCAGACCGCTCCGAGGCCGACTCGGCTGAATTCCTCTCTGCAATAGACCTTCCTTGCCTCTCTGAGGAGGACAGGGTGGACATTGACCGGGACATCACTGCGGACGAGATCGCCTTGGCGATCCGCGCTTTGCGTACGGGTAAAGCAACCGGACCCAATGGCATACCGGTTGAACTATATAAGATCCGGCCGGACGTGATCTCTCCTCACTTGAAAGACATGTTCCTCCGTGCCCGTGAGGATGGCGTCTTCCCCCTGGACCAGCGACTGGCCACTATTGTGGTTATTCACAAGGATGGCAAGCCGCGAGATGTTTGTAGGTCCTACCGCCCTATTTCCCTCCTCAACGCCGAACCCAAGATCCTGGCCAAACTGTTGGCTAATCGACTGGTCGGGGTTATTAGCGACCTGGTGCACCCGGATCAGTCCGGTTTTATACCCCGCCGCAATACTGCCCTTAACCTGAGACGCTTGCATGGCGTTATGGCCAGAGTTCACGCCCTCACTGAACCGGCGGTGCTGGCCTCCCTTGATGCCACAATGGCTTTTGATTCCTTGGAATGGAATTATTTGTGGGCAGTCTTGACGAAACTTGGTTTTGGGCCGGGCTTCCTGGGCTGGGTGCAACTTCTTTATTCTAGCCCCTTGGCTGCTGTTACGGTGAACGGTCGTATGTCTGCTCCCTTCGCACTTCAGCGGGGCACCAGACAGGGCTGTCCCTTGTCTCCGCTCCTGTTTGCGCTGGCTCTGGAGCCCCTAGCGGCGATGCTGCGCTCGCACCCTGACTTGCACGGGATCTCCTGGTCCCCGGGCTTTGAGGACAGGGTCTCCCTGTACGCGGACGACATCCTGCTGTATCTCACCTCCCCTTGCAAGTCGCTTATCGTGGCGTGCGATGTGCTCAGGCTGTTTGGGCGTTACTCCGGCCTGATTGTTAACTGGGCCAAATCCTCCCTTTACATCCTCAAAGGCGACACGCCGCGCCTTCCCAGAGGCTGTAATATCCAACTGGCGGGACAAGGCTTTAAGTACTTGGGGATTTACATTTCACATAACCCTAAGGCAAGGTATGACCACAACTTGCTCCCCCCGCTCCACCGTTTGCGGCGGGACGTGGAGAGTTGGCGTAAGCTCCCTCTCTCGTTGCTGGGCCGGGCGGCGTTGTTTAAAATGATGTCCCTGCCCAGGTTCCTGTATGCCTTGCAGAATACTCAGGACCTTGTCCCGGCCCGCTACTTCAGGGAGGTCGAGAGTCTGCAGCGTGCCCTTCTTTGGGACGGACGACCCCGTGTCGCTGTTCGGAAGCTCACCATGCCATGGTATGATGGGGGCATTGCGCTACCAGACGTGCGGAGATACTACTGGGCCTCTCAACTTACCGCCATCAATCATGGTTTTTACGGTCCCGTGGACAACCCCGGTTATGCCATGGACCGCTGGCTTTTGCACGGAGGCAATTACTATCGCGCCCTATATTCTAGATCCTTTGATCGTAACCTCACCGGCCCGACCAAGGCGGCGGTCCATACGTGGCGGACGGTCACTAAGATACAGGGCTGGCAGGGCAGACTGACGAGATTTACCCCTCTCTTTGATTCCGACATTTTGGGCAAGCTTTGGCACACCAAGGGCTTTGAGAAGTGGGATCTCATAGGTATCTCGAGGGTTGAGGACATGCTCACCAGGGGGGTGGTCAAGACTTTCCCACGGCTGCAGGCGGAGTATAAATTGAGTGCTACGGAGTTTTTCCGCTACGCCCAGCTGCAGCACGCAATAACTGCCGCAAGGCCGGAGGAGGGCGACATCCCCGAGAGTTCCCCTTTGGAGGACAGGGTGTTGGACGGGCATATGCCTGATAGCGCCATCTCTCTGTCCTACAAGAAACTAATCAACGTTCAGGTGGACCTCCTCCAGCGCTTGCGGGAACAGTGGGTGGCCGATGGGCTGGAACTGGACGATGAGGACTGGCAGAGTGCTGTTTCCTCCCCTAAGGAGGTAGCCATTTCCTCGCGTCTGAGATTGGTCCAGTTTAAAATCCTTCACCGAGTGTATGTCACCGGCCCCAGGCTTGTGCACATGGGCTTCTCGCCGGATGGCCTCTGCCGCCGTGGCTGCGGAGCCCTTGCCACCTTTCTTCATATACTGTGGGAGTGCCCCGTTATTGCCCCTTATTGGGAGAGGGTTCATAGAGTGATGCGGGAGGTGACTGGAGTGGAATTAGCGGCGGAGGCGCGTAGGTGCCTCCTGAATGTTTGGGAGCCTAATGACTATGACACGGCGCAGATCCGATGGGCCACACTGGGCAATATGGTCGCTAAACGGGACATAGCGCAAAGGTGGGGTTCTAATGTGGCCCCCCTGGTGGTACAATGGAAGGCCAACATGGACTGGTGTATGTTGCGCGAAAAGACTGTGTATACTGCCAGGGGGCGGCCTCAGACGTGGACCAAGGTATGGGGTGCCTGGAATGCCCATAGAGGGGACTTGTGTTTACCACCTGCACCGTTGCCACGAGATGAACGCTTGTCACCATAGACGTTGACGACAGCTATGTTATTCTTGTACTGATTCTCCTGTTCTTCCTTCCCCCCCCCCCTGCTTATGCTACATTCTGTCTCAGCTCTTTCTACAACTTCTCCAGCTCCTTCCGCCTCCTACCGACTAGTGGTCTTCTTCATTTCCATTGCCTTTTTCGCGCCCTTGGGCGCTTTGTTTAAGTTTTTGTTTTAAAAAAAAATAAAACAACCTGCATTGTCCTGACGTGAATCGCTAAGCACTATGACCGTTCTATACTATGCTGCCTTGCCTCCGGGATGTTAGGCTGAATAGCTGTGTGCTTTTTACAATAAAGGTTTTAAAAATAAAAAAATAAAAAAAAAAGAACCTGCCACCGGCTCACGTCCGATACAACGGCACTCTTCTCATCAACAGGATGCTACGCTTTTCACGGTAATGGATACAGTTCTCCAGGCTATCGCTTCCCATCGAGAGGAGACATCAAGGGATGGACGTAAAGCGCAATTAGCTCTACACGAGGTACAAGTTGTAGTGCGCAAATTGTCAAGATCAGTCAAGACCTTCAACACCAGAATGACAGAAATGGAAGACCGTATAGTCATCAACGAGGCAGAAGCTACAGCCACACAGGAACAAGTCGAATTACATGAAGCAGAGCTAAGTGATGTCAGATGGAAGCTCGAGGACAGGGAAAACCGCCTCCGACGTAATAACCTACGCGTCCTTGGGATACCTGAAAATATCGAAGGTACTGATATCCGAGCCTACATCATCCAACTCTTTAAAGACACACTTCCTGAGCTCTCCTCATGGAATTGGGAACTTGAGGTGCAACGGGTGCACAGAACCCCACTTACCTTAAAACCCACCAAGAATCAGGGAAACTACCCACGAGCAGTCCTGGTATTTTTCGGAAATTTCTTCTCCGACAAGCCATTTCAGATAGAGTCAGGCCAGAAGCTCGACGGACTAGGGATTCCGGGCCCGATTCACAGAAAAAACTTAGGACTCAATCCTAAACTTACTACTATTTTGGTATTCACAGAATGCACTTACTAGTTTTGGCATTCACAGAATGAACTTACTACTTTTGGTATTCACAGAAGTTAGGATTTTGTCTTAAGTTTGTCTTAAGACAAACGTAAGACAGACTTAAGACAGACTTAAGACAGACTTAAGACAGACTTAAGACAAAATCCTAACTTCTGTGAATACCAAAAGTAGTAAGTTCATTCTGTGAATGTCAAAAGTAGTAAGTGCATTCTGTGAATACCAAAATAGTAGTAAGTTTAGGATTGAGTCTTAAGTTCATTCTGTGAATCGGGCCCAAAATCTCCTATTTTGTGAGTCCGGATTTCTGCCACACCACGGTGGAGAGGAGGTGGCGTCTGCGACAACTTATCAAACCCTTTATGGAGAAGAAAGCACAAGTCTACCTTAATAATCCAGCCAAATTGAAAGTTCTATATAACGGTCAGACCAAATTTTTCACTTCTGAAATAAAAGTCAAAGAATTTCTAGACAGTCTCACCTAATGGCTCACTAGTGATAAAACCAGCATAGATGATTCTTGAGTGGCTATTGGCTGAGAAATGGGAAAGACAAGGAACTCAGATACCGGACTAGAGAGTAGTGAGAGGAGAAAAGAGCGCGTAATTGGATATTATTCAGACTCTATATGGACATGTTAGGCCAATTCACCTCTTCTCCCTCTTTACATTTTCCTTATTTTTTTCCTTTTTGGCTCTTTCTCTCTATGTATATTTTCAGCCTAGGCCTGGTATGGGAGTGTCTCTCCATCACTAAAAGACTCTCATAGAGTCTATTTGCCTCACTTTGCGGGTGGGGAAGGGTGGGGGGTGGGTTGCAGGGGGTTGGAGGGAGGGGGAGGGGGAGGGTGAAACAGTGGAAAAAATGATAAATATGAGCTTGATCTATAGTATAAGAAATTTGGAATGTTTTTTGGTTTCTTTAAATTTTTTAAGTAACTGGAGCTACATATCATTCATTTTGATTAACCAGAACTGGGAGAGGAATATTAATGTAAATATCGAATCCAAAGTTGGTTGGTGTTGATGCAAACTATATTGTTTAGACGGTACCGGTCTAATGGGGAATAGACTTCAATGGGGAGAGTAAAATTGCGATGTTGGAATGTTGCCGGTCTTAATGATGGGAGAAAAAGGGCCCAACTTTTTCAACTATTACTGCAAGATCCTGTCGACATTCTTTGTATTCAGGAGACCCATATAGCTGAGAGTGATAAAAATCTATTAAAAATTCCTGGATATAATCTGATTGCATCAACATCCCAAACGTCTAAAGTACGGGGTGTCGCTATTTTGGCAAAACCTGGTTTGGGGAGTCCTAGACGCCGACTTACCGATAAACATGGTAGGTGGGTTGTGGTTCAGCTAGAGTCGGACATTACCATTTGTTCACTCTATGGATCTAATTTAGACGACCCACAACTCTTTATCGAACTTGAATTAGAACTGGCCTCTTGTTCCGGCCCACTCATATTGTGTGGGGATTTTAACCTAAATATAGGAAAGTTAGCAAACAATAGACTCCCACAGAATTACAGCGGCCGTAAACCTAAAGTTTACAGGGCAGTATCCCATCTGATGGAAAGTCATGATTTATTGGATACTTGGGATATGTTGAAGCAGAATGAAGACGGCTTCACGTATTATTCTTATCCCCACAATAAGTATGTTCGACTAGATTACATCATGACATCATTACATAAGACGGCCATAATAGACATAACAAAATCCCCCAAAACCATCTCTGATCACAATGCGCTTACGTTAATTTTTGAATTGGATAGTTTTATAAGACCCAGTATCCAATGGTCATTTGACCGCAAGCTTCTCGTTAACCCAGATTATATAAGTCATATCACATCATGGGCCCAATCTTTTTTTGACTGTAACCAATATAGCGCACCCAGATTCATAGTATGGGACTGTTTCAAGGCAGCAATGAGGGGGGAAACCATAGCGTTTGTAGCTAATCGTAAAAAAACTCAAGATAGTATTGACAAACAACTTAATGCAGAACTCATCAACCTGGAAATACTACATGCTAATCAAATACAGCAAGGAATATCAACTTCTGATACATTGCAAAAATTACTGATATTAAAAACAGAAATCAATAGCTCGTTAACTCAAAAAGCAGCGGAAACATATCAAGCCAATAGGAATAGAATTTATGAAGCAGGGGAAAATGTAGGGAGGCAATTAGCTCTTAAAACTAGACAAAAACAAACATACAATAAAATAAAGAATATTGAATATGAAGGTCAACAATACACTTCCACTCAAGATATTGTAGGTGTGTTTCAAAAATATTACCAAAAACTTTATCAAAATGAAAATGAACATCTACCTACCAGAGACACGAAAATCTTTCTCAATGAGTGGTTGCCTGAACAAGAGCTATCTAGATTAATCGACCGAGTAGTTAGAGAAGATCTGGAGAAAGAAATTACAATTGTAGAGCTAGAGATAGCACTGTCGGACTTAGCTAATGGGAAGGCTGCTGGTCCCGACAAGATCCCTTTAGAGCTATATAAGGTGTTGGGCAAACAGATACTACCCTACTTATTAGACCTGTTTTTGGGGGTACAATACCACTCAACCTCACCAGAGTCTTGGAAACACACCAATATAGCAATATTTCCAAAAAAGGGGAAACCTCCCCAGCTTCCATCTTCATATAGACCTATTTCCCTCATAAACTCTGACTCAAAGCTATACGCCAAGATACTTGCAAATCGGCTGAGGGGGGTCATCGAACATCTCGTATCCCCGTGGCAGCATGGCTTTATCCCTGGGAGAGGTACGACTGATCATACCCGTAGAGTCATCGCCCTATTTGACATCATGGGCGCCACGGGGGGAGAGATGTCGATGATCTTACTCGATGCCGAAAAGGCATTCGACCGAGTGTCTTGGCGGTTCCTATGGGACATTATGGAATTTAACAACTTTGGTCCAGGCTTTATTAAAGCTCTAAAAGCCCTGTATATCAGTCCTAGGGCTAAATTATCCATCAATGGCTTTGAGTCAGAGTTTGTTGAGGTACAAAGAGGCACTAGGCAGGGCTGTCCTTGCTCCCTGATATTATTTGCCCTAGTAATTAACCCCTTAATTTTAAAGCTGCTTAATTCCCCTCAAATACAACCTGTTAAGGTGGGTCCCTATTCTACTAAAATTCTGGCATATGCTGACGATATTGCCGTGCTCACAACCAAAGCAGCTGATGCAGTAGCAGAAATAGAACAATTAACCCAGGTTTTTGGATCTTACTCTGGCTACTCACTTAATAGGGATAAAACCATGGTTCTTTGCACAGATAATATCATATACGACAGCCCCTATAAAGTTAAAAATGCAACCTATCTCGGTGTAAAGATATCTCCTGAGGTGGAAGAGATTAATCGGCTTAATTATGATCCTTTGATCAAGTTGGTAAAAACTGATCTTAAGAGGGTGGATAATCTACATCTTTCAATAATAGGGAGAGCGAATTATATTAAAATGAGCATATTCCCTAGAATACTCTATTTATTCCGGGCTATTCCACTGATGGCCGACGGTAGTATTATCAAAATCTTTGACTCTACAATATCTAAATTTATATGGAACTATGGTAAAATAAGGAGAGCACTACCATCATTAACTCTCCCCCTACATAGAGGTGGCCTGGGCATCCCAAACTTGACATTTTATCTTTGGGCAACACTACTCCAACAAATGGGCCCGCTCTTTAAAATTAAACCTTCAAATCCATCCAACATAGATTCTTATATCCCTTCTATTTTTGAACTTGGACTAGGTGTTAGATGTCAAGGGTTATCTCTGAAACAACTCGAAGCGTCATATTACAAAAAGACCAAATTTAAGGTGATTGGAGACTCGTGGAAAATCTGGAAATTTGCCTCTAAACAACTAGGCATGCCCAAAATAACTAGATACACCTCTCTATGGCATAGTAAGATCATATCATCATGTCTATATGATAATGTCTCAAGGAGATGGGAGAATTTAGGCATATATACACTAGGCAATTTTTTTGGACAGAATGTTATTCCATCTTTTTAGGGGTTACAGCAGAGATTTGACATTCCATCCACAGACTATTTAAAATATTTTCAAGTCTTTACCAATATTCGTAATTCTAAACTTAATATTAACTTAGATAGCTTTCATTTTTTTTCTATTATTGAGAAACGAGCTACCAGGATAGGTATCTTATATGATATACTCTCTCAGTCCTCTAATGATGATCTAGAACGTGTTGAGCGGTCTTGGGCACTAAAAATCGGGAACCCAGATGTGGATATTGACTATTCCCTAACCCTTTACACAACATTATTTTTAGCTCCTAACCTTAAAGCACAATATTATAAAACTATTTACAACCTTTATTTTACTCCGTCTAAACTCTTCACCTGGGGATTGCGGGCAGACGATTGCTGCCCAAGATGTAGACAGGGACAAGCAAATTTAATCCACATGTTTGCAGAACGTCCGAAATTAGATAATCTACAGACAATGATTGGAGGATTTTGGGCTCAAGTTTTTGGGCGGAATCTTAGATCCTCTGCAACTCTATATCTTTTAGGCCATGACGAATCCTTAGGTTACAGTTTGGAGGAACAGAGGATTGTTTTCCTGGGTACTACTGTCTTTCGCATTATTCTAGCGGCACCATGGAAAGATTCCAACGTACCCACTTTTCATATGTGGCTTAGTCGATTCCTTGCCACATACAAGCAGGAGATAGCTATATATAGCACAAGAGGTAGAAAAGCCAGATCCCGGGGTACCCAGACCTGGGCCCCAATCTCCAACTGGTACTCCAATGTAAGATCTTCCCCCTGATAAGAGAGAGGGATTGATTTGACTTGATTGATATGATATGTTGAGGTAAATTGTATAAATAGTACACATTTTTTCTCTTTTTTTTCTTTTTAATGTACATATGTATTGGGTTGCAATGTTTTTGTCTTTTTCTTTTTCTTTTGTGTATGCATTTTCTTCCTATTAACTTTCTTGATGTACTATCGTTTTCATTAAGAATTTATTCTTTTGTAAAGAAAATGTTTGATTGAATACCACAGATCATGCTCAATAAAAAACTTTAAAAAAAATAACAAGTGACATTAATTAGAACAACATTGACCGAAAAAGAAAAGACAATGAAAGAGAAAGACAATTTTTAAAATAATAACAAGACGATCAATGTTTGCCAACTTCCATGTATTCTTCTCGGTGGGTATGAACGAACTTCCTAAGGTTAGCTGGGTCCTCAAATGAAAAAGTTCGATCTTTGTATGTCACTTTGAAGAAACAAGGGTGTATAAGACCATATCTTGCATTCATAGATTTCAAGGCGGGTCAAAGATCCAGGAACTCCTTTCGTCTACAAGCAATTGATTTGAACACATCTTGACTGAAAAAGACCTTGTGGCCTGGCCAGAACATCTGTTTGTGTTGCTTGGCTGCGGTAAGGATAGCCATTAAGTCAGAGTATAGTAAAAAGTAAGCAGTTATACCCCTTGGCTTGGTGGCTGAGGATGTATTTTGAGGCCCCAATCTTTGAGCTCTTTGAATATTGAAATCCACAGATTTTGGGAGGCCAATAATTTGCAGGACCTGAGATTTCAAGAAGGAGATCAAGTCAGAACCTTCAGAACCCTCCGGAATTCCATAAATTCTGAGATTATTACGTCGATTGCGATTTTCTAAATCCTCTGTAGACTTTTTAAGGTGGTTTACTTCCTTAGTAAGGGATTCAACTTTAGCAATAACGTCTTGAGCATCGCTTACCTTCTGTTCAACATAAGACAATATCATGTCTAAACCAGACAATTTTTCTTCAATTCTTTGTAGAGTAGTAGTAGTGTCTGACATAAAAGGGCAAAAAAGACGTAGTTTGTCCATGATATCCTCTAACGTGATAGGAAGAGGAGATTTAGTTGGAGAGGATGGGTCTTTTTTCATGCGTTTGCTGTTATGGCCAGTAGAGTCTTTGCAACCCCCAGAAGTAGTCCCCAAGGCACAGTGGGAATTTGGTAGATTGCTGAGCGAGATCCATAATATAAAGCAAGCAAGCCGCAGCGCAAAACAGTCCAAGAGTAATCACAGTTATCGATGCCAAAGAATAACCATTGTAAGAAGAAAAACCATTGAAGGTGGAGTTACTATCCTGTATTGAGCGAATAGGTTGAAGAATCCGTTGAAGGATGAAATAAGCAGGTCATTAAGCAATGCTAAAATCAGTAACCCATGAGGGAGCTATTAAAAGAGACTTCGGGCATAGAAGTCGCAAAAAAGCAGGTTAGTGTGTGATATTAGCAAAGCCTGTGAAAAGACAGCTGAAAATGGTCACTAGCACTGTACAACAGCAAGCGTCAATAATGGCCTGAAGACATCGGTACGGTATGACCAGAAATTTTAGAATACATTCACATTGCCGTATGTCTGCAGACAAAAACCGCCGCCATCACTACTGGGCTGAGGTATGGAGGGAAGACCAAAATATAAATAGAAAATAACACAGTTGCAAAAAGCAGCATTTACGAGGCACAAAATCAACTGCACCATCAAATGAGAAAAATGCTGGTATTGTCTTCAATCATTTTTCGAAAAGGCAGTTCATGAAACGGGTCTTTTAAACAGCCGCTATCCGTTAAGGAAAAAATCGTTGCTTTGTGCGCACCCAGAATGGCGGCTGCAATAATCCGGCCGAGATGACAGAAACTGCAAAATACCATAAACGAACTTGCCATCACAAGTCTACAGTCGGAAACGCTCCACAATGCTCCTGGCGGTTTTCGACGTGTGTGGAGCTGAAAGTAGACGGGAACGAGGGCAGTAAGCGGTCTCTTCACAACGAGGCAGAAGTCGTCTCTGCGGAACCTCCTCAGGACGCGGCCATCTTGCCGCCGCCGCGCGCTCCCGATCAAATGCCTTTCTAATCAATGAAAGTAGCTATGGAAATTTGGAGGACATTGTGAAGCATGCACAGGAAATGTGAGAAAAGCCTCTAACAATTCAATAGTCTGCCAAATTAAGATCAGCGATACTCAATCAGAACTGGTAGACATATCCCTCTACCTTCCTTCAGTCCCTCCTTAACTGATTTAACCTCTTTCGCAGAATTTGTCATTCATTTCCCGGAAAAATACCCATCTGTAGTGCCCCCTTATTAAGAGCAGAACTCAAATTTTGTAGGAGCTCAAGGAGATCCTCTGTTCAACATTGTGCTATATCCATGCAAAACAAAGAGGAGCTTATATGAGGACCTAGGCAGGCCAAAGAGGAAGGATAGCTGTCCATATTTGTTAGTGTCTTGTTCTCAAATGTCACATTCAGCTTGTTGCACTGATTCGCCTGATCCAGTCAATGTGGTCTACACTTGCGGTTACCTAGAGAGGTGCTCTGCGAGCTGCTAGTAGTATTGAGTGGGATTAATGCAGTTGCATCAAGGAGAACCAGATTGTGACAAAGATGTCCAGATTGGGCTTCCTCTTCGTGTCCCAGGTTAACTCAATGAATTTTACAATGGAGGTGCAAATGAGCCTTCGAATCTAGCCTTATCAAGATGGTAGTCAGTCCATAGAATCTTTACTGAAGTTCCCAATCCAAGATGAAGTAGGACCTTTTCCTTTGATGTGAGTTCCTGGTGTACCCCTATTTAAGGAGACTCTTCTAGAAGAAGGGTGTGTTGCAACACATTTCTTCTATTATTTTTCATACTGATATCCCTCCTTGCTTTTGTGTCCCTAATTTTGCTACCAGCAGCTTTCTTCTGCTACTGGATTGTACCTCTGGATTCTGCAATCTTTTTTCTTAATTCCTGATATCAGGTGAGCTTATATCTTCAATAGCGATCTTCATCTTCGATTAAAATGCATATTATTTTTAAGGAGTTTATTTTCCTTTTAGTAGGGTTTTCTCTCCGTGTAATGCTCTTCAGAAGACACTTGACACATTTCTGTGCAGGATAGCACTGTGGCTACTGGAAGGATTTGTCCTATCTTTGGACAGTCCAAACGGGGACTCTTCAGACCATTCAAGCATCCTGTCTTTGACACATTGTCTCATTGTACAGTTATTGGCCAAATGTTTAAGCAATAAACTATCCTAACGTTTCTATATGTTTCTCTTAGTCCTGTCAGACTTAGGGTGGTATCCCCAACCCTTTTTGCCTACCTACCTCCATTTTTGGTGCTGAAATTAGTTTTTGTTGGACTTGGGACTCTGTGCACTTTGTCACTGTAACCAGTGCTAAAGTGCTTGTGTTTTCTCACTTAAACATGGCTTAATTGGCCTACACCTTATTGGCATATGTAATGTACTTACAAATCCCTTGTAGAGCGGTGTATCATATAACCAGGGCCTGTAAATTAAATGCAACCAATGGGCCTGCAGCACTCATTGTGCCACCCATTTAATTAGCACCTTGAAACATGTCTCAAGCCTTCCACTGCAGCCTGAATGCAGATTTAAACTGCCATGTCTACTTTTTTTTAACTCTATTTTCCATTATGTAACAAATTCAAATTTTGCATATATGTCACTTCGTTCATCATGTTGTAAAGATTCACTTCGCAAGTTCAACATGTATATCTTGATAATTCTATTACAATTGCAGTTGGCACATCTAGTACAATGAAACATTGTAGCAGTAAATATCTTTCTCAAGAAGCATCGCCTCTAGCCCAACCCCAATTCATGACTCAGGTGCGCTGGATTCCGTATTCCTTATCTACCTGTAGCAAAGGCACATAGCAATAGAACATCGGAAGTTGTCGCCCTCAGCGTATATATTAATGATTCTGATACAATCATCCAACTCCCTCTGGCACAGTACCGTTTTCTGATTGAGACTGAGTCTGAGGTCTGCTTAGCTGCCTCCACATATGTCCGAAATGGGCTCCATATATCTTTGGGGCGGGACATAGAGGGCATGATACTGGCATAGGTCTCTGCATTAACATTGCAATAAGCTAAACTATGCAGCCAGTCCTGTACTTTGGGTACTGTTTTTCTGCCCTAGTGTATAGCAACCTCCCTTTTTGCCAGCAGGAGTTCCAGCGTTGCAAAGCGACTGACCCCCTTTGGGAAGTTCACTGTGTACTTCATCAGCGCCACCTCAGGAATAGGATTGAGAGGCAAGCCTTCCCCAGAAATTGGGAACAACCTAGTGTTTGGCAGAGGATGGGCAGTTGAGTATAGGGTCGTAGCGCTGGTGAGCCTTCTCAATTTTTTCCATGCCCAGCTGGTCTTAGACACCGTTTGTATGTTGTGTGGGTCATGAGGGAAGCCCCTAGGAAGTACTGTGGATCGGGGAGAACGAGATCCGCCCCTTGCCGTAGAAACAGTATACTTGCGTCTGGGTGAAACCACGCGTACACAAAGCGACATTGTGCTACTAAATAATATAATTGTAAGTCGGGCACGTTACACCCTCCCCTTTCGTATGGGAGTGTGAGAATTGACCAGCGGACACGTGGTTGCTTACCCCCCCAAACTAGTCACGTGAGGTGCCATTGCAATGTCCGGAAAAAAGCATCAGTGAGAGGTATGGGGATGTTATTGAAGAGATATAAGAATTTGGGACGTTTGACCATCTTTAGAATTGCTACCTGACCCGATCGTGATAATGGTAACCTCAGCCATCGTTCCACCTGTGTCTCCAATGTATGAACTGCCTGCCCTAGTTTAAACGTATAATTTGTGTGCTGTCTAAGTGGATGTGAATCCCAAGATATTTTACTGAATAGGAGCACCATCCAAGGGGATACTCGCAATCCCACGGTTTAATGATTGTGGTTAAGGGAAAAATTATGGACTTATGCCAGTTTATGCCCAGCCCGGAGAATCTGCCAAATCGAAGAATTTCTCTAATGAGGGGAGCTAAATTGGTTTGGGGTTCCCGGACATGTAGAATGGTATCATCTACATAGAGGGAAATAAGGAGTGGTCTGGTGTTAACTGTAATCCTCCTTGCAGGTGGCGTTCTTGTAAATGCCGAACCAGAGGGTCCATTGCCAGTATGAACAAAAGTGGAGACAAGGGACAGCCCTGTCTAGTCCCACAGAAAAGCTCAAAAGGTCTGGAAAGTGTGCCATTTAAACGAAGTCTTGCTGTGGGACTGCCGTAGAGTAGTGCAGTAGCGGCAATGAAACCCAATGGCATGATCATAGGAATCAATTGCTTTTTCCGCATCTAATAGTATCGGGGCTCGGAGTTTCTGGATCGATTCAGTGAAGGACTGCGAACAGTGTCCGAAGGTTCAAGGAGGTGGATGGTGGGGCACAAAGCCGGACTACACCGGGGAGATAATATACTCCATTAATTGAGACAGCCGATTCGCAATGACTTTGGCTAATATTTTATTATCTAAATTTAATAGGGATAGTGGGCGATATGACCCGCAGAACATAGGGTCTTTGCTGGGTTTGGGGAGTAGGATGATGACTACCTCGCGGAGTGTGGGGAAGAGTACTTGTTTTTTCAATGCCTCCACATACACCTCAATTAGCTGTGGGCAAGAAGGTCTTTATATTCTTTGTAAAAATCCCCAGTAAAGCCATCTAATATAGGGACTGTGGAGCCTCGCATGGTGTCGATGATGAGTGAGACGTCAGCCACTGAGATGGGCTCTGCCATGAAGTCCTGCATATACCTCTCCAGGAAAACCAGTGCGATCTCGGAGAGATAGTCGCCCTGGGCTGTACTATCAGATCCCACCCTGGAAGTGTACAGTGTGGTATAATAGTCTAGGAACTCGTCGCAAATATCGAAGGTGTTGGAGGGTGTGTGTCTAGTGGTGGAGTGGAGTTCAGTGAAGTACGATTTGCTGAACTGGGGCCTCTACATTTGGGCCAACACTCTCCCCGGTCTCTCTCCTTCCCCATAACGCCTGGCTGAGTGGTATTTTCCCAGCTACAATAGCTCCTGGTCTGCTGTGTCTCTGTATTCAGACAGAATGATCTAATCGCTTTGCCTGACCTGTAGGGTCCAGGGTCCCTGCGGGGTTGGAGTCAACTGTAGTGATGCTGTGTTCAATGCGTGTCATCGTGTTGCGGAGGTGCCTGAGTACCCCCAGCGTGTTTAGAGATACAAACACCTCTAATAACTGCCTTGAAAACCCTACCACAGTACTGCCCAGGAGCTCACGGAACCGGTGTTGATTTCGAAATAGTCTTCGATGGCTTCACGTACTTCAGCCTTGAAAAGTTTGTCATGTGGGGCTTGGCTAGGAAAGGACCATTGTCGTTCATATCCCACCGGCTGTGGGAGTTTCAAAGGCAACACTATCAGAGAGTGGTCAGAGTATGCCCTGGGGAGCATCGTGAGTGAGTTGAACTAGTCTGTGAATTCAGGGGAGAGCAGCCAATAATCTATCCTGGTCCAGGTAATATGCTGGCCAGAATAGTGAGTGTATTCAGTTAGAGTAGAGTTTCGTTTCCCCCATTTATCTGTAGATGGGCGTTGCTCACATTGGCCCCTCAGTGCTCGTCGTGCCCGTGGTTTGGTGTTAGGGGCCCGGGAGGTGCTGTCAAGCCTAGGGTCAAATAGTAAGTTAAGGTCCCCTCCCAACAATAACTTGTGAGGCTCTTTTCTAGCCAGCTGTGCATTCAGCTCGTGGATGAACTTAGGGGAGTCAGTGTTCGGGTCATAAATGCTAACCATTGAAATCCTGTGGCCACTGAGGGAGCCAGTGACAATGATGTATCTGCCCTCTGGGTCGCGAACAACGTCACTGAGACTAAAGGGGACTCTTGTGTATCAAAATGGTGGTGCCCCTCTCTGTTGTTGGCGAAGAACTTGTGTGCGCCCCAGCTAGCATCGATTTGCACTGCGTCTGTGGGGGGGGGGGGGGGTTCCTGCAGATAGGATATGTCTACCTTGTGTCGAAGTAGGTAATGAATCACCTGTCGTCATTTACGATTGTCATTGAGTCCCCTGACATTCCACGAAACCAGGGATAGGGCCGAGGGGCCTTCAACATTACCCAGGCGTGCCATCAGAGAAGGGTGCCCAGTCTATCTTGGCAGAACAGCGATAAATGTCCAACGTTGCTAGCGATAGTGAACGATGGTGCAAACTACAACTATTAAATTGTACAATCCAATCAACCCACCCCACCCAGCCACATTTCAGCCAAAGGAGGCCAAACCTCTGGAAGCAAGCTGACAATAAGCACAAATCTACTTTAAGCATGACTGATGTGGCCCAAGCATAGTACCCCAGTGTGAAGAGAACAAACGCAACGGATACACCATATAGGGGTGGCAACGCTGGGTCGATAACCAGCCAAATGACATAATAATGCAAGATGAAAAACATTTTCCCAATTATACACATTAGAATTATTGAAACCAAGCAGGTGTGTTAACTAATGCCTGAGTTGGAAAAGAGTTCTGCACTAGCATCCGAGCCGCTATGAAGGGAGGCTCCCTCCTGCAGAGGAGTGATTGTTCTGTTGTTTATATGTGTGACAGAATTCTTGAGCTTCAGCTGGGGTGTTGAATATGCTGGCCCTGCCACCCACATCAATTTTCAGTCTTTCAGGGTATAGAATGCAATATTTGAGGCCTAGGTTTTGAAGAGTGGCCTTTACCCCATTAAATTTACGTCAGGCCTCCTCAACAATCAATGTAAAGTCCGGATGGGACAATTTTGACCACTGCCAGTCTAAGTCTCCACGCTCTCTAGCCAGCCTCAGCATTGCGTCATGGTCGCTGAAGTTCCACTGGATTCAAGTAAGCCGGGCTGAAGACGGCTGGAATGCCAGAAACCGGTCCTTGGAAGCTTGTTTCCGGTCCTGGGAAGACATGGCTTGGCAGTTCGGGCTGGACTGTTCCCATGAGGCACAGGGTCAGACTGATTTGCATATAGCCATGTCTGAACTGGGGTGGCAGAGTGGGCTAAAGAACAGTGATGGATTAAACCCAGATCTTCTGACTGGGTGTGAGTGTATGATTGATTCAGATGCTCCGTCCATCACCTCCCCCTTTTGTACCACTTTTGGCCACCATAAGTGTGGCAGGGTATGCTCAGATGTGAATTCCTTGCTCACTTTGCCACTGGATTCAAGCAAGCGGGCTGAAGACAACTGGAATGCCAGAAGCCGGTCCTCGGAAGCTTGTTTCCGGTCCAGGGAAGACATGGCTTGGCAGTTCGGGCTGGACTGTTCCCATGAGGGACAGGGTCAGACTGATTTGCATATAGCCATGTCTGAACTGGGGTGGCAGAGTGGGCTAAAGAACGGTGATGGATTAAACCCAGATCTTTTGACTGGGTATGAGTGTTTGATTGATTCAGATGCTCCGTCCATCAACACCCCCTTTTGTTCCAAATCTTCCTTGAGTAGGAGTTTCACGCGCTGCAGTCTCTTGAGGGACTGTGCAGTCCCATCTTCAATGTCAGAGATGCGAGCTTCCACAACATCCAGCCGTAGATCGTGAACCTGAATTTTAGCCCCTAGTCCTGCTGTTGTTCTTATCCAGCAAATCAAAATGAGAGTCTAGGGCCTTGAATCCCGCCCTCATTTCTTGCAACATGGAAGCGGAGGCCGCATCAGTGGTCGAGGAGTGATCCATGACGTATGTGTTGTCAGGCATTTCAGAGGATTTCAGAGGCGTTTTGTCTGCTATTGCCTCGAAGGGAAGGGTTCTCTGTTTGGGATCTTTGAGGCCATTGCCGCCCCAGGGACCAATATGGCGCAAGGCCTGAGCGCAAGATGGTGGTCTTGAGAAGCAAGCCCATTGCAGTGGGCAATGAGTAGAGGTGGGCTGTAGGACTCCAGCTGCGCAGAGTGTTCACTTAGAGATCTGCTTGTGTGATGCAAGGTGAAAATCAGAGTGCCCACTGACAAAATGGCGTATCCGGGCCTTCTCCAGTTCTCCGAGTAGTCTGATCGAGATTTGACGTGGGGACCAGGCGTGGAGGCTCTATCAATTAACCACACCAGCAGGGACTGCGGGGGTCACAAAGCGTTTGTGCTAAACCTCAATGTGAACCGCAATGACCAGGCTCCGGGTCAGTGCGTGTGTGCAGAGTTCTGGTTCTTCAATTTGTCATGCTCAGGCGGCCAACTTTAATGCAATCCATGCCAGGCGTTGGTCTTTAGGACTTTGAGGTGGGTATACCCGGTTGCAGTGCGGGGAAGGCCTCAATCTGCCATGGTCACATGCAGCTACAGGGCCGATGCTCAGGCGGCCCGTGGCATTCGTGCGAACTGTCCGGCGCCCGGCAGACCCCCCATCAGGGTACCACTCCACCGATGCTCACACCCTGACAATGGCAGTAAGCGGGCCTTGTCCCCGCCCACGATGTGTAAGCTTTGGGGTGCGCGAGGCCTGGCAGCGTGGACGGGTGAGTCCGGGTTGGGGAACCGGGTGGGGGGGCAAAATCTCCACCGAAGCACCGACCCCCGCGTCTCACCGCATCAGGGCCAGGCCGCGTCCTCAGGGTCCGCTAGGCGACAGGGCCTCTCTGGTGCGCCAGCTCAGAAATGGCGTCAGGCCGCCCAGCTGCAGGCTCCTTCTGGGTCTCTTGTTTTGGGCCGTATCTCCGCAGCTTGTGCTACTTTTCATCAGAAATTCGGCTCCACTGGCTCAGTGCATATTCCGCTGGCCGGCACTGTGGTTTTGGGGCAATATTCATTATGTATTTGCGGGGGAAATGACGTTGAGCCAGATCACCCTCCAGAGCTTCTCTACCAAGGGGCCATCTTACCCACCAGCTTGGCCACCCCCCAACTGCCATGTCTACTTGGCATTAAAACCCCCTAACCAAACCTTAAACAACCCTTTTTTAAATATAGGTCACCCCTAAGGTAGGACCTAGGAAGCCCATAAGGCAGGGTGCTGTTTACGTGAAAGGGTGAACATGTACTTTCAAGTTTTACATGGCCTGGTAGTGAAAAAACTCCTAATTCATTTTTCACTACTGTGAAAACTCTTCCATTGGATAACACTGGGGTTTGCTTGTTACATTTGTTAAGCTGTGATTTACAATTGGGAGCAGGTAGCTATTTAATTTTTGGTGTATTTGGAATTGTAAGAAAACGCCTACCTAATGGTAAAGTTGGGTTTTTTATCACAATTTTGAAAATGCCACTTTTAGAAAGTTGCCATTGTGCTCCCCTTTTGTGTCGGTAGCCTGTCTTGGATCACATCCCTGGATGTAATTGACAGTTGAACTTTGTAAATTCCTCTTAGATAGTCAAACAATAGAGGGATTAAGTGCACCTCAATGGGTCATCCGCTGGAAGGATGGGGGAAGAGCTGAGCACAGCCCCACTTGAAACTGAATAGGGTGTGCTCTGACTTCACACAAAGGAACTATCACCTATAGATTGTCACTGCAGCCAGCTTGGAGCCAGGGTAGGGGAGTCAGGAAATCCCATGCACTTCAAAGAACCTTTATTGAAGCTTTCCCATCTTCCAGAGGAAGGGCACCTGTATATAAAAATAAGGCATATAGACCCACTCTTCAGTTTACTCCTGGACCTGCGGAAGGACTGCCTGTTGCTTTGACCTGCTGTGCACTCCACACGACTGCTCCTATACCTGGAAGGGTTGCTTTGCTGTCTGGAGCCTGCCTTGAACCCTCAGAGGCCAGCCCTGGTGTTGAGCTCTGCATATTCATCTGAACCCAGGTCTACCAGAGTTACACCATAGGTTAGTTTGCTGGCCTCCTGTTTAGAGCAAAAGGGATACAAAAGGCTCCCACCATCTTGAATCCGCACCTGGACCCAGCCTGAGTCAGTCTTGAATCCACAAGAGGTCAGGTGTCCCACAAGTCTGGGACCCTTTGTTGTGGTTCTAAAGGTGCCCAGATGGCCAAATCCCAAAAGCGAGGACTTTTGTTTTTGGCCAAAAACTGGTCTGAGAACCAGGAGGAAACAGGGACCAACCTGCTTGCCTATCCGCCCGAGTTGAATCATCGGTTTGATTGATTTTGCAGCTTTTCCCATACATTCTTCTCTGCAGCTGCAAATCCATTTTCAGCAGTCCTTTGCGAAAGGAATATCCGGTCTCGCTGATTGATCTTAGGTTACAGCCGTCTGCCTTCTCCCGTTGAATATTTTAGACTTTCATTTCAGAGACTCAGTGCCTGATTTAGATCTTGGTGGATGAATTACTTCATCACAATGTGGATGCGTTCAGTAACCACGTGGACACCCCTACTATGTGCCAGTTTCTTTCCTTGTAGCACCTAGTTGCCCTGGAGTGCCTGGCCCCGTATTCTGCCTCCATTCTGGTAAGGCTGTTTTTATTCTTTTTATAATTTTAATTTTTTCACTGTTGTTTTAGCTCTCATTTTTTCTTTACAGTAGCTACGACCCACAAGGGAGCTTGTGACCGCAGCCGTGGTAGCTGGACCTCTGTTTAGCATTTATTTTACCCTCACCTTTATTTTCTTCTTCAGCCCTTGTGCTTCTCGTCTGTGGCCATGCCACCTCACGCCCTCTTGGAGTGGTTGGCTGTTTTTACATTATTCATTTCTGTGCATTAGCAGCTTCGTAAAAACTGCATTTTTATAATTATTTTCCTTGTAGGCATTGTTGCCCTGGAGTTGCTTGGTTCCAGACTCTGCCGCCATTCTGGTACGGCGGTTTTTATCTTTTATCCTTTTTCTGATTTTAATTTTCTCTGTATTGTTTTAGCTCTCATTTTTGTTTTTACAGTAGCTGCGGAGGAAAGACAGATGGCGGCTGCGCACGTGCACGTGCGTCTAACCACAAGCTTGAGGCCAGCAAAAGCCTGTGGTAGCACTTTCAAAACCCACTTACTAAATGTCTTGCAGACAGCGCATGCACTGGCTCAGGCAAGACCTAAAAATGCACTTACCCTGAAGAGCGGTAATGTGAGAGGCCACACCCATGTCGGCAAAGTTACCTGCGGCATCAAGGGAGCTGCTAACCCCATGAGGAGTGCCTGCATGGTCGTCAAGTGCAATTGGCGGTAGTGTACACCACTGTCCGCATGTTTAAGAAGTGTCAGCAGTGGAACTGGCTCCGCATTGGGCGTGGTCGTCCAGAGGCTACACTGGCGCCCAATGCGCCAGCAATCCTCTGCGCAGCCATCCACATAGGCTGGAAGGTCCACGGCCTGCAAGATGGGGGTTAGCGGAAGCACCACCTAGTGGGCATTTCCGCCATACCAGCATAACAAATGGCGCCTTGTGTTAGCATGATGGTTCTGTGCACCCAGCCCACAGCAGTTGGAAACGAGTGGTGGCTGCAGCTAGAGGACACTCACCACATAGAATTGAGGTATGAGGAGATTGCCACAAGAGTGTGCGGTCTGAGTGAAGGTCGCCAGGGAAATGAAACTGCCCAGCTGAGACGGCTTGTTGGGGAGAGATTAGCTCCCAAAAAGACGGTGTAGTACTGCCATGCTTTGCGGTACTGGGGAAAAAAGGGGAAAAATTACAAGGCACAGCTGTTGGGGACACTAATTTATGTTATGTTTTATTTATATTTCTAAAGAGCAGCGGTTACCAGAGGGTGAACTGATGCTAGTTTCTGCCATCTAAACACAGGTTGAAATGGGAATCCTACATGCTGAAGAGCCAGGTTTTTAGTCCTTTCCTTAATGCCAAAAGGTCTGAGATGGAAAGGAAGTTCTTTCAGGCCCTTGTGGCACAGGTGATAATACGCCTCCCTCCACAGCGGACTTTTTTTGATAGGGGCACTGTCACCAGATGTGACGGCCGGATTTTCAGACCAGATAGGATCAGCTCACCAGAGCACCACCAACCCAGCCGAAACGTAACCACCTCCCTCCTCAGGACCCATCTATCCAGGCACCTGGGTACCTACCTGAGGATGGGGAACTCGCAATATACAAGCTCATATCATCAGAAACACCACTAAATCTATAGGGATTACTAGGAATACTCACTGATTACTAAGGACGTCCATGCCCTACATCACACTCATACCTCATAGTCTCGCGACCACATGGGCCCAGACTAATCTACCCTGGGGCAGTTCTGATTATTTACCATTACACACTGGTTACACCCAGTGCTCACTCAAGATAGACACTGTATCCCCCCAGTGCTCTCACTATTTCATCCAGGGCCCAAGCCACAATCCTGTGGGTATACACACTGACCACAATCAGTGCTCTCACTAATGCCACTCTCTATCTAGCAGCAATCTCACTACACACCGTGTCCCTCCAGTGCTCTCACTATTTCATCCAGGGCTTAAGCCACAATCCTGTGGGTATACACACTGACCACAATCAGTGCTCTCACTAATGCCACTCTCTCTCTAGCAGCAATCTCACTACACACCGTGTCCCTCCGGTGCTCTCACAAGCCACAATCTTGTGGGTATACACACTGACCACAATCAGTACTCTCACTAACGCCACCTTCCCTAGCAGCGATCTCATTACACACCGTATCCCCCCGGTGCTCTCATTAATGCCGCTACACAACAACGATCATTTTCCTATGAATACCTTCAGCTCTCTCTCTCTCTCTATGTTGGGAAGTTTCTCTCACTATTCACTAGAGGTTCACTACTACAATAATATTATGGAATGGCCAAATTACTTAGTGTATAACTTATTCTCCTAGCTCAAGGGCTCCTCTCTCTCCCTAATTATTCAGTGGCTACTTACCTGATCAGGGGTAGCATCTGTTCTGGCTGTAACACCTGACTAGAAGAAAAGGTTACCTGCACTATAAGAACAAGAGACACACACTGTATGCAAAAGTTATTCCCGGATTTAAGCACTCCTACTCCCTTTTGATCCATCAGTTGCTACACAGCATCTAGTTAGAAGAAAGGTTAGCTCTATCATAAGAACAACACATGCACACTGGTTCACTAAGAACTGGGGTATCGTTATTACAATAACAATAAAATGGGAATAGACACATACACAGATCTGTGGGGTCTCTGTAAAGCTCTATTACTATACCACATCCACATGTAACTAACAGGGACTGTACCACATCCACAATGTAACTAACAGGGTCTGCACACCACTGAAAGAAAAAGGATTAGACATACAATAGGGACAAGGTTAATGTTTAAAGATTAAGGACCAATATCACCTGAGGAGTGTGAGGTCTTGCTCTAGCTGTCATCTGGGCTCCTCTCTCGTCTGTGCCTTAGCTTGTCTTAGATCCTCTCCTGCACTCTTGGACACACATCTGCGCTGATCACTCTGCACTGGATTCCTCTCCCCCACGAACTCTCTCCACCTTCCAACTTCAGTCTAATAGTTTCTGCCGCTCTGATAACCGTTCGCTCCACTAGCTTCTTCACTCTGTCTAATTGTCTCTATTCCAATGTCCAATTCAATCCAGCTGCTCCCACAGATTAATCCACGATATAACTTCAATCTCTTCCAAAAGGCATTACTTCAGACTCCAGCTGTTCACAACTCCTCCTGATAAGTAACTGCTTCTGACTGCTTCCTTCAGTTCCAGCTCACTGACTGTCTGTCTGTCTTCTCTCTGTTCCAAGCATCTTCTGTCTCTTCTCCTCTGCTCCAACTCCTCTCCTTCTGCACTCAACTCTTTCTGCAACTGCACTCCTCTCCTCTGCTCCAATCCAACTCAACTCCTTCCAGATCAAACTCTTTCTGATTCTCCACTCATTCTGCAACTCCACTCCTCTCCTCTGCTCCAATCCAACTCAACTACTTTCAGCTCAACCTCTTTCTGATTCTCCACTCCTCCTGCAACTGCACTCCTCTCCTCTGCTCCAATCCAACTCAACTCCTTCCAGCTCAAACTCTTTCTGATTCTCCACTCCTCCTGCAACTGCACTCCTCTCCTCTGCTCCAATCCAACTCAACTCCTTCCAGCTCAAACTCTTTCTGATTCTCCACTCCTTCTGCAACTCCACTCCTCTCCTCTGCTCCAATCCAACTCAACTACTTCCAGCTCAAACTCTTTCTGATTCTCCACTCCTCCTGCAACTGCACTCCTCTCCTCTGCTCCAATCCAACTCAACTAACTGACTCCGCCTCTGCACTTCACTAATATAGAATGCTCTTCCCTCATGGAAATTTCCAACAGAGAGCTGCCTCCCACCGAATTCCTGTGCCAGCTCCAGGGCCCCTCGCGCAACCGCAGTGCGCATCCGCATGTTACGTCTGGGCCCAGGAGACAAACACATTCTTCCGATAAGAACCAGTCCCGTCTGGTTTTCCCCTAGCGAACAACAGCTCAAAACTAAAACATTACCTTTACCCTGCAAGCATCTCAGTTCTGCATGGACAGAAAGCAAAATGGAGTCTCTCTAGTTCTGGGCCTTGTAGGCCTGAGAAGGATGAAATAACCCTTAGCTCTGTCAGAGTACCTACACAAACCATACCAATATGTAATATAAAGTAAGAACTACAGGATCCACCCTCTACTATAGGCAGGATGATGAAAGGACACATAATTATGTCAAAGCCCATAGGCAATAGATGGTTTAAAGTCAAGAATAAGGGATCTATCATCATATAAAGCAGCTATCCTCTAGTTTATGCTTCTAGGTATGGAAAAAAGGTATTAAAAGGGCCAACACAAGGTAAGAATACAGATCCAAGATGTTAGCAAGCTTAAAGTCATCATCACTCCGAAATAGAGCCAAAAACCATGTCAGAACATTATCTTAGCTCATCGGGAGTGGAGAGCTCTTTAAAGGACAAACCATTCAATCAATCAATCAATCAATCACTTGTAAAGCGCGCTACTCACCCGTGAGGGTATCAAGGCGATGAAGGGAGGGTGTGCTGCTGCTGCTCAAACAGCCAGCTCTTGAGGAGTCTTCTGAAGGTGAGCAGGTCTTGGGTCTGCCGCAGGTGAGTAGGGAGGGTGTGCTAGGTCTTGGCGGCGACGAAGGAGAGTATCTACTTTTGGATGTCGTTCTTTGGATGCGGGGGATGGCGGCGAGGGCGAGGCTGGAGGAGCAGAGCTGGCGGGTGAGGGTGTAAAAGCTGAATCTGCTGTTCAGGAAGGCTAGTCCGTGGTGTGGAGTGCTTTTTGTGCGTGGGTGAGGAGCTTGAAGGTGATCCTCTTGTTGATGGGGAGCCAGTGTAGGTCTCTCAGGTGGGGGGTGATGTGGCTGCGACGAGGGATGTTGAGGATCAGTCGGGCAGAGGTGTTTTGGATGCCTTTCAATCAATCAATCAATCAATCAGTTCATTAGTAAAGCGCACTACTTACCCGTAAGGGTTTTTAAGGCCCTGGGGGGGGGGGGTGCTGCTGCTACTGGTAGAAAAGCCAGGTCTTGAGTTGTCTCCTGAAAGTAAGCAGGTCTTCGGTTTGTCGTAGGTTGAGGGGGAGGGTGTTCCAGGTGTTGGCGGCGCGGTGGGAGAAGGACCTGCCTCCGGAAGTGGTTCTACGGATGCGCGGGACCGTGGCCAGGGCGTGGTCAGCAGAGCGGAGTTTCCTGTTGGGTACGTAGAAGGAGAGTCGACTGTTAAGATAGGCTGGGCCGGTTTTGTGGAGTGCCTTGTGTGAGTGGATCAGGAGCTTGATGGAGATTCTTCTGTCGACGGGGAGCCAGTGCAGGTTCCTCACGTGGGGGGGTTATGTGGTCGTGCCACGGGTCATCAAGGATCAGGCGTGCAGAGGCGTTCTGGATTCTTTGCAGTCTGTTGATGAGATTGGATGGGGCTCTGGCGTAGAGGGCGTTTCCGTAGTCGAGTCTGCTGCTGTCTAGGGCCTGGGCGACTGTTTCCATCGTGTCTGTCGGGATCCATCTGCAGATCTTGCGGAGCATACATAAGGTGTTGAAGCAGGTAGAGAAGACTGCGTTGACTTGTTCGGTCATGGTGAGTTTCGAGTCGAGGAAGACTCCCAGGTTGGTTGGTAGGAGCCGGGGTGTCCCCAAATGCCTGATGTCTGAGTGAAATGCATGGATTATGCATTTTGCGTTTGCCTATTTTACAAAGTCAGCTTGTATTCCTCCTCATGAAAAGTTGTATCCATAAAATTCAATAATTTGTTGCAGGAACATGTAGTTGAAATTATTGAAGGTGATCCGCATGTCACTGATACTCTGAAGGATAGCTGTCAGTCTTTTTTGATGGTCTGAGAATACTGGGGCATAAATAAAGATGTCATGATAATAACCCTGCTTCACAAAGTAAGCAAACATTTGTGTGTAAATTAACGATTGGTTGCTATTCACAGTGGGATCTTTAAGAGCTTAGCGTCTCGGCACATACAAGGAGAGGTCTTTTATGTGCTGAGACTCTGCACTCATTTAGATACTATGCACAAATCCCTTTGTGAATAGCAAACTATCATAAACTTACACAAAAGTGTACATTTACCATTGTGACTAACTTTATAGCACCCCCTTGAAGCCTGTCAGGATCTCATAAATTCGTTTGGGATGGAGCTTCATCCAGCCCCATAAAGCCGTTTGCACAGCATCATGCCGCCCCTGGCGTGCATGTTTATTCGAAGGTTATGTAACCATTTCTCAGTAGTATTCCAAATGTATCATCTTGTTTTCAATTATTTTAAATCTTTTTCATCTTGCTTCTTTATCAAATCCACAAAACCGATTTAAATGCCCGTTTTCAGTTTTCTACTATTCCAACTGTGCCGATCCTGGCCTCTTGTAAGAATATGAATAATGCAATGTTCATCACAGGCAGTTTTTATTTGATCATAAAAACCCAATGCATTTCGGGCCTTTTAGGGCCCTTCTTCGGGGGTCACTACAATTAAAAAGATCAACATTAGCACCAATATTTTTGAGTGCATGTATTTTTACAACAAGATTCCATCAATACTGCGCTTTTTTTTGCATCCTATTATAAGTCTTACATTGCATCTTGCTTCGCACATCACCCCTTCTAGTGCATCTATAACATGCCCATCTTTCCATTACATCTTTGCACCCGCTGTGGCTCTCTATTTCGGTATCGCTTTTGGCAATTCCCAGGTGGTTCCAATTACTTTCTCACCCTTGGCTATACCCCTCCCCCAACGCTCTTCTTTGCGTGTAAAACATCCCTTTCTCAACGTGTGCTCACTGCTAAGTTACCACTGTTCTACAATTTTGTGCAGGCTTATAAAACGGGCATATTCTGCGTCGTGTTTCCATGACTCTCTTGATGTCTAAACAGTAGCGTGACTCGTGTTGTTCCTTATACCTATTGAGTCAAAAAAGCCTCCCTTCCACCCAAATTATCCTCCGTACCTGCTGTGATCATTGTTAAAACTTGCAGTGTGCGCCTTACTTCCTCAAGCTGTTTAATCCATTACTTGCTACCACCCTCTGCTTAAATCTCATTTACCGCGCGATCTCCCTCCCAGTCCGGTGTGTGTTTTTTGGTCTCCGCCCTATTGTGTCATCCAAGCCATTCTCAAACTACAACTCCCAACATCCATATCTGCAGTCCAGCGCTATTTCATCTCGTGTTATTTTTCAAGAAAAAACGGTGTCAAAATTCTTTTATCCATGTCCAAAATAGTTCGTGCTGGTTCCATAACCACTTGTGATGAACCATGTTCTTCCGACGTGTTTGTGTGGGTTCTCGAGTTCATTTTTATCTAACTTTTTATTTTCCATTCTTCATGTGCGGGTGCATTCCTTTAGGGTGGGGCTGTAGTAAAATGTCCAATTTGTGAAGGGATGCACACCCTGTTTTACGTTAACCTTGTATTCTTGAAGTTATTCGTCCCTTTGTAAGTTTGCGTGCAGAACGGTTATTCGGCCTGCCCCATTGCCTTGAGGAAAATGAATTTGTTTGGGATGGAGCTTTATCCAGCCCCATAAAGCCGTTTGCACAGCATCATGCCGCCCCTGGCGTGCATGTTTATTCGAAGGTTATGTAACCATTTCTCAGTAGTATTCCAAATGTATCATCTTGTTTTCAATTATTTTAAATCTTTTTCATCTTGCTTCTTTATCAAATCCACAAAACCGATTTAAATGCCCGTTTTCAGTTTTCTACTATTCCAACTGTGCCGATCCTGGCCTCTTGTAAGAATATGAATAATGCAATGTTCATCACAGGCAGTTTTTATTTGATCATAAAAACCCAATGCATTTCGGGCCTTTTAGGGCCCTTCTTCGGGGGTCACTACAATTAAAAAGATCAACATTAGCACCAATATTTTTGAGTACATGTATTTTTACAACAAGATTCCATCAATACTGCGCTTTTTTTTGCATCCTATTATAAGTCTTACATTGCATCTTGCTTCGCACATCACCCCTTCTAGTGCATCTATAACATGCCCATCTTTCCATTACATCTTTGCACCCGCTGTGGCTATCTATTTCGGTATCGCTTTTGGCAATTCCCAGGTGGTTCCAATTACTTTCTCACCCTTGGCTATACCCCTCCCCAAGGGTGAGAAAGTAATTGGAACCACCTGGGAATTGCCAAAAGCGATACCGAAATAGAGAGCCACAGCGGGTGCAAAGATGTAATGGAAAGATGGGCATGTTATAGATGCACTAGAAGGGGTGATGTGCGAAGCAAGATGCAATGTAAGACTTATAATAGGATGCAAAAAAAAGCGCAGTATTGATGGAATCTTGTTGTAAAAATACATGTACTCAAAAATATTGGTGCTAATGTTGATCTTTTTAATTGTAGTGACCCCCGAAGAAAGTTTTTTCTTGAAAAATAACACGAGATGAAATAGCGCTGGACTGCAGATATGGATGTTGGGAGTTGTAGTTTGAGAATGGCTTGGATGACACAATAGGGCGGAGACCAAAAAACACACACCGGACTGGGAGGGAGATCGCGCGGTAAATGAGATTTAAGCAGAGGGTGGTAGCAAGTAATGGATTAAACAGCTTGAGGAAGTAAGGCGCGCACTGCAAGTTTTAACAATGATCACAGCAGGTACGGAGGATAATTTGGGTGGAAGGGAGGCTTTTTTGACTCAATAGGTATAAGGAACAACACGAGTCACGCTACTGTTTAGACATCAAGAGAGTCATGGAAACACGACGCAGAATATGCCCGTTTTATAAGCCTGCACAAAATTGTAGAACAGTGGTAACTTAGCAGTGAGCACACGTTGAGAAAGGGATGTTTTACACGCAAAGAAGAGCGTTGGGGGAGGGGTATAGCCAAGGGTGAGAAAGTAATTGGAAGCACCTGGGAATTGCCAAAAGCGATACCGAAATAGAGAGCCACAGCGGGTGCAAAGATGTAATGGAAAGATGGGCATGTTATAGATGCACTAGAAGGGGTGATGTGCGAAGCAAGATGCAATGTAAGACTTATAATAGGATGCAAAAAAAAGCGCAGTATTGATGGAATCTTGTTGTAAAAATACATGTACTCAAAAATATTGGTGCTAATGTTGATCTTTTTAATTGTAGTGACCCCCGAAGAAGGGCCCTAAAAGGCCCGAAATGCATTGGGTTTTTATGATCAAATAAAAACTGCCTGTGATGAACATTGCATTATTCATATTCTTACAAGAGGCCAGGATCGGCACAGTTGGAATAGTAGAAAACTGAAAACGGGCATTTAAATCGGTTTTGTGGATTTGATAAAGAAGCAAGATGAAAAAGATTTAAAATAATTGAAAACAAGATGATACATTTGGAATACTACTGAGAAATGGTTACATAACCTTCGAATAAACATGCACGCCAGGGGCGACATGATGCTGTGCAAACGGCTTTATGGGGCTGGATGAAGCTCCATCCCAAACGAATTCATTTTCCTCAAGGCAATGGGGCAGGCCGAATAACCGTTCTGCACGCAAACTTACAAAGGGACGAATAACTTCAAGAATACAAGGTTAACGTAAAACAGGGTGTGCATCCCTTCACAAATTGGACAGGATCTCATAAATGGCATTCTGGAAAACTTCAACTGCCGATGCAATGCCTAAAATGGATATGGCAGTAGCAATGCAGGTCCACATGGGTAGAAAATGTTGTTATATAACAGCAATCCTCCTTGACCTCCAGCTGGTAATGCCCTTGAGTTTAGGCCAACCTTGGAGAGTCATTAGGCTCCAGTGTGCTCATTTATTGGATCAACTATCATTGGGGTGATGTGTTGCTTTATCCTGGTCACTCTTTTTGGAAGGTACATATCAGTACAGATCCTGATGTTGTCAAACTGCTTGTGCTTGTTGGCGACTACCATAGGGGAGGCCCATGGGGCTGGGCCTGAGACTTTCTCAATGACTCCACTTCTTCAGTATTTTGCAATGCTGGGCAAAGTGGAAAGGGGATCCTGGGGTGTTGGAGTGCAACTGATTTGATTGCGGTGTCAATGTGGATGAATACAGCAGAAGCTTGAAGTTTTCCCAGCCCTTTAAGAGGTTTTGGAATTCCATTAGTGCTTCCTCTACATCTCTGGAGTGGGAGTAGTGGGAAACGGAAAGAGGTTTGAGCTCCTTGGTTATGGCGCAGCTAAGTATAGTCTCAAAACCTCCGGTAGTGACATAGAACTTTGGAATTGTATTTGAATATTGTTTTTTGGCAGGAGGTGGGTAATTCCTATAAAGGCGAATATCTTGACTCGGGTGGATAGCAACAAGGGCTTGATCTACTGGGACTTAAATTGTCATATGCTGATCAAATTAATTGAGGCACTGATGTTTATTAATAAGACTACCAAAGTCCCAGCTATTTGGATTTTGCATTTTGGCTGTGACTTCTTGAACTTGTCTCCAATTGCACAGGACATGAGGAAAACCTTCCTTCCTTCCATCAAAGTTGACTTCTTTGGGGATGGTGTTCCAACTTGGAATTACGGGAGCCGCAGAGCGTGAGTGCACCACTGGAAGGGACAGAGAAACCCTTAAATGAGGTGTGGACTGGCAGCAGCTGCATCTGCAGACCCTGACAAAAAGGTTGTGTCATAGGCAATGTAAGCATGGCGTGCCTTTGCATGGCATTTTTGAAGTGGATGTTGTGAGCGCCCACAGTAACTGCGGTGCTTGTCTGGAGCTGTGTTGGCATTTCTATGATCAGGAAGTGCATGTGGTGCCCCTTCCTGTGTGACAGCGGAGATGGCCTCATTTTGATCTGCTGTGTTTGACTAGCCTCTTGCTTAGAGGTGAGCCTGGTGAAAGAAAGCTCTATTTGCTCAGCGTGGTAATTGGAAAGTTCAAGTGATCAAGCAAGTATGAAGATTTCATTTAGAGTCATGCCTGTCTTCCTGAGGATCAAATGCTTAAGGGCTGCTGATCTGCACCTGTGTTCATTTGGGGGTCATCTTCGGTGATGGTACTCCCTAGTTTGCATTGCCCGGCATAAAACACCTTTATAAGTTCCTCTTCAGCTTTCAAGCCTGGCAGAGTATGAAGATCTCAACGCCAGGGCTCATCTGGGGAACAAAGTACATGTTTAGTGCCACAATTGGCCCTTCATAATAAGTATCAACACCTGTGCTGGATAGGTTCTTGAATAGCTTAAATATCTCCTCCCCAGCACCAGGGATTTCTTGAGCTCCCCATCTGTGTTCTTACTGGCCTTGACATAATTGTTGAGGTGTGCAAGTTATACACGCCAATTAGGAGAAGCCGTCGCTGGGTCACTAAGTTAGCTTAGATGTTCAGACAAAATAATTATATTAAAAAATCATCATACTAAAACATCGTCTCCAAAACATCATGATATGGAAATTTCGTTTGCAAGAATATTGTTGTCAAGAATATTGATTTTAAGGTAAGCAATATCGATTCTCAAAATATTGAAGTCATTAATATTGTTTACCAAAATATAGTTGTTTATAATATTGTTTTTTAATTATTGTTTTGTATTTTAGTATATATTTCAAATGTATATGATGTGAATTTTCCGTTTAATGAATTTTTATGTTTTCAATATAGTTGTTACATATTTAGTTATTTAGTTTATTTATGAAATGTAATTGAATAATTTTTTGCGATTTTTACTACTGTAGCAGTTTGTGGGCTTATAGGGGTATAGGGTGGAAAGTGATTTATTTATAATAAATTATACATTAATTTGTAATTAATAATATTTCCTTAATTGGTAATTAATTATGTTAATTGTGTTACAATTTTTTTTTATTGAAATTTCAGGTGCGGGTTGTGGGGTTTATAGTGTTATAAGGTGGGAAGTAATTTAAAATGTAATTATTTAATAATTAGGGGTCGATTCCGATCCTGGAAAAAAACGACCGCACGATTCGTATCCGGAGCCCTCTCCGTACAAATCGTGAACATGCCGTACGACCCGACAAGTACAATGCGGACCAGGGTATGAGGGCGTGATTCGTAAAGTCCACGTTAGGTAAGGGTGATTCATACAGAAAAGCACACAATCACATACACACCGTACGGTCCGTACACCCCATGATCGCGGGGTATGGTATGTACCCCTGCGATCATGGGGTGTACTCACCATTCCCCTGCGATCGGAGGGTGTACGCACTGTACACCCAGCGAACATGGGGTACGGTCCATACACCCCATGATCACAGGGGTACGGTGCGTACCCCGATGGTCGCAGGGGTACGTACCATACCCCTGCAATCATGGGGTGTACGCACCATACCCGGGGGGACATTCCGTACCTCTTTCGGGGCGAACTCTGCTTTTACAGCTGTTTTCAGCTCCCGTAGAAAAAGGGTCATAGGGTGCGTACCCGACACGAATCGTACTTGCTGGGTCAGAAAAACCAGCCGCGAACCGTACAGATGTTGCGTACAGCGGGTTCCGAGGGAGATTCGAACAGGGATTTGATTCATATGGTCTCTGTACGATTTGTACGGAGTCCAGCTCCTGGTACAAATCGTCCTTCGTCGTACGTACGATGGACGTTTCAGGGTACGATTCGTACGGGAAAAACGCTCTGAACGGCTATTCGGGCGTTTTTTCCCCGTATCGGAATCGACCCCTTAGTTGTT
Organism: Lissotriton vulgaris; assembly: GCF_964263255.1. NCBI lineage: Eukaryota > Metazoa > Chordata > Amphibia > Caudata > Salamandridae > Lissotriton > Lissotriton vulgaris. The sequence goes on from NC_141686.1 coordinate 72,877,599, forward strand.
AGTTATTATTATTGTGGGTTTTGTAGAGCAATAGCATGAGAAGTAAATACATTTTTATTTGTTATAATTGACATTGATTTTTAAATTGATAAATAAATGTGAATAACAGTTTTCCTACTGTTGCGTTGGTTGGAATCAGATTATTAAAGTTTGTATATCTTTAGGAGAAGAATTTGCACACTTTTGAATAGTATAAGTATTAATTCTAAAAATATATAATTTATTTTATATTGTTACAATGCATATATTTTTACAATGTATATTTTTATGTTTCTGCTTGTTTAAAATTTTATCTATGATTATTAATGTTTTAATGTATAACATATTTTTATAAAATTATAAGAAATGTATGTTTACTTATTTATTTACAATGGATTGCTTTATTAACATTTTATTTTATTAGTAGATGTATGTATGTATATATATATATATATATATATATATATATATTCACTGAAAAAACCATAGGTTTCAGGCACGGTATAGTTAGGAATTAGCTTTTAAAAACCGTGGAAATTCACAAAAAAAAAACATAGGTTTCAGGGACATTATAGTTAGTTGAACATTTGACTCGTAAAACCGGAGAAATTTGCATGTTATAGTAAGTTGAGCTAACTATAACTCGCGCTCCCACCATGCGCTACTGATGATGTCACATATTACATCACTCATGACATGGTCAGTGACATCACTGATGACATCTCAAATGACATCCCTGATGACATGACTCATGACATCATCCACGTGACAATCTGATGCACATACTGATGCTCTAATATAAACTTTGGTACACCCATTCTAAAATGCTGGCTGCTATTTTTGAAACCATACACAGAAGAATGCCATGTACTACATAGCACTCACTATTTCCTAGGTCTACACACATACACATCCAGTCACTTATACAAGTAGTATGAGTGATGTCACTGACCATGTCATGAGTGATGTAATATGTGACGTCATCAGCAGTGCATTGCAGGCGCGCAAGTTATACAACTAACTATAACGTGGGAATTTAAATGGTTTTAAGACAGTAAAATTTCCAGCTAACTATAACTGGTGTGAAACCTATGTTTTTTTCTGTGAATTTAATAGGTTTTTTAAATGCTAATTCCTAACTATAACTAGTGTGAAACCTATGGTTTTTTCAGTAAATTTCAAAGGTTTTTTAAATGCTAATTCCTAACTATAACGTGTGTGAAAAGGATGGTTTTTTCAGTGAATTTCAAAGGCTTTTTAAATGCTAATTCCTAACTATAACGTGTGCGAAACCTATGGTTTTTTCAGTGAATTTCAAAGGTTTTTTAAATGCTAATTCCTAACTATAACGTGTGTGAAACCTATGGTTTTTTCAGTGAATTTCATAGGTTTTTTAATAGCAAATTGTTGGGCTACATCTGGCTGATATTTGGGCTACATTTGTTTTTTTTTGTCTCTGGTGGCCATCTTTGGGCTACATTGGGCTACATTTGGGCTCTAACATATATATAGCCCAATGTAGCCCAATATATATTTTTTCAAAGTTAATTTTCGTAAAAACCACTGGAGCATATATCTTGAGACATAGCAAAGGCACATCAGGGTACCAGTCCCTACAATTTTGCCAAGTTTGGTGGAAATCTATTCAGCCGTTCGGGCTAAAAGTGAGTTTGACCGCCCTATGGAAATTAACATGGGAAAAACACGTTTTGGGACCCCCCTTTTATCTCGGCCCCCGCTTGATGAATCCCCCCCACATTTTCAGGGAAGGAGCGGAGCAGAGCAGGCCACGAACTTTGAGAAATTCGTGAAGACTCGTCCACCGGCGCCAAAGTTATTCCCAATAGAATATTGCGGATTTCCTATAGAAAGTAGATCCTAACTATAACTGCCAGTAGGTAATATATATATATATATATATATATATATATATATATATATATATATATATATATATATATATATATATATATATATATATATATATTATTTGCTTGCTATTTGGTATATTATTACATTATTGAAAAATTAGGAAATTACAATATAAATAACAATTATTAGTTTAATAATAGTTTTGTAACTAGATATGTGTAAATATATATGTTGATATATATATATACATATATACATATGACTGATATTTCCTTTTACTTAAAGCACGTCCACTTTACACTTGTGAATGTGGAACTTTTAAAATAGATTAACATCGGGGCTCCGAAGTTATCATCCTGGTTTTTCTGCCCTGGCCCGGAAAAGCAAAAACAAAAAAAACATTGAAAAACTGAAACATCTTAAAATAATGCTCGAGAAGCAATGCCTAAACGCACCTTGGATGAAGAGTTAGCCCTTTTTTGCAAAGACAGAAGGCAAACTCTCCGCCCCCGAACACAAAGAGCAAATTATGGCCTAGCAAAAACTGGAAACGGAGACAGTGGCGGAAGGCCAAATGAAACAGGGGCAATTCGCAAAAAGAGAGGCGTATGGAGAAAGGGAAAATAAATACTACAGCAGGGCCAAACAAAACCATTGTGAATCTTTCTGATGTCGAACTCAACAATGAAAAAAAGGAAATGTTGAGCCTGGGTCTTACATATTGCCCTACAAATAACTTCAATTATGTCAACACTAGATTGGACATCTTCAAAAGCACAAGGAAATTAAAATTAAAAAAGTTTAATGCTCTAAACAAAAACCTGAAAGATCCAACATTGTCGCAGATTAATGAGAGTATAAACATCACTGGCAGCACTCAAACTACTGAAACTCTTATCAATGAAATACAGGAGCTGTAGGATACAGATTCTATAAACAATCCTGGATTCCAAACAAGCCAGGCAGGCACATCTAATGTCAGCTATTTTCTCATGATTAAAATTGATTTTAATTATGCACTAATTTGTTAGTTTTAAATATACTTCTTTCAATTGAAATGTGATTTTAGCCTGAGATCAAATACAAATGTTGCACAATATGCTAATTTTGCACAATACGAAATTTGGTAGTTTTACCATGGATAGTTATTCTTCAATATCAATGTAACTTGTAGACTACACCATGGGATCTGTATTTTGTATATTTAAACCAATACCCTTTTGACTTTCTGTGTCATGTGATCAAGCGCTCTGGCAGCGCGAAACGCGTCATGGCGACTAACTGCACTGAATAAAGATTTCACCCGCCCCAATTCTGTGGTCTGTATCTGCTTCTTTGCCTGGATTGCTTTCTGTTCAGGAGATTGGAGTTCTTGGGATATTACAGCTGGCGTGAGTCTCTCTCCAACTTCTACGGACCCCCTCTCGTTTTGGGCTACATCGCTTGGAGAGACAGGTTTCCCACCAAAGGAAAAACTTCAAGGAGCTCCAGAAGGAGCAGCGCCGTGGAACCCCCTACTACCGCGAAGTGAACACAGAGCCTGAACGGACTGGGACGCGACTGATTCGGAGGAAGCAGTCAATCCTGTTGCCTGTTAAGGTACATGCATAATAGCAGAATCAAAAGGGGTGAGAGGTGTGCGAGCCGAGGAATATCCGAGAAATTATTTCAGCGGATCAGGGACCTTAGGCAAACGGTGAAACATGAAATACAGTGCAGGAATGTCGTCTGACGAAATGAAAGAACGAGAAACAGCAGCATTACTAATGTTTAAAGAGGCCAGATCAGAACCGGACAAAGATAACAACACCAATACTAAAAGTAAAGAAACTAATACCACATTAAAAGACAAATTCAAATTACTAGAGAAAAAGAGCGTGATGAACAAAGTAAATGGTGGGAATCACGCTCTTTAAGAAAGAGTCCCTTGTGGGCTTCGTATCCTCCTTGCGCCAAGCTATGAGGCACCAAATCCTTTAATGATGCGCGAATGGCCAGAGTGCAATTTGGACTCCTCCAAACGCCTAATGCAGATCCTGATAAAGTATGCTGATATTGATAGAACTGCATTGCGGGAAGAAATTGCGAAAATAAATGAAGAAATTGATACAATCAATCAAGAGGAAGAAAAGCAAAAATTTCGTCAGGAAATGAATGTAAGGCTCAAGAAGGAGGAAGACAAAATAAAAGAACGCAAAACATATAAATTTTTCCGTGTCACAACAGACTATGAAATGGGCCAAATCTTTACATTTTCTAAACAATATAAAGCATTAAGAGTTAACAAGAATCCCACCAATACGACAATTACCAAATCTAAAGGGGCAAGAACAGATACAATTTAATCAGGCACCTCACAGTCGGAATTAACCTCAATCCCAGATAGTGATTCTGATTGTGAAGGGCATGCTCGAGAAGCAATGCCTAAACACACCTTGGATGAAGAGTTAGCCCTTTTTTGCAAAGACAGATGGCAAACTCTCCGCCCCCGAACACAAAGAGCAAATTATGGCCAAGCAAAAACTGGAAACGGAGACAGCGGCGGAAGGCCAAACGAAACAGGGGCAATTCGCAAAAAGAGAGGCGTATGGAGAAAGGGAAAATAAATACTACAGCAGGGCCAAACAAAACCATTGTGAATCTTTCTGATGTCGAACTCAACAATGAAGAAAAGGAAATTTTGAGCCTGGGTCTTACATATTGCCCTACAAATAACTTCAATTATGTCAACACTAGATTGGACATCTTCAAAAGCACAAGGAAATTAAAATTGAAAAAGTTTTATGCTCTAAACAAAAAACCTGAAAGATCCAACATTGTCGCGGATTAATGAAAATAAACATCACTGGCAGCACTCAAACTACTGAAACTCTTATTGTAGAAAAATAGAAATATTGATGTACATAAGCAACGTTCATTTCCCTTTTCCCACTCCTCTTCCTGCGCATATCCTGAATACCGTAAAGCATTTAACTACATCCTGCTGCCAGCAAAGGCCTGTACCCGTGTATACATGACAGCCATTTTAGGCACCCTGGCCCTTTTTGCCTGCCTGAGATTAGAATCACCGGCTCCCCTTCTGCATGTACACGACCCTGCCCTGAAAGGCAGCCCCTTTTTGCTCGACCCACGCAAACCCCCCGTTCCCTCTTGAAGAGGCATCCTTCGCCCTAGCAGGCATAGCCCTCCCCCAGCTGCACCTGACTGCCCCCGCTCTCATGTACGGGTCATAAGATCTCTCTCGCTCTCTGTGTGACTCTGTCCTTGTGTCCACCCTGGCTACCCCTCCCTTCTCCTCACGTGGGCAAGTCATAAACCCTCTTCTTCTGCAAGACCCTGTCCTTGAGAATCACGGCCGCGCCTGACCAACCTCTCCTTCCCTTCCATGAATGCCCCTCTGTTGACAAGCCTTCCCTCCGCACTTAATTGTCCACGCGGCATTAATACCACTCCTTTGATGACCCTTTCCCCCCCCCCCCCGAGTCCAGCTGACCACACATGTCCGAGGCCATCGCCTGAGCCAGGAGATACCATTTACTGCCCTTATTGTATGAAGTCACTCCTCTTCAAAGGATCCTCTATTGGTCTTAGCCACCCCACCCCTTGGGCTATGATCAGGCGTACACATCCTGCAAAAACACTCAGTTGCGTGATTGCCCTCCCCTCTTATCAGCAGGTCAAGGGTCCCCATTGTGAATGTATATGGGTAGGATCACCACGAGGATTATAGGGATGTCTTTCCTTTTGCGTCACACCGTCCTGATTGTGTTATCCTGTGTTCTGTAGAGTATAAAAAGCCAGAGTCTCAGCTCACTTGTTAGAGCACCTCCCGAAAGACACTGTGTTTCGTGTCCGAAATGACATGCTCTCCTCATGAGAAATAAACTCTGTTCTTGATTCCTGCTCCCAGCGCCCGTCTCTTTATTTGGTAATTATACAGAATGGGAACTAAGAGGCGGTTTGCGCCAGCAGCCTGGGCATCGATAGGAATATGGTTTCATTTTCCACAATTGGCGTCCCAACGCGGGGCCCATCAGTGACATAGGGTTCGGTAAGAGAGATCCAGACGAAGAAGTGAACGTCTAAATGATCGGGGCATGCCTGCCTTGAGAGGGCCCTCGCCCGGCGGCCGATCGACAGAACTTCACCAATTCTGAACGGACCTCTCTTCAGTGACCTATTGTCCTGACTGGAATCCCACAGGAATGCTACATGGAGTAAGAGAACGATCGGGCGCTGGAGGAGGAAGTCGAAGAACTATCCGTATGGTCCGGTCCGGGTAAGATTAAGTAGGGCGTTCCTACGCCTGATTGGTAGGGTGGTTCTATCCACCCAATTGTTGATTGATTGTATTGAAAATCGGTATTTGTATACCGAAATTGCTGATTGTTGATTGTTTGTATTGAAAACCGGTATTTGTATACTGGCATTGTTGGTATTGGTTCATTTAGCTTTGAGGGCTACTTGACATATTGGTTCTCTTTTGAGAACGAGACATTCTCTGTTTGCAAACAGCGGCGAATAGGAACGTCGTCCCTCTTTGCAGATAGAGAAGGGTAGGTAATGCAGACTTTTTGTCCCCATTGTTATTTGTCATGCCTACCTTTCTCCCCACTGAATTGTTTGAAGTCGATTGAAAACCGATTGTTGTTCTTTAAGAATTGTTGAAGTCGATTAATAATCGATGTTGTTCTTTGAGAATTGTTTGAAGTCGGTTGATAGTCGATGGTTGTTCTTTTGAGATCTTCCCTGTCTACAAACTGAGACGAGTAGAAATATTCTGTCTTCCTTTTTGGATAGCGAAGGGCAGGTAATGCAGACTTTTGTCCCCGTTGTAATCCGTCATGCCTGTTTTTCTCCCCACTGATTGATTGAAAACCTGGACATTGTTGTTCCAGGCATTGTTTCGTTTGAGGTATTTTCCGCCTGCAAACAACGTGGAATAGAGATATTCTATCTAGTCTTTGCAAGCAGAAAAGGGTAGGTTATGCCCCTTTGTGAATTCGTCAGTCCTACCCACTCCCCACTGGTTGGTTATTGTGGGGTAGCTCGCATGGTCCGCCCAGGAGACTACTCTTATGGAGGACATATGCTCTCTACTCATGGGCCATTTAGTAGAAATAGACCGACTGGTCCGTCCAGGAGGCTACCCTGGTAAATGGAAGTACATCGCTCGGTCCGTCCAGGATGATACCCTAATGAAGGAATATATGTTCCCCTTTTGATCGATAATCTCGTTCCACCCCGGACCATTTATTGGAGGGGACTCGTCTGGTCCGTCCAGATGTACCCCCCCCCCCCAGTGAAAAGGACACATAAAAATATGAAGTGATCACCGTTCCCTACTAACAGAAAGCTTTAGCTCGAAACACGCTAAGGAAGAGAAAGAAAAATAAAAGGAAATCAGGCTAAGTCAGTAACCCCCTGATGAGCTTTTGACTTCACCAAAAATAAGAAACATTAGAAACAGTTCGTAATAAGAAATGTAAAATGGCGAAAAGATTTGATAGCAGAACATAGCCGCGAGGTAGCTAGGCTTCACTGCCTGTTCCTGTTCGCAACATGTCAGCCTCATTGCCCGCCCCGCCCAAATAACGGTCAAATGAAATAGAAACAACTCAATAGGTACCTACCCCCATTCCGGAAACTCCCGAAGTGCAACAGGTCCGCAGTTACGCCCATCCGGAAGGCGAGGCCTCGAGGCACGAGGGGCCCGCCTGACCACGGTCGGGAGGAGATGATGTTGGGCAGGCGGTCCAAAGAATGGCAGAGTCCTCTCCTTCTCTCCTCTTCCGCTGCCCTGCAGGCCACGGGGGGGGGGCTGTCTTGCCTCAGCCACCGACCACCCCCCCCCTTCTGTCTCTCGCCTGGTCCGACCCACGAAGAAGGCAGAAGCCGAAGGCGAGAATGGCGGCGAATCAAGTAGTCCCGCCACATTTCAAATTCGCCGCATGCCATCGCCTGCTTGTCAAAGGCCGAAGCCAAGGCGAAAACGGCGGCAAATCAAGTAGTCCTGCCAGATGCCAAATTCACCGCATGCCGCCGCCTGCATAGGTACAGGCAGCCCTGCCACATTTCAAGCTCCCCGGAGAGTTGGAGGTAGTCCCGCCACATGTCAGAAAAGTGGGGGGGGGGGGCTGTCTTGCCTCAGCCGCCGACCACCCCCCCCCCATCATCAATGGCTGGCACGGCCGATATCGAAGACGACGGAGCCGAGGAACGGCGCGGGGTCGCTGGAAGGGGGAGGCGGCGCGAACGACCCTCCCCCACCTCCCTCCAGGTGGAGGCTTCCAGCGACACCCCACTGCTCTTACTTAAAGAGGGTCAACATCATAAAGCGGTCTTCTGCCCAGGACGGGCACACGTTCCATGCCTTCTCCCCTCAACCTTGAAGATTCTATAAGAGCCGGGGGGCCCCCGACCCCCTGCATGGGTGCCCCCACCCCCTCGCCGGGAACCACAACATCGGTGCGACTCCTGCCGGCACCAGCCTCGGATTAGAAATGGCTAAAATGCAGCCACGGCACAGATTTGTTCAGTTCCGGAGGAACACCAGGATGACCCGGTAGGAAAATTGTTGCCGCCCTTCCCACTCTTTGACTCATGGTCCATATTGTTAGACTGTTAACCTTATAGCACAAAACTTTTTGAATTCCCAACGGAAGGCTCTGGGCCAACCATGCAAGACTAGAGACATCCTGACTGTGCTGGAACTCGCCTGACCCCACCCAAAATGGCGCTGACACAAAATGAGACTTTTTGAACGAACTTTATTATACCTTGACCATGCAACTTTTTTTTTTTACCCCGAGATATATATAACGTTTTGGATAATGAAAGTAGATATGAAGGATATTGAGCATGTGCTTGGACAATGAATTGACTTAGGGTGGGTACTGATTATGAGTTGGAAAATGAATTGGTGTAATTTAGATAAAGAATGAGTATTGGATAATGAATTATGAATTGATTAAAACTGAATTCTTGACATGCATCATGCCTGCTCTGAAGGAAAATTTTAACACGATTTTATTGCACTGCTGCACTTTATGCAATGAACTGCCACCGATATCGTTTATTAAAAGTATTTTGAAAAAGAAAGCGTGGTTGTAGCAGTTGCCTTAATGAGTTTTGGATGTCTTCCTACTGTGAGCGAAGAATAAGTATGATGAAGGATGTAGATGAAAAAGGGATCAGATATTTGACAGCTACAATTATGTATCGCAGGCAGCCAGGAAAGGTGTTTTAGACTCCCTTAAAACGACTCCGCAGAAATGCCACCTGACCGTCACCCTTGCACCCGACAAAGAGGGTTACGACCGGGTAGCTCATGTAGATACTCAGATCGTCAATGATTATCTATATGACACCACTGGTCCCTCTGGGCTGAAATGCCGAAATGGCAAGGGAATGCGGTACGAGGAGATAGGGCGAGTATATGGTAGGTAAAAACATTTTCGAACTACTGCATGATGATGTGCTTTGAATGCTGCCCCCCACCCCTTCTTTTCCTCCCTTCTGCAGGTCACGTCAGAACGTCGACTGAAGTATGGAAGAGCGACGGTCGGACCACCGACGAAAAAGGGGAAAGGGGAAATATGTGTTTAGTCGTTATAACAGATAAACTTTTTAAAGACATAGGCCTAACATGACTGTTCCTCCTTAGGACATAGCGACTGGGAGGATGGACTGACATAGAAACTGGACAAGTACTGAATGACGAAAAATTGACTAGAAATGACGTGTTAAATAATGTAACTGGACGTTTGACTAGGTAGGGAAAGGACAAAGAAAAATTATACAGGTAAGGGTTGCCACGGCACCACCCGTCTAGGAAGTTAGAAATATTGCTGATGTTCAAAATGCACTACCCCCTTTCTCACACTCTTATAGATATAGCCAAGCTGTCCGACTGTTCTCCCGATCAATACTTGCCGTTGCCTCAGCCTGGAGAACTTCCCACCACAGGAGGGAACAGAAAAATGGCTTAAGATCCAACCATGGGTAACTAGCACGACCAGGTTAATTACTGATCGACCAGCCGAGGTGTGAGTATTGGTAATTGGGAACGCTCGCAGGCGTGACAAGCGAGAAGGGAAAGGGGGGAAGGGTAGAAAGAGCAAGCACATAGATAGAACAGGATAGTAAAGATACGTAGGATATATATATATAAATAGATCATGTAAACTAACAATTGTTTCCTGTCTTGACGTGAATGTCTTGTATACGTATAATATATGCGCCGTCTTCCCTGTCTGAGTTTGTGTGTGTAAATGTACGAATTTATGTCTTCCCTCTGTCTGTATCTGCATGTTATCTAACCTTTGCTGTTCTGTGTTGTGAGCGCACTAAATGACCTATTTTTGTACACGTCTCTCTCTCTCTCTTTCCCTCTCCCTCTCTCTCTCTCTCTCACTCTCACTCTCTCTCCTTACATGTCATACGTGTACCGAATGGCTCGTTTAGATTGCGGACGACTCCCACTCTCTATGAGAGTCTCCCTATTTTTCCTCCCTCTTATTGGTAAAATTGTGCCCCACCGGCACCAGTCTGATTTGATACACGTTTGAACGCGAAGGTGTTCAGCGAAATTGACCGAAACTAAAATGACTGTATCTCGCCATGTTACTGCCTCTCCTTTCCGTAAAATGAATGAACTTGAATTGGCTGAGAAGGAAAGGACAGGTAAGACGACTAAAGTCCCCCAAATCAGGCCATTTATAGGGGAACTATATGTCAATGGCATCCTATGTCTGTTCTTCAGAGACGAACGCCAACGTCTAGACTGACATCCAATACCCAGATTGCCCCACCCCTTTGCACCCAAGCGCAAGCGCCCGAAGCATCCCCGCCCCATTTTTGATAGAACCACTCCTGTTATCCCAGGTATAAACATAATGATCATGGGTAGCTGCTGACCCTTTGAGGAAATCTTGTTTTGCCCGACTCTCGACGATAGCACCCCCGCCCTGTCTGAAAATGTTAACAAGTTCTGAAGGGAAATGCTGCGCTAATGTTGAAAATGATGTAATGAACAGTTGATGGAAATATTATCTTGTAATCACTCGAATCATAAATGGGCCGATGAATATACCTGCCATAAACTCAGTAGGAATGCTGATACGTGCACTACTTGGCAATGAACATCTGACTGTGACCAATGAGCGTATCTCCCAAATGCGTAGAATTAAGGGAGGAATTCACATGCATAGATATCTTCTTTTGCCATTTCACTGAAACTTTGTCTTGTACCTATTCAAAGATTCGCGATCACCGAAGGAGATGGGTCAGAAGTGGCGTACCGCCTGGCTGCGGATCTTGGGACTCGTGTGACCTCGACCGAAGGTGGAGCCGCAGAGCAACAGGAGGATACGGGACGAGACCGCAACTTCAGCGTGGGAAATGAAAAACGGCGAGCCACCTCGAAGCCACTCGCCTGCTAAACCCACGTGTGCCTGGAGTCTCCGTCCCCCTTCCTTGAGCCCGATGGATGGGCCTGCCTGCTTGTTATCCTTTGCTCCCTTGGTCCCTTTTGCGTGTCCCAGGAACTCTGACCCAACTCCACCCTCTCCCCTATCGACTATTTTGAACTTCACTCACCCTCTTCTCCACGTGACTTTTTGCCAAAGGAACGAACTGCATTTCACTGGGAATAGGGTGCTGCCATAGAACTGTGGGTGCCGAGCATAAGGCGCCGCCAACCGGATTGTTTAGGGAACAGGACTGTGGTCTAACAGCAGAGGACTGACCGCACCCTGCAACGCGAAAGGATAGAACAGAGCTGGACCTATAGCTCCACCGCCGGTGCTCAACAGCGCCAACGAAGGTACTCGGACTAGAGCCTACCAGTGATGGCTCACTGACAAAAAGACACTGGGACGAAGAGATATTGTATATTGAACTGAATTCCGCTCTCAACTACCTGGTCAAAACTGTTCATTGGTCACATTTTTTTTTTTAATCAGAAAGATTTATGCCATGTAGTGCTTTGAAATGGTAGGAACTCGACAAATGCAATCTCCTATGTGCCGTATTCTGCCAAAACACATCAACTGTCCATGATTATATACCATATGCTAATATTGACAATGCTAATTCTGCGACCGTCCCTGTTTATATGTACCATCATCAATCACGAAAATGAACTTTTGCTATGTAAAAAGGGGCGACTGTAGAAAAATAGAAATATTGATGTACATAAGCAACGTTCATTTCCCTTTTCCCACTCCTCTTCCTGCGCATATCCTGAATACCGTAAAGCATTTAACTACATCCTGCTGCCAGCAAAGGCCTGTACCCGTGTATACATGACAGCCATTTTAGGCACCCTGGCCCTTTTTGCCTGCCTGAGATTAGAATCACCGGCTCCCCTTCTGCATGTACACGACCCTGCCCTGAAAGGCAGCCCCTTTTTGCTCGACCCACGCAAACCCCCCGTTCCCTCTTGAAGAGGCATCCTTCGCCCTAGCAGGCATAGCCCTCCCCCAGCTGCACCTGACTGCCCCCGCTCTCATGTACGGGTCATAAGATCTCTCTCGCTCTCTGTGTGACTCTGTCCTTGTGTCCACCCTGGCTACCCCTCCCTTCTCCTCACGTGGGCAAGTCATAAACCCTCTTCTTCTGCAAGACCCTGTCCTTGAGAATCACGGCCGCGCCTGACCAACCTCTCCTTCCCTTCCATGAATGCCCCTCTGTTGACAAGCCTTCCCTCCGCACTTAATTGTCCACGCGGCATTAATACCACTCCTTTGATGACCCTTTCCCCCCCCCCGAGTCCAGCTGACCACACATGTCCGAGGCCATCGCCTGAGCCAGGAGATACCATTTACTGCCCTTATTGTATGAAGTCACTCCTCTTCAAAGGATCCTCTATTGGTCTTAGCCACCCCACCCCTTGGGCTATGATCAGGCGTACACATCCTGCAAAAACACTCAGTTGCGTGATTGCCCTCCCCTCTTATCAGCAGGTCAAGGGTCCCCATTGTGAATGTATATGGGTAGGATCACCACGAGGATTATAGGGATGTCTTTCCTTTTGCGTCACACCGTCCTGATTGTGTTATCCTGTGTTCTGTAGAGTATAAAAAGCCAGAGTCTCAGCTCACTTGTTAGAGCACCTCCCGAAAGACACTGTGTTTCGTGTCCGAAATGACATGCTCTCCTCATGAGAAATAAACTCTGTTCTTGATTCCTGCTCCCAGCGCCCGTCTCTTTATTTGGTAATTATACAGAATGGGAACTAAGAGGCGGTTTGCGCCAGCAGCCTGGGCATCGATAGGAATATGGTTTCATTTTCCACATTATCAATGAAATACAGGAGCTGTAGGATACAGATTCTATAAACAATCCTGGATTCCAAACAAGCCAGGCAGGCACATATAATGTAAATAGCGGCCTATCAGTAATCCAAGCGAACCAGTCATTAACTGGATTCAGGCCAAAATCAACATTTAATCCAGTTATGCTCAAAGATTCAATTGATCTTTTTCATGACCAGGTAGCAAACCAACTAAAGGAACTTAACATCAAGACCAATAGAGGCAAAGCAAAATACAACAAAGAGAAAGCCGATTATAACACTTTGATAATGAAACTAAAGAAAAACAACAAAGTGATAATTCGAGCATCGGACAAAGGAGGAAATATTGTTCTAATGCATAGAGATATGTACACTAAGGAAGCATATAACCAACTGAATGGCAAATCATGTTACACAAGATATACGGGGACTGAACTAAAAATAATGTACTTCAACTTCAACAAAAAACTGTCTAATTGGAAAACAGAAGGCCTTATTACGGGACTGGAACACAAATTCCTTAAAAATAATTTTCCTGTAGTGCCAACAATATATTTTTTGCAGAAACTGCACAAGGTTTTGAAAAATCCCCCTGGCTGGCCAATCATCTCGGCAAGAAAGGGATGTCTTGCACATACGCCACAGTACGTTGACTTCTTTTTGCAAAATCATGTAAAAGCTCTGCCATCATACATGAGTGATACCAGCGACTTCCTGCGTAAAATAAAGGATATTAATTGGGAAGCAAACTTTTTACTGATAGCATTAGATGTCAGCTCACTGTACACCAGTATCGTACATTCTGATGGTCTAAGAGCACTTGATTTTTACTTGGAAAATCCTCGGGAAATATGCCTAAACACAAACAAATGCTATTGGAAATGGTGGAATTATGCTTAAATAACAATTTCTTTATGTTCAACAATCTCCTGTACAGACAGTTGCGCGGTGTTGCCATGGGGTCCAACTTCTCCCGCAGCTATGCATGTCTTCACATGGGTTGGTGGGAGGAGTTGATCCTCATGAAAGAACACGCAGAAACTATGGCTTCAAAGGTAAAAACCTGGCTAAATTTTATAGACAATCTATTTGTAATTTGGGAAGGGAGCCGGGAGTCATCAGAGAAATTTGTACAGGATATACATATTAATAACCTTAATCTGCACTTTACTGCCAGCATAAGTTCCACAGCAGTAACTTTTTTAGACACAGAGGTTTTTATCGAACAGAATGAAATTGAGACAAGGCTTCACCGGAAATTAACGGCAGGAAACTCCAAACTCCATGCCAATAGCTCACATGTAAATCACTTGATCAGCAGCATACCATATGGAGAAATGTTGAGGTTGAAACTTATCCATAGTATGGAATGTGACCTCACAATAGCCCGAGAAGAGAGTAGAAAGAGATTCAAAGAAAGAGGCTATTATGATAAAATAATTGTGCTGCCATCTTCAAATCTATGCAAAAGAACAGATTAGAACTATTGGCTTTAGGAGAGAATACCGATAATTTGGGCTCAGACAATACAGAGACTAATAAGGAATTTAGGATCATTATCCAGTACAATAAACAACACAAGAAAATTGAGTCCATTATCAATGAAAATTGGCCCTTAGTCTTAAGTGATCCGATTATAGGTACAGAATTAGCAAAAAGACCTTCAGTAACCTATAGCAGAGGACTGTCAATGAAAGATGAACTTGTGAAAACCAGCCTAGAAGTTATTGAGTCATCCAGCTGGTTACAAACACACTCAGGCTTTTTTAACTGCAATCGTGTAAAACCTGCTTGTAAGGTGAGAATAGAACCACCTATTTTTCACCTTTTGACTTAAAAGAACATAAAATCAGCAGACTACTCACATGCAAAACCGAATATGCAGTTTATGTATTGTCTTGCCCGTGTAATTTGCTCTACGTTGGAAGCACTAAACTCCCTGTCCACAAAAGAATTTTGCAACATCTTAGAGCAATAAATAACTAAGATAATACATATCCGGTTGCAAGACATTTTAAAGCCAAACATGACTCCAAAAGCCGAGATTTAAAGTACTTTGTCATTGTCTATGTCCCTGCAAGCAGAAGAAGCAGAAATAGGGAAAAAAAAAGCGCTGCCTTGAGACCAGATACATTTTAGAACTTAATACAAAACATACGTCAGGTCTCAATATCACTGAGGATTTATTTACTTGTCTGTAACACTCTATCAAGTAAATAAAAAGCATGTGTCTTTTGCATTCCTATAGGGATCCTATATCAGTTGGGTACATAATAGCAAAAAGAAATTCTTATGAAAAATATATGGTTTTATAAAGTGGGTTTTAATTATAAATGAAATGTATAAATTATATGTATATATTTATAGTTCAAATTTTATGTGACAAGAAATTTTATGTGTTATCAACATACAATAAGATTGCAATAATAATGATTTTAGCCAATATTTAACCATTTTAAGGTTTTTACTATATGGCTTATTTATTTATTATTATTTATTGTTTAATCAGATGATATGATAGTGTAAACGTAAAATAGTCCCCTCTATATATTTCCACGAAGGGAATGAGATCCTTGAATGTTACCCAGTACAGAAAAATATATATACATATACATTAGGATTCCCGTCGTCATCTATTTGGTATTTAAACCGACATATGACTGATATTTACTTTTACTTAAAGCACTTGCACTTTACACTTTTGAATGTAGAACTTTAAAATAGATTAACATCGGGGCTCTGATGTTATCGTCCTGGTTTTTCTGCCCTGGTCCGGAAAAACAAAAACAAAAATAAAACCATTGAAAAACTGAAACATCTTAAAATAATGTGAAGAAATCCAATTGCTGCTATTTTCTTATGATTAAAATTGATTTTAATTATGCACTAATTTGGCACTATTTTTGCACATATTTATTAGGAGTGTTAGTTTTAAATCTACTTTTTTCAATTGAAATGTGATTTTACCCTGAAATCAAATACAAATGTTGCACAATATGCTAATTTTGCACAATATGAAATCTGGTAGTTTTACCATGGATAGGGATTCTTCTATATCAATGTAACTTGTAGGCTACACCATGTGGTCTGTATTTTGTATATTCAAACCAATACCCTATTGACTTTCTGTGTCATGTGATCAAGCGCTCTGGGCAGCGCGAAACGCATCATGGCGACTAACTGCACCGAATAAAGATTTCACCCGCACCAAATCTGTGGTCCGTATCCGCTTCTTTGCCTGGATTGCTTTCTGTTCAGGAGATCGAAGTTCTTGGGTTATATATATATATATATATATATATATTACCTACTGGCGGTCGCCAGTAGGTATATATAGTTAGGATTTTTTCCCTATGGGATTTCTGAAAATTCTATGCCTAATAACTTTTGCGTTTGTGGACGGAATTGGCTGAAATTTTCAGGAAAATGGCACATTTTGTTTCTGAGCAGACCTTGAAAATTTGGGGGGGTTTTGTGGAGGGGGGGCCGAGAAAAAAGGGGGGTCCCAAAACGCGTTTTTCCCATGTTAATTTCCATAGGGCGGTTGGACTCACTTTTAGCCCGAACGGCTGAATGGATTTTCACGAAACTTGGCAAAATTGTAGGGACTGTTAGCCTGATGTGCCTTTGCTAGGTCTCAATATATGTGCTTCAGTGGATTTTGAGAAATTAACGTTTAAATCAAGATATATATCTGTAACAGCGCTCCGGGCAGCTATCCGGTTAGCGAACCTTTCGCGTAACGGAACTTTGCGATGCGAAGCTGATTGGCCCTCCGGTGTCTGTCAACATTCTAAACAGTCCGGAGCTGCCGCCATCTTGTCTCTCGGTAGGATCGAGAGACAAGAGGAGGCCAAAACAAAGGGGGAAATTACCATAAGGGGGCATAGTAGATCCTCGTTGACCCCCTAGGTTTTATGTGGAGGTTTTAAAAGGGCCTAGGAGGGTCCAAAAAAAAAAATTTTTTTTTGCGTGGTAAGCGCCAAGTTCGCGAACCGGATAGCTTTCTGGGCAGCGAACTTTATGGATAAAAGAATGAAAGACTTTTCTAATACTGTATGTTAATTGTTTGTTGTTTTTCTTGTTTTTTTTTGTTTTCTTTATTTATTTTTTTTTTTTATTATGATTGTGTTTCATACTTTATTAAATTTTCTAACATTTCATTGTCAGAAATGTCATAATTTATTATAGGGTGTAATTGTTTTTCATTTTGAAGCAAGTTGTCTACTGCTTCAACACATTGTAGAAGTTCGTGGTCTCTACTGTCATCCATAAAGTCATCAAGTTTGTCTTGGCTGCTCTCCTTCAGTTCAATCGAAAATGAAACTTGCTGCTCGCCTTCCATTTTCCCTGAAATTTGGATTAAAAAAATATATATTAGTAGAGATAGGGCACTGTTGGGATTAATTTTAGATAGGCAGTTTTTATCAGTGAATTTATCTTTTGGCAGTGTATAGTATGAGAGTGGAAATAGGACTAAAAAAAAGTGTATGTGATTTAACCAAGACAAGCCTTACTCCATTGATAACTATAACAGAGAAGTCTATCTAAACACATTACTACTACAGAGGGATAGTGTATATGTAGCAGAAAAAGTCTACTATATTAAGTCATAGTGCACAATATATTAAATTATAACTTACCTTCACAAAGAAGTTGAAGTTTTTTGAAGCTATTGAAATAGGAGGTACAACAAGAAGTAGTAGTCAAAATGGCTGTGTTTCCTTCTCTTCCTTTATATATATACAGGTATATAACCAATTAAATGTCAGGTAATAAAAGTAGAAAATGAAAGTAACATTTTCATTGGTTGTCAATTCCAACAATTCAGATGTGTTTTGTGAAGTAATTTACCTCACGGTACTTGGAGAGGTCTACAGGCTAAATGGCTAAATGGAATTTCAATGAAATTTGTGAGAATGGAAGGGATTGGTATGTAGTATGAGCTAATCTATATTTGGTGAGAGTGTCTCTAGTCGTTTTTCTGTAAATTACTTTCCCGCCTTTTTTTAGGACCGCTTTCCGGGAAGCTGCCCGGTTAGCGAACCTTAAGCGTCACGGGAGTCCACCATTTTGTGTTTCGGTCGCATTAAGATACAAGATGGAGGGCAAATAATGTTTAGAATGGGTAGAAGGGGTCATGGTAGACTTATCTTGACCCCCTAGGTTTTCTGAGCGTGGCTGAGGAGGCTTATATGTGCGGAAAAAAAACTTTTTTTTAAAAAAATCCGCGAGGTTAGCTTTCGGTTAGCGAACCGGGTAGCGCTCCGGGGAGCGAATTTTGTGGACAATTAGTGAAAAAAGTTAGAGAAAAATAATAATTGTGAGTGATCAGATGTAGGGTAGCTCTGAGATAGGCCTCAGTTCATCAATATCAAGATACAGTTTCTTTAAAATATATATATTTAGGATTGTGTAGGGGACGTAGAGAAGCAGAGACTTCTGTAAATGTCAAAGTTGTTGAAAAACTGTTTGTTCTTGAACCTTTTCCCTTGTCTTTTCTAATTTTTAAATACATGTTTTAATATTTTTTGAAATGTTTGTTTGTAACAAGAATTATAAGGTAAATGTTTTCCACTCTTTTTACCCGCAATGCACTGCTGATGATGTCATTGACACTATCTCTCATTTACTCTCTCTAGCTGTCTTTCTTTTTACATTATTCTCTGTTTACTTCCCTTATACTAACTCTTCTTTTTTTTAAAAAAATATTTTTTTAGTTCGCTTAAAGTTCGCGAACCGGTCAGCGAACTTGAAGCGAACCAAAAGAAATAGAGCTTGCCAGAGTGATAAACATTCTAGCAATTTTGTTTGAAAGGGGAGGTAGTTCTGAAAAGAACTGTTTTTTTTTGTTTTTGTTGTTTTATATTTTTTTTTTATTTTTTGAACATTTTTTGATTTTTTTGTATTTTTAGAACTGTTTTATGTTTTTTTTGTGTTTTTTATGGAGGGGAGACAACAAAAAACAGGCTTTCAAAACGGCTCAACTGGAGCAAAAAAAAGAAAATTACTATTTGGGTGCATTAGGGCATTTATGATTTTCATATGCAATGTTCATGAGGTTGATACTCATGTTGCCATATGACAGCATATCACCACAGTAAACACAAGATAACTTTATGTGCTGGAAGTTAGGTTGGATGTTTGGCACAGTCTCTTGTGCCTCTCTTCCCGTCAAAGACAATGTAGATGTAGATCTTGCCACAGGAGTTGCCGTCGGATTGTCTACAAGATCCCTTAACTCAGCCCGGCTGTAGTTCAAGGGATGCCACCTGCTCATGTGACGATGCATTGTATAGTTCCCCATACTGTACTTCTTTTCTGTGCCTCTCGACAATCTGTAGTCACAGATGAGGCAGGTGGCATATTTTGCATTCACTTTCTTTGTTCCAGGAGGGATGGTGAAAAACTGCCAGATGAAACTGGATTTTCGTTTAGAAACCCGGGGCAACTCATCAACAAATTGTTGTTCCTCTCTCTCCTCTTCTTCTTCTTCCTCATCTTCCTCCTCTCTGTTAGTCATAATTTGACTAGGTGGTCCTCTCTTCTTATGAGGAGGTGGAGGTGGTGGTGGGGGTGCACCAGCTGCAGCAAGAATGGAAGCCATTGTGGATCTTCAGATAAATGGTCTTTCTCTCACCAAGATGAAAGTCAGAGTGAGGAAATAAGGAGGGGTTTACATGATTTGGGGAAAACAAAAGTTCTGAGCCAATGAAAAGTGTTATTTTTAGGTCACATGACCTAGTCATACATCATTTGGAAACCAAAAGTGAAATGAACCAATGAGAAGTTTGGTAAACAAGTCACATGACCTGTTCCGCTTACGTTACGCGGCGCGCGCCGCGTCCCAGATCGCTTCTGGTTCGCGGTCCGGAGCACTTCCGGGAGCGCTAACGCGACGCGTCATTAGACGCATTACGCGATAACGTGATATGTCGCGCTTCCGCGACGCGTCACTGTTCCGCTAACGTAACGTTGACCGGTTCGCGGACTAGATCGCGGCAACAAGATGAGCTAACGGAAAGCTTCCCGGTTCGCGAACTAGAAGCGAAGAAAAAAATATTTAAAAAAAATTATCAATAAATATCTATATATATTTTGGGATTTAAAGAATAATACATTTTACAGCTACAGATGTTAGCTTTTAAAAAACCAATGAAATTCACTGAAAAAACCATAGGTTATAGACCATATATAGTTAGAAATTTGCATTTAAAAAACCATTGAAATTCAATGAAAAAACCATAGGTTATAGACCATATATAGTTAGGAATTCGCATTTACAAAACCTTATTTTACTCGCACAAAACCATTGAAATTCCATATATAGTTAGTTGCACTAACTATATATCGCGCACCCGCAATCCACTGCTGATGATGTCACATATTACATCATTCATGACATGGTCAGTGACATCACTGATGACATCACTGATGACATCTCAAATGACATGACTGATGACATCACTGATGACAACATCCAGTGACTGTATGTTTCTGTAAAGTTAAAATATCTCTTACATATTGAAGAATGAGTGGATGTATA
The DNA here is from genome assembly GCF_964263255.1 of Lissotriton vulgaris. Taxonomy (NCBI): domain Eukaryota; kingdom Metazoa; phylum Chordata; class Amphibia; order Caudata; family Salamandridae; genus Lissotriton; species Lissotriton vulgaris. Next base: position 72,898,295 of record NC_141686.1, read on the forward strand.
AGTGTCTGGATGAAGGATTTAGTAGGTGCATGACTGACTGTATGAGTGAGTGATTAAATGTGTCTCACTGAGTGCATGGGTTAGTGACTAAACTGTCTTAATTTGTGCATCATTATGTCTGTTGTTCTGTAAACTGTTGCATGTGTTGATAAGTAGCTATATGAGTAACTATATGGGTTATTGATTGGTTGCCCAAGTATTTGTATGGGAGACTGTGTGTGTTTGTGGGTGGCTGGGAGGTGTATGACTCTGTGCATAGATGTGTGAGCAGTTGATTCACTAGATGTATGGTTTCAAAAGTGCATGTGGAAACAGCTGTATGGGCGGTTGACTGTGTGCATGAGTGTATTGGTGAGTGAATGGATATCTCAGTGCTACATGTCAAAGTAAGTACATATGTAAAGCACAGTACATGTGAGAGTTGACATATATAAATAACTGTGCATAAGAGCCAGTGAATGTGTGAGTGGCTGTATGGATCATTGTGAACTTGTATCAGGGATTGTATAAGAGAGTAAATATGTGTTAGTATATGTTTGAATAAGTAAAGTTTGTCTAACTGTATAGTTGAGGAAATGGAGGTGTGATTGATTCTTTGCATGACTGACTAGGTGTGTGAGTAACTCCATGGATGAGTGACAGTCTGTGAGTGTCTGTTTACACTGATTGTATCTAAGGTTATATTAGAGTCTGAAGAGGTTCGTCGTATTATCACATGAATGATATCATCAGTGATATGATCAGTAATGTCAAATGAGATGTCATCAGTGATGTCATCAGTGATGTCACTGACCATGTCATGAATGATGTAATATGTGACATCATCAGCAGTGGATTGCGGGTGCGCGATATATAGTTAGTGCAACTAACTATATATGGAATTTCAATGGTTTTGTGCGAGTAAAATAAGGTTTTGTAAATGCGAATTCCTAACTATATATGGTCTATAACCTATGGTTTTTTCATTGAATATATATATATATATATATATATATATATATATATATATATATATATATATATATATATATATATATATATATATATATATTATATATATATATATATATATATATATATATATATATATATATATATATATATATATATATATATATATATATATATATATGAAGTCCGGACCCAAAGCTTGGCAGGGACTATCCAAAGTGCGTTACTGGAAACCGCACGATTAATGTCAGGAAGTTCTCCAACCAGGAAAAGAAGAAGAGTAAGCCCAGAGGAGAACAAGAAAGGCAGCCTTTATTCACGCGGTCCCAGTTCTGATGGCGGCGAATGCATTTCGGCGTGTGCCTTCGTCAGCGCCCAACACCAGCATGACTCATAATTCCTCCCTGCATCCATTTACATGGTGTGCACAAGTTCGCCCCTCACCCTTGTGAATACCACTCATCAGGTGTAATCCGTTCACCATTCTCCGCACTGCAACTCCCAGGATGCCTGTGATACAGGTAACCCAGGATGGTGAGTTAAATCTTATGAGGGGTTATGTTGAAAAAGCCGAATGCATTCGTTGAGCACTTCAGGTGGTTAGAGTCGGGGTTGTGTTTGGGGTTAGTGGATGTGGTGTGGATCATATCGCTGGAAAATTTGCAGGAGCGACAGGCGAAGGGGCCGTGGGTACGTCCCGGGGCAGCTTCGCAGCATTGTGGTGTGTGTCCGTGGTTAAGGGCGAGGAGAGTTGCGGCGTCATACGTGAAGCGAGTGGGCAGGGTAAGGCGGGGACCAGGGGGTCTGGCGCTGGGCGTGGTCCAGGCACGGACGGGCGTAGACGGGCTTACCTTTGGCGCACCTTCAGCGCAACTGGGGCGCGAACGCTGCGCGTGTACGCTGCGCGCAAAGGCATCTGTCATAAAAGGAGAGCGGAAGGGGCGGAGCGTGGGAGGGGCCGCTGGCAGGCGGGAGCGGGGGGGATGGGCTGGAGGCACAACACAAAATGGCAGCAGACAACAACAACAGGCAAATAGGACGAGATTGGGGCACGATGCGCAATGAGCGTTACAGCAGCTGGGCAGGTACAAATATAAGCAGGCAAATAAATTCAAAGTCACTGCGAGCAAGCACAGGGTCGATTTTGGCAGCAGTGCTAGCGCTATGATACCAAGAGGCACTAATTAAGCAGGCAAAAGAATTCTGAAAGCGCTACGATATCAGAGGCACAAATTAAGCAGGCTAATAAATTCTGAGTCAGTGTGAGCAAAGCACAGGGACGATTTTGGCAGCAGTGCAAGCGCTACGATACCAAGAGGCAGGGAGGAGCGACCGCGTCTGCAGGAGTCAGGCTGGTCTAAACTGCTGATGCAGAGTGCCCACGAGAGAGGTTAGATACCTCCACTGCTCCTCTCCTTCAGTGCGGGTGGCGGGAAACGGACTGTTCCATACCTGGAACAAACAAAAAGTTCCAGATAGGGAACAGTCCATTTCCCGCCACCCACACTGAAGGAGAGGAGCAGTGGAGGTATCTTACCTCTCTCGTGGGCACTCTGCATCCGCAGTTTAGTCCCTGCACTATTGACTTCTGGTTCGGGAGGCTGTGGCAGTTTGAGGAGACCCGAGGGAAGCCCGAGTGAACTTGAGACATTTCGACATGACATCTCACCCTGCTCAACGAATGCATTCGGCCTCTTCAACATAACCCCCCATAAGATTTAACTCACCATCCTAGGTTACCTGTATCACAAGGCATCCTGGGAGTTGCAGTCCGGAGAATGGAGAACTGACTACACCTGATGAGTGGTATTCACAAGGGGGAGGGGCAAACTTGTGCACACCATGTAAATGGACGCAGGGAGGAACTATGAGTCATGCTGGTGTTGGGCGCTGACGAAGGCGCACGCCGAAATGCATTCGCTGCCATCAGAACTGTGACCGCGTGAATAAAGTCTGCCTTTCTTGTTCTCCTCTGGGCTTCCACTTCTTCTTTTTCTGGTTGGAGCACTTCCTGACATATATATATATATACATATATATATAAATATATAGATATATATATATTTCAGAAATACTGGTCCTGCACCTCCAACTTTGGCGAACAGAAAACCACGGCGAGTCCCAGAGATTTCAGGCAAAGATGTTTTTTATTTTACCACAGCACAACGGTCTGACGCGTTTCGGGCGGATGCCCTTGCTCACAGATAGTCGGCCAGTGTGTGCCATTATTTTTATATGCATTAGTGAACACCATGTGATCATAAATATAGACAACATACTACTTAAAATGTCTGTAGTTTTTAGATTTCGAACGGAAAGGTAACAATTGAAAATATTAAACCATTAAACAATTCATATACCGAAAACAATTCAGGTAACAATGATCTCTACTGTCAATTTCATGAAAAAAAAAATATATATATATCTGCCTAAATGCAGGATATTTGCTGAGGGAGTCTGAATAGTTTTTGTGCAAAAATGCAAATGTAAACATGTATCAAATGAATTTTGACGGTGCAAATATATGCATTTTTATAATAATATATTGATTTAGTTAAAAATCAATAAATAGTAGTAGAAAGATTATCAAAATTAAATAACATATTTAAAAGTTGAACAGTTCATATATAAATGTAAACATCATAATTGTGCAAAATACGCAGAATGATATAAATACTACTACAGACTGCAATATTAAATATAAATATCTGAATGATATAAATAGATAAAGACAGTGGGGACATCTATAAAGATGGCAGCCCTTCTTAAGATCATACAAGTCTGTATTGAAGTGTATGATAACAATTATATGTGTATTATACAAAAAACGAAAACTCCAGGTGAATTCCATGGTGCAGTAGAGACTATAAATCAATTTCTGCATCTAAATGGAAAATATGTAGAATTAAAAAGAATGGCCAAGAAACAGTAAATTAATACATGGGCGTGGAATGTGGTCATAGTTAAGCTAATGTCAGTAGGAAGCAAACTAGGATGAGATATAGAATGGAAGGAGGAACAGCTGCACATTCTATAAAAAATTATATAGATCTTCCGTTGTGTTGAGCCCATTTGGCACTTTACTGTCCAACTCAAGAATCATTTTTAATTCTAATTGTCTAAGCATTTTATCTTTGTCGCCTCCCCTGCGTGGTTTGGGGACAGCAGCTAACACAAAGTATTTAAGACACTCAAGGTTGTTGTTATGCATCATCTTAAAGTGTCTTGCGACAGGATAGGAGCCGTCGGTGTTGACAATAGCTCGCAGATGCTGCAAGATTCTGACATGCACCTGAAGCTTGGTACTCCCAACATACCTCAGGCCGCAGGTGCACGTCAGAACATAAACAGCATACTCCGTCTTGCAATTAAAGATGCCCTTGATTGGTGATGGAGTTGGACTGAACGGAGTGGCATACTTGGTAGTGTTGATGCCAAACTTACATGCTCTACATCTAGAACATTTGGTAAACCCCAGCCGGTGTTGTAACCAAGATTCAGTTTTCTAAAGCTCAGGGAATGGATTAGAAACATGCTTGCGCATGGAAGGACACTTCCGATAGGTGATGTTGGGTCCGCACGTTAGTTGGGGTGCTAGGACACCATCGGTCATCAATATCGGCCAACTTTTAGTTAGAATGGCTCTGATGTGCCGTTCCTGACAGTTGTATGTTTTCATAAATCTCAGACTTGAGTCGTCTTTACTGTTGATTTTTTCCGGACAGGGAACTACTAAGGGATTTAAGAGGGATTCCCTGGATCTTTTCTTCAGTTTTTCAGTAGCTATTTTAAGCACCCTATCACTATATCCCCTGTCTTTGAATCTTTTGAGAGCTTGGGTAGTGCAAACTGCTAATTCTTCCTCTGTACTGCAAATCCTTTTTAGCCGGAGCAACTCTTCGTAGGGGATGTTGTCAACGACATGGCGAGGGTGTGCGCTACTGGTGTGGAGAACTGAGCTCCCCGCCGTCTTTTTTCCAAATAGGGTGGTTGCAATGTTTCCATTTTATATATATATATATATATATATATAGATTGGAGTTCTTGGGATAGGTGTATTGGTGTGGGTGAAATCTTTCTTTCTACCTAATTTTCTTTTTGCAGCTTGCTATATTTTAAATCTGAGGGGTCACCTTGATGATTTTTTTCAAAGTGACGGGCAACAGGATTACTGCCATTCTTATATATGATTACAAAAATCCTTATATATGATGGCACAGATGTGTTGTAATATCCTCTTATGAGCCGGGCATGTAATACTTCCCAAATATACTTTTATACTTTTCTGCAGGGACATGTGAGGATATGCACTACAAACTCAGATTTGCATGTCAGAAATATATATATATATATATATATATACACGGAAAATCAATAAATTTGCAAGGGATCTCAACGATTATGAGATCGGACAAATCTACACATTTGCTCGCAAATACGACCAAGCAAAAAAACGGCGACAAATACAGAAAACAGCCTTGAAGACAAAGGCAACCGTGTCTCAACCCAATTCAGGGACAGCAATGGAAAATCTGGAGACAACGTCAACGGACACCATTTCCTTAGCTGGCTCATCCAGCTCATGCGGATCATTGTTAAGTCTCACAGAAGAAAATCTCTCTCTGGAGATTTTTGATGTAGGTGAGGAAATTGATTTTTTAGTGGAGGCTCAAATGCAAGCACAAGGCCCTCGGACACGCTCACGCAATGCCGGAAAGGGAAAAACGCAAGGCGGAGGGCAAGAAGAAAGCGCGCCAAAAGAGCCGCAAGCGCAAAAAAAGAAATGGTTCAAAAAGAAAACCAGCAAGCAATAATTGACGCAAGTACAATAGTCAATTTATCGGACATGACGTTAACCACTGCTGAAGAACAGATCCTCAAATTAGGTTTTAACTTTTGCCCGGAGAGCTCTTTTAATTATACGAACACTAGAGCTGATGTCTACCTCTACATAAGAAAATTAAAATTGCAGAAATTATATGCAATCAAATCAAAATCCGATACCAGCACATTGGACTCCAGCAAAAAAACAACCACCGAGCAGAGTCCCACTCTGGTACCTGCCAATGATGCGAGAACTCTCATCACCTTGTGCAATCTAAGCAAGGCCAATCCAGCAAGTGATGATACCAATGCAGACGTTCCTGACACCCAGAGGGAACTACGTGAAATTGATGTCCCCCAAAAAGGTGCCGGTGAAAGTCCCTTTAAACCGAAGAGCAAATTTGTCCCCGTCATGCCGAAGGACGCGGTGGACATATATCATGACTGCATTGTGGAAGATCTGAAAAAACTCAATAGGAAATTCCACCATACTAAGGAAACGCCCAACTTTCCAACCATGGAATATCACAATCTAATGAATAAACTGTCAAAAAATCAGGAAATCATTGTCAGTCCCTCGGACAAGGGGGGGAACATAGTGTTGTGGCAAAAGGAGCAATACATTGCGGAAGCAAAACGCCAGTTGAACAACGCAAATTGTTATGTACTAAGCAATGGCGTTCAATACAAACAGGTGAAGGAGAGCATCAAAAAAATGCTGTTAGGCTACAAAAGAGACAGCCTAATTACCTCCACTGAATGTACATTTTTACTGAAGGAACATCCAGTTATCCCACACTTGTATTTAATCCCTAAGGTGCACAAGAAACAGAATCCAACCCCCGGGAGACCTATTATCTCCGCAATCAACAGCATGGGGGAAAATGTTTCTAGATACATAGATTTCTATCTACAAGAACATGTCCAGGGGTTACCCAGTTACATCAAGGACACTGGTGACTTTTTATCCAAATTGGAGGCCATACCTTGGCAAAAGGACTGGTGCATAATAACCCTGGACATTGAATCTTTATATACGTGTATCGAGCACCATACAGGAATTGAGGGCATCAAATACTTCCTGGGACGTAAGTCATGTGCATACTACAGCCACAACAAAATGATATGTGATTTAGTATTGTGGTGTTTGAACAATAACTTTTTCTTGTTTGGCAAGGACATATGGAGGCAAATACGAGGTGTAGCCATGGGTTCCTGCTTCTCTCCCAGCTACGCGTGCCTGCACGTGGGGCTGTGGGAGGAGCAGGAGCTTCCAGGCATTTCTGGTTTTGAGCATGTCAAATATTGGATGCGTTTTATTGATGACATTTTTTGTGTATGGGAGGGTGATGTCAGCAGTGCTCAGATTTTTGTTAATGCACTTAACAAAAACAGGTTCAACTTATTTTTTACTTCTAACATCAGTGTTAGCACTGCTGAATTTCTTGATGTATCTATCAGTATCATCAATGACCAGATTATCACTGCCCTCCACAGAAAGTCCACGGCTGGCAACAGTATCCTTCATGCCAGCAGTGGCCACCCCAAACATGTCATCATGAGCATCCCGTTGGGGGAACTGCTACGCCTTAAACGAATATGTAACACCCAGGCGAAATTTGAGGAAGGGGCGTCTGCAATGCTTGCGAGACTGGAGGCAAGAGGATACAGTAAATTCTGTCTTGCCACTGCATTGAGGAAAAGTGGGGATAGAACTAGAGAATCCTTGTTATCACCCAAACCCCTTGAAAGCGACACAACCCCCAACCCCAGCAGACTCATAACAACTTACAACCAGCAGCACCGCAAAATCAAATCCATTGTCAATAAACATTGGGCAGTCCTAAAAACTGATGCAGTGTTACGAAACTTAACTCCCGAAAAGCCTATCATTACATTCAGGAGCGCGTTCAGTATGCGCAGTAAACTTTCACGATCCAGCCCAGAAATACCTGGAATGGATCAGTGGTTTGGGAGAAAGGGCTTCCACAAATGTTCCTCCTGTCGGGCATGCAAGTTTAGACAAAACACCACTCACTACCGCACTCCGTTCACTGATACTGATTTTTCCATCCGTGGCAATTACAACTGCCGCACGGAGTTTGCGGTATATGTCCTAACTTGTACATGTGGTCTACGTTATGTGGGCAGCACCGGCGCACAGGTGCATGTGAGGATACTGCAGCACCTCAGAGCCATTGTAAACCACGATGGAGCATATCCAGTGGCGCGTCATTTTAACACCAGGCACAATAGGGATTTATCATGTCTCACCTATTTTGTCATTGACGCCGTGGCCCCCCTCAAACGGGGAGGTGACCGTGAGAAATTACTGCGCCGGTTGGAAACCCAATATATCATTAAACTCGACAGTAAGCAACCGTATGGGTTGAATGCAACGGAGGATTTGCATAATTTCCTTTAGGGATACTCAACTTTCAATGTTTCTCTGCAGAATAATGTACATAGTGGGTAGAACGTGAGCACAACTGTATATAGTGTGTAAATATATGAAATCCTGTTAAACAGCACCTATTATTAGGTATCCTGTAGTCTGATTCTCTGTATAGATCTGGTTGTTTTTGTTTTCTTAACAGTTTAGTTTTTCTAAACAAACACACAGATTCTCTTTTTTTTTTGGTGATTTTTTAAACACTGGTTATTGACTCATGCACTCTGAACACAATTTCTTTTTGGGGACACACAACCCTTTGGCGCGGATAGTTCCCATATAACCATATAATCATGATTCGTGACACGCAAATAATGTATAGATGTACATATACTGTGGCGTATATGGGAAATGGTGATTATATTTTGTTTATCATTGTATCATACACGTTGGTGCTGTTTTTGGTGTTTTAAGTCATTATGTGTATAGGTTATAAACAACACAGTACAGTGCAACACTGGGATGTAAATTAATCAGTATATATTGCAATGACACATCTTCTTTTTTGAGGCTGCATATATTGTATATCGTAGTCGTGCATATCACTAGGTTCAGTCAGACCGTGATATAAAAAAAGGGGGTTTTTTCGCATTCATGCGGTCATTTTTTTAAACCCGGATGTGATATATAACAGTCTATAGGAATAGTCTGCAGATAATCAAGACTGCAAACCAATGCGAGTAACAACGAGCATTTATATTAATAATGTGTCTCAGCAAACTGTTTTAAAGAACATTCACGCATTCATGCGGCTATTTAAAATGTCCAGCTTTAAAGTCATGATATATGCAAACATTTATACAGAGTAATCTATGTAAATAGGTCAACAGACCAACGCATGTATTATTTACTTTGTATTGCAACATTGTTACAACTTTAATGTGACTACCATGCACTGTGCCTTTAAGTAAGTCAATGTTGTTTTAAAAAATGTTTTTACCATGTGACTCACGTTTGGAGGTGGGACCCGGAAGGGAGTGTCTCCACTGCAAAGAATATAAAAAAAAGTTTCCACTTTGTGCAATGTGGTGTGTGAACAAGACTACATCGTTAGTCGAAACGTTGCATTTTTTGGAAGGCACAAGAACTCAATAAAACATCTTGCCTGGAAAACGTGGGGTCTGTCTCTTCTCTCGCCGCTGTGCAGTGGAGGTTTGAAGATTTATGCTGATATATATATATATATATATATATATATATATATATATATATATATGAAATTCAACTCCTTGCAGTTTCGCCTTGCGTAGCCGCGACAGTACGCCACGCCAGCATAGAAGGAGACGGACCTACCAGGTACAGCAAGATGGTAAGTTTTATTTTTCACAGAACAACAGCTACCCGTTTCGGGCCGACTTGCCCTTGTTCACACTGTAAATATATATATATATATATATATGCGCCAGCCCGGAGGATCGTAAACAAAAAAAAACGCTGAGAAAATTTCCAGCGTTAAAAAGAGCAAGCAACCTAATCTGAAGCAAGCGGATTACTGTGAGGGACTTGTGCTCAGGCGAGCCGTGATGGGAAAGTGAAACAATTTCCGTGAGGGAGCTGCAACGCCGACCTACCGGTGAGTGAGCGCCGCCCTTATTTACAGAACTGTTTATCAAGGCTCCGATCCTCTATCCCGAGAAGAAGAAGTGAACGGTGCTAGGGCCCCCCCCCCCCTCCGTACAAGTGCAGCTGCATGTGCAGTACGCTTGTAAGAAAGTGATACTATAAGTCAGGCCGAATTCTGACCTTCGCCCGCAAATATGATGGCGCAAGAAAAAAGCTGAATAAAAGTGGAGCCACAGCGAGTGGAGGTCGGGACACGTCAGAGTCAGAGGCGGAGGTATCCGAGGGTGAACAAACTGGAAGTAAAGCGGGAACAAGTGGGACAGGTGCAGGAACAATGGCGGAACCACCCTTTTTTCACGAGTACCAATTAATCAGGGAAACACGTCAAAGACCGGTACCAAGAACTCACCCCCCACCGCAACAACAATCGAAAAACGCAAAAAGCGGAAAACAAGGAGGGGGAGGAAAAGTGGCAGAAGAAGCGCCCACCCCGTGAGTTAGCAGAAGCAAGGGAAGAAGGGGCAAATGGTGAGCCAGATGCCAGCCAAAACAGTTGTAAATCTCTCGAACAGAATTCTGACTGATGAAGAACAGAGAGTTTTGGAACTGGGGCCTAGTTTCTGCCCAACCTCGAGATATGATTATGCTGAGGTCCAAATAGATCTTTTTAAATTTGTTAGAAAATTCAAATTTCAAAAAATATTTCTAATAAACCCAAGAAATGATACATCAAGTATGACTAAGGAGGACAATCCAATTGAAACCAAGGAACCAACAGAAAATAATTTTCGAGCCCTGGCAACAATGCAAGCATTGGAAACTATGAGCGCTGGTGAAACCTCAGTAAGCAACGCTCTAGTATCTTGAACAGGTTGGCATTACCCAGGCCAGTGGTCACAGCAAATTCAAGAAGAAATCAAGAACTATACCACACACCACGTTTGAATCCATCGACTTGTTTAATGATGCAATTATATCAGACCTTAAAGATCTTGCCAAACATTCTAGTGCGGGAATCGAGCACTACAACATGCCACAAACATACTGGGATGCTATCAAATCATTAAAAGTTGACAAAGAAATTGAAATAAAACCATCTGATAAAGGCGGTAATATGGCCATGTTTAACAAAGAGCATTACTACAGGGAGGCAATGCGGCAGTTAGAAGATAATGAATGCTACACTCCTGTTCATCAGAGGGAATATGTAGCATGTATAGAACGATACCATCGATTATTGAGCAATTGGAGAGACGACGGTATGCTAAACCAGGATGAATATCTGTTTCTCCACTGTGATACACAAACCTTGCCTACGTTCTATCATCGTCCAAAAATCCACAAACATTACACCAACCCCCCTGGGAGACCTATTGTGGCCTCAATCAATAGCCTGCTAGAAAACACCGCTATCTACATAGACTCTTTCCTGGCCCCAATAGTGAAGGACTTGGCATCCTATATACAGGACACCCAGGACTTCTTAAGGCGAATTGAAGGAGTGATTTGGGAAGAAGACATGCGATTGATAACTTTGGACATTACCAGCCTTTATACTTGTATCCTTCATCCAGATGGCTTGAAAGCAGTCAAGTGATTCCTGGGCAAAAGGCACCCTAAATTCATGAAGCATAATGCTATGTTACTGGAAATGATCTCGTACTGCCTACATAATAACATCTTCACCTTTGCAGGGCAGCTGTACTAACAGAAGCGGGGTACGGCGATGGGTACGTGCTTCGCCCCCAGCTACGCAAATTTATTTGTCGGCTGGTGGGAGAAGCACGTAGCCTGGGGGGAGGCAAACGACCTATCGCTGGACAAGATTTTACTATGGTCACGGTAATAACAACAATCTGAACCTGATATTTACAGGAATGATCAGTGACAACGCAGTGAATTATCTTGACGTAGAGGTCTACATTGAGAATAACGCACTGTTAACACGTCTTTTTAGGAAGCCAACGGCAGGGAACGCTGTTCTCCATGCAGGAAGCCACCACCCTAAGAGCTTAATTAACAGCATACCCTATAGGGAACTACTGCGCTTTAAGCGCAATTGTACCACCGATGCAAGTTTCACCATAGCCAAAGATGAAGCATTACAACACTTCAGAGAAAGAGGGTATACTAGGGGAGATTTAAAACTGGCAGAAACCAAGGTCCAGAAAATCGAGAGACAAAATCTTCTGATTGCCAAAAATAAGACCACAGGCCTTACTGAGACCCCTGCACGTATGATTACGAGAGATCTCAAATGTCATAACTTAATGTTTTGGTTTGTACCTGATTAATGTATATAATTATGAATTGAGGCTTTGTTGACATTTTAACGACTGCCCGTATTAGTTGTAAATGTGACTGTTGCTCAGAATCAATGGGGTATAGTTCCAATATGGCGCTTGTGATTTCGCAAGGCGCTGGCAGTCCTGTTTTTGTTTCCATGATGTAATGATTACAAATGGCGCCGCACAGCGAGTTACGCACTGACACCGAAGAAGGGAGTTACCGAAACGCGTCTGTCTGGAAAAAAACAAATAACACTGCTTTGCTTATATTCCCGTGAGTGCTGCCTCTTTTTCCAGTTGATTGGGAGAAATTCTAGAGCTTTAATATTACGCGGCACACCAACGCGTGGCAGCACCCGTCTGTGGAGTGACTCGCTGTTCTGGTGTACCAGGAGCGGCAATATATATATATATATAAATTACTAAACAACTCACATAAGAAAGGTACTTTACTTTGCTTCTAAGACTGCAATAACAGCGTTGCATCCACAAAGTTTGAACAACTAACTGCTCCTTTAAATCTGGGTGAAATGGACTTGATCCCTTTTCAATGTCTTAAAGTCCCGTTATTTAAACCTAACGAACCCACAGTTGTGCAGCATATGGCATTTGAGAAAGAGTTTTAGACTCGAAACGCGTCATGCCTACTAACCTTTTTTAATAAAGAAAAACCTTTTGAAGTACTGCTGGTGTGGTCTGGATTGCGTGACGATGGTGCACGTATTTTTGCAGGATTAAATGGAGGCGTCTGACACACCTCGAGACCAGACCCCTATCCGCAGGATGTGGCACTCTCCTTGTCAGGTTTTGTGACAGAAGCGAGAAGCTTGTTGTAAGGGTGCCCGCCGGCTGCGAAAGGCACTGGCACTAAGTCTGTGATGGAAGAGGCTACCATGCCAGGTGGCTCGCCCCAAACTAAGTGAATGGAGTTCAGCAGCAGCCAGGATATGCAGAGGGATTTCCCGAAGCACGGAGTACTGAAGGCAAAGCCTTGAGGGAATTGAAGCTGCACATGTGGTTGTGAAACTGTTACCTGCGCATCATGTCTGTGATACGGAACTACTCCTACAAAGCTTGAATGGCATGCAGTACACGATGCAACAGTAAGGTTTTACTGTTATCTACATTGAAAACCAGTTGAGTAAAAAACGGAACAGTTGTGGAGCACTATGGGACTTGAAGTCCATGATGTAAAAAAGCAGCAAATTAAACGGAGAATTGAGCAAAGCAACCTGCATTGTTTTACCACTTGGGGGTTACTAAACAACTCAAATAAGAAAGGTACTTTACTTTGCTTCTAAGACTGCGATAACAGCGTTACATCCACAAAGTTTGAACAACTAACTGCTCCTTTAAATCTGGGTGAAATGGACTTGGTCCCTTTTCAATGTCTTAAAGTCCCGTTATTTAAACCTAACGAACCCACAGTTGTGCAGCATATGGCATTTGAGAAAGAGTTTTAGACTCGAAACGCGTCATGCCTACTAACCTTTTTTAATAAAGAAAAACCTTTTGAAGTACTGCTGGTGTGGTCTGGATTGCGTGACGATGGTGCACGTATTTTTGCAGGATTAAATGGAGGCGTCTGACACACCTCGAGACCAGACCCCTATACGCAGGATGTGGCACTCTCCTTGTCAGGTTTTGTGACAGAAGCGAGAAGCTTGTTGTAAGGGTGCCCGCCGGCTGCGAAAGGCACTGGCACTAAGTCTGTGATGGAAGAGGCTACCATGCCAGGTGGCCCGCCCCAAACGAAGTGAATGGAGTTCAGCAGCAGCCAGGATATGCAGAGGGATTTACCGAAGCACTGAGTACTGAAGGCAAAGCCTTGAGGGAATTGAAGCTGCACATGTGGTTGTGAAACTGTTACCTGCGCATCATGTCTGTGATACGGAACTACTCCTACAAAGCTTGAATGGCACGCAGTACACGATGCAACAGTAAGGTTTTACTGTTATCTACATTGAAAACCAGTTGAGTAAAAAACGGAACAGTTGTGGAGCACTATGGGACTTGAAGTCCATGATGTGAAAAAGCAGCAAATTAAACGGAGAATTGAGCAAAGCAACCTGCATTGTTTTACCACTTGGGGGTTACTAAACAACTCAAATAAGAAAGGTACTTTACTTTGCTTCTAAGACTGCAATAACAGCGTTACATCCACAAAGTTTGAACAACTAACTGCTCCTTTAAATCTGGGTGAAATGGACTTGGTCCCTTTTCAATGTCTTAAAGTCCCGTTATTTAAACCTAACGAACCCACAGTTGTGCAGCATATGGCATTTGAGAAAGAGTTTTAGACTCGAAACGCGTCATGCCTACTAACCTTTTTTAATAAAGAAATACCTTTTGAAGTACTGCTGGTGTGGTCTGGATTGCGTGATGATGGTGCATGTATTTTTGCAGGATATATATATATATATATATATATATATATATATATATATATATATATATATATATATATATATATATATATATATATATATATATATATATATATATATATATATATATATATATATATATATATATATATATCCTGCAAAAATACATACATATATATATATATGTATGTATATATATATATATATATATATATAATATTTAATACCTACATTATTATATATTAAAACAATATTTAATACAATTATATTAATGACAGCAATATTTTTTTCTGATATTTTTGTACTTACCTTAATAAGTATAGGATGACGATTTTTTTGACATCGATATTTTGGTCATGATATTTTGGGATGGGAGAATTTTCATAGACAATATTTTGCCAGTGAACTGTTATTTGAAGGACGGTAGTGGGTTTGGTGGCTCTGCTTATTTGGGGACGAGTATGGCCTTACTGGAGGGAGCTCTGGGAGAGGTGCACATTGAGGGTTGTAGTTGGGGGCAATAAGGCAATAATACCTGCCCCACTTCAACTCATTCCCTTGGTGGTGATATTGCCTGCCTTTGGCTTAGGTTGGTGGTTTCTCATGCAAATAAGGTCCAGAACACTTTGGTGTACAACCATGCTCACACTATGGATATAGTGTACCATGCTGTTCCGGCAACCTGTTCCTGGCAAACTAAGAAAAACAGTTCAGGAGGACTGGGTGTGCTCTCTTGCACTGTGCCTCTATAATTACTTGTGGTAGGCAAATAATATTGGAGATGATGGTGTTGTTGGTCCGGTGGGTGACCAGGAGCTACCACATTGCCCTCTTCTGGCAGGTAGCAAGCCCCGCATTGTTCATTTTGAGTTGCTTGCAGGCAGGGTGTAATTTATCTGCAAGACCTCCAGCATGGGATTGAACCATGGAGGATGCAAAGATGCAGCTGGAAGTCAGCTGGCTCTGTCCTCTTTCAGCAGAGGCTGCCCAGTGCACACCTGCGACATGTAGTGGGCTAGGAGGCAATAGCCCTTGGGTCCGGGAATAACAACAGACACACTGTCTTTGGGCATTCCATTGGGGCTGAGGGGGCATGTCCCCTCACCTTTTCCGCTCACAAACAGTATCTGTCAGATTGAGCAAAGGTCGGTCTGACAGACACTGTTCATTTTGAGGTCAGTCAGTCAGAAGCTAGACACAGGCTAATTGCTCAAGTTCCTGGCTGCCTGAGCTGAATTTTGATGGGCCGAGAATGTCACAGCTCCTGTGGGCATGACCTTCTCAGCTCACTAAAGAACCTTGAGTCCCTCCTCCTTAGTGATGAGGGGTAGCGTCACTCATCGCCTCTCACCTGGGCTCTTCAGTTTTAAGCCCTGAAGTGCTTAGGGTCCAGTGTCTATCAGTGACAGAGTGGGGTGGGATCAGCAGTCTCACTGACCCCATGCTACTCTGTGATGACGTAGGAACTGCTGCCCTCCTTTGTTGTCTTACCATAGGTCAGTCAATGAGGGAAGGCAGCAGTCCCTCGCCTCCTGGGACCTCAGATGAAGAGCAACAGGTAAGTGATTTAAAAAAAAATGAATATGTCAATCTGGGGGTTTTAAAGCACAGCTACTTACCAGCGAGGACCTCAAGGTGCTAGGAGAGGAGATCCATTGAGTGCTGAGGTCATCGGATGAGCCAGGGCTTGAGTCCTTCTTGAACCGGAGCAGTGTAGGACTTTGCCAGAGGGGGAGGTCTTTCCAGGTATGGCTACGAAGTAGGAGAAAGACTTTTCTCCCTTTTTGGTCTTGTAGATGCATGGGATGGGGGCCAGAGAGCGGTCGGCTCTTCAGAGGTGAATGGAGGGCGTGATAGGAGAGGAGGTTGTTTACGTATGCTGGTCCAGTGTTGGGGAGGTTCTTGTATGCGAGAGGGAGAAGCTTGAAGGTTTTTATTTTTCAATAGGGAGCCAGTGGATATCCTGGAGGTGTTGAGTGATGTGGTTGTGGTGAGGGATGTCTAGGATCAGTCTGACTGCGATGTTCTGGACGGTTTGGAGCTTGCGGAGAAGTTTCTTGTTGATTCCGGCATAGAGAGCATTGACGTAGTCCAGTCTGCTGCTGGTGAGGGCGTGGATGACTGTTTTTCTGGATTCAGATGGGATCCATCTGAATACTTTTCAGAGTAGGCAGAGGGTGTTGAAGCAGGTTGTGGTTAAGGCGTTGATCTGGCGGTTAATCGTGAGCACTGGGTCTAGTATGATGGTGAGGTTTCCTGCATGGTCTGTCGGTGTGTGGGTGGGTTTCCAAGGACAGGGGCAACTAAGTGACATCCCATGCAGAGGGGGTGTGGACTTCTGGTTTCTCAGAGATGAGTTTCAGGCAGCTCTTCTTCTTCTAAGTGGTGATGGCTTTCAGCCCTTCTTGGAAGTTGTACCTGGTGATGTTGGGTTCTTTGGTGAGGGAGAGGATGAGCTGTGTGTAGTCAACTAGGAGACAATGTTGAGCCCGTGATTTCTGACAATGGTTGCAAGGGGGGCCATTTACATGTTGAAGAGGGTGAGGTGAGGGAGGATCCCTGGGGCATTGAACATCTGGTCTCTGTTGGTTTCGAAAGGTAGGGCGGGAGCCTGACTCACTGGGTTCTGCCTATGAGAAATTAGCATATCCAGACGAGGGCCTTTCCCTGGATGCCGGCGCCATGGAGTCTGGTGGCAAGTATGTGGTGGGAGAGGGTCTCAAAGGCAGCTGAGAGGTCCAGGAGGATGAGGACTGCCGTTTGGCCCTGGTCAAGGAGGGAGTAGATGTCGGTGGATGTCGTCGGTGGTGGCAAGTAGGGTGGTCTTGGTGCTGTGGTTGCTGCAGAATCCGTATTGGGAGATGTCTAGGACGTTTTTGGGTTCAATGGAGTTTGCTAGCTGGATGTTGACGGCCTTTTTAATGTCCTTGGATGTGCATGGAAGCAGGGAGGTTGGCCTGAAGATCTTGAGGTCCTTCACGACTGCAGAGGTTTTCTCCAGGAGAGGGTTGCGTGTTTCCAGTCATTGGGGAATGTGACGGTTTCAAGGGAGCAGTTGATCATCTGGCGTAGTTCGGGTGTGATGCCCGTGGCGGCTCTGTGGAAGATGTGAGGAGGGTAGGGGTCTGAGGGTGCTCCAGAGTGGATGCTCTTCCTGGTCTTAAGGTGTCTTCAGTCGTGAGCGGGGTGCAGGTGAGCAAAGTCTGTTGGGTGGCATCTCTGGAGACTGGAGTGAAG
Organism: Lissotriton vulgaris; assembly: GCF_964263255.1. Lineage (NCBI taxonomy): Eukaryota > Metazoa > Chordata > Amphibia > Caudata > Salamandridae > Lissotriton > Lissotriton vulgaris. The sequence continues at coordinate 72,915,997 of NC_141686.1, forward strand.
CAGAGGTCTTGGTTGTTGAATTTCTCGTACATCATCTTAATCTTGACGTAAAAAAAGGTGATGAGTCAGTTGCAGAGGTCTTGGGAGGGTGGGACATCTGTTGTTTCACTGTTTAGCAAATTCCTTAATGATGAGGAAGAGTTTTTGGGAGTTGTGGGTGTTGGTGAGGATTCTGTCTTGGAGGAAGTTCTTCTTTGTGGATTTGATGAGTAGGTGGTGTGCTGTGGTGGCTGTTCCATAGGTGGTGCGTGTTTCTGGGGTTTTGCTGTTCCTCCATGTTTTTTTGAGTCGTCGGCAGGAGCGCTTGGATTCTTGGGGCACAGGCATGAACTAGCTTGTTTTCTTGCTGTCATCCTATAGCTTTCTTGAGGGGGGCGAGTGTGTTGGTGCAGTTCATGATCCAGCGGTGGAGGTTGCATGCCCCAGTGTTAGCATTTGGCATTGTTAGAGGTGGAGTGCTGATTAGGAAGGAGGTGAGCTGTTCTTCAGTGATTTTGTTCTAGCTTCTGAGAGGGGGCCCTGGGCCTGCTTATGTACTGTGGTTTTCTGAAGGAAAAGTGGAAAAGTGGATGCAGTGGTGGTCACTCCAAAAGTGTTCCATGGTGAGGCTGTAGGAAACACTGTTTCTTTCTGCAAAGACAGGGTTGAGTGTGTATCCTGCAGTGTGCGTGGGGGCGGTGATGAGTTATTTGTGTCCTATGTTGGCGAGGTTCTCTAGGAGGGTGGAGAGGTTTGGGTCATTGAGATTGTCCAGGTAGAAGTTTAGGTCTCCAAGTAGGATATAGTCTCCAGGTGGCCTGTATATGAGGGTTCTGGGGAGAGTCGTTTTAGGGTTGGTCTAGATCTGGAAGTGGAGATGCTCCATGAAGGTCGTGTGTCGTCCGGGCCGGTAGTTGTCAGACGAGGGAGCTTTTGTGGATGATGGCATTGCCTCTTCCTGGGCCGGTGGGGTGGACTTTTCGCAGGATCTTGAATCCGTCTGGAATGGCAATGGCGATGTCGGGTGAAGAGTTGGAGTTGGTCCAGGGTTTTGTGAGGAAGGTACGTGAGTGTTGAGGAAGTTCCAGCGTTCTATGGCGTGCTTGTGTAGGGAGCACACGTTGAGAAGGATACAGTTCAGTGGTATCTGAGCCGTGATGTCTGGTAGGCTGGGGGTTGCTGCTGGGGTCTGGCTGTGAGTGAAGGTGCAGCGGCAGTGTCAACAGGCAGGGCCGGAGTAGAAACCAAAACCAGCCCTGGCAAAGTGCTCGGCAGCTGAGCTGTTTGCCAGGGCTGGTTTCGGCCGTTTTTGTTACAGGGGTCTATATTGCAGCTATGCTGCAAAAACAGCCCTGTTACAAAAACAGCCCCCCAGGGGGGCCAAAACCGGCCCCTACCCTGGGAGGCCCACCGGGGAAATGCCTGGTGACAACTGCGGCCAGTCAGCCCTGTCAACAGGAGATCGGGCCTTGGGTGTTGATCGGCAAAGAACGCTGGCAGTTGTTGCATTCAGGGTTGAGAAGGTGGAGGCTGCATGAGTCGTAGGGGAGTGGGGTTGGAGGACCCGAGTCCCTGGCGCTGGTCGTGGTGGGCTCAGACGGGCTTGCCTTTGGCACACCAGCGGTGCGACCGCTGAATGCGGCTGCCATTAAGTAGGAGTAAATTACTGTTTGGTGCATGCGTGTATCTTTGAATATTTAGTAATTAGTGTTGTGAATGGATGCGTGTGTGTGTGTGTGTGTGTGTGTGTGCACACGGGTCTGAATGCATGGTTGTGAGTGTATATGTGTGCATTGTTTGTCCCGCCTGCCTCCTCCTTCCTACCTACAATTACCGGCCGCTACTAGTCAGGATGTAGGCATGTATGTGTGCATCTGCATCACTGCTATGTCTCATGACACATTACAAGTCCAGGGCCAGAAACAGCGCAAACCAAATGACTAATACCATCCCTCAACAATACCCCCCTCCACCCATCCCCCACAACCACCTCCTCCTTCCAAACTATCATTCTGACGACCCGGGGCAGATTTACAATAACTGGCGCATCCCTGCAGATCAGCATGGATGCACCAGTTAATTTGCATGATGTTAGGAACCCCTTGCGCCACCATGGATGCGCTGCATTTACAATGCGTCACACCATGGTGCAAGGAGAGACAGATGCGTGACGCATCTGTCAGCGTAAAGGTGACGCAGTGCTGGAGTAGTGTCGCACACTGCTCAGGGGCGGGCCATACCCATAGTGCTGTGTCACTCCTTACGCCTGCTACAAGCAGCCGTAAGGTTTTGACGCAGCAGGGACATAAAAGTGACTCCGCGAAATCTTGTAGATTTCACTTACTCACTTTTCCGGGGCTTCCTTGCTACGGAACGCCCACACTGCATGCATTATAACTGACACAGGTATAATGTAGCGCGGGCTTTACAACGTGACGCATCTCACTAGATACGTCACGTTGTAAATCTGTTGCATGGTGGCGCACTGTTTACGACGCCGCTGCGTCACAGAAGTGACACAGCGGTGTTTTAAAAATGTAGGGGCAGATTTACAAGCCCCCTGCGTCTCTTTTATGCAGCCGTTGCATCACTTTTCGGATGTAGCGGCGGCGCAAAAGATGCGCCATGGTGAGGGGTATTTACAACGTGACGCATCTCCCCGATGCGTCACGTTGTAAAGCCCTGCGCCAGAAGGAGGCGTTCCATCGCAGGGGGGGGGGGGTTCCGGTGCAGGGACGCCTCCCAAAAGTGGCTGAGTGAAATCTATCAGATTTCACTCAGTCACTTTTGGGCCTATGCTGCGTCAAAACCATGCTTGAAGCAGGCGTAAGGATTGACGCAGCATTGTGGAGATAGGGCACCCCAGAGCATTGCACGAGCTGCATCGCGCCTGCGACGCAGCTCCAGCAATGCGGTGCTTTTACGGCACTGATGCGTGATGCATCTGTGCCGTTTTTGCCCCATGGTGCGCCGCATTTTAAATGCGGCTCATCCAGGGTGGCAGAGCTGCGGCGCACAATGTAAATGTAAATGTAAATTGATACTTGTATAGCGCACTACTCACCTGCAAAGGTCTCAAGGCACTTGTATAAATACCGCTGTGGAACCCATCCTGGCTTTCCCTGTGAGGCGTCCACTCCTGGGCATCCCCCAAGGTGGAGGTTAGGCATCCTTAGCGTTGTGGGGGCCGTTGTGGAGATTAAGCAAGCAAGCTATAGCTCCATGATTGGAATAGGCACCGAGGCGAGAATTATCAGGTCCGTGGAATTTTTGAGCCCAAGACCCGCCAAGGCGGGGAATTGAGCCCTGGTCCCGGGCTAGATCTCTGCATCAGGGTCTGCCGCTCCAACCATTGAGCCACACTTCTGGTGCACTTCACAATAACTGGTGCATCCCTGCTGATATGCAGGGATGCTTCAGAAAAGGGGGTGGTGATGAACAGAGTGTCTGAATTAAGCAGACCACTCTTACCCAGTCCAAAGATCAGGGCTTGATCCATCACCGTTTTTTAGCTCACTGCACCATCCCAGCTCAGAACTTGGCTATATGCAAATTAGTCTGAACCTGGCCCAGTGCATCATGGGAACAGGGAAGACCAAACTTCCAAGCCAATTCTTATACTGGGAAGGAAACAAGCTTCCGGGGACCGGTTTCTGGCATTTGCAGGGATGCGCCAGTTATTGTAAATCAGCCCCCCCCCACCCCCCTCCCGCCCCTGTCTTCAGTGTTTTCAGCATTATATAGGATGTCAATGAGATGAAAGAACAGCGATTGGAATGAACACAGACAGCTACAGCGAAGGAAAGAGTCATTGAACCAAACGCTTTTGTGTTGGTAGTTGTCCAGTTACCAAATGGTCCGCTCAGAAGTCCCTGACTACTTTAACAGAGGAAGGTTTTTAACTGCAGAGATTACTTTTTATTTGATAGTTTCCTTCTTTCGCAAAGGATTACAATAACATTTTTTGCATTTTATTCCCGTGGACAGGTTGCCATCTAGTGGTAAGCAGTGAGCATTTCAGCCCGTTCAGCTAATTTCAATTTAAAGGGAGCTAGGTATTGTTGCCATGTGTCTGTCTGTCAGGCCTGCCGACAAAATGGTCGCCTGTTATTTTTAATAAACTGTAGTCTAATCTTGTTATACACATCTATATTAACATCTATTTATTCAAAAGACGTAACGTCACTTGTTGGTCCCTCCAGGACAAAAGACATAAGTAGTGATGGAACCATAATTTGTAGATGAAGCATGCCCTGGCTGGTTTGCGATGTGTACGCTCAAACAAAGTGACACTTGGGTGTCGCTTTTACAAACAAAAATGTACCACATGGATTTATTATATCCATAGAGGAGTACAAAGCTGGAGGCGACTGCATACTTTCTTAACTAACACAAAATGCTGGGGCATATTAACATCATGTAGCGATAATTATCGCTAAACTTGCTTAGCGCGTTATTTTCTATCGCCGGCTATCATTGGATTTTATCGCCATGAAATCGCTGTTTTAATGGTTTGCGCATTGGCGATATAAAATCCAGCGATAGCAGCCAATGGGGCATATTACCAAGCTATAGCGATAGTTATCGCTAAGCTTGGTTAGCGGGCAAAATATTATCGCCGAGCTTCGCCTATTTTTATCGCTTAGGAGCCTTGATATTATCAAGGTTTATCTCCTAAGCGATAAAAATCGCCCGAAATGCATGAATATCGCTGTAAAGTCAGCGATATTCATGCATTACCGAGCAAATGCTCTTAGCCATATTATCCACCTACCATTGGATAACATGGCTAAAAACAGCTCTAGGCAGGCGTTAGCTTTTGGAGATAATCGCGCTTAGCGCGATTATTTCCAAAAGTTGGTAATAGGAGATAAAGATGTTAGCGACTGTTTCCAGTCGCTAACATCTTGGCACGCCCACTTTGCATGTCATTAGCGATAATTATCGCTGACATGCAAAGTGGGCACCTAAATGCCCGCTATCTCCTACTAGCTGTCGCTAACTGGTGTTAGCGACAGCTAGGTAATAGGGCGATACAATTATCGCCGCTTTAGCTGGAAAAACTCCAGCTAAAGCGGCGATAATGCCCTTGGTAATATGCCCCAATAACCCCTTCAACACGAGAAATCCGGAGATAAATGCTCAGCGATAATGACAGAGCTCGCAGATACTGAAGTGTGGATTTAACTTCACAATCCACCTCCCATAGGAAATAATGCTAAGTCTGCTTTTTTGCTGACGTGAAAATCAGGCGATAATGAGGGCTTCACTTCGCGGGTCCCTGCCGGCTTGTTAATTTGGTGAATCTGTGTCAGCGCATATTGCAATGCTGTTTCCTCAGGAACGCCTACTTGCATCTAATTAGCAATGCAAGGTAAGGCGTTAGGAAAACTGCTGCTAACATGCACTAATGTATGTTAGCTGCGCATTGTAAATATCGCAAAATTATGATCGCCGCTTTTCCGGCGCGTAGCAGCAATATGTTGTTTTAATATGCCCCGCTGTGTTTAATGAAGACTGAGGCCTTGAGTTCGAGTACCTCCTGCGCAACTCCTTTTTCTTAACGGATCGAGATTACAAGTTGTTTGAAGTTACTTCATCTGGTACCACAGGCCAGATGTACGACTGTTTTTAGCAGTAGCAATTGTAAATTTGGGCAGTTTGCTACCGCTAAAAAGGGTTGTAGCTTGTATCAACCCTATTTTCAGAGCCGGTAGCTTGTTACTGACTTGCAAAACAGGGTTTGATAGACGCTATTAGGAAGGGATGTCAAGGGAGTCCCTTCTAATAGTCAGTCACAGGGGGATGTACAATTGTTTCGAGTCCAGAGAGCAATGTACCGCCTACTTCAAGCAGGTGGTAAGCCACTCGCAAATAGAAAGTTGTCCCTAGGAGGAAAACAGGCTGCATTAAAAAAAAAAAAAAAGTTGCTTTATTTAAAAAACAAATACAGACATGGGGGTCTGCTGTCCACAGCAGGGCACCATCCCTGTGTTATTGCCAACTCTCAATGGGTCGCAAATTGGGAATCACAAAATGTGTCTGAAACACATTAGTACATTTCCTTTTGCGACTAGCAAATTGCGAGTCTTAATAGGAAATGGCCATACATGTGCAAAAGAGAGTAACTGCGATTTCCAAATTGCAATTCTTACTGAATCGGAATTGGGAAATTGCTATTCATAATGTACAAGAGAATATATTTAAAAATAGCGATTCCTATTAGTATCGCAACTCAACCTACCTTGTGAATATTAATGAGGTAGGTCGTAACAAGATACCGAATCCAAGTTTGGCATTTGTACATTACAAACTGCTTTTTTGCATTTGCAAACGGTGCAATTCTGCCGTTTAAAACCTCAATAAGATTTGTACATATGACTACAGGTAATAAACAGGTGATACAATTCGTACTCCTTCAGTTTTCATCTTAAATCTCAATACTTAAACCTGCTGCCATTAACAAAGTGAAAAAGGCTAGGGACATGGACTTTTGACGAGAAAGCAAAAAATCTTCATTTTATAGATTATACTACAGAAAAACTATTTGGGTGATTTTTTTTCCACCCAATAAATCTCTGTGTTTCTCCACCAAGTCACCCCTATTGTGGAACTTCCTTATTAATCACTTGTGACTAGAAGCAAAGTTTCTCTCATTCCTAAATATCCTCAAAATGTGGTTATTCAGGCAAGCATATCACTAGTAGGTCATCAAAACTTCATGATTATTCACTCTAACTCCCATTAACCCTCATTCAGAAATGCATCCTTTGAGTTTTGTTTTTTAGTAACAGTTTGACGGGCCCCTTAATCGTAGGGATCCTCCAATCAGTAATCAAGGCTCTTCAGTGAGACTTGGGAGGGGTAATCCTTCTGGTCTCTCCTAACCCTAATGAGAAGGGTTGGGGTAATCCTAATTAGGCTCCATGGAACAAGAACTCACTTCCAATGGATGGTTTATAGTTTGGGCTGCCTAGAGGCATCCAGAATAGTTGCCTATTGGATTTACATTGAAAGTGTTGTCTAAAGGCTTGGGCTGATGGTAGGGCTTTCAGTTAAATTGTTTCAAAATTTAACTTAGCTGTTTGACCTGGCCCTCTCTGGATGGTCATCCCTAAAAGTTTTGCCTTTTTCCCTCAACGTTTTGCTAAATTTATTTTTGTTTGCCTTAGGACTCTGTGCACTTTACCCTTGCTAACCAGAGCTAAAGTGCTTGTGCTCCCTCCCTTAAACATAGTAGAGTTCGCTTATGCTCAATTTGAATATTTAATTTACTTATACGTCCCTTGGAGCCTTCCCACTAAGGATCTATCACATTCCCATTGTTACTGCAGCCAGCTTAGAGCCAGGGCAGGAATCTCCATGCACTTCAAAAAACCCTGCTAGAAGTTTCTCACTCCTACCAGCAGAAGGGCACCAGGGTATTAAAGTAGGACCTTCAAACTCTTTTTCAGTTCACTCCTGGATCTGTTAAAGGACTCTCAGAGGACTGCATGCTGCTGTGAACTGCACTGCACTCTGGAAGACTGCTAGCTGTACCTGGAATGCTTACATTGCTGCCTGAAGCCTGCCTTGAACCTCAGAGGCCAGCCGTGCTGTTGAGCACGCATCTTCATCTGCACCCAGGACTATCAGCGTGACTCCAAGGGCTAGTTTGCTGGCCACCTATTCAAAGACACAGTGACGCAAAAGGCTCCCACCATCTTGAACCCACGCCGGAGTGAGTCTTCAAACTACAAGAGGTGTTCCACCAGTCCTTGGTTATGGTGCTAAAGGTGACACGATGGGCAAATCCCGAAAATGAGGACTTAGAAAAATGTAGGCAAAAATTGCTCTCAGAACTGGAAGGAAACATGCTCACATGTTTGAGGTGAAATACTCTCTCTCTACTGTTGCACAGTCTGGAGTGGGAATAGGACATTTTACACCTATGGAGTCTAAAGCATTCCATACTATTGCGTAGACTGGAGTGGGAATAGTATATAGTACACCTCTGGTGTCCAACGCTTTTACTACTGTTGCACAGACTGGAGTGGGGGAAGTAAATTTTACCCCTCTCGATTCCAAAGCTTTCACTATTGTTGCACATACATTAGTGGAAATGGTACATTTTACCCCTACATTGTCTAACACTTTCCCCACTGTTGCACAGACTGGAGTGGAAATAGTACATTTTACCTCTCCAGTGTCTAAAGCTTTTCCTACTGATGAACAGACTGGAGTGGGAATAGTAAATGTTACCCCTTCCGAGTCCAACACTTTCCCCACTGTTGCACCTATTGGAGTGGGAATAGTAAATTTTACTCCTCCTGAGTAGAACCCTTTTCCTACTGTTGTATGGATTGGAATGGGAATAGTTTATTTATTATTTCTGGGGTTTATTAGTTTTTTAAAATTGTTTAAATGGGGGCGTGGCCAAGATGGCGGAGTGAGGAGACGCTTTCTCCCGCAGCTCCCGACCGGGCCCGGGCCCTGAGCCTTTAATATAGCTTGTTCTCCCCCCCATCGGTGAGAAACCGGGTGGGGAAAGGTGCGGGAACGGTTCGGGCTGTACCAGAGCCGTGGTCTAGCCTCGAAGGGCTCAGGAATCGGCCCGGAACACTGAACAACGCAGAGACCGGACGCAAAGGAGAAATGACGTCCTGGCTGCGGCTGTCCTGAGCTCCTTCCCTGAAGCACGCAGAAGCTGGTGGTGGTACGGCGGAGGGCGGAGGGCGCCACTCTGAGCGCTGTGACGAGACCTGCGACCTGGAAAGGGGACAAGCTGCTGACGGAGACGACACGCCCCTAGCTGCTGACCCCTATCAAATTGAGTCCTCGGCTTCGGCCTAGCTGATCTGAGGCCCTCGAGCCGGAAGGGCGGGGTCCCTGGACGCATAAGCAGCGACGGTGTTGCAGCGACGAGATGGGAATCGGGACCCTCTTGCAGTTGTGAAGGAGTCCGCATCTGGCCGGCTAGTGACTGACTTTGAGACGGGCTGGGTGACGCCCATAGCTGATACCCTAACTGGAGGGGGATCAATGGCCTACAGGATCACCCGGAGGCGCCATTTTGGCTCTCGGTGATGATGAAACACTGAATGGCGTAGAGTTGAGCCTGTGAGACCTACGTCGGGGACGATCGCTTCACCGTAGCTCCCTGGGCAGTAACCGAGGAAGAAACGGGCCAGAAGACCCGGTTTGCACGGCTGGGGCCGACCTTTTGCCCCTGGTTGTAGCGAAACCGGAAGCGACAGCGCCCAGTCGTTGTAGTCGTCCCTTAGACGAGGAGGGTCTCGGAGAAAAGACACGAGGCGGAGCCCTTCTAGCCGGACGAGGCGAGCGGAGTCGCTGCCCCTGAGCCCCGGTGCCCAGTCGACAGGGTGCCAGTTCTTGGCAAGGTGGCCTGGACGACAGAATGACGAGTCAGTAGGGCAATAAACGAGGCGACCGCAAGCGGCCCGAGATGCTTGGAAGGTCTCAAACCAGGGGCAACGGAAGTCAACCATCCCCGAACGCAGCGTGTGGTTCCAATGCTACGGGCGGCAATGAACCCCCGGTCACTCGGTCCTTTCTGGAGTCGCTTTTTGGGACACTGAGAGACGACTTCCAGGCGTTGAAGCAAGAGTTGGCCGGGGAGGTTCGCGAGATCCGGAGAGAAGTTGACGGCCTTGGTGAGAGAGTGGTCACGGTGGAAGGCTCTGCTCAGAGGCAGGACGGGACGAGGAGATCACGCAACTACAACAGGAGGTGCTGCGTTTGAGGGACCAACAGTTGGACCTCCCGGCCCACAACGAAGATTTGGAGAACCGTTCTAGACGGAATAACATCAGGGTCCGGGGAGTACCATCCACGGAAGAGGGGACGGATGTGGCGGAATATCTAAGAGAGCTCTTCAGAGACATCTTGGGCGAAGCAGCGGACTTTCCAGTGCAGATTGACAGAGCTCATCGAGTGGGGCCTCGTAGGCGTGCCTCGGGCCCACCGCCGGATATCCTTGCGTTTCTCCCTGACTTTCCCCTGAAAGAAAGAATCATGGCGGAGGCCAGGAAAAAACCCTTGTTGACGTTTAGAGGACACCCTGTAGCCTTGTATCAAGATCTATCCGTCATCACCCTCCAGAAGAGGAAAGCGTTTAAAATCGCAACTGACTTCTTGAAACAACATGACACGCCGTACTCCTGGGGTCACCCTTTCAGGCTTATTTTCCATTGGAACGGTGTGCTGCATCAATTGAGGTCCCTACAGGACACGTGCAAGGTGTTGGGGATCACCGCGGAAGAGGAGGTCTCCGCCACACCCCGCAGGAGACGCACCTCTGGGGACGGCTGGCACAGGGTTTCAAGACGCAGAACATCAGCAGCATCCCAACGTCCGAGTTCGCCTACCATCAGGGCTGAAATGGCGAGTGCTATTCAAGAAGCTTCCAGAGACACAGTGGTGCACGATGGAGTCGCACTAACAGCATAAGACTGCTCCGGGGGGAGAACTACTTTGCATTTCTGTTTTTGCCGGCTTAGTGCCATGATGGGCTGGGGGGGGGCAGAGGGGAGAAGGTTGTGGCTGGACGTCCACTACGATAGGTTTACACGGACTTGTCCAGACAGGACATGGCTGGGACAATTTCTTTGAAGAAGTTGGGGAGTTTTGGGGGTTGGGGGAGGGGAGGGAGTTGGGGGTTCGAACAGGGTACGGGAGGAAGGGGAGTTGGGGAGTTGAGGGAATGGTGGGTTGGGAGTTAGGCAGGGGAGGGGGGAGTGCAATCCGTTCAGTGTTCTTGATCTTTTCACGATGGTCTACTGGGGAGACACAGGTGGTTGAAGCTCATGGGTTCCCCCCTACACTCAGGAACTACTGCATGTCACATTCCGTCTTGACTCTAGATGGCAACTCTTAAGGTGGTAACCCTTAATGTTAAGGGACTTAATAACCCTGTTAAAAGGAGGGCGATTCTATCCCTGCTAGAGAACACACAAGCAGACATTTGTCTTCTACAGGAGACTCATTTGCTTGCACGAGACTGCCACAGGTTGAGATCCCGCAAGTTTCCCACTCAGCTTTTTTCTTCATCTAACACTGAGACGGCGGGAGTGGCGATCCTAGTGTCGAGCTCCTTTAGAGGGGAGGTCCTTCACAAGTTTGCGGAACATTAAGGGAGACTATTAGCACACAGATTCAAGTTGGGGGCCTTGACATTTACCATTGGTTCGATTTACTGTCCGAATGAGCGTCAGGATAGCTTTTTTCAATCGGCCTTGGTGGACATAACAGCATCTCCAGACAGGCACATCATTTTGGGTGGGGATTTAAATATGGTGGCAGACTCCACTATAGATAGATCGGCACAGCGCTTTCCACAGACAGGGGAAATGTCACAAGCAATTAAATCCCAACTTGTGGACCTAGATCTTCATGACCTTTGGCGCCACCTGCATTCTGCAGACCGAGATTACTCCTTTTACTCTCATGCACACAAAGCATACGCGAGGCTGGATCACCTCATAGTTACCGGTCCGGTACGTGATTTAGCTACGGCGTCGCAGGTGGGGGTCTTATCTCTGTTGGATCACGCACCAGTCTCAGGGAGCTTCTCTCTGCCGGTTGACCGGGCCCCCCGGGGGGTCTGGCGCCTTTGTGACGCTCTGTTACATAGGAAGTCTGTGGCGGATAGGATTACGGAGGTGATCAGGGACTTCCAGACACATAACGATAACGCAGATACCTCGGCGGCGACGCAATGGGCAGCTCTTAAAGCAGTGGTCAGAGGGGAATTTATTGCGATCTCCTCGGCGGAAAACAGGGACCAGAGGCAGAAGCGGGACGAGCTCACCCAAAAGGTGAAGGAATTGGAGGACGTGCACCGCCGTACGGGGGCCCCTAGGATTTGGAAACAGCTGAAGGCGACGATAAAGCTTCTGTCGTCCTTAGACATGGACAGAGCTGAATACGCTGCTCTTTGACTGAAACACGCGTATTACACGGGGGGAGACAGGTGTGGTCGCCTATTGGCGAATAAGCTCAGGGTGGCCAATGAACGTCATCGGGTAAAGGAAATTGCGACTGAGACTGGCGGACTAGTCACGGGGGTCGAACAGATTGCCGAGGCCTTCCGCCGCTTCTATGCGGATTTGTACGCTGGGGAGGATTTGCGGGATCAGGAGTCGGAGGACTACCTGGACTCGGTCACACTTACATCCCTAGATCCGTCGCAGATGGAATATCTCGAAAGGGAGATACGGGTCGATGAAGTGGTCGCTGCCATTTCCAGGCTTAAACATGGGAAGGCCCCAGGCCCGGACGGCTATACGGCGCTCTTCTACAGGACGTTCAGTGACAAGTTGGCTCCCATACTAACTAAATTGTTTAATTCATTCTCCGAGCCGGGGGCGATCCCTCCGAACCTCCTACAGGCTTCGATCTCGGTTATCCCTAAACCAGGGAAGGATCGGACTCAATGCGGCTCGTACCGCCCGATCTCCCTCTTGAACGTGGACTTGAAACTGTACACGGGTATCCTGGCGGCGCGCTTGGCTCCCCACTTGCCGGGTCTGGTGGAACCGGATCAAGCTGGCTTTGTCCCCGGAAGGCAGACGGTGGATAACACCAAGAGAGTGGTGCACGTTCTGGAGAAGGCCTCCCGGATTTCGAGAGAAAGGATGCTCCTTTCGGTGGATGCCGAAAAGGCGTTTGACCGTGTGCACTGGCCATATCTGGAGCGGGTTATGACGAGAATGGGGATAGGTGAAAAATTTCGGACCCTGGTCTTTAATTGTTACAGGTTCCCGTCGGCGGTGGTGCGGGTGAATGGCTATGGCTCTCGGAGGTTTGGCATAGAGCGTGGTACTAGACAGGGTTGCCCCCTGTCCCGCTCCTTTTCGCCTTATATATGGAGCCACTTGCTCAGAGGCTCCGACAGAACGCGGACGCTACCGGAGTGAAGATGGGGGGATATGTCCACACAGTCAGCCTCTATGCGTATGATGTTATCTTGACCTTGGAGGAACCGAGACGCGCATTGCCCGCATGTATCGGTGAGTTGGAGGCTTTCTCGCGGGTTGCTGGTTTCAAGATGAACATGGGCAAATCAACAGCACTGGATATCTCCTTGACTCCCGCAACACGGCGAGAGTTGCAGGACCTTTTCCCCATGCATTGGTCAGCTCACCAGGTCCAGTACTTGGGCATACTGTTGGCACCCACGTTGCCGGCCATGGTAACAGCCAATTATACGGCCTTGACTAGGAAGATTAAGGAGGAATTGGGGAGATGGGGCAAAGGGTTGATATTGTGGCTAGGGAGAGTGGCGGCGGTTAACATGACTGTCCTCCCTCAGATACTGTACCTATTTCGGGCCCTGCCGCTCCTTCCTCCTAAGGGCTGGTTTCAACAGACACAATCGATCCTATCCCGTTTTATTTGGCAAGGCCGCAAGCCACGGATGAGGCGAGTTCTCTCCATGTTGGCGCCGGAGTCTGGAGGGCTGGGAATCCCGGACCGGCGCAAGTATTTTCAGGCGGCGCAGCTTCGATATCTGGTTGAATGGAGCCGATGGGAGTCGGACAAGCACTGGTTATTTCAAGATCAGGCGGTAGCGGGTCGCCCTTTACAGGAGGTGCCCTTTTTGCGCAGGGCTCATCGCCCTCCGAATCTTTATCCGTCTTTTGTAACAAGGGTCCCGCTGAGGGTGTGGGAAGCTACTAGCACGGCGTATGAGCTTACCACATTCCCTTCCCCGTTTACTCCTATTGCGGACAACCCGGACTTTACACCAGGGATTGCTCAGGGAGCTTTCGCGCACTGGCGGGCTGCTGGATGTAGGGCACTTTTCCACGTGTACGGGCCGGATGGAGTTCTCCCTTTCCAAGCGCTTAAGGAGGAGTATGGTCTGGCTGAGACAGACAGGATGCGTTACTTGCAGGTGCGACACTGGGCTTTGCAGCCGCAGGTGTGCGAGCTGGCAGATAGGAAATTATTGCCGTACGAGAGGTGGCTAGTGACGCGTGCTTCGGATGCTAAGCTCATCACAGATCTATATAAATTATTGCAGCCCTCCCCCTTACACTTTCATAATCCAGGTAGGGAACACTGGAACAGAGAGCTGGGTAGAACGTTGAGCCACAAAGAATGGGACCAGATCTCGTATCGTGCACGGCATTCTGCATATCATGTAGGGCTTACTGAAACTTTCACTAAAGTGTCTACATATTGGTACTACACCCCGGAGCGATTGCATGAGATGGACAGGCATATTGATAATACATGCTGGCGAGGATGTGGGCACCCGGGCACATTGACACACATCCTGTGGGAGTGCCCAGTACTGAACCTTTATTGGAAGGAGGTGCTAGATGAGGTAGACGCTCGGTTCGAAATAGAGTTACCCCGCTTCCCGGCATATGTCCTGTTGGGCTTGCCCAATGGGCTGATGTATCCATTGAAATCCCGTAGGGGCAGACAAATTGCTATAGCATTGGGCTCCGCCGTTCAGAATATCCTAATCCATTGACGGACCACCACCGTTCCATCTATCACGGGCTGGTTGCATAGGCTGTGGCACGTTCTGGGTATGGAAAAACTGTCACTGATGATAGCCGGGGAGGTGGAGCAGTTTGGGGATTTGTGGCAGCCCTTCCACGCATTGTTGGCTACCAAATTCAGGGAACTGACCTGTCCGAGGTACTTGAGGCTCTTGAGATTGACACCACCGCTAGAGTTCACTGCACAATAATCTTGGGTTGGATAAGGTTTGGGGGTAGTGGGGGGGGCTAAACGCCATGGGTTTGGCTAAAGACGGGACACTGGACGGGGGTGTTGGGAGGGTGTTGGGGAACGAGAAGGGGGTGGGGGGAGTTGGGGGGGAACTGTGGGGCATATTATGTAAAGACATCTAACATGGGCTTCGATTGAAATTCATAGAGCATATTATCAAGCCCATTATCGCTGCTTTATCGGCAGTTTCCTGCCGCTAAAAGCAGCAATAATGTAACGCCCATTTTTGATAATATGCCCCTGTTTTCTTTCAAAAGGGAGGGCACGGACAATTTTTTTTCTACCTCAGGGTGTTACTGTATGTAATGTTGATGGGAGAGGAGCCCACATAGCCTATACTGCTCTTGCGGGACATGTAGCATTTACTTGAAGATGGGCTCCCGGGACTGCAGCACACTGCCATTGCTTGAATGTTATTCCTTTTGTTCTGTGTACCCTTTCAATAAAAATACTTTAAACATAAAACTGTTTAAATATATATTATATATCTTATTATGTGCTGTTGTATTTAATTTTATATTGTATATATTTATATGCATACAGTTAGGTAATTTTAAAGATAGTTTTAATAAAACATATTTTTGTGTAATATTTTCTGTTTATGTATAATTAAATTTAAAATATTTTAAATGTCTTTGTAGTTTATTTGTTAAATAGTTTATTTTTTTATATGTGTAGTTACATATATTTATATATATCAATATAAATAGATATAGTTATATTAGTACATTAAGAAGTATGAGAAAATTATGATATAAATCAAAATCAATATTTTGCAAAATAGTTTTACATGATATATGTATATATAAATATAGACACATATATATGTGTGTTTGTTTGTTTGATTTTGAATATGTATATATTTATATATATGAATATATATTTTTATATATCAATATTACTTCAACATATTTGATTCACATTATAATAATGTTATATTTTAAAATATAAACATTTAAAAAAACTATTTTTTTTTAAATATTACAGTAAACAATATTTTTTATACAATATGTTTGTACTTACCTGTACAGGAAAACGATATGTGTGTGCTCAATATTTTTCTTTTTTAAAAACTCTTTTTATTAACATTGCTCAAAAGAACATACGTTACAATAAGCATTGCTAATGGTACACAGTGCGGCGGACACAGTACTTCAATAACAATATAAGACTGAGAAAACACCAAATAGGATTCAGTTTCCCATGCTCATCCCTCTATTTTTGCCATTTCTTAACAAACACCTGATTTTTGTAGACTGTTTCTTCAGCACGCTGGCACTAATCTAGGTCCCGTCTCCACTCCACCAGCATCAGAGACAGAGGCACCTCCACCCCCTGGCAATGTTCCGCTCTTGATCCCTGCTCCAAGAGCCAACCATATTCCCTCATATCTGGACCAGTCAGAGTCACCTTTAATCATTCATAGCAGCCACTTCGCATCTAATGGAACCGTTCCTCCTACCACCCTGGACATAGTATCCAAGACCTTTTGCCAGTATCTAGCAATCTCTGGACATTCCATTAAAATATGCAGGAAGGTACCCTCACCCTGCCATCCCCTGACACACAGAGCCGTAGTGGTCCTGCCCCATGTGTATAGGTGAGAACGAGGGTAGTAGATACGGTGCAATATCTTGAGTTGTATCAACCTAAATCTAGGGCGAACTGCAATTTCTCATGGGATCCGTATTGCCTACTGCCACTCCTCATCATCTATGGAGCCCAAATCTTTAACCCATGTTTCTCTGAGGGCCATCAGGGGGTCCGGCACAGCACCCTATCCTCTAACGGGGAATACTGTGGAACATAGGTGCCACTATGAATGTGGGTGCACTGTGCATGTACGAGCCTCAGGTGTGGATATCTCTGGGTCTGATGTAAATTATATTCCCGCTGGAGTTCCTCAAAGGTGAGGGTAGAGTCTCCTTTCCATATGTCTCCCAAGTACTTGATGCCTATCAATTTCCACCCTTTGAAGCCTGTTAGGGCTGCTACTTCATGCAAGGCATCACTCACCCACAACAGGGTTCTACCAGTCAGGCTCCCCCCAAGCCAAATAATTTATTGGCCTCCCTCTAGCACTGTAGCACCACTTTACTATGTCCCGGCCACTCGGATCATGGCTTTCGGTATTATAGGAGAGGCTCACAGTTCCTTCCTGGCATGATGACTCTTTCTGCTTTGTTAGCTAGTTCCTCCATATCCGCATATACCCAGTCGTTAATGACCTGCCACTGTGAGGCCCAGTAGTAGAGTCTAATCTAAGGGATTGCCAGGCTACCATTGTGCAATCCTTTCTGTAGCTGGTACAGAGAAATTTTGGGTGAACCACCCTGCCACAACAACGTCCTGACTTTCTGCGCTACCCATTTAAAAACTGTCAAAGGGACCTGGTATAGGGTGTTTTGGAGGACGTAAAGGAGGCACGGTGATGTCATCATTTTAAATAGGGCCGCCCTACCCAAAAGTGAAAGCGGAAGGGTGCGCCAGTGAATGACTCAGCGCCAAGTCGACTCATTTGGGGCCCAAGATTACTGTCCAGGAACGCCTTCTGGTCCGTGGACACCCAAGTATCTGAAGCCGTCGGACACCACTCTTGCATTGTATTTCCTTGTACGCGGACTGAGAACCAAACAGACGCCATTTTGTTGTACATGTATTAGACTTGGACGGTGGTCACGTGCTACCCTCCAGCAGTCAAGTAAGCCCCGTTAGTTAAGTTACAAGACAGCTGAATTCATACTTTTCTTTCTCTGTTCTGAGACCCAAGGTCGCATCTGGTTTCAGAGGTGATAAGCGCATTCCTGGAGGTGCAGTACCCATGCTCCCAGGCATCGAGACGAAAGGGAGTCACCCCTCCTGACCCTCCCCAATAATAGCAGAAGCAGACTTCTAAACGAGCTTTGTGTGCCATGTAATGTCTTTCCTTTAAGCTAGTGTGCCTACCAGTATTTTTCCATTTACGGTGATCTCCTGTAACGCAATGAAATTATATATGCCATGTATTGAGTGTGAATCGTCAGTTTTCTCCACGCACTGGTTGGGTGACGTCAGAGAGGCTCCTCTATAGAGTATTGGATATCTAATAAACGATTGACTTTTCTTCACTGCCAACTGACTGATTATTTGGTAAGCAGATAATTGGGGGGCTATTGGTAGGTATAGCTCCATAGATTATTTTTGTAATACGACAGTTGGCGACTCTGGTGGGACTCCACGTTTGGGGTTGTCCTCCCGTAACACGGGGTGAGAAAGGACAAATGAAGGGGTACTCTGGTCGAGGGGGTGGACTGACTAATGATTCTGGCTGATCTCCGCTCTCGCGATCAGGGAGCCCAAGCTGCTAGTGACCCCTCGCCGGTGTCCTACGGGCCTAACCCAGGAGCTGACCGTGTTGGTCTTCAGGAGTGGGCAGTGGAGAACATGCAATAATACCTGAGTGGACCAGGTGAGTGTATTAGTTTAGTGTCTTTGGATTACGATGTTGAGCGGCGTCTTGGAAGCAGTTAACTGTATTTGGTTTTGGTGGTTAGTGTACCACGGAGAACTTTGGAGGTCTGACGGGGTGGCATTGAGGCTGCACGGGCAGATGCTCCACGGACTTGTTTGGTGAATAATAGAGGTTTTCAATCGGACGCCTTGGTGAGGCACGTGTGGTGCTCACCTGGCCGGACAGTTTTCGGAAAGGCCCGTGGTTGCACCTGGGTAGCCTTTTGGACACATCTGAAGCAGTGCTAAGGCAGCGGGCTCAGCCAGAATAGTCCTGAAGGTGAACCATGAAGACCACAGGATGGTCTGTAGAAGGGTCTGTGGTTAATTCCTGTCTGATGGCCTCTTGGTAGTCTCCGAACTGCATGCTTCTGGTATCTGTTGGTCTGGTGGTCGGAAATCTGCGAGTTCTCCTCGAACGGGAGTCGACGGGCTCCGTTCTTTGGTTTTTTGGTTCTGGAAAAAAGACATGTCAATGTAAAATACTATGGGCCAGATGTAGGTATCCAAATTCCGGTCGGTAACGGACGAAAATACGGATTTTTGGCCGTTACCGACCTGTATTTGGATACTGAGATGTAGAGCATTAAAAAATACAGATTTGGTAATTTTACCGATTTTACCCATGGGAACAATGTTTCGCAGATGGGAGAGCCCCACAGGTCCTATATGACATTGTGGACCGGGCACATAAATTCAAATTAGGTTTAGAAGATGTATATGGGAATCTGGTGACTATAATGAAGTATCGGGAAAGACTTCATCAAGAAGGGACAAGGGGAACCCATTAGATCGCTCGGGACCATGGGTGAAAGTATTTATCAAAACAACAAGCGGTCCTGAGCATACATGAATAAGGAAAACAATTGATATATATAGATCACAATGGAGTTCTATATGGTTCAGTATTCCCAGACCAGCCGGCCAGGGAATATTTATTGGTTCAATAAGTTTAAGATCTCAAGAGTACAGCAATTAACCCAAGAAATAAGGGTTAAATTGGGACACAGTCCTGTGCCATGCAAGGAGGAGAAGGTAAGAGAATAAAGGTAAGAGAGGAAGAATTATCAGGCAAACAGAGTGAGCTTGCAGGTCACTGATATTAGTTATACATTAGCAGTGTATCCTGGAGTCATTCATACAAACAATAGTATTGAGGAAGTACATGTATGAATTACGTCGACCATAGAGTAATTCATACATGTACTTCCTCAATACTATTGTTTGAGATCTTAAACTTATTGAACCAATAAATATTCCCTGGCCGGCTGGTCTGGGAATACTGAACCATATAGAACTCCATTGTGATCTATATATATCAATTGTTTTCCTTATTCATGTATACTCAGTATCGGGAAAGACTGTTCACTAAATGCCCGAATTGGGACTCTCAGTATCCCATGCGGGAAGTTCATCCCATTTACCATCCCGAAAAAACTGAGCTCAGGGACAATGGTAATCAAATCATTCAAGCTCGCGTCGAAGCCCGGTTCCAAGAGCAATGGTTTACACCCCTTGGAAAAGAAGAAAGGGTCTTTCTCTGAAGTCCCAGCTACCTGACCCTGGGAAAAATCCCACTGCTTATTATAAAGAACTTACCGAGGCCGCTTCATCGGCCGTGATGACCTTCGCCGATATAGAATTATTTTTTGGGTTACTGGTCCCTGTGGACGTATGGCAACAGGTGCACAATCACCATCACGTTAATGAGTTAGGAGGAACTTGGGACCAAATTAAAGATTGGGACAAGGATCCGAAACCCGGATATAAACCAAGACCGGAAATTTTACCTTTGCCGGGTCAGATCATTACATATACGCATTCTTTAATCCCACCCCGAAAGGTGGATTGGGATAAATTAACCGTCTGCAAACAGAAGAAGGATGAGAGTGTTTCTGATTTCTTTACTCGATTTGAGGGGGTGTTCATTGATTTTAGTGTGCAAGATTTGTCAGTGGAAGGTGAGATAAGATTATTCGTTAATCGTTTTGTGACTAATTTGTTGCCCAAAATATCTGCTCGGCTCCAAGCAGCAGAAAGTACTTGGACCACCTCTACTCCTTCTGTTATTTTGAGTATGGCCCAATATTATGAACATAGAGAAAACAAGAGCAAAGATAAGTCTGATAAGAAGACAAAGGATCTTGAGGGGCGTGGCTTGGCGCCGGCTGGAATGGCCGCCTGAACCGAGAGCTCCGTCGGCCCAAGCCTCCAACTTGCTTCCATTCGCCCAAAATCTGCCGATTCCTGTTGATGCCCAGTGTCGCTGTGTTCCCCTAACCGCACCGCATGCAGCGGTCTAACCCCGGCCCCTCTCCGTCTTTCTGCCGGCGAGTAGCGGCCCTCGAGGTGGCGGCCCGGGAGAGGGCCCAGGAAGTGAGTGCATCGCGGCCGGCGGGCCGCGCTACGCGAGGCCCCGGCTTGCGGCCTAATAGCTGCGGGGGCGGCCTGAGCCCTGGAGCACGCGCCGGCTTCCTTTGTGCGGCGCCCCATGAGGGTAAGGTTCTCTGGGTGCGAGGACCCTCGGCGCAACACCGGCGGGACCGTGAGTGTGGCGCACCGGGCTGAGGAGGAGGGAGACCCGTGAGAGGCTGTGAGGCGCCGAGGAAGGCGGAACCGGCTGTGACCTGGGTGGCTGTGGCCCTACTGTGCCTGGGCCTGATAGCAGAAGGGCCTTATTGTTGGAGAGGTGGTCCCTGGACTGTAGTAGGACGGGACGGCGCAGAGGCAATTACCAACCTTGCCAGTAAATCACAGCAGTGAGGGGCAACCTGGTTGTGCGGCCGTTGGTGCCCTTATCACTTGTTTTACACTCATTGGCCCTTAACGCACTTTTTTGGAGCGCAGACTACTCCGCCTGACCTTGAGGTCTGGTCCTGGACGCGGTGGGGTCCGCTGCCCGGCCGGTTGGCGCGCTGGTGTGCTGGAGGAGCAGCTGCGGCAAGACTACATTCTGAAGAGCCACGGCGAGTGTTCTGGTAGCGTCCCTCTTAGTGAACCTTTTCCCATTGTTTGCCTGCGGGCCTCTGTAGCGACAAATCACCGTTCCTACCAACGGGACTGGTCTACAACTGAAGCACAACCATGAGACCTAAGCAGGGAACGTCCACCCAATCGAATAACCTCGAAAAATACACAGTGCAAAGGTGCATGTCGCGGACGGAGGTGCCGGCAGCCGACCGACAGAGTCCGAAAGAACCGTCGCTGGCCAGTATTATGACGGCCATCCAATCACTGGGCACGACCCTAGAAACCAAAATAAACAAAATGGCCATAGAAGTTAACCTTCTCTGAGCCGGCCTTAACAAAACGTCGGAAAAGACTAAGGCTAATGAGGCCGACATTGCGGACCTGCAGACGTCTACTAAGCAACTGGAAAGGCGCGTAAATGATCTGGTCCATCAGCACCGCCAGATGACGGTACGGCTGGACGACCAGGAAGGGAGGGCCCGAAGAAGTAACGTCCGCCTTGTAGGTGTTCCGGAGGACCTCGAGGGGCCCAGTGTGGAGCTCTTTGTTGAGGACCTCAAGCCAAAACCCCTGTCCCCAAATATTTACTGTTGAGCGTGCCGAGGAGGATCATCGCTAAAATTCTCAACTACAGAGACAGAGACGCCGTCCTGCAGGTGGCCAGACAAATGGGGGACCTACTCTACGAGAACGCCACAATTCGATTCTTCCCCGACTTCACCCTACAGGTCCAACAGGAGAGGAGATCCTTTGCGGGTGTGAAGAGGGCGCTTCGAGAAAAAGGCATCAAATACATGATGTTTTTCCCTGCCAAACTCAAGGTTCTCGTGGGAGGCAAATCCTTCTTTTTCACTTCGCCGTCGGAGGTGCAGGACTGGATTGATAAGGAGGTGCCCGCTGCTGGCGAGGGTGCGGAAGGTCAGAACTGGAGAGACACCCGGACAGCATCCCCAGGCTCTGCGGCCGGGAGATCTGAACAAGATGGTCAAAGTCAACGCTCCTGGAGATCCCGCTCCGCGAGTTCGAGATGAGAGGCACAGCAGTGAGGCATCCTGAGGCGAGAATCGAGAGAACTACAATGCCGATAAGTGTCACTTTGTATATTGATCTGTTGCTTTTGGCCCTGAGGGGCCGACCTAAAGGGGGTTAGTGACCCACCAGGCATCATAAATAAATGTAGACACTGGGCATTCCAAGTTGCAGGACTTATGGACAATTCTTATATTGAAGTTGGGGGGAAGGGTCGCGGGCGGCGGGTGGGGCTGGGCCAATACACGCTCCAAGGGAAAGGTCCATCCAGAGGGAAGACGGGTTGTTGAGAGTTGTAGTCTCTTCCCATTCAGGGGTGTGTAACTGGGGCGAAAGGCACTCTGCTAATTGGGGATGTGGGTTGTTCTAAACCCGCGGAGCAGGGCGGCAGGGCGGGGGTATGGAGCACAGGGTGTTGGGGAAGTGGGTGGGAAGGGTTGGGAGGTGGTTGGGATCTGTTTCGTGATTTTGGCAATGTCACATCAATCATGCCATGGTTCTGGTAAAAGTAGCGCTACTCTGGGCAGGGCCTCAGGCCAGAAATACTGTTCTCTACACTTACAGGAGGTCTGGAGGGAGAATCCGATAGTTGATACACGTCTTGATGAAGTGGGATAAAATTCTAAAAGTACTGAGTTGGAAATGTCAACGGACTGGGGGAAAAGCTCAAACGCACCATCGTTCTACAGACTATCAAAAGGCACCTCCCTGACGTAGTACTCCTGCAGGAAACACATCTATTAGGCAATGCATGCCAGGCACTGAACCGGTGGGGCTACCATATGGCGGCACACTCAGGCTTCACTTGAGGATCACGAGGGGTAGGCATATTGCTTCGGAGCAACTTCCCCCCTAATCATAGAACATTCAGACTCAGACCCCCTGGGGTGCTTTGCTGCAGTGTCAGGTTCCTGGGAGGGTTATAAGGTTAACCTAGTCACTGTCTATATACCACCCGGTCTTCAGACACAATCATACCAAGATCTGGGTAAGCTGATCTTTTCACTTCCCGAGGGGCGCCTTCTTATAGTGGGTGACTTTAACGCTGTAGTGTCAGGGACCTAGGCAGATTCCCACCTAGAGACATCCCACAAGGTCACAGATGGCTCACTGACTTTTTAGATGCATTCGGCCTTTTAGACTTGTGGCGCACCCGCCACCCACGAGACACACAGTACACCTTCTTCTCGGGCCCACACCAATCGTTCTCACGCCTCGACTACATACTAGCACCACAATACCACGACACAACAATCCAACAAGTTAGACACGTGGCGAGAGGAATCTCAGACCACTCGCCGCTGTTGGCCCACCTCACAATGGGCAAAAAACAAGAGGGCTGCACGGCACCGATTAACGTGTGGTACCTGCGTTGCGAACCCATCAGACGAAGTCTCCTACTTTCTATAGACCGTTACTTCGCAGAAAACGATGGTACGGTGGCCTCGTCTGCGGTGCTCTGGGAGGCCTTTAAAACCGTGCTTAGAGGAGAGGCCCTATCGGCAATCTCAGGTCGCCGTAAGGAGCGTGCAGAGCAAATTGTAAGTATTGAGAGAGACCTTCTACAGCGAGAAGCAGAGGCTAACGCAGAGGGTGAGCCCGCTGCAGTTCATCTTATGGAACTCAAGGCAGCGGAATACAGAGCCCTAGTCACTGATGCAGCCAAGACCTTAGCCAGGGACAAAGAGGGTAGGCTGTACGACCAAGGGGACAAGGTGGGCAAGCTCATTGCCTGGCTATACAAAAAGCAACAGGCACATAGAATAGTCGCTGAACTCCGAACGGAGTCTAGTGACGTACTTACCGAACCCCGAGACATCGTTAGGAAATTTGCGTCACATTACCAAAAGATATACAGTAAAGGGTCGGATAGGCCAGAGGAGGACTCGGTCTCCTTACTAACAGATATTCGAATGCCCTCTCTCTCAGACTTGGAGAGAGAGGACTTAGAGGCGCCGATCACCATTGAGGAATTGACCCGCGCAATCGGAGACCTTCGATCTGGAAAGGCTTTAGGGCCCAATGGCTTACCAATAGAAATATATAAGCTAAACCCCTCTGGCCTCGGCCCACACCTAAAAAATATGTTCGAGGAGTGCAAGGAACTAGGTATTTTGCCGCGAGATCAGCGCATAGCCACGATAGTGGCCATCCACAAAGAAGGGAAACCCAGAGACTCCTGTGCCTCCTACAGGCCCATATCCCTTCTGAATGCAGAGCCCAAAATATTGGCCAAAGTCCTCGCCAACAGACTAAAACCTGTCCTTCCCGCTCTAGTCCACCCTGACCAGTCTGGCTTTATGCCACACCAGAACACTGCGCTCAACCTCCAAAGGTTGCATGAAGTTCTGGGCCGTTGCCACACTCTCAAAGAGGATGCGGTGTTGCTCTCCTTTGACGCTACAATTGCGTTTGACACGCTTGAGTGGTCCTACATGATGACGGTCCTCCGCAAATTGGGATTTGGCCCTAGCTTTATAGGGTGGGTGCGCCTCTTGTACACAGCGCCCTTAGCTCAAGTCTCCGTTAACAACAAAATTTCCACAATTTTTTAACTTAGACGGGGAACGAGACAGGGCTGCCCCCTCTCGCCCCTCCTCCTTGCCCTCTCACTAGAGCCCCTAGCCGCGTGGATCAGGCAAGATCTATCCCTGAAGGGGATACGCTGGACTGATGGCTGGGAGGACAGGATTTCGCTTTACGCGGATGACGTCCTACTATACCTCACTAAACCCCGCAAGTCCCTTATAGTGGTCATGGACATCATAAACAACTTCGGGAAAAACTCTGGCTACAGCATCAATTGGGGCAAATCCGTTCTCTACGTACTACAGGGAGAGGTTCCCGTGCTCCCACGGAACTGCCCTATCACGGTGGCCACTGAGGGGTTCCGCTACCTGGGGGTATTCATATCCAAAGATCCGGAGGTGAGATACGAGAGGAACCTCCTTCCGCCACTCCAGCGGTTCAAGAGGGACACTGCCTCCTGGCGGCGACTCCCGCTGTCCCTCCTCGGACGGGCAGCACTCTTTAAAATGATGACACTGCCTAGGTTCCTGTACTCCCTACAAAACCACCCGGACCTGGTCCCGAAGGCATACTTCACCGCTATTGAGGCCACACAGAGGGAACTGTTATGGTCTGGAATGCCCCGCATCTCCATACAGAAATTGACCCTGGGATGGTTCGACGGTGGTATAGCACTTCCTGACATCCGCAAATACTACTGGGCAGCGCATCTCGCTGCCATTAACCAATGCACCTACAGCGATGGGAACGATCCGGCGTTCGGTATGGACCGATGGCTGCTACAGGGCGGGAACTTCGAAGTGGCACTCTACTCCAAAACGGGACGATACCTGCATACGGGGCTATGCACCACTCGGTACAGCTGTGGCATGTTGTACAGCGCACACTAGGCTGGGGTGATACCCTCACGATGGCCACCCCCTGTGGGTCTCGGAGAGACTCGGCAGGCGTGGCCGCACTAAGGGGTTCCGTAACTGGGACCTCATAGGCATCTCTCACGTCCGAGATCTGTGGGGCCCGAAGGGGATGATACCATTTGCATCACTCCAGCAAACATACGAACTAGCTCACTCTGAATATTTCAGATACACGCAGGTCAGATATTCCCTCCAATCCAACATTCCTGCTGGAACACAGCCCCCTGCCTCCTCACCGCTGGAGGACAGGCTCCTTGATGGTCACCTCCCCGAACACGCAATCTCACTCACATACAAAAAAATAATTAATCAGTCCCCTGACCTACTGTCCCACCTCAAGGGTAAATGGGAAGCTGATGGACTGGAGATAGATGAGGAGGAATGGAGAATTGCACTTGCCTCCCCTAAGGAGGTGGCTATCTCGGCCAGACTTCGGCTCATTGAACTAAAAATCCTACATTGTGTCTACCTCTCAGGGACTAGACTGCACCGAATGGGCCGAAGTGCAGATGGACTTTGTAGACAGGGGTGTGGAGAGGTGGGGACCTTCTTCCATATACTTTGGGACTGCCCGCGGTTGACACACTACTGGACCCGAGTGACCCACTGTATGCAGGAGGTGTGGGAGGTGGAGGTTAGGCTTGAAGCCAAAAAATGCCTGTTGAACATCTGGGAACCTACGGACCTGTTCCTTAGTGGGAAAGTGTGGGCCACTCTAGGATTTATGGTCGCTAAAAGGAACATTGCAAGGTTGTGGGGAGCGGTTTCAACCTCCTAAGATTGGACAATGGCGGTCCGATATGGACTGGTGCATGCTCCAGGAGAAGACGGTATATGAGGCACGGGGATGCCCTCGGAAGTGGAAACAGATATGGTCCACCTGGAACGAATACAGAGGGAACATTTGTGAACCCCCCAGACCGCTCTAAATGACGAACAACTTGTACTGTGAACTCTGTTTGATGTACCTCTGTATACCTCCACACTGTGTTTACTGTATATGTCCTGAGATTCCTTGCGCTTAAAATGTAGCCGAATCAATGCTTGAATGTGATGATTGCCACCTCTTTTGTCCAGTGTTAATAAAAAGAATTAAAAAAAAAGAAGACAAAGGATCTTAATACTTGAGTGTTATTACAGCAAGTAGCCAGAGGACAGGGTAGAGACAGAGGAGGGAGAGGGCCAGAGGACAGGGTAGAGACGGAGGAGGGAGAGGGTTTGTTCCAAGAGGGGCGGGAGCCGGACGGGGAGGAGGTCCAGCTGTTACTTTAGGAGCAAAGCAATATGCTTACTGTAAACAGGAAGGGCATTGGCAAACTCAGTGTCCCTTCCTCTTAGTGCAAAACGGAGCCGTGGGAGGCAGAGGAAGAGGATGAGGAGGAGTTGATTGGAGTGACATGAGAATAGAAGAAGTGATACGAGGTGAGGCAGGGGAAAATTGTTTTGATAATTCAAAAGGGAGGCAATGCTATAATGAAGATTATGGAACTGACGGGCCAGATAGGTATTGCTATGCGTAGGACACCCACGGACAGAGGCGGGGCCAAGTGTCAGTACCCGTCAATCAGAGAGGGCCTTATGTTAAAGGGCAATTAATGGGGACTGTTGAGGATTTTCTAGTAGACACGGGTGCAATGAATAGTTCAATTGCTCGTTCACTGGTCCCAGGGGCTGCTCTGTCCGGGCAAAATAATGTTTCAGTCCTGTTTTCTGGAATTCCGGTAGTAAGCCCCATTTCTAAACCTCTCCCACTTACCATAGGTCCAGTCACGGTGGATTCCCCATTTTTGTTGACGTCACATTGTGGGGAAAATTTATTGGGATTGGACCTGCTGAAGAAATTGCATGCAAAGATTTATTGTTCTCCTGATGGAGTGTATTTAACTATTCAATCGCCTGGTCGGCACACCCAGCAGTGTTTTGCGAAAAATGAACCCCTCCCTCCTGAGTTTGCTGTTATTCCATCTACATTGTGGGCGACTAGTGATACTGACGTTGGCCTTTTAAATATTCCGCCAGTCTCTATCACCTTAAAACCAAATGCCCGTCTGCCCCGTATTCCGCAGTATAAGATCCCACCGGCTGGTGAGAAGGCATTTTTGACAATCATACAGGATTTAATTGACAAAAGCGTAGTAGAAGAAACAGTTTCTAATACCTGTAATAGCCCTATATTACCAATTTTTAAAAAGGCCCCTACAGGGAGAGGCCCCGATTATGCTGATACTTATCGTTTTGTAATCGACCTGTGCAAAATTAACAAAGTAGTAGTGCCTCAATATCCAGTGGTTTCAGATATTACAACAATTCTTACTATGATTCCCCCAACAGCTACATTTTTCTCCGTTATAGACCTGAAGAATGCTTTCTTTAGCATTCTGATACACCCTGATAGCAGCAGTATCTTTGGCTTCTCGTTATCTGGGCGCAGCTTTAGATTTGTCATGCTCCTCAAGGCTATACGGAGAGTCCTAGCATCTATAGTCAAGCCTTGAAAGTAATCTTAAACGAATTGACTTTGCCCTCAGGAAGCGTCCTCCTTCAATACGTGGACGATTTATTAGTGGCATCAGACACTGAGGAAGGCTGTAAGGAAACTACGGTTAAATTATTATCGCACTTTTCAATATTGTCGACAGGAGGTGACCTATATCAGTCATCTACTGTCAAAAGAGGGGAGGAAACTAACTCCTGAACGTGTGTCTACTATTTTTAACATGCTTGTTCCTCGTACTCAATCTGATGTTCATGCATTTCTTGGCATAACCTCTTACTGTCGCCAGTGGATTCCTAATTTTTCTCTTCTTACTAAACCTCTTTTGAACCTAACTACTAAGGATGTGCAAGAACCTTTAGCTTGGACAGATGAATGTCAGAAGGCTTTTGATTGGTTAAAAACTGCTCTTTGTTCTGCACCTGTCCTAGGAACTCCAGACAACCAAAAGCCTTTTGTGCTTTATGTACATGAGGTGGACGGTTGTTCGCTTTCTGTGTTAACACAAGGATTTGGTGGTAAGCAAAGGCATTGTGCTTATTTTTCGGCAGGATTGGATTATGTCGCCGGAGCACTTCCCAGCTGTTTGAGGGCTACTGCTGCAGTGGCGGTGGCCATCCGACAGTCGGAAGGACTCGTTCGAAATTCTGACCTCACAGTGATGGTACCTCACGCTGTGGATACACTCTTGAATAAAAACAAGACTCAGCACCTTACAAGTGCACTTCTTACTGGATATGAAATGACTTTATTCGCTCCCCATATCACTATACAAAGGTGTGCCCCTCTGAATCCAGCCACGTTACTACCTCTCCCTTCGGACGAGCCAAACAATGACATACATGATTGTATATTTCGGACTGAGGAAGAAACGAAGGGACGGGTGGACCTCACAGACATGCCCCTATCTGACCCCAATGGGAGTTGTATGTGGATGGCTCTTGTTTCAAGTTACCAGATGGCACAACGACAGCTGCGTATGCAATCACCACCCTCCGCACCGCAGTTGAGGCTTCTCGAGTTCCTTATCATTCCACGCAAGCAGCTGAGTTAATAACATTATTGCGAGCCTGTGAGTTAAGTGAGGGATTGAGGGTAAACATTTACACCGATAGCCAGTACGCCTTAGGCGTGGCTCATAGTTTTGGAAAATTGTGGGTGGAAAGGGGGTTCCTCACCTCACATGGCCAACGAATACAACAAGGCCCTTTGATCTTAAGGATGTTAACCGCTTTGACTCTGTCCCAAAAGGTAGCAATTGTGAAGTGTAGTGCACACAAGGCAATAGTGGATACGGTGGGAGAGGGGAATGCTTTTGCTGATCAAACAGCGAAGGAAACTGCCAGATCTAAAATGTCTCCCATGTATGTAAGTTCGGCCAGATGGGTTGAGCAGTCTGATATGTTTGATAACACCATGGAAAGTGTCCGAGAAATACAGAAAGAAGCTACCCCTGCTGAACTGTCCCATTGGGGAAATGAGGTGGGGAGGTTGGATGATAATGGCTGTTGGATTGACTTAAGTGAGAAAAAAAGGTTGATGCTTCCAAATGCATTTGTTAATGCTGTAGTGACTATGGCTCCTGGAACAGTGCATGTTGGAGCAAAAGGCATTTGTGCTTTGTTAGATCCAAATTGGAATAATCCTAATATCCCCAAAACTGCAACTCATTTAGTTCAGCATTGCATGGTTTGCTTACGACATAATCCAGGAGGGCGGGAATCTGTTCTCAGTGGAAACTTTGCGCCCCCGTCCTTACCTTTTGAAGTACTTCAGATGGATTATATTCAGTTCGAAAGAGTGAATAATATGAAATATGTTCTGGTGGTGGTTTGCGCTTTCTGTAAATGGGTAGAAGCCTACCCTACCAAGGAAAACACTGCTTTGGCGACAGCCAAAGCCTTGATCAAAGAGTTTTTCCCTAGATACGGATTACCTAGAGTGATCTGGTCAGATTACGGGGGGCACTTTAATGAAGATCTTATCAAGCATATCTGTAATGGGTTACACATCAAACAGAAATTTCATGCTGCTCAGCATCCCCAGCTGCGGGCTTCATTCTTTTCACTTATGAAAGTGCACCATTTAACCATTTAAGTCCTCCTTATCCGTTTGATGGTCACTCCACTTTACATGCAAAGCGCCATTCTTACTGGGCCGCTGCTTACCGAATTTTGCTGTTAAAATTCATAAGCTTCTTGGATACGAACTGCCGGATTTTATGTTGCGAGATTATGGCTTAAGTGTTGCACGATGACCTGTCCGTGTAGCTCAGACAGCGGTAGTGGCGTTTCTCTCACTCCAGTGCTGCAGCTCCCCTCGCACTCGCATCAAAATGGTGACCACAAGTGGAGTAACCATCAAACGGATAAGGAGGACTTAAATGGTTGCACTTTCATAAGTGAAAAGAATGAATCCCGCAGCTCCCTACTTTTTCGAAATTATCTGATACAATGACAACGCCCTGAAGAGATCCCAGGGACTTTGTCCTGGAATCGAAACGCGTCAGCATTTTACAAGGAGGAATTTTTGGTTATTTAAAGCACCACACCAGCAATCGCTGGTCCAAAATAGTTGTCATTCATTGACTAAACTCCTTTAGTTTTGAATTCATTGAATAGTTTAATTTCAAGATACATGATTATATGATGTACGGTCTTGTTTAATAGTCTTGTGTTTTATGTAGGATGTTATTATTCATGTAATTTAAAGTTTTTTGTATTGTCATTATTCGTTTGTAAATCACATTGTATAATAGTGTAAATATGTGGCTGAACAGTGTCCTTATTTGCTGAATAAAGGTTTTCATAAAAATTCAAAAATAGACACAAATAGTTGGTACTAATAAATACCTGGTCAAATTCGACAAGTGGTTATTTGACCTATTTAATTGAGCTAGCCTCCAGCATGAAATACTACCTGCCTGCTAACGAATCTTCTCAAGCCCATACAAGGTGGTACAGAAGCCTCCCTACTCAATAAACCAAAGAGGCAGTCCATCCATAAATGCAAAAGAAAAAGAAAGAACGAGGGAGCCATATGTTGACGGAGTCTGTTAAGCATCACTGGTCCCTGTTGCAAGTGGGCCCCTTTCTCAAAACAAAGCTCCCAGACCCCAATATATGCCCCTCCATGGTTACATCAAGGAATAGCTTGAATATTTAACAAGGACCCCCTGAGGATTCGGATACAGCAAAGTTCCTAGGCCAGGGAAAAAGAACCAATTGACAAAAAACAACCTAGGCAACCTATAGAATATAATCACAGACAAATGGCTACATGAGGTTAAGAAAATGTATATTGCTTTATTCTCAGATTATATATTAAAAAAATTCATAACATATAGTACAATCGACAATGGACATGAATTAAAATTTACTCTCACATAAGTAAAGGTTGAACAAATTTATACATTAGTGGCAAAAGAATTTATACGAATTCTTGAATTAAAAAGGAAAAACATAGAAAAGTGGCCGATAGGATC
Organism: Lissotriton vulgaris; assembly: GCF_964263255.1. NCBI lineage: Eukaryota > Metazoa > Chordata > Amphibia > Caudata > Salamandridae > Lissotriton > Lissotriton vulgaris. The sequence continues at coordinate 72,947,636 of NC_141686.1, forward strand.
TCTACGCGCGTTTCGGCGAACCAGCGCCTTCTTCTGGAGTAGCCACACAAAGCTAAGTAATTTTCAAGTTTTACATTGATGATTATTGAGACGTCTAACTAATGTTTTTTTGGATATTTTCCAACCAATAGGTCTTTTCTTGATGCTTATTTCGGATATCAAAAAATAAGTCCCGCCTGCCAGATAGGTGTTAAAGATGTATTTCTAGAATCTGGTTTGTTTCAAATATCAAGTTGGTTAAAAGATCTCCCTGCCCGAGATAATACGGCAGAGCTCCTTAAAATTGTGGATATATTTGTGTTTTGAGATGAAATTCTTCCTTATAAAGAGAATTCTTCCTGTATATTCTGGATTTTGATAGACACCTTGGATAATGGTTATTTTTTTGGTTAAAAGATCTCCCTGCCCGAATAATACGGCAAGGCTCTTTGCAGTATAACAGGTAGTATTCTCACTTGCATGGATTTATAAAGACATCTAAGGTCTCAAGTGGTTTTTTGGAACAAAGATCTCCCTGCCCGAATAGATCGGCAAGGCTCTTTGAAGGTAGAAAAAGTGGGAGGGACGCCCTTTCTCTGATTAGCAGCAGGGCAGCAGTGAATCTGGCGGCGGGATTCCTGGGTGTTCAGTCGTGACGGATGACATCAAGGAATAGAACAGTTCCAGTGCTATGAAGAGTGCCCTACAGGATGTCCACTCCGTCTCTTGCTCAGTCCCACCATGGCATTTTACTGCTGCAGGTCGATTGTTCCCTCCTTCGTGAAAAACAGTACGCCATTCCTAAGCCAGTCGCTAGCTTCTGCTGGTAAGTCAAAGAAATATGTTTACCCCTCATCCATTATTTTGAGTCTGGCTGGGAAAAGCATCATGTATTTCACATTTTGTTCCTGGAGAGCTCTTTTAACGGCGTCAAAAGACCACCTCTGATGCTGAACGTGAAGCATGAAGTCCGGGAAAAAACGGATGGTGGCATTCTTGTGCCAGGGGTCACGGTGCATATGTGCCACGTGCACGATAGCATCCCTATCTCTGAAATTTAGGATGCGGGCTATGATTGTGTGCAGGGACGCCCCAGGGAGAGGCATGTCCCCCAAAGTCCTGTGTGTGTGGGCACATTTTACTGAAAAGAAGTTAGACAAGCGTTTGGGCTTCAGGTGGTTTAAAAGCAGGTCTTCTGGGAACAGGTCCATGGACTGTCCCTCCATTCCCTCCGGCACTCCCGAAGCAAATGTTGTTGTACAGGGCCCTTCCTTCCTGGACTTCGAGCCGGGCGTAAATGTCTGACTGGTTCTTGGTGAGAATGGCAACCTGGTCTTTGAGACGTTTAGTTTTGGACTGTAAGCCCCCAATTCCCGCCTCTGCCGTGGACACCTTCTCAGAGATTTTCCATAGGTCTGTGCGCAGGAGATTCACCTCCTTGGTGACGGTGTCGAGCTTCGGCTTCAGGGTGCCCTTCAACTCTCTGATCGCCTTCAGGATATCTTTCAAAGAGGGGTCCGGGGTCTGGTCATCCGGTTCCTCCTGCGGACTCCCTCCTGTCTCACCATGGCCACTGTATATTTATCGAGGAGGTTAGCCTGTCCAGGCCCCGTTACTTTGTTTCGACCTATGGCCGATTCTGCGGGCTTTCAGCAGTAATTCTCTGCATTGCGGGTGCTTCCTTAGCAGTCGGCATGCCTAGGTACCCACTTCAGCCTCTCAGAAGTGGCTCTCAACTTCACTGACGTCACTTCAGAGCCACGGGCCCCACAGTTCTCGCAGGCACTAGTGAGGGATGTGCACTCACTTCGCAATGAGTAGAGTGCCCTTCGCAATGTAGCTGCTCTGTACTACTGCCCAAACCACTGGCTTCATCCACTTAGGTGCTTGTAGGCCGGAGAGCAGGAGGTCTCCACTGCACAGCTCCGGGAGACACCACCAATGCACACGCTAGGTGGGGAGGGTAGCACAGTCACTGGCACCCAGGCAGTCGCCTATATGAACTGCACTTATGGCTAAGTACAGAACTCAATGTGGCCTCTCGCACCCACTGGTACCAAGCATAGATGCAGCTGGGCCTGGGATTGGGATCAATGCAGAATCCCTCAGCCGCGATGTCACTTGCCTTTCAATGCTCCGCATAGCGGGTCGACTGTGGGTGCCTCCCGCACCTCAAACAGCATGCCCAGTCACCCAGCTGACCTCCGGTTTGTCGATGGCGTCGCAGGTGGCTTTTCCTCAGCATGACTGTCAAAAACCGCAGCGGTGCAGCCGGCGCAATGGATCTCCTGCGTCCTAGGAGCTCCAGGGAGGCGCCATTTTGATGTTGTGGGCCGCTCACCCAGTCCGCCTCTCACTCGCTCTCCAGTCCTTGGCCACAGAGTTCCGAAGCACCCCCAGGTCACCTCTGCATCCCTTCACAGCTGCCCACTCAGGGGGGCCTTCAGAACGTCAGATATTGCAGGATTTTGCAGGCTTGTACGTTGTCAGCTAGTGCAGCGTAGTTAGATGGCGGCCATCTTTATCGGCTTCTAGCCACGGCCACACTGTGCTCAATATTTTTGACTCATTATTTCCGTTACCCAATATTTTTTGTTTGGATATTGTGTAAGTGAACCATGTCTGTTAGGCAATAAGCAGGTGGGACACAAAGACATCTATGTTAGCTGATTTCCGGTCACTCCGCCAACCTACTTTTGTAGGGTGGGGTCCATTAGATAAATATACAGCGAAGGTGCTGCACCACTCCATATTTCTTGCATATTGTCAGCAGACACAGACTACTTTACACTGCTTTTGAGTGATTTTGATATACAACACTTTGTTTTCACTTCTAGGCAAATGAGTGTTTGTTGTTTAATACAAAGTAGTCTTGCACTTTTCAAGGAATAACCATCTCAGTGTTATGTGTGATGGTAATGTTTGTAAAAGTAGAGTGTTACTTATTAGACAAAATGACTAACGTGATAGCTGCACTTTTCCATTCCATATCTTTTAGATATATTAAAATCATCTTTGTTTGCTCAATAATAAAAAATAATAAAATATAATCCCAGACGGTGGAAATATGTGATTTTCAAAATCAGAACTGGAAAACTGCAGTCCTGGTGACAAGGAATTAAGTGTTCAGCCTTCTACTACTGAAAATTACTTATTTTATATTGTTTTCCTCTAGACATTTGTTAAAAAAGATACAGGTCTGCTGCTCATGCTCATGGTTTTAGTAGTGGAGGCTGCAGGGGTTGTTTGTGAGTAAATTTTGAGTTTGTGTGTTCTAATGGACTTATCCGTCAACATTGACGGACGCTTCCCCATAGGAAGCACAGCTGTCCATTAGTGTCCTCCACCATGAGGGTCCCTCCGTACCACTCTGACCATAGGCAACTCTAAATATGGCGGACACGTCACCCGTACTAAGGTTGATGGAGTGATTTCCAATGATGATTGACGGGGGGACCTATGACGAAGAACTGACGTTCAGCTTATGGACCATCCTCCAGCAAGACAGTTGGTAGTTCGTCTGGTGAAACCCTAATACGGTGGAAGGATAGCTACCTGATGATGAATGAGTCTCTCTATGATGGGAGAAGAATGACCTGTGCCAAACTCTAGATCAGGCCCTTAGTCTTTAGCTCCTTATGGACTTTGGTTTCCTTTTTTAAAGTTTGGAATTATTTCAAGACTGCTGGAATAGGATCTGTATCTAAAAATACATTAGGAGAATGCTTAAAACTGGATTCTATGAACTTAATTCTTCTATAAATTAATCAACACAGACATAATGGACCCTATCTACAATGGTAAATTTACACATGTATATTTACTCATGTGTAAATTTAATCTTACACATGGGCATAACTTAACTTTATTAATTTTCGCATTTTATGATTTCAAAGTGTAAAGTGACTGCTAGGTGTAGACTTACATATCTCCACCTTCTCAGTTCAAGAAGAGGAATCTGCATAAACATGTTTTCATGACTGTATTTTAGGTTCCATATACTTGGAAGAGACCTCCACAACTGGACCGGTGATCTCTGCATGGTGGTGGAAGAACTTCACAAGCAGTAGGGAGATCTCTGCCTGCAGGGGGAGACTTCTGCATGGAAGGGAATAGAAGAATGACATATGCCTCAACCAAATCACACCTACCTGATACATGTCCCCTTCCAACAATCTAAAGAATGCCCATACCCTAGGCAGATTCTGCAGCCATCACATTCTTCAGAAACAATGGAGACCTCAATCATGAAGAGGAAGAGAAACTGCACTAAGTAGGAAACAGCCCCTGCATATAAAACTGAGATAAAATACTACAATCAACTACATCGGCTGGCTACATTCGCCCTTAGTTGAACACAGCAGGCATCCCTATGGCAGCAGATGACAGACTGTCAATGCATTAGCAGGAGGAGGCACACAATCTAGGAATTATTAAAAGGTTGTGACAAGATGACAGGAGGATGCAGATAAAACAGACGTTCTCCAGGATTCAGCTATCACAAGCACGTGGATCATGTTGCCATCTCAGCCCCTCGAAAGAGGCTTTCCTAATGCACTCCCCCTTGCTATATGGGCTGCCTCTTCCGTATAACACTAATATAGTACCAATTAAAATTGTGAACGCCTCTCTCTCACTCTAAACAAACCTACAATCAGTCAACCATACCTGTCCCTCTGCAACACCTACATTGTTCGGCATGCATAACATCCATACCCCTCAAAACACCCTCTAACAAATACTCAAGATGTTTTGGTTGCATTTCTTTTATTTATACTGCTTTCATACAGCCACTGTTTCAAGTACGTTGGTTGCTTTAGTGGGGTTTGAGGGCAGAAGTAAGAGCAAATGCAGCAACGCAACACAAAATGCACGCATACCAATGAAACCTGTATGGAAAGTTGGTTATCGTATGGTGTGGTTGCAAACCTCATTATATATTAAAGTCATAATTCCGTATCAGGTCCAGTCAGGTTTATTTGTAAGACCTTAGCTCAGTCCTGGGTTGCTATGGTCAGACTTTATCAAAGGAACAAGTGTAATTTAGAAGTACCAGTTGGATAAGTAGAACATCCAACACCATTTTTTATACGAAATAGGTTGAGTTTACTTCTTTAAACAGACAACTCAGAGACACACATTTTTAAAGGAACAATACATTATTCAAATCTACTACAACTTGTGTTTTATGCTTAGCAACAGCAAGTGACTTGAAAACACCAATAAAGGCACTCTTGTGGAGTCCAACTCTGATAGGGAGCCAGGCACCAGGTCCAGTCTGGACCGTTTGAACAGTTACCTCGAAGTTTAAGTAAACTCCAATCCAGTCCCACTTTCTATGAGAGAAACTCCAGAGGAATCAATGGAGTGGTCCTGAGGCAAGGGATGTGTCGCGGCATACTTTGTTGCACCCGAGTCGATTGAAATACTATTATGGCCGATCCCCGCCATTTGTTGCCCCTGTGGTTGGCAGGGGGGTGCCATGGGTTGCCGTGGGCCCTTTAGAATCTCTGCACATATTCTAACTGTGATTTCCAGCTACTTACTAATTTCAGGCACATTCCTGAATTTGTTACCCCCCCCATTTATAATGGGGATTTGATGTATACTCATATTTAGCAGTAATTTTCTCAGGCATAACTTCTTGTGTCCTGATGGTGATCCCCTACTGTGTTAGGGATGGAAAATTCCTTGACTTGGCTAACTTCCTGGGTTCCCTTGTCTCTTTTAAACCTTTATGGAGCTGGGGTAGTTGCACTAAGCGGAGTTCCACGGAGTTGGTCATGTGCAGTCCTATCACGACGTAGGTATGATGTAGGGATTTGCAGAGACCACGGCAAGGAGGAGGATGGCAGCCCGAAGATGCTACGTACAAAGGTAAGTGTATTTAAAAAAAATCTTTTTTATTTTTTCTTGTTTCAATTTTTATTAGGGGGTGGGTGAAGGCGTGGAGCTAAATGTGGGGCCCAGGGCTCAGAACTCCGCTCTGCTGCGGAGTCAGAGTTTTGCTTAAATTCTGAGTTCACAGCGAAACGAGGAGTAGGAAAAAATCCACAAGCTCCGCCAGCTGAGCTGAGTTCTCTGCCTGCCACTAATTCATATCTGATCATTGGGATTCCCCCTGAGCCCTTCTGTTCAGTACCCTGGATCCAGCCTTGTGCAGTTGTTTCTCCCCTCCCTCCTCTTGTGTAAGGAACCCCTCCTTAGTGTATACATGCTAAAACAAACCATCAGCCCCTCTTGTGTGCGACTACCATTAGCCCTTACAAAGGCAGCTTCCTGTTTGAAACTAGCCGTTTATGCTCTCACCCAAACTGGTTACCCTGTCAGTAGGGGTCACACCTCTACTCTCAGCAGAACCTTGGTTCTTCTTCCTGAGAGGTGTTCACACTTCTCTCCAGGAGGCCAGAAGGCTGTCTCGAGGACAAAAATTTGTGCTCAACTGTAAATGGCTATTGGAAACTTTGGACAACAAAGTGGCAACATTCTAAAGTTGCCATTTGTGCAAACGTTACATTAAATTTGACTTAAGCAGCAAGTCAGGTTTGAAGCGACAATTCGTTTGAGACCTTGAAGTACCATATTTACTAGTCTAGTTTAGAAGTTAGCACTGCTGAGCTGTCAGCATGTAACTCTATACTCGCCAATATGACAACTAGCCTTTCCACAGTAAAAACCATAATGCAGGGTTTTTACTGTCGGGACATATAAAGTTACTAAAACACATGTCCTTCTCTTTAATATAATGCACCTTGTTTTTAAGGCTCAAAAGGGCCTGCCGAAGAAGTGGCTTATAAATATTGAAATGGAAGGTTTTCTTTGCGATTGCTTTAAATGCTGAAGTCAAGTTAGCAGTTTATCTGCTCTGCTGGTATGCAATGGTAGACAGGGTGTCATGCTTTGCTTTGTCACCTTCATGGTGGCACGATAAGTTCTGCAGTCCATGAAAGACACTTAACTTGCTGGCCCTAGGTACCCCTGTTGCTATATACTAGGGACTTATATTACATCAATTGGGGGTAACCCAATGAATAATAAAGATTTAGGGGTTAGAACACACACACTGAGGCCTTGCCAGCAGAGCCCAATGCACAATAGATTCACTACACTAGTACCTATTAGTCAAAAGTAAGCACAAAAAGTGGGGGTAGGGGCTGGAAAAAAACATTGTCTCACAAAACATAACTACACACACACACAGGTTTGTTCTTACAGTGCCACTACTACACTCTAGGGAACTTCTGTCACTTGGTTTGTTATACCCTAACACTATTTTACAATGTGTTTTTAATGACATATAATGGAAGTCACATCTGATCTTCAAATGTAAATATTAAACAATTATATACTCATACACTTCATTTTTGTACTCTTAAGACCTTGTTTTGGGGCACGGCTTGGAGCATGATGAAGTAGGATATTTCCTTGCACCTCTCCAGCCCGTTCTTCATAATCTACAGGACATCCTAGACTGCGACCCGCCTGAGGGACTAGATAGCAGATGAGGTGCCCCTGGAGTGCTTGAGGTGTCAGCCCTGTTGGGCCACCTATTCTGTGCCTGCTTGAGGCCGGGGGTGGTCGGGAGAACCCTCTGCCCACATGGCCACCGGATTGGAGTTCTGTTCTGGTGAGTCCTGTTTGGGCCGTGCTGCAGTGCAGAGAGCTGGCTGCTGTTGAAGATCTGCAGTGAGTCGTCCGAGAGGAAGAATTGTGGGGGAGGTCGCAGTAACGACCTGTTCATGCAGAATGGTGAAGGGGGTTGTGTTTGCTGTGAGTGAGACTGTGTTGGGGGCTGTGGTTTATCTCTCCTGTCCTCCTGTGGCATAAAGTGCAAGGTGATGCACAGAGCAGACATTCATGGACAGTTAGTAGTGCTGCACTTGACATGCAAGTTCTGGTGGCTGTGCTGCCTCCATTGGTTTTGATCAGATAAGGGCATTTTTTCCAAGATAGTCATACCCAGGAGTGGAAGACCTGAGGCTGACAAGGGTCTGTTTCAGGTACCTTGTTCATGTGGAGACATAGAAGATGTCACCACTCACATGGCAATGAAGAGTACTTTAGCTAGCTACTAGGAACAATTTGCAGCTATATTGGAGGCCATTTCTACTTTGAAGCAGGCGCGGTGCGTCCATTAGGCCGTGGGGGCGTAGCCCCCCGCCCGCAGCAGCTTGCAGCTCAGACGTTTCTGAACTTAAGTAAACTGAATAGTTTACTTAAGTTCAAAGACCGACGCCGAGGGAGAACTGACAATGCATGCCAGCCAGCATGACGTCAGACCACGCGTCATGTTGACTGACATGCATTGTCAGGCATGGGGGCAGCAGCACAACACAAGTGTGCATGAGTGGGGACGGGGGGCGAATTTTCGCACAGTGCCCACGCATGCGCACTTGTGTTTTAACTTGTTAGAGCATGCCCATTAGGTCTCCTAATGGGGGTGCTGCGGGCAAGGATCACTGTGCCCTGGCGCTGCAGATTGGCTTAGGGGTTGCCACTCGGTGCTGCTGTTCCTATTCCGGTTCCTGTTTGGAGATGAGGCGCCAACGCGGACCAGGTGCAGAGGCGGTCAGGTAAGTTTTCTTAATGTTATCTCCCTTGGCGCACCGCCCACCGCGACCCCCTCCCCCCGCAGCCCCCCCGCAACCCTCCCTCGCGAGTACTGCATTGATTTGTCAGTTTGTTAAAGTGTTCATGCGTTCATCTCTTGACCTCTTCACATAGATAATGTATAGCGCTATAACATCATTGCTCTGGTTCCGACCTTGAAGTTGATGCATGTCAAACAATTGTCATCAGTAGCAGAACAGAGCGAGAGTGTCTATTCTAGATTACTTCCAACTGGTAGGATAGTTCCATGGGTTAAGCCTTTGCTGCAGCAATTCCAGGTTCGAACCCTAGCAGTCCTACATCATCCACTCTGACGTAAACATCACCATCCATTTGAGGAGTCGCTTTGTGAACGGTTTTATACACATTATGAATATTATTCTCTTTAAGGGATAGATGAAACACAACATTGTGTAACCGTGGACAGACAATTACCAATTATTGGTCAAAACGGTCACCTAAATCTAAGCAACAATGATTGTTAAAAAGTGAAACATATACATGCTCCGTGTTTTTTGCTCATCACAGTTGTATGTATATTGATGGGCTAGCCAGTTTTCAGTTCAGAATGTGTGCATTGTTCATTTTGTCATGCGGCAGTGCTTTAGTAGAGTTTTGCTACTGTCGCTTCTATGGGGCATTGCATAATGTTTTCAATATGGAAACCTACTGGCTCCAGCGTTTCATGCAGACAGGCCTCACAAACAGTGTGGAGTGGCAATTTGAGCAAACTGCCGAGATGTTGAGCAGACTGTGGCATCTCTAAAGGATGAGCATTGTATGGATTTGGTGATATCATAGTCTGATTTGCCAGTGGTGGCTGGCATAAACAGGCCTTCTGTTGCGTCAGGCCGCTCCCAAGCTCGCCAAGCAGCTGAAAGGAGGCTGCGTAGTTAGGGTGGCCAATCTTGACACACTGCATCTGCACTAATGTATGCACAGGCACCACCATTTTAAAGAGCAAGGGAGAGTGAACAAAATTGAGACCTGGGTGAGTGATGTCTGTGTGAGTATAGGGTGAGCAGTGTGCCTGTGTGAGTCCTGGGTGAGTGTTGTCTGTGTGAGTATAGGGTGAGCAGTGTGCCTGTGTGAGTCCTGGGTGAGTGATGTCTGTGCAGGGTTGGTGATGTCTGTGTAAGCGCAGGGTGAGCAGTGTGCCTGTGTGAGTCCAGGGTGCTTAAGAATGCACCATTTGCCCACTCTTTTTTCAAAATGTTCTCGTGGTGGAACCCCCGAATCCCCCATAGGTGGTTGGGCCTCACTCGTTGCGCGCCCTCGCCACAGTGCAGTATTTACGCCCCACCACTTTCAAATGTCACCAGCCGCCCCTGCTTTCAAGGTGTCACTGGAAAGCAAGATAGATGCAGTGACACAAAGGTAACACTTCTTAGCCCTGGTCAAAAAAATATCAGAATGCATGACTACAAATGAATCCTGCCTTGCGAATCTGCGCTCCACTGTGTAGGGTTTACAAACACAGGTTCACCTGGGTGGTGAGGTAGTTCTGAAAACCTACACACTGGGTTTGTTTGGGTTCATGTTTTTTTGAGCTTGCCAGATTTGCATTGTATAGTGACAGTGTCAGGATCAGTATTATCTTGAGGTAGCTGTTTGGGCAGGTTGCCATGCATCAGGACAGCTTTTCTACCTGCATAATTACTTTACTTCTGCAAGAGACACGTCTGTCGGCTTCTGAGCTGGTAAAAATAGATAAAAAATGGAGGGGACAACTGTTTGCCACAAGTTCATGTGATACATGCTGCTTGTTGGGGGGAGATTATAATATTGTTGTGGATGGTCTTAAGTATAGATCTACTCCGGAAGTTCACAGAATGGTGATAGTAGCCCAGGTCCAGGATTTTGCTGAATGGAGGCACTGATGAACATCGTGGAGGTATTGAGAGAGATGCATCCAGAGTTGCTGAAATATTAATTGTAATCTGAGGCCCATAATATATATACCATACCAGGGGCGGTGGGTGACATTTGAAAGTGGTGGGGCACAGTGTGATTTGCATACCCCCCCCCAAGAAAATTTTGGAAAAAAAGAAGAAAAATCGTGCATTTTCAAGCAAATTTGAGAAAGCAGGAAGGTTAATAAAGCAATTGTGGAAGTGCAGTTATTACATTAATAGATGGCATAACATAGGTAGCTGCTTATTCAGTATAACCACAGAGCTTCATACATTCTGTCCTATTACGCTCAGGTGCTGAATTCAGACTATAAGACTTTCATGAAAATCTCAGATCAACAATATTCACACCTAAGGTGGGAGCAAACGAGGCACTCCACACTTTTCTGGCAAAGAAACACATTTTAAATGACTGTAGGACTGGTATATACATCTGGCGAAACTCCACAAATAATACCCTAGTGCTAGTGCGCCTCGCTGCGCTGGCGAGATTGTGATAAGTTAACATAGGTGATCTACTTCATATGTTGTGGCCTTGTCCCAAAAATATGGCCCCCTCGTTGTGCTTGCTTTCCTGCCCCCTGTTTCCTCGTTGTGCTTGCTTTCCTGCCCCCTGTTCCCTCGTTGTGCTTGCTTTCCTGCCCCCTGTTCCCTGTGTGTGGCTCTCTGTGTGTGTGGGGCTCTGCGTGTGTGTGTGTGTGGGTGGCTCTGTGGTTGTGTGGGTGGCTCTGTCTGTGTGTAGGTGGCTCTGTGTGTGAGTAGGTGGCTCTGTGTATGGGTGGGTGGCTGTATGTGGGTGGCCGCTATGTGCAGAAAAACACTTGCGAGTGCAAAATGAGGGTACAGTGTCTGCCCTTAAAGTCCAGTGAGCTCTGCACCGTCTTTCAATCAACACACCCTACCCAACAGCGGTCAATGAACCAATCCAGAGAAGAGTGGGAGCACGGAGGACCACACAAGACACGATGAAATGCTGACCCAACAGCTGCCGATGGACCACACCAGAGAAGAGTGGGAGCATGGAGGACCACACAAGACACGATCAAAGGCTGACCCAACAGCTGCCGATGGACCACACCAGAGAAAAGAGGGGGGAAGAGGGCGGTATAAGACTATCAAAAGCCAACCCAACAGTGAACGAGAAGAAACCCCAATGAAGTAATGCGATATGATTAAAAGCAAACTCAGTGATTGCTGATATACAGTGTGGCAGAAAGGAACAAAGATGGCTTTACAGAAGTGTGATAATGACATTCAACTCAATTTTAAAGGGAGTGCTGATAGAGAGAAGGTAGGGGTGAGAGTGAAATGATGTTAATGAATACAGCTCAGAATCTATCAACATTGCTGGATAATAGAGAGAAGCCAGGGCGACAAAGAGCTGCACTATGTTTCAAACCAACCTTAACTAAATGTGTAAATGTGCGGTCTGACACCAATCTGATAAGACTGGGCTGATTCTTAAAACAATACCACAACGATCATGCCCATGCCAAGCTCCCTTTATGTGCCCGCACACAGCCACACACTATGGCAGTAAGCACAAGCACAGAACACTCTTTAATGTAGGTAGACAAACTCTGCACGTGCACACTGACTTTTATTGCATATAGGCACCCACGCTTAATATATGCACAGACTCACTTTCCTTGTACAAACACACTCGCTGTATGCACTCAGTCACTATCCTTGAATGCACACCTGCTTCGTGTGAGGCCACACTAGAACATGCTTCCCGCAGGGATGTGTAGGCCACGCCTGTCTGCCCGCATCTACACTCTCCTCTATACAGATATACGATGCCCTAGTGTGTCCTCACCCACACTGTCCATGTTCACACTTTCCCTGCTGCCCAGGGTTGGACTGGCCTAAGGGGCAATCAGGCAGTGCCCGAGGGGCTAATCTGACAGGTCAGAGTGTAAGAAAGTTTTTGACTCGTTTTATTACCTGCTGGGAGGGTTTTTATTGTGTATTTTCCCTGATATTGTCACACACGTTGCCTGCAGCTAGCACAAATGCATGCAGTCTCTCTTTACCTTTATTCTCCCATCTCTCACGCACACACACACACAAACCACTTATATTGACATTCGCACTATGCCTTTGTGCTCCCTCCACACACACTACCCCTGTTCTACACATTATGGGATGCACACACGCACACACACTGAACTCTAATCACACACAAACACGCAGACCCACCTGCTTTCCTTGTTTAAGTGTGTGGGTTTAGGTTTAGTTGAAATGATTTATGGTTAGGAGTTTAGATTTGGGCTGAAGGGGTTGGGCGGGAGGTATTTATGTGTTAAGATGTAAGTACATGGGTTTAGGATCAGACTTGAAGAAAGATGTGGATGTAGCTATAAGATTTGGAGGGGGGTTAGAGGTGAAGTATCTTCCCCTTGGTTCGAGTTAGGCCTTGGTTTGGGAAGGTTTAGCAGAGATGATAGTCCAGATCGGATTACTTCAAATGTACAACTCATATTTCCCAGGGTGTACACACAGACCCCTTTCTCTCAATGGCTGCTCACCATCTCTCTCTCTCTGTCTCCGCACCCTCCTCTCCCCAGCTCTGTAGACAGCCACAGTTTGCCACCGGGGACTCAAGTGTACCTGCAGCACACACTGACCCCGAATGCCCCCTTATCTACCCTCAACCAGACCCTACAAAGACATGCCCACTTAACAGCATACATGGAGGGAGTCTTCCAATGGCTATGCACGAGAAGCAGCAGCAGTGTATGGAGCATAGCGTAGCGCTCTGGCAGCACCGTAGCTCTTGGGCAGAACCTTAGAGCAGGACAACAGAAAGGAAATGGAGCCGTAGGGGGCGCCCATCGTGCTGTGCCGTGGATGTTATGAGAAGCAGAGAGAGTCTAGACCAGCACTGGTTATAGTAAAGTGCTGCTCTTGGTCCTGGCAGTGCACTGGATGCAGGGAAGCAGGGGAAACTGACACTGCCTCAGCAGCACATCTCTGCCTTGCACTGGATGTAGTAAGCAGCACGGTCAGGCGGACTCCAGCGCAGTACCGTTTCCAGTGAACCCTTTGAAGAACTGCCAGCAACACTGCTCCTGAGGATGAAGTTCACAGGATAGCACTGGATTTGAACTGGAGCGAGAGGAGCTTCTTTCTTTTGCAGCAGGGATTCTAGTGTAGCGCTTTGCAGCACGTCTCCAGTCTGGCGCTACGAGGGAGAGTGATTTCGTGTAGCAGGGAGTCCAGTCATTCCAGACTCACCGCTGTCCCAGGTGTGCAATGAAGAAGAACGGACTCCACTCTGCGGCAGCAGTGACCAGTGATCGTGGTGCCCTCCACTTGGCTGCACTCGCTGCGGTGGCGCTCTGGATGCCGCCAGAGGCAGCGGAGAAGCATCTCGGTTTCTGGGGTGAAACAAATGTGGAGGACTGAACTCCGGCTGCAGGTGACTGAATCCGGGGAATTCCGTGCCACCAAGTGATCGATGGTAAGTAAAGTGAGCAACCCAATAAACCTTTGGGGGCTTGGGTAAAAGTATAATAGAAAGGGTAAAGTTGCCTCCAAAGGAGTTTGTTTTCTAGATTAAATTGAATTAATTATGGAACTGAGTTAAGTGCAGGTAACTTGATTGTCCTGAGTGAAATTAATTCCAGTGGGTTAGAAAACATTCATATACTTATGACTGATTAGACATAACAATACTTAACAATAAGACAAAAACAAATATAAATAGACGTGTGTATAGGCAAAAAAATGAATTTTATCAAAATTAGGTCATGAAGGGAAATATACAATGCAAAAGAAAATATTGACTGTTCAATAGGTGGCAGTGATGTCTTCTCCCATGTGTATATGTGTATAGCGCAGTTAAGAACGTGAAATTCAGTTATTATGTCATAGTCAAATTGTTTTATTCTATTTTTATTAGGGATTTACAATATGTACTACCCACTGTCCTGATGATGGTCTTGAAGAGTTGCCCATAAAGACCGAAACGTCGACTCTCAGCTTTATCCAAAAGAAACTTCTGCTAACCTTTATTTTGGATAGGCGGCTTACAGGCTTTACAGAGATCTTGATTTGTTTTCAGATACTTATCCTGTATTCCTGTTTTGCATATTTTCTTTTGCATTGTATATTTCCCTTCATGACCTAATTTTGATAAAATTCATTTTTTTGCCTATACACACGTCTATTTGTATTTGTTTTTGTCTTATTGTTAAGTATTGTTATGTCTAATCAGTCATAAGTATATGAATGTTTTCTAACCCACTGGAATTAATTTCACTCAGGACAATCAAGTTACCTACACTTAACTCAGTTCCATAATTAATTCAATTTAATCTAGAAAACAAACTCCTTTGGAGGCAACTTTACCCTTTCTACCAAGTGATCGAGGCTACTGATCCACTGAGTACTGATCGCAGTGCCCTCCCTCGATGACTTGGATGTCTGTGCGCAGTACACAGACCCCCTCCTCCTCCTGCCTTCTGTAGTGCACAGTGCCACTGCCGACCCTCTTCACTGTGAGCAGTAGAGTCCTGTGCACAGTACACAGAGCAGCTGTTGTGTGAGAGCCCTAAGAACGACTCTCCTGTTTGTGAGTGGTGCATGGACCGGACCCCCTGCTGTCTGTGAGTACTACACACAGACTCCGTGTCTGGGCCAGTACACAACCCGTCCTGACTCTCCGTAGTGCGCAGAGCTACTGTCGCCGGAAAGTGGGCAGTGCACAGACTCTCTCTACTCCCTGTCTCTGGGAAGTATTTAGCCCTCAAGTATCTGTGCAGAGTACACTGACCCTCACCCTTCCTCTTTGAGGGTAGTACACTCCCCATGTCGGCGCAGAGTACACTGAGCACCCTCTCCCTGTCTGTGCGTAGTACGTAGACACCCCTGTCTATATAGATTACTCCGACCCCCTCTCCCTGTCTGTGGGCAGTACGCAGGCACCCCTGTCTGTATTGAGCACACCGAGCCCCCTCCCTGTCTATGGGAAGTACACAGCCCCCATCAACCCCTCAGCCTGTGCAGACTACACAGAGCCCCTCCTGGGTGACCACGCGGCTCCCCGTCACTTCCTGCAGCAGAGCAGCTGCTCTCCCGTCCACCTTGAGACTACTCAGTACTCACCCAGACAGGCAGCAACGGAGAACACACCAGGACTGGAACTGCACTGACACTCCACGACACCGGGGCCTGCTTGCTAGTTGCTTCTCCTCCTGGCTCCTGCCCGGGGTCGCGCCACTCTGCCCCCGCCCACCCACCCGCGGCAGCCAATAATGGATGTTGCACGGTGGGCCAGGCAATCCTGGCGCTGCATGCAGCGCCAGGATTGGCTAGGGTGGCACATGGACTGCTCGCCCTGGGCAGCCATTCAAACCAGGCCCGGCTAAAGCCGTACCTCCAGCCCCTTCTCTATGCCTAAGGGCATCGGCGCATGTGCGGGCAAGTCTCAGCCCGGGGGTATCATGCGCACAGTGCTGGCCTGCTGCAGCTGCTGTCACTCAAGCAGCTGCAGCAGACCAGCAGCCCAACCCCCACCCCCTCCGAGTCCGACTGCACCAGATACCATTGAGGCATTGACGTGACATCACGTCACATGATCCCGCGCTGGTGAAGAGAATATTATATTACGAGAATATTACTAGTGTAGTGCACGCACGGTGTGTCCAGGGCTTAGTGGGGCTACGCCCCTATGCCCCAATGGACGCACCGCGCCCGTACCAGACTGATTTTGTTCTTGGTGTACTGAAGTCCGAGATAGAAGTAGTACCAACACAATACCTAGCTCGTACCATACCAGGCCCTACTCTGCTCTCAGGTATGGTGGAGGTGGTGAGGGTTTGCCCTCCAATCCCTATGTGGCACCTGAAGAGTGAAGCACTATTGGGCTCAGTGTTTGGGCTCAGTGTTCCGATCCGAGATTGGCGACGGTACAGACCACTTTTTTTGTGAAACTTTGGGGACAACCTTGAACGCATCTGTTCAATGGGAAGCCTTTGAACTGGTTATTCTGGGGCTCTATATAAAAAACACATTTAGGGTCAAGAAAGTCTTAAACCACCAAATATTAGAAAAGGGTGCATGGAGGAGTGGGCCATCTGGGATGCGGTTGCATGCAAGTCTCACTTAAGGATGGTAATGGAGCTACTGGACTGAGAGATTAGGTTGTGTCCAATATAGGGAGAATTTAGTGAATTAGCACAGGGAGGGGTCCAGGGCAGGCACTTAACTGGCCTGGTTGATCCACTCAGAGGTGTATCAGAAGCCTATATGTGACATTCATTTACACTTTGGGGAACTGATAACAACACAAACCAAAATTATTGCTGTATTTGCCAGCTGCTTTAAGACTTTAAATGCCACCCTCCTTCCCCTCCCCCCCTCCTCCTGGAGATGAAGGGCCTTGGCGGGCTCTTGGATGAGGTATCCTTGCCATAAATTAATCTCATACAGAGAGAGAGAGAGAGAGAGAGGGCTTAGATGAAATGTTCACAATTGAGGATATCAGCCTTGTGGTAAACTTGTTGCTTAAGGGAAAGATTTTAGGCACCAATGTACTCCATATGAAGTTGTTTCATCAGAATAAGCTGGTACAGTGCTTGTTGGTGCAATATTCTAAAGCACTGGGCAGAGGCATCCTACCGGAGTCCACAAGCTGTGGTGCTGCTGAACCACGTATGGGCCCCGGCGGAGGCCACGGTGCTTAGACCCTAGACTCTTGAATTTAGAATATAAAATAATGAACAAGGTGTTTTTGTACAAAGTGGCCCCGCTGATGACTAAATTAATCGACCTGGCTCAAAGCGGCTTTAGTCCTGAGAGGAGCAGGCAGGCTAATCTGCAGCGGCTATTCTGGATCGTTGATAGAACCCTAGTTGTCCAATGTTTGTCTCCTTGGACAATCAGAAAGTGGTTGATCCCTTATTCTAGTCTTACTTGTTTGGAATTGTTGGCCAGGATGGGAATGGGACCCTGCTTCCTAAAATGGGTTAGGATGGGAGGAATCATTTTGGAGAGTTGGTGTATATAGAGGAGCACTAGACAGAGCTGTTCCCTGTTGTCACTTCTCTTCACCCTGAAGATAAAGCCCTTTGCATGTGTTTTGCTGGAAAAAAGGACAGATTGGGGGACACGCCTCAGGGGAGCCCCACTTAATCTTCTTGCATGCATATGACACATTATTGTATCTGTAGAATCCGAAAAACGGTATTGTGCACTGATTATTGTAACACTGTTTGGGTAGGCATCAGGTCTCCAAAGTAATTGGGGAGAATCATTATTGTTCCCTCTGCACGCCACTGAAGAGGCTGATTGGATGAGGATCCTTCTGATACAATTGACATGTGCTTCTCATAAATTGTAGTATCTCAGTGTGTGGGTGTACTGGGAAGAAGACACACTCATCTGGGTGAACCTGGGAAAAGTGGTGGCCTTGATACAATCCTCCTTACCTTTCTGGGGCAAACTGCTTTTATCCCCATTAAGAAGGGTGGCCTTTATATAGATGATGATCCTGCAGAACCTCTTGTATTTTTTTCAGGCTGTTCCAATGACTCGGAACTGACCCTTCTTTGCAGAGTTGGTCAGCATGTTCTTGGATTTGGTGTGGTATGGTTGGAGGAAATGCTTGGCCATTTACAAAATGATGCTACCACTACAGAAAGGGTGAATGCGGGTACCAAAGATGGAGACATATCATATGGCAGCACAATTAATGTGGCCACTGCGATGGTTAGAAGATAAATTACAAGGACTAGTCTACAGGATCGTGAAGTTTGATGCATTGGGTTGTTTACAGTTGAGGGACTCTTGGAAACAATGTAGTAACGTAGCACCCAATGGCTTTCAAGGTCATTCGATTTTGTTTGAAGGAATTCCATCAGAAATTGGGTACTGCATGGGTATGCACCCAAAAGATACCATTGTGGACTGTGCCAGAATTTAAGAAGGACTCCCTGGACTGATGTGGGGATTCCCACCTGAGTGATCTTTGTGGGGAGATCCTACTTCCATTGGGTTGAGTTCTTGGCTCATGCTGCACAGAGTGTGGAAGTTTCGGGAGCCCGAGGTATCTGAGACATGGTTGTCCATATTGCTGATGGTGAATTGCACAAATGCTATTGCAAACCTGAATATTGTGACCTCCCCTGTTTTTTCCATGGATAACCAGCACGATGATGGTTTCGGAGTGGTTGTTGGGTACAAAAATTGCAGACAGAGTGTGGGACAATGCATTGAAGTATACACAGAGGATCAAGGGTCCATTCTGGTTCATTCAGGTGAATTAGGCTCATCAGATTTATTTGTTGCTGTTAGACCTGGCACCATTGGCGTGGGTCTCCCTTCCATTTCAGCTGGAGGGGACACATGTTAGACCTGGCACCATTGGCATGGGTCAACCTTCAATTTTTTTGCTGTTGCCTTCTGTGTTTTTGCTATGTTTTTGCTGGTCGATATGCTTTGGGCACTTTGCCACTGCTAATGAGTGCCAATGTATAAATGCTCCCTATTGTAAAGTATTGTAATGGATTAGTGACTCCATGGTTGGCTTACTTGGTTCACTTAATCAAAAAAAAACAAAAACAAAAAAAAAAAGAGTACAGAGTTCCCCGGGGAAAGTCAACTAAATGACTACAACTAACCTCTCTCTCATTTGGGTGAACATGAAAAGTGAATGTTGTGAACCCTTTTCGGAATTTAAGGATACCTCACACAAGTCATCGGTTGGACGACTTTTGTCATCCCACCCGATGTTCGTCCAGCGTCATCATCGGTATCCTGCCCCTGCGACAGGCTGGCGGTGCAATGCCCGTCGGGCAGCACAGGATGCTGCACTTTGGCGGAGTTCTTTTATTCCTTTGCCATAGGGTGTGTGAGTGTGAGGGGCCTAAAAAAGTGCAATAGTGAGCGTGAGTGTAGTTTAAAAAAAAGTCAGTAGAGTCCATTGGGCGAAATTTTAATGGCATGGCTCACTGCTTTATTAAAAGTTAAGGGGTATTGAGGCGAGACGGTTAGGTATCCAAGCCTCATTCAACCCTTAGTGAAAGTGTGGTCGACATGTTTCTTGCCTCTAAGGCAATTCATCAGGACCAAAAGTGCTCATATAATTGCTGTCGATCTCTCAGTGATTAGAGGAATCGAGTATACGACCTGGTGTATGTCGTGGGATCAACCCTTCATTGAGGCCCTACCCAGAACTAGGAAGGAAACAAAAGAAGGTACAGTCAATAATATGTCTGTTGCCTGGGAACATTCTACTATGCAAAGATTACATGCTGGTGATGTCCTACGGCATGATGAGGGGTATTAGCGAACCCCTTTACTGAGGTGACATTCATATGAGAGAGTAGGCTAGAGGAAGGTGTGAACGAGGTAGTGCCACGTTCAATATGTGACAGGTGTGCATTGGAAGTGGGCATGCGACATGTGTGCCCTAAAATTGGCATGCACAATAGTCTTTATATATATCGTATGCCACAGCATGCTGTGTGTTGTATCTATGACACACAGACATTAGTGAGTGTGTACATTCACACGCGAAAGATAACAGAAAGTTAAGAAAATTTAAGGAAAGAGAACCATATTGACACTCTGACTAATGAAAGTACGGCAAATAGTGCCTAGCACCGATGTGGTGAGCGTTCCAATTATAAATAACCAGGCACACAAAAAGGTAATAAACAAAGGTAATCTTACCCGTAGTCCCCGGTTGGAGATCCCACAGGCTGACCTGGTGGGGCCAGAACTATATGTAAAATACCTAAGGACGAGTAAAAATTCACCGCAGGGTCAGGAATTTATTTAGCGGTGAGGCTTACCGTCTGGTGCCGCATGGAGTGTATCCACGGCGATCAGAGAGAAACGCTCGCGGCATTCCTTGCGTTGGATCAATGCACCTTGCCTTGTTAGTTGCTGGCAGAAGGCATCTAGTCACCTACCCCACCCACGTCGAAATGATCGCAGGACAGCCGGAGTAGCCGTGAAGTGCAACCGCCTCTTAAGAGAGCGGGTAGCGCGGGCGCCGTAGAGGCGTGTCCAAAGCGTGTTGCTAGGCAACTTGACGCGGGTGTGGAAAGCGATGAAGGCCCCGCCTAGCTGGGAGGGTGACTATGGGCGCCATTTTGGAACGGGAAAGTAGTATGCTGGATGGCATAAGTCATTACTGGGAGAAGGACAATCAAGTCCTAGTATCGGGCTATCTGGCTAGCATTGTCCAAGGCACCGCATCATTGAGGCCGAGCTCGTCGGTATGCAGACGATGCACCCATCTCTGTTCCAATCTGAAGAGGGCTTGTTGGTTTGTTCCAGAGTGACACTCGAGGACAGTCCATCGCATATTCTCCGTAGAGTGGCTGTGTTCTCTGCAGTGGTCATAGAGTCTAGTGTGTGTTTTATGACAGCGGATGTTGCTATTGTGCTCCATGATGCGCTGTTTTACGGAGCGCATCGTCATCCCAATGTAGAGCATCTTACATGGACAAATAAGGACATAGATACACCTTGCACTGTTACAATTGGTGTGTCTATTGATGGTCCAGGTGAAGTCCCTTTGCAATTCAATGGTTTTACCCTGGATGGTTTGGGGGCATACAGCACAGGAGTCACAGCGGTAATGTCCAGTGACTGGTGGGAGGTCCCAAAGGGTCCTGACCAGTTGTGTGCTTGATTTTTTCGGGCGGGTGTGGATTAGGCATGGGCGGAAAATCCGTTCCGCTCGCGGATTTTGCGGATTTTCGGGAAATCCGCAATCCGCGAGATTTGCGAATTTCCTGCAAAATCCGCAAATCCGCGAGCAGCGGATTTTGCTCGCACTGCTCGCACTGTTCGCGTGAGTTCGCGCCCCGCGAATAAGTGCGAAATTGCAGAAATACGATCTAAGCAAAACTGAAAGTAACTACTTACCAGGTTCAAAAGTTCAGGCACATCATTAGTAGCCATTTCCTGTAGTGCTTCCTGAGGGGCCCCTCCAGAGTTCAGTTGCCAGTTGAAACTATTATGTGACCCTGCTCTGAACCTCAGAATAGTTACACATATGCCACAAAGGTCATGAATTACAGCTAAGGGAGACAAGCAGGAGCCAGGCTGGAAGTTAAAATCCATTAATCAGCCCCTAATTCATTATTGTCAGTTGGGGCAGGGCAGGTGTTGTAACTAATTTTGCAACAATGAAAGCACTTAGCAAGTGCAAAAGATCACTAATCAGGGCGCACTAAGGAAGCAGGTGCCAGCTAAAAAAATATTCTGTGACACATTAATCAGCCCCAAATTAATTCAGGTCACTTGAGGCAGGGAAGGTGTGCTTTGCTTTGCCGAAAATAATGTACACTGGACAACCAGAGGGTGTGGTGATGAAACAGAGGGTGGCATGGGTGGGCCAGAGGGTGGCATGAGTAGTCAGAGAGTGGCAGTGGTGACAGAGAGTGGCAGTGATGAAGAAGAGTGTCCCAAACAGGTTGGACACGTAGAAACAACAAGTTCGCAAAACTTGCGACCCGACAGGTAAGTTCGCAAATTGCGAAATTGTAAAAACCCTCGCGAACTGGCAGAAACACGGGCGAACACAAAAAAAAAAAAAAATCCGCAAATTCGCGGGAATTCGCGGATTTTGCGGATTGCGAGTTCGCAAATCCGCAAATTCGCGGATTGCCAATCCGCAAAATCCGCTCATGCCTAGTGTGGATCAGTGTGTCTTTCAGATTCGCTGTTCTCTTGAATGCAAAGCGTGGGCGCGATAGTTCCATCCCTGCGGAATTTAGAATCCCCCAGTGTGAGTTTACAGTTTTTTTAATGAACGCCGAATGCTTGGTGAAGGATGTCACACAAGTGATTGTGTCATCTTGCTCCTTTGGATGGACTTCAAGTAAGGCCTCTCTATTATTATTCAAGGCTCTTTTGAATGATGTCTTCAACAGTCGTGTAGGGTATCCCCTGTCCTGGAGCTTGTGTTGCAGAATACTTGCTTCTTGTTTGAAGTTTTGAACAGAACTGCAGTTTCTCCGCAAGCGGGGGAATTGCCCGAACGGCAAGTTATCCCTCAGAGCTCTCGTATGATGGCTTTCGTAGAGGAGTAAACTGTTTCTGTCTGTCTCCTTCTTGAAGAGGGTGGTACTGATTGTTCCCGGATCTAGGCAGATTGTCAGATCTAGAAATGGTATCGATGTTTCAGAAATTGTACCCGTGAATTTTAAGAATGGGTCTTGTTGGTTTATCCAAACGCAGAATGCCTCGCAACTGGATCGGTCCCCCTTCCAGAAAACCAAAATATCATCGATGTATCGACGCCAGAAGGTAAGATTTTCTCGAAATGGGTTTTGTTCTGGAGGGTAGATATGATTCTTTTCGAACGAGGCCATGTAGATACATGCCAAGCTCGGCGCAAATGTTGAACCCATCGAGGTACCACTGACTTGATGATATAGCTGGGATTCGTATCTGAAGAAATTTTCGGTGAGTGCAATGTGGACTAGCTCCATGATGAAGGCTATTGGTGTAGGAGACTGCCATTCTTCTTCTCGCAGAAGAGAGTCAACCGCTTCTAAGGTGGCTTGTTGCGGAATATTAGTGTACAACGCCTCTACGTCAAGGGTAAGAAGAAGGTCGATGTCTTCTCTTCCATCAATATCTGCGATCAGACGAAGGACGTCTCTGGTATCTTGTAAGTAAGATGGGATTTGTTTCACCAAAGGTTGGAAAAAAGCGTCGCAGAACTGGGACAGAGGCTCTAACACTGATCCAATGCCGGAGACAATAGGTCTCCCCGGGACTGGAGAGGTACCCTTGTGTATTTTGGGAAGGGTATAAAAGTAAGGTGTGACAGGGTCCAATGTCACCAGGAATTCTGCTTCCTTCTTACTTATCCACTCATTGGTCTCAGCCTCAATGACAAGACTCATGATGGTCGTGGTGAGCCGTTTGGTGGGGTCCTCCGTGAGTTGTCTGTAATGTGTCGTATTTGCCAGTTGTCGTCTGCATTCACGATCATAATCCTCGTAGTTTTGTATGACCGTGGCGCCCCCTTTGTCCGCCTGCTTGATTACAATGGAGTCGTCCCTGCCCAGGCAATTGGAAGCCTGTCTTTCCGCGGTTGATAAATTGTGGAAAGGTTTGGTGGTTGGTTTGTTCCGCAGGCTCCTGAGCACTGCTCGCTCAAAAGTTAGGACTTCCGGTGGTACCATCCCATCAGTGGGGGTGAAGGTAGAGGGCTTTTTGAGACCAGTGTCTTGACTGGGAAGTTCGGGTTGATTCTCGAAGAAGGCACGGAGGCGTATTTTCCTAAAGAATTGTTTGAGCTCAATCATTTCCTGGAAGGTATCCGGGGTAGGGGTGGGGACAAACCCAAGGCCTTTCTCCAACACATTCCTTTCCGTTGGTGAAAGAATCCTGTTTGATAAATTAACGATCAGGCTCTTCTCCCTCTGGATGTTGTGCTCCTGGTCTCCATCGCAGTCGGTATTGGTGTTTGGTCCTGCCATTGTACTCCTTTCTGCCCGCCTCGCTTTCGCCCTCTTCCTCTGCCCCAACCTCTGCCTTGAAAAGGTGGCGGATTAAGGGGGTAGAATTGCGGGGGGCCTTGTGGGTAGAAGGGGTATTGCCACGGTGGTGTCATATGGGGTGGTCCATGGAATACTGGGCCTTGATGGTAGCCTTGTTGCCATGTACGTGGTGGTCGTGAGTTCCTAGGAGGATAACCGCCACTGGAATCACTGCTTGTAGATCCGCGTCTGTTGTCACTACCCGAGTTATCATCAGATGAGTAGGTGTTCTTCTTCCCTTTGAAGTCATCTTTCAGGTAGGGATATACTTTTTCTTTTGCAAATTTGGCAATATCCTTTTCAAGTTTTGTTGTCTTTTGTTTGAGTAAAAACTCATGGTGGTCAGCCATTTCTTGGTTAATCTCCGATAATTTGGTAGTAAAAGCTGTCTTATTATTCTTAGAGATTGCGTTTTTCATAGTGGCTTCTAGAGCTGAAATCTTCTCTTGCAATGCGTCAGAGAGACGTTTCGCTGTTTGGCTGATCAAAAAGAGTAGATCCTTGGTGCACTTCCAAGAAACTTGGCACCAGTCTACTTTAAAACGTTTATCATCCAGAAAGAGTCTTGGGATTATGTTGACAATAAGGCCTTGCGGTGCTATGTTACTTCTCAGATACTCCGTCATCATGATCCCATGGATCGTTATTCTTATAAGTTCTTTCTTCATCTCCGTTAATGTTGCCCAATTATCGGAAGATGCACCAGATGTGGAGACTGGGGGGTTGGTAAGTATTGATGGCGTTGTTCTTAATGCCTCGGCTATGGTGTCCTCATTGAAGCTAAGACCCGGGATATCCTCCATGTTGGTAAAAGGGGGGAGGATGCGGTGCCAAGGACTAAGCCAACCAGCGCAGAGTGTGGTCAATGGTCCTCTTTCGCAATAAATAATAACTAGTGGTGGTCCAACAAGGTGAAAGTTCTTCACCAGTGGTAACCTAAAGCGAGGGGTTCCCGTACAATAAGCACGCTAGGAATTGTATCAAAGAGGGGGAACAAAAACGGACAATTTTTAACGGGGTCCAATGTAATGTCCTATCAAGTAATCAACAAAAAAAAAAAGAGTACAGAGTTCCCCGGGGAAAGTCAACTAAATGACTACAACTAACCTCTCTCTCATTTGGGTGAACATGAAAAGTAAATGTTGTGAACCCTTTTCGGAATTTAAGGATACCTCACACAAGTCATCGGTTGGACGACTTTTGTCATCCCACCCGATGTTCGTCCAGCGTCATCATCGGTATCCTGCCCCTGCGACAGGCTGGCGGTGCAATGCCCGTCGGGCAGCACAGGATGCTGCACTTTGGCGGAGTTCTTTTATTCCTTTGCCATAGGGTGTGTGAGTGTGAGGGGTCTAAAAAAGTGCAATAGTGAGTGTGAGTGTAGTTTAAAAAAAGGTCAGTAGAGTCCATTGGGCGAAATTTTAATGGCATGGCTCACTGCTTTATTAAAAGTTATGGGGTATTGAGGCGAGACGGTTAGGTATCCAAGCCTCATTCAACCCTTAGTGAAAGTGTGGTCGACATGTTTCTTGCCTCTAAGGCAATTCATCAGGACCAAAAGTGCTCATATAATTGCTGTCGATCTCTCAGTGATTAGAGGAATCGAGTATACGACCCGGTGTATGTCGTGGGATCAACCCTTCATTGAGGCCCTACCCAGAACTAGGAAGGAAACAAAAGAAGGTACAGTCAATAATATGTCTGTTGCCTGGGAACATTCTACTATGCAAAGATTACATGCTGGTGATGTCCTACGGCATGATGAGGGGTATTAGCGAACCCCTTTACTGAGGTGACATTCATATGAGAGAGTAGGTTAGAGGAAGGTGTGAACGAGGTAGTGCCACGTTCAATATGTGACAGGTGTGCATTGGAAGTGGGCATGCGACATGTGTGCCCTAAAATTGACATGCACAATAGTCTTTATATATATCGTATGCCACAGCATGCTGTGTGTTGTATCTATGACACACAGACATTAGTGAGTGTGTACATTCACACGCGAAAGATAACAGAAAGTTAAGAAAATTTAAGGAAAGAGAACCATATTGACACTCTGACTAATGAAAGTACGGCAAATAGTGCCTAGCACCGATGTGGTGAGCGTTCCAATTATAAATAACCAGGCACACAAAAAGGTAATAAACAAAGGTAATCTTACCCGTAGTCCCCGGTTGGAGATCCCACAGGCTGACCTGGTGGGGCCAGAACTATATGTAAAATACCTAAGGACGAGTAGAAATTCACCGCAGGGTCAGGAATTTATTTAGCGGTGAGGCTTACCGTCTGGTGCCGCATGGAGTGTATCCACGGCGATCAGAGAGAAACGCTCGCGGCATTCCTTGCGTTGGATCAATGCACCTTGCCTTGTTAGTTGCTGACAGAAGGCATCTAGTCACCTACCCCACCCACGTCGAAATGATCGCAGGACAGCCGGAGTAGCCGTGAAGTGCAACCGCCTCTTAAGAGAGCGGGTAGCGCGGGCGCCGTAGAGGCGTGTCCAAAGCGTGTTGCTAGGCAACTTGACGCGGGTGTGGAAAGCGATGAAGGCCCCGCCTAGCTGGGAGGGTGACTATGGGCGCCATTTTGGAACGGGAAAGTAGTATGCTGGATGGCATAAGTCATTACTGGGAGAAGGACAATCAAGTCCTAGTATCGAGCTATCTGGCTAGCATTGTCCAAGGCACCGCATCATTGAGGCCGAGCTCGTCGGTATGCAGACGATGCACCCATCTCTGTTCCAATCTGAAGAGGGCTTGTTGGTTTGTTCCAGGGTGACACTCGAGGACAGCCCATCGCATATTCTCCGTAGAGTGGCTGTGTTCTCTGCAGTGGTCATAGAGTCTAGTGTGTGTTTTATGACAGCGGATGTTGCTATTGTGCTCCATGATGTGCTGTTTTACGGAGCGCATCGTCATCCCAATGTAGAGCATCTTACATGGACAAATAAGGACATAGATACACCTTGCACTGTTACAATTGGTGTGTCTATTGATGGTCCAGGTGAAGTCCCTTTGCAATTCAATGGTTTTACCCTGGATGGTTTGGGGGCATACAGCACAGGAGCCACAGCTGTAATGTCCAGTGACTGGTGGGAGGTCCCAAAGGGTCCTGACCAGTTGTGTGCTTGATTTTTTCGGGCGGGTGTGGATCAGTGTGTCTTTCAGATTCGCTGTTCTCTTGAATGCAAAGCGTGGGCGCGATAGTTCCATCCCTGCGGAATTTACAATCCCCCAGTGTGAGTTTACAGTTTTTTTAATGAACGCCGAATGCTTGGTGAAGGATGTCACACAAGTGATTGTGTCATCTTGCTCCTTTGGATGGACTTCAAGTAAGGCCTCTCTATTATTATTCAAGGCTCTTTTGAATGATGTCTTCAACAGTCGTGTAGGGTATCCCCTGTCCTGGAGCTTGTGTTGCAGAATACTTGCTTCTTGTTTGAAGTTTTGAACAGAACTGCAGTTTCTCCGCAAGCGGAGGAATTGCCCGAACGGCAAGTTATCCCTCAGAGCTCTCGTATGATGGCTTTCGTAGAGGAGTAAACTGTTTCTGTCTGTCTCCTTCTTGAAGAGGGTGGTACTGATTGTTCCCGGATCTAGGCAGATTGTCAGACAACTTGGTTCACTTGTCAGACCCTTGTACAGTGCACCGCGTGTGACCAGGGCCTGTAAATCAAATGCTACTGGTGGGCTTGCAACACTGATTGTGTCACCCACCTGAGCAGCTTGTAAACTATGGCTCAGGCCTGCCATTGCAGAGCCTGTGTGCAGCCTGGGGCTGCCCGGTCAACTTGGCAGGTGTACCCACTTGCCAGTCCCTAAACCTTTCCTTTTCTACATGTTAATCACCCCTAAGGTAGGCACAAGGTACCCCATGGCAGGGTGCATTGTATGTAAAAGGAAGGACGTGCCCTGATGTGTGTGGCATGTCCTGATAGTGAATTGAAGCCAATTTCATTTTTCACTATTGCAAGTGTTGGACCCGGCCCGTTGGGCAGGTTCACCCCTAGACTTTTTGCTTTTTCCTAGCCTGTTTATGGAACCTGGTGTTGGTGATTTTAGGCCTCTGCGCACTTTTTCACTGTGGTACAGTGTAAAGTGCTTGAGCTCTCTGTGTTTGAGTGGTGAGTGACCTGCCCTCCCATAAGAATGAATGGGGAATATGTATGCCCATGGTAGTTCCTGATGTGTGGGGAGTGCAGGGGCGAGTTTGGTATGTATGAACTTGTGAGAATGAATGCTGCAAAATGATATATGCGGCATGACTGTGTCTAGTCTAGAAGTACTACTTTTGGAAGTTGGCATATTTGTGTACGTTGGTGCTGGCGTGTGATTGGCTGGTGAGCCTGGCCCAGAGTGCCTGGGCCTGCTTGTGGATTGACTGCCTGGTTTGAGGATGACAGGGGCTTCAGAGCCCAGGAGGTTGTCTGAAGTCAGCCCATGGATGAAAGGCAGCATCTGCTGCCGGGGAAGTGGGAGGAGATGGCACCTGATAGTGAAGGGCTGTGCCTGCCTAACTACAAAGCTGGCTCCACCTCCCGCTGGGCGACTGTCACCTCTGTCCCTGATACTGAAGGGACTTCCCTCTAAACCAGTCCAGCTGGTTCTCAAACTGAGACTTCAAAGACTTCAAAGACTTTTGGATGTATAAGAAGGGGCTGTGTCCCCTTCCAAAATGTTCTTGTTTCTAACTTGAATCTGCCAGGGGCATGCTGCTGCTGGGGCTCAGGGGAATCCCTGGGCCCTGCCCAGCTCCTGGACATTTGATGGACTGCTGGGGGACTCTTCCTGGCTGTCCCCCTGCCTGGCTGCATCTTTGAGGAATTTTGCTGGACTTTTTTCTGCCCTGGAGACCTTAACCTGTGATGCTAGGACCCTTCTTGATGCAGGGGTCGTTCCTGGGGGCTTGTCTATGCCCCTAGCGCCTTGAGAGTGCTTTATTTTTCACCCGTAGCGAGCGTGTCGCTATCACGTATTTTGCGTGAGGTTTTGCAGGTGCCACCCTGCTTTATGCCCGGTTATTTACAAATTTTTGTGAGTGCCCACCTCGCGTCTTTATTTTATACTTTCCACGAGGGAGCCCACTCCTCGGGAAACTTTGCCTGCCCACCTGCCTGTCTAGAGAGGGCCGCCACGCTGCCCGCGGCGACCCGGAAGTGCTTGGCCGGCCGGCCAATCACAGCGCGGCCGCCAGGAAGTCCCGCCGCGCAGCCTGGGAGGCGGAAAGAAGATGGCGCTGCATGACGGCGGGTCGGCCGGGCTCCCGTGAGCTGAGTGAGCCCGGCGGCATCTGAGGCGGGAGGAAGGAGAGAAGCATGGCGGCAGTTACGGGGCTCCTCTGACCTGAGGGAGCCCAGGAGAAGAATAGGAAGAGTGATGGCGGCTGGTCTGCAGGGCTCCCGTGAGCGGAGGGAGCCCTGCAGCGAGAGGAGCGGTAGCGGGGTGGGGCGCGAGGCACATTGTCGGTGCTTGCCCCCACCGCGAGTGAAGGAGAGCCGCCGCCCGGAGGAGCCCGCCCCTGAGAGCCCGGTGAGTCAGCAGGGCTGGGGGGGGCTCCGTGTGGCTGTGGTTAGGTGCCGGTCGAGGCACTGAGGAAGGGCGGCCCCGAATGGCAGTGGGTCGCCTCACCGTGGTTGCAGAGCCCGTGAGAGGCTCTGGGGGGCATGTTGTGAAGCTAGAGTCCCCCGTAGGGGACTCCACCGTGAATGTCGAGTCAGGGCGGCCCCGTTGGGCAGGGGGTCGCCCCAATGTTCTAGAGCCCCGAGAGGCTCCCTGGGGGGGCCATTTTAATTGGAGGGGGGCGCCGGGGCACATTGTCGGTGCCCGCCCCCTCCTACCAGGGAGCACATTGTTTTTAGAGCCTCTGTGGCTCCAAAGATGGGCCTGCCTTGTCCCAGAGCCTGTGTGGCTCCAACAGCGTGGCGCAGTTTGTGCCTAAGGGCCAGTGAGGGCCCTGGCGCAGTTTTGTTGTTCCCCAGCTGCCCAGCACTTTGTGGGCAGCTGCCACGTTTAGGCTTTTTGTACTCTGTGACTGGCGCTGCATGGCAGCGCGCTCTGACATTGGACTCAGGGCATCCTTGCCCCACAAGGCCAGTTGGCCTAGGGACTGCCCCAGGTGGTGGCTTATGTAGTGTTGCCGCAATGTGATTTCTATGCTTTTTAATAGTTATTGCTAATGTGAGTTTTTGCGCTATTGATTTATTATGCACCTCTGAATGTGTAGGTTTATGCATTATGTGTCTTTCTTTCCATGCGCTGCACCTCTGAATGTATTTTATTGCATCATGTGCTTTATTCTTAACACCTCTGAATGCTTTAGGCATCATGTGTTTCTCTTTATTACTCCTCTGAATGTAGGTTATTGCATCATGGGTAATGTGTTCTTTTCCTAGACCCCTAAACGCTGAGTGATACTTAGGTGGTTGTCTTTTCTACTCCTCTGAATGTAGGTTTATTGCATCATGAGTAATGTATTCTTTCTTAGACCCCTAAATGCTGTGTGATACTTAGGTGGTTCTTCTTTTTTTAGTACAGGTGGTCCTAGTAAGGTCCTGGTTCCTGGTTCCTGTTACCAGTGGTTACTGGTTGTTATCTGTGATTATTATTTTATGTTACATTTATCCTTTATTCTAGAAGTGATTTTATATTCTACATTTTATCTAGAAGTACTATATCTGATTCTGACAGGCGCCCATGTGGCCCTGTCTGGTGTACATAATCCCTGTGAATATTGCCCGTGCCAGTTGGCACAATGTATATGTGTGATTTTATCTGATATGTGTTTACAATACAAAAGTTATTTTTATAATAACCTTGTGTGGAGTCTCTTTTGTGGTGTGCCTAGTATG
The DNA here is from genome assembly GCF_964263255.1 of Lissotriton vulgaris. Lineage (NCBI taxonomy): Eukaryota > Metazoa > Chordata > Amphibia > Caudata > Salamandridae > Lissotriton > Lissotriton vulgaris. The sequence continues at coordinate 72,978,502 of NC_141686.1, forward strand.
TTGTTGCTGTTGTGCGCTGGCGCAAATGCTTTACACATTGCCTCCGAGTTTAGCCTTACTGCGTGTGCCAAGCTACCAAGGGGGTGAGCAGGGGTTATCTTGGCGTGTGACTTCCTTGCCCTGACTAGAATGGCGGTTTCTGCCTGGCTTTGGCGTCAGCCTTAGCCTACCAGAAATAGCCAGTTCTAACAGCAAGGTTATCTGTTCCCATAGGCCAGAAAAAGCAGTTTGATTATAACATCTTATAATCCTAAATGACTCAGTCAACTAGGTAGAAATTCGAGTTTAGTATGCCTGAACTCAGAATAATAAAATACATCTTTTAGTGAAGTTGGTTTTAACATTCTGTGTTTGAAAATACCACTTTTAGAAAGTAGGTATTTTCTTGCCTAACCACCCAAGCCTGCCTCTGCTAGGTTGGGTATTCAATGTCTGGTTTGTGAGTGACAGGGGCTGGGGTGGCTCCAGGAGACAGGGTGAGTCAGCACAAGGCTTAATAGACCTATCTGCATGAGGAGTGGTGGGAGGAGTAGCACTTGGCCTGAATAGAGCTGTGCCTGCCTTCCACAATGCTGGCTCCACCTCCTGTGGTGTGTCGGATGACCGTGGCCCACACTGACAAAGGAAGAAGTTGTGCACTGACAGAATGCACCCAGAACTGGTTTGGACTAAGTACAGACACTCTCTGCCTTCAGAGACAAAGGATTTATGAGTATAAAAAGGGGGCCAGACCACAAAACTTTAGATCACTTCTGGGAATTAAGACAACCCTTTGCTGAGGAGAAGAACCAGATAAGCTGAAGGAGGAGACTACCCCTGTGCTGTGTGCTTTTGGGTTGGCCTGCAATGGTTGCTTCATTGCCAAAGAAAGGGGAAAAAGGACTGAGTGTGCTTTCATCATCTTGAAGAAGAATCTCCAAGGGCTTGAACTGTGCTTGCCTCCTGCTTGATGTCTCATGGATACAGGACTTCACCACCAGCTCCCGCCTGAATTCTCTTGCTGGGAATTCAAGTGCCTGCAGTTGTGCTGGGCCTTCTGAGAGACTGTGTGTAGCTGGGAGCTGGAAGCGTCACTCAACGATGAGAAGCGTGTCGCCGCCGCAGCGGTTGCTGTCGCTAGGGCCGGACTGGGAACTAAAAGCAGCCCTGGTAAATGTTGCCAGCCTAGCCCCCGTCCGGTACAAAGCAAGCGAGTGCAGCAAGCGAGCCCGACCATTACTGAGGGGATCTGGGGGGGTTCTCCCCCCAGAACATTTTGGAAAATGACAGGCCAAAATGGCGTATTTTAAAGCACATCTTTAATTAAAGATTCAATTTATCAACTTTTTAAAATTACAGTAAATAGTCCCACCAACCATTTAACCCCTCCAATGCTCATGACGAGCTCAGCTCGTCATGAGGTACACCTCTTGTGTGCTCATGACGAGCTGAGCTCGTCATGAACAATGGGGAATCGATGATAGTCAGCACTGGAGGAGAATATCATCAGCATCCATGATGTTAGCCCAACCGTGAACATGAAGCATAGGTGGTCCTCAAGGGCACTTATTTGACAATTCACTTGTGTGACAACTTACAGGACACTTTATGACAGGTATGTGCTTTACATGTGCATCGCATCTGCACAGCCTTTTGAATCTCGAAAGAACCTGGAGGTGACTACGGAGAGTGATCCCATTTAAATGGATGGATGGATATATGGATGGATGGATGGCTGAATAAATGGATAGATCGATGGATGAGCTTTGATGATGTCTGCAAAGAAGATTGTAAGAGTTTGGCCCGACAGCTTTAATACTGTAGAACAATGCGTTCTTTCCCAAGGGCCCCCTCTCCCCTAAAAGTCCACCTCCTATTAAATATTAAACATAGGTTGCCTATTGCTTGCCTACAACGTTATGTTTCCTGATGAGAATGTTCCCCCAGCAGCAGGATGGCACATGAGTGAGAGAAGTTATGGCTTAAGCTGCATAGTACTTCCATTGCACAATCTACTTGGAGGTTTCCTGTGCAGCAAAGTAACTTCATGTCTTCTCAAAATGCAGATGTACAGGGTTACTATCATGCCTGGCATTAGGCAGTGACACTCTCACTCATCATGAGGGGGAGGATCATTGTACAGCTTTGCTAGGCTGATGAGCTCACTGGTTGCAGCAAAGTGAGAGCTTCAGCCCAGCTTCTGCCAGGTGCCTGTGCACAAATGCATGTAAAGCACCACACTGCCTGACCCTGAGATGATGAGTGTGTGTCAGCTAGCATTTGCTCAGCCTGACAGACACTCATCATACTTTGGGAAGAGGGGAGGGGCAGAGCCTAGGTGCCCTTCCTGATGGGCTGCTGCTACCTGTGAATGGGAAACAACACTGCCTCTAGGAAGAGAATGAAGTCCGACAAGCCACTTACCTTGATTGTGCCTTTTTCTCCCTCCTCTTTCAGTAACTCATTTATCAAAGGCCCTTGTGGATTTTATTGTCCTACAAGCACCATTAAAAATAGAAGAAGAGAATGTCTGAGCAGCACGGTTAAGGAAGCTATCTCCAGCAGGACTATTGTAGGCCCATTGAGAAGGCTTTTGGTGTAAAGTCAGCCAAATTCTGGAAATGTCTGTACATTCAACAAAAGGGCATGTTTAACACATTAGATGTGTCAAACAATCAAGCTTTCGGAAAAACAAGCAAATTGCAGGTGCTTTCTAAAAAGCACAGGGAGTGAAATGACATGGACAAACTCTAGACTTTACATCAAGAGAATATTATTAATGGTACTGAATACTAATATTTCCCATATTACAAATTAAATCACCTCTAAGCTCTAAAATGGGCTTATTTAAATTACCTAATGTATGGTACCAAATATCTCAACCTAAAATTGGGATATAAAGCCTGACCTGCAGGCAGGGCTTAACTTGTGCTGGTGGTTGCAGGTGATAGGCACCAGCACTCATATTTAGGGACTGAGTTAGACATTTTTCTCAGCATCAGATATTGACCCTGAGCAGAACAAGGAAAACGGAGGGGTAAAAGTAGGATCACAAAAAAAGTGACAAATGGTGAAGCAGGGATGACAAAGAATCAGCAAAAGTGAGATAGAGGGTTAAGTGTGGTGAAAGAAGGGGCGTGGCTAAGCCGAGCTGCGAGATGGCCGCTCGTTGAGTGAGCTCCGCCGGCTACACCGATTAATCCTCTCGTAATCCTGTTCCTGGCGCCTGCGAGCCCCGCTCCCTCAGGGTTTGGTAGAGGGCACCTCCATAAATTCGGAGTGTGACTTTGAGACGTACTGCAGCAGCGATCCCGAAACCGGAGCCTTTCAAAACTCCGCCGGCTGGACAACCCGTCCTTGCACTGGGCGGAAATGCGTATCCCTGGGCGGCGCGGCGTACTGTGGCCCGAGGCTTTGGAGGCCCCTAGCAGCCCGGAGATCGTGGGCGCGAAAATTCGTCGGCGGCGGCGCCGCAGCTTCAGACGTCCCCCGGCGGACCCCTACTGAGCCCTGAGAGCCTCGAGAGAATTGTGGGCAGCTTGGAAGCGATCCGGGGCCAGATCCCTTGCCTGACGGCGGATTCGCCTGCGATGCGGAGTCCGGACCTGCTGCCTTAGCGGAGAAGTCGTGGGGCGGCCGGACCTGCGGAATCCTGGTGAGCGCTCGATCCTACCCTGCTGCGGCCGCTGGCGGTGGCGGGCAGGGAGCAGCGAGAGGCGCTACGCGCGACAGGGCCCCTGCTGGCGTCCTTGATGCCCTCACACCTCCGCCTGGAAGGGGTAAATACCAACTGCTAAGGACATCGGCGTGCTGCCTGTCCGGCCCCAAGACTGTGGGGCTCCAGCCCTGGGCATATAAACTGGTCGCCTGCCCTGCCGCATTTTGGGTCGCGGCGCAGCTACAATACTCCAAGCACTCAGCCCGCCATTTTGAGCCTCGGGGCTGGCCTGCCTGGCACGCTACTGGCATCGCGTGCGGAGAGCAATCACGCCACTGGGATCTGGATACCAGGCTGTAGATCCAAGCTCCCCGGGACTACCTACACAACCCCTGCCTCACACGGGTCGACGCCTCTACACCACACAGGGATCACTGCGTTTCTGAACCACCCTTTGTTGATGACCAGCCGCCACGATGGGGAAGAACGAAGCCAAACAGTCCAAGATCAGCTTCGATAACAGGCGTCCTCCGAAGAACCCTACTACAGAACCGGGTGGCGACATGGCATCGTCTCAGGGGCTGCCGGCCGATATCGACTTTGGGGCGCTAATCATGGAGGTGAGATCCAGCCTGAAAAGTATCGATACCAAACTCGACGCCATGTCTGCGCAACTGGAATCCGTGAAGACCAAGGTGGACGTGCATGAGACTCGGCTAGACTGCTTAGAAAACAGGCAGACTGAATGCTGTGAATTCCAGCAGCAAGCCAAGCAGCATATCACTTCTCTGGAACGAGAGTTAGATGTTTTGCGAGCCAAGTCGGATGATTTGGAAGCATGTTCCCGCAGATCCAATATACGCATCACGGGAATTCCAGAGACAACAAACATCGACAAGATGGAGACATATGTGGCGGACCTCTTGCATGAACTCTTCGACCCGCACCTATCCTCAGTCTTCACGGTCGAGAGAGCGCATCGATCGCTAGGGAAGAAACCACCGCCAGGTGCTACACCTCGGCCCATCCTCGCTAAACTGATCAACTACCAGGACAGAGACTTGATCTTACGTCTGGCGAGGGAGAAGGGCAAAATCACCCATAAAGGTAATAACATTTCCTTTTATCCGGACTTCACCCCCCTGGTGCAAGCGGCTCGTAAGGAATTCCTTCCGGCGAAGAAACTACTGCTGCAGGCAGGAGTACCATACTCTCTGCTATATCCTGCAAGGTTGAAGGTACTACAGGACAACACCACCCACTTTTTCACGGACGCAAAGTCGGCGCTCAAGTTCGCCAAACACATCAGCGGAGCGGGAACCAGGAGAAGATCGCCCAGACATGAAGATACGACGGAACAGCTAAGTGATAATGACTAAATGGTGTTCTAGTGTGGGTACTGGGATGTCGCGAGTCCGCCACCTCAAGCATCACGTGGGTTGGCGCGGATTCATTATGATCGTTGCTGGTACATGCTTCCGGGGAACGTACTGGGTGGAACTGTGTCCTGCCCCAGGACTTCCGGCTGTGTTTCCTGGTGCCCTACTGAATATAGACATTCTTGAGGCAGTAAGACTGCTGGATTCCGTGGTGGGGGATTCGCAGAACTCATGGAACCTTATCCCTAATTGTAGCCACCCCGTTCACACGGGGCTGTTCGCTGGGCACACCACGCCCCATGGGGTGCCTCCCGCTGTTTTTGCTATTGGTTCTAGGTTACACCTTGTGTGCATTACTATGGGGTATTTCACGACCTGATTGGGAGGTTGCTGAGGGTGGGGGGGAATGGGGGGGGTTTGTTGTCTTGTTATTTTTTGTTCTGACATGGTGCATAGAGCTGGCTGCTATATTTTCATTTTCATGCGCGCGGTTCGTGGCAAGGGGATGTGGTGTCCATTGTGGGTGTAGGGGGTGGGCTGGGACGTGGATGGTCCCAACACTGAAAAACTTCGGATATGGGTGGGATTAAACTTTGGACTTGGAATATTAGAGGCCTCGGGGATTACAGAAAAGCCCGATTGATGCATGGCACGTTGGCCAGACATAATGTTGACGTCTGCTTTCTGCAGGAAACGCATATTAATACTACGCCCTCGCCCAGATTGAAGAACTCTAGATGGTCTCAGGTGTATTCTGCTGTTTACTCCAACTATGCCAGAGGGGTGGCTATTCTTGTGCGCAGGGGGCTGGACTGGCGGGAACGTGCTCACGTGCATGACGAGAATGGCAGATACGTGATCTTGTATGGCTCCCTGCAGGGGCAGCCTATTGTGCTGGCCGCTGTTTACGGTCCTAACGTAGATGACCCGGACTTTTTTAGGGATGTATGGGCGCAGATTGCGTTGCTTGACTGTTCATCGGTGGTGTTGGGGGGAGATTTTAATGTTGTGCTGGATGATGATATGGACAGACGTGGTGTGAGTAGGCCTATGCATGCCCGTGCGCGCCAGGCTGTCCTTGATGTGATGAGTGAGGGATTGATGTCGGATGTGTGGAGGGTTCGTCACCCTGATGTGAGAATGGGGACCTGTTACACATGCCACAAAGCGGCTTGGTCCAGATTGGATTTCTGGCTGGTGTCTCCTGAGGTTGCGACATGGGTGACAAGGGTCGAAATACAGGCTAGGTCCCTATCGGACCATTCCCCCTGTGAGCTTGAGCTACGCCTTCCTGACACCATTAACAGAGCATTCACGTGGCGATTACCCCCACACGCACTCACGGACCAGGTATTCGTTGAGGAGATAAGAGACGACATTGTTAAATACTTTGCTGAGAATTCAGGCTCCGTCGCCTCAGAGGCTGTTGAATGGGATGCCTTTAAGGCAGTAATAAGGGGCCAGTGCATAGCGAGACAAGCGGGTGTGCTGCGAACGATTCGAGACACCCTGGCTAAACTGGAGGGAGAGTTACGAGGGCTAGATGCGGCCTTTAGCTTGGACCCGACATTAGAAACAGCAGGTGACATCAAGACGAAACTGCTTGCCTTTCGAGAGGAAGCGGAGAGAGAGGTGCGATTTCTGGGGAAACGAGCTGAGGCCCGCAGATACGGAGAGGGAGACAGGCCCAGCAGAACACTCGCCAGGCTGATAGACTCTCGTGCACAGTCACACTACATCCACACTATATATGACAAGGAGGGGTCTTTAGCCGTAGGCCAAGAGGCTGTATTGCGCGCCTTTGCTGACTTTTATGCGTCCCTATATGCCTCTAAACAACCCACTGCCCCGGCCTCCTTAACCAGTTTCCTTGACTCCATTGCATTAGTTTGGTTTAATAGCAACCACAGACAGTACATGGACCTGCCTGTTACCGTCCAGGACATTGCTCAGGTGATAAAAAGTATGCCGGCTAACAAGGCCCCTGGCCCTGACGGCCTGACAACGTCCTTTTACAAAACCTATGTGGATGAACTGGCGCCGAAACTACACTCCGTGTTTGTGGAGGCCCTTGAATTGAACTCCCTGCCTGACTCCATGCACGAAGCCTTAATAATCACTCTTCTAAAACCTGACAAAGATGAGATGCTCCTGGACTCCTATAGGCCCCTCTCCCTCATTAATGTAGATGCCAAAATATACGCTAAAATAATCGTGGACAAGCTGCAACCGATGTTGCCGATTATAGCCTTGCCTGACCAGTCTGGATTTATCCCCGGTAGAGCCACGTCCCATAATCTTAGAACCAATTTTTCGGTCCTTCATTACCTACACCCATCTGTGCAGGTGGCGGTGGTGTTCTTGGATGCGACCAAAGCGTTTGACTCTTTGGAATGGCCGTATTTATTCAAGGTGCTGGAAAGAATGGGCTTCAGTCGCAATTTCATGACCCTGATCAAACTGCTGTACACTGGGCCCAGAGCCAGAGTGAGTGTAAACGGCCTGGTGTCCGGATCCTTTAATATCACTAGAGGAACCAGGCAAGGGTGCCCACTGTCCCCCCTCCTCTTCGCTATCGCGATGGAGCCACTTGCGGCTCGGATACGACAACACCATACTGCGAGGGGCATCGGGTTCAGCTCTCGGAGCCTTTTGATCTCGTTATATGCTGACGATGTGACCTTGTATATTGTCAACCCCAAAGACAACATGAACCCGCTGCTCCGTGAGTTTGTGAGGTTTGAGGGCCTGGCGGGAATATCCATCAATTGGTCTAAGTCCGTAGCTTTCCCCCTGACAGATGAGACGAGTCAGCCACCTGCAGACTACCCTATACGTTGGGAAACTGAGGCTGTTAAGTACCTGGGGATTTGGATTAGCCGAGATGTGCAAGAACTATGGTCTCTGAACTTTGGAAAGGCAGTAGATTGGATGGAAGGGAAGATTGAGGTTTGGAACAAACTACCTTTGTCCCTAGTTGCACGAATAGTGTTGGCAAAAATGGTGATTCTTCCCAAATTCCTGTATCTGTTTGTGAACATCCCGCTGCCCATGACATCGCACTTCCATGCGCGGGTGCGCTCGTTGATGTTGAAACTGGTTTGGGCTGGAGGCCAGGCGAGGGTCTCCTGGGACCTGCTCACACTCCCACTTAGGCAGGGAGGCCTTGGAGCCCCCGACTTGAAGCTATACTCTCTGTGTGCACAGGCGCAGTTTCTGCATTTTTGGGCCTTCCCCACTCCCTACCAACCGCACGTAGCGGTGGAATTGGCTGCGCTGGCCCCGTTGCCCCTGCGCGTGGCCCTATACGGGAAAGTTACGCGCCCTTCAGCGGAGATCGACACCGTAGAAATGGTACGCTGGACCTGGCGGGAACTGCAGAGAAGAGCTGGTCTCTCCTCCCTTTACGCGCCTGCAATCCCACTGCGGAGGAACCCGTTGCTGCCCTGCTTAGCTGCCAGAGGCGATGTTCTCACGCTCCGGGGGCAAAGGCTGCACACATTCGCCGACTTATACCCTGAAGGCACCTTCGTTGAGTTGCGTACGGATGCTGGGGACCAACCTGAATCTTTTGCGGACACGCTGCTGTACCACTCCCTTAGGGAATCTTGCAAACAGTTGGGACCCCACTTCCCGGAGGAGCCGCAGGCACTGGATGCCCTGCAGAACCTGCTGTCGAAACCCTCTCCCAAAAAATTGGTATCGAGGCTCTACAACTGCATGCAAGAGCAGGCCCCGATCACTGTGGCCACCGCCAAAGTTGCTTGGGCTGCAGACCTGGAAGTCCCCCTCACAGATGACATGTGGGAGTACTGCTGTAAACAACTGACGGCGCTGTCCCCGAACTACCGGCTGCGGCTCATTCACTTTAAATTTTTACACCGATACTACCGGACACCGATGCTACTTCATCGCATGGGCATCCGCACGGATGCGTCCTGCTGGAAGTGCGGGAGGGTAGATGCGTCCTTCATACATGTGGCATGGAGCTGCCCCAAACTGACAGACTTCTGGACAGATGTCTTTACAGCTATCAACCAAATCTTAAGCAGGAACGACGTGCCGTCGCCGCTCCTGGGCCTGCTGGGCTACGTCAAGGACACTGAACCTTGTGACAGAAAATTACATGCACTCCTCCTCCTCTATGCTAAACGACAGATCGCACTACACTGGGGCAGGAAGGCGCTGCCATTGTTCACTGGGTGGATCGGGGATGTCACCTATGGGCACGCGCAACTCACTCACTACTGGGAGACCATGCCCACTGCCTCTAGACCGAATGACATTTGGGAGCCCTTTCTGCAGTGGACAAGAGAGCGGGCGGGATCGGATGTATCTGGAGGATCGCCTGATGTGGGTGTTTCGGATGATATGGGCTGAGCGGTTGCTGTGCGAACTTGAACTGTCTTGGCACTGATGTTCCCTTCTGGCACTGTCATACCCTGGCCGTGGACCACGCTTGCCCTGCTGTCCCTCTTTAACTTTGTATTAGCAGCGTGTCCTGCTCTCCTTGTTACCTCCCCTTGGGCCACTTGTCCCGACCTCTTGCCCTGCTTCGATATCTCCCTTCTCCCCCTGCGTCACCCCCCCCCCCTCTCTACCTCCGCCATGTATGCTTGTTGCCTGCCACACCTCCACTACTGCCACGGATCGCTACCAGCCGACAGACTCTTGACACAGACACACGCGGCCCCGTCAAAGTGTGGGGAACTGCGTGGTTGAATTGCTATGTTTGCACCAATGTTACGTTGTTTACGTTTCCTTTCTTTCCTTTTCTATTTTGTTGGGGACGGTTGGGTGAAAACGGTGCTACTAGATGTGTGTTTCCCACTTGCTGTTTCTAGAGTTGGGGCCTGCGGATTGCCCCGAGACAGCTTCCACGGCTCCTGTTATGGTCATCTGTCTACTGCACTGCAAAAAAGTAAGATCACTAACTGTGCTACGGTTGTATTGCTCACGTACAATTCATTGCAATATTGTGCACCCTGCTGGGAGCTCGGAGCTCCATTAAAAGTTGTATTACTATTGACTGTTTTCCTGACTTGGATGATGTGCACACCTCATAGCGGCCTGCCTCCGGGTTGTTGGCGTGACGCAGTGTACCCGTTTGTCCCTTTTCTCGTAATAAATGTCTTACACCAAAAAAAAAAAAAAAAAAAAAGTGTGGTGAAAGAAAAAGGCATTAGGTGGAATCAAGAGTTTGGTTGGTATTGGACAGTCCAGGCATATGGCACTGGGCTTCTAAGAAAAGCTTTGAGTCACTGCGCTCAGATTTATTTTCACAAGTTAAACATTGATTGCAGATAGCACTTTATTTAGCATTAGACAATGATTACTAAGTCAATAGTTGTATCCAGCCCTAAATTGTATGTTATATCAGGGTAGTGTGTTGACATCAGAAAACACCTTAAATTGGCAGTCAAATTTATATTTGACATGCATCAGTGCACATGGATAAAAACTCAAGCACTTGGGATGCCTCATTGGATACCACCCGGATACATACAAGACGGCTGGCCCATAAGTAGCTGCTGCTGGATACCCATTCACACCTAATGAATATGGAGGAGAGGACAGGTCTCATTGCATAGTGCTGTTGGACTGCTTGACACAGACACACGCGGCCCCGTCAAAGTGTGGGGAACTGCATGGTTGAATTGCTATGTTTGCACCAATGTTACGTTGTTTATGTTTCCTTTCTTTCCTTTTCTATTTTGTTGGGGACGGTTGGGTGAAAACGGTGCTACTAGATGTGTGTTTCCCACTTGCTGTTTCTAGAGTTGGGGCCTGCGGATTGCCCCGAGACAGCTTCCACGGCTCCTGTTATGGTCATCTGTCTACTGCACTGCAAAAAAGTAAGATCACTAACTGTGCTACGGTTGTATTGCTCACGTACAATTCATTGCAATATTGTGCACCCTGCTGGGAGCTCGGAGCTCCATTAAAAGTTGTATTACTATTGACTGTTTTCCTGACTTGGATGATGTGCACACCTCATAGCGGCCTGCCTCCGGGTTGTTGGCGTGACGCAGTGTACCCGTTTGTCCCTTTTCTCGTAATAAATGTCTTACACCAAAAAAAAAAAAAAAAAAAGTGTGGTGAAAGAAAAAGGCATTAGGTGGAATCAAGAGTTTGGTTGGTATTGGACAGTCCAGGCATATGGCACTGGGCTTCTAAGAAAAGCTTTGAGTCACTGCGCTCAGATTTATTTTCACAAGTTAAACATTGATTGCAGATAGCACTTTATTTAGCATTAGACAATGATTACTAAGTCAATAGTTGTATCCAGCCCTAAATTGTATGTTATATCAGGGTAGTGTGTTGACATCAGAAAACACCTTAAATTGGCAGTCAAATTTATATTTGACATGCATCAGTGCACATGGATAAAAACTCAAGCACTTGGGATGCCTCATTGGATACCACCCGGATACATACAAGACGGCTGGCCCATAAGTAGCTGCTGCTGGATACCCATTCACACCTAATGAATATGGAGGAGAGGACAGGTCTCATTGCATAGTGCTGTTGGACTGCTGCGTAACCGTGTTGAGTGGACAGTGATCTTTCATTCATAACCAGGGTCCAAAGGTGTAGCTATCAATAGTGCAGCAGGCGCAGGGGCACTGGGAGCCAAGTGTCTGAGGGCCTACTTCACCTCAATTATAGATTTTTTGAGTCAAACCTGCCTGACTCAAAGACCTATAGGGGCTTACATCGTGCCACTGTTTACGATTGGTTGGCTTTATTGTCACTTTCATTTGCTTGCTTCTTATTCAGTGGCTCTCCTTGTCCCAGCTTGTCCTTCTGAAAGAGGTGTGGCGCCGCGGCTTGGGTGACTGACTCTGGAATCTGGAAATCACGGTTCGATCCCTGGCACCGGCGGCAGGTTAGCCCAGCACCATGTGACTCTGGGCAATAGCTGGCTTAATCTTCCAGACGGCCCCCAGCACCTAGAGACCCTTATGGGTGATTGTGCGCTTAACAAATGTGGATTATTATCTTGTGTTTGTCCCTCCCCTGGATCACAGCATCGTTACCATCTCTCCCATTGGCTAACTTCTATCCTTCCACTGCACACTTTTAGGAAACATTTTTCTTTTTGGTTAAGCACTCGACAATGACAGTGCACATGATTTCCAGATCTCTCCTCTTCCACCATGCGTGCTCTCCCAAATTCCTTCCCGCGCCCCATGTTTCTCTCATGTGTATGTCTCCCTGACTCACCTCACGTTCCGTGTTGTTCGTGCCCTCGTATACTTCTCTCCCCCTCCAGATGTTGCCACCACTTTTGTGTGCTTCTCCTCATTTCCTTCCTGTGCTCCGTGTTTTTCTCTTTTCTGCCCCTCGGTGCTCTTCTTTCTTGTCTCCAGGTGCCCTTTTCGACTTCTCGCCTCCACTTCCCCATTCCCTCCTTGGTTACCCCACCTACTCCTGCTGTCCTCTTTTCTTCTAATTTGTACTTACGCACAAAATTAATTTATCAAGGCAAGATCGTCTTCCATCTTGGATCAATAAAATAAAGAAAACTTTTTTAACGCCATTTTCCTGGTTTATGCATGCATTCTGACTCTTGCGCTCAAATACTTCATCTTGCATGTGCACACCGGGGGAATGACATGATTGCCAGCAGTGGCTGAGTTATCAAGCCTTTATTTATTATTATTATTTATGTATTTTTGACGATGCTGCACAGCATCAGGAAAAAGCCCCACCACCGCCGAAATACATCGGCAAAAGTCAATTGGTCCCGAGACCTATTGACTTTGCCAGTGTTAGCTTCTTTATTTAACTATAAACTTTACCTGTAAACCCAGCAGATGGGGCCCTTTTTTTTAACCTTGCTTGAGTTCGGAACTATGGGGTAGTAGGCAGATACTGTCCACAGGGAATTATACAAAAGGAAGTAGAAATGTCAAAGGAAATGTTGCAAATTATGCAGCAGGGCTGCTACTCCTAATTATTTTTCGTCTGAATTAACTATAATAAGATAGGGTGGGCATAATGTAAGTTTACACTGTGTGTAAAGCATTGCCATTACAGATCTACAGAGGCAAACATGAAATAAAGTTCTGTCAAAAAACTGGATTTTGCAACAAAAGAAGTTCTTACTTCTCATTAAGTTTAGGAACACCTCGAAAGCTGAAAGTTAAACTACTGACTTCTTCCATGAACTACTGGGTCGGGCCTTTACCTTTTGCTATTTTTAATCCCGACCTGGTCACGACCCCCGCCCAGCAGTGCCCACACTGCCCATGATTATTGCAAACGACTGAACAGACCCACCTGTGGGCGGCAGAGAGGGGGAGCTAGAAATAATTAAATTATGGCCTCACGGCTCTCTGCCCTCTGGGATGCCTCCGAAGCCTGGCCTCACCAGACATGCGCACTTTTTATTGCGCGAGCCCCAATGCGCATGGCTGGTCACCAGCCCCACCCTGAGGGTGAACTGAACAGAGTATGACCGTGCAGACGCGGCGGCGGAGACATCTGCGTGCTTGGCACCCCTCCTGATTATTAAATCAACCAGGCCAGGCTGCACCAGGTGGTGCTGTAGTGCACCAGACTCCAATGCAGACAGTTGTGCTTTTGGCAGCACGGAGCGGAGTGGCCGGGTAGTAGTACGTCTGACCTTTGCTGCAGCGGAGGTCGGACAGGCAGTCAGACTACTGACTGACTCACGGACGGAAAATCGGCCCGCTGTGCAAAAACCGGAACCTACACCATCCAGCATACTGGGGGAATGCCCGGTGCCCGGATTACCAGTCCGGCCCTGGCTGTCGCATCGTCGAAGAAGTGTGCCACCGCTGTCGCAATGACATCGCCGAAGCGTGTCGCATCACCGGAGAAGCGTCCTGCTGCCGCAGAGGTTGCCGTCACAAAACCAAGCGTGTTGCAGGGCCTGTCGCGGCTCAGAAGTTCATCGAGGCGCCGCACGGACATCGGGCGTGCACGCTTCGCATCTACGTTGTCGTACCGTAACCAGGAAGCCATTTTGTTGTATCGCACTGGAGGGTCATCGCACCGGATTGCAGCAAGAAACTGATGCATCATCTCCACGAACAGTTAGGATGCGAGTATCAACTCCCGTGCGCAGCAGTAAGGAACCAATGCATCCACTCCCCTGAGTGTAAGGAACCAATGCATCACCTTCCCTGCGACCGTTCTGTTTCTTTTGCATTACGCATCCCAGGTAGTGTGAGAGTAAAGTGTTGCATTTACCATCTAAAGTAAACTAAGCTATTTCTACAATTTTAAAGACTTATTTGGATTACAGTATTGCAGATTTTTGTTATTTGTTCTTGTGTTAAGCCTAGTAAAGATTAGTTATTTTTCTAAACGGTTATGGTGTCCATTTGTAGTGTTTTCACTATATTACTGTATGTCTTCACAAATGCTTTACACACTGCCTCTGAGATAAGCCAGTCTGCTCGTGCCAAGCTACCAAGGGGGTGAGCAGGGGTTAGTATGGAATTGTAGCCTCTTACCCTGACTAGAAGCAAGAGTTCATATTTGGTCAAAGGTACCTACCTCTGCCAACTACAGACCCCCAATTCTAACATTAATTGCAGCTGTGGTATTTGGACCTGCATTTGTGACTCATATACAGTGATTGGTGTACACTACTAGTGAGTGCAGACCATAAAGCGACCACAGACATTTTGGAAGAATTTTCTTTTCCTTGGATCTTCTTTTCTATTTTTTATTCTTGAGAACTGCCATTCTTTCTACCATGAGTAAGCCAACTTCCATTGCATCTGTTGACATTGAATTGGAAGAGGAGAGGATTGATACCTACAATGTGCAAAACCCGAAGGGTCTCTGCAAGAAATGTAACATCTCTTTGAAAGGCCTCACCAGGAAAGAGGAATACCAAAAGCCACTGTGGGCCTGGGTAGAATCTAGGAATGCCAGTGAGCATCCTGAAGAGCCAGTGTAGGAGGCAGAGAATTCAGATGGGCAGCTTGAGGGGCTATTGGGTCCAACCAGGGAAAAAGTACCATCGGGGGGGCAGCAGTGTTTCTTCCAAGGGACTGTCCCCAGGAGAGCTGGGCAGGGAAAGGGAGAGAGTGCATGTGTTGGAGCTAGCCAAGCTCAAAATAGATGGTCAGAGGAACATAGAGAGCAAGAAAATAGAAATTGGAATGGAATTAGAAATGAAGATGTTAGCCTTAGAGGAAAAGACAATGCATCTTGAACATGAGAGAGTGTTGCGGGAATTGGAACTCAAAGTGTGGAATTTTAGTTTGCGATCTGAACATCATCTGCGCCAACTTGTCACCTATGTACTACGTGCACGGCAGCCATTTTAGGCCACCTATGTATTACGTGCACGGCAGCCATTTTAGATATCATGGTCTCCCTGTCCACGATCGATCGCCAGCGCGCCCCTCTGACCCAGCAAGCATCCTCCGCGCACCCTGGCTCCCCCTCCCTCCCCCTCATGAGCATGACCCTTCTGCATGACCCTGTCCTTGGGAGTCACGCCAGCGCCTGACCAACACCTCCTCTCCTCCCATGAATGCCCCTCAGTTGATAAACCTTCCCTCCGCACTGGATTGTCCACGCGGCATGAATACCACTCCTTTGATGACCCCTTCCCCCGCGTCCAGCTGACCACACAGGTCCGAGGCCATCGCCTAAGCTGGCAGATATCATTTACTGCCCCTTATTGTCTGAGGTCGCTCTCCTTCAAAGGACCCTCTATTGATCCAGGCCTCCCCACCCCCTGTGACATGATCAGGCGCACACATCCTAAGACTCGACGGAACACTCAGCTGCGTGATGACCCCCTCCTTTTATCAGCAGGTTGAGGACCTCTATTGTGAAGGTATATGGGGGTGGGATTGACACGAGGATTACGGGGATGTCTTTTCCTTGCTTTACAAAGTTCCGATTGTAATAAAGAAAGGTCACATGCCATAAACCAGTGTATAAGAGGCCAGGTCTCCGAGAGGCTGCTAGAGCACCTCGAGACGATACCTTGTTGTCTGATCTGATGTGTTCTGCTCCGTCGGAATAAAACTTCTGTTTCCTGCCTTCTGGTCTCCGGCGCCTGCCTCATTGCTTGGTAAACTTGAATGGTACAAGGGCGGTTAGCGCCGGGCAAATCTTGAGAAAGGTCCTAGCCCTACCTTTTTCCACAATTGGCGTCCCAAAGCGTGGGGCCCATCAGCGACACGTGGATCCAGTGGGAGAGGTCCCGATGACAGAGTGAACGACTGCAACGATCGGGAAGAGCTCGTGTCCGATAGACCCTCGTCTGACAGCCGATCATCCGACCTTCACTAGTTCTGAACAGACCTCTCTCGAGTGATCTACGGTCCTGACTGGGAACCATCAGGAGTGCCACGGGCATCACGAAGGAGAGAGGACGATCAGGCGCTGGGTCCAGAGGACAGGAAACCGTCCATGCGGTCCGGGTAAGGTCGTGTAAACACAACGAACTGAGAAAATTGTTTTGTTTGGATAATACTAGTATTACGCTTTGTTGAAACCTCTGGAGATTCGCTGTCTGCAAACGGAGAAAACAACAGGCTCTCTCTTTGCAAACAGTGAAGGATAGGTAACGCAGACTTTTGTCCCCGTTGTAATCCGTCGTGCCTATCTTCCTCCCCCACTGTTTCCCGAACTATCGTTCGTGGATTATTGTCTGGAGATTCTCTGTCTGCAAACAGGGAAGAACAAGGTCTCTCTTTACAGGTAGAGAAAGAGTGGGTAACGATAACTTTTCGTGCCCACTTATTCTCCCCACTGAATTGTTTTGATTGACCGATTATTCGGTATTGGTTCGTTTGAGGTATTCACCGCCGGCAAACAACGGAGAATAGAAATATTCTGTCTAGTCTTTGCCCGCCGTGATAAGATAGGTAGTGCAGACTTTTGTCCCCGTTGTAATCCGTCATGCCTATCTTCTCCCCACTGGTTGGTAGCCTGTTTAGCCCGGACCGCTTATTAGAGATGAACCATCCGGCTCCACTGGAGGGCACCCCTAATAAGGACATGTTCACTAAGTATGGACTAGTCGCTATAGCTTACACTAAACTATGGCATAAATATACGAAAAAGAACCCTGAAAGTCAGTGGCCACTGATAGGTTCCTTTAATGAAAATAAAATAAGAACATTAGAAATAGCGCTCCAGAAGAATAAGACCACGCCCACTATGCTCGACAGTATCGGCATGTGGCGCAAAGAAACGGAACAACGAAAGAAAAGAGAAGAAGCAAAAATAGGGAAAGAATTACGAAAGGCAGCCCACCTAGCCGCAAAGCAACTAGAAGAGGAAATAAAAGAAAGAAAAGAAGCTACACAAAACCAAGAATCAGGGTCGACAGGCCAATGTCCTGTTAGGACCCCCTCTGCACTCTACCCTGAATTGCCCTCCAAACAACGAGCAAACGATGAGTTACTGCTAGGTCCCCCAATCATCTACATGCCCCCTCCATATGCCCCCAGCCAACAAAGCCTGCGAGCCCCGAGTGTGAGTGAAAGTGGCCCTAGCGCTAGTGCACCAGCCCTCACGGCCTCTGCACCAGCCACATTAACAACTTCGTCAGACGATCCCGAGGCTAGCAAACAATCACCAGCTAGGCTAACTAGGTTGAGCAAAGATGAGCGGGATGGGATCGACAAAATAGCAAAGACATTAGTAGAACGAAGGGAGAGCGAAGATTATGCAATGAGCGTATATAATTCACATGCCGACAGCCACAGACGGCATTTCATCTTGCGATTCAGCTACTACACCCTGAACGCATATGAAGATAGGTATCAGAGTAAGGGTCCTGCTAAACTAACAACGCTGTATAGGAAAATTGATGTTGGAGATGGGACTGAACGTGAGGCGACGGAGCTCTTCATGCAGATGCTTGAGGTCTTCCGCCACCTCACGGAACAAAAACCAGAAGCCAAGGCTACAGTCCCTGAAACGACCTCGGTAGAAGTAGCCAATACTATGATGCCTATCAGAGAAGCGGCCCCTTACTGGATCCCGCCACGGGGCCAGGGAACAAGCGATGATATTAATAATGAAAATGCAAAAGGGAGGGTTGTGTACAATTGGGTTTACCAACCATGGGACCGACAAGACATCCTAACCTTTAAGCAAACCCTGCCCGATTTAAGAAAGAACCCGACGGCATTTTATACCGAATTAGGCACAGCCTTGGGTTCGACAATAATGACTTTAGCAGATATTGACTTGTTCTTTGGGTTATGCCTGCCAGCTGATGTGTGGAAGCAAATCCGGAAGGCTGACCACACGGATCTGTTTGGACATACCTGGGACCAACTCGGTAAACTAGATAGACAGCGAGAGCCAGGAAGGAAACCAGTGAAGGACATACTGGAACTCCCAGACAAACTAGTTCAGAAGTTAAAAACACTGGTCCCGGAAAGAAAGGTAGACTGGTCGATAGTCACGGCCTGTCGACAGAAACCCCAGGAAGATGTGTCAGAATACTTCTCCCGATTCGAGACAGTGTTCTCCGACTACAGTGGCCAAGACATGACCACCGCAACCGGACAGCACCTGTTTGTACAAAATTATGTAAAGGGCCTAACACAAGAAGTCTCCCAAAAACTGCAGACGAGTGAGAGTAGTTGGGGGGCCTCCAAACCCGCAGCTATCCTTCAGATGGCTCAGTATTACGAACACCAAAAGAATGAGAATGATAGGGCGTCCGAGAAAAAGAAGAAAGATTTAAAGGAAAGGGTAATGATAGCCCAGATACAGGGTATAGCGGTAGGACGGGAACATCAAAGGGGGAACTACCAATCAACCACCCCCAGAGATCTACCTCCTAAAGATCACACCCCAACACCCCACACTGGACGTAGAGACATTAGCAATGACCAATGCGCCTTCTGTAAAGGGTTCGGCCATTGGAAATCCCAGTGTCCGGTTTTGCTAGAAGTGAATAGAAATAGGGACTCCAGGGATGTGGCAGGTGGTCCGAGAAATAGAGTACAAGGACGAGGGAGCACCAACGACACCAGCAATGACAGATCAGGGAGACTGAACACATTTGACCGTCCCCGACAGAACCAATATCAGCTGTCCGAAGGTGAAAATGCCCCCGACTTTGCATAGGACTGCCAGGGGCAAGGGAGGGATCCAGTCGAGCTCTGTGTTGACCAGCAAGGTCCTTATGTCACCGCTAAGGTCCTGGGTACAGAGTCTCCATTCTTGATAGACACTGGGGCGACACGTAGTGTGTTATCAAAACGACTGATTCCAAGGGCACCCTTGTCTGGCTCACACATAACGTCGATAGGTTTCGATGGAACGCCCTCCACTAACCCCCTGTCCGTACCTATTACCTTTGACCTCGAAAACAACACCACTGACGCGACATTTCTGCTCTCCTCCAACTCCCCTGACGCCATTATGGGCATTGACTTACTGAAACATTTTCGAGCTACCATTAGGTGTTCCCCAGATGGAATACGTGTCATCCTGTACGACAACCCAGACATGCCCAGATCCCGTCCCCCACGACACATGTGCTCCATAACGGACGCTGACCTGTCCCTGCTTGACACCCTGCCTCCATACCTGTGGGCCAAGAATGACTCTGATGTGGGGCGAATGATGATTGATCCTATTCACATAACTGTACGACAGGACGCTATGCTCCCGAAACTCCCGCAATATCGGATATCGCCAGAGGGTGAGAAGGCACTGGTAGCGATCATTCAGTCTCTGGTAGATGCAGGAGTGGTTGAAGAGGTGGTTAGCAACGTCTGCAACAGCCCAATCCTACCTATTGTTAAGAAGCAAGGTGAAGGAGATGAGAAAGCGTACCGCTTCGTCATCGACTTACGAGAGATCAACAAAGTGGTTGTACCCCAATATCCTGTAGTCTCCGATATCACCACCATTTTGACCCTCATCCCGTCCACTGCCACCACCTTCACTGTTATCGACCTTAAGAACGCGTTTTTCTCTATCCCCATCCATCCAGACAGCCGTTATCTCTTCGGCTTCACTTTAAAATCCCGCTCGTACCGATTTTGTAGAGCTCCCCAGGGGTACACTGAAAGCCCCAGCATTTACAGCCAGGCCCTCAAAAGGCAGCTAGATGCCTTCCGGCTACCAGATGGAGTGGTGTTGATCCAATATGTTGACGATATCCTTTTGGCGGCCGACACCACCCCACTTGCAACGACAGCCACCGTCCAACTCCTACACTTTCTTGCAGAAAATGGCCACAAGGTCTCCAAAAAGAAGTTGCAGTTCTGCCAGCCGCAAGTGACTTACCTAGGCCATCTCCTGTCCAAAGAAGGGAGGAAACTTACACCCGACCGAATCCAAACCATCCTAGACACCCCCATCCCAAAAACACAAAAACAGGTCCGCTCTTTGGTTGGCCTAACCTCTTTTTGCAGACAGTGGTTGCCTAATTACAGCCTCATTGTGAAACCATTACTTGCCCTGCTGACCAAAGATGTCCCCTCCCCGCTTCCTTGGACCACTGAGTGTCAAGCCTCCTTTAAGGAATTACGGGATGCACTCTGCTCAGCACCCGTCCTCGGAACGCCGGACTACTCCAAACCCTTCTCCCTCTTCACCCACGAAAGGGAAGGGTGTGCATTGTCTGTCCTAACGCAATCAATTGGTCCTAAGCAACGCCCTTGTGCCTACTTCTCCGCCACTCTTGATCCTGTAGCCAGAGCTTTACCTGCCTGCCTTCGAGCGGTAGCTGCCGCTGCTGTCTCTATCCGCCAGAGCGAGGGAATTGTACTTTCAAACTCCCTCACTGTGTTAGTACCCCATGCAGTTGACACCCTCTTGAACCAGACAAAGACCCAACACCTGACTAGCGCACGACTGACAGGGTACGAGTTGACTCTGCTTGCACCCCACATCACACTAAAGAGATGCACGACTTTGAATCCCGCCACATTGTTACCCCTGCCTGACAATGACCCCGACATTCCTCCCATCCACGACTGTGTGACCCTCACGGACGAACAAACTAGGAGTAGGGTTGACCTCCGAGACACTGCTTTTACTGACCCCGATGGAGAGCTATGGGTAGACGGCTCATGCATCAAACTCGCAGATGGCACCACTTCGGCTGCCTATGCAGTAACGACAACCCGAACAGTAGTCGAGACAGCCTGCATCACACAACGATCTGCCCAGGCAGCAGAGCTGATAGCCCTCACACGAGCATGCATCATAGCCGCAGGGACCACTGCGAACGTATATACGGACAGCCAGTATGCCTTCGGAGTGGTCCACCATTTTGGGCTCCTGTGGAGAGAGAGGGGATTCCTGACATCCCACGGTACCCCAATCCTCCACGGAGACCTAGTTTCCGCTCTGATCGAAGCAGTTCTCCTCCCCAAACGATTAGCGGTGATCAAATGTCAGGCACACAAAAGGGTGACAGACTTAGTCGGACAAGGGAATGCATTAGCCGACGTTACTGCACGAACCACTGCTGAGAATAGGACGGTGACACGCATGTACGTGACCAGGTCACAAGCAGAAACATGGAGTGACACAAGGGTAATGATCAGAGACATACAGTCGGCCAGCACCCCTCACGAGCTGACAAAGTGGGCAAGGGTGGGTTTGAAGGACGAAGAGGGCTGCTGGCGAACGAAGGATGCAAGCAAATGGCTGCTGCCCGACTCATATCTGATCCCCATACTGACAATGGCTCACTCCCCCGCACACATAGGATCTGCACCCATGATCGAACTCATTTCCAAAGTCTGGCACAACGACAAAATCCCTGACTCAGCCAGACGCCTAGTTCAGCAGTGCCTTATCTGTCTGCAACACAACCCCGGGAAAGGAACTGTAGTACCCCGGGGAGGGTTTGGGACCCCCAATCACCCCTTTGAGGTCCTTCAGATGGACTACATCCAACTAGAGAGATGCCGAAACCTGAAGTATGTACTAGTCATCGTATGTGCCTTCAGCAAATGGGTAGAGGCCTATCCAACCCGTGACAACACTGCCATGACTACTGCCAAAGTACTACTGAAGGAATTCTTCCCTCGCTATGGCCTTTGTCGAATTTTATGGAGCGACAATGGCCCACACTTCATAGCTGAGGTTATCCAACTAATACTAAAAGGGTTGGGGGTGAAGCAACGGTTTCATGCGGTCTTCCACCCCCAATCCGCCGGTCTAGTGGAACGCCATAATGCCACACTGAAGCTGAAATTGTCAAAAATAGTGGCCACCACTGGACTTAACTGGCCGGATGCCCTCCCACTGGCCTTGTTATCGATGCGCTCCACTCCCACCAAGCACCATTTGACCCCCTACGAGGTCGTGTTTGGGCGACCGATGAATCTCTGGACTGCTCCCAAACCGACCTCTATTCATGACGTCCCAGACGTCCTACTATCTGATTATTTGTGCAAGTTAACTAAAACGTTGTCTGTCATTCATCAACAGGTGCAGCAGGCCATCCCCGATGCCTCCAGGGGCCCCGGCCACGACATCCAACCAGGAGATTTCGTGTTGATACGAAATTTCCAGCGGACCAAGAGTCTGGAACCGCGGTGGACGGGCCCCTGGCAAGTGCTGATTACCACCCGAACGGCTCTTCGAGTGGAGGGGAAGAAGCACTGGCTGCATGCACATCATTGCCGGAAGGTCTCTGCGAACTTGGCCACGACAGAAAACGTCAACACCCAAGAAGAGCTCCTGAGCAAAGATCGACCGATATTGGACTGTTATTCCGATACTGAGGCACTCGAACTTGCAAAATTCTCTGATCCCACTGTGCCATCCGGAGAAGGGTATTTCCTGCGACGAAAGGAGGGAGTTTCGGCTAAGTAGGCCACGGACTAAGTTAAATCTCAGAACGGTGACCTAAACACAATCAAGGGTTACCGGGAGAGAAGCTAAACGAAGTCTGTGGTTCTGCCCACTACCGAGCCCCTTGAAGGTGATGGAAGCGCCAGATAAGAAGATGATGGAAGCGCCAGATAAGAAGATGATGGAAGCAACAGGAAATACCCAGTATAGAAATCCAAAGACTGACAACCTGCACAAATCAAAGACAATCGCACTCTTCATTGTCTTCCTCTTCTGCCTCCTCCTCATGACCTCCTTCTGGATTCTGGAGGAAAGCACACCGGCCCACAAGGCACTACTACCTACTGCACAACCGACACCCCTGAAAGAGCATCACCTAATCTCCCTGTCGCCTCAGCTCCGAGAAAGGCGTAGGGAATTCTGGAACAATTCCTTCGTGCAACTGTTGCACCAACACAACCTTGCTGCAAATGCTACGAACTGTTGGATCTGCGGGTTGCTCCCACATGCCACTGGACACTCCATCCCCTTCATCCCTTCACCCTTCTCAGTTCACGGCTCTTGCCTCGCCTGGTTGATCCTCATGCAAGAGAGCCACAAGGACAACGCCACCTCCAGCCGGACAGTGTCACACTTCTACTCTGGGTTCTGGCTGAACAAAACAGGAAAGACCCCTGCAGCCCTGTGCCCTGCGCTCGTAGGCGCCACCTTCCTCAAAGACATTCCAGCCAAAGAACGAGTCGAGGTACAGGTGCTCCACAATCCAGCCAGAACCACCTTCACTCATCTGCAAAAACAAACTACCGCCACTCTGACTGTGGCCCTGTCTGTTATCAATGTCACAGGTCTCGTGTGTCTCGAAGGCCATGGAACGCAGCTGGTGGGTCACAGCGCCTGCCGAATCACCAGAACATTGGACTCAGCTGAACCCCCTTCCTTTGTTGCTTCTCCGAATATGTACTTTGTGTGTGGCACCAAAGCTTACACCTGGCTCCCGAGAGGTTGGAAAGGTACCTGCTACATTGCCTTTGTTCTTCCACCCACGTATGTAGCCCCTGCCAACCATCACCGGCAGAGGCGTGCAGACGACCTTGGACAAGCCGACTCCACCGGAGCACAGTTCCTGGATGCAGCAAAGGGACTTGTTCCTCTGTGGGGCCCAATGGCAAACAGCCGTGCTATCCGACACCTGACCCAGGCAGTGGAAACAACGATCAACATCACGGCTGGCATCCTCGCCAACAACACGGCGGAGCTTCAGGCGGTCCGCCTTGTGACCCTCCAAAATCGTCTTGTCCTAGACGTGGTCCTAGCCGACCGAGGAGGAGCATGCCGCATCATCGGATCCAGCTGCTGCACCTACGTGCCAGACAACTCGCCTTCAGTCTACAAAGCCATCGAACACCTCCACAGACTTTCCTCAGAGGTTCACCAAGAACAGGAAGGATGGTCGCTTGGGAACTGGTTCTGGGACACTTTGAAGAACTGGGGTTGGAAGTTGTTTTCCTTTGTGCTGATACCTGTTGTGATAATATGTGGGTGTTGCTTAGGTATCCAATGTCTGCCCCCTTTGTGCGGCCTTGTTTCTAACTGTATGTGCCCAAAGACTTTGGACTTCCGAAATGAGCACATGAGCCCCCTCTATGAAGTAGAAATACGTGGCCTTATGGGGATAAATCCAAACTGACAAGTTGGCGAGACATGTTAAAAGGGAGGACTGTGGAATTTTAGTTTGCGATCTGAACATCATCTGCGCCAACTTGTCACCTATGTACTACGTGCACGGCAGCCATTTTAGGCCACCTATGTATTACGTGCACGGCAGCCATTTTAGATATCATGGTCTCCCTGTCCACGATCGATCGCCAGCGCGCCCCTCTGACCCAGCAAGCATCCTCCGCGCACCCTGGCTCCCCCTCCCTCCCCCTCATGAGCATGACCCTTCTGCATGACCCTGTCCTTGGGAGTCACGCCAGCGCCTGACCAACACCTCCTCTCCTCCCATGAATGCCCCTCAGTTGATAAACCTTCCCTCCGCACTGGATTGTCCACGCGGCATGAATACCACTCCTTTGATGACCCCTTCCCCCGCGTCCAGCTGACCACACAGGTCCGAGGCCATCGCCTAAGCCGGCAGATATCATTTACTGCCCCTTATTGTCTGAGGTCGCTCTCCTTCAAAGGACCCTCTATTGATCCAGGCCTCCCCACCCCCTGTGACATGATCAGGCGCACACATCCTAAGACTCGACGGAACACTCAGCTGCGTGATGACCCCCTCCTTTTATCAGCAGGTTGAGGACCTCTATTGTGAAGGTATATGGGGGTGGGATTGACACGAGGATTACGGGGATGTCTTTTCCTTGCTTTACAAAGTTCCAATTGTAATAAAGAAAGGTCACATGCCATAAACCAGTGTATAAGAGGCCAGGTCTCCGAGAGGCTGCTAGAGCACCTCGAGACGATACCTTGTTGTCTGATCTGATGTGTTCTGCTCCGTCGGAATAAAACTTCTGTTTCCTGCCTTCTGGTCTCCGGCGCCTGCCTCATTGCTTGGTAAACTTGAATGGTACAAGGGCGGTTAGCGCCGGGCAAATCTTGAGAAAGGTCCTAGCCCTACCTTTTTCCACAATAGCCAAAAGTTTAGAGGTTCCTCCCTCTGGTGGCAGTGCGCCACAGTGCCTGTAGAAGTAAGGACCACCATCTCCAAAGCAGTAGTTAAGGATTTCCACAAATATGAGGATATTGGTCAATTGTTTAGGTCTTAGGAAGCTGCAATGTTGGCCCACCGGGTCCCTGAGAAGGATTGGAGAGCGGGGTTGTGGGGCCGCTTTGTTAGCGATGGACGAGACACATTGTTAGATTTACCTACAGAGGAGCAGGTATCCTATGCCCACATGAAGGGAGCCCTAATGTCCAGATATGGTTTGACCCCTGAGTTGTACAGACAAAGGTTTAAGAATTGCAAGAAACTGGAGTCTGCCACATGGGTGGAATATGTGTCTTTCTTTTGCAGAGCATTGGAGGGTTGGGTGAAGGGTAGCCTAGTGGATACATCTGAGGCGCTCTATGATTTTTTTGCATGGGAGCACTTGTCCAATAATTGTTTTCCAAAGCTACACCAGCACCTGATTGATAGTAAGCTGAGTAACCCCAGGAAGCTTGCTGAGGAGGCGGACCGCTAGATGAGCACCCGGGTCCACAGGAGTCATGTGGGAGACTATGCCAAAGGTGGGCAGGGTCCCTAGCAGAGGAGTGGGGGGGCAAGGGTAAACAGAGGGAGTTCCAGAAAGGGCCCCAAAGTAATCCCCAAGGGAAGGGTTCCCAGCCTCCCCCTGAGAAGGCGGCTGGGGCCCAATAGATTAGCCTGTTCAGATGGGGCCCAACACCTGTTTTAAGAGTGGTCAAGTGGGCCACTGTTCTTATTATGCTAGATGTCCTCTGTATGGAAAAACCGCACAAATGAGCGCACTACCCGGCAGATGGTTAGTGTAACCCTGGGGGAGGATATAGATGCCCAAGGTGGGTAGGATCCCGCAAAGATGTCCCTTGCCTCTTTAGGAAACTGTGATGTGGTCCCCAAGACCCAGCTGCCTGCTAACGCTAAAAAGTACAGGCAGTGGGTGACCATCAATGGCCACAGAGTGGAGGCTCTTAGAGACCCTGGAGACAGTGTGACAGCTGTCAGTTGTGGGCTGGTGTCGGAACAGCAGGTGGCCCCCAATGTATTTTACCCAGTTGTTGCCGCTGCCAACACAGAGAGCCACTGCAAAGTAGCTCAGGTTCCCTTTGAGATGCGGGGTCTCTGGTACTCTTCAAGTAGCTGTGAGGCCAGCCATGCCTGTTCACTGTCTGTTGGGTAACAATTTGGAGAGCTCCCCTTGGGCTAAGTTAGAGCGAAGAGCTCATATGGAAAGGTTGGGTCTGCCTGTGTGGGCGTGTGCGACCATACAGCCATGGCAGCCAGAAAGGGTTCTCAAGAGGACCTGGAGCCAGAGAGAGTTGCCCAGGTACCTGCCTTAAAGAGAAGAGGTAGCGGGCGCGGGAAACCAGCCCCTGAAGTTCCCACGGTCCAGGAGGAGGCATACCTTGAGGGGATATCCTGGAACCTACAGGGAAGCAGATTGCTGAACTGGGAGACCTGCCTGAGGTGACCCATTGGCAGCAAGAAGGAGGTCCCTCCAGGGAAGAGTGTTGTGAGGAGCAGAACAAGTGCCCTTCTCTTGTAGGTTTGTGGCAACAGGCCACAAACCAGGCAGCAGGTGATCAGGCTGGATCACATTGGATCTACTGGGAGAATGATCTCCTGTATAGTGAGTCTAAGGTTGTTGAGCCTGGGTCAGCTCATGTGCTGGTGGTGCCCCAGCGCTTCAGAACCTTCCTACTGGTCTGGCTCATGATGTGCCTTTAGCAGGACATTTGGGGCAGGACAAGACCTTTGAAAGGCTTGCCACCCACTTTTGTTGGCCCCAAATGCACAAGAGTTCAGACACTCATTGCAGGACCTGCCAGACTTGCCAGGCAAGTGGAAAGAGTGGGAGGAAGCACAAGGCTCCTCTACAGCCATTCTCTGTGGTCAGCACCCCCTTTGAAAGAGTGGGCATTGACATTGTGGGGCCTCTGGATCCCAAGACAGCCATGGGCAACAGGTTCATCCTGGTCTTGGTGGACCATGCCACCCAGTACCCAGAAGCCATCCCTCTCTGGTTGGTGACGGCCCCCGTGGTGGGTCGTGCATTGATGGGGATTTTCTCCCTCGTGGGGTTCCCCAAAGAGGTGGTGTCGGACCATGATACAAACTTAATTTCCAAGTATATGAAGTTTCTGTGGCAGGAGTGCGGTGTAACATACAAGTTCACACCTCCTTCCCACCCCCAAGGGAATGGGCTGGTTGAGAGATTCAACCAGACCATTAAAGGTATGATTATTGGTCTAGAGGAACCCATGAGGCATAAGTGGGACATCCTCTTGCCATGCCTTCCCTTTGCTTACCGAGAGGTACCACAGAAGTCCCTAGGGTTCAGCCCCTTTGAACTTCTC
Organism: Lissotriton vulgaris; assembly: GCF_964263255.1. NCBI lineage: Eukaryota > Metazoa > Chordata > Amphibia > Caudata > Salamandridae > Lissotriton > Lissotriton vulgaris. The sequence goes on from NC_141686.1 coordinate 73,006,348, forward strand.
TATGGACACCCAGTAAGAGGACCTTTGAGTTTGGTAAAGGAAGGCTGGGAGGAAGCTCCCAGGAAACCTCCCCAGGATGTATATAGCTACATGCTGGCCTTCAGAAACAAAACCCGGCGTTTCAGGCAACTCGCTCAGGCGAATCTGGAAGCCAGCCAGGAGGAGATGAAGAAGTGGTATGTTCAGAATGCCACTCTGATTGGGCTTCAGCCTGGTCAGAAAGTGTGGTCATGGCCCCAGTGGTGCTCTGTGCGCTCCAAGATAAGTGGACCGGACGCTTTGAGGTGGTGGAGCGCAAGAGTCATGTCACCTACTTGCTGGAATTGCGGTCTCCCAGGAACCCTTTGCGGGTCCTGCATGTCAACCGCCCGAAGCCCCACTTGTAGGGGTCTGAAGTGAGCATGTTCCTAGCCTCAGATGATGGGATGGAAGAGGAGACTGAGCCTATTCCTGACCTCCTGTGTGTCAAGGAGCAAGATGGGTCAGTGGAGGGTGTGAACCTCTCTAACTCCCTGATCCTTGAGCAGCAGGAGGACTGTCGCCAACTGATGGGACAGTTCCCTGACCTGTTCTCCCTGACCCCTTGTGTCACAGACTGGTGCGTCCATGATGTGGACACTGGGGACAGGCCTCCTGTTAAGAACTAGACTTGTAGAGTGACTTACAGGGTGAGTGCTTGCATCAAGGAGGTGGTCTCAAAGATGTTTGCATTGGGGGTGATTGAGTCCTCTAACTACCCTTGGGCCAGCCCGGTGGTCTTGGTTCCAAAGGATGCCATGCTTGGTGCCACACAGTTCTGTGTGGACTAACAAGGACTCAATTCAGTCACCAGGACTGACACGCCCCCCATCCCTAGAGCTGGTGAGCTCATTGATTGGTTAGGGGCTGAGCAGTACCTCAGTCCGTTTGATTTAACATCTGGGTGCTGGCAAATTGCCTTAACTGATTGATAAGTGTGGGCTGAAAATCTGTTCCGCTCACGGAATTTTTGGCGATTTTGCGGTCCGCGAATCGCGCAAATTTGTCAAAAAATTCACAATTCGCAAGCTGGCAGATTTTTTTGCTTGGTCTCGCTTCAAAAATACAATCTCGCACACACGACCTTGACTTACCGTGATTCTGAGTTCGCCGAGTTGTTTTCCCTCCCATTTTCCGTGCGCTGCGCCATTTTGGATCTGGCTGCGTGATCGCGCGAGACTTTTCAACCGCGAGTACGTCATAGAGGCCCGCCATCTTGTACTGTGAGAGATTGAGAATGCGACTTCGTCATAAGGGCCTGCGATCACGATTCACGGGAGTAAACTATTGCGAACACGTAGATGCGCCGCACAGCTGACATCCAGCGGGAGATTTGAACACCTCGCTTTCCCAAACTTGCAAAAATTGCAATTCTGCACAAGAAATCTACTGCAGGCAGCATAAACCTTCTGAAAATGATGATTCGGATCATAAGAACTCCTCAGATTGACATTTGGCAGCACTTTTTTGTGCAAGGAGTCCATTTTTGGGGGGGTGGGAGGAAGGAAGTGCCCCAGAGTCTCCAACTTCCTGTTCCTGTCCAGCAGGCTCCTCCCAGTGCTTTGTCCATGTCCTGGTCACTTTTCATTTGGATCTGGAGCTGAAAGAATTACTTTTTGTGGCAGCTGCTGGATATTTGTATTTGAGGACTTTTTGTTTGGATCACTTTTGAATTACTTTTGGATGTGACATTTTACAAGTAAGTTGGTGTTGTTTGTTTGGGGCATTGCAGTTGCTGCAACTACAATTTGTAAACTTTTTCACAACATAAAAAAAATATATTGTGGGTAGGCATAGTATCCAGTAGGCCCAGGGTTAGTCATGGGTGCATGATACAACAGTTCCTGTGAGTTTTGTTGAACTTAAATATAATTTATGTCATGGAATTGAATAGCTCACTGTTATATGTGGATTTATTTTTTTAATTTTGGGGTGGCGTGTAAAGCCACACTAGCCAGTAGGCCCAGGGGGTAGTCAGTGGTGCATTGACCAAGTCTTTCTGTGGGGTGTCTTGAATTTAAACATCATTTAGGGCATGGATGCCATTGGATTGTGGTGATTTTTGTGTGTTTTTCGTTTTTTTGGGGTGTTGTTGGTGCCTGGCCATGTGGTTGGGGGCCATTTTGAGTCCTGGTCCAGGGCAGGCAGGGCCTGGCCATGTGGGTGGGGGTCAAGGGGCCATTTTGAAGCCAGGCAGTGTGCTTTGTGCCACAGGCCGGTACCCAGTCTGCACTGCTTTCATCCATTATGCCCAGGGGTACTCAGTGGTGCATGGACCAAGTCTTTCTGTGGGGTCTCTGGAATGTAAACATCATTTAGGGCATGAATGGCATTGGATTGGGGTGATTTTTGTGTGTTTTTGGATTTTTTGGGGTGTTGTTGGGGCCTGGCCTTGTGGGTGGGTGCCATTTTGAGGCCTGGTCCAGGGCCTGGCCATGTGGGTGGGAGCCATTTTGAGGCCTGGTCTAGGGCCTGGCCATGTGGGTGGGGGTCAAGGGGTGATTTTGAAGCCAGGCAGGGTGCTTTGTGCCATAGGCCTGCACCCAGTCTGCCTTGCTTTCATCCATTATGCCCAGGGGTACTCAGTGGTGCATGGACCAAGTCTTTCTGTGGGGTCTCTTGAATTAAAACATCATTTAGGGCATGGATGGCATTCGATTGTGGTGATTTTTGTGTGTTTTTCGATTTTTTTGGGGTGTTGTTGGGGCCTGACCATGTTGGTGGTGTCCATTTTGAGGCCTTGTACTGTGCCTGGCCATGTGGGTGGGGGCCATTTTGAGGCCTGGTCCAGGGCCTGGCCATGTGGGTGGGGGTCAAGGGGCCATTTTGAAGCCAGGCAGTGTGCTTTGTGCCATAGGCCTGCACCCAGTCTGCCTCCTTTCATCCATTATGCCCAGGGGTACTCAGTGGTGCATGGACCAAGTCTTTCTGTGGGGTCTCTGGAATGTAAACATCATTTAGGGCATGAATGGCATTGGATTGGGATGATTTTTGTGTGTTTTTGGATTTTTTGGGGTGTTGTTGGGGCCTGGCCTTGTGGGTGGGTGCCATTTTGAGGCCTGGTCCAGGGCCTGGCCATGTGGGTGGGAGCCATTTTGAGGCCTGGTCTAGGGCCTGGCCATGTGGGTGGGGGTCAAGGGGTGATTGTGAAGCCAGGCAGGGTGCTTTGTGCCATAGGCCTGCACCCAGTCTGCCTTGCTTTCATCCATTATGCCCAGGGGTACTCAGTGGTGCATGGACCAAGTCTTTCTGTGGGGTCTCTTGAATTAAAACATCATTTAGGGCATGGATGGCATTCGATTGTGGTGATTTTTGTGTGTTTTTCGATTTTTTTGGGGTGTTGTTGGGGCCTGACCATGTTGGTGGTGTCCATTTTGAGGCCTTGTACTGTGCCTGGCCATGTGGGTGGGGGCCATTTTGAGGCCTGGTCCAGGGCCTGGCCATGTGGGTGGGGGTCAAGGGGCCATTTTGAAGCCAGGCAGTGTGCTTTGTGCCATAGGCCTGCACCCAGTCTGCCTCCTTTCATCCATTATGCCCAGGGGTACTCAGTGGTGCATGAAACAACTCTCTCTGTGTGGTCTCTCTTCTATTAATGTAAACATCCATTTTTGATTAGAAATAATTGCAATTTTTATTTTTGGTCTTTCCATTTTTGGGTGTGTTGTAATAATAACAAATGCCTAGTTGCAAATATTAATTGAAGCACGACATATGCAACATTTATGTAACTGATGTTCCTCTGGCTTCCTTTACTTTTAGGTGCACAAAGAGAACCATAAAACATCCTCATCGTTCATCATCAGTGCCTGGAAGAAGTCCTGCTGCGGTGTGTGCAGTACAACGTCACATGACGTCCCGTGTGGCCACAGACAACTCTGCAACGCGTGCAATTGCGGCCTGCTGTTCTGACATCTGAAGAAGATGGGCCCAAAGAAAGGTGGCCGTAGCTCCTGTACAAAGAAAGTTGCTAGTAAGAAGGAGCAGAAAAAGCAAGTGGCACCACTTACCAAGGAGACTGGTGTGCCCACAGACACCTTTTTGGGGGAAAAAAAGCTATGCCTGCAGCAGCGGTGTCCACCGGGGACCAAGCGGGGAGCAGCACCTCAGCTTCATTGGTCTCAGTGCCACCACGCCAAGTTAGGCCCAAGGCCATGAGTGCCGCAGAGGCAGCCACTTTAATTGCTCAATCACCATCGACCAGTGATGTTGGCGTTGACTCATTGCAAGAAAGTAGCCTCCAAACAACGCAGGGTGTAACCCATCTGACGAGTGTTGAACCACAGCCGCAACGACAACCACAGGTGCAACAAGGATAGGCACAAGGAGAGGCGCAAGGAGAGGCACAAGGAGAGGCGCAAGGAGAGGCGCAAGGAGAGGCGCAAGGAGAGGCGCAAGGAGAGGCGCAAGGAGAGGTGAAGTAGAGGTGCATGGAGAGGCTCAAGTAGAGGCTTGTGGAGAGGCTTATGGAGAGGCACAACTACCCACAATGCTTGTTCCTCCAGAAGTAGGGGCATATCAGGAAATCAAGATTCAAGCAGAGGTTTCATCCAGGCAAGCCACTCCTCCTGATGATCCATTGTCTTCCAGATCCCCAGCAAGAAAAAGGTCAAGGAGGGCTAGTACAATTTCTTCTTCAAGCCCCCTTCCTTCTGATGATCTAGATCTTGATTGGAACCCACCAATTCAGTCTGAGAGGGAGGCACGCCATGGGCCAACAAAGGTAGCTGAGCCTAAAAGGAAGATTCCCGTAAGGCTTTCACTTATGGGCGATGATGACGAACAAGAAGAGGAAGAAGAAGTGTATTCTGCTGCTGATGAACAGTCTGACGATGACGACCCAGTCATCACAGTTGTCACTCCAGCCGCAGTGGGCATGCAGCAGACAGACATTTTTACCCTATACCGAATTGCTGCTGAGCGGGATGTAGACGGCGTGGCACTGGCACCACTACCAACACAGGTAACTACTACACCAACACGACCTACAGCTGCCATATTTTCTCTTCAGAAGGGTCGGCAGGGACCTCCATCCAGCTCGACCTCTATTACCTCAAGTAGTGGTGCTGTAACTGTAAGTGCACAACAGAGTCAAATTCGGCCACGCCCATCCTCCACTTCATCTGGCATTGAAAGTAGCACCTCCACCTCCACCACAACCACCAGAAATCTCAACTCCCCAGTTTGGGACTTATTTATTCTATTAGCAAAAGGGCAAAAAACCTAGTTGTTTGTTCAATTTGTAAAACTGTAGTTAGTCAGGGTAAGCTTGGTACCAACTATGGTACCGGAGGCCAGAGAGGTCATCTCCAAATACACCGCACTATCAAGTGGGAGGCACACCTAAGTAAGATCCGGGAAGCCAAAAGTACAACAAATCCAAATGTATCCATTGATATTGCATCTGATGATGACGAGGGCTGATGATCGTGCAGGGGGGGAAGTGAAGAAGCGACACACATTTTTTCTGGTACACACAGTACTCCTGGCAGCAGCACTGCAGTGGTAGCGCCCACACCCTCACCCCAGCAACATCTATGAGGCACACTGGTAGAGACACCAATGCGAAAAAGTACATCAATGAGCCTAACTGGGTTGACGAAGTCTGGATCATCATCATCACATATAAAAACGTTCCAGACCATCAATAAAAGCATGTTTTGGTCGGAGATGCCATTAGAACGCAACCACCCAATGGCAGGTGTTTATAATGAAATGCTGGCTAAAATGTAAGCGCTGGGCCTTCTCCCTTTTTCTTTCGTGGAAGGGGTGGGTTTTAGAGAATTTGTGGCAACAGTCTGCCCTAAATGGAAGGTTCCTAGCCAGTCTTATTTTGCCAGAGTTGAGGTTCTAGCACTACATCAAGATGTGCTGAAGGTGATTGAGGCAGCTTTGCAGAAGAGTGCTGTTCACACTATCCACCTGACAACAGACATGTGGACCAGTTGCCAAGCCCTTGATTACATGTGCATCACTGCACACTGGGTCTCTTTTGCAGGGGTTAGAGACAAGCTGTCTGCAGGTGTTGACACTGCCACAAATTTTCATGCTAGTCGGAAACATGCAAAAGTAGCCATGTTTGCCATGGAGAAATCTCATACTGCAGTAAACATTTTTGAAGGAGTTTAACAGTAAGGTCTTTCAATGGTTGCATCCAAGAAAGTGCATGATTGGTTATGTTTCCACGGATAATGGCAGTAATATAGTTAGGGCCATGAATGATGGTGGCTATTTCAGAGTGCTGTGTTTGGCGCACAGTATTAACATTGTTGTTCAAGATTTCTTGAAAAAAGAAAACACAGTCAGCAAGTTACTGACCACCTGCCGAAGAATCTGCACACATTTCAGCCATTCTGTTAAGGCCCGGAAGCAGCTGAGGAAACTTCAACATGACCTTAGAGTGCCAGTCAGAGGACACATCCAGGAGGTGGTAACATGTTGGAACTCAACCTTCTACATGCTTGAGCGTCTGTCTGAGCTGTGCTTGGTAATCAATGAGTATGTCTTTGCACTGGGTTCTTCTATGAAAGACGTGAGGCTAGAGTTGGAGGAAGGGGACCTAGTTAAAAGCCTGAAAGACATGCTTTGTCCTTTTGAGGTCTTCCCGCGTGACGTCAGCAGGAAGAACTGTACTTTGGGCAAAGCTATCCCATTTTTGTGCATGCTAGAGCACCAACTGAAGGCGGTGTCTTCAACGTTCAAAGATGATACTGACAAGCAAGACGCATATCAGTTGGCAGAGAGCTTATTAACCCGCCTAGTTGACAATGAAAGGCTTAAAAAAATACATACAGAACAAGATTACATTTGTGCCATTATTCTGGATCCACGGTACAAAAAGGCACAAGCCAGCAAAGCATTCATTCCTTTTACTGAAGCAGATGTTTCAAAGTAAAAACATTGGCTAGCTCTGTCAGCCACTCGGTTCAAAAAAGAGCGGCAGGAAATTGAAGGAACCACCACAAGTACTACTGAAGCAGCAGGCCATTTGGCATGAAGGTCCACTTCTGTGGCCGAAGGCAGTCACTTTCCCTCACAGCTGTTACCTACACCAGCAACCGTATCATCATCCTCTCCTGCACCAGGCCCAGCCATAATATTGTCGGAAGCGGATTGGATAACTCATCAAGGGTTTGCTCGTTCCAGTGCTGATGCAAAGGCCACAGATGGTACGCAAAGTGGAGCACCCCTGGAGGACCTTGAGTGGATGGTGCAGGCCTATCTGGATGACCCAACAGAGGTCTACATTGATCACAACCCATTGCTGTATTGGTTTGGAAAAAGGAGTCAATGGCCACTGATCACTAAGCTGGCTCTAAATTATTTGTCTTGCCCACTCGCAAGCGTATCTTCTGAATGTGTTTTCAGTGCTGCTGGTGCCATTGTAACTTCAAAAAGGACCCGCCTCTCGCCCAAAAAGGTGGAGAGGTTAACAATGATCAAGATGAATCAGCACTTCATAAAACTGACTTCCTTTTTTTTTCGTCCTGACTCCTTATCCACTTTTACTCCTGTGTGTCTTTCTTTGTTTTGCAACTTTTACCACAACAAAACTCTAATCACAACAAATCCATCAGCAGCACTGTCTTTGTCTTATTTCCTTATTGAAGGTGCCGCTGTCTGTAATCTTGAAGTTCACAACTCAGTCATGCTCCTCTATCCTCCTCCTCCAGACTCCCCCTATCAATTTCCCCCAAGGCAGATGACTGGATTACACAGAATGAAGAAGCTGTTGCTTCGTAGTCGAGTACCCTCAAAAGATGTGGGACTGGAATTACTGACTATATGCTGATTGCTGACAGTTACTTCTGAAATTGACATGAGAGGCTGCCCTGTGGGCCTTCACTTTAAGAACAAGATGCGGACAAAAAGCGGAACAGGTAATGAATAATGAGATGGCATGCAGTGGACAGCATTGGCTGTCTGGCTCTCATGAAAGCAATTGCTGTTTGTTGTGCATGAAATGAATCATCATATCTCTTCTGTTATTATTTAATATTTTACACACTAAATGTAACTCAAGTCTACTCTGTTTTACCTTGTTTAATTCAAATGGTACTTCTACTGCAGGGGCCACTACGTTGCATTTTTTATTATGCAAAACGTCCTTGGACTCACTGTGTGTGTAGACTGCGACTGCATGAACAACATTGAGTTTGCCAATATTCCATGATGATGATGAGTCTTGATGATCAAAGTTACATAATATCTTTTTTCTTCACAGTCACGCACTGGGATGGATGGATCATCATCGTCGGTTAACGGAAGAACTATGGCCATTTCGTGAGTGGCAAACAGGTAAACCAGTCAACAACAACTACAGCAGAACTACATGTCTGTCTAGTCAGGGTATGGAGTGGTCGAGCCAGTGTAGTGTTGTTATGCCAGAGTCTAGACAGCACTTCATGTAAAATTGCGGCTATGGCAAATTGGCTTGCTGCATACAATTAGATATGATTTGTCTGTCTGTGTGAAAGAGGTATGCTACATTAGGTTGCTTCGCTCAGTGGTGCCTGCCTTGACCGTCTGCATGGCCCTGGCCTGCTGTGCTGTGTGCTAATTACTATCCTTGAAAAGGAGAGTCAGAGTTCGCACTTTAGAAATTATGCTTGTATGTAATACTGCTGTCGCCTCTGAAACGGAAAGTGTTATTTTTGCACTACACACCGTACCTAATATTTTTTTCTCCGTGGTGTTTTTTAATATCACTTCTTGTTTTTCCATCAACAATTACAAGCCGGCTTTTACCCTGTGCGATGGGAAAAATGATTAACTCAGGCTTACCATTAGCGATCCGCAATTCCGCATCCGCTAGGCAGGCAGTGGGTAGTGTGTCTGTCTGGTCACCAAGATTGATCGACGGAGCGTCAGATGGAATGGAGGAGTACAGCGAATAAGAGGAATGGGTTGATGCATGCAACTTCCCAAATTTAACAGGACAACTACAACATACAGTTACAGTATACTCTTCACTTCTCCTTATCTTTTAAATAATGTTATTGTTGTGAACTTCTATGAGTGGGACTGTGTGCGTTTGTTTGCTCTCTGCTTCAAAATCAACCCTCCAGCTATTTGATAAGTTTCTTTGCTATTTTTAAAACTAATTTAATGTACTAATAAGTGTTTATTCTCTCTGAGGGCAGATAGGTAAGTGAAATTGCATAACTATTGCAGGCCTGAACTGTCAAATAATGTTTCTTCATAGTTAGTAAGTTGTAGTAAGAACTACTTTTCAGTAACCTTACCATCCATTTAGCAAACAACTTCATGCATGCAGTAGTGCACTTCCTTTATGACCCTTAAAAGATTATCCATAAATCTTTTAAGGGTCATAAAGGAAGTGCACTACTGCATGCATGAAGTTGTTTGCTAAATGGATGGTAAGGTTACTTCGTATCCAATGATTTGTTTTTCTTCATTTGTTGTTTGTCCATGCTGTGTTTTTTTTCCTCTCTCCACAAAACGTTCCCAACAACCCCCATTCCCATCCAATTTTCAAACCCTAACCCTCTTTCCCCGGGCTGTGTGGTTTTCATTGAGGTGTGACTAAATGACAACAATAATTCCACACACTTGCTGGGGAGGATAAGGTCAAAGCAACAGAAAATCAATTTCAAGGATGGTGAAGGATTCCGAGAATATATTCTTACTGTGTACTCTACTATCTATCGTACTGTTCTAATGCTACGCTCAGGCCACTCAATGTTTCATTTCTTTTTTTTTCATATGCTGCAACTGCCAGTGTGTACCCCAACTACTACCACCACCACAACAATGACATTTCATCTGTCCAGGATTCCATAGCCAACCTTAATCGCCATTTGCCATGCACCCAGTACTGTGCCTAGCCCTATTCTCAAACACGAATCACAGGTAAGATAAGCATTTTGGGGGAGGAAGAAAAATGGAGTAGGAGGAGAGGAGAGACTGACGGTAGTACTAGTAAAGTAGTAGGACAATTGAATTCACTAACTCTGTCAGTGGCACTTTTGTACAAATTTGGGCGATTACACAATTTGAATCAACCAGCCAGTTAAGTTTCAGGAAAACAAACGTACAGTTAACCCCCCCGCCTCCCCCACAAAACAGTAAGGAAACACGTATGCTATGTTTAAGTAGAGAAATAAATAATTATTGGAGCCCAAACAAAAATAAAGTATCCCACAAGAAGACCCAACCCAGCCCCCTCGCTAACCCCAACCAGTGCCATGAATCAAATCAGTCCCCAAAAGTCCAAAAACCCCAACGCCCAATTCCCACCCCCCAAAAGTCTTTAAAAAAGGGGCAAGGGACAGTCTCTCCTCTTTTTCCGCCAGCGCTGTCCTTTGGCCAGGTGGTCACAATGCTCTCTGCGGAGGTCCTTGAGCAGGGTTTTCAGCCTCGCCACCTCCTGTTCAAGGTTGGACACTCTGAGGGTCAAGCGGTGCAGACGAGCCTTGCACCTGCTGTGGGGGGCAGAATTTTTTTTGCTGCTTGGCGGTGGCAGGTGGCTGCGGGACCACGGCTCTGTATCGCTGAAGGTTTGCGCTGACTGGATGACCCAGGGTGGGCGGAGGAGGATGCAGCTATCGTGGATGTTGATGTTGACTGTGACTGTGTGTCCTCCTCCTCCTGGGCCACCAGCCACCGATATTCGACGACAATTGCCTCCAGCTTCCGTTGCTGGGCCCGTCTAGCCAACTCCTTCCTTGTTAGTTTGGGAGGAGCATCTATATGAAGAAAGAAAAACATACTGTAACCAATGCTCTTTACGATTAACACAAAATAATTCAGCAGAAAGTTGTGTCACAGTAGCACTAGCAACTTGCAAGCACAGTACATAAGCTTTGTGGCACGTATCTATCTAACCTCCCACTTTGTCACCCTCTGCTCTAACATTAGTGGGAGTTTCAGGAAGTCTACTAGCACTATATGGGCTCACTATAATAGACTTAGACAGTACACCATTCTTCTTCTTCTCTCTTGTTAAGGGAAATTGGTACGTAAACTTGTGGAAGCCGGCATAATGCCAGCGCAGTCAACGTGCACCCGAAAAAAACAGACGCAAGCCATAATGACACAGACTTGCGTTACTGTTACCAGTCCAGTCCATGCAGGTGGTGAAGCTCTTACTTTTCTATTACGGGTGGCACTGGCCATACTCTGTTACAAGGGCTACTGCTTAATTAATTTAACTTTCATCCTGCCCTGCCCCTGAGTACTACAAAAGGAAAATAAAGAAGATAAATAATATGATCATCTATCCCTTCGCAGGATATTTGCTTACATATGGGATGACATTTAGCTGCTTTGTTTTTGATTGAGTGAACACCGATAGGCCACACATGAATGACAGAGTTGTAAAAATATTATTAACAGAGGTAGTGAGTGAGTGGTCACCGTAATCGCAGGATATATGCTGTGCTTGCAAACTACTGTTACTAGTCATGGTAGTATTCTGAAAAATTACAACTTCTAATTTCCTCGGCTTTGCTACTCTGGCACGGACGTGCAGAGTTACATGCTCTTCAAAGCAACACTCTTCATCCAGTGACCGTCTACTCTGTCTACATACACCTATGCTAACTATAAAGAAGATACCATCCAAGCAGGCAGGCATCAATCCATTCAAAGTAAATGTCAATCATTCTTCTTAATGTCTGACTCTCAACTGGACAAACCTTACTTTTTCTCACCGAAAAACAACCTTTTGCTTTTTTTTAAAAAAAAAACGCCAGTCATGCAGTCCTCTTCTCTTTCTCCTTCCACCCATCCTTGCTTCAGCCTTCAACCGGCCATGCATCAGACAATGCATCAGATTCCCAGCCACCTCGGGCAGCATTAAAAAACAAGTATCATTCTTTGCCAGTCATTAATTTTCACTCGCTCGTCCTTCCTTACACCCTTCTTTCCCTTTCCGTTCATCCCATCCATCAAGTTCATCTCTGATCTGACTTGGCTTCTCGATAAAACTTTCACAGCTGAGTTGAAGTCAAATTTAGAGGAGGCCATTGGTTACTCGCCAACTCCCGCCGCTACTGCTAATGAGAAGTCAAGGGTGACAAAACCGTGGTTCTAAATTTGTAAGTCTTCTTAACAGTAAAGTGTACTTGTACTGTACAACTTATAAACCCCTGCAGAGATTTCACTCTACAATCTCAAAAAGTAAGGAATATAATAGCTTACCAATACCCGCCACATCCATGGCATCCCCACAGCAGTTCCTGCTGGCTGTGGCACCGCATCCGGCCCCGGAGTGCCCACCTCCGTGCTGGCCCCGGCACTGGTGGTTGGCTGTGCCAATGATGTTACGCCTAAAAAAAAACATTCAATAATTTTAGATGCCATATACACCACTCCCTATTTTGTCTAGGAATGAAAAAAAAATACCAGTACTGCATAAACAAATGTAATATTTTGTGACTCTCTAGTCTAATCTAAAAATGTCCCTTTCTTCAGGGAAGGGTGTTTTTTATTTATGCTTAGCCATAACACGTGATGCTACACTTTTTGACACAACTGATGAATGCGAAATCAGCCACTTTTCAGTCGTTCTCCGTTTGTTATATGACATTGATTTTAATAAATGTTTTATATAATGCACAATTTAAATTTTTACAGAGTACACACAGAGCTACTTGTTTTACTTTTAATAAAGATTTACAACGTACATAGACTCTGTGGATTTTGTTCATGAGTGAGTGAGCGAAAGGGTTTGCAATTTGCAAGCATGTGTTCATGACTCTGAGAGGTCGGGACTCTGACTCCATAGTCTTATGTTCTCTGGGTTGTATTATCATTGGGGATCATCGCTGCATTCAGGAGTAAAATAATTACTCTCTGACACACTAGCTAGTCAGTAAGGAGATTGGGGTTCAACTTCTGGTATGACTGAGGTTATGTGGAAAGTCTAACTGCGCCTATTATAATATTTAACAAATGCCCTATTTCTTGTCCATAGTTCTGAATGTGCAGAATAGTCCCTGCAACAGTAGTAGTATGTCCTCCTATCCAATCAAAAAGTAAACTAGTATCTTATTCTTGGTGGCCATTGATATTTAATTGTTTGGAATTGTCAAAGGATAAACATTTAGAAGACTTCAATAGACATTATGGACAACCCAGACGACTGCACTCAGTGCCTAGAGCTATTGCTGAATAGGAGTTTTGTTTAACAGTACACCTTTTACCAACTGTGCAAGCTTAGTTAGCTACACAGAGAGACTAATAATAATCTAGTAGTAGCACAGGGAGTAATAGTAGTGGCAGGAAAAGGATTTAGAAACAGTCTACGAGAAGATCAAAGACGATTTAGGAAAAAATAGAATTATGAGGAACGTTTGGAATAAATATGGGCTGTAAAAGATAGAGAAGTATAATTATTAATATTAACAGGAAAACTTATTGGGCCCAGCAGAGGAGCCCTCTGCGGACCTATCCTGGCCTTCCTGCTGCGCAGGTGCCGCTACCTCCACCTCTGTCCTCTTGCCCCTGGGGGGATCTGATGTACATGAAAGAAAGACACAAACATGGATGATTGTTGACAACCAAATCAAGCATTTAAAAAAAACAATAACAAATTATTTTGGGGAAATAGACAACAATTGGACTACATTTTTTGACCTATCTGATGTGGTCTACTAGGATATTAGTATTGCTGGATTCGCCGACTGTCTACTTGGAAAGTTATGTAACTCACTAAACCAACCACAAAAAGGTTCTACTAGGACTGGCAGGCATTACTCCGCAGCACGCGAAGTGACAGACACAGTCCGTCATGATTGCAGACCACTAAAAAGTTTCCTACTGAATAACCAGTCATTACATACTCAAACTATCAATCCACCACCACTATCTTTTGGCAGGAGTACAAAGGAAGGACTGGACTTGAGTCTCTAGTGTCTAGCATTACGCAGTTCTGTAAAGTACTCACTCATACATAATCACTCAGGCCAAATGTGCACAAAATTGAAAACAAGTAAGCATAGTAGCACCGCCAGTGAGCAGGCGAGCACCTGCAATCACAGAAGCTTTTGAAACATAATTTACCTCCAATGTAATCGGCAGCATTCTTGCTCTTCAGAAAAAACAAATTGCAATATCACAACACAGAGCAGGAGAAAACAAAGTAGTGAATAAATACTAGCTACTACTACTCACCAAGGCCCGGGATCTTGACTCCAACCAGGTCGAGCAGGTCTTGCTCCCAGTCCAGGATGTCGGACCACCGGTGCGTCGCCTGATTGTAGGTGCGCCGGACCGCAGACTCCCGATACATGGCCTGGCACACCTTCACACATAGCTGGCGACGCTCCCGGAGCCCGTACCAGGTACCGGGCCTTCCTTCCTGCCACGGTCTTGGGGATGTGGCGCTGTACAAAGAACACCAGTGCGGCCACCTCCACCGCGCTGAAGATCTCCCTGGGACTTACTGATTCCTCCCTTAACCGCCCGCAAGGGAGCCGGCTATGGGGTGCAGGAGTTTTCCCCTTGGACTTGCCGGCTCCCTTTGCCATGGAAGCTGTCAGAAAAAGTTGGTGTTGTAATATATATCAGAAACGTCTGGTATCTTTCTGCAAAGTTCCTTCATTTAAATCCTCTAAAGCCCTCCTTCGAATCTCCTGTTTCCTGTTCTCAATGGCCCGCTTATAAATGTTTCTTGCTTCCCTGACATCAGATATGTCATGGGTAGGTATGGGCGGATTTTGCGGATCCACGATCCGCGGATTTTGTGGATTTTGCGGATCGTAGATCCGCAAAATCGGCGGATTTACGGATCCGCGGATTTACCCTGCTGAATGAGTCACTTAATTTCAGCTTCAACTAGTTTCAGCGGCCATGTGTGTGTTACTATGCAATCGCCCCGAGGGGCGCAGGGTTCCCTTGGGTGAGCTGTCCATCATAGTGGGTCAATGGTGGGAAGACGGTGCACACTGCGAGTGTGTGGGGGGGGCTTCCAAGCCCAAAGTCAGGCGCCCCGAAGGGCGCATGGGTCCCTTGAGTGAGCTGTCCATCATAGTGGGTGAATGGCGGGAAGACGGTGCAAACCGCGAGTGTGTGGGTGGGGCCAAACGGGCAGGGCTTCCATGCGAGTTCACACATGCTTCTTGTGTGTATAAAAGGTCAGAGAAAGATCAGTTCAGCAGATGAAGAGAAAGAAGCTCCTGGTCACAGGAACAGCACGGGTATTGCGCTCGTGAAAGTCAAGGATGCAAAGGCCTCTATCCAGCATCACAGCTGATTTTCCATGGTAGATTTGGGAAGAAGGCACACCTGCCTCGACGACGCTCACGATTGTTTTTGGGCTGATGAATGAGTCACTCACAGGAAGGGCATGTTGCAGCGGCCATGTGTGTGTTACTATGCAATCGCCCCGAGGGGCGCAGGGTTCCCTTGGGTGAGCTGTGCATCATAGTGGGTCAATGGTGGGAAGACGGTGCACACTGCGAGTGTGTGGGGGGGGGCTTCCAAGCCCAAAGTCAGGCGCCCCGAAGGGCGCAGGGGCCCCTTGAGTGAGCTGTCCATCATAGTGGGTGAATGGCGGGAAGACGGTGCAAACCGCGAGTGTGTGGGCGGGGCCAAACAGGCAGGGCTTCCATGCGAGTTCACACATGCTTCTTGTGTGTATAAAAGGTCAGAGAAAGATCAGTTCAGCAGATGAAGAGAAAGAAGCTCCTGGTCACAGGAACAGCACGGATATTGCGCTCGTGAAAGTTAAGGATGCAAAGGCCTCTATCCAGCATCACAGCTGATTTTCCACGGTAGATTTGGGAAGAAGGCACACCTGCCTCGACGACGCTCACAATTGTTTTTGGGCTGGTGAATGAGTCACTCACAGGAAGGGCATGTTGTAAATATTTTACGATGGCGCCGGCAAGCTGCCAGTGCCATCATAAAATACTTACTAAATTAGCTTCAACAGGAAGCTCTAATAGATATTTTATCTATTAGAGCTTCCTGTTGAAGCTAACTTAGTAACTATTTTAGGATGGCGCTGGCAGCTTGCCGGCGCCATCGTAAAATAGTTACAAGTTGACAGGCCAGCCAGGCTTCAACTTTTGCCCCCGGAATCCGCCGCTCGCGGATTTGCGAATTCGCAGTAAATTCGCGGGAGTTCGCGGATCGCGAATTTACCGAAAATTCGCAAAATCCGCAAGCGGAACGGATTTTGCGCTCACCCCTAGTCATGGGGTATTTTATTGGTGGCCAACTTTAGGGCTTTATGGCTGTAGGACATTCAGAGCTAAACCATGCCAGAGGGGCTTGCTCTTTTGGTAATCTGTTTGAAAATAGCCCCTAGATATGACCCCACATAACCCTATCAAACTGTCAAGGAAATCAGAATACTCTGCCGTTATTGAAAAGCAGCAGAAAATATCAATGGAGGCTTTCTTAACCAATTCAATGAAAAGATTTGATGGGTCAATAGAGGCCAAATTTAAACGTACCCGCTTGTTTACTGAATAACTAATGTTGGACGCAATCAGACAGTAAGATCTGCAAGAAATGGGTATGGAAAACTCAGTGTAATGGGATTATGATCACTGTGAGATAGTGTGCGCATGTCATAACTCATCAAATTCTGAATAAAAGCCCTTGATAAAAGAATGAATCTAGTATACTACCTGTGCCTCTTCCCATCGCTCGCTTTGCTGGCATTGTCTCTTGTAATATAATTTCTGCTTGTTTGTTAAATCGTATTGCTGTATTGCTGTAGCATTGCTCTCATTGCCTGCACTGTTATTAAGAGCTGCCTGGTACGATCGTTTGAAGTACATTGTATTTCACTGATCGCATTGCTTTGTGAGTCATTTGTGCCCGATTGTGCCTCTGCCCATTTCTTTGAGACACCACAGACTGTGCCCCAATCTCGCCCTGTTTCGCTTTTGCTTTGCAGCCATTTTGTTGTTGTTGTGCCTCGTAGCCCGTCCCTCCGCCCGCTCCCGCCTCCCAGCTGCTCCTCCCTCCCACAGATAGTTGTAGTTCGTGCCGTCTGTTCCTGGGCTGTGACCCTCCTGACACGCTCAGAGGCGGTTGCTCCCCACGCTCCCTGGCTCCTGGTATCGTAGCGCTATTACGCTCCCTGTTCATTGCTGCTAACAGCTGATTTGCGCATCGCTCGCTTTGCTGGCATTGTCTTTTGTAATATAATTTGTGCTTGTTTGTTAAATCGTAGAGCTGTATTGCTGTAGCATTGCTCTCATTGCCTGCACTGTTATTAAGAGCTGCCTGGTACGATCGTTTGAAGTACATTGTATTTCACTGATCGCATTGCTTTGTGAGTCATTTGTGCCCGATTGTGCCTCTGCCCATTTCTTTGAGACACCACATACTGTGCCCCAATCTCGCCCTGTTTCGCTTTTGCTTTGCAGCCATTTTTTTGTTGTTGTGCCTCGTAGCCCATCCCTCCGCCCCGCTCCCGCCTCCCAGCTGCTCCTCCCTCGCCCCAACCCCCTCCACTATCCACATATGACGAAGACATTTGCGTGCAGCGTTCACGCGCAGCGGATGCGCCCCATGCGCGCCGAAGGTGTGCCAAAGGTAAGCCCGTCTACGCCCGTCCGCGCCTGGACCGCGCCCAGCGCCCGACCCCCTGGCCTCCGCAAATTCCACTCCACCCGCATAACGTACGACTTTGCATCCCTCTCTGCACTGAATCCCGGCCGACTCCCAGACTGCTACCAATCCGCCCCAGTACACACCCATGGACCCTTCACCTGCCACTCCTGTAAGTTCGATTGCATCAGGTCCCACACCAAATCCACAAACTCTAAACAGAGCTCTGACACTAACAAACTGAAGTGCATCCTGCTCAACACCCGCTCGGTCCACAGACACGCCATTAAACTTTGGAATCTACCCGACACCACATCGCCGGACGTCGCCTTTCTTACAGAAACCTGGATGAACGCCTCATCAACACCCGACATCGCCATAGCCATCCCGGACGGCTACAAGATCATCCGAAAGGACCGCAACATTGCCATTGTCCATAAGAATACCATCTGCATCACGACTTGTTCCGATGGTAACCTAACAGATGCCGAACACCTTCACTTCCAGATCCACACCGACCGCAGGACCACACTCAGAGGCACCCTCATCTACAGGCCACCAGGACTCCGCACACAATTCAGCGAAGACATCACCGACTTCATCAGCCCACACGCCCTCCCCTCCAAGGACTACATTCTACTGGGAGACCTCAACTTCCACCTGGAAAAGAACAACGACAGCAACACCACCACCCTTCTGGACAACCTCGCTAATCTCGGACTCAAACAACTCGTTGACACCCCCACCCACTATGCCAGACACACGCTCGACCCAATCTTCACCTTCAGCAAGCACATCTCCTTCAATCACACAACAGCTCTCCATTGGACGGAACATAGCTGCGTTCACTTCAACTACAAAAAGACTACGACCCACAACCACCCACGACCAATTCCCTGCAGAAACTGGAACAAACTTACCACCGACCAGCTCTTCTCATTGCTTCAACAAAACCCCCCTGCCAAATCATCTGACCCAAACCAAGCAGCCACCAACCTCACACAATGGATCACCCACAGCGCTGACGAATTAGCACCCTTGAAAAACCTTCAAATCAAGCAAGTTAGCAAAAAAGCCCTCTGGTTCAATGACGACCTCAAGAAATCCAAGAAGATCTGTCGCACCCTCGAAAAAGCCTGGCGAAAAAAACCCAACCACTGACAACCTGGTCACATTCAAGAACGCCACCCGCAAACACCATCAACTGATCCAATCCACCAAGAAATCAGCATTCAAGGAGCGACTCGACAACAACGCCCACAACAGCAAAGAACTATTCAACATTGTCAAAGAGTTTACCAACCCCACCGCCGGCACCAACGACATCACTCCATCCCAAGACCTCTGCGACTCTCTAGCCTCGTTCTTCCACAACAAAATCGCTGACATACATAACAGCTTCTGCGACCAGTCGACCCCTCCCACCTCCGAACTAAAACCCCCCTCCAACAACCTTTGCGCCTGGAACCCAATCACCACTGAAGACACCATCCGCCTGATGAACTCTATCCACTCAGGATCGCCAACTGACCCATGTCCCCACCACATCTTCAACAAAGCAGACTCCATTATCGCACCCCATCGCCGAGACGTCATCAACTGCACCCTCAACTCCACTACCTTCCCGGAAAGCTGGAAACATACTGAACTCAGTGCCCTCCTGAAGAAACCCACAGCAGACCCCACTGAACTTAAGAACTACCGCCCCATTTCACTCCTCCCATTCCCTGCCAAAGTCATTGAGAAAGCCGTCAACAGCCAGCTAGCCGCCTTCCTCGAATACAACAAATCCCTCGACCCTTCACAGTCCGGCTTCGGAGCCAAACACAGCACCGAGACCGCCCTCATCGCAGCAACAGACGACATTCGAGCCCTACTGGGCAACGGGGAAACAACTGCCCTTATCTTACTTGACCTCTCCGCGGGCTTCAACACAGTCTGTCATAGCACCCTTATACAACGCTTCAGCAACGTCGGAATACAAGGAAAAGCATTGGACTGGATCATCTCGTTCCTCGCCGGAAGTACCCAGAGAGTCCGCCTCCCCCCTTTTAGATCAGAAGCCACCGAAGTCATCTGCGGCGTACCACAAGGATCATCACTCAGTCCCACCCTCTTCAACGTATACATGAGTCCCCTCGCATCCATCGCGCCCCAACACAACCTCAACATCATCTCCTATGCAGACGACACCCAGCTGATCCTCTCCCTTACCAAAGACCCAAACACCGCCAAAACCAACCTACATGAAAGGATGAAAGAAGTAGCCGAGTGGATGAAGAACAGCCGTTTAAAACTGAACTCGGACAAAACGGAAGTCCTCATCTTAGGATCATCCCCCTCCGCCTGGGATGACTCATGGTGGCCCCCGGCCTTGGGAAACGCACCCAAACCAACGGACCACGCACGTAACCTGGGCTTCATCCTCGACTCCTCCCTCTCAATGACCAGACAAGTCAACGCCATCTCATCATCATGCTTCAACATTCTATGTATGCTCACAAAAATCTTCCGTTGGATCCCCACCGAAACAAGAAAGACGGTCACCCATGCGCTGGTCACAAGCCGACTGGACTACGGAAACACTCTTTATGCTGGAACCACAACCAAACTACAGAAAAAACTCCAACGCATCCAAAACGCTTCAGCCAGACTCATCCTAGACATCCCCCGCCAAGCTCACATTTCCGGACACCTGAAAGACCTCCACTGGCTCCCCGTCAACAAGAGAATAACGTTCCGTCTCCTCACCCACGCACACAAAGCCCTGTACGACCTAGGACCCGAATACCTCAACACGCGCCTGTCCTTTTACACCCCCACCCGCCAACTTCGATCGTCCAATCTAGCCCTCGCCGCAGTCCCACGCATCCAAAGATGCACCATGGGGGGAAGGTCCTTCTCCAACTTAGCGGCCAAGACCTGGTATTCTCTCCCCACCCACCTCCGCCTTACACAGAACCACCTCTCCTTCAGAAAACAACTAAAAACTTGGATATTCGATAAGTAAAGCACCCCTCCTCCCTCAAGCGCCTTGAGACCCTCTGGGTGAGTAGTGCGCTATACAAATTTTGAACTTGAACTTGAACTATGTGTTAATACCAGATGGCTTAAAACTTCACCATAAAGTAAGTGTACAAAATGAGTAGTATCATCCCCTTGATTATTGTAGAATCTACATAGGCAAGTCCTATTATGCGGGCATTTAGAAATGTTAAAATCATGCGGCCGTAGTATCGAAATAGAATTCCTCTGGGAAGATGCAAATTCTGAAACTAGTTTCCCCATCTCATGGATTATGCCAAATGGGTGTGCCCGAAAAAAATTAAAATAAATGTGTATTAAAAGAATATTTAGTTCCTTAAGATTTATAACTTGGTAAAATGGCCTTGTTGGCACTATTTTCACACTGAAATTCTTTATGGAACATGCCACAAACACGGCTAAACCCCCTTTTCCTCTTCCTGCAGCTGACGGCGTTGTGTCTCATCAATAAGATTTAAAACCATTTAAAGCAATGGGATTCAGAGCCCATGTTTCCTGGCAGCACACATTATCAAAATTACCTCGAAAAGTCAGTCAGTCCTCATTGTTAAGTTTCTGTCGAATTCACACAATATTCCATTACATAATCTGCATACCTTGACAGAGATATTTTGGTTCTTTAGATTTGGCTCAGGGGCTAAGTTGACGAAAGCACTTCCATGCCTTGCTGTACACAGTCAATTAATATCCTCCAGTCCAGAGAGAACCCCAACCCTATTGTTTAAGGGTAAGTGGAAATTTGACTGGAGTCGGATTCGCAATTCCTTGAACCCGTAGTTTGGTTTCGTCATGCCTGGGGCTGGATCTTTGTAAAAGAAACCCAATGGCAATATCCTTACAGAGCTTGAATTTATTAACCCTAAATTAGCTATCTGGCGAACCTGAGAGAGGTGCCCACCATCTAGAGACTTGGGTTCAGCACTGCGACTATGCGCTTGCCCCTATGCCCACCTGTACAACCAAGAATGCCAGACTTTCGGCTCCTCGGTTCAATGAGGTACTGAGACCGAGCAAAAGCACCTGCAAATGCCTTGAAAGGAAGTGGCATAAAAATGTCAATTCTGACTATAAACTGGAATACAAACAGGCCTTGAAGGCACACTATACTAAAATCTGGGATGCCAAAAAATGCTGTCTGAAAGCAAAAATTGAGACGTCCGGCAACAAAGGCAAGGAGATCTTAAAAATTGGGAAAGACTTTTCTTCCCCGTTTTCTGTTGCCAGGGCTTCACCCCTCTCTCTCTAGTGAACCAACCATCTTGCAGCTTTCTTTCATGACAAAGTAATGACCATTCAGGACTACTTCTCTAGGAGGTCCCTTGTGAGTCAGGACCATGTCAACAACCCAGACCAGGCGGCGCTACCTGCTGCTATCGTCAAACCAACTATTGTACAGTTCCCTCTGCTTCAACCTGAGGTTTCCTTGGATATCATTAAGAGTCTGAAGTCAGGGTCCTCCTTTGACCCTTGGCCAGCTAAACTGTTGGCCTCTGTGCCCACCTCTGTTAACCCTGTGACAAATAAGGTACTAGGGGCCCGATTGTAGGTAATCCCAGATTACTGATTTTTAAATACCGAATCATACCAATTCGGTATTTAAGAACTAGCAATCAGGATGTGGGTATTTTTACCGAATTCAATACCGAATCGGTAAGTTTCTGTACTTACCGATTCGGTAATTACTGAATCAGTATTTGCCATTGATTCCTATGGGCCTTGAAGCCCATAGGAATCATTGGCAAATACCGATTCGGTATTTTACCAAATCTGTAAAATACTGAATTGCCAAGGGGGACAGGGTGTCACTGTGACACCCTGTTGCACCCCTGTTTCTGGCTTGTGTGCAATGTGACACACATACATGCCCTTTGGGCATGTATGTGTGCCACATGGCACAGGTGTGCATGCACAGATGTGCATGTACACAGAAATTCTTAATTTACCACCCAATAGTATTGGGTGGTAAATTAAGAATTCCTAAGGGCCTGTGGCACTGTAAACTGTGCCACCTACATATGGATTTACAGAATCGGTATATTTACTGAGTCAGAAAAATATCAAAGTGGTAAATTTACCGAATCGGTAAATATACCGATTCTGTAAATTCCGAGCCACCTACATGTCAAAAGCCAAATACCGGTCGGTAACGGCCGAAATCGGCTGTTACCGACCGGTATTGGGCGACCTACATCGAGCCCTAAATTCCTCCCTTGCGGCTGGTCATGTGCCTGGTATCTAGAAGCATGCTAAAATTCTCCCTTTACTTTACTGAAAAAGCCCTCTGCTGACCCATCAGCGCAGCTAATTTCAGAACTATATCACTATTGCCGTTTTTCTTTAAGGCCCTAGAGAAATATGTCAGCTCAGTGATTTTTGACTATGCTGAAAAATATCAGCTCCTACACCAGAGCCAGTCAGGTTTCAGAACCAACTATAGTAGACTGTCCTGCTTGGCATGTACACAGAAATTCTTAATTTACCACCCAATAGTATTGGGTGGTAAATTAAGAATTCCTAAGGGCCTGTGGCACTGCAAACTGTGCCACCTACATATGGATTTACAGAATCGGTATATCTACCGAATCAGAAAAATACCAAAGTGGTAAATTTACCGAATCGGTAAATATACCGATTCTGTAAATTCCGAGCCACCTACATGTCAAAAGCCAAATACCGGTCGGTAACAGCCGAAATCGGCTGTTACCGACCGGTATTGGGCGACCTACATCGAGCCCTAAATTCCTGCCTTGCGGCTGGTCATGTGCCTGGTATCTAGAAGCATGCTAAAATTCTCCCTTTACTTTACTGAAAAAGCCCTCTGCTGACCCATCAGCGCAGCTAATTTCAGAACTATATCACTATTGACGTTTTTCTTTAAGGCCCTAGAGAAATATGTCAACTCAGTGATTTTTGACTATGCTGAAAAATATCAGCTCCTACACCAGAGCCAGTCAGGTTTCAGAACCAACTATAGTAGACTGTCCTGCTTGAGGTCTCTTAGCTTATTAGGGAGAAGCTGGATCAGGGTGGGAAAGCCAGTCTGATCTTATTAGGCTTATGATACCATGCCAGACTCGAGACTCCTGAACAGGTCACAGGGTTGTGGAATAGGCCGCACCGTCCTGAAATGGTTTTCCCCCTTCCTTGAGGATACATACAAGAAAGTCTGGACCCTCCCTTCGCGACCCCCATCCACAGCCTGATAGTGGGAGTTCCTCAAGGCTCGATACTGAGCCCCACGCTGTGTAGCCTATATATGTCCACCTTGGGTCCACTGGCCCAAGGGTGTGGCACTAAAATGATCTCTTACGCTGACAACATGCAGCTCCTGTTTACCTGTGACAAGGGAGCAGACTATGAAGGTGACAACATCAACTCCTGTCTCTCGAAAGTGTTTCCCTGGTTGGGGAAAAACCAGTTAAAATGTAATCCAGAAAAACCCGAGATCATCTTCTTTGGCTCCCCTGCCAAGGAGGATGAGTGGAAAGTCTGGGGGCCATCGGATATAGCACCCCCTCCATCTGCTATAAGCACTGTCAAAAGCTGGGTGTCTTGATGGATAGTACCCTCTTGATGAGATCTCTGGTCCAGTCTTTAGCAGGCTCCTGCTTTGGGCTTCTTCGAACACTTCGAACATTTCTCCCCCTTCTGCCTCTCAAACAGAGGAAGACCGTAGTCCGGGCATTGATCATCTCAAGACTGGACTTCGTTAACGTTCTGTACCTAGGCCTCCCTGAATATTTGCTCAACTGCTTACAGGTGATCCAGAAAGCAGATGCTAGAGCGGTTCTTTGCTCAAGCCTAGGACTCAAATTTCCCCTCACCTCCAAGTCTTGCACTGATTTCCTGTAAAAAAAAAGGATCAGTTTTGAGGCCCTGGTACTCTTCTTTGAAAGTCCTTCAGGGAAATGGGGCAGAATACATCAGAAAGAGAGTCACTCACTATGTGCCATCAAGAACCCTGAGGTCCTCCACGCTGAGCCTAGCATCCATCCCCAGAATACACAGTGCCCGTTCCAGCGGCTGCTCTTTTCTGTTACTTGGAGCCCGCACCAGGAACCTTCTTCCTTGGACTCTCTGGAAAGTGTCCAACATAACAGTTTTCAGGAAAACCTGGCTTTTCCATAATTAACTTCTGGCATCCCTCCCCTTGAGGGAGCAATGGGTCTTATAGAGTCTTTTCAGCGCCAGGACAATCTTTTTGAGTAACTGCGCACTTTAAAAATGCTCTTTCATTAATTCAAAAGTATATTTGGTTCAAAATCTCCCCTGCCACCTTAGGTTTTCGAAAGTTGATAATGATTGTGGCCTCTACATATCTCTCAATGTGTCCAATGCCGCCCACACAGTGCACAAATAACTTTTGGTGGCCAAGGTCCCAATGACAAATTAATGAATTATGAAGCAAATGAAGAACCCTATATTTAAGAGCCCATATTGTTTCACCAACACTGTTAGAAATAGGGGTTCTCTAATTGACAGAGGTAGTTACCTTTGTCCAAATAGGGACCTTTACTTATAGTCAGGGTAAGGAGAAACACTTCTTAAATAACACCTTATTAGCTCGGCACGAGCAGACAGGTTTATCACAGAGGCAGTGTGTAAAGCATTTGTGAACACATACAGTAATATAGTGAAAAAACTACAAATGGACATCACACCATTTTAGAATTATAAGTAATCTTTATGTAAACCAAAACAAGACCAAATGCCACAATACAGTAATAATAATATGACTTTCAGATGGTATAAATAGTTCAGTTCACAGCAAATTGCAGATGCAAAACTTTTCATACAAAGTACCTTGGATGCGTCCCGTAAACAAACAAAACGGGCTGCAGGGAAGGTGATGCATAAGTGCCTTAAACTCAGGGAAGGTTATGCATCAGTTCCTTGCTCCAGGGGAGGTGGTGTGTCAGTTCCTTACAGTAGTGCTGGGGAGGTGGTAGTCGGTTCCTTACCGGAGAGGAGGTGATGCGTTGGTGTCTTACTGCCTGTGGAGGTAATGAGTCGATTTCTTACTGTGTCCCCAAATGATGTGACAGACTTGGCGCTGCGATGATACAGGATGATGCGTGAACTTTTGCAGCTGCACAGCAGGCCTTGCGTTAAAATTGGTGCGGTGATCCTGGACCTAGCAGATCATTGAACTCTTCAGCGATGCGTGGGAAAACAGGTGTGGATGCATCTCGCTTCTCAAAATTGCGTTGATTTGGCAGCGCCCAGCAGAAAACAAATCTCTAGAGGTCCAAAATAACAGGAGCCACGTCTTTGCAGGTCAGAAATCCCAGCAAGGCAGTTTAGAGGAGCTGGTGGTGAAGTCTTTGTGTCCCTGAGTCTTCAGAACTTGAGGCAAGCTCAGTTTAAAGCCCTTGGAGATCTTTTCCTCAAGCAGGTGACAAAGCAAACAACAAAGTCCTTTCCTCCTTTACTTGGTATCAATAGCCACTGCAGGCCAACCCCAGACAGCAAACAGCACTGTGGCAGTATTCCTCCTCAGATTTTCTGGCTCTTCTCCTTGGCAAAGGTTTCTCTTGATTCCCAGAAGTGATCTAAAAGTCTGGGGTCCAGGCCGGGCCCCTCCTTTTATACAGTAAAATCCTTTGTTCCATGAAGGCGGAACCTGTCTGTACCCATCCAAAACCAGTTCTGTCCTCACTGGTGCAGCTTCCTGGCAGGAGACGAGCACAGCATTGTAGAAGGTAGACGAGGCCCATTTAGGTGAAAGGCAATCTCCTCCCTCTACTCTAAATGCATCCCAGATCTATTCAGCCCAACCCTGGCTCCTCCACAGCCCCTTTCATCCAAAGCCAGACATGCAATACACACTTGATGGTTAAGCAAGAAAATACCTACTTTCTAAAAGTGGTATTTACAAACATAGAATGTAAAAATCACCCTCACTAAAAGATGCATTTTAACATTCTGAGGTCAGACATACTAAACTTTATTTTCCTACCTTGTTCCTAGGGGTGGTTATGCTTATAAGATGTTATAAGCAAACTCCCCATTCTGTCCTATGGAAACAGGTAGCCTTGCAATATTAAAAATTACATTGGCAGTAATTCAATATCAGGACCTGCCACACAAATCAAGGCATGTCCTACCTTTCACACACACTGCACCCTGCCCACATGGGTATCTTGGACCTACCTTAGGGGTGACATACTTGTAAGAAAAGGGAAGGGCAGGGTCTGTCAAATGACTGCACAAGCTCTGCAATGGCAGGTCAGAGTTACATTTACAGGCTCCCTATGTGGCTGGCACAATCAGTGCAGCAGCCCGCTAGCAGCGTTGGATTTACAGGACCTGGGCACACACAGAGCACTGCACTAGGGACTGACTAGTACATTAAATCAGCCAATCACTGAAACATCAATACATAACAATAATTTACAAAGGGAACACTTACACTTTGGCACAGGAGGAAAAGGCAAAAATGCAGGGGAGACCCACGCCAATGGTGTAAGGTCTAACAAATACTTGGTGCCAAACACGGCATATTAGATAATTTAATAATATAAGGAGAGGAGCCTGGTGGCAGACCAATCACTAGGAGAGGAGATTAATTGGTTAAAACCCCAGTTTGCTGGTTTCTAGAATGAATCTCTGCTGGTCAAGGCCCTTCCCTGTGTAGTGACAGATTTGAGGATGATCCTGCAATTTTGGCCAGATTAAGGGTAACCCCCCCTGCAATGCCCCTTAGGCACATTATGTGTAACAGATTGTTCACCAGGTTGCAAAGAACAGAGCGGAGGAGTGCTCAAAGTTTCACAATGATGAGATAAGTTAGAGACACCGGTACTTTCTGTTCCAGTTTTATCTGGTAAAGCGAATGATTAGAGGTCTTGGGGCCGAAACGATCTCAACCTATTCTCAAACTTTAAATCTCTTGTAGAGCAGTTTTGGCCATGCTTGCCTCTATACACTTAAGCTGATCATAGATGGTTTGGAATTTAACATCCAACAGGTCACTAATACGCTGAGTTATAAAGTCCCAGGTGTTGTCAGATGGAGAAACCAGGGATAGTAGTCCTCTTTGTAAACTTGAGTCAACAGTTTTTTTTTAAATAGATGATTTCTGTTTCTCAGCATTTTTCCTGTGTTTTCCCAGTGGACCCGTATCAGGAGAACCAGAAGAAATAAACAACCTATATTTAGGATTTACCACTTATGTCATACTACAAATTGGAGCACCCTTGTCAGAGCCCCTCATAATTGCCATCGTGGAAACCACCTGGGATATTGGAATTGCATGAGCGCTCAACCACGTTGCCAGGCTGCATGACCTCAACATCATCTCCTACGCTGACGACATACAGCTGATCCTCTCTCTCACCAAGGACCCCCTCACTGAAAAAAACAACTTCCATGAAGGAAGGAAAGCCATCGCCGAAGCTGAACACGGACAAGACGAAGGTCCTCATCCTTGGCTCCACACCCTCAGCCTGGGACGACTCCTGGTGGCTGACTGCCCTGGGAGCAGCACCGACACCCACCGACCCAACGCTCTCCATGACCAAGCAAGTCAATGCAGTCTCATCCTCCTGCTTCAACACCCTCTGCATGCTCCGCAAGATTTACAAAAGGATCCACACCGACACAAGGAAAATGGTCACCCATGCCCTCGTCAGCTGCAGGCTGGACTACAGAAACATCCTCTACACAGGAGCCCCGGCCAAACTGTTGAAACAACTGCAACGCATTCAGAACGCCTCTGCCCGCCTGATCCTCGACATCCCCCGACACAGCCACATCACACCCCAACTGAGAGATCTGAACTGGCTGCCCGATAACAAGAGGATCACCTTGAAGCTCCTCACCCACGCACACAAGGAACTCCAAGACACCGGACCAGCATACCTCAACAGATGACTCACCTTCTACACCATGAACCACCAGCTCCGCTCTGTCGACCTTGCCCTCGCTACCGCCCCCAGCATCCGAAGAGCGACCTCAGGCGGCAGATCATTCTCCTACCTTACCGCCAAGACCTGGACACCCTCCCTATCCTCCTACAGAAGACCCAAGACCTACTAACCTTCAGGAGGCTACTCAAGACCTGGCTATTCGAGCAGTAGCATCACCCACCCCCCAGCACCTTGAGACCCTCACGGGTGAGTAGTAGGCTCTACAAATCTCATGATTGATTGAGCACTAGAACCATCACATTATTAAGACTAAGGGAGTCAAAGATAAATGTGGAGGAGCAAGGCCTTCCATTGTTAAAGAAAGACATTGCTTTGCCAATTTAATCTCTCTGGAAACGTGAATTCACTGGCCTCACCAAAAAACGACTATAGTTGTGTCTGGCAGAAATTGTACGTCCATGTTAGATGGTGGGTTAACCTTCCTCTACCCCATTTCAACCCAAAAAGTTACCTTAAGAGACTGGAAGAAATGATGATGGACAGGATATCTACCCTCAATCCTCCATCACAATGACGAAACAGATCCTGGATTTTCAGAACCAAGCGAGGAGTCCCGTCCCTGCCTCTGTCGGGCTATGACAGGCCCGTTCTTGGCCTGGCCTTTGCCAGTCCTGTGCAGGGGGAACGAAGAGGGATCTTTTTTATCTCCTTTGGGCCCAAAGGAGCAACGTACATGGCCTCCTGCCGAGAATGACTCTGGGGCTTGAGTTCCTGCTCCCAACGACTGGTTTGTCTTAAAAGACTTTCACTCTTATCTTTCAGTATTGTTCTTCTTGTTCTTGAGACACTACCCCCATTCTTATTCCTAAGTGAGATATTTCAACATGCAATGCCGATACTGTGATATTGTGTGTACGAGGGTCTAGTAAGTCTAGTTGGGTTATAGAATGGTTTACACCTGATTTACCGAGTTGAAACCAATTATGAGGGGTTAAAGGGTCTGTTAGGTATTACGTAGTTAGACAGAGAGGTTTGATGGAAGTTGAGGTGTTATGATTGTGGACTTAGAGGCATAAAAGGAGTCTTAACAGACAATACGATTATGAGTCATTAGATGAGAACATATTTTTACTAATATTCACCAATTTTTCAATTTGCAAGCTGTAATACAGTATTCACATTTTGATTTATTGAGGAAAATAATTTTTATTAAAATGCTTTTACTATCTAGCTAATAACATGTTTTTAAATAACCTATTATGCCTGCTACTTATGTAACTTGTACCAGGATACATTTAATATTATGCTCCATAAAATTTGAACCAGGTTAAATCTGTGACATAATTATTATCAGGTTACATTTAAGATTATGCTTCATGTAATTTCCACCATTTTACACATTTGAGATATAATTTGTGCCAGAAAACATTTGAGATTGTGATACATATATAATTTGTAACTGCTTATATCTGTGATTAGTCAATGAACATACTTTTAAGGAGTTTGTAGAAATACAAAATGCAGTCTCATCAATATGTAAATAAAAGTTTCATGATCATATATTAAAAAGGTTGAATATGAAAGGAGATAGAGAAGACAGAAAACGATTAAAGTCTTGAATCTAAAACAGAGAGTTATCTTTCAACTGACTTGTGCACAATGTGCAACCTAAGAAGGTGCAAAGCATACCAAGAAAGGGTGCTAGCTAGACTACTGCAATGGCAGTTTTGGAAAGAATATTGAATGTAACCTTGTAAAACTAAGTATTTCTTTCTTTTTTCCTTAAATCTTTTTATTGACATTTTTTTCCATTATATACACAAACTCCACCCTCCCACCCCCACCCCCCAAGACCAATAATATACAAAAAGACTTATTACATTCATAAATCTGTGGTTAATACATTAAAGTTCATTAGGACATATGCAGAGACAACAGTTAAATCATGATAAATAGATTGTAATACGAGATAGTATATATATGGCAGCCTATGTATGTCTCTGAATCCACTGCAGCAGCGGTGCCCAGATCTGCATACCCTTTCTTCTTTTATTAGATCCTTTATTTTTATAGATTGCGACCTTAAGGCTGCAGGCCGCAAGTAGCCTAGCCCTCCATTGTTGGAAGGTAGGTGGATTGGGGTCGAGCCAAGACAAAGCAATACAGAGTCGGAGGATTGCCATGCCCACAAAGATCAGCCCCTGCATGTTTTCCTGCCACTCGCAGTTTGCTACCCCCAAAATAATTTCCTCGGTTGAGACGTCCACTCTTATTTGGCACAATTCAGACAAGAATTCCGATATATCTTTGATCAGAATATTAAGCTTGTTACATGTTGCAAACATAAGTATAATATCAGCCCCTGTCGACCATTTTGCAATTTTCTCAGGTGTATAATATAGGCAAAAGAATGTTTTATAGCATTGGGCTTGTAGTTTTATCGACACTAGCGATGTTTGGGTTAATTCATATGCGCGACGGGGAATAGTAGACTGTACTCCCAACTTGACCTGCCAAAAAGAATACTGTTTACTCATATCATCTGGAAAGACTGAATTCAGGGACTCATATATTTCCCCAATCGTAGGTGTGTTGTTTTTACAGAGATTATCAATCAGTTGATTGTTCATGAAATTGCACCGCCCGCCAATTTTCTTTGCTAAAAAATCTCTAACCTGCAGGTACTTAAAAAAATCCCGGTGGCTAATATTATATTCTACATGTAGATCTTCAAACATCTTAAAGCCCACTGGTGCGTAAAAACAGCCCAACTGTACCACTCGAGCCGCAACCCATCTGTTAATACAGCTATCCAGAAAAATTTCTGGTAAATCATTATTAAGACTCATTGGAGGGTAGTATGAGTATCGCCCAAACCCCAAGAGCCTACGTACATTGTTCCACACTTTGTAAACCCCCGCAATAGTTTTGAACTTAACTTTCTTAAAATAGCTATCATTTACATGCCGCCAGAAGCAGCCAGTACATTCTTCTCCTAGTATAATTTATTGTGGGGTTGGGATCGGTAGCCTGGTTTGATCGTGAAAGATCATTTTGACACAGTATTTTAGGACGGTGGCCCAATAATAAAGTTTAAAATTAGGCAGAGATAATCCTCCTCTCTCCTTTGGTAGCATAAGCCATTTAAGTGCCCGTCTGGGTTTCTTATATTCCCAGATAAAGCTAGAAAACATAGAATCTATAGTTTTGAAAATATGAGGAGGAAACTCAAGACAAATAGTTCGAAAGAAATATAAAAAACGGGGCAAAAAAATCATCTTGATCACATTACAGCGACCACCAATAGTGAGATGTAAATTATTAAGCCGGATCAGCTTTTTCTTAGTACGGGATATCAGAGGGGTTATGTTGTTCACAACAATATTTTCAATTTTCGCATTTATTTTAACACCTAAATATACGGCCTCCTTGGTCACTCTTGGGTCTCTCATCGTAATTTTGTAATTAGAAACAATCTCGGTTTTATTGGAGTTCAATTTATAGCCCGAGATTAACCCAAACCGATACGCCTCTTCTTCTATCACAGGTATAGCTAGATTGGGATCCCTAGTAACAAGCGCGATATCATCGGCGTATGCTAAGATTTTAGTATTATGATTGCGTATTTGAATCGGAGGTATTGATGGCTCTCCAGCCATCAATACCTCCGATGGCTCTCCAGCCATCATCCATTCATCCGATGGCTCTCCAGCCATCGGATGAATGGATCAATATATATTGCGAAAAGAAGAGGGGAGCAAGGGCACCCCTGCCTTGTCCCTCTCGAATTCGAAAAATTCCCTGATAGAAGCCCATTTACCAATACCCTGGCACTTGGTTTATTGTAGAGCCTAATTATTTCATTATATAAATGTCACAAGGGGCAAGCTTTTTACCTACGTACACAAAATGGAGAAATCTTGATGTACATACTCAGAACATTACTGTTGTTCTACTAAATTTGGAAAGTTATATACCTTGGGAAATAAATTTGAAATATTGTGTCAAAACATTGACATGTATGTTGAATATCATGTGACATATACCATTTCAATTTCACATGGAATTGTTATGTGTATTCTTTTATTATGCTCGTGTACAACTTTGTTTTTTCTTTTCTTAAGCTTGCAAGAGGTTAACGGGAGCAATAAATGTATTGACTACAGTTTTTTTAAAAATGCATAAAATATAAAATACAATACAAAACATCAGTGTTCAGACAGTTATGAATGCAATAATGTGAAAACGTCACCTAATATATTCTTATTGTGCTTGTGAAAAGAGTAACACTGTAAAACCTGAAATTGGAAATTAGTGGACATTAAGGAAGTTTCGAAAATCTAGGCACATATTTATGAAGCTTTTGCGTTATCCTGTTGTCCATGTGTCACACAAGGCGATGCAAGGACAATGCGCACACTTCAGTAATGTTTACAAAGCTACGCAAGGTCTGATTTGTGTGGCCTTACATGGCTATGTGAAGAAATGTAATGCAGGACAGCTCCTTGGGCTGCATTACATTCAATTTCAACTTGAGCGGTGTTCCTTGGGTGGACTATGGGCGCTCCCATGCACTGACTAATGGATATTGTCGCATCTCTTGATTTACAAAGGCTTGTAGACCTGGTAATTCTTCAAAATGCTATGCCTTACCAAGTAACACGTAACGAGGAGAAATATCTTTACTTATCCCAGGTATTTCCTCATTCCAAGTGTGGTTCATTCTGCAGCACACATAAAAAGAGGAAAACATCTCCTTGGATTTTTTTATTTCAGTAGAGTGCTCCTTCCTGCACAAAAAGAGTGCAATAGTTAGCACTAGGCTACCCACTGTGAGTCACGCAAACGAAAGAGCAGAAATGCTCCATCTTTGTAAACATGGAGCATTTATGCAGTCTCCTTTTCATGCAATGCAGTTCAGCAACTTTGCTTGCTGCCCTGCTTTGCCTGAAAGTTTAGTACATGTGCTCCTCAGTCCTCAACCAAGGGAAGCGTACACTAGCTAATTTGTTAAACTCAAGCCAAATTTACTATTTTTTCATGAAGCCAGCAAAATATTCATAGTTGCTGCGCTGTGCTGTGTGAAAGAGAGCGTGAGAGCAGGATACCCCCCTATATACTAAGATATGGCACCTCGGGGACCACAGACCTACACATCTACACACCTGCCCAAGCACCCGAATACACTCTTGGGTGATCAGTGCTCTATACCGTGATAGTGTAACCCACTAATCTGGTGAATTTCTTGCTGCCTAGCCTCATACACACATCTTTGCATCATAGTGCAAATGTGGGTGTATTATGTCGAATATAGGTTTTGTACTGTAGCAAGCACGGCTGGCACAGGTAAGAGCGTTGGGGTGAGGTAGGAAGTTGAAGGATGATGGGAAATGCGGCGAGTGCAAGTTAAGTGGTTTTATTTATTTTATATTTAATTTATTTCACCTATCCCGTTGTCTTTCGACTCCATTTGGGTATAGCCTATCTTAGTTTTTCCCCTGATGTCAACTATTTGGGAAGAAATGCATACAAAGAAGACCTCTATCAAATCTTATGCTCACTGCTCCCAAAAACCTTACCCATAATTTCCGATCATGGTTAGCTCGAGGGTGATGATAAGGAGTGACAGAATTGCACTAGTAATAAGAAAAACAAATGATAAACATGGTATAAAAAGTGTCTATCTTCCATCGTGTCTTAACATTTTGTTTCATCAACTGCCTCTGAAGGGCGCTGTGATGCGTCTGGGATGATTTCTGGGTTGGGTAGTTTCTGAGGCAGTTCCTCGTCTGGGCTGGTGAGCTGGTGCAACCTCTGTAAAGCAGAGAAAAGCCATACGTGTTTATTTAGATAAACATTTCACCATACTATGAGCTGCCCTGCCTAGTATGCTGGGTTGTGGATGTTAAATGGCCCGCTGGTCCAGTCAAACCAGCTAACATAAGACTTGTAGTTGTTGTATGTTAGCATTCTATAACAAAAATGTCCAATTGTAGCTTCATTTTCGGTAAAGCCGAAGGTGTAATCTGGACCTGACTCCTTACCGAAAATATCTGAGCTCCGACTACTGTCTTTTAATTCTTTAACAAACCCCACATGAAAATGATTTAACTGTTTCCCTTTGCCCTAGCTTGCATGTGAAGATTCCTTTCCTCTCCTCTCCCCTCATTTCCTCCCCTCCCCTAACTTACCTTCCCTTGCCCTCCTTTCCTCTCCACTCCAATGTCATAAGGTTTTTGAGTAGCAATAACTTCCTACTGCTACAAACAGTAGGAATATGCAATATCAATGCTTATACAATACAATGAAAAAGAGATTCATTTGTAAATCAAGTCGCCCCCTTTCACATCAAAAACTGTGTTTTACAAATCCTACTGCCCTATATGGCTCCAGTGGAAGACATGAGTGTGATTTTATGCCAAGTCATTGAGGCCGATATTATGCATACCTCTTTATTGCCACTCAAAACAGCAGAAACTTAAAACATTACATTAGAACTAGGAACGCTAACAACATTCCAATTCACTATAGATTTCTGTACCAGGCAGCTATCTTCCTTCTTTGTTGTTGCTCGCCAATGAAATAAGTTCACAAAATTTGCAGTTTGAGTGAGGTCTATATATATGAAATGTCTGTGTGAAGAGTACGATTGGGAAATGCCTAGGCGTAGCTTGTTTGCAGGGGACCCGAGTTAGGAAACAGGGATTAATTATAGGGCGAACCATTTTGGCATGGGCGTTTAGATTAAGATTTGAATTGGTTTGGTTTAGGAATGTCACGACCCCGTTTGGTTAGTAGCTTTATTTTCAGGTGGTGATATTTTGATTAGTTGTGTGGATATGGCTTTATTGAGCTGAGTGTATCATTTAGAGGCCTGGGTGGCAAGTGTGGTTATGTGCTCTTTGATTTATTTTTTAATTGACACCTGCCACGGCTGTCGGGCTTGTGTACAGAGTCATTTTAGCTTCGCGCGGGGAGGAGCATCAAATCTTGGGTTCAAATGCCTCACCGCACGTTCTATATTGTTCCCCTCCCCATGCACTGGGTCATGGTCGCCTTCTGCGTGCAGTGCTTAACTGCTGAGGAGCTTTGAAGTTGACTCCTCTGATGCATTGTAGGCCCGATGAAACGCGATCTGCCATTTTGGATCGGACTATGAAGGAGGCACAATATGTATAGCGTGAAGGCCATATTTTAGGGACATTAAATAGATTGTTAGTTGCTAGGAAGATCTTGTGATTATAAAGAAGGACGTAAGGTATCTCAAAAAAGAAAAAATGGATGGGGACAAAGAGAAAATAAAAGGGACAATATGATCCGCAGGAGAAGAAAAAGCAGGCAGCGGTAAAGGCTATAAAGTCCATTAACCCCTTGGGCAATTCTGCGCTTGTGTGGGCGATTTTGAGAGTGAGCGGGTTCATGATGGCTCCCAGCCGTCATCAGCACACGAGCGCTGTGATGCATGATGGCCGGGGGCCGTCATCAGCATGGAAGGGGTTAAAAAGAGTCCCAGGCAGTTGCATTTGACGAGTCATCAAGAAGTGGTGGCAAACTGATTTCTTGTTCATCTGATATGGATGATGAAGTGAAAAGGAGAAAGTATAAGGAAGAGTTGGATTGTAAAGATCTAGATCTAGTAGTGAAAGACGTTCTTGGGGAATGTATGTTTGATCCTCACACAAATCAACATTCTGCTGATCACGTGTCAGAGTATGATGATTAGGCATGAAATGCCTAAAGAAGTGGGGAGTAGATTACAAGCAAAATGTCCCAGACTATCTTTGAGTAAAAAGGTAACATATACGGCTGAGTTAGATTCAAAGATGTTGGCTTTCCTGAACAAGTCAGTGCGTGACCCAAGAAGGGGTCTGGATGAAAAGTTAAACTTAAGTTTGGATTTTGTCTTAAAATCAAAATTTAAGACAAACTTATGACAAACTCCTAACTTTACTACTCCTAAATGCCTTTTGTGAATACCGAAAGTTGTAAAGTTAAGAATCTGTCTCAGATTACTTTTGTGATTCAGGCTCTTTGTCATTTAAGTTGACCATGCTTCTTTGTTTAATATCTTTTAGAAGGGTATTAGATGAAAGGGCATTGCAGATTTCTTCATGTAGTTATTTACCAAAAGGGGTGTGTTTTAGCTTTAGGAGAACGACAAAAACTGTGTTCAAGACTATATTTTATTTAAACTTGGAGAAGAACAAGAAGCTGTGTGTGGCTAAGTGTTAGCAGGAGAATGAAAGAAGAACTTTAAGTTTGAGGGATCAATTAGATTCTCAATTGCTGATTTCTTTCAGGTACCCTCATAATCCTGTTTCGAGACAAGTCCTACTTTGGCTAGATGGGTTAAGTAAGTAATGAGGAGGGCAGGAATTCATTTTAAACCAATAGAATATGATGTGATTAATATTATGGAAAGATTTTAAACATGCATAATATTGGCCTCTGTGCCTTGCCATAAAATTCATATTTTTCACAGAAAGGGTGGGTGGAAAATCATGATTTCATTAAAGGCACGTAGACCAATATTATCCCTCCCAGTTGATAGTACCCACCCATTAATTTGTGATTTGTGTTTCAGGAAATGGCGATTATAAGTAAAGCAGAGGAATATGGAACCTTGGATTTCTTTAACCCTTTCCATGCTCATGACGAGCTCAGCTCGTCATGATGCACGGTTGAGCTGTGCTGGTGACGAGCTGAGCTCGTCATGAAAGAATGGAAATAATCAAAAGTCAGCACAGGAGGGGAAAACACCTAGCAGCCAAGGTGTTAAATCATTTGGAATAAGAAACTGTTCAAGTTGTTCACAGCAAAAAAGAAGGAATATGGCTGTCTGGTTCAATAATATGTAGTGGATTGGAATGTAGTTAGTATTTCTCATTTCATTTAATCTTTATTTCGGTTATGTGTAACCATAAAAGATACAATAATAAAAACACATTACATTTTCATAATTACTCCATCATTCCCTATTGAATTAACACAGTAGACGGGGCACGGATCTTGATTTAAAAAGAGCACGGCTATAACTACGCCATAAAAACCTATCTAGCCCAAGAATTACATTGTATTAAAAAAAACATGCTGGCCAACTATTTACATAGTTAAAAATGATCATTTACAACATATAACATTTTAAAAACCATAGGGTAATTTTATCATATAATCGTCATATCCCCATGAAAGTGCAAATGCTTGACTTGGCCTAGGTTATACCCTGAAATACAATTTTTGTTCATAATTCCTTTTCTAACCTGAACCCACTTGTTTTCCGTATCAAAGATACGTTGAATAAAAATCTGCTTACTGCAAAAACTACTTTTTGCGAAGAATCAGTCCTTAAAATACGTAAAGCTTTGCTACAACTCCTACTCCTAATGCCTAGCAACCTACACAGGGGTTTGATCCAATGGCGCCTTACAGTAGTATATGCAGCACAGAAGAATAGGTTGTGCTCGTCGGTTTCCCTTACTTGCATTGTGCACAGGGGGCAAAGGTCACTACCCTTTTCCCCCTTCTCATTTTTCCAACTAGATGTATTTGCTCCTATTTGCAAAATTCTATACCTAAAGTGTAAAAATAAGGATTTTGCTAAGGAATATTCTATCTCGTCAAGGAAGGGTTCTCGGGTGGCTACGTCTTTAAAGGCTAAAAACCTTAAAGTTAATGGGCCCGTAGTAGCATTATTCAGCAAATCGCTTGCTATAAAGTTCCAATAAGTCAACTTTAAATTCTTTTTACAAGTTGGTGTGAGTTTTAAAGGGCCACTCCCATAGGAAGATAGGCCTAATTTTTGCATCCTAGACATTACGTGCTTCAACCACGGGATGTCTTTAGGACGATTCACCTTCATGATTTCCTCCAGACCAACTTTGTAATGGATTAGTTCTGATGTAACCCGGATCCTTATCCAAAACAATAGTGGTCTTAGTACAGCGCAATGGTCTGTGCGTTTAATGTCCAGATCCAAAGTTACAGGAAGCAAGGGTGTTAGTATTTCTAGTTCTAATGTAGTGTTTTAAGCTGCTGCTGTTTTGAGTGGCGAAAAAGAGGTATGCACAATATGTGCTAATTCTGGACACATGGGGAGATAGCTGTGGGAGAAACTACACGCTGACCGGAAGTGACGACAGACGCCAGAAGCTACGGCTGTTGCTGCTGGAGCTAGAGTGCTCTCCCATGAGCTCTGTGAGCCGTGAGCTAGGCTTTTCAACACGGCCGGACTTCGGAGCCGCGAATCACTCTTCATCGCGGTAACACCGGACGGGCATTTCTGGGCACGGCGGAAAGCCGCGAGTTAGCGCACAGTGCCACAGTGCACAGTGCAAAGTGCCTTTCAGAGTGGCAGGAGCCGCGAGTCGCCTTCCAGTGCGGCAGGAGCCGCAAGTTGCTGCCTAGTGCTGCGGCAGCTGAAAATTGCTTTCTTCTGTGGCAGGAGCCGCAAGTCACCTCCTAGTGTGGCCGGGGCCGCAATTTATATAAGAAAGCTGCAACGTGGCAAGACCGTCAGGGCGTTATTGAGTGCCTCACAGTGCGGTGGGAGCCGAGTGTTGCCTTCTGCTAGCTGCAGGTTTCTTGCGTGGCAGAGACCGTGTGAGCCGTGTGGACTACTCATCGCGGAAGGGGGCCGCAAAAAGATTGCTGTGTGTAGCAGAAAAGCCACGAGTTCCCTCCTTCCTGTCAGGAGCTACCGTTCATTTTGAGAGCAGCAGAGCAAGGACCCTGTGAAGACACAGCGAGGAGCTGCGCGGGATTCAAGGAGAGTCTGTGAGTACAGGTGTTTGCCGAAATCCATACCAGTACCAGAAGACCCTCCCTGCCTGTTCGCCAGATACCTGGGCCACACGCCGAGTTACCGCCACGCCTTGAAACATCAGCGGCCGCAGAGCGGACTCGGTTTCCCAGGGGGACTTGCTTCGGCGCACGCAGTGCGCATCATCACCTTGCGCCAGGAGGCTCTTGAAAAGCCCGGGTCCTCCGCCCGGACGAAGGGCGGACAGTCTTAGACAGTCCAAGACTGTCCGTGACTGGACTGGGCCAGGATCATTGCTTTTCTACTGCGAGCCTCTCATCCTACCGTCTATCATCATCAGGTACTGTGGTTGAGGGTCACTGACTTATTGATTGCACTTGTGAAATATTGT
This sequence comes from Lissotriton vulgaris, assembly GCF_964263255.1. Lineage (NCBI taxonomy): Eukaryota > Metazoa > Chordata > Amphibia > Caudata > Salamandridae > Lissotriton > Lissotriton vulgaris. Next base: position 73,045,964 of record NC_141686.1, read on the forward strand.
CATCTGAAAGAGAGCTCAGAATGTCTAAACAAAAAGCCTAATCTGCACCCAATAACACCATGGATAACTATTTGGTCCAGGTTGTTGCTAAAATAAATAATGACAGTAGGTCTTCCCTGGGTCTGACCCATTCTGCTATTACTGACTCAGCGGAACAAATTCCAGATAACCCATTGGAGCTGGATCATACCAACAAAATTTCTGCACCCTCCCAGCCTATTTCTAATAGTCCTATGCAGAATGCACCAGCTAATGCAAATGTGGATAATAATGGTGAGGTTGACTCTGATGTTATTGACATTGAAACTGCTGAGAATGAATCCCTTCCACCAGCGCCCGTGCCAGCACCCAGAGTGACCAGAGGGAACACTAAAAACCAGCCCAAACGAGTGGGTCTGCGCTCTAGCAGAAAGAGACCAGCTACCCCACCTAGGAAAAACGATATAGATGATCCTGAGTGTGATGATGAGGGTATCTTGCTGAGGGATGAAGCCCAACTCAAGAAACTGGCGAGCATGCTGGATTCAAAAATAAGGGGGATTATCAAGCCATTGATTGCTAAGATTGACCACCTAACAGACAAGGTCAACAGATTAGAGGGACTTTTAAAGAACACCTGTGATAGTATAGGTGACTTACCAAACCAGGTGTTAAGCAAAATTGATCACCATGGAAAAACGGAAGGGGCTGTGGAGGGGGGAGCTGAGATGCAAGATATGAATCCTCCCCCCATCTCACATCTATCCTCAGGAGTGAGTGGCCAACCTACAGAGGGTCCCCAAATTAGATCAGTGGGGCGTAATGTATCTAGCCTAGAACCTGGCCCAGTGGAGCTAATAGTAGAGGCGTCCCCCCTGGTGCTGGTACTGGCCAATGTGCCACCCTTGAAATCAGGGTAGATAGAATCACCCCAATCCTTACTAAGCAAAGCATTACACTGGTTGTCTAATAATATGTCCATGTCGCCGTGGGGTAAGCAACAGCTTTCAGATGAATTAGTCTCAGCCAGAAGAGAAGAATGGATAGGGAACCGCCAGAAAAGATTTGCCGGTGACTGTGTGGTATTGAATTTCATAGGGCCCGATGTACTGCCCAACATTTTGCAGAATCTGTTTCCCCCACAACATAGAACTGTGGAAATAATCCCACTCACTCTTGATTTTTTCTACAGCAGAAGGGGAATTATTGCAAATCCAGGCGTGTTAAGGACCAAATGGTCTGTTGTACCTAATAGAAAGACAAGGGGTGGTCAAGGTAGTGAATGGGGTTTGCACCTTGTAAACAGATATGAAGCATTGTCTAATTTGAATGAGTGTGATTGACTCGAATGTAGCACTCCTACGGATGAAAACAACCTCAAGGTGATCAATAGACCAAGTATTGTTAAAAGTAAGCATTCACTGGCCACGTTACTAGTAGAAAATAAGAGGGGACTCCCTGATACTTTCACTAGGGGAGGGGGGACCGACGTCCCTGAAAGGCATATAGAAAATGGCTCTGAGAAGGAAACTGGCTTGGCATCTGGTCCCCAATATCTAATTCCTTAAGCACCCCCTCAATAATAGTGCCCCTCCATTTACCTCCACATTTCGAGAATTCAAGAAAACCTACTTGCCTAGGACAAGAAGGCCCAAACACTGATAAATCCAAGCTCACCTTTATCTCATGGAATCTTGCTGGTGTAGCGAACAAATTGCTCTCTCCTGAATGGTGTGATTTCATTGACCAGCATGATATTATATTACTACAGGAAACTTGGTCCTTGATACCAGTCTATCACCAGGGATATCTAAATTTTTATATTCCGGCCATAAAAAATCCAAAAGGACGCCCATCAGGCGGCTTGTTGATTTGGATCCGCCAATCATTACACTGTACAATAGAGCAAAGGTTCATGGCAACACATGATATACTGGCAGTAAATATAAAATGGGATAATGGTCAAGGGTTGGCTGTTTTCAATCTATATGCTAGGGGAGTGAAGGGGGGGAAGACCTCTGAAGTTATATCCATCCTTGACCAAGAGTTGGAAGCGTTGCCAATGGATTTATCCATTATTGTAGGGGGGGACTTTAATACCACCTTTGAACCCCTGGGAGAAGAGGACAAGTATCTTGCCCAGGAGGAAGACAGTAAATGGGGAATTCCCCAGCTTGAGGTGGCCACGATTAATAGATGGTGTGCCGTGGCTATCCAAACTAAAAGCCTATGTCTAGCAAGGGGCCTCAGAGCTGCAAATGGGCGTACATCGTCTGATCGCCAAGGGAGTAATACATTCAACAATGGCAGGGCATCCAGCAGAATAGATTACTTCTTGGTGGACATCAGGGCTTGGGGTAAACTGCTAGACATGACTCTGGTAAATAGGGTTGAAAGTGATCACAATCCTCTTTGTTTGGTTTCTCAATCTTACCAAGAGGTTATAGGAGCAAGCAATGTGGAAGACAGGGTGACCCTAGACGTTGTATGTTCAAACAACCAACGACATTTAAAATGGGGGAAGCTAGTAGAGGATCCTGAAAGGGCTGGTGAGCTTAAGAGAGTAGTGTTAGAGGAAATAAACAATTTAAGACCTCTTGCTAACAAACCTAATTTCCCAGAAATTTTGATAGAGGCCCATATCAAGTTTTTTAATAGACTGCAGGGATTCTTCTTAAAAACAACAAAGTTAAACAAGACTATGAAAAACCAACCAAAGCAGGGGTGGTATGACAAAAACTGCAGAATAGCTCGACAGAACCTGAGTAGTGCACTTAGGGTGGGGAACTCTGAAATAGTAAGGAAGGCTAGGGACACATACAGAAATGCATTAAAACTAGCCAAGAGGCAGTGGGATGAGGAATACTGGGGCGAGCTGAAGCTTGCATGTGCGGCCAAAAATCCAAAGCAATTTTGGGCCACCGTAAAATGGGATAGGGGCGGAATTTCTGCCCCCCACAAAACCATGTTCCCAAAAACAAGTGGATAGAGTTTTTTAAGCCCCAATATGCTTGTAACCTGGCTCCAGAAAGCTATATTCTGCCACCCACCGTCTATTACAACCATCAAGTATTTGACCTGAATGATGTTAGCACCGCTTTGGATTGTGTGACAGGGGGGAGAGCGCCAGGTATGGATGGCATCCCTGCAGATGTCTTTTTAAGCGATCAAGAAACATGGTGCCAGTATTTCGTATGGTTAGCCAACTCAGTGGCCTTAGGCGCAGAAGTACCTTCTTCCTGGAAGGGTGCGGAAATAATCCCAATATTTAAAAAAGGCGACAAATCACTCCCAAACAATTACAGACCCATCAGTCTCATAGATTCAGCACAAAAACTGATGGGCCGATTAGTGCAGAATAAGCTGCAAACATGGATAGTGGAGAATAACATCTTGTCCCCATACCAAGTGGGTTTCCGCCCCTTAACTAGTTCCATCGATCAGGTCTTCTATTTTATTGCCCTTTATTGGAGGAATGTGACCTTGATAAATGGCCCTCTTTATGCTGTCTTTGTTGACTTGAAGTCAGCTTTTGACCTAGTTCCAAGACCAAAGCTATGGAGGGTTCTAGATGAAGCCGGTATAAGCCCAGAACTCCTTACACTTCTGGTTCGTCTGCACGAAAATAACTATGCCAAAATCAGGTGGGGTGCCCAGGGCGAAGTAACTGAGCCCTTCCCTGTCGAGCGTGGTGTGAGGCAAGGGTGCGTTCTGGCCCCAACACTGTTTTTAATATAAATTAACGGCATAGTGGATTATTTAAAAAGAACTCCGACAGACGCTCCAATATTGGCTGGTGCCCACGTGCCAGTCCTCTTGTTTGCGGACGACACGTTAATACTCTCCAGGAACCCCAAGCGGTTTACAAAAGGCAGTCAATGCTTTTGGTGAGTTCTGTGAGATACGTGGACTAGAACTGAACGCTTCTAAGACAAAGTTCATGTGCATGCACCAAAGGTTGACATACAAAGGTGTAATTACTTACAATGGCATCCCTTTAGAACAGGTAGAGGCTTTTGCCTACTTAGGTATAACACTCCAGGGCAACATGAGATGGGATACTCATATTGATACAGCAGTTCTAAAGTTTAATCAGCTAGCAGGCGTAGTAGCACTCAAACATCGAGCCTCGCTGACTAAACCAGTGAATTGTGACCTTGAGATTTACAACATGCAGGTAATTAGTGCATCCCTCTATGGTGCAGAATTATGGGGATTTTAAAATATAAAAAATCTGTCATTAGCAGAGAATAGGTTTCTACGGCGGTTAGTAATGGCCCCACAAAGCACCCCTATTGACCCTTTATTGTATGACCTGGGGAGGAAAAGTGTAGAGGACCTAGCTCGCCTGCGCCCCCTGCTATATTGGCGACGCCTAATGGTGACCCCGGAACTTTCCCACTATGCTGGAGCATTGGCTGATGTTATTACCATGGACCGTTTCCATACCATTTTGTGGCTAAAGGAACTACGGGGGTTGCTGGCTAAGCTGAAGTTAGACCATCTCTGGGGAAACATGGATACGTCATGTTTTCCTACCAAGGCAAACTTGAAGAAACTTTATTGGGAGATGGTACACTCTACAGCCTATCGCTCTGGATGCAGCTCCAATCTAACTGGCCGTTTCCTAGACATCAAAATGGTCCCACTCTGTGAAACCTATTGGGACATCATCGAAAAGCCACAGGACAGAAAGTTGTATTTCCAATTTAGATTTGGAACCCTCCCAGTCAATGCTTTCACAAAACACTGGTCACCAACAAGGGATGAACACTGCTACCACTGTAAAGATCAAATTGAGAATGTTTCCCATGTGTTGTTTGCTTGTCCTATATATGCAGGTCCACGCCGCAAATGGTTAAAACCAGTGTGTCTGAATCTGGGGACTCGCAGGCAAATAGTTGCACTCAGAATATTAGAAACAGATTGCACACCTTATTTTGCAATTGCAGTCGCTAAATTTCTCGGTTGGGCATGGGTAATCCGCACACGTATGTTACTGGGTAAAGTAACCTAATGATTTATGGCAACCATGTTTCTCTTTCTATCAAATGTAAAGATTGTAATGGAATGATTTTTATACTTATATTAATTTCGTCAGCATAAATTGTTTAATACGTGTTTTTATGAAAGTATTTTAGATTAGTATTTATTGTATAGTGTTAGGGTCAAAATGCTTTTATGACTGCTGTCGAATAAAACTTTGAAAATTGAATTGTATTTCTAGTTCTAATGTAGTGTTTTAAGTTGCTGCTGTTTTGAGTGGCAAAAAAGAGGTATGCACAATATCAGCCTCAGTACCTTTAATAAAATCATGATTTTCTTCCCACCCTTGCAGTGGAAAATCTGAAATAACCTAGTTGAAATCAGGTTATTAATTGCTATGACGTAACAGTGGAAAAGTAACGCTGGTTCCTACTGTTGTGGCATTTCTTTTTCCATCCCATGTCTCTTCAGACACACGCTCACAAATGAAAGGAAGTCACACTGAGCAGCAGCTCTTACAGAGTCCTCTTTAGTGTTGCACCACCTCGCCTCTAATTTGAGAGTGTAGACCTTAGGTTTGGGCAGGGAGAAGGTAGAAAGGCACAGAAGGTGGTAGGGGTATGCATCAAGAGTTCAAGTATTTTTTTTCAGTATGGATTTGGGCGGGAGAGTAATATACAGATAGCGTTGTGATTAGCGGGAGGGAACCGGGTCATTTATTTTTCGTTTTGATGGGTGTATATTAAATGTAGATGTTGGTAGGCATGGTGGGCAGGGGATCGTGTATTTTAACCTTTCAGAGGAGAGGCCAGCTTACGCATGGCTACCTCTCTTTCTGCACTGCTCCTCCATAGATGTTGAAAAAAGGATAGATGATTTGAGGGACCATAAATAAGCTAACATTAAAGATACATAAAATGTAAATACCAGGGATGTTTTACATCTTAGAAATCACAAGTGACACCATATACAAGTCAAGATTCACTTTCATAGTCTATTTGATCTCCCTCAAACCTCCATGGTGAAAGCACAGTCTTCACTGATAAATAATTCTAAATGGCTCCTTTTGGTTCTGCTAATACCTCTATAAACTCTCATTATTCCAGGACTAGCCCAGCCAGTTCAAGTAACCAAGCTTTTATCAGCCTACCCAGTCCCGTTCTGGCCCTCTAGCCTTAAGCCTTCCAATTATTGATTTATTTTTTCTGCAGATAACTGAGCATTAATTCTGTCCTTTTCTTTAAATCAATTTTAATTAGTATTTCTACATTATTGTTTTCCTTCTCCACATAATACTCTATCCTCCCTCTCTGACTCGAAATCTTACAAAACATTCATGTTTGGTGCATCCCCTTTAAGGTCCATGAATGTTGGAAGATACATTATTGGGAGTGGTAGGTAGGTATCTAACAACAGCAATAAGGCTACATACCAATACTGGGTCGTAAATAGGTTCTCTATAAATGAGTCCCTTGCTAAACCCTTGGTAGCTAACAGTGAGCAATAAGACTTAACTCAGGAGGCAGGTATGTCAAGCATTTAAAACACAAATATAGTAAATAAGTAAGACACAACACACAACAAATATCCCACACCAAATTATAAAAAGTGGAAATATTTGCATCTTTAAAATAACACAATAACCATGAAAATCCAATGTAGATAGGAATTTGTAAAGAATAAACACTTTTAAGAAACCAATATCACCACTTCTGGATATGTGATCGTGCTTGACTGGAAAAAAGTCAAAGTTTAAGGCCAACTGCAATAGACCCCTGCTCAGATACCCTACGCAGCAGGCCTCGGTCAAAATGTTACCTTTGGACTTAAAAACTATTCTGTAGCTTTTTCTGCTGAGGGCCCTTGCTGCTGTCCACCGGTCTGAGTTCAGTTAGGGTTTGCCAGCTAGGCATGAAGGTGATCGGCTTGGCTCTCACAATCGAGTCGGTCACCTTAAAAACCTTTTTTCAAAAGTTTCTCAAACCTCAGGAGGTCCTTCCAGACAGTCCCCTGGTGGGTTCCAAGTGCCAACAACACAGATGCAAAGGTCTGGAATCTCCTAGATGGTCCGTGGATGGCCTGGTTTTCACTTTTCACAGTGCACCTAGTCTATCCCTTAAAAATTCCAGTGGATGCACTCCAAGAGGAGGACTGTGGCTAGAGAAGGGTCAATTAAGGGTCTGCTAACCTGTAGCTGAAGGAAGTCTACTCCTTACTCCTTTTTTAAAGCCAGACAAAGTCTTCAAAGCTAAGCCTTGATAGGGCAGTAAGTGCAGTTTTCCCAGGTTGGCCCTTGGGTGCAGATCAGAATCCCAGCAGGACAGTCCTCTGTCTTCTTGTAGTTTCAGGCAGCAGAACGTAGAGGCTATGCAACTCTTAGATATTTATCCAATGTTCTCTGGTGACAAGCAGATTGGCACCCCTGTCTAGTGAGGTGCAGGGCAACACCCTAAAGCATCATAACTTCTTCCAAAGTGTGGCATAGAGTTATAGCAGAAAGCACAATTCTCTCTGAATCTATCATGGCTGAAATTTCAACAGAGCAGAAGGAGCTAATTAAACAAAACTTAGAGAATGACATATTTCCATAAACTCCCCCACTCACATCTCTTACTTTCTTCCTTAAGCCTCCCATTTGGCAGGGAGAGGAGATGGCCCTGGCTGACCGGCTTGCTTGACCTATTCTTCCCTTGAAGCTGATGCTTTATAGCCCAACCCCCTGCTCTGGAATTCATGTGCCCCACAGAGGTCTATAAATAAGCCAGACCACTTATTACCTAATCAAGGCAGCTTGGCTAATCCCCTCAGGGCTGACCAATCTTGGAAGAGTGCTAAAGGCTGGATTTTTGCTCACAGAAAGGAAACTTCTTAACTGTACAAGTTATGATAAATTCAGCAATGGCAAGTTACTGGATTCGTCAATACCATTCTGTACAGTCTTTGAATGATAATTTCCCAATTTCCTAGCAATAGGTATTGCCATGTTAGTCTATGAGGCCAACTATCTTCATGGGGGGTAAATGAAATGTGCAACTTCTTCCTTAAAGGGGTAATAAAACCTCTTTTATAAAGCTCCTGCTCATTGATACAGGATACCTGAGGGTTCCTAATATGCAAAAAAAAAAAGAATTCGGTTATTTCTTCGCAGTGTCACAGCACCAAAGTTGACTTTATAGTGAATTTCCTAATCTGGTGAAAAACAAAATGGTCAGCATTCACTCACTTAGGTTTATAAAACACCTTTTATAGGGAGCCTGCTTATAGTTACATGACCCCTCAACTCCAGAACACCTAGGAGAGACCTTGGGAGTGCCCACAATGTAAATGTAAGGTAGATTATCACTTTTGAAGTGGCCATTCCATCAAAGTTGAGTTTGCAGTGAATTATACTTTCAAAAGCAGTGCTGCAACACCGAGCTGTTTTTAAAATGACCTCAGGCTCTCAGTAGTGCACAAATGCAAGTGTATTAAAGGCTGGCGACCTCTAAACTGTCATTTCCTATTATATGCTGGGGATTTATAAGCAGTTTTATACCTTTGCCCTATTATCTACTTAGGACTTAGAGGGTAGATCATGACAATTATAAGTGTACCTTAACGCATGTGTTTGTGTTTAACCTAGCCCTGGGCCTGGCTAGTAGAGTCCAGGGCAAAGTCAGAGCCAGCTACCATCAGTGTCAGTCAGTAAAAAATAAATGGGGGTCAAAAGGCAAAAAGGGTGATTTTCGAACAATAGTTAACAACAATCCTATGAATGAAGTCTGCTTCTTTCTCTATCACCAGGGACAGCAACCCGCACACACACAATTCCAGCTTCAACTTACCACATTTTACTGGTACTCAGAAACAAATGCAAAGTTTCCTTAGGAGAACACAATTCTCGTATGCATAGGAGGACTACACTGTCTGTCATTGGCTGCTGCACTGGAGTCAAGGCTTTAATCCTGACCCATGTTTTCTGGAAACTGCATGGCTATCAAAGATGCAGATTCAAATCTTCAATGAACATTCTAGGTGGGTTTATTAGAACATGGTGTCCGATAGCTCCTTTGTGGAAATTATTCTATTCCTCTGAGATTAGATGCCTCAAATGCACTTATTGAGAACATGTTCAACAGATATAATGCTTAGAAGTTATTCTACATTCCTATGTTGATTCATGGGACATTTGAACAGAGATATTTGGTCTATTTGTTCTGTTTGTAGGTCAATGCTTTTCAAGTTATGATGGCAAAACATTAACAAAATGAAGAATTAATTGCCTAACAGGTATCAGAACTCACCTCAGTTAAAGAGCCTTTGATAGAGTAGAATTTATAGATGCTCCAGAGTGGGATACAGATTATCGATGACATTGTCAACGTCCAGCCTACAGCATTGGCCCACCATGGGTATACATATGTTTTGTCGTACGTCAGAGGTGTGTATTTAATCACAGAGAATAGGAAGGTTGCCTGTGGAGGAGGTTAGAAAGGTATGAAGAGCATGATTAGAAGTGAAGGCGTAGACCTGATCTGAACAATAAACATCAGCAAAGAACCAAAGAAAAAAGAGGATTATGATTAGGTCTTTTTGGGTCGCCCACAACACAACACTTGTAGTGGACTGAACTTGCTGTTCCCGCAGGGGATAAAGCTTTTTTCTACACAGCTTATGCATGGCCTTACCCTTTATACTCTACCCTCAGGTCTTTCATCTTCATATTAAATGATCTCAGTAACTCTATTTACTTTAAGTATACATGTTTCTGTGTAGAAGAAATTTGTAAGGAATGAATGGTATTTGAAGTGATTCTCCTCTCCAGTTGTGTCACTCATCTTTGTGATTCACACTATGTGAGTTACATAACTTATACAATAAATGCAATCTTATGAGAAGTCTTTTGGTGTCTCAAAGTAGATAATGTCTCTCTCTCTCTCTCTCTCTCTCTCTCTCTTTCTCTGTCTCTCGATCTCTCTACCTCTATTGAGTAGCTGGACTTACCCCTTGGTTAGGCAGATATTCAGGTGGGTTAACAGATGCTAGGCCCTTTCTGTGGTGAACCCAAATTCCATCCAATGAAGAATGCCCTAAATGTGAGAACTTAGCTCTTACACCTCTCAGGCAAATAATTGGACAGTACTTGAATGTGAGGAAACAAAGTGCTGTTGTAATTTTCCAATGTGACTATGCAGCCATATGTTTACTCCTCTTGGATTATGAAGGTATCATACTGCAAAAATATTCACATCTTTTCTCTGTCCAACTGCCTTATCCTGAAACTTTTGCTAAACCAAACTTTTACCTTGTTTCTAAGAACGTATACTGCCTGATTTTCTCAACTTTTCACTCTCCATTTGTTTACTTTTCACAAGCTGTTCCCCTGGAAGAGAGTCCTGTTAAACAATGGCATGTCAGCTACCTTACAGTGGACCTTTTGTCATTCATCAAGTGACAAAAAAGCTAATATCCACTGAGCCTAGACCAACATAGTCATTGGGAAATAGGGTCCAGTAATGTGATATAGGCTGAATCTCAACATTCTTGAAAATTGCTAGGTGTAGTGTTTCACATAAACATATCACATCAGAACCCACCTCTCTAGCAGCGAAAGGTTGAAAAAAAAGAAGCAAAGTTCTTTGCCAAACTAACATCTAACTGAAGAAATCTGCAGGATGTCATACTTTTGGCAAGTAATTCTTTGTCAGCCTTTGTTATTCCCTGGAGATGCTATTGTACTTCTAGTGAACTCCATGGAACAAGGGTCCTACATACAATTACGATCATTGAGTAAATACGAATTATCATACAGATTGGAATGATGAGGCGTATGCTCATTATCGCCCCAGCTATTTTACTCTGATAGATTTTGGCAGGACTAGCCGGCCTGGATGTGCGCATCAGAACTGGGGGTGGGTGTAACTAACATAATTCGGTGCACTGTGACCTTGTGGAATTACATATCAATTCTGAGAGATTGTGCTTGAATTACCCAAGAAGAGTAATTCTGCGTTTAGCACTATTTCTTAGCACAAGAATACTCCCTTTTGTCCAAAAGGGATGCGAAAATTCATTTTGTGCTAAGAAATAGCACTAATTGAAACAGACCACAAATAACAAACAGCCAGCAATGCTTTCTACATGTGCTCTTGAGGTAGGATATTCCCCCGTCTTACTTACAGGATTTAAAGCTATTTTCTTAGCCCAAAAGGGACCCTCGCATCCAAAATGGATGCTTTTTCCACTAAGAAATAGTGCTAAATGCAACAGAACCTGAATAGCGAGTGTGAGCGGGCACTCACTAAATGTGCTCTTGGAGTAGGATTTTTCCCCAACTTAATGGCAGCATTTAGGGCTATTTTCTTATCTTAGTGCAAAAAACACCCTTGCATTTAAAATGGACACAGAGATGCATTTTGCACTAAAAAAGCAATAAATGTGAGTGAACTTGATTAGCGAGTGCAAGAAGCTGCATGCACTCACTAAATATGCTCTTGCTGTAAGAATTTTTTCCCACAAATTATACTTAATTTGAATGGAGGAGTAATAGTTATAATTATTGGAAATTCCACATCGAAGAGTAACACAGAATTACAGAAATGGATTACTCCGGAGTAGTTGAAATTCCACCCAGGACTAGTCAGAGCGCTAGGGGTCTGATGTGACTGTAGGCTCAAATACAGAAGCAGTCGGCATAGCCGGCAATTCAGCTTGCTCACCCTGTGCTTCTCAACTCTTCTGCTTCTCCACACCTCTATGCTAACCACAGGTAGGTTCCTGCCGGCATGCCGCCGCATCTGCCCTGCTACTGAGGGTGTTGTCACAACCACGCTGTACTCAAAGAAAGTGTACCACCATTGGATACATCTCAATATAATTCTTAACGTGATATGCCTATCAATCATATCCGTGATTGGCAATTAAGACTTCATGTTCTTTTAATTTGAACTATTCTTTGACCAATGGGTTTCCACCCATCCTTTTTTCATCTGGATCTCTGCACGTTCATTTTATATGAGTTAAAAAAACATGGCATAAGCAGAAAGGAAGAGGATTTTTCTCTGATTAGAGTACTTTTACTTCAAAACAACATCTGCAGAATCTAAGGTTTTGTGCAGTAAACATATATAACAAAAATTTAAATTATTCATTACATACCTATCGCATTAAACATAATGTAGACACAACATATATGATACAACTTGATGACATTATATTTATGAAACACATATGATCACAATTTCATAAGAAAGTGTGCAGAATTTTGAACCATTCAAGGTTATATTTTTTTTTAGCTGGGGTCATAGTCTAGCCCTCAGAAGAAAGGAGTTAAAACAATATCCAATGGCCCTTTTGTGGTCGGATGTTGCTCAGAAGGTCATAGAGGCGTCATTCCTCTATTCGCCTTCATGTATGTATTACTTTTTTCTTTATTTAAACATGGTAGTATCCTGACCACAGCAAAGTCGTATGCTAACACATTTCAACCTTCTAGTGGGTCCTGTGTGTTTTAGGTAAGTGCAGGATACAAGGGTAGAGGAGACACGTTCCAAAGAGTGGCACATCGGAGGGCTTCGCCTTTATAAGGTTTGGACTGGATTGGGTTTGGGGTCTATTCCCTGAACGCTCATGGTGTTCTTTAATTGCACATTTTTGGGAAATTACTTGTGTAAGCTTGGAGGTTGAATCTTTCACAGAGACTGTTTCCTTGTCAGTAAAGTGGTCCTCTGTAAGCGCCGACCCGAATTTGATCCCGCTGAACCAACCCACCCACTGGCACCACCAACCTGTAGCATACTCCCAGCTGATGTATCTGTCAGTCATCCGTCCATTGGATCCATGGCACCCTCACTGGACAATCGCATATCACCTGTGATGGGCTACTGAGTGAAGCAGGTGGTGGTGCAGTTGCAGCGTGTTGTGGAGGGTACTGCAATGCATAATAACTGGTAAGTGGAAAGAGGAATTTGGTCTAGGGCGTATGTTCATGAAGTTCATACAGCCTGTGTGTGTTTCTGTGTTGTATTTCTTGAGAGCTGAAGTGCATGTGCTGTTGTTGCATGTGGTAGCATAGTGTAGCACGTTTTTATGTCCCAAGATTCCCATGACTCTGTCTTTTCTCTACTCATAGTTACCTCAAGTTACCTCAATTCTGGGCAAGAAAACAGCTCCTAGTGATTGAGATTGTACTGGCAAATGCGGGCAAACAAACCTGCAGCCTGAGCAAGAAGGCCTGGGCACAAGCACCTTGGAGGGTAAGATGAAGGGTGATAACAGGAACATCTTCAATCGAACATGGGGAAAAAACAGCAATGCCCCAAGAGAAGTAGCAAAAGAAAAGGAGAATGCAGTGAAACCAGCAAGAGATGCATATAAAGTGTGACACATACTGCGGTCAAGTCAGAGAAGGCCCGGTGAAATGCCCCAAGAGCATACCAATATGTATTACCAGTCTACTGTACTGTCAAGAGCACACCGTTTACATTATTCACAGTTACCAATCCTACCTATAATACTTAGGGGCTATCCTCAACTCTTGTAGGGAAGAACCATAGTTAAAGGACAAAATAAACATCCAGGGTGTTCAAGGTGAGGATATGAAGATTGACAGGCATAAATCCATGCCAGAAGGCCACGCTTTGGACTTACAACTTGCCCACTACCTTGCTACACACAAACTCCTAGACACCACGCAATCAGGTTTCCAGTCCAATCACAGTACTGAGACTGCTGTCATTGCAGCATCAGACATCAGGATGAATCTCACCCAATGAGAAACAGCTGCCCTCATACTGCTCGGCCTTTCAAAGGCCTTAGAAATGGTCTCTCATTCCACTTTGAACAGAAGACTCCACAAAATAGACATCCAATGATCTGTTCTCAATTGGATCTGCACCTTCCTCACAGGAAGAACACAAGTGAATTTCCCACCCTACACACCAGAAGACAAGAACCTCATCTATGGAGTCACCCAAAGATCCTCTCTCAATTTAACTCTATTTTACATCTGCATGACCTCATTAGAGGACCTCATCACATTACACAACTTGACCGGGCGGAAAAGCGGCAGGCGGTCTTTCCGTCCACTGCGGTTCCCCCGCCATAGTAATATGGTGGGGGGGAAATGGGTGGCGGGCAGGGTAGGGTCATGGGCGGATCGCCCGTGATCCTAATGGGCCCCCAAGTTCCGTAAACGGACTGCTGTAGAAATATACGTTTACACCATTACACATGTAAATTTGTCATTCAAAAGCTGGAGATGATACAAGGCCAGCCTGCACTTCCTGATGTTTAAAAATCTTAATAGAGGGATAATAAAATCCCTCCTCGGTTTAGTGTAGATAGAGTCGACAGAATAACAAAAAGTGCAACTAGTTCTGAGTTGATTTAGATTGGGAGTACTCCAAAACACTACGGACTATCATTGATCGAGCACACAACCAGGGTACCATTACCGAGAGGACGAAAAACTTCCTCATAACCTCCAACCCCAGAAGCCCGACATTGAGAATGGTGCTGAAAATTCATAAAAACATTATGAACCCACCATTGAGGCCAATCGTCTCCACACGAGGAAGCCTACATCAACCGATTGGACAGCTGATTGACAAATATCTACAACCGACAGTACAATCCATGCAAACGTACGTCAAAGACACTTCACAATTCTTACTAAGACTACAACAGATATCATTGAACCCAACAGAAAAGGTGATCCTATGCACCGCAGATGTATGTAGTCTATACACGAGCATACCCCATGACATGGGAATTGAAGCTATGGAAGCAGCACTTTTGAACACGGATCTGGACCAAGACCTACAGTTGTTTCTAATGGAACTAATGTATTTCACTTTGTACCACAGCTATTTCAGAGTCAAAGAGGAATGGTATCAACAACTCACCGGGATGGCCATGGGCAATTCGGCCGCACCCGTGTATGCTAACATCTTTATGCAATGGTACAAAACACAACACATCCTCAAGAAGACAACATGGACTAACAATTTGAAAATGATAATTCGATATATCGATGATTTCTTTATCATCTGGACCAACACGGAGGAGACACTAAGAATGGAACTCACAAAGTTCAACACAATAGACCAACGTATCCAATTAACCTGGGACATATCAGACACTTCTGTCAACTTCCTAGATGTGGAAATATCCGTAACCCCACATGGATTCATCACAGACCTTTATGTCAAACCCACAGATAGGAACAACATGCTATTACATTCAAGTTTCCATGAACCGAATTTGATAAGGAACTTGCCATATTCACAGATGGCCAGAGTTAAAAGGATTACCTCAGACAAAACCACACTTAACATAAAACTCACCGAGATGACCAACAAATTCACTAATAGAGGCTACCCCCAAACCCTAGTGGAAGAAACCAAAGCGAGGATTGAAAACATGGACAGAACCAAACTTTTAACACCCACAATAAAACCAGAGCAATCACGGACAGTGGTGGTTTCTAAATATTCTACAGCCAGCAAAAAATTCAAACAAATCATAATGAAACATCGGTCAATCTTAAACATTGAACCCGATTTCAACCAATCATTTAGTCAACCACCTTTATTCGCCTTCACTAGGGCAAAGAACTTGGGAGAAATCTTACAGCACAAGCCCATTGAGACCACAGTATACACTGGAACCAAACCTTGCCTCAACTGCGGCAACTGTAATAACATAATCAGAGGTAACATCATCCATCATCCCAGACAAGGCAATCCTATCAAACTCAAGGTAAATGGGACCTGTGATACCAGCAACCTGATATATGGAATAAGATGTCCTTGTGGTAAGATGTATGTCGGCAAGACCGAACGACGAATCAAGGTGTGCCTTACGGAACATAAGTCTAACATCCAACTTAAAAACTTGAAATCAGCATTATCTTCACACTTTGTTGAAACACAGCACAACGTCTCACAAATCAAATTTATCATTCTCGAAACTGTCCTCAAAATGGAGGGGAGAGACAATAGCAAATATCTCCTAAGAAGGGAGAACTACTGGATTCAGAAATTATCGACCCAAAAACCAATGGGTTTAAATGAAAGAATTGAACTGTCTTGCTACCTATGAAGTACTGCTCCACAGACTGTACTTGTTGTCACTGTGTATGTTCGTTTTCACAACTGACATTGACACTTCACTTCCTTGTTTTCTTCCAATTTTCGTTATAACCGCATTAGCTACATGGTTAGCACTTAGCTCACTTTTACCCCTACCACCAGGGTTCGATTCCAGACCCGATTTTTACATATTTTCTCTTTTTCATAACTTTTTGCCTCTCACTACCATTAGCCCGTTAACAATCCCCTGTAATCCCTCTAGTTCATCCCAGCCCTTGAAAGTTAATCAGCTCGCATTTTCCCTTGACGATATCACAGACTCTTATAGTCTTTTTACCATGTCCTAACAAGTGACCCATCACGTGATCACCCTATTTCAAAATAACTAAACGCGGCAAGCAACTTCCCATGCCGGCATTTTTCGGAGACAAGTATCGGACCGGGATACTTTCCCAACAATCTAAAGGTCAGTTACCACCACCCGTTAGACTCAATCCCCGAGTGCGTTACCGAAGCACTCTATCAACATGCGCTAACCGCATTCTTCCCATTCCTTTTTAGATTCGTACCAGCTTGCCCCGACAGGCATGTAAGTGACACGCCGACCCATTCATGCTTACCATGTGCATGTAAACACGCTGAGACATTTTCTCACATTATAGCCTCGTACCACTGTTCACCCCTTTATGCTAGTTCACATTTTGAAAACAACTAACACGATCGCAATTGTTCACATGTTTGTGTATTGTTTATCTGTGTACTTACCTAGTAGCCATATTAATGTTTATTTATATCATTGTTTTCAGTGTCAATTCCCTGATGAAGGGCATGCTTATAATGCCCGAAATGCATTGGACTCGTTTTAAAGACATTGCCTGAAGTAAACATTGTTGATAATGATTTTGAAGACATAAGAATCAATGTTGCAAATCAGGAATTTAAAATCTGAGTAAAATATAAAGTTACGCAACAAGAAAGATTGAATGGAAGTCTTTTTTTGACACAAGGAAAGACAACTAAGTGTGTGCCAGCGAAGGGATGAGACTAGAGGTTCTCTAGCCTCACGTTCTAAAGTTGATTTAGAGTCAGACAGGCATGGTTTAAGTTCAATCTAATCAGGTAAAACATTTTCATATAACAAAAGAAAAAGGACAGATAGGGTTCTACACATGGAGAACGTACTGAAGGCAAATATTCCAAGACTCTCTTTTTCCTAGTCTCCAGATGCTCCCTGGCCGTCTTTAAAAAAGATTAAAGATCTATTTTCAATTAGGTTTTTGAAATCTTGGCAACTCGTTCAGGGTTATAAAAACAATCCACCAGCACTATTATCTCCAGCTGTCTTTTTATGTCATGGTATCTTCTGCATTTGATCAAGGCAAAAGCAATCCAGTAATTTCACACGAATTCGGGCAGGCTCATCTTTTGCCCATACTGAGAGCCATAGCAAAGTTGGAACAATTTATATATGGCGGGTTAGAGGAGTCAGACCAAGGGCCAGATGTACGACCAAGGAATTTGCGACTCGCAAATTGGTTCGCAATAGAGACTCGCAATTTGTGAGTCGCAAATTGGTATTTTTACAACAGGGTCTGCGACACTGATTGCGTTTCCCAAAGGGGTCGCAAATTGCATGCCTCATGCATATGCATGAGGCACTCACAATTTGCGACCCCATTGGGAATGGCTGGCCCTCCCAGGTATGGTGGCCTGCTGTGCTCAGCAGTCCTCCATGTGTGGGACTGCTTTTCAATAAAGCAGTTTTTTTTTAAACACAGCCTATTTTCCTTAAAGAAAAACGGGACGCATTTAAAAAAAGAAAAATATAACGTTTATGTTTACATTTTTTAAGGGCATGTAGTGGTCCCTCCCTGGGACCACTGCCTGCCTTTAAAAAATATTTTTAGAGCCAGTCACAAAGGAGAAGGGGTCCCCTGGGAACGCCTTACCATTTGCAAGTGGTTTACCACCCTTCTATAAAGGGTGGTAAACTGGGACTGTTTTGCGACCGCAATTGCAGTCGCAAAAAGCCATACATGACATTTCGCTATTAGGAAAGGGAATGCCCCTTCCTAATAGCGAGTTGCAAATCACTATTAGGCGAGTCGCAAATCTTTGTGACTCGCAAACTAGGGTTTGTACATGACCAAAAGGATTTCAGCATGCACAAACGGGTCTAAGACCCATTTGCACATGCTAATATCCGTCGTACATCTGACCCTAAGTTCTTTATGACAAAAAATTATGGAGAGACTACTTGGGACTGTTAATAGTCATCTAAGGAAATTATTCTCAACAGCCTGAAGGCAAGATGGGTTGCAAAAGCCCCATACTCCAGCCCCATAAAAGGTTACAGAACACGAGCGAGCCTTTTAGATATTAATTGTTGAATCAATGGGTCTGGATCCTAATTTCTTTGTAAACCTAAATAAAGCCTCCACATTTTGTTTGAAGCTGCTAACCCTAGTTTCAAGTAAATGATGCCAAGTATCTATCTGGTCAAATGAGATACCTAAGTAAGAAAAAATTGGAACATAAAACCTCCTCCGATTATTATTAAAACATGATTTTAAAAGGGGGAGGGTGTTTGCCTACCAACATGGTGTGAGACTTGGCGGTATTGGTCTTTAGACACAAATCAGACATAAAATTATTGAATCTAGTGACTGGGGTTTGCAGACCCACACCAGTTCTAGACATCAACACACAATCATCGGCGTAGAGTAGTGCTGGAAGATTTCTGGTGCCTATCTTGGGAACATCAACATGCCCTTGGTTAATATAACTTTACAAGTCATTATTATAAAGACAGAATAAAAAAGGGGCAAGCACGCACGCTTAGCATACCCAATGGTTCATTTTAATAGGAGAGGTAAGTTCCCCGTTCACCCCATACCTGACCCTCCCAGTCACATCCTGATGCATCTGTGCTAAGATATGGACTAAAGATGTATGTATGCCCAGATCCAGCATTTTTTCCAAAGTTTCACTCTCTCTACCCAGTCAAATGCTGATGTAAGGTCCATAAAACCCAGATGGAGAGAACCGTTCTTGGATATTGTGTACTTGCTTATGAAGAGGCGGAGGTTGAGACACTGCTCAACAGTTTTCAGGCCCCTACTAAGCCATAATGTATACTGGAGAACTTCCCACTTTCCGTCTCCAGGTGATCTAAAATGACCCTGCCCATCAATTTACATGTACAATCAAGTAACGAGATGGGCGATAGCACCTCAGGTCAGACCTGTCCCCTTTTTTAAAAATGGGTACTATGATCACTGTGGCCCATGATTTTGGGGGGCACTGGGAAGCTATACAGTTTAAACATTAGTCAGCAGTGGGAGCCAAAGTACAGGATTGGCCAGGAAATGGTTAGCGGGGATGCCATGTGGGTCAGATGCCTTGTTCTTTATAGTTTTATAGTTTGACTTAAGGCTTTTTTAACTTCCTCAAAAGTTGGAGGTGCCAGCTCTAGAAGTCCCGGGCCAATTTGCTTGTCACTATGTTTTAAAGTGCAGTAGTGCTCACCCTCATTGCTATATAAGCTAGAAGAGTGGTGCACCCATGCTGCGGGCAAAATTGTGGCATCAATGCTACTATTGTGAGAAATTTGAAAGAAAGTTGAATTTTTTCCAAAAAAGTCTAGGGTCTTGGTTTAGACTAGCTTTATGCAGTTGTTCCCATGCCTATTTTGTTATGGCCATTTTACGTTTCAGGATAGCCTGTTTATATTCATCTAAGTCATATTTTTCCTTATGGATAGTAGAAGGGTAAACGCAATGGTTGCCTCTGCAGGTAAGCTACAAATAACTGAAGGGAGGGCAAAAAAACATCATCAAGCTGATACTGTAAAGTTTTCATGTATAGTTGCCTAAAGTAATTGTATTATTTTGTCACAGACTACCTTTCCTGGCAGAAGTAGTTCGCCTTGCCATAGAACTTCAAGGGTCTTGCTCAAAAATTCCAACACACACCATCATTCTTTCCACTGGAACTCAACGTACACCAGAACCATTGCTCTCTCCCCAACCCTCCCTCCCCTCAAAGTCAGTTTTGGTATCAGTTGTCCCCTCCAATACTAAGGATTAACCTCAGGGGGAGTAATGGAGGATCTTCAGTTTCACAGAAGTTCTGAAAAACGAGGTGAGTGACCCTTGGTGTGACAATAGTAACAGCACTCTGGGCGTATGTGCTAATGTCCCAAGATATACAACGAGCATATCAAGTTTGCATACTTTGTGGTGCCCATTGCACAATTTTCCTCACACACACCCACTTCAGTAAATGTTCGCTAATGTGCTCTGAGGTTTGCATGTCCCAATAACTGATAGGCCACTCAAAGCACATCCAGTCATAGACGATTCAAGTCCTATAGAGAAGGGTGAAAATGTAACATCTTCCGAAATTCACCTTCCTCTTGGTTCCCCCATCTCAGTTAGAGGTTGATAAAAGCTGCTTTCATGCTGTTGCAAATTTCTGTGTTGTGAGTAATACACCATCAGGAACTGATTATGAAGGGCTACAATGTATAAGAGGATAGCCTCTACAGTGCTGTGGTGACCATTGTCCATTGTGTGCAAGAATTCCTAGTCAACTATAGCAGGCCCACACAAAATAAGCTCAGGAAAGTCAATCATTCGCTAGGGGAAAACCTCCTGTGTGAAGGTGACATTAGCTAATTAGTTATTCTCAAAAAAGCAATTTCAGGGGTGTGCCTTTAAAAAAATGTAAGTAATGACAAGTTTAGTATGCCTCATAGAAAATTAGACCTGCCAGCACATTGTTCTCCAAAAAACAGTCCACACTTTGGCAGGGGGAGATATTTGCATGGAAACTGTCCATTCAGAGGGCTAGTCACTGCTGTGGTGGATGAGTGGGTGCCTCTGATGCACCAGCTGAAACTGCATCTGGCTGACTGAACAATTAATAATTAGGCTGTAAGTACATATAATCCACAAAGAGGTAACTGCACAAGCTGACAGTGAGTCACAGAGTCACATTAAGGCCCAGTCCTGCAACCCATGATCCCTTCTCCTAAAGTAACGTAACATAACATATGTATTTGTAGAGCGTATGTTCACCCGTAGGTATCATGAGGCGCTGAATAACAGATGTTTATTGTTACCCAACTCAATGGTACTCATTTTATCAACCTCAGATGGATGAAACGCTGAATGGACCAACCGGGATTTGAAGTCTGTGACCATGAGGCAAAACACAGGCCGCTACAGTGGACACATTAGTCCACTGAGCCACCAGACCTGGCTAAAAAAAGTTTGGCGTGTAAAGATTAATTGCACTCTAATTGCCATCCTTCTCTGATCACCCGTAACACTTTAGCTACTTTGACACATTATATAGCCTTCAGTTAGTGCTCTAGATGGGCGTATCTTTTAGTTTCTCCTTGTTTGAAGGACACCCTTATATTTTGAATTGGAATGACTAAGGGCCATGCCCGCGCCCCCCTGTGAGACGGCCACACCCACAGTCTGACCCTCTGCCGGATTACAAGTATAATCCTGGCAGGCGGTCCTGCAGTGGTGGTCCCACGGCGGTGCCTTTAGAAGACTCGTAGGAGAGCCTTAAAAAGGCTCTGCTGTAGGAGCAGCACAGCCTGTTACTGCACGGAAAGAAATGCACAATGTTGTGCACTTCTTTCGGTGCAGGAACAGGGGGGTGCAAAAATATGGGGGGCACATCTTGTGCCCCCCCTTGATGCACCTCCATGAACAAATGCATCAGGGGCCCCTGTCTGGGGCCCCCAGAGATGCCTCACCATCATCATTTCCATGGCGTGGGTCATCGTCTTGGAAAGGATCCCAGTGAGGTAGCTCGTAATATGTTTGTCCCGCCACTGCAGCCCCACCAGCATATTGCTGCCTGAGACTGCTGCGCCACCGACATGGAATCAAGCATCCTAGTGGTAGCAGTGGTCCAGTGGCGGTCCAACCTCTGTACTTGTAATACGGGAGGTGGACCACCAGTTCATTATAATGGAAACAAGTGGCACCCATTTTTTTTAATATATTTCAAATTCGACCAGAAGGTATCAGAGCACTTTACATGAGCACCAGTTGTGTTACAGGCAGACGCAATCATTTTGGTAGGCACAGGAAGATTGGGTGATTTGCAACTGCGAGACTTGAAACCAATATACTCGAACAATCTACTTCCCTGAAGGATTTAGCTTAAAATTATGTGGATAAGTCACTGTAAACGCAAAATCCATCCACATTCAAGCATTCCCTGCTTGTACCAACCTGCACAACAGCCACCGAGAGCATGTTCACCCTTCCAGAACATGAATGTAAACACATCACGTCTCTCGTTTTAGCTGTACGGTTGTTACTGGCTTCTCTGTCTAATCTTAATTAATACAACTCACACATGAGCTGCTGGAACTCCACTGGTGTGCGATTGGGGTGAAGATTTGTGTTATCTGTGCCAAAGCAAAACAAAGCCCAATCCCCATTTAAAAGAAGCCCAAAACTAAACCAGTATCCTACCAAAAAAAAGCCCAACGGGCGCTCAACATAAAAAATTGCAAAAACACAAATAATGGCTAGAGCAGAAGACTTTGAAGCATGGTAAGGCGTTTTGCTCTCCAATACCTGCAGGACACAAGTAAAAACACACAAACAACTGGGGCAGAGCTTGCCTAAGCCCAAGATGGCCGATTAGCTTGAGAGCTCTAGCTAGCCACCGAAAGATCGGTAATTTATCCTACATCAGTGTAGCTTTACCTGCCTACTTTATGTCGATTTGTGAATCATAACATTTTACCACTGGAAAGAGTTGGCTGGGGATCCTGAGGACGGCATGAAACCACCGATATACTGAATCAGAGTGGAGGCCTGCTCTCGCGCTCTGTACACTGGAGCTTCGTCACATGCAAAGCGACCACAAGTATCCAACGCCGGAGGGAACTGGAGGGCGGCCCTGCCTGGTGGACTGGCTACCGCTCGTGTGGCCCACTGCTTCCCCAACGTTTGTTCGAGCGGCGCAAAGGGCGGGAGAGCCTGACCTGGTGGCCCGCTGATGGCCGAAGTGGGATCTCAGGCAGTAAATGTGTCACTTGCTGTCGGACGGGGTAGAGGGATTGTGCCGGTGGAGCGTCTGGCAGTCTGGTGCACACAAGTAAGCGGACGAGCTGAGCGGAATGGATTGTGCAAGCCAATCGCCCGGCTGGGTCCTCCGCCCTATTACACTTCCAGACACTGTGAACGACAGAGGTACAGAGCGCTGACACCTCGCTGGACCTGGCCGAGCAAGCTGATACACTGTGAGGCCCTGGGTGGAACCCCCACGCGCCGAGTGTGGGGGCAGTGAGTCGGTCCCCCCTATGGAAGTGGTGTGGATGCGTTCATCGCTTCTCCTGGAGGGATATAAAGTAAAGGCCCTGGTGCTGTGGGCAATTGAGGCAAGAAGGTGGGCTGCGGAGTAGACCGATATCGCTGCACTGCAACGGGGCTCGCAGTAAGGCCAGTGCAAAAGTGGGTTGAGCAGTGAGAGGCGGCCGTGCTGGGCCTACGGCGATCCCCAAGCTAAAATTACTGGCATCATTGGGTGGACAAGAACAAACACCGACACAGGTACCGCAAATTGGCAGATCGCATATGTAATGTTGGACTGGATTGGGCCACTGGAAAGTCCACAGCGTATTGCTCTCTAAGGCTAAAACGCGACATGCAACTCTATACAAATGCATTGGGCTCATTTCTGGTGACCAGTTAAACTCCGGTTACTACTATTGTCTGGGACTAGCTCCATAAAGAATACTGCACTGTGTACACAATTGGGGGAAACTAGGCCTAACTTAGTTTATCGAAAGGCTAATTAGAGGTTCGGGTGAGGATTGGCACTGAGAGCACTCACTTCCAGCCACAGTCAGAACAGACTGGAACGGTGAAATTGGGGCTGTGACCACAGCAAAGTGCTAACTGGGGGTTGAAAGAGGAATACTTGCACTGCAGCTTAAAGTCAGTGGTGTTGCCATCCTGCCTGAGCCTAGGTTGGCGGAGAGTGAGCTCAGGCTAATGGTGCAATTATGGGGAAAGTTGATAAAACCCAGACAAAGCTACAATTTGAACAAAGAGTGTTGTTCCAACTCGCAAACAGAAATGCCGGATCCAGTGGAGGGGGACATTCGTACTGGTCTGGTTGTTATACAAAACAGCTTGTCCACCATCGATAGCAAAACAGACTCCCTGTCATATCATATGGATAGAATGACGGAGCGCTTGGACAAACAGGCGAAGTGCATAGACATGACAGAGCAGAGTCATGGAAGTGGAAGAGGCTCAGACCAAAACGGACACCATACAAAACTAAATGGGGAAGTCGCTCCAGTCTTTCCAGGATAAGGCGGCGGACCTAAAAGCCAGGTCCCAAAGAAGCAATTTCCCCATTACGGGCCTTCAGGAATCCACAAGTGTTGGTACATGGAACTCTTTGTAGAGAAGCTACTAATGACGCTGGTCGTTGTTGTGGAGCGAGCTCACCGCTCTCTGGGCCCGAAACCTCCTCCTGGGGCTCCCCCGAGACCTATCATTGCAAAATTGATGAATTACTGTGATAGGGATGTGGCTTTGAAGGCTCAGAGATAAAAAAGTTTAACATTGTTTTAACTTTTATTAGCTGCAATTTTATTCATCCATATGAGTATGGTTTTACCAACCAATGTAATTTTCTTTAGAGCTGAACAGTAGTTTATTGGGTATTTATTTATATTTATATATTTATTCAATTTGCTGCTAGCCTGCGCCGTGACTGCCTTGTTGTGGTTTATTCTCCATGCGGACGTCTTTTGGTGGATTTAGGTGAAAGGAGAATGACCCGCCAGCAGTTTTTCAACTAATATGGCACGGAGTTCCAACCATAAGGTTTAAGAAAATACTGCTGGCAAAAGACTTTTGAAAGACACTCGTCTTTCTTATGCGGATTCTAGGACATGCAGGTAATGAAATATAAATGGCAGCTGTGCAAACACTGAGCTTAAAAGAATGGACTTTGAAAGAACTCATGCATATTTATAAAGAAGTGAAAAGTGAACATTGAGCTTTTAACAATGACGAAAATGGCTTTCAAAGTGCATGATGGGATTTGTAGGATGTTGGTGACTATGAGAAATATTGTAGTCTGACAAGGGCGTATAGATCACGTGTCTGCGCCACAAACCCATCAATGATGACTCACCTGTGAACAAGGCTACCGATGTAGTTGAAACACGTCAGGAAAAGCATGATTAAGCTGTCATTTCAGAAAATAAAGATCCTGTTAATTCCAACGAATCTGGTGTCCGGCGCGCCTCTACTTGATTAGAAGCTGTTGCTGGATGTTTAAGGAGGTGTCCGGCCCCTGCGCCGTGACTGCCTTGTTGTGGTTTATTCTCCATGCGGACGTCTTTTGGTGGATTTAGGTGAAAGGAGAATGACCCGCCAGCAGTTTTTCAACTAATATGGCACGGAGTTCCAACCAAAAGGTTTAAGAAAATACTGCTGGCAAAAGACTTTTGAAAGACACCCGTCTTTCTTATGCGGATTCTAGGACATGCAGGTAATGAAATATAAATGGCAGCTGTGCCAACACTGAGCTTAAAAGAATGGACTTTGAAAGAACTCATGCATATTTATAAAGAAGTGAAAAGTGAACATTGAGCTTTTAACAATGACGAAAATGGCTTTCAAAGTGCATGAGGGGATTTGTAGGATGTTGGTGACTATGAGAAATATTGTAGTCTGACAAGGGCGTATAAATCACGTGTCTGCGCCACAAACCCATCAATAATGGCTCACCTGTGAACAAGGCACCGATGTAGTTGAAACGCGTCAGGAAAAGCATGATTAAGCTGTCATTTCAGAAAATAAAGATCCTGTTAATTCCAACGAATCTGGTGTCCGGCGCGCCTCTACTTGATTAGAAGCTGTTGTTGGATGTTTAAGGAGGTGTCCGCCCCCTGCGCCGTGACTGCCTTGTTGTGGTTTATTCTCCATGCGGACGTCTTTTGGTGGATATATATATATATATCCATATATATGTGTGTATATATATATATATATTCACAGAAAAAACCATAGGTTATAGTGGATATATAGTTAGGAATTTGCATTTACAAAACCTTGAAAATTCAATGAAAAAACCATAGGTTATAGGCCATATATAGTTAGGAATTAGCATTTACAAAACCTTATTTTACTCGCATAAAACCATTGAAATTCCATATATAGTTAGCTAACTATAAGCGCTAACTATATATCGCGCACCCGCAATCCACTGCTGATGATGTCACATATTACATCATTCATGACATGGTCAGTGACATCACTGATGACATCACTGATCACAACATCCAGTGATTGTATGTGTCTGTAAAGTTTAAATATGTTTCACATATTGAAGAATGAGTGGATGTATAAGTGTCTGGATGAAGAATTTAGTAGGTGCATGACTGACTGTATGAGTGAGTGATTAAATGTGTCTCACTGAGTACATGGGTTAGTGAGTAAACTGTCTTAATTCGTGCATCAGTATGTTTGTTGTTGTGTAAGCTGCTGCATGTGTTGATCAGTAGCTATAAGAGTGGCCATATGGGTTATTGATTGGTTGCCCAAATATTTGAATGGGAGGCTGAGTGTGTGTGTGGGTGGCTGGGAGGTGCGTGACTCTGTGCATAGATGTGTGAGCAGTTGATTCACTAGATGTATGGTTTCAAAAGTGCACGTGGAAACAGCTATATGGGCGGTTGACTGTGCATGGGTGTGTTGGTGAGTGAATGGATTTCTCATTGCTACATGTGCAAGTAAGTACGTATGTAAAACACAATACATGTGAGAGTTGAGATATATAAATAACTGAACATAAGAGCCAGTGAATGTGTGAGTGGCTGTATCGATCACTGTGAGCTTGTATCAGGGATTATATAAGAGAGTAAATATGTGTTATTATATGTTTGAATAAGTAAGATGTGTATAACTGTATAGTTGAGGAAATGGAGGTGTGATTGATTCTTTGCATGACTGACTAGGTGTGTGAGTAACTCCATGGATGAGTGACAGTCTGTGAGTGTCTGTTTATACTGAGTGTATGTAAGGTTATATTAGAGTCTGAAGAGGTTCATTGTATTATCACATGAGTGATGTGATCAGTGATGACAAATGAGATGTCATCAGTGATGTCATTTGAGTTGTCATCAGTGATGTCATTTGAGATGTCATCATTGATATCATTTGAGTTGTCATCAGTGATGTCATCAGTGATGTCATCAGTGATGTCACTGACCATGTCATGAATGATGTAATATGTGACATCATCAGCAGTGGATTGCGGGTGCGCGATATATAGTTAGCGCTTATAGTTAGCTAACTATATATGGAATTTCAATGGTTTTATGCGAGTAAAATAAGGTTTTGTAAATGCTAATTCCTAACTATATATGGCCTATAACCTATGGTTTTTTCATTGAATTTTCAAGGTTTTGTAAATGCAAATTCCTAACTATATATCCACTATAACCTATGGTTTTTTCTGTGAATTTCATTGGTTTTTTAATAGCAAATATGAAAAGCTTTAAAATGTCAAGTACGTGATAGATAAAAACATTTTCGTATTTATGCACGCTGATGTGCTTTGAACGCTGCCCCCCCCCTCCCCTCCGTTGTAATCCGTCGTACCTCCTTGTCTCTCCATTTGATTGATTGTTGTCCAAGCATTTACTGTTTTAGAATTGGTTCTCTTTGGATCATTCTCTATTTACAAACAAGCACAAAGTCGCAATACTCTGTTTAGTCTTTGCAGATAGTGAAAAATCGTGTAAAAAAAATAAAAGTAATCGAGCAAAATCAGTAGGCCACTAATTGGATCTCTTTTTGACCTCGCTAAAATAGAAATATTAGGAACAACCCTTCTTGAGAAATACGAAAATAGTGAGATGAACTGAGCTCCACACCATGAGGGCTGCAAGACAGCTCGGCTCCATCACCCATCCCGCACAAAATAATGACAAACCCTATGCAAATATTAAAAATATAGACAACACACCAGCAAAGAAACAGGGTAAAACATTTTATTAAAAAACTATTTACATAACGTTGGTTTATAAGATGATGTCAGTAGTGGACCGATGTGTGAATAGATCGAAAACAGCACAAGGCTCCAAGATCCGGATAGCAAGCTCCTGGATGTTGGGTGCCATAGTTTAGAGTTCTGAATTTCAGCCTTTTTCAATGCCTGTGCTTTGTTGAATCAAAATGGCGGCTTGACACAAAGCTGACTCAAGCGTTGCTACTGATGCTATGCAGACCAAAACTGGTTTTCAGTTTGTACATTTTTCTAGATTTTTCAATCCAAGTTTGGTTGACTTTGTAGAATGATGGCTTCAGATTTTCAACATACGGTGTGGTGGCGCTGACTGGGAGGGGGCGCTTCGCTCCTGCCCCCTCCCCAAGTAAGATTTTCATACGTGAAAGTACGTTAATGGTTTTGGTCCCTGAGATGCTTCGATGTCACTACCATTCTCAAATAGCATAAGTTCTAGATGTTGGGTGCCATAGTTAAGAGTTCTGAGCAGCGCTTGTAACACTGTCTGAAGCTTATTTCCACCTACTGCAGCTTCACTATTCTCAAAGTAAGTGAGTGTCGTTTGTGGACCTGACTGCATTAGAAAACAATGTAATATGTTACCTTCCTAAACAGCTTGACGGAGGCCCCTGAGGGACGCTGTGATGGCCATGGACTCGGAGAAGACGCTTGGCTCCGACACCCTCCCCAAGTCTTATAGCACTGGTGTAGCCTGAGATCGCCCCCGACATAGGCGGCCGGCTCCCGGGGTCCGGCGGTACTTTTTGCCTTTTGATGACTCTTCAATTCTGGACCTTGTCCCACAATCCGTTTGACCTGAAGACAAGCTGTAGTGGGGCGCCCCTTTATCGTTTTAGTTGCCATTCCGCCCGCTTTTGCTACACTGTGCCTCTTCCGCCATTCAGCTGTTTTCCGCCCGCTCTTGCGACTACAGCGTCTCGCTCACCATGTAGTTGAGATGCGCCCGCTCTTGCGGTGCAGCGATAGGCGGCTGCCACAGGACTCTCAAAATGGCGGCCGGCTCTTCGGTTTTGGGCCTGGTCCACTAAAATGGCCCTGGGACACCTTGGAACTCGGACGCTTGTCTGCTAGGGCTTGGGTCCCATTCTCGAAAAGCGTCCCCTCAGCCGTGAAGATTCTACAAAAGTCTTGGGGGCCTCCGACTCCCGCAGGCTTCTGGTGGGGAGCGGCTGCCATGATTGCTCGTGGAATGGCCACGACGGAGCTACGAGATGGTAGTGGTCTCATGCTGACGCCAGCTTTAGTCTGAAACATCCAGAAACACTGTAGACTACCAATTCGATCAGTTCCGGTAGCGCCCCAACATGACCCGGAAGAGAAGAACTTGCCCTCCCCTCTTTGACTGATGGTTCTTGTTGCCTGTCCCCTCTGTTGTCATTTAACAGAACTTTTTGGACTGCTGAAAGGGGTTGTGTTCTGAACGCTGGTTGGTGGAGACATTTAGACTATATTCTTGACCTACGTTGTCGCGTAATGCGTTTTATGACACTCCGCGTTAGCGCACCCGGAAGTGATCCGAGGCGCGGCGCGCAGCGCGTAACGTAAGCATAACAGGTCATGTGACTTGTTAATAAAACTTTTCATTGGTTCATTTTACTTTTGTTAATTTAATGATGAAAAGCTTGGTCTTATGACCTAAAAATTACGGTTTTTATTATTTTCGAACAATATTTTTTTTTCAAACATATGTTATAATATTCCAGGCTAATGTACTTTCCCGGAAAATTTACAACTGTCTTGCAAGTAAAATATATTCCTTTTTCGAGAAAAAGGGCGTTTCTTCCTTCCATGACGGAGCCGTTGAGTAAAAGAGATTCGGCCTGCTGTCTTAGTCGCCGATACGCCTGATTATCAGATTCTTATCGATCACTTTATGTTGCAGACATGAAAAACACAACTGCCCTTGACCATTTATCTTTACTGCGTTCCTACATATTATACCTTTTATCCGTCATGTAATTGGACTGCTTTATTTCACTTGCCTTTTACTGATTCGAAAACAGTCACTAAAAGTAAAAACTTTACAAATGAAAATACTACTACCGTGTTTTGTTTTAAAAACCTTTATTGTGAAAATGTCAGTATACAAATACGGGCCTATAACCACGTGGGCCGGCCACGGAGCAAACTCAAATCGTATATGATGAGGAGACATTTACACTGTAGAAGAACGTAACGAGCGGGCCATTAGGTGACAAGAACAAAGGTGTCTAACAGTTGCGGAATCGGTGGACGTACATTTTGTAATTAAAATACGACAGGGCCACTTACAATAACATTTTCTAGATATACATTTGCGGGCAAAGAGTTACGAGTCCCATTTATACCGGCGCCATTTTGGGCGAGGCCGGGCAGGTCCAAGATATAGTCAAAATGTCTCCACCAACCATCGGCCAGACCAGAACCCCTTTCGGCCCTTTATGTTACAAGATGGTGTCTTCTATTCAGAAAATATTGGTGGCAGCATTTTGAAAGGAAACAGAAACAGCCGTTCTCCTAGTGAGTTTCACATTGTTACATTTAGGAAGAATGTTGAAGAGTAGTATGTGGAAAATCTGAAGCCATTTTTCTACAAACTCTCAATCAGACTTGGATGGAAAAAAAAACCTGAAGAATGTACAAACTGAAAACCAATTTTTGTCTGTATAGCACCAACAGTAACGCTTGAGTCAGCTTTGTGTCAAGCCGCCATTTTCATTCAATCAATAGCGTCCCCCTGCACACATTCAGGGACCTGGTCGTGTCTTCAGATGAAACGCATTGTAGGAAAAGAAGCAGAAAGGAAAAGGAAAAATGTTCCGCCGGACCTAGTGAAGCTGCAGCAGGTGCAAATAAGCTTCAGACAGTCTTACAAGCACTGCTCAGAACTCTCAACTGAGGCACTCAACATCCAGGACTTGCCATTCGGATCTTGGCGCCTTGTATTTTTGTTTTGTTTTTGATGGAGGGGAAAGAACAAAAAACAGACATTGAAAAAGGCTCAACAGTGCAGGGCGCCTTGTGCTGGTTCCGACCTATTCACACATCGGTCCGCTACTGACATCACCTCATAAACCAACGGGGCACCCCACGCCGACTTTCGGCGCAGCATTGTAGGATGGCCACACCAGTGCGGCAATTTGCTGGACACCACCTCGGTGCCATCCAGATCTCGGCGCGTTCATTCATTCAATAGCGTCCCCCTGCACACATTCAGGGACCTGGTCGTGTCTTCAGAAGAAACGCATTGTAGGAAAAGAAGCACAAAGGAAAAGGCAACAAGTTCCGCCGGACCTAGTGAAGCTGCAGCAGGTGCAAATAAGCTTCAGACAGTTCTACAAGCACTTCTCAGAAATCTCAACTGAGGCACTCAACATCCAGGACTTGCCATTCGGATCTTGGCGCCTTGTGCTGGTTCCGACCTATTGACACATCAGTCCACTACTGACATCACCTCATAAGCCAACGGGGCACCCCACGCCGACTTCCGGCGCAGCATTGTAGGATGGCCACACCAGTGCAGCCACTTGCTGGACACCACCTCGGTGCCATCCGGATCTCAGCGCGTTCGAGTCACTGTGCCGGAAGAGTAACCGGAACTCAGCTGAACACGCCGTCTTTCGGCGCAGCATTGTAGGATGGCCACACCAGTACGGCAATTTGCTGGACACCACCTCGGCGCCATCCGGATCTCGGCGCGTTCGAGTCACTGTACCGCAACAGTGACCGCAATTCAGCTGGACACGCCGTCTTTCGGCGCAGCATTGTAGGATGGCCACACCAGTGCGGCAATTTGCTGGACACCACCTCGGTGCCATCCGGATCTCGGCGCGTTGTGCTGCCTTCGGCCTATTCGCACATCGGTCCGCTACTGACGCCGCCTCACGTGCGAACGGATTTTCTACGCTTTTTGTAGCCCTATGTCGCATAACAGGTCATGTGACTTGTTTATAAAACTTTTCATTGGTTCATTTTACTTTTGGTTTCCTAAAGATGGAAGGCTTGGTCATATGACCTAAAAATAACACTTTTCATTGGTTTAGAACATTTTTTTTTCCCAAACGATGAAAGCCCCACCTTGTTTCTGGATCATTCAGACTGAAGCTGGCGTCAGCATGAGAGCACCACCATCTCGTGGCTCCGTCGTGGTCATTCCGCGAGCAATCATGGCAGCCGCTCCCCACCGGAAGCCTGCGGGAGTCGGGGGCCCCCAAGACTTTTATACAATCTTCACGGCTGAGGGGACGCTTTTCGAGAATGGAGCCCAAGCCCTAGCAGGCAAGCGTCCGACTTCCAAGGTGTCCCAGGGCCATTTCAGTGGACCAGGCCCAAAACCGAAGAGCCGTCCGCCATTTTGACAGCCATGTGGCAGCCGCCTATCGCTGCACTGCAAGAGTGGGAGCAACTCCACAACATGGTGAGCGAGACGCTGTGGCCGCAAGAGCGAGCGCAACTCAGCTAGATGGCCGCCACCTGGGGAGACCCGTTCACGCCGCCTCCCCCCCCCCCCCCCCGGGCCGCCGCACGCCAATTTTCGGAGCAGCATTGTAGGATACCAAAACCAGTGCGGCAGTTTACTGGACATCACCTGGGTGCCTGTCGTACATGTTGTGTCAGCCATGTGACACTGGACACAGACCGCTACTGACGAGGCCTCCCCCCGCACCACCCGGGACGCCCCACGCTGTTTTTCTGTGCTGCATTGTAGGATCCCTAAACCAGTGCGGCACCCAGGCGACATCACCTGGGTGCCGTCCAGAACTCTGCACGTTGTGCTGCCTTGGGACTATTCGCACAACAGACCGCTACTGACGAGGCCTCCCCCCGCCCCACCCGGGACGCCCCACGCCAATTTTCGGAGCAGCATTGTAGGATCCCTAAACCAGTGCGGCACCCAGGCGACATCACCTGGGTGCCGTCCAGAACTCTGCACGTTGTGCTGCCTTGGGACTATTCGCACAAAAGACAGCTTCTAACCATTGTTGCTTTTTGTGTTAATAAATGTTTAAATGTTTTTAGTTTTTGTTCTGTTCATTATCGTTAAAAGTTAATAAAGTTTTATAACCTTAATTTGTTGGAGTGTTATCTATTTTTTGAAAAACGGGTGAATGGGGCCTTGAATCGGGTTATTGTCATGTGTGGGCTTTGGAAGTGTGCTGCTGCAGGATCGGACATTTCAAACTCAAATGCACGTTCTTTTTCTTACCTTTCCGAAGCATGGAGCGCAATAGCAAGCAGAGAAAGAGTGATGCACGTGTTGAACACTACCTGACCTGGCAAGTTGCTGGCAGTGCCCCCCCGCCCGCTCCTGAAAGAGGGCACACACACACCGCCGCCCCGAGTACTTCACAAATCTTTAAAAGACCATGCGCTTGTTCATGAGGCTTAAATGGTTTATCACCTCTTCTAGAACCCCTACATCGACCCTCTGACGTTTCATGGAAAAATTACCATGTAACACAATACCAAGCCCTGTCAGCTGAAACCCCCAAGGAATCGTGGGGCATATTATCAAGGGGGTTTATCTCCGCTTTTTTGGCTTTAAAAACCATGAAAGCGGAGATAAAATTATTTCCCTATTATCAAGCTGTCGCTAACACCAGTTAGTGACACCTAAAAGGAGATAGCGACCATCTTGGGCCCGGCTTTGCATGTCAGTGATACTTATCACTAATGACATGCAAAGTGGCGTGCCAAGATGTTAGCGACTGGAAACAGTCCCTAACATCGCTACCTTCTATTACCAACTTTTGGAGATATTCGCGCTAAGCGCGAATATCTCCAAAATCTAACACCTGCCCTGAGCAGTTCTTAGCCATGTTATCCAATGGGAGGTGGATAACATGGCTAAGAGCATTAGGTCGATAATACATGAATATCGCTGACTTTTCTGCGATAATAGCAAGGTTTATCTGCGATAAAAATCGCCGATGTGCGGCGATAATTTTTGTCTCTAAACAAGTTATAGACAAAAATTATCGCTAGTTGTTAGTAATATGCCCCCGGGTTTTTGCTTGCAGAAATCGGGAGGCGGGAGACTAGCACTGAAATCAGTACTCACACGCCTGAATCAGGAGGATTGCCATGTCTGAATTCTCTACAGCTGGGGCCATAAACTACATCCGCAGGGGTAGGTGATAGCCTGGGACCAGCCTGGCATCTAAAATGGCTGCCGTGCACGACAAAATTGTGGCATTCGAAAAAAGGCAAGATGGAGCAGCCGCTGGAAGAGATATATCAACATATATCAGCCTCCTCAGCCACCCTCAGGAAACATAGGGGATTAGGATATGTCTCCCGCACCCCCTTATACCTAGTACTTTAATTAACGAAGCACAAAATGGCGAATTCCCGTTTCGCTACCAGTTTGCGGCCCAGTTCGCGGCCCGTGAAGCGCTTCTACCGTGAAAAATCATTTTTTTTTTTATTTTCCCCACGGGACCCTTTAATAACCCCAACAACATTCCTAGGGGGTCAAGAGAGAGATACCTTGCCCCCTTTCATTAAATTCCCCCTTAGTTTTTCACCTTTTCTTCTCTCTCGATCCTACCGAGAGACAAGATGGCGGCCGCTCCGGACTGTCACGCAGCAAAAAAAAAAAAAAAGCTCACGCACAGCCGCTGGAAGAGATGTATCAACATATATCAGCCTCCTCACCCACCCTCAGGAAACATAGGGGATTAGGATACGTCTCCCGTACCCACTTATAACTAGTAATTTAATTTACGAAGCACAAAATGGCGAATTCCCGTTTCGCTACCAGTTTGCGGCCCAGTTCGCGGCCCGTGAAGCGCTTCTACCGTGAAAAATCATTTTTTTTTTCTTTTCCCCACGGGTCCCTTTAATAACCCCAACAGCATTCCTAGGGGGTCAAAAGGAGGATACCTTGCCCCCTTTCATTAAATTCACCCTTCGTTTTTCACCTCTTCTTCTCTCTCGATCCTACCGAGAGACAAGATGGCGGCCGCTCCGGACTGTTTAGAATGTTGACAGACACCGGAGAGCCAATCAGCTTTCTGCGCGCAAAGTTCCGATAAGCGAAAAGTAAGCGGACCGGATCGCTGCCCAGAGCGCTGTTACAGATATATATCTTGGTTTGAACGTTAATTTCTCAAAAACTACTGGAGCACATATATTGAGACCTAGCAAAGGCACATCGGGCTAACAGTCCCTACAATTTTGCCAAGTTTCGTGCAAATCCATTCAGCCGTTCGAGCTAAAAGTGAGTCCAACCGCCCTATGGAAAAATGAATGGGAAAAACGCGTTTTGGGACCCCCCTTTTTTCTCAGCCCCCCCTTGACGAAACCCCACCAAATTTTCAGGAGCTGCTCAGAAACAAAATGTGCCATTTTCCTGAAAATTTCAGCCGATTCCATCCACAAACGCCAAAGTTATTAGACATAGAATTTTCAAAAGTCCCATAGGGAATTAATCCTAACTATATATACCTACTGGCGATAGCCAGTAGGTAATATATATATACATACATATCCATATATGTGTATATATATATATATATATATATATATATATATATATATATATATATATATATATATATATATATATATATATATATATATATATATATATATATATATATACCTAAAAACATAGGTTTCAGGTACATTATAGTTAGAAATTAGCATTTAAAAAACCTTAGTAGTTCACTGAAAAAATATAGGTTTCAGGGACATTATAGTTAGCTGGACATTTCACTCTTACAAAACCATAGAAATTCCACCGTTATAGTTAGTTTAGGTAACTATAATTTGCACACCCGCAATGCACATCTAATGACGTAACATATTACATCATTCATGACATGGTCAGTGGCATCACTGATGACATCTGAAATGACATCACTGATAAATATATTTCCAAACAGACCCTGCTTCACGTGGAAGAGAGCACGCACACAAAGAATGCTGAGTTTTCAGGCACTTTTTATTCCATAGAGCCTCTTCCGACCCGGCAACAAAGAGAGACGCGTTTCGGCTGACCAAGCAGCCTTCCTTAGTCTAGTGAGCGCCATTTTCCTTATTACATTTATACATATCAAAAATCATAGACATAGAAAACATCTTGTGGTTCCAATTTAAAAAGATACACACATTTAAAAAGATACCCACATTAAAAGCACACATGCAAATTAATTTACGTGAATAGCATTAAGTGGGAATAATGGTGATAACAAAACTAAAAATTATTATTATTGGAATCAAAATGCAAAGTGCTTAGTGCACATGTATACATTCTATAACTGCATAATACATAATCTGGCCATTACGGTAAACATTGAATGTGTGCACATAACATTAGTGATACTTATGTATTTTTTACCTTGAATTAAAAGAACGGTTAACAATATTCCATTTACATAAGGAATAGCGCAAATAGCGCAAATGACTATCACATGATGCTTTGCAACCCTTTAGTATGCTGCATGGGTGTGATGTATCCGGAAAATGGGATTACGTCCCTCTACTTCTTTGATTGACATACAGATCACTAATTAGTATATAGACCTCTCGTGGCTATAACGCAATGGGGCTCCCTCAGGGTTTGAATGTACAGCAAAACAGCCAGATGCTGGGTTACTTATAGATGATCAACAAAATGAAGCTCATGATTAATCTAGCATATGCTTTGCTGTCAGAATATAGCACACGGGGCATATTAGCAAGAACTTTGAAAAGTCTCAATAATACCATAAATACAATGACATGGTTAAGTGGAGGTTTATTATTAAATGCCTCATCCATCAGCTACCAGGGAGCAACTGACTGACAGGAACCTTCATATATGAAACATTCCAAGTTCCAAGGAACTTGTGCAAACAGGAAATTATGTGGAAACACCACACATCTCCATTCGTATAACAAAAGTAAACACCTTACAGTCTAAAGCATCATAAAAATTAATGTGAAAATTGACATGTACAGCATTACCAGAAAATGAAAATTTGAACATTAATTCACATATATAAATACTTTACATAGTCTTTCAGATACCCAGGTACATTTTTTTCCGAGTACTAATCCTCAGATGAGAATTGGCAGGATCACCTAAATGATCGGCTCCACTTTGACCAAACTCTTCATTCAAAGAATATTTTTTTAGAATAGCAACACGGTTCAAATTCCAAATTTTCACATTTTAAAATTTTACAGAATTTCTAAAACATTTAATGACACACATGGGGGCAGTATATTTAGACCAAGATAAAGCTCCTACACGAGCTTTTACCCTCACCATATCACCTATATTGACAGAAATGTCTTTGACCCTTTTTCTTTCGTCATAATCTGATTTGTTTTTTAATTGAACTTTTTCCTCTCTACTTTCCATGAACCAATGCTATTATCTTTAACACCTTTACCCCAAGTCATCCACCAGGACATAAACTTGTATTGGAAGTTCTACCTTTAAACAATTCAAAGGGTGTCTTATGTGTAGACATGTGCGGAGAGAATCTATGAGCCAAAATACATTTCCGTAATTCATCCTTCCAATTAAAATGATTTACTCTTGAGAGCTGAATATTTTCCTTTATTACTCTATTAAATCTTTCTACAGCTCCATTTGATTCAGGATGATAAACCAAAGATCTTTTGTGCACAATACCACAAGATAACAAAAATTCTGACATCATAACAGAACAAAACTGTGGCCTATCATCCGACAAAAGTGTTTTAGGAAATCCTTCTCTCCTAAATATATCTTTCAGAAAAGAAATTACACACTAGGATGTGACCTCTGAAACAGAAGATATCTCAACCCATTTAGAATATAAATCAATTAAAATAATGAGATAGGGAGTACGATGTTCACCACAATGTCAATGGCAATATCTTCCCATGGTCCATTAGGTATATTACGACATACTATGGGAGGAGTACGAGGAGTGAGAATGTTATCACTTAATCTGCATTTTAAACATTTTCTCACTTCACGTTCCATTTCAAGATCCATTCCAGGCCACCAAAATGAAGTTCTAAGTCTTTCTTTTGTTTTCACAATGCCTAAATGACCTTGATGAGCTTCTTCAACCAGCCTTATTCTAAGTGAATCTGGAGAAATGAATTTAGTACCTCTTAACAAAATATCATTCTCAACAGATAATTTATCTGCAACTAAATGCCACACTTTACACAAAGATTTATCAAAAGAGGATTTGTTTATAATCATATCAAAGACTTTACCAATCTCACTATAATTTTTTAGACCATTCTTCCACTCTTCTTCTTGTATGACCCATGAGGTAACTTCACACACACTAACCTCATCCTCAAAAATGTCTTCATCAAACTTTTCTTCAGTAACATCACAAGCCAAACGTGAAAGACAATCTGCAGTCATGTTATCAACACCAGAATTATGCTCTACAGTAAAACTGAAATCTTGCAAACCAATGACCCATTTCCTTATCCGTGATGAAATAAAATCCAAACCTTTCTTTGTAAAAAT
The DNA here is from genome assembly GCF_964263255.1 of Lissotriton vulgaris. Classification (NCBI taxonomy): domain Eukaryota; kingdom Metazoa; phylum Chordata; class Amphibia; order Caudata; family Salamandridae; genus Lissotriton; species Lissotriton vulgaris. The sequence continues at coordinate 73,084,547 of NC_141686.1, forward strand.
GTCCTTTAACAGCTTATGATCTGAGCAAACTTTGAAATGCAGAACCCATAGAATTAAAAAAAGAAATTTTAAGAGCCCAAAAAATAGCCAAGGCTTCTTTTTCGATTACCGAATAATTGATTTCTGCACCCCTAAAACGTCTAGATGCACATGCAATCAATTTTTCTTGTCCACCTCGATTTAGTTTCAATATGGCACCTAATCCTTTTGAGCTTGCATCAGTTACAACAGAAGTTTCATCAGTTGGGATAAAAGCTTGTAAATTAGGTGCATTTTCAAGATTTTATTAAATTTCAACAAATTTATTCTGACAATCATCTGACCAGTTAAATTCCTTATTCTTCCCAAGTAAAGTTCTCATGTTGCTCGATTTACTTGCCAATTTTTTTACACATTTTCCATAATACTCTACCATTCCTAAGAAAGAAACTACCTCTTCTTTATTTTTTGGAGAAGACAAATTTTGAATGGTATTTACTAAACCTTTTTTAGGAACAACTCCTGAAGCAGATATACAATGTCCCAAATAATTTACCTCATGTACTGAAAATTAGCATTTTTCAGATTTTAAAGTAAGACCAGCACATTCCAATCTCTTTAAAGCTGATCTCAGAGTTTTGTCATGTTCTTCTTGATTAATTCCAAAAATAAGTAAATCATCTTGATAACATTTCACAGATTTCTTCCTTTTAAAATTGAAGCCATCACCCTTTGAAAAAACGACGCAGCACAAACAAGACCAAACAGCATCATTTTATATTTACATGCACCCATTGGTGTGATAAAATCCATCAGATCTTGAGACTCCTGCATCAGTTCAATTTGATGATAGGCTTGAGTAAGATCTAGTGTTGTAAAAACTTTAGCATCACCTAAAGAGGACAACAATTCATCAATATTGGGAAGGGGAAATTTGTCAGCAATTACTTCTTTGTCAAGAGATCTTAAATCACAACAAAGCCTAAAATCTCCATTAGGTTTGTTGACAACAACAACTGGCGCCACCCATTCCGATGCCTCTACAGTAGTAATAATACCCTGTTTTTGTAATTTCTCTAGTTCCTGTTCAACATTTTCTTTGTACAGCAATAGGAATTCTCCTTACTTTGGCTACAACAGGTTCAGCATTTTGTTTTAATTTAATATAATGTGTATAACCTTTAAGGCACCCTAATTCTTTTTTGAAAAGTTAAGGAAGTTCACTTACAAACTCATTACTTTCAGATTTAATTTCCTGAATTTGTACTTGTGGATCTAAATTTGGATTTAACATGACTCCTAATGAACGTTGATGTGGCCAGCCAATTAAGTTATCACCAATTTTAGAAACATATATTTTTCCAACAATCATTTTCTTTTCTATTTCAATACAAGCATTAAAATATCCAAACACACTCATAGGTTGTCCACCATAGCCACCTGGATTTACATCCATTCTATACAATTTATTCTTCTTTTGAAACCACTTTGCATAAGTTTCCTTTGAAATAATTGTAATATGTGAGCACGAGTCAAATTTAATTTCTAACTGTACAGTCAATCATTACTTTTCCTACAGGATGATCATTAGATTTCCTATCTTTAACTTGACATATGCCTTCTTTTATATCTCTATTTGTTGTTTTCTTTTCTTTGGACTTACAGTACTTTACGAAATATTCTTTCTTCCCACAACCATGACACACAAAACTCAAAGCAGGACAATTCTTTGCGTTTGCTTTATGTCCTGATTTTCCACATCTAAAACACACAATATTTGTACTAGATGAAACTTCTTTATCTAAAACTTTCAAAGGAATCTTCACATTTTTAACTTGACTACCTATTTATTTTACCTCCTCAACTACAGGTTGACTTTTAACCTTGTCATCTTTTAATTTATTTACACATTTTAACATGTGTTCTACTTTTTTCGCAATTCCTACTACTTCTTCTAATGGTGGCTCATCTTTAAGCCAAAGTTCCTTTCTGATTTTGAATTCCCTACACTTAAGAACAAATTGGTGACAAATTCTTTCTTCAATGGCAGCTCCAAATTTACAACTAGAAACCAGCTTTCTCAACGCAGTGAAAAATTCTTCAACAGATTCCTCCTTACCTCACTCCCTTAATCCAAAATGGTATCTCTCCATTATATGTTTATTACAATTGGACAAGCATTATTTACCACGTGTTAGCTCACGTGGTAAATAATGCTTGTCCAATTGTAATAAACATATCTCATATTCATCTAAACCTCTTTTTTCCTGAGTAGATAACATTGGTAAATTTTCCAAAACTTCTTGCCCTTCTCCTCCTAAACAATGTAACAAAAGTGAACATTTTCTGTCTGCACTCAAATTTGTTCCACAAACTTTTGCATAATGTCCAAATATGTTCTTCCATTTACTCCACTTAACAGAGGGTTCACCTGGATCAGTCAAAAAAATAGTAGTGTGGTAACATTTTGCATATTTTCCAGTCACCAACTCTATTTATAATATTATTTTCAATACCCTTTGTATTTACCAAACAGAATTACTTTTTGATGGATGTGTCATAAATGATGTATCACTTGAATACTGGCATAGTGGATAAAGTAATAAATATATAAAACCTCTTTTTAAAATTACTACTTAGTTGTAACACTTAATTATTATTTCTCTGCACAATACTCAATTGTTTAGAAATATAAATGAGTCTTTCTGTTCTAAAACATTTCCTGTAGTCTTTAAATTGACTTCCTGGGTTCCTCTTAATTTAATATTCAGCGTTCTAGTTGCTCTTGAAAATATTCCTTTGAAAATAAAACACTTCCTGTAGTCCTTCTTCAATTGTCCCTTTTTGCTGAGTGTTCAACAACACATGTATATCGTAAGAAATTTTCACCTTACTTGTTTAAATTTAATTAAATTAACTTTTGAATTCCCTGTATTTATGAGGAATTACTTCGAGTTTCACACACAGGAATCTATGTATGTTTAAATCCTTTATTCTTCTTAGTCTGCTCAAACACAGGTTCGCAGAAGACTGGAGTTAAATTTCCCCTTCACATTACTCTACACGTTTTACTGATCGTGTTTATTTTGAGGCGGACACCAATTTCACCTTCCTTTCTTACTTGGCACGCATGGCTGAATCTGAAATCTTTAAAATTACTTCGCTTCTTCTTCACGCCTGACTGGACACACAGAGTTAATTCCATTTATTTATTTTTAACACTTCAGTTAGGAACTCATCACTGCTACGTGCCGTCTTTCACACAGACATTTACTGTCTCCCGCCTTCCATTGCGCACATCGTATTTCCTTTTCAACTGTATTCACATTACAGTCTTGTGCCGTACTTCACGCACACATTTCTTGCCTGGCGCCTTTCATTGCGCACCTCGTATTTCCTTTTCAACTGTCAGCAAATAACTTGCGCAAATAAATCTCCTTTAAATTAGTTTTACTGCACAGGTGGCATTACTTTACCTGCTTCTTTTTTTTTATTTTGAGCCTTTAATTCTTCACACATGTATCATTCACAGTGCCTTTTATTTCTTTACTTAAATCCAAAACCATTAAATATAGATTCGTTTAAATGCTTTCAAGATGTAAAATATACTCTTTCACAGTACCTTGAAGGGTCGATACCTCCCTTTTTTTTTCTTTCATGCCAAATCCAAAGCTGAGTTAGATATTTTTAAATACACCTCACCTCACTGCTCCTTATAAATCTTCTTCTTTAGCACAATGCTGAGGTTTTAATACTCCCTTCCTTCGCTTCTTCGCCCGTCGCCAGTGAAAAGTCTCAATAATACCATAAATTCAACGATATGGTTAAGTGGAGGTTTATTATTAAACACCTCATCCATCAGCTACCAGGGAGCAACTGACTGACAAGAACCTTCATATATGAAACATTCCAAGTTCCAAGGAACATGTGCAAACAGGGAAATATGTGGAAACACCACAAACCTCGTTAAAATTATTGCAGTTTTAGCGGCAGGAAACTGGCACTAAACGGCGATAGATGTGGCCAGTCACGAAGCAGGCGATAGATGTCCTGTACATCTAACCTGGGCTTCTATTGGAGTTGTATAACGTATATTAGCAAGCCCATTATGCCGTTTTAGCAGCAGTTTCCTGCCGCTAAAATGGCAATAAATTTGATGAGGTTCTTGCTAATATGCCCCATAGTGTGAGTATCAGAGCTCTCATGTTGCCCCTAATGAAAATGTAACCACACACAGGACTGCTAATCCCATAACACCCCGTTCTAATCAGTTACAGGCTGCTAAACAGGCACCTAACTAATATAAAGGCATCAATGGTATAAAGAGTGTCCAAAATGACATCTGAAATAATGCCCTCATGGTTCGGCAGGCAATATGACAAAGTTCATGCCTAGCGTAAAATTAGTAGTGCCCGCACAATTTCATAATTATAGTCTCAATACTGGTTCCAAATGGATTCTGTATGTGGAACAAGTAAAAAACACATCTATATCCTGTGAATGTTGAATAGTCTCTGATATGAACACACCACAAATTATTCACTGTGCAGGGTTGGGGGAGGGCCATGCACAGAAAATCCATAGGCCAGCAAACCTCACCAATACAGCATTGGCTGAAATGGTGGCCAGTCACGAGATGTCCGATATATAACATCCAAAATCAATTCGCCGGAACTCCACTTGGGTGCTTAAGCACTTTTTTAACATGGAAGGGACGGTGGCACCTGATGCGTTCAGCTCCATTGAGCCTTAATCATAGGTGGGCAAACAATTTCAATTGACCCCAGTTGGTGTCATTTCAACATGGTACTTTGGTACCCAGAATGCACCATAACAAATTTGAATGTCCGCAGTGGACTGGAGTGCGTGCTGTTACAATTCGTCAAATCCCTTCAGCACTGCAGCCGCTGATGTAAGTATCTAAATTGTATGGTGATTCTGTTGATGTTCCCAGATCGCTGCCACAATTCCCAATGTTCTTGAGTACTCACGCCTCAAGTTGGTATGAGAAATACAACTCCTCTCACCTCCCTTTCTTGCCTCCCACAAGATACATTTAGCTCAGGATAGTCCTTTATTCTTTGTCGCAGTTGGGGCAAGCGGGTCATGCTCACACTGCTGCATTCACAGAGTCAATCCATTTTTCCGACTTTAATTGAGCCCCCGACCCTGCAGAGTGTTCGAGCAACACAGGCATGGAGAGTCCTGTCATTAAAACACAAAAGCAAGGTGCCGGAACTCCACTTGGGAATGTAAGCACTTTATTAACATGGAGGGGGTGGCGGCACCTGACGCGTTTTGGCTCCATTGAACCTTAATCATAGGTGGGCAAACAATTTCAATAGACCCCAGCTGGTGTCAGTTCCTCATGCTTTAGTGGTCCCGAGGTACTTCAGTACCTAGAATGCACTTTAACAAATGTAAATGTCCGAAGTGGACTGCAGTGCATGCTGTTACAATTCGTCCAATCCCTGCAGCACTGCAGCTACTGATGTAAGTATCTAAATTGTATGGTGATTCTGTTGATGTTCCAAGATCGCCGCCACAATTACCGATGTTCTTGAGTGCACACGCCCCAAGTTGGTAAGAGGAATACAACTCCTCTCACCTCCCTTTCTTGCCTCCCACACAATACATTTAGCTCAGGATAGTCCTTTATTCTTTGTCGCAGTTGGGGCAAGCTCCACTTTGGTATGTAAGCACTTTATTAACATGGAGGGGGTGGCGGCACCTGATGTGTTTCGGCTCCGTTGAACCTTAATCATAGTTTGGCAAACAATTTCAATAGAACCCAGCTGGTGTCAGTTCCACATGGTTTAGTGGTCCAGAGGTCCTTCAGTACCCAGAATGCACCATAACAAATTTGAATGTCCAAAGTGGACTGCAGTGCATTCTTTCACAATTCGGCCAATCCCTTCAGCACTGCAGCTACTGATGTAAGTATATAAATTGTATGGTGATTCTGTTGATGTTCCAAGATCGCCGCCACAATTACCAATGTTCTTGAGTGCTCACGCCCCAAGTTGGTAAGAGGAATAGAACTCCTCTCACTTTCCTTTCTTGCCTCCCACATGATACATTTAGCTCAGTATAGTCCTGATCTGATCGGTCATAATAATTTGAGTCATGTTAAGTCTTAAGAATCATAAAATTGGATTTGAACTGGATCCTGTTAGCCTAATTTCAACAATAGGGAGATCCAGTTCTGATCTAAAACCAAAAATGATTCCTGAAGTAATAGATAATAAATGTACAAATTTGACAAATAAATCAGAGAACGCCGACTCTATGAATAATCTTATCAATTCGGCTGATCTCTCCTTTTTGGCCAAATATGATACAAACATTTTTGTGGGAAGAGGAACAAATGAGGACTGTATGGAGATTCAAACAAGAGAATGGGGAAGTTTGCTTAATACAATGGAAACCATAACCAACGCCTTGAACTATCATTCTGACAAACTGAGTATCCAGGTGGATCTATTAAATACTCTTGCCCTTTATGTAGCCTCTAAATTATTACATTTGACAGAACTAGTAGTAAGGGCACACATGGCTAGAGATAATCAAATGATTTCCTGTACATGTGTAAATATAATAGATAAAATATCAGGCCTTCAGACTATAGTTTGTTCTCTCGTGGACTAATGTCAATGCCGAGCAAAACATTGTCAGTGATTTCAAATATGAATGATCCTAACCTTGGCCAAGACATCAAGAATACATCTATTCCAAAACAAAGTAGGCAGACTAAGCATGGAGATTAGGTAAGGATAATAATTACAAGGATTTACATAAGGACTTCCAATAAGAACCACAAATCTTCAAAGAGGACGAAAAACAAATTAATATTAAAATTGAGCAGGGAAGTATACAATTGCTGTTGGTTAGTTGTGAAATCGAAGTCAATAGACAAGAAATAGCTCATAGGGGAGAGGTTGCCCAAGTACCATATGCTTTAGAATCATCTGTTAACAAAGAATCAGTAGGTCTTACTAAAAGAGCAAAGAAAAAACAAAGGAAAGCACATGATAAAATAAAGCGGAAAAATAAACTAACTAATGCAAGTGTTTTGCATGCCACTAAAGAGGTCTATCTGATCTTCAAAGTATCGAAAAAATGATCTTGTAATAGAACAGACAGAGATGGGGATATGGGTAAATCCTCCTCGATTGAAGATACATGGACTAAGAAGTCCAACATAGCTTTGTGGTTCGACAAGGTTCTTTGCGAAAGTTGCCTACAGCAGATGGAGTCCTTAAGACTTCGATCAAGGTTGATAACAAAGAAAGTCAAAAAAATCCTTTAATCATATTAGAGAAAAGACAATTGTCAAATACAAAATTTTCACTATCCACTTTAGTTGGTAAAAAGAAAATGCTTATGCAAGCTGATGAAGTACTTTCAGGACCAAATTGTGAACTTGGGCAAACTGATTGTGTCGAAGAAAGCCAAAAAACTCTGAGGTTACAAGATACAAGTTTAATCTTTTACTAACCATCAACTTAAAAAGAGTCCAACTATAATTGGGGAAGGTTATGCTGCTTCTCCTACAAAGTTAATTTTTATTCCATTGTATGTCTCAAGGGGTCAACATGATATTTTAAATCATAGTAATATAATAAAGCTATTAGCTTCTATACCAGAGCTTGGTAACTTAACATCGGACGCCTTAGAATCAGTTACATTTCAACAGGATTCTGATAACCTCAAATATGAAGTAACTTGTACCATATGGCAAAGTGAACAGATCATCGACAGGATACTGAAATACACACAACAATTCGAGTCATGGAAAATTAAAATAGAAAAAAGTAAAGACGGTTTGTATCCAACATTGTTCATACCTAAGATCATGGGAGAAAGTCATCTACAAGCTAAACTAATAATTAAGAAACCATAAAACAACTAGCCCCCATGGAGAATTGGGCCTGGCTACCAAAAATACACAGTAGAGGGAAACTTAATGAGAAAGATTGATTAGGAGCAGTCTGTCCAGAAAGAATTGACCTACCAATTTTAATATTTGCTCTTGGAACGTATACAGACTTTCTAGGCTGTTAGCCTATCATGATAAAATACTTTTTGTTCAGAATTTTAAAATCGTTATGCTCTAGGAAACATGGAAAATGTGCCATGAGCCCAAAATTGGCTTTTATGAATGTGCCAACTTTGCAACTTGTACATCTGTAAAACGGATGAGCAAAAGGCGGGCTCTCTATTTATGGTTCCATGGACTTCGTTGTTACTCATCATGTAATAGACTTTCAATTGAGCTGGTTATTGTGTATTAAAATAGACTTTGAGATACCAATTATATTTATAAATGTGTATTTGAGTGTAAAGAATGCAATTAAGATGACTCAGCTTTCAATATTATGGGAAATCAATTACAACGTTATCACATCAGTATCCGGCAACCAGCATTATTATTTCAGGCGATTTTAAAAGACATTTGTTTACTAAGAATTCAGGGAGAAAAAAGGATAGAGGTAATGCCATTACTAAGATGTTCTGTTCCCAATTGCAGAAATTGGATCTTGTGCTGTTACAGGATATTCAATGCAATACGACAGCTGTCCCAACCTTTAAAAATCCAAGGCAACACTCTACTATTGACTATACCATTATTTAAAATAAATTAATGAATAGTATTATTGAATTACAAGTGACCCCCAGAGCAGAACGTGATCATAACCCCCAAATAATTATATTATCATTGGCAGTGGACTACTTATCAGAATTAAGAGTTCCTGATAAACGGCCAGTTGTTTATAATCTGAAAAGGCCGGTGTGGTATTCAGCAAAACAAGATGAGATTTGTGACTTTCTAGTCCTTATAATAGATCAAGGGGTTTCTTTTTTGCACTACATTGAGCACCAGACTGAGCCCTTACCTGTGCTGCTCTTCTCTCTTGGGCTGCTGCGGCGACAATGTGGGACCGGCCACGCGGGTCTGAACCGCCAACATCCACTGTTCTACGGGGGTACCGGGAACTACACTTCCCAGTGTGCATTGGGCCGCGCACTGCAGCGCCGTCATTCCCAATCGCCCGGAGGCGCTTAAATCAGCGCGGCACCTCCCGCAGCGCGGGTTTCTTTTTTGCACTACATTGAGCACCAGACTGAGCCCTTACCTGTGCTGCTCTTCTCCTTTGGGCTGCTGTGGCGATATTGTGGGACCGGCCACGCGGATCTGAACCACCGACATCCACTGTTCTACGGGGGTACCGGGAACTACACTTCCCAGTGTGCATTGGGCCGCGCACTGCAACGCCGTCATTCCCAAGTGCCCGGAGGTGCTTAAATCAGCGAGGCGCCTCCCGCAGCGCCGGTTTCTTTTTTGCACTACATTGAGCACCAGACTGAGCTCTTACCTGTGCTGGTATACTCTTCTCCCTTGGGCTGCTGTGGCGACATTGTGGGACCGTGAAGAACTGTGATCCCAACGGTTGTTGGAAGCATCCCCTGACGCTCCGCTCATATGTGGTTAGAAAACTCCATCTGAGTTAGTATAAGAAAATCATTCATACTAATTTTCGTGAAACCAGCGTGTTTTACTTTTGCGAGCAGCTAATCGATTGGCTGACTTCCGACCACGTGATCGGAACTCTGACCAATCGGACTACTTTATACAAAGAATTCACAGCGGACTTTTCTTACTTCTACCGCGATAGACTGCCAGTTCTGGCTGCTTCGCGAGAGACGAGGCAGGGCTCGCGGTGTGTTGACATGTCAAAAAGACGCTAAGCGTCTATGAAGTAAGTTTAAACCCGTGTAGACAGTAGCTCACAGATTCTATATTTTTCTATATTTTTCTAACGTTTGAGACAAGGACACTTACATTCTCTATTTTCAACAGCATTGACACATAGTAACGATTTAATCAACCGGAAAGATTAACACGTGAGTGATGTTGTTTAATATTGAACTTTTTTTCACTGAGCACGTACTGGGTTGCACCATGGTTTAGCCAGAAACTGTCACTTTGTTTTACCTGACTGTTGAATGTATATACTCGTCTTGGACAATGCATAGTCGTTTGAATAGCATTTTTTCTTAGTCTTGCTTCTAGTTTTATGTCCCAGATGAAGGGCTTTTCAGCCCGAAATGCATTGGACTGAATAAGTGTTTATTTTCATTTGGAAACAACGAATTACACAAATGAACTGTTTTGAAAAGAAATTTTGAACTGATGAACATAAAATAAGACTTTTCTCACGAAAATTAGTATGAATGATTTTCTTATACTAACTCAGATGGAGTTTTCTAACCACATATGAACGGAGCGCCAGGGGATGCTTCCAACAACCGTTGGGATCACAGTTCTTCATGTTTAATTGACGTCCATGAAAAGAGACGCCACCCAGGCAGCAACCTCGCACTTAAACAACATTGATCACAATTTTGGCAAAACATTTTGCCCACAATAGTCTAAAGAGACTGGCAGTGCAACTCTCCACCGCTTTAGTTGACATTGTGGGACCGGCCACGCGGGTCTGAACCACCGACATCCACTGTTCTACGGGGGTACCGGGAACTACACTTCCCAGTGTGCATTGGGCCGCGCACTGCAACAGCGTCATTCCCAAGCGCCCAGAGGCGCTTAAATCAGCGCTGCGCCTCCCGCCCACCCGCGCCCGTTGAAGCCCGAAAAAGCCTGGGCTGGGCCACCCCCGAACACTGTTAGATCTGTAAGGAACTTCTATTTTGTTATAAACTTTCACGCTAGGGTTGGGTGTAATGTGACTGTGTAACAATTCAATTTGGACTATTACTATACCAGCTCAATGGCGGCACGTGCCCGAAAGGGGAAGAGAGTAGGGGTGGGGGTTCCGTAAGTGGCACATTGAATCAATTTATTACTAGGGCGGCCTCGGTTCTTGAGCACGAAATTGCCTTAACCGAGCGTCGCCTTTCGGTAGAACCAATGTATGCCAGGAGGTCTTCTCTAGGGCCACTAAGGTTGGCTATCTCCCCAAACCAATTAGAGGCGCATACCAACAGAAACCTCTCTAATAGCGAGGGAGTTAATTCAGAAAACACAGAGGGAAGTATCCTAGAAATATCTCAATCAAATGGAATCTCCCCCCGCCACAACGTGCGCCCCTACTAATAAGGACTTACCCGATAGTGCTTCCACACATACGATGACAGAGACATAGACAAGAAGACAGGCACTGCAAAGAGGAAACGAGCAGAGGGTGCACAAAAGGGGAGATGTCCAAACATTTCAAAAACCGCTAAGACATCATAATGTAATAGAAGAAGGGGTGGCTATTCAACAAACCATACCAACACCAGAAACACTGCCACCTACTCCATATTTACTTCCCCCTAGTATCCCGGGGACTGACCTAACCACCCCTTTGTCCTTTGTCCCAATTACTTGATGGATTCATGTTACTGGTAAGCAACTAGTAAAGTCTCTAATCTTAGCTCTTGTCGAAAGAACAAAACAAATTAAGTAGAGGCTGGAGAGATTTGAACAGTCCACTGTAGGTAATCCTCACCTTAAAAAAACAGATCAAGGGTATATCTAATAGTAGCATGGTTACAGTAAATGCCCTGAAGCCCAATGTAGTTCCGATTAGACCGTCGGCACCCCAAGCGACGGACACCTTGACCTCTGTGGCCTCCGCTAGTATTAATTTGATTACTATAACTCCCGGAAAAATTAAATGGCTCTGATAGAGAGGTCAGGGAAGGAGATACAGACAAGGCCAAAAAGTACAAAAATGTTACCCAAAGTAACCCCTCACTTGGAAAAGGAGACCAATAACAAGTTACAGAAAAACTCTTGTTTAAATACTGTTGACTTACCGCCCGACTCAGCCCCATATGTTATTGTACTAACGGGGGTTCCCAAACTAATGATGATAAAATTGAAACCTATCCTGAGCTGAAAAATAAGGTTATACACTGGCTAAACGAGAATAGACCACTACCAAGACACATTAATGGGGAAGTCCTGTTTGCCCGAAGAGTAAGCTGGGTGGGCCAAAGCCCAAAGGACATGCCTGGGGACTCTGTCATTGTTAATTTCAGGGACAGGCGTGTAGTCAGTTGTATTTGCGACCAATACTATTCGAGGGACAGAAGTGGGATTAGTACGCTTGATCTAAGCTACTTCTATTATCCACCACCTGCACCACGACTGGCCCATAACCTCCTAGAAATCCAAGAAGGAGTGGTAACGGGAAACTCTGAGAGTAACTTCCGGGTCCCCATCTCCAATCGTTTCACAGCTTTATATGGGATGGAAGGTGTTGACTGACTGAAAGGCCAGAAAGAGAGTTTTTTACTTGCAAGGGATGGTGCTACTATGGGCAATAAAAACAAAAGGTCTACTGAAAGACAGCAAACAAAGTTACCTTTGTTTTCTTGCTCTCAGCCGGTCTCCAGACCGCTAGCAAATAGGGGAGAGGGCTCAGAATTGAGTGCACCGCTGTTGACGGAATCCTAATCAGTGATTTATTTCATGACATAGGTTGGGAGACTAAACAAGTGGCTCCACCTTCACAAGAAGTTATTAACACCTCTAGTCTGGAAAGAGCAAATCAGGGCAATAAAAACAAAGGTTATCCCCTGATAAGGTCTGATCAGAGTACTAATTATGAGCACATGATACTAGCACCGCATGGGAACATAAATGTAGATGGTGGAATTCTGGACCCAGAGATAAATTCCACCATTAAACTGAGGTCTTGGAATATTGCTGGCTTAAAAAAGAATTTGAGTGACCCTCTGTGGCAAGAATATATTGAGAGTGGTGACATTATATTATTTCAAGAAACTTGGTGTGTTGAACCCCATTACAAAACTGGATATAGATCCTTTAGTGTGCCTGCATCTAATGCAAACAAGGGAAGACCGTCAGGAGGTCTGGTAATCTGGTCAAAAATCACATTAGGGCTAGATTTTACGTTAATCGACTCTAATAGCCCAGATGTTCTAGGAATAAGGTTTTTGGGAGCTAATAAAAGAGAAGTCTGCATCTTAATGTTTACAGCAGGCCCTCTGCAGCAAATAAAGAGGTAGAGGTTATCGAGCATCTAGATAATATTATCTCGAAGCTCGATCAGAAAACTGATTATTATCGGGGGAGATTTCAACAGAAAATTCGAACCCATAACCGGCTTGGAAAATATTTTCGAGCCAGAAGACAATGCCAATAATATCCCTGGAATTGAAACTAAAACATCAGTACCATGTTCAAAGGCCGCAGCTCAGCTTTTGCGTTTGACTGCGGGCTCATGGCTTGCGATCCTGCAATGGGCGCCTTCCATCAGATAGCCCAAATAGACCAACTTTTAAGCGGGGTACCTGTTGTACTCACCTGGATTATATAATGGTCTCAATCCCACTTTGGCCGACGGCAATAGACCTAGTAGTGGAAGAGCGCATCGAAAGTGACCACCTCCCGCTTAATCTGACTATTGGTTCGACATTATTTAACTTGCCCCATATGGGAGGGGCTCCCAGCCAGCACACAAACATTAACCCACTGTTGTATTATAATCACAGAGCAATGAAGTGGCCAGTGGTACTGGGGAATGAGAACATTCTAAAAAAAAATCTACGAGCTTTATGTAGACATATTGTCCCCCTTTGATAATATCCCAATTCATGAGATCCCTAAAATCCGGATCCATGAAAATATGACACTGGGATTGGGAGAAATACTAACTAAAGCTACCAAGCCACTAAAAATAGGCCGGCGAAATTTAGCAAAAGGGGATGTTTGGTATGACAAGGCCTGTCGCCATGCTAAAAAGGAACTAATAGCGGCTACAAAATGTAATGATATGTTAATGCTCAGGGAGAAAAGGAGATCATATAAGGGGATAATTGCAAAGGCAAAAAAAAGTTGGGATGGAAAAATCTGGCGCGAACTGTTGAAGCAAATGATCAGGTATCCTTTTGGGGTATGATAGCCTGCCAGGGGCACTAGAGATGGAACCCCCTCTAGGGACACGTTTCTGGAAGCCAAAGTGTGGATCTCATACTTTGCAACACTATATCTCCCGACTGGAAACGAGCCCACATTGGATAATCATGAAATAGGACTAGACCCAAATGAGACACCTTTGACCTTTAGCATGGCAGAAACCATTGCAGCCATCAAGGCAACTAAACCTGGGAAAGCACCTGGCCCGGACAGGATACCCGGAGACTTATGGAAACACTAATATATGTTATGGGCTCAATATATAAACTGTTTCTGTAATCATATTGCAAGGGGCGCGCCAATTCCTGAAACATGGCGGGGCGCCGAAACGGTCACCATTTTTTAAAAAGGGTGACAGAATGAACCCAGCCCATTACAGACCCATTAGTCTGCTTGACGTCCTTCAGAAGGTATTTGCACGGCAAGTATTAACTAAGCTGAGTGCTTGGATTGAGGAAACTAGTGCCCTAACCAAGTTCCAGGCTGGTTTTAGAGGGAAAATTAGCACAGTTGATCAAGTTTTCAGATTTTTATGTATCATCTGAAAGTACATCAATATAAAGAGGGCACATTTGTATGTGGCCTTTGTCGACCTAAGGGCGGCATTTGACCTTGTGCCCAGAGACGCCCTGTGGTCAAGACTGAGAGACCAAGTGGTCCCCGGGAATATCCTGAAACAGATTATTAATCTTCACAAGGCCAACTATGCCAGGGTGAGATGGGGGCCAAATGGAGAATTAACTGAGCGCATTGACATAAGGAGATGTATCAGGCAAGGTTGCGTGCTGACACCTACACTATTCTCCTTGTAAGTCAATGACATACCGGACACCCCCTTGGGCTGCGAGCACAACTCTCCCAAGTTGGGTGGTGACCATGTGCCAGCATTATTATTTGCAGATGATACTATTTTAATTTCACAGACACTAAGAGGACTACAAAACTTACTTGACACTTTCCGGTGTTACTGTGATGATAAAGGATTGTAAATTAACTCGTCCAAAACTAAGTATATGGCGGTTAATCCTCACAGAAATTTTAAAAGAACATTGACAGTTAATAATGGAATGATTGAGCATGTGCACAGTTTTAATTATCTGGGTATTACTTTAGACACCAAAATGAACTGGAAATCTCAAGTTGATAGAAGCAAAACACTCCTTGCTCAAAATGCAGTCCCAATAACTAGGAGACACAAGAATAGCTACTGTAAAGCTGTGACCCCAGCATTAGAGCTATATACATTTAAAGCACAATTTGCTTCACTTTATGGGGCTGAATTATGGGGCCACACAGTCAAATGTGCCTTTAAACACACGAAAACATCTTTTTTAGACAAATACTAGCAATGACACGGCGCACACCCCTACTTCCACTTACAATGGACTTGAACATACACCGCACTGATGACCATGCCACTCTGCGACCGTTGTTATATTGGGTACTCGTGTGTCCAACAGATGAATTAGTTGACTACAGAGATGCCCTAACGGAAGTTATGAAAATAAAAAAAACACTACACAGGACTGGTTTACGAAGCTCGGTCTATATCATTATTGGGTTGAGCCCGACTGTTTGACCCTGAGCTGCAAAAAGCTGCTAAAAGAAAGATATTGGGAGTATCTCACCAGCTCCACGCTACGGAACCTGAGGGTGGGCACATTAACCCTTGCGTTCCTTAGTGGGAAAACAGAGAGCAGCTATGAAGGTTTCATTGATGAGATTTTACAAACCTTAGCAAAGTCCCTGTATTTAAAGTTCCGCTACAGCATACTGCATATCAAGGCTAACACTGTTAAATGGGTGCTTAATGAGGATAATGTAGGGAAGGAAGCCCTGGCAAAATGTGACTTGTGTACCATGGGAACAAGAGAGTATGAGGCACACGTACTATTTCTGTGCTCCGCCTACACTCTTTTAAAGAAGAAATGGATAAAACCTATCTGTCACCTTCTGGGATTTAGAAATCTCTGTGATGCCGAAAGAGTTCTTAGAAGCGAAACTACTCAATCCATTGTCTTCAGTGTAAGTGGATACCTCTTTTCTGTGGAGATAGTACGAAGGAGACGGGGTCTTAGACTCTGATAACATAGAGATACACCTTAGTCCACCTGATGTAACATAGTAGCTGAAAATCGGGTACAGGGGACAAGAATTGGTGTCAGTAATGTTCACAATTTGTATAAGAAATGGAAGTAATACTATCAAAAATAAGTATGTTTTAAAAATTTGATTCAGTGGCAGTCATTCGACCGTATCAATTCTAACATATGGCAAATACTTTTTAAACTTAATGTGTATTTATTGTTTTAACATTGCAATCGCCTCTGAAGGATTTTCAATCAGGAATAATGAACTGTGAAAAATGGGCGTGGCTCTGGACTCTTGGGCCCTAACCTATTTTTTTTAAAAAGTGAGGGCTGGCACAGGGACTCGATAGTGGAACTTTGGCCAGGTCTCTGTTCTTTACTGGTTGATCGCTTTCCGGTAAAACCAGCTTTTAGGGGAAACCCTCTTACATCGAAAAGGAAAATGAGGTCATTAAAAATAAAAGGCTCTTAATAAACCTTCTTGGGGTCTTTGCAAACCATCCCATGGAGAAATCAAATTTACCCAATTAGGTTTAATAAAGAAATTGGGTTAATCGTAAAAAATGAGATTTGGAAAGCAAAAAGAAAATATAAGGAAGATTTGTCGATAAAATTGCACCTGTAGGCAAGACAAACGATCTAAGAGCATTTTAGGGTATAATTTACCCTCTGGAACTTGGCAATATGAGAGCTAGTAGTGCTAATATTTCCGCAATAGCTTGGGAGTCTTTTATTCCTATGCTATATGGGTCTAATTCTGCAAACAGGCCAAACTTTATTAATGACGCATGTAATCCGTTATCGAAAATTAACATACATAATGAGCATAGAAGGCATGAAAACTATGACGATCAATTATTAATATTTGAGTCACCACAGGTGGAGATGGTAAAGTCACTGATAAGTTGAATTAAATCAAATGGTGCATCTAGTCCAAATGGGATCCTGAATGTGGTTTTTAAAGCAAGAATGGACATATGGTCAACATTTCTCACCCAAATGTTTGAAGACATTGTAAAAATTAAATTGGTCCCAGAATGCTGGCAAGGCAGCATAATACATCCTATTTATAAAAGTGGCCCTCCTGATAACCCAGCAAACTATAGGCTAATCGCCCTAACGGATGTAGAGGCACACATGTTTGCTACATTATTACTCAGAGATCGAGAGGAATGGGCAACTACAAGGAATGTTATCTAAATTTTTCAAACTGGATTTTGTAGAGGACAAGCAACAATAATGAATCTGCTGATACTAACTTTGTTGGGAGAGAAACCAAATATAAAAAGCAAAAACTTTGTATTTGTTATATAGATCTAAAGGCAGCTTTTGATTCTGTTCTGCCTAATCTTCTTTGGGCAAAGTTATCAGCATGGTGCGTACCAAAAAATCTTTTAGATATGATTGTATTATTGTATACAAATACGTGGGTACAGGTTAAAGTAGGGGTTGGAAGCCATCCCACTCGTCACCTTGAAACATACAGTGGCCTTAAACAGGGCTGCATACTTGCCCCACGTCTTTTTACCCTTTTTATGGCTGACCTATCTCATCATTTACATAATGTCAATGCACACTCACAAATCTTTGCAGGCCAAAGTATAAACTATTTGCAATATGCAGACAACACCATTCTACTGAGTCACACGCAAATAGGGCTGCAAAGATTGCTAGAGTCATTTGATTGACATACATTAACGAATGGTTTACAAATAAATACCAAAAAACTAAAATTATGATAATAGGATAAACAAAATCAGATAAGACATTATGTAAAATCAAGGATTTATCTATTGGAACAGTAAAGCAGTGTAAATACTTTGGAGTTAGACTGGATGATAGGATGACTTTTAACCCACATTTTGATAACTTAAGGGCCAAAGCAACTTTATTGTCTTTCACCTTTAGATCGTTGCATGATAAACTATCATGCCCAAGTTTCAAGCACCTATTAAAAGTAATGAAGGCGAAACTTAATTATGGATCAATAATTTTCCCGAGGTAAAGATAGCTAACTGTTGTATAAATTACAAATAAAAAATGTTAAGTCATTATTTGGGTTACCAAAAATGTTGGACATGCTACAGTCAGATTATAATTTCCAGGCACATGCATCAAGCAAAAAAAGCCTCGCAAACATAGCGAATCGCAAAAAAAGGCTGCTTGTGAGCGCAATTCAGCCGTTTCCAATGCAAGGACCCATTTTGCAAAAAATCAACATATTCGCAAAAAAAACGACTTGCACAAATTGCAAGAACCAAAATGCGAACCCTTATTTGTGATTTCCCTAGCAACGATTGCAAATAGCAAATCGCTAACAGAAATTCGCAAACCAATGCATGTAAACTCACAAATTACGATTTGCATGAAAATCACATTTTTGCAAGTGCAGAATAAGGGGAATCACAATCAGGTGGTAAGTTGTGGAAAAGTAAATCACACAGGTGCAACCACTCAGAAACCTATTTAAACTGACATTTTCCTTTTAGAATCCAGCCTTAAACTTAAAAATGTGCATCTAGAGGAATAACCTTCAATCATGTTTTAGTTGTAGATATTTTATATATTCCCTGCATCTTCATTGCTTTGATTTTGTTCACAAGAAAATGTCACTCTTAGCCATTGAATGCTAGTCATCATAAGTACATTGAAATTATGAAAAATTCACACATACGCAATCTGAAATCTTGGCAGCTATGCTGACTTTACTGAGAAAAGAGTAAAGCAAGTTTAAAAACGGGGTATGTGCTTTCAGAAAGTACACGCTGTGTTTTTAAACCGGCTCTGCTCTTGTTAGTAAAGCGTGGTGCGGGGACGATTGTGGCCTTTTGTTTTAGTATTAATGTTAATCAGAGTCCCTTCAGATCAAGCCCTGATTTGAGAGGCGTTTCCCAAATGACTCCAGCACCGGATCAAGACCTAGTGGTCAAGAGAGGAGGCACCTCCATTCCACAGATAAAGACAAATTAATTCCAAGACATCCACCACTTTTTTAACGTTTTTTGAAGTCATTAGAAAATTCAGTGCTGAATGATTTTATGTTGACGTCTTCTGAATCATTCTGGAAGTTGTTTTGTTAGCTGCCATCATAGGAACATTTGTTGTACATTGTGACCTCAAACATTAGCACGGCTGGTGATTGATCTGAATAAAGTCTGAAAGAGAACATCTGGCTAGCCACATTAGCAAAACCAGAGAAGTTGAAAGGGATGGGACTTCTCATTACTTTACTCAGTTTATAACCATCAAAGTACACTTAAAACCAAAACATGAGAGTGGAGGTCTTCAACAAGGATTTATCAATGAGCAATACTGCCAAATTGTTAATTTAATGCATTTTCTTCCAACACTACTTAAAACCATAACGGGATTTAATAAAAAACAAAACAAAAAAAACCTTCATACCAGCCCTGGTGTTTTCCCAGGATAGCAGGAACATAATAAAATACTACACTTTAAAGCATATTGGCCTCTAAAGCATGTTACATTGTGCTAAAATGTAAAGATCATTTTACAAGGGTGACCTGTTTCTGTTTGCCTGCTGATAAATAAAGCCAGACTTCACTTTAACTGTAAAGAAAAAGCAATGGCAGCAGCCAAGTGCTGGCTACCAAGAAGACAAGTCTCCATTTGCCCAGCATCAGAGAAGACCAACTTTATATATTTATTTATTTTAAAAGTTGTATATAGAGCTAACTTGACCCATAGGTATCAGAGTGCTTTACATACACATTGTAAAAACAGAAGCAAATTGCAAAAACTAGTAAAGACAGAGCCCAGGGCTCAGTATGAGCTCAACTGTAGTTTTCCCAGACTATTACACTCATCTAATTCTCAAACTCAGGTCTACAATTCAGTACCACCATGGAGAGTTTACACATGATTTAATCTTGTCATTCGTAGACCCTTATCACGATTTTAAAAAAAAAAACACAAGGACAATGTTGTATCAAGCTGTTTGATATACAAGTAAAAACTGAATTTATTCTCAATGTATTAATAAAGCTAATATCTTGACAGTAGAACAGTGCAATATAAAAATATCAGAAAACTATACCACAAAAAAAACAATTATCCATATTCAAAGCTGATCTGTTCCATCTGGGGGTTATCACCAATTCTCAGAACCCCTGCTTTCAGATGAAGTTTTATAGAATTACAACGAGATTGACCCATTTTACAAAAAACTGAAATGCTGGTATCACTTCACTGATAATTTGTTTGGGGGCGAGGGGAGGACCAAGCTTTGTTGTACCTATGAGACACTCACTTAAAATCATAGCATTAGTGACCCTAAGATAGATTTTCTGGATATTTCCATTAACGTGGTGGATGAACATCTCCAAGTTGAACTTCACACCAAGCCCAATGACAAAAATATTACACTGTTCTAGTTCAACCCTAAACCCCCCCGGGATAATCTCATTTGGACAATTTCTCCAGTTAAAGAAAAAATGTTTGAAAGAGGGGCTATCCAAAACATGAAGTCAATCTTCCAAAAGAGCCAGATTTTACAACTTGGAAAGCATGTTCAATAAACCAGAAACGAAACTGAGATAATTTTATTGGTCAGTCATTTTTCTAATTTGATTAACCGAATAAAAAAAAATTGTCACACACTGGAACATCCTTAATGACAATCCAGATGTAAAACTGAGCAAACCTGTTTGCCTTTAAAAAGGAACAAAATATCTGAAAACTTTGGCAAACATAGGGAGGAACAATGCCAGATTACGACTATCTGACAGCAGGAATTGAATTAGTCTGAAAACTCATTCTATTGCAAAAATGTTATTGCACTTACTACTCTTACATGGAGCCAAGAATCTCCTGCCGGGATGGTAACAAGCTACACTGCAGGATGTGTGGTTGAAACTTATCTCTGAGCCATTGTGGGAAATGATTCCATGGCGCGCAGGATGACTACTGAGGTATTTGCGTAATGGACTCAGAGTGATAGATGAAAAGGTGAGAGAATTCTCAGTAAGCGGACGTCTTTTATCAGCCCCTTAATGATATTTCTTATTGGCATAATGAACTTAGCAGCTTACTACCCTTGGTTGCTCTATGTGAGACATTTCATTAAAAATGTAAGACCCTGAGCAGCCTGGTTGAAGGGAGACATTGAGGAGAGATCTGCGGGGACAGAATTGTTTAATATCCCATATCTGGTTGGAAATTTGAATTTTTAAGAAGAAGTTATAGAATGTAGTTTGTTGAGATTCGCAGTGGTAGCCTTGATTAGATTTCTGACTGGTGCAATATCAGCAAACTCTTTGCAGAGCCCAGCTCAAAAATATCTTGAGGGTCCCCCTAGAGCATAAGAACCCGTTTACATTCATGGAAAGCCTCCACAAGCACAGCTACTGGCAATGCTGCTCTCCACATAACTTGAGAAAACCTTTGTACAATCAGTGCATAAGAATGGTGCAGGCATGAGAGTTAAAAAAAAAAGGACTGCTAATCATGCATTACCCAATGCAAAGACCTGCATTCCGCGGCCCTCAAAGAGACCATTTTAAAACATTTTATTGATACTGTTGATGAGTAAGAGCCGGGAGCATTCCAATGTGCCACTCATCTCCCCTTTGCAGCGGCGCGATGCGGGACAATTGTGGCCTTTTGTTTAAGTATTGATGTTAATCAGAGCCCCTTCACGAGCTCTGATTAACATCAATACCTAAACAAAAGCCCACAATTGCTTTTGCAGCTGCACATTACTAACAAAAGAGTAGAGCCAGTTTACAAACACAGCGTGTACTTTCAGAATGTACACGCTGTGTTTTTAAACTGGCTCTCCTGTTTTGTTAGTAAAGCGTGGTGCGGGATGATTGTGGCCTTTTGTTTAAGTATTGATGTTAATCACATTCCGTGAAGGCTCTGTTTAACATCAATACCTAAACAAAAGCCCACAATTTGCCCCACGCTTTACCAACAGCCACTTAGCCACATGCCCCAAAGGAAGCCTTACCTGCACTCTGTCCTGACTCCCACACACCGCATTTAGAAAGTGCCTGTTTTCGTGCAGCTCGCTTTTTTAAATCAGCAGCACGACTCTCTCATGCAACAACCTGGATGTGTGCGCACTCCGCACACGGCAGTGGGCGCTGACGTCAGGAGAGGTGCGCGCACAAGCACCTTAACTGGAACAGTTCCCACAACTACTACATATTTAAACACAGTGGCATCCACACCCGTCTGCTCAGGAGTGAATTTAGCGAAGGACCTCTGCTCGATAAACACATATACTTCTTTTCTACACAAGTAGACAGAAATGTAAATGCATAACAGTTGCTAACCCTTTGCTTACTACCCTGTAGGTGACAGCGCATACGCCATGCAGAACTACATCTTGACGCCATACCTCAACCCAGCCACATCACATGAGCAGAGGTACAATGCAGCCCACATCGGCACATGTAACATCACTGAACGCACGTTTAGACTACTGAAGAGTCGCTTCCGCATACTACACAAAACTGGTGGAGCGTTGCAGTACTGTCCAGAGACCTGCTGCCGGATTGTGTTTGCATGTGCCATGTTGCACAACATTGCCACCAGCAGAGGTACACCCATCGAGGTGTCTGACAGTGAGTCTGAGGGAGACAAACAACCACCCGCACAACTCCAACAAGGGGATGTGGCATGCACAGCAGAGGGCAAAGGAGACGTGCAGACATGACACAACATTATTTCTGAGGTATGTAATGATGAAACAAGACACTTAAATGTCAAACAGAAAAATATTTACTGACATGAGCCCATGTAGTATTGTGTAGCCACACAGAGATTTGTGATAAATAGAACAGTGATTGCATTGGAAATAGAGGGAAATAAACAATATCAGGTGCCTTTAAACAATCACTATATTGGGTTTGACCATGGTTACGTCACCATAGGCAAATAAAGAACATGTCTGTTTAGCGCTTCCTGCCACGAGCCCCTAAACGCCTTTTGCCTGCATCAGCTACATCCCCCTGATGTGCAACAGAAGGTGTTGTGCTGCAGGCGCGCCTCCTGGCAGTGGTCACTGGCATCGACAGGCTGCTAAGGCTGGATGCCTCCTCATTCCCCTCCTCCCCCGTTAAGTTGCTGCCACCAGCAGTACCAGCCTGGATCTGTTCCACAGCAGTGGTCACTTGTCCACGGGCCCTGGCCACATCCCCACAACAAAGGCCCATATCAATTAGCCTCTCCATGGATCTATATGACAGCAGCGCAGTGGTATTGCTGAGCTTATTGTTGGACCTGGTATAGGCTGCCATGCGTATCATGCACTGCTTTCACCTCTGTGTGCTGTGGTACTCAAGCATTGCCCTGGTGAGCTCCTGCATCCTAGCGTTGGCCTGCCTATTTCCATCCACTACCGCTGTGGTCAGTTCCTGAAAACTGTGTATCATGAGGCTGATGTTATTTGACAATTTTGATAGTTGCAGCTGGATTGACCCCATGTGTCTTGCTTGCAGGCGCTGCATTGACCATGATCTTGATATGCAGCCATATCCTACGTTTTTCTTCCTCTGGCACTTTAAGCGACATTTTCCCAAAAAGCTTGTCATGGCCCTTGAACACCTCCTCAATGAGGTTTTCCAGTTCTCTTTCACTGAATTTCAGTTTTCTCTTCCGGGGCGTGGCACTCTCCCCTGACGTTGTCTGATCCATTCTGGTGCACAGAAAGTTACTGCAAACAATCTTGGATAATGAATTAGGTCAGCTCCACCACTTTGCTTCCTCCTCACTCCGGCTCTGAGCACTCAATGATGCATGGGCTGGATGACTTCCTGGTTGTGATGTCATCAGCATGCTTCCAAAGTGACTCGCTTTTTGCAATTTCACAATTTGGGATATTGCTATTTGGGAAATCCCAAAATGCGAAATTGTAAATTGTGTTTTTTGTAGTTTGCGCAACTCGACTGTGAAGCCGCTATTCACATTTGCGATTATTACTGATTCGGTAATTTTTCACTAGCGGGTTCATGCATTGAGGTTAGCGATTTCTAAATAGCAATTCCTTATTTTTCGCTATTTAGGAATCGGTAAAACTGATTTTGATGCATGTTTTCCCCTTTGGTATGTTAAACCACATATTGGTAAGGCAAGCTGCATTTTTAAAATGTCTATTTTCACTCTATTGGACCCTGAGTCCCTTGCATATATGTGTTGGCATGAAATGAATAAGAAGGAGTATACCAGACCATGGAAGTTATATTTAACTGAAAGTTTGAATACTTTTAAGCTCCTACCTTTTGACGATATGATTAAGAATACAATCATTTTAAAACAGATTTGAAATCAATCAACTAATTTGGTATCTTTTATATTGGATCAGGAGCACATTGTAAAAATAATGCACGCCGGTCGGTTATTAATTCTTATAATAAAATTGAACCCTAATCCTATCTAATATCTTGTTTGAAACCGGCGGTAAGGGATACATTGCTTAAGCTTAGGTTTGGCCACTATGCAACAAAAGATGGAACACCTCGATGGGTACAAGTTTGGCAATCACAGAAGTGTAGATTATTTGGTTATACTAATAAAGCGTTATTGAACATTGTATGTATTTGTCCCAAATTGCTTCAAGAAATATTAACTCTTTTAAAACCAATATTCAATGAACAAGGGGTGAGAACGTGTCACCAAGTGATAATACTGCACCTTCAAGGGCGAATTATCAATTTAACAGTTAATTTTGTCAAATTCATCCTTATAGCTGAGAAAAAACTGGCTCAGGATGATGTTGTGGTCATACAATAAGAATAGAGAGCAGCTAAGATACCAACTATATATTTTTTTTCCTATACTGGCAATGTAACTGGATAAATGCTATAAGGTTCAAGGTAATCTTAAGAAGCACAGACACACTTTATATTTTAAGCATTAAGATCAAAACTGGACCAAGTATGTGTTACCTTATGCTTCTTTTAAGGGGCTGTTTACATACCAGAGAAGGGACTCAAAGATTATCTATGTGGATGGTTTTACTAATATCTATGGTGATTAATAATGAAATGTAATGTTTATATTAGGTTATGAATGAAATATTTTTTTTGTGATATTTTATGTATCGCCAATAGTTATACAGGTATGTTAACACTTACTCGTTATTTTTAAGGAACATAGGAAATTACCCTCTTTTATGAATTGTGTTGCTTTATTATAATGATTTTAATTAGTCGAACAATAAAGAATTGAATCATAGTGGAATTGAGACCCACCTCCATTTGATAAATGGCATTATAATGTGATTTGATGGGCTGTATATCCGAGCATTATATTGCATGAAGAGGAGAAGAAGAATCATCACAGATAGCCCCATGCTCGACAAGATCATTTTCATTCCCAATAACTTCGAGGGAACAGGAAGAGGAGTCATCATCCTCAGAAGAACTGGAACTTATAGTAAACATCACAATGGTCTTTTCTAATATGTACCATTCTTACCTACTCTACTCACAGATTCACTGACATCTGTTTAGTTGCTACTATTATCATACTGTTTTAATGGATACTCTAAAACTTTAATTTGGCATGTGTGAACCATTTGTTCCTCTGTGCTTGTACTTCAAGCCAACATATACTGCTGCTCTATTATGCCTTTGACGATATTGTAAGTTTCAAAATGGAGTTTATGTAAGAGTGGAACTATGAGATAACCTTATTCATGATTACATGTCCCACATGACCCCTATGTATGGTATACGGTAACTCATAAAAGAAAATTCAATAAAGATATTAAAAACTTTGACTACACCATATTTTGTAAAGGTAGAAACAAACCCAGGTGCAGTCTATCATGACAGCTACCCACCATTAACTATTTAGTTGAAATGTTCATGACAGGGGACAACCTGAAGCGCTGCCTAGTCCTGCAACACATTAAATTACACTCCCCAGCTGTAGTGCTTCTTCAGGAGTCCCATCTCGTGGGCAACTCCTGCAGGGCACTAGACAGAGGAGGCCATGAACTTGTGGCACATTCTGGCTTTACCACCGGATCCAAAGGGGTGGGTATCATGCTAAAAAACTCCTTCCCGCTCTCTATAAATCGAACATGGGTAGACGACTTGGGCAGATATGCAGCAATCTCCGGGCAATGGGCGGGCTCAACCCTTAACCTGGTGACGGTCTGGTCTATGTCCCCCCTGGACTCCAGGGTTGCACATTTAGGGATCTAGGTTCCTTGTTACTCGCTCTACCAGAGGGACGAGTGGTGGTAGGGGCTAATTTTAACTCAGTAGTATCGGGTTCCCAGACAGGCACCCTCCTCAAGACATTGACATCCCGCAGAGGTGGCTTCCAGACTTTTTAGGTGCAATGGACCTGGTGGACATGTGGTGAACATATCATCCATCTCGCACACAAGAGGGGCGAGGGTCTAAATTACTGTCTACCACCCCGAACCCCCAGTAACAGCTATAATAACCACACAAAACAGCAACAAACAAAACAAACAAAACAAGCATAGACTCAACACCCAGGTGCAAATGTTGGCACACTTTTGGGTGGTGAAAAACTGCCCTCACTCACACACAATGTGTGTGACATGCTTCATCATCGGGTCTGCTGCGACGTCCGAGCGTAGCCACACAATGGACGGAGCATAGGGAGGGGGGAACAAACAAAATGTAAAGACACACACACAGACACTGGACGTGACCCTCAGGTCCACATACAAGGACTCGAGACTGGATACAACACAAGACAACTCAAAGTGCAATAGGTGATATTTAAACTGACTCATGGATACCAAAACCATCTTTATTATTAGGTTCCACGGACAGGATTAAAAAATGGTAGGGTGGTGGTGTTATAAAGGGTTATTAAGACCCACTAACACCCCACTCGCACTACTTGCGTCAACATGTTTCGACCCTTAAATTGCCCTTAATCAATGGGTCACCTGGGTCTTCGTCAGGACGTCTAGTTGTCCCAGTCTAACACACTACCCCTCTTACCTCAATTAGGTGTTGAGAAGGGTGTATGTCACTCTTACCCATCAATAATGAGCTATGTGGAGGGAGTTCGGCCAACACGGTGACATTACTGAAAAACAAGTAAAATATGTGTGTCAATAAACACCATAGGGACCCGCAATTGCACAGTCCCCTATATGTGCCCTAACAGGATGCTCCATGCCAGATGAATCCATAGAGAATATTATCTCCTGAGTGCCCCCCACCTATCAGGTGCACCATACATCCTGTGCGTGAAATCAGTCACTCCACCCATAGGACGTGAAGAAGTGTGCAGATCTATATCAATCAACATCAAATATAAGAAAGTGGAAACTCTCAACCGTCCCTCAAGTAAGGGACTCGATATCACCAGTGTAGCACAGTAAGGACTGGAAGAGAAACAGTATATTGAATTACAACTCACCGAGTTTACTAGAAAAAGTCACTTGACCTGGCACATGGTGGGAGGAATCCCAAAGAACACAACCTTTTTTTAGGGAATAACAGAGAACATAGTGCAGGTAGGTGAGAAGAAATGCCATACAGACATTGTTGTCTTCATGTGTCTACATGGCTGTATCTGTTGATATGAGACAAACATCATGTCAGCAAGTGTTCACTCTCCAGGAGCAACAGACATACGATGTTACTCCAGCTCTCAGCAATTACAAAAACTCGTCGAGGCATGTATGTAGGGCCCACAGTGGCAAAACATATCAAGTTGATTCTCAACATGCGTCACAGTATAACAAACACGGTACTGACATCGAGTCAGGCCGACACCCAAAAACTTAATTAGCGGATGGGTACTCCATGGAAGTTAAAAACCAAGCGGTATCCCCAGTGCTTCATAGCCATACACACAGAGGGGAATGCAATTCATACCTCCGGCGACAAATCACGTAGTCGGAAGACGTGCATGCACCGGCTAAAGCCCAGGGAAATGTCATGGATCACCCGTTGCCCCGCAAAATAGACATATGTCCCCATGCGTGTCTACTCACTGTTCCGGAGGGAACCTCCTGCCCAGTAGCCCCTTCTACAATGTGCCGCAACGCTGGAGGTGAAGAGGCTGCTTCCGTATTTGAAACGCGCTATGCGGCGCATATCACGTGTTCGCATCGAGACGTCAATACGTCTCTCCCATTTCCAAGGAACCTGGGAAATGTAGTAACACGGGAATAAGCAAACCTCCGCCCGAGCCTCGTGAATGTGGACCCGACAGTGCTACATACAGCATGACCCGGGGGGAAAACGATCAAACCATATCTCCTGGTCAGCTCTGAAGGGGGCATAAAAGAACTGCACAAGGTAATAGAACCCCCTAAAAGATTTTTATTAAAAATAATCGTTTTAAGACTAATATTGAGCCTTGGTTCCGAATATTGGCACAGATATTCACTGGGGGCTGTCCTCAACCTAACCCTAGGGCCCCGATGGTAGCATTTAACGGGACATGTATCTGTAAATGATAGAGTCGTTATGCTGTGGGGCTATCATGGAGTGCTTGAACAGAAGGAAACTTCCAAAAACCACCTGCCGTAGATTCATCAGGGGGACTCCACTCCTAGACAGTACACTACAAAAAGCAATGTAGTTACAAGTGGACTGCTCTGAGGGGTTTAACAGGGACATAAAGGAATGCGTGATGACTGCCTTTGTGATGTACAAGTGACACTACGAATAGGTGTGTCTACCTCGTGAGGGAGTACCAGGGGATGTCATCATTAAGACCCTCCACATGACTCCTCAACCAGAACACCCATTTCTGCTCACGTATGAATAGAGCCCTGTTTGCATCAGACCCCATTAAATCAGGTTTCTCGATGATGGTCCACCTAAGTTCATCCTCAGAGTGCCCCATGTCCCTGAAGTGAGTGGTAAGCCGTGTATTGGATCTGCCACATCTGATGGTACTGCGGTGTTCAATGATGCGGGTCCTGGCCATTCGGCTTGTCATCCCCACATACTTTTTACCACAGGGACAGGTGATAAGGTAGATGACCCCCTGTGAGTTACAATTCGTATGTTTCCTCTGTTCCCAGGGGGTCTGCAGTCCGATGTCAATGCTTTTCGTGTTGGTAGTCAGATGACAGACGCTGCATGAACCGCACCGGAAATGACCAATCACTGGAGGAAGTCCTGTTGCTGTACTAGGGACCCCTTGTCTCCGTGGTGTTCTCTGTTTGGTGTGAACAAGAACATATCATCCAGACACCATCCAACAAACCTTGTACTCTGGAGCTCACAACATCCTCTACCGTATTGATTATCTACTGGTCCCAGCGGCTGAAATCGCTGAGATGCAAGACACTTGGCATATGGCAAGGGGGATATTGGACCATTCACCGGTCTGGAATCAGGTAGTCCTGGGAGGGAAACAAGTGGGAAGGATCGCACCCATCAACCCTTGGTACTTCCGTAACCCGGTAGTAAGGGACTCCCTTCTGCAAACTGTAGACAATTACTTCCTTGAGAACGTGTGCTCGGTCCACTCCCCCAAAACCATATGGGGGGCATTTAAGACAGTGATTAGGGGACAGGCACTCTCCTCAATAGCCGGCACGTGGAAGGAAAGACGAAAAACTCTGGAACAGGTGGAGAGTCAGATTCTCTGCCTTGAGGGGACTGACAGGGAAGAGATCACGGAGGAGACCTCCCCATCCTGAGACTCAAGAGCGACGAATACAAAAGTGTCGCTACCGACCTTGCCAAGGAAATGAGGAGGGACAAAGCGGGAAGAATTTACGATCTAGGGGACAAAGCCGGGAAACTGCTCGCCTGGCTTGACAAAAAGGACTTAGCGAGCCGGCTGGTCCCGGAACTGGAGGTTGATGTGGTGCAAAAGGTGACCGACCCACAGGCTATAGCCAATACATTTGCCAACTATTTTGGCTCGGTTTATTGTTCTAATTTCACCTACACCGTAGAGGATTCAGTGGAGTTGCTCATATATATCCAGGTGCCGACCCTGTAGGCAGGAGATGGGGATGCACTGGAAAGCACCCTTACAAATGACGAACTGGCACAGGCAATCAGAGACCTTAGACATGGCAAGGCAACGGGCCCTATTGGCCTACCAATAGAACTATACAAACTAAAACCAGATGCTATCGCACCACACCAACGGGAAATGTTTGGAGACTGCCAGGAAAAGGGACTGCTGCCAAAAGACCAATGAGTGGCCATGCTTGTAACAATACACAAGGAGGGTAAACCCAAGGATAAATGCTCCTCTTATAGACCCATCTCTCTGCTCAACTCAGAGCCCAAGATCTTAGCCAAGCTACTAGCTACTAGCAAACCGCCTCCTCCAAGTAATCAGCAAGTTAGTACACCCTGATCAATCCGGCTTTGTGCCTCACCAAAACACGACTTTAAATTTACCCCGCCTTCATGGGGCGCTGGGTAGACTTGACACAATTCAGGAGGCAGCTGTGGTGGTCTCACTGGACACCACCATGGCATTTGAAACGATAGAGTGGTCTTACTTATTTGCTGTTCTAACCAAACTGGGGTTCTGGCCTGTCTTTATAGGATGGAGCAAACTCTTATACACTGAGCCCTTGGCACAGGTCGTGATCAATAACAAGAAATCCGGGGTCCTTGGGCTGGGTTGGGGAACCAGACAGGGATGTCCACTATCCCCCCTCCTTTTCACCCTCTCCCTGAAGCCTTTGGGTGCTTAGATCCTCTGGAGCTCATTCATCAGGGGACCAGGTGGGCAATGGATTGAGAGGACCGCATCTCCTTGTATGCGGATGACATTCTTCTATATATGGCCTACCCAAAGCCCTCCATCCTCAATGTCCTCAATATCTTTACTAATTTTGCAAAGTATTCTGGATATAGGATAAACTGGAGTCCTTGTTGTACGTCCTAAGAGGGGATCCTCGTCCCTGCCCAGAGACTGCCCCTTACAGACGGTGAAAGAGGGTTTTCGCTACCTAGGTATCTTTATCACAGCGGACCCCAAACATAGATACGATCAAAACACCCTCCTTCCTTTACAGAGGATCAAAAGAGACAGTGACACCTGGAAGACACTCCCGCTCCTGCTAATAGGAAGGGCAGTGTTGTTTAAAATGATGGCACTGCTGCGCTTCCTCTACGCATTGCAAAACACCCAAGACATAGTCCCAGCGAGATATTTTGATGAGATAGAGAGTAGACAGCGTGATTTACTGGGGAGGGGAGACTCCGAATAGCCTTAAAGAAACTGGTCCTAAGTTGGTACGTTGGGGGTATTGGACTGCCCGGTGTAAAGAAGTACTATTGGGCAGCACACCTGACAGCGATTAACCACTGCACCTAGCGACAAGACGTGGACCCGGCATACAGACTGGATAAATGGCTGCTCCCGGGGGGCATACCACAGGGCTCTCTACTCTAGGCCACAGAGATGTCCTCTGGCAGGTCCAACCAAGCACCCAGTGTTGGTCTGACAGACAGCCAACAAAAGCTTGGGCTGGGATAAGAAGCTCACACAAGCCACCGTACTATGGGACTTGGAACAGCTAGGCACATTTGACACCAAAAAGGTATTTGACAAGTGGGGAATCATTGGCATCTCAAAAATTAGGGATCTATTGGACAAGGGAGAGCTGGCAAGCACTGAGCACTTTTGCTACCAAAAAGTCAGGCAAGCACTACTGTCTAACATACCCAGAGATACCACCCCCTTCGCCACTAGAGGACAGGTTGTTGGAGGGGTATATGCCGGACAAAGCGATATCCCTGACCTATAAAAAACTGATTAATAATTCTCAGAACCCCCTGACGTCACTCAGGCAACACTGGAAGAGGAACGGGCTAGAACTAGATGACGAAGAATGGCAGGAGGCAGTTGCATCCCTAAAAGAGGTGGCTATTTCAACTAGGTTCCATCTTGTACAGTTGAAAATCCTCCATAGAATATGTTACCGGACCAGCTCTAGTCTAAATGGGGCAACAGCTGACGAAAATGTGGACTGCCGGGCTCCTTTATGCATATAATATGGGAATGTGAATATGTCCAATTCTATTGGTTGAAAATACACGAGTGCATGAACAGGGTGTTGGGTGCCGCCTTGAGGCCAGAAGCCAAAAAATGCCTATTGAACATATGGGAACCCATCTATCTCAGCAGCAAAGGCAAAATCTGGGTCACACTGGGTCAGGTGGTGGCCAAACGGAATATTGCATGAATGTGGGGGACATGAGAGCCGCCCAAGGTAACATCTTGGAAGAAAGACATGGATTGGTGCATGTTTCGTGAGAAAACTGTATATGTTTCATGTGGGTGCCCCAGAAAGTGGTCTTCCATTTGGGGTAAAAGGAATGAATACACAGGCAATATTTGTGTTACCCTCATTGTCCCAGACCCAGAAGATCCAACTATCCTATAGTCATTGTTAACTACCACGAACTATCTATGTACCCTGTAATCATGGCAAAATTTGTTATAAGTTTCTGCCTTACTTGTTGAAACCTGTAAAGTCAACTCAAATCTGTTAATAAAAAGAATTACAACAAAAATAATAGATATTAAAAAAACACTACATGTACCACATGTATTTAGCCCCGTCAGCCTCATCAACATTCCACTCACGAGTGAAATGCAAAAGCATTGAAATTATTACATCAAGCTGCAGTTCCACTAGTCGTTACTAGGTGTGTCTCACGAGTCAAATGCAAAAGCATTAAACCCTTTCATGAAGCTGCAGTTCCACTAGTCGTTACTAGGTGTCCCTCATGAGTCAAATGCAAAAGCGTTGACCGGCAGCTTGAAGTAATAATTTTAATGCTTCTGCATTTGACTCGTGGGGGACACCTAGTAATGACTGGTTGAACTGCAGCTCTTTGTAGAATTATTTTGATATTGGATACTATAATATTCACTGCCCACTGCAAACCTTGTCCCATAATGCTTTGCAAGGCCTTTGGTTGGGATTGTATTTTTCCCATAACTATGCTTGGGGTGGTCCTAAGAGGATGGAAACACCATTGAATCGTTCAGCTTAATATACTCTTTGAGTTCAAGGCATCTGTTTGGTCCTCCCTCTAGGTTAGGGGGAACCCCAAAATCATCACCTCTCTCATTGTCTGATATTTTTCATTTCCAAAGTTCACTTTACAATTCTGAGATAGTGATGTAATCAGTGACTAGTTCAGTTCCCCTCTCAGAAATAGCAATCCCTGCCTAGATTGCCACTGATTGTATTTCTGCCTTTGATCTTGTCCAGTGCTCTGCTACCTTTCAGCAAGGTTTGTCATATACCCATATCACATACAAACATACATACTACATCCTGAAAGAGGTTTACAATTAAATCTGCTGGTACCTTTGTCCTAGAAAACATTTCTGCCAGTCAATGTCCCTCATGAATCTTTATTTAGCAGGGGGTCCTACATATTAGATTTTCACTTTGGTTTAAATTTATTTTCAAACCCAAAACACTTGGGCTTCACTATGCTTTCTCCATTGAAACTTTATTGCCTCCCCTCTTGTATCACGCCGTGGGATCTTACCAGGCACACAGCAGGTGTCACAAATCGCCAGCAGTACTTGATCACCAGGAGCGGTTGGTAGCCAATCATATGTTCAATATTGTCATAGAATTTGTCAGCTCCTAGAAAAAATTTAAGATTTGTTTTATGAACATGAGCATGAGAAAAAAATTGCAAACACAATGCTGGTTGCGTAGAGACTCTGTACCCTGGTTGAATGAGGAAGCAGTGGTTGGCAGGCGTGTGAGAGGTTTTTGTGGTGCATGGGGCAACTTGCTTCTAGCATGTAACAAAAGTAACCTTCAAAGTAGCTATAACACCATTAAATTATCTTTCACTAATAAGGAATGTGGGGGACTATGTAATGTTCATGATACCATCCCTGACCTCCCATTGTGATTACCTAGGTAAATAGATTAATTCTCTTGCACCTATTTATTAATCTTTGGTATCGTTTTTCTCATCTGTGTCATGTGTGTCTCATTCTCCATTGTTTAGTTCTTTGAACTTATTGTGCCCCCAGCATTCTGTTGGCACAACTGTAACAAATAAATAAAAGGAATAAAATAAATACAAAAAATCTACACTCTTCATAGTACAAAAGAGAGCTTGAAAATATGTCTTCCTCAGTAATACTCAGATTATGCCCTAATTCAGTATTCAATTGTAATGTTCCATCTTTCGTAAAAGTCTGTGGATCTCACTTTACAAGACTGATGGCCACAAGGAAATATGACACAAGCTTGTATACCTCAAGCAATTACATCCTTACCATAAAAATGATGTGTATATACCTGGGGACGGTATATGCATAATTCCAAGTAGTGTAATCACGCAGAATTGCCAAACAATTCAGCGAGATTACGTAGAATGACATAGGAAGATAAATTCTAAATTCAGCTGAACTTTCTTAGTGCAAAAATGCCTCCTCGCATCCAAAATAGATGTGAATATGCATGTTGTGATAAGAAGCAGTGTTAAATGCAACAGAAAATTAATAGTGAGCATAAACAGCTGCTTGTGCTTGCTAAATGGGCACTTCAGGTAGGATTTTGCACAACTGACTCCCGGCATTTAGAGCTATTTCCTTAGCATAAAATGCACCCTTGCATCCAAAATAATACTAAATGCAACAGAACACAAAGAGTGTGTGCAAGCAGCCATTTGTGCTCACTAAGGCGCATATTTTACAGCTTTACGTCAGGCTTGCACTACGCAACGTGGTACATGAACGACAGAAACCTCTAAGTCATATTTGTGAAGGCACGCAAAGCCATTTTGTGTGGATTTGAATGGCTTAAAAAATATGAAATAATGCAATGCAGCACACATTGTTGCATTGTATTACTTTGCACATGGGCAATGCAGTGGGTGTTCCCATGCCAATCTCATGGTTTTTGATGCATTCTCAAATTTACCAAATCTGATAAACAGGGTAAATCTGGGAATGCACCAATAAGATACACCTCCCTAGCTGAGGCATAAAGAGGAGAAATATTTTTATTTCTCCTTGTTTTTTCCTCTTTCTATGTTCACTGCATTCTGCAGAATACATCGAACGAGGAAAACGCATCTGTGGATTGTTTTTGTGCAGGGAGGTGCCCCTTCCTGTACAATAGGATCCTGCTTACAACACAAGCATTTTTGCAACATGGTGCAAGGGTGCCTGCATTGGTGCTACAGAAAGTGCGCCAGGGCAGGGGGAAAGGACAGGAATGCACTATATTGGGTAAATAGAGCGGATTCCTGCCCTTTCTCAGCGACGCAGGGCAGTGCAGCATGGTAACTTGCTACATTCCCTGCACCACAATATTCCCAAATATGCCCCTAAATGTGATAATATGGTAGGATATTTCCCCCCAAATTTACTCAATTACACAAACAGAAGTAATCACTTTATTATTGGTTATTCCACATCAAGAGTAATGTGGAATTATCAAAATTACTTAGATTACTGTGCCTTAGCTGAAATAAGACCCAGGCCTAGTATGTGAGTTTAAGTTGGGTGCAACATGAAAATATGGGTTGAAAATGAACCAGTCAACACTTTTTTAACCATTAGAAAAGTCTTGCCGAGCATTTTTATTAAATTGTTTTAGCTTGTCAAGTGATTTTGAACAAAATTCGTGCACCAGTGAACATTTTCAGCTTGAAAGTGTAGATTTGAAAAAGAATGGAATTTCAGTACAATAGTATATGGAGGAGATGGGCATGATTTTGGTTTTGTGTCCTAGCCGGACTGGCCATACCCAAAGGGGCTCATTGCTTGGGAATTTGTATTGGCCTCAATCTGACCTATGGTTTGCCTGGGTGAATGTCCCAATGTGATCCTAAACAATGTGAATGCAACAATCCTAATATGAAACACTCTTACCTATGAGTTGTTCCATCACTCACCATACACCCAACCAATGCCGATGGTTTCAAACATTGCAAAGAAAAGGAGAAACATTCCGCTGGCAGCGTAGTAATCAAAGAGCTGGAATACGTACATCCCGCCCTAGAGTGATAGAATGGAATGGAAAAGGGAGATGTAGGAAGAAGTGTCAATATAGGTCACATAACAGAAGAAACATGCTAATTCTTGTGAATAGGTATTGTAGAAGATAAAATTAAACTTTACAGTAGAGCCTGCAATTAAAAACTACAATGAGTAGAAGCATGAAGCCAAGAGAAGGGAGGTTGCCTGGGTCGGACATATACAAGGAAGAGGTTAAAAAGGAAAAGAAGTAGAATTGAAGAAATAGGAGAAGGGGTGGAAATGGAGCTGAGAAATGAGAGAAAGGAGGATGAGTAGGACAGATAAATAAAAGAAAAAGGAAAAGAACGCATAGAAGATGAGGAAGAAGAAGGAGGAGGGAGTGATTTAGGCGAGTACAGTAAGGAGCTATAGGAAGAAACAGAATAGTAGAAAAAAGAAAGAAAATTGATGAGCTCAAGGAACCTGATTAAACAGACAAGAGGAGAAATAAGAGAGAAAAAACGAAAGGAGTAATTAATACATCCAGGCAGATGTTCATAGAGTCAGACAAAAGGATAACAATTCAAAAGGCAACTATGCAAAAGTCCTAAGTGGATATAAGAGGAAAAGGTTTTGAAATTGTGAAAAAAGGAAAGAGAAGAGGTAGGCTGATAAGATTGTCAGAAGGGAAGCAAGGATCAAAAAGGAAGGAAAGAGAACAAAGCCAAAAATGTCAGAAAGGACAGAGAAATAGAAAAAAGTGACATGAAAAGAAACTATAGCATGGTCGATTTTAAAACAGGCTGTGACATTCTCGCTAAACAGAACTGGAGGTGAACCAGCCTATAGGAAAACCATACGAATTTCAACAGGTTGGTGTCCTTGAATGGCTGAGACAGAAGGGTCGGGGTGGTATTGCTATTATTTTTAAAACTATTTACAACTGTAAAATTGTGGACCTCCAGATTCCTAATTGTGAAGCCTTGGCCTTTTCCATTCCTTTTACTCATAAGTTTAGTTTCTAAGGCACCCTTGCCTATCACCATCCTGTGCCTTTGTTTAATTGGTGCTCAGCTCTTTTTGATCAATTGGCTTCTCATATTCTCCGTTCTGCTGACTTCTCTGTGCTTGGTGACCTTAATCTCCATCTTGAGAACTTGGAAGACAAACCAGCCTCTGCAATTATTGAAGATATGAATATATTCTCAGTCTTTTACTACTAAATTCACTTCCCACTCATATTGCTGTCATCTTCCTGACCCTATTTTCTCTAATCTCTCTATTATGTCTGCTGCACTTCCTGTCCAGCTCTGCTGGACTGATAATTTTGCAGTTCCCTTTTCTATTAGGCTTCCTAATACCTTCCCCATTAGATCTACTGCACAGCCTAAAACCCGTAATTGGCCCATACTTAATATACCTTTCCTGACTAAAGTTCTTTGGGATAATATTCCTGCTCTTGCTTCCTCTCCTGATCTAGCTCAAATTAGTGCGCACTCTTGGCTCTCTTCAGTCACTGATGCTTTTTTACCTCTTGTCTCTAAACCCCAGTTTACGACACATCGCCCATTTACCGATTCTCTTAAACAAGAGAAAAAGTGCTGTAAAGCGTTAAAAAGGCAATGGAAGAAACAATATTTGTCCGATGTTAAATTAGAGTACTTGGGAGCTTTTAATAAATACCATGCTCTATGTAGATTGCCACGTGCTGCTTTTTTCACAGATAAGATTTCTAGCTCCCAGCGCTGCCAGAAAACTTTGTTTAAGGTAGTTAATCAACTCTCGACCGCCAGTGCGTTTCTGCCTCATTCTTTACTCACTCAACCGCAATGTGATGAGTTAGCATTGGTTTTTGACAACAAAGTCAAGTCTATTCATGCTCAACTTGCGGTGGATGCTGTTCAACATTCCCTACTGGTTTTTTGTCAGGTTCCCAAGGATTTTCTCCCAGACCTCTGTGTCGGAGTACTGTGAACAAATCAGCTCCTGGCCTCTCCTAGATTTGCCTTCCCTGAAGCTGTCATTGAGCTCTATCAAGTCTGGCTCTCCTGCTGATCCTCTCCCCTTCTATACTCAGTCGCTTGGACGACACAGTCTTTCTGTGATTCTACAATAATTCTTTAAGTACATGTTTGGTACCGAAGGGGTGGAAGCACTCTCTTGTCCTTCCTTTTAAAAAAAGGAAGTTCTTCACCCGCTTTGTTCGTCCACCTTTTGTACTATCTCTCTTCTTTCTGTGTTCTCTAAAGTTTTGAAATGGCATATTAATAGCTTACTTTCCTCTTCTTTTACAACTTCTAATCTGCTACATCCATTTCAGTCTGGATTCAGACATGGCCACAGCACTGAGTCTGCTCTCCTTGGGGTCACTGACCATCTCAGACTACAACTCGACTCAGAGGGAACCTCGGAGCTCATCTTGTTGGATTTGAGCGCTGCGTTTGACACGGTGTTTCATTCCATTTTATGAGAATGCCTTGAAGCCTGTGGGATTAGGGCCGTGGCTCTGAAGTGGCTGAGGTCTTTTCTCACTGACCGCACATTTCAGTTTTTTTTTAACAATGTGAGATCCCATACTTTAGAGTTAACATCTGGAGTTCCCCAGGGCTCTATTTTGAGTCCTTTACTTTTTAACATATATGTTTGCCCCTTGGATTATATTGCGGAAAAGTTGGGTCAGACTATCTTCTCCTGTGCTGATGATACTCAGATCGTCTTCTCCCTTTCTGCTGCTTGGCACAAGGATCCTTCCCTATTGCAGCATGGCATGAGGAATGTGTCTGCCTGGTTGACCAGTAATGCCTTGAAGTTTAACGGTTTCAAAACTGAGGTGCTCATTCTGGGTAACAACCCTGCGCTGTGGGGTATTAAACACAGGCCTAATGATTTGGGCCCTGTGCCTGTCCCTATGTCCAAAGTTAAGAATCTGGGCTTTATTATTGATCAAAAGTTCTCACTTAAACCTCAGGTCTCCAGGGTGGCCTCATCTTGCTGTTCAATGATTGATTGAATCCTTTGGTTAATCCCATTGGCAGCACGGAGAATAGTTCTGCAGATCCTGGTTATATCCAGGTTGGACTACGGCAACGTCCTGTATCTGGGTATTAATAAAGCTTCTTTACATCGGCTGCAGGCCATCCAAAATGCTGCTGCTTGTCTTCTTTTTTTACCTGCTGTGATCTGCCTCTGCTTCTACTCTACTAAATTAACTTCATTAGCTTAAAATCAGTAAGTGCATTGAGTTTAAGTCCCTCTGCTACATGTTTCGTGTCAAATGGGGCCTTGCTCCTTCCTACATTCAAAGCCTACTCACACTCTATGCTCCGGCTCGACAGCTGTACTCATCCAGCCTTTCATTGCTTTCAGGTCCGAGGTTTTGGCTGGTCCGTATGAGGGTTAGCACCTTCTCTTGTCTTGGCCCCAGGCTCTTGAATGCCCTTCCAGTTGACCTTAGACACTGTCAGTCTTTGTTGGCCTTGCGTAAGAACTTAGACGTTGCTGTTTAGTGACTCTGTTTGATCTCACTTTTCTTCCTCTGCATTTCCTTCTTTTATCTCCGCTTAGCTGCAGCGGCCTCCACATGTCCAGCTCCTGGAGTCCCTGCTGGATAGCTGTGCACTTTATAAATGTAAATACAAATACAAAGAGGCAAATTTGGCTCAGTTTCATATGTTCTTTGTTTATTTTATTTTTTTATTTTGAAAGTTTTATATAGCGCGAACAAGATCTTTGCAGATATCAGAGCGCTTTACAACGAGAGGGTACATGAGGGTGCATATTCAAATAGGTAAGTCAGTAAAGCTAACAGTACAAATAGGTGGGGTCAAAGCTAATCATGTAAAGCAATAATACAAGTAATACAAATAAGCAAAGGGGTCGAACAAGTAGTACAGATCTGTTCAGAGTCTTTAAGAGTCCGAAATAATAGTTCAGGTGTATTTAGCCATGAGGATAGCTTTTACTTCTTTCTTAAAAAGTATAGTGGAGGAGATGAGCCTGGTTTCAGGAGGGAGTGAGTTCCAGATCCTGGGTGCCATTCCTGAGAAGGAGCGTTTATAAGTTTTTTCCTTCCAAAATCTTCGAGGCTTCAGCAGAAGATTGTTTGTGCCTCTAGTGCTTCTAGAGCAGCCAGAGATTGTCAGCTTCTGAGTGAGGTAGCCAGGTGAGTTCAGGTGTACAACTTTGTGTGTCATGCAGGCGATTTTTAGGTGTATTCTGGCTTCAAAAGGCAGCCAGTTTAGGGATTTCAGGTCAGGGGAAATATGAGAGTGCTTTTTTGACTCAGTGATGAGTCTCGCTGCAGCGTTTAGGGAAGCTCTTAGGGGTGCGGTAGTGGTAAGGGGGAGACCGCAGAGGGCGATACTGCCATATTCTATTCGAGGGATGACTAGTGCCTGTACTGCAGTTTGGAAGTCTTTGGCTGGGAGGAAGGGTTTAAGTTTCCTCAAGGTATTGATTTGGAAGTTCGCTCCCTTAGTTGCCTTGCTGATATGTTGCTGCATGTTGAGATTGGTGTCAAGTGTTATGCCTAAAGATTTTGCTGAGTCCATGATGGTGGGTTGGACATTGAGTGCGGTTAGGTGTTTAAGCCATATTTGAGTGGTAGAGATCTTCGCGGGAGGTGAGATCAGAAGGAACTTTGTTTTCAGAGCATTGAGTTTCAGATGATTATCGGCAAGCCAGGATTGGGTGCTTCTGATCTTTGAGTTCAGGAGCGAAATGTCTTTGGGGGATTGTAGTTTGAGATTAAGTTGGGTGTCATCGGCGTACATGTGAAAGAGTACATTGGATGCTTGTAGCAAAGTGGTGAGAGGTTCCATAACTAGGTTGAACAGAGTCGGGGATAGGGAGGATCCTTGGGGGACACCTAGCGATACAGGTATTGGCGAGGACATCATGTTGTTGCTCTTGAATTTCTGCGACCTGTTGTGTAGAAAGGAAGTGAACCACTTGAGAACAGTTCCAGATATACCCATTCTTGTGTTTAGTAGTTCGAGTAACTTCTCATGTTTAACAGTGTTGAATGCTGAAGAGAGATCAAGCAGGATGAGGAGGCAGGTGTCGTTTTGGTCTAGGATTTGAAGGGCGTCGTCAATTATGTGAGTCATAGCAGTTTCTGTACTGTGCCCTGCTCGGAAGCCTGATTGATGAGGGTTGAGGAGCTCAAACTGATCAATGTGTTTAGTCAATTGTAGTTGTGCGCATTTTTCCAGCAGTTTGGCGAGAGTGGGAATATTGGTAATGGGACGGTAGTTGTTCAGATCAGGGGGGTCGGCTGTATGTTTCTTTAGTAGGGGTGTGACTTGTCCAACTTTGAGGGAATCAGGTATGGTTCCTTGTTGGAGTGAGCTGTTGATAAATTTAGCCCACACTGTTCCCGCCATTTCAAACCTTTCTGAGCTGAAGGTCATGTTTAATAAATCTCTCAATTTCTCTATCCATCATTAGACATTTAAATAGAGATAATATGGGAAGGTGTCTTGTTGAGTTTACTGAGTTTTCATCATGCCATCAACCAAGCCTTGAAGAATTAATCACTCTTTATGCAAACCAGCTTACAATTACTGCTGTTAAGTGTTCTTCTCCTGTCACATCACTGTTTAATGGAAGTGGGTAATACCATGCACTACAGTTACCAGAATGCATATGAATGAACTGGGTGATGGGATGTCAAGGCAGTGTGCTCTTGCCCTGTTTTTGTTTGATATGCTCCTCTGAGCGGATGAGCTCTGAGTGATGCACCTGCACTCAAGGAGTGGCAATGTGACCTGGAAAGACTGTTGAGCAGCATTTCCTGCATCTCTAACTGAATGTGAATCTCTCTACTGATGAAAGATAATTATCCTGAAACATAATCTTATGTCAAGAGATACTGAACACTGGTTGCACCAACTATGATGAAAATCAAAGAATTGTGATGTCATGCACTGCAATTACCAAAATGCATCTAAGTGAACTGGGTGATGAGATTCAAAGACAAAGTAATCATGCCCTGTTTTTGTTTTAAAGGGTACTAGTACTGTGATATAGTGTTGTTCATTGGGAGTCTCCTGTCAATTTTGTCCTCAGGACGTGGGTGTTCTCTTGTTCCTACACTCCGCATCAGGGAATTAGATTTTCTTTTTTGACAATACTCTTTTCTTCTCACCACAAACTACTTGTATTGCTTCTAGCAGCTTCTACTACATCTGAATGCTTAGAAGGTTCATATCTAGCGTGGTGTTGGAGTGCAGTATAACCATATACCAGTCAGTCTTTAATTATTGTCTTTACTAGAGCAATATACTTTATCTGGGCTTTTCCAAGTATATTCCTTCTAGGCTCCAAAGTTTGCGAAATGCTGCTCTTTGATTTATCCTGGGAAGTTCTAGGCAGCTCTCTATATTCAAATTGCCAGGCTACACTGGCTTCCAACTGCGAAAGGCCCAATGGTCAAGACACTCTGCCTCTTCCATTGTGCTTTTATCAAACAAAGTTTCATGTTTCTCCAAGGTTGTGTTTTTTCCTTACAGGATCACTCTGTCAAGAATAGCAAGAAACATCTCATGGAACCAATGAAGAGTGGCAAGTGCCCTAGGTTCGTAGCTGGATCTAAGATCAGAAGAGGTCGAGAATTGAAACTGTGGAAAAAGGTGTACGGAATGGAACATAGGAAACATATTGGTTCCACTTTCTGGTTAATGGTGGAGCGTCTGGGCCAACAGGTGTAGCAGCAGTATTTTGGATTGTCACAGGCACTTAGCAGGTGTTTGTAACATTACTGGTTGCTTCAGCATTTTGCTTGTAATAATTTTATTCAAACTGCATTGCATCTGCTCACTGTTGTTTTCTCCCTTTTGTGTTCCTGCTTCCCTCATTACTCATTTTCCTCTATAAACAGCTGCTTTTCCAGTATCAGCACATTCTCAGAACCCTCCCAACTCCCGCTCTTGCTACATTTCCTTAACTTTGCTTTGGATTATCTTTGAAAAAATATATATATACCATTTTCCGTACATTGAAATACCCTCATCATCGCATTTCTGAAGTTTATGATACAGCATAAACTATCTTTTTTCCTTTATGATAAACCAAGAAAAAAAATTTAACAAATGAGAAGGAAGGTATATAAAGTGAAGGCATGAAAGAAAACAAAAAGAAGAGAATAGAAGAAAATGGCCCAGCAACATTGATAACCTAACGTACATTTTTAACATTTTACTTGCACCTCTGGATGGGTTCCCAGATTTGCCTCCCAAGTAATCTGCCCTTTTTGCCCTTTCTTGCATAAATCCCCTTCTCTAAATTAAATACGGCAAGAAGCATAGTTATCCATTGGTGAAGTGTTGGAGGCGCTCTATCTAACCATGCCTTCGCTATACACATTCGTAGAACAGACATAGCCATAAATAAGAAATGGGCGTAAGGCCCCTGTTCAGGCTCTCTGCTAATCCCGCGTATGATCTGTACAGGCGTGAGGGTGATCTTAATCCCCAGGGACCTATCAAAAAATGTTTAGATGGCTCTATGGAGTGTGTACAGCTGTGTGCAGTTCGCG
The DNA here is from genome assembly GCF_964263255.1 of Lissotriton vulgaris. NCBI lineage: Eukaryota > Metazoa > Chordata > Amphibia > Caudata > Salamandridae > Lissotriton > Lissotriton vulgaris. Next base: position 73,128,012 of record NC_141686.1, read on the forward strand.
AAAATGTGAATTATATCTGCCTCCAAGGAGTCGCAGCGTGGGCAGTATTACTGTGCTTCCCCCCCACTAAGCTATCCTTGCAGGTGTATTGTATAGGGAATATATCGTCTTATAGTGCTGGGCCTGTAGCCCAGCTGAGCATAGCATAGTCTGTCCCAAATCCAATAATTCCTGAAAACAATCCTGCTCTATCCCCAGTTTCTCTGCCCATTCAGCGCCATATTTCCCCAAGTTGTCCGCCTTCGTTGCAGAGAGCTCTGACTAAAATCTGCACATAGTGCAATCCACCCCGCTTTCAATAGCATCAAGGATCTTATTCTTGCTGAACCATGCCGATCCTCCCAGTTTTCTGGAAAAGAAGCTCCGGACCTGTAAAATTTGAAGAAGCTCCTTCTATCAACACTATATATTGCCTGCAACTCTGTGAACTGGAGAATCCCATCAGGCCCCATCACATCTCCTAGTTTCAGTATTCCCTGCCTTCCCCAATCGGCCATGACTGAATCCGCAAATATTTCTCCTGGGAGGGACACATTCCTAAGCATGTGATTATATACATTAAAACTTCAGAGTCCAAATTTTTTGGAGAAGGCTTCCCATATCCTATAAGCTGCCTGCAACATTTTAAACCTAGTTCTTTTGTGGTAGCTGGAGTCAGCTCAATTAAGAAAACAATTCCCCGCTTCTTCGCCCAAAATCACAGCGTATACATCAGTGGATCCAGTTTTTACTTTTGGGTCCCCTGCCGCTCCACCTAGCAGCCCCTGCATGTACTGAAGTGCCGCCGCCCAATAATAGATTTTAAAATCCGGAACCGACCAGCCTTGTACCGCAGTGCCCTCCTCGTTTTACTGTGTGCCCATATGAATCTATTCATCATTTGTTCCAATGCCACAAACCATTTGGCCTCGAAAAAAAGTGGAGTTGTCCTAAATAAATAAAGAAACGTAGGCAAAATGATCATTTCTATCACATTCATATGCCCTACTAGTGACAACTGAAGGTTATGCATCCTGTCGAGATCTTGTTTAACTTTAGCAATCATAGGCTCAATATTTCTATCCACTGTCTTGTCGAGGTCTGCCGAGATGCTAATCCCTAGATATACAGCTGAATTGACCACTCACTCATCGTTGCACACTGCTCTGCTGTTCTTGACTATCATGGTTTCAGCCCTATTGAGCACATATCCTGACCCCTGCCCAAATACCAGAGCTTCTGCCTCCACCTCTTCGACAGTCCTGGCTGGCATTGAAGTGACTTTTGCCACAGTGTCTGCATATGCAAATGTTTTAAAGTCTTGTCCTTGAGCTTTTAGAGGCAGAATCCTATTGTTCAATTCCATCATCCGTACCAGCGGGTCAATATAGAGGGCAAAGAGGAGTGGCGAACACGGGCACCCTTGGCGAGTCCCCCGCTTGATCAGGAAAGGTGCAGTTACCCTTTATTAATTCTGGGTCGGGCTGTAGGGCCTCTAAAACAGAGATCGTATTGCGTTTATAAATACCTCCCCTATACCGCTCGACCTCATGGCCATCCAGAGCTAGTCCCAGGTAATCCTATCGAATGCCTTCTCTGCGTCAAGTAGCAGAACAGCCATAGGGTCCCTTGAGACCTCTGCTGCGTCGAAAAGGGTGATAACTGTCCATATGTGCTGCATCTTGCCTTTCCCTGGTACAAAACCATGCTGACCAGTCCCTCTATTACTCTGCATAGTCTTCGAGACAATACTTTAAGGAAAATCTTTGCATCTGCATTCATGAGAGTTATAGGCCTGTAGGACCGTGGCTCTGAAGATGGTTTGCCCTTCTTCAAAATTATTTCTATGTCTGCCCCTGCCCAAGAACTTGGTATAAAGTTTTCCCCTTGCGCCTGCCACATTGTGTCCCCCATGTCCCTGCTTAGAGCCTCTTGGAAAACTTTATAAAATTCTAGAGGTATCTGATCAGGACCTGCCGCTTTTCCTGATGGGAGGCTATTTCCCCAGGGTGAAGAAAGCTCGCATGGGAGGGAGATCCTTTAGGTACTTAGCGGCAAACTACTGGAATAAACTCCCTGTGGACTTGCGCCTGGAACCTGAAGAAGCGAGGTTTCGAGCGAAATTAAAAACCCACCTCTTTGTTAGATAATTGCCTGCTCGGCAGCTGTTTTTTTCTGCTTGCTGCCTCTCCCACTTTTCAGCGTGTGGACACGCCGGTGCGCGTAACTCAGCGCTTTATAAATGTCCCTATTATTATTATTATTATTTAATGCCATGAGTATTTCGTCAAAGGTTAGAGGGAGTTCAAGTGCCGCCTTCTCCTCATCAGGGAGACCAGGGGCTAATATGTCCTTGAGGTACTCCTGAATCGCTGTTAAGTCCCTTGACTGATCCGCGTTGTATAGCTCTGCATAGAATAGCCTAAAGACTTCCTGGATTGCTCCAGGATCTGTTACAGTACCTCCTCTGTCGTCTGAGATATCCCTTACTTCCCCTGCTGCAGCCTTCTGCCTTGTGCGTATTGCTAGGGTATGCCCCACCCTCTCGCTTAATTCATGGCATTGTTCTTTCCTAATTAAAACATTTGCAGCTGCCTTACTAGCAATATTCTTGACTGCCTCTGCTTTAGCAGCTATAATTTTAAGAAGGGTTTGCTCTAAGGGCGTCCTCTGCTGAATTGCTATATTCAACTCCTCCTCTGATACCGCCACAGCCTTAAAAAATTATTTCACTGTTGCATCCTCCTGTTTTTGTTTATGTAAGCTATAACTCAGGGTCTCCCCTCTTATGCCCGCATTAAATACATCTCATGCAACACCAGAAGAAGTGCTTCCTCTGTTAACATCCCAAAAAGCTATGATCCAATCATTCATGTGTTTTAAATAGTTCTCATCCTTTAACAGTGCCTTTCAAACGTCCAGGTACTCTCCCGCTTTGCTACCTTTTCGAGCTTAAGGGTGACTACTAGTGGATTGTGGTTAGAGAAAATCCGGAGGAATTTCTTAATCTGGGTTCTTGCCATTAAAGAGTTGGTGACTAAAAAATAATGCAGTCTCACACAGATCTTGTGTGGCACTGAATAATATGTGCTGCCTGTGCCTAGAGGGTTCAGGCATGCCCAGACTTCAGTTAATGAATTATGCCGAGCCAGCTTAACTATTGCGCGGCATGTCTTTTTTTTATGACCCAGATAGACCTGCCCCCCCTTAATACCTAGACCAGCCAGCACGTTAATGTTGAAGTCTCCACAAAAGATTATTGGCTCCAGCCATGAGGCCAGTTCTGAATCCAAGAACTCAAAGATTTCTGGGTCATCTTCCGTCGATCCATAGACTGAAACTATGTTGAACATTTCCCCAAACTGTATACTGTTGAGGAGGACCCATCTACCCCACTGATCTTCAAGCTTCCTTTTAACTGTAATGCCACTTCTTTTAGCTAGCACAGCTACACCCATGATCTTGGAGCCTTGTTTAGTATGTGCAAGCATAGATAAACCCAGCTGTTCCAACAGATAGCCCCTTGTCCCTTCTATGTGTGTCTCCTGTAAGCAGACAAGATCTAATCAGATTGACTTTAGCATAGCAGCCACTCGTTGCCTTTTCATCTGATCATTGAGCCCACAGACATTGATTGACGAGATCCGCACACTCATTAAAAAACATCATATGAGAGGCCAGCCTTCTCAGCCAGTGGATTAAAAAAGCCTGGATATTGTGCAGAACTGTGCTGTATACTCCCCTTTGTGCCCCCCCCTCCTCCACCAGCCCTGACCCTACCCCCCCACCCGCAAGACTACCCCTTAGGACCTCCCCCCACCACCCTTACAGGCAAATAAGTCAATCATGACCTAAGTGTGACCATTTAGCTCGCAGCCATCGCAGCCTCCTCCCTCTCCGATGTTTGAGTCAGTCCAAACAGTGTGCCTCTCAATTCATACAGTGCTAAATTACATTTACATTTTCCCTCCACCAATATTCAGGGCCAAAGGAGAATAAGTGCCAGAAATAGCTTGAAGGTTCCTGCATGGCCAGGGACAGGTGTTGTATTGCGTTTTAGGACCCTAGTTTAATTTTCCTGATTCATGCCCTTATATAGGTATAAATCACCTTGTGCTTATATAGGCATAGAAATCATAACCATATTTAGACATAGCCCATGGAGTTCAAATATGGCATGGCTACTTCCTCTAGGTCCGAAAAGCCACAACGATGTCTTGGAAAACTCTGCTTCAGCAGTTAGGGTCTTCCCCTTGCTTGAATATTGATTTGTCCAAGAACTCATGGAGTTTTCAAAGAACTGAGACTCTTTGATGACGTAATTATGTCCACCTTTACGTCAAACTTGGGACCTTCAAGGTATAAATATGCCCACACTTGCCCTAGCAAACACACAGTGGTTCGACTATCTACTTGCACAACGCATCTCGCTACAGCAAGTGCCGAAGGAAGCTGACCCTCCAATAAACGCATGAGAGAGACGCTGTCTTTTCTCTTGCCGAGAAATCCAGCTCCAGTGTTTCCAGTCTCCCCTTGCGGGGTGTTGGGAAATTGAGTCCTGAGACAGAGAGATACCAGAACTTCTTCATTCTAAACCACGGTAAGGAGCTGATTAGACCCCAAGAGAAATCTTGGATAAATTATTGGCAAAAAGAATACTAAACTTATGCTACACCACACTTACTTCTTCCCTCGTACCAGACTTAGGTTAGGTACATCGGCGTAGGCGTTTTGTAGAGCACCAGTTGAGTACTTTTAGTCTTTATTTATTTATGTATCTATTTTATGGCTTAGAAACCATACCATGCTTTTACAGTATTATTTTATAATACTCTTCCTGCTGTACGCATTATACTTTACAGCCAGTCTTACGATTATAGCAGTTAATATCTTCTGCATGAGAAAGAAGATTGTTCAATAAATACTTTTATTGAAAACGCCTGTCTCTCTATTTCTCTGCACCTCTGGTGAAACGAAGCATGCACGAATGACTGAGTAAAATATCTATCTATTCTTTCCACGACTCTGAAGATACGATTTATCTTGGGGAAACAAAGTTGTCATGTTTATGCAGTTGTAAGAAACTAATCCCTTCTTGTGAATTCAAGAAAGTTTCTAGTGACCTCTAAGCTAGCTGTCACTCACAAGTATGTAACACATCTTAATAGTATGAAGGAAGAACAACTCATGTGGACCATTGTGCAATACATTTGCTTGTGGCATGTTGATAATGTTGCTGGTGTGTGCAGCAGGTCCTATGTAATGCAGTGCTGCAGACTGTATATCCTGCATAAAGTCCTGCTTGTTCAGTGCTGCCTTCATTACATGTCATGATGCTGTGTTCTGTTCATAACATGCAGGGCTGTTTTTGGATGCCATGCTGTTTACATATTAGATTATGTAATTGCGCCGTTTACTACTACTAAATATTTTCCTGTTGCTAATGCATCAATGGAGTCGGCCACAATGCGAATACGAATTATAGTTATGAAAATAAGGTTATTTTTTTCTGAATTTTGATAATTTCTCTTTCTGGTCGTAAGGGAACAGCCCCCTTCTTCCACCAAACAGTAAAACGTATATCCATTCTTTCTTTCAATACTGTGATAAGATACTACAATGAAGTGAAGACATTGGGTTAAGAGCACAAATCGTTCTTATAAAGTTTGTTCCATATAAAGGACAGTGTACTGTTCAACACCTCATACCTACCCCTATTGCCAACACAAGAAGTCAGTGGCAGGGCCTCTAAATTGAGAAAACATGATCATATACTTTCACACCAAAACAGGAGTTCGCTGAGCATTCTGGACGATTGGCAATCTGGATAAAGACAGTGTGCAAGTCCCGAGTAAATAGCATTACCACAGTCCAGGGGGCTGATGTTTTATGACCCTGGGGTAGAAACTGATGTGGCTCATCACATTGGTAAATTCACTCGGATTGTAAGTTGATGCTCGAAATGCCATGGAATTGTTACTTGGGACCGGTTCACAGGTGTTCCATTGGGCCTGGAGACACAGCCAAAGTGGTAATAAGTCCCGACCCTCCGGCCGAAGTCCAGGGAGCTTTGTCCTCTGTAGACAGGAGTACAAACTGAGAGGAAATACCTCTTACATATATCAGCAACTTAGCGCGTGCTTCACATACAGGGCACTGATAATGACATAGATCCCTGTAACACCCCCACACGTAGGTCCTGAAGAAAGCTAGTTTGATAAAAAGACCTGGCTGAAACTAGTCGACCACACGTGGGAGACCATAAGTCAACCCCTACACGTCCCAAGCCTTTTTTTTTTAACCTCTGCCTGGGGCCCACCAATAAAGTAACCAATAGGGACCCCTAGGGCCTGGGGCCCACCAATAAAGTAACCAATAGGGACCCCTAGGACAGAATTTTAAAATCTCACACAGCACACTCACCTTCCAAAAAAACGCTCCGCAGTAATCTGGTGTCGCAGCACACCTGAGGCGCACTCGTGCCTCGGGTGGGGCCCGATGATGAAGCATGCCACCAACTAGGTTGGTGGGTGAGGGCCTTCATACTAAACCAAATGGCTTCCCATGTAGACACATAGTACACAGACATAGCTAGTTCTCTTTGATCAGCCACTATATCCCAGGGGAAACTAACTAGCTACTCTAGTTTCTGTCTCTCTCTCCTTGAATAACAGAACAAAAAAGAATTGTTAGTGAAGCACTCTTCTTCAAGCCAAGGGAAAGAAAAACCCAATCATGCAATTCTTGATGTGACTCCAGTATCAGCAGTTTGTCAGTGCTTGTAGACGTTTGCCTGTTACTCTTTCCTTAAGGTAGCCTAAACTGACCCTGGGCGGTGAACTCTGCTCTATTTGCAGAGTTTTCCACACTCAGAAGCACGCGGAGTTCCCAAAAACTCAGCAGAGCGGATTCTTTGTCCTTGCTCGCGCTTGTTAACGTCAAGTTGGTGATCTAGGAAAATCCACCTCCGGCAAGGTTTTTCGTCGCTCGCCAATGTCTAATTGGCGAGCGAGGATAATCAATCTCTTGGTGAGATTTCTCAATATAGGCGGTTGGATTTCTCAATGCTAGTGCTCGGGGTAGGTCACAACCACTTTTGTTGAGAAACCCTCCTTTCACGTTGAGACTCCAAGATGGCGGCCGGCGGCGACTTTAGAATGTCAATCGCCGCTTCCTCTGGCTCACCCCTGCCTCTCCCCGGCCTCTGGTCTAGCCCCGATCTCTCCGCCTGATTCCAGGCTGTCCCCCAGGGTGGGTCCTTGCTCCATCAACTTTGCCGACTGGGCCCAGCAATTCCCGCCTCCAGCCCCGAACAGCATTCGGTAAAGCAACTTCCGAGGGGGGGCCTTACTCGAGGGGACCCTGGCCCTCGCCCCCGTAGCGCCAGCTACTGCTTCTGCTGGGCACAGGTCTCCCGAACCGATCCACCACCTTCTGCTGCCTGTGGCTGTGTCCGGTACGCTGTGAGGACAGTGCCTCTGGTGAACTCTGATGATCGCAAGCTCTCCAAGATGGCGATGCGCCTCCTGGGCTCCCACCTTCTCTCCTGGACTTCTCGACTTGCGTGCTATCCTGAATGACACTTTGCTGCTGTTTTCGGACAGTTTTCGCTGGACTCTAGCCCTTCCCTCCATACCTTGCATCCCACCCACCCTTCCTCTATGCTGTGACTGCATCTTTGACCTATTGCAATAATGCTAAGCTTTGGTATTCGCTGAAGTCCTTACACCATATACCACCCCTATGCGTCTCTTAGAGTTTAACCAGTCATTTCCCTTCCTATGTGTATGTAGTTGACTCTTATCACTAGTGTGTGCAGTGGACCTTTGTTCTCTCTACCACTCCTATGTGACCCTTAGAGTATTTCCAGTCATATCCCTCCTGTGTAGATAGAAGATAACTCTATTGACTAGTATCCTATGTGATTTTTAGATTGTATCCATGTGTATCCCCTCCCTGTGTTTAGAGATATAGCTTTAACGACTAGTCGCCTGTGTGACTGTTGGAGTATAGCCAGGTGTATCCCTTCCCCCGTGTGAAGAGAACAATATTCACTAGAGCAAAAAGAAATGTGTTCCTTATGTAACGTAACTGATTCTATGTAAAGTGCTTTGATAACATGTAACGAAACTGGTGCTATGTAAAGCGCTTTGATAACCTAATCGGTTCAAGTTCGCGCTATATAAAACTCTAAAAATAAAAAAATAAAATAAGTTTAATATATTCGATAGCGACCTAGTAGACATAAGTCCTACGTCACATCTAAAGGATATCTTATTCCAAAGCGCAGAGCCTATTGTGAATATTGGAACTACACTAGACAGGCAGGTATAGCCCCTTCTTATGTTGTCTATATGTTGACTCTAGCACCTTATCCCCCCTTCTGCCCTTTCAGTTCCTCCATATATTATTGTGCTTTCACCTCAGAGAAAAACATTTTGACCTGCCCCTGTGTAACCACCTTAAGCCTTGCAGGGTACAACAAGTACAACTCAGATCCAAGGAGAAAGGAGCTATCAATTGCCTTAGCCTCTACTTTCTTTCTGCAGTGGCGTGGCAGAAGTTAGGTCAGGCAAAGAATGTGATATCGTTGAATGTACGGTTAGACTCAGGCTTCGCCTTATCCATGACTTCATGTCTAAGAAGATAGTTAACCACATACACAAAAATTTCTCTAGGCCTGTCTGACTGGGATGCCCCCTGCCCTTTCCTTAGGGTCAGAGGAAACTGGTACGCTCTCTGTACCTCACTCTCCCAATTCCAGGAGGGCATCTCAGGAAATGCGCCCTTCAATAGATTAACCACAAACATCCTGACATCCTGACCCTCCACCCCTTTGGCCACACTCAGCAGTCTTATATTGTTCTGTCGCTGGTGATTCTGAAAATCCTCCAGCTTCCACTGGACATCCTCAGCCATCTTCTCTTGATTGTTTGAAAGTTTGCCATCTACTGACATCGTCCTCGAGACTTTATATTCTTTCTTCCACGTGGGCCACTCTGTCTGCTATATCTTCATACAACTTTGAATCTTTTTAGTTGCTTGTTTGGGCCTGCGGCTCTACATCCTAGCTTCTCCCTGCATCTGTTTTAATGTACTAAACAATAAATCCAATAAGCAGCCTGTGGCTGAGGTTGAGGGGGGATGTTTGACGTGGTTTGCTCTGCTTGTTTAGTCCCACTACCGCCGTCTTGGTACATTTGAGATGTGGCTGAATAGTCCCAGACCAGCTTCCTAGCAGTGCTGGAGGGGCTCCCCAGCGCTTTAGCTTTTGCTTTAGACCTCCTTTTCTGCTGGGTGCTATTCTGAGCAGAGGAACTGCTTATAGACTGTTACCTCTGGTGAACTCCCCTCACTAAACAGTAATGGTTCAGAGTCTTTGTTGAGTGAAAAGAAACAGTCTCCCTCAGGCGAGCCCGCCCCCTTCTATCTTGCATTAACCCCAGATGTTGTGGCACATTTGCAGCATTATGGCTGACCAAGATGGGATCAGTTTCCCAGGTACTCACAGTTCCCTTCGATGTGGCCAGCTCTGCTCCATCCGGGGCTCGAGCCTTCTCCTCCGGACTATTGTGAATTACAGATGGTACGGGATCTCCAATGATGCCAGATTGCTCTCTCCGTCTTCTGCTCGTCTGCCCTGTATCGGTGTGCTCTGCACTCCGATTCCCACTCCTAGATACTTCCCCGGGCAAAGCCTGCAACACTTTATCGCAGCGTTGCTTTGTTACCACGTTTCCAGCATCCTTGAGGCAGGCTTCACCGTCTCCCTTCTCCGCGTTCTCTGTAATCTCCAGCGGCTCTAGCAGCTTGACAGCGAAAGCATCGTCCAAGGTAGGCTGGCGTAGGGAAGCATCTCTGGGCTTTGATACTTCTTTCATACCTCTCTGTGTTGGAGCTTTCCGCGAATGATTGGCAGTGTCTTTGATTACCGTGTTCGCGGCGCTGCAACAGTTCGCTTGTTGTTCGCTCGTCTTCCTCGTGAGCATCACGGGGGCCTGCGCGTGGTCCCCGTGGAGCACAGCACTGCAGTCGAGGCTGGGGTATCCTTGCTTATCTCCAAGGCGCCTTCCTTAGGGTTACCCAAATCCTTTTGGTCTTTCGCCTGCTTTGGTCCACGTGGAGCCATCCTGTACCCTGCTCTTTGTAGCAATGCAGCTATTCTTGTGAAGCTGTATTGAATAAATGCGACAAATGAAGCTGCCGGATGCAATATCCACTGCAGTGTACTGCAATCCTGCTGCCTCACCACTGTGGGGAAATCCTGGCTAGTAGGGATCCACAGCATCCTTCTCAGCTCACCATCCTACAGCGGAGAGGAAGGGGGAAGATCTGCGACTATGTGCTACGGCCCGTCAGTGGCCATCTTGCCCCTGCCGAGTATTGGAGCTACCAATGATGACTTTGCTTTGGATTATCAATGACGACTACACCTCTAAGGTCCTGCTACTGCTAACCCTCAAGGCAGAAATCCATACTGTCCTCTTGTATCCTCGTAGGAGCAGGGATAGTTACAGTCGTCCCTTGTTAAGCAAGAAGGAAGCCGCTATCCAGCTTCATTCATATGTTTAAATTTCAAGTGTTTATCACAAACATTCCTCATTATTGTATCTTGTACTGTTTTTATATCAAAGATTACCAAGAGGGGATTCTGTAAAGATCCATTGTTGCTGATTGGCCCCATTTTGAACCAGTGTCTCTGGTATCTTACTCCTTGTGCCAATTTTGTTTGTCCCTGATTGAGGTATTGACATCCACTGGAATGGTGGATACTTAGGGTATCTGGCTATATGCTTTGAGTTTCTAATCCTCAAGGGAAATCCTGACACACTTGTTGCCCTTTTTCTGCTCAACTCAATCTCCTTTGTGTTCCTAAACTCCACACTGATTGAGCGGTGGGCATGCTTTCTCTTTAATGGATTCCTGGTATTGGAACTAGCACTGCAGCCTTTTTTGGGACACTAAACTATCTAAATGTAACTCTGTGAATCTCTAAAAACCTAGGTATTTTCTCTCCCGATGCAGTTTTTATTATCTCTGAGAAAAAATAGACTTGTGTAATGAAGATTATTAGCCTGTTCATCTTCCTTATCAGTCTTTCGTAAAAGAGGTAACAGCAAGTGATGGCAACCTCTCTGTGACTGTGCCCCAACAAGTGACAAATCAGAGCAAAGAAAATGCAATGCACATAGTGAATGTAACACTGGAGTGAAAAACATCCTGTCATACAGAAACCTGCTACAGGTGCACAACATCAAATGACCCCTGTGTAAAATTCTCAAGTTCTAGTCTATACAAAAACATACCTTCTGCTTCCAAAAAGGAGTACAATCCAATAGTGGATCCAGCTTAAAACAACCAGAGAAAAATCATTCTTGAGTGAGGGTAAGCCTCTGAGATTTCATATTTTATTACCCTCAAAGTGTCATGTAGGAACCCAAGTGGCCCAATATCCACAAATTATCTGATATTCTAAACTATTCAACCCTTTACAAATATACGTGTCTCAAAGACACGATAACATCAAGACGACAGAATGATTCCTCATCAGGAGAGCAAAGGGACCCAAAAAGGTTTGAATTGTCAATACCGTTATTATAACGAAAGGGAAAAACATATTTTGTATAAGTGTAGGATGAGGCACAATGAAAACATTGTGGTTAAGGCAGATGCCAAAACGTCGAGTCCATCTTCTTTTTGTAGAAGTCCTTCTAACAGTATCAGGCAAAAGCCAATTAAGAATATTAAAAATGGTTCGCATATATGTGTGGAAACATCTAGAACAGCTAGATCTCTCTCTACAGGATCCTGATGAGATTCAGTCAGTAAAGGGGAAGACTGACAAGGAAGAAGGACAGGTTAACATTATTTTGCTTCACTCTTCAGCATCTGGATGTAATAATGTAAGCTTTGCTGCATAAAACCTTTGAAGAAAAAATTGATGCACTAAAGAGAACAATCAAATAAAAGATAAGGGTTGTTGAGTCCTTGGTCATAATACTAACTATAGCTCTTATTCATAAGAGGCTGCGCCACTAGAGAGTCCCTTTTTTGATGCTCTGGTGGTGCAAGCCTCTCAGTAATATGAGTGAGGCAAAGCAAAGCCACTCTGCATGGCCTCACAGATATGGGGTAAGATAAAATAGCCCATGTCGCAAGGAGGCATTCCATGGCCAACTGCAGTGGGTTTTCCCATGCAACTCTCATGGATTTTTACTCTGCCCAACATTTACTTATTCATGTAAACCTGCGGAGCGCCAAAACCTTACACCTCCCCAGAGCAGCCGTAACGAGGAGAAATGTTTGAATTTCTCAGTGTTTTTCCTCTTTCCATGTGTGCTGCATTGTGCAGCACACATGGAAAGAGGAAAACTCCTCTCTAGAATGTTTTTTGCTGGAAAGTGCCCCTTCCGCATACCGGAAGTCGTAAAGTTGGATTTTTATCTGGGTTTACCTTTGTGAATTGGGCCCAGAGCGTTTCAATCCGAAAGAGATGTTTGTTAATGTTCTAGTGTGCTGGCTTTGCTCTTAGCCAAGGACAGCTCCTAACTCATGGTGGTGAAATATAGATGTTGATTTCATTTTGTTTTTCTGGTGTAAATAGACTCAATATACAAATGTTCACAGAGCCAATGAAGTTGACTTTTGTGCCGTGTACTGCTTTTCTGACTTTCACTCAAACGGACACAGGCAGCTGGAAGTAAGCGGCTGTGAGAGCCTATAACCTAAGGGGTAGGTGTGCCTCCTCCATGCTCATCATTGCCGCATGTCATCGCGACTTTTAAGCTTGCTATTCTGCCTACGCTGATTTTAAAACTAAGTTTGCATACCTGCACCATAAAAATTGTTTATATAGTTGTTCTTTGCACATTGGCATGCTTCCAGGGGCTCTTCCTGGTTTCTCCTTGGTGCCTAGAGGAACCTCCATCTTGTCGAGTTGGTAGTCTAGTTCTCTCGCACCAGAGGCTATTTCCATGCGTACTTCTCGGGGGCTGGGACTCTAAGGGGTAGGTGTGCCTCCTCTATGCTGATTTGAAAACTAAGTCAGCATACCCGCACCATAAAAATGATTTACATAGTTGTTCTTTGCACAGTGGCATACTTCCGGGGGCACTTCCTGGTTTCTCTCTGGTGCAGAGAGGAACCGCCATCTTGTAGATTTGGCGGTCTAGTTCTCCGCACCAGAGGCTATTTCCAAGCGCGCTTCTTGGGCGCGCAGTGGACGAGCGCAGTCGGCGCGCTGCTGGCACACTGAAGGTGTGCCTAAGGCAAGCCTGTCTGCGCCAGTCAGCGCCCCAGAAGCGACTAGCGCCAGACATGCTGCCCGTGAGCCTGCCGGATCTGGAAGAAGGTACTCGGCTGCCGTTTTGTGGGCCCTTGCCCCCACTCACGATTGTCAGGGGGGACGTTGAGATTTGAGCAAGATGGTCAAGCATGTCTACCATGCCTGTGGGCTCCAGCTGAAGTCTGGTCAGGTCGACTCTGATGACACTGGCATCTTACTGGAACAACCATCATCTGCGTGTTTGATTAGGGCAGCTAGTATTAATGTTCGGTTCCTTAGAAAACACTGTGCTGAAGTCTTTGATCTTCTGGAGGATTGCTTACATGATTTATTATTCGTGACAGAAACTTGGCTTGACTCCTCTTCTGATCCAATTGTCACTCTAGCAATACCTGCAGGCTATAAAATCTCTCGAGTTGACCGGAAGGGGGGGAGAGGGGGTGGAGTTGTGATCATATTTAATGATAAGTGGGAGCTGCACAGGGTAGAGGCCTCTCCCTGGGGTAGTTGTAAAGCCCTAGATTTTAGTATTCGGCTGGCTGCGCATTTCACCCTGGGAGGTTCATTGATTTATAGGCCGCCGGGCCCAGCAGGTCGTTTCTCCAGGATGGGGTGACGCCATTGCGATTATGGCAGTCAGAATTTCCTATTTTCTGATCCTTGGGGATTTGAATATACATCTGGATCAGACAGATAGCAAGGACACACAGGAGCTGCTTGATGTGCTGCTTTTTGCCCAGCTTAATCAACATGTCAGCCTTCCTACACACCAGGCCGGACATGTGCTTGATCCCATTTGCAGCAATTTTCTGATTCAAGTGGTGGAGCCTGGTACGGTTACCTGGTCAGATCATTATATAACCTATTTTTCCTGGGAAGTGTCTAGGGCTGAGCCCTTGGCATATCTAAACTATAAATCATCTTTCGGGAAAATTGACCCGTCTGTACTCAACACAGTGTTGGAAGCCTCTAAACCAAGACAGGTTGGAGAACTCGACGCTCAGGTGGTGGAGTTCTCTAGCTGGGTCTCGTCGGCGGTGGCGACGATGGCCCCTCTTTGTTCGAACAGATGGGCTAGAGAATCACTGCCGAAACCCTAGTTCAACTCTGTGCTTAAAGGCCTGAAACATGATTGTAAAATCCTCGGACGGATATGGAGGAGGAGTGGATACTGCCTAGTGGACAAGAGGAAGCTTAGAGATAAGCAGAAGTCCTTTTATGCTTTGATTAAAAGGTCCAAAGGGCAATTCTATTCTACCCGTATCGAAGCTGCCAACAATAACGCTAGAGAAATCTATGCGATTGTCCAGAGATTTATGTCTCCAATGACCCAAGCTAGTGTAAAGCCATCTTCACCCTCTTGGTGTGACACTCTTTCTCGATTGTTTAGAGATAAGATCCTAGGAATTCAAGAAACCTTCATTCCTCGGATTACCCACACAGTGGATGCCCTGGTTGGCCCTTTCGGAGGCACAGGATGCTTTTTGTCAGAATGTAGGCCAGCCGCCCCGCAAGAATGTTTAAAAATTCTTTAAGCTTTAAAATCAGGCTCCCCTGCTGACCCGTGTCCGGCTAGGACGCTGGCAGCAGTCGCTGAGGCTGTTAACTTAGAAGGGACCACTATTATCAATCTTTCCCTGCAGGAAGTCGTGGTTCCCCTGTCTTGGAAGGAGGAAAAGACCCTGCCTCTTCTTAAAAAGCAATCATTAGAACCCCTTTGCCCAGGAAACTGTCAACCTATCTCTCTCCTCCCTGCATTAGCAAAGGTATGTGAAAAGGTTGTAAATAATCAGCTGATCGACTTTGTGGAGGAGGAGGCGCTTTTTCATCCAGCGCAGTCTGGGTTCCGGTCGTCACATAGCACGGAAACAGTGCTGGTTGAGGTGGCAGAGGCAATACAGGACTGTCTGGACACGGGCGGAAGGGCGACGCATATCTTGCTTGACCTTTCGGCTGTGTTTGATATGGTCCTGCATCCATTGCTTTTGTCTCGTCTGGCCAGGATTGGGCTGTCAGGTGCTGTGTGGGAATGGCTCCGCTCGGACTGAGCAGAATCTGGATTCTACCCTTTACCCTTTTCCTCCTCTCCTCAGGAGGTTTCAAAGGGTGTCCCGCAGGGGTCTGCCCTTAGCCCGCTTTTATTTAACATCTATATGACTCCTCTGATATATTTAGCAGAGGAGTTTGGGGCTAAGGTGATGGCATATGCGGATGACACCCAGTTGCTCTTGAAGTGGGATAAAGGGGCGGGCTCTAGCGTCAGTGTTTAACTAGATGGCGGATGCACAGCTCAAATGCAATAAAGGGAAATCGGAGATTCTGCTATTTGGCACTTTTCCTCCGAATTTCCGAGAGCAGCTCTGGCCTCCCGACTACCCATGTCCGACCTCCACGGGGAAACCGGCAAAAAACCTTGGGGTCTGGTTTGATGAACAGCTTTCTTTTGCAGCACATATCAAGAAGCTGGCCGGGAGCTGTTTCGGCCTGCTAAAATCCTTTAGAAGCTTCCAGTGGAGAAGTGTGGCTCAATGGTTCGAGCAGCAGACCCTGATGCAGAGGTCTGGCCCGGGACCAGGGTTCAATTCCCGACACGGCAGGGTCTTGGGCTCATTGTCTGCGGATTCTATAATTCTCGCCTTGGCGCCTACTCTAATCATGGGGTCCCACGCTGCAACTCTGGGCAATAGCGTGCTTAACCTCCACAAAGGCCCCTAAAACATTGGGATGCTTGGCTTCACCTTGGGGGTGCCCAGGAGGGGCATCTCACAGGGAGAGCCAGGAAGGGTTCCACAGCGTTATACAGTGCCGGGACGCCCCGGTGATGGGCAGCTGTGCGCTTTACAAGTATCCTACATTTCCCCTTCTGCCAGCTGTGGCGAGAAAAACAATTACATGTGTGCTGAATATGTCTTGGCTGGATTATACCAATGCCCTTTTTGCTGGCATCCCGGGCTGTCTATTGAAGAAGCTACAGGTGGTCCAGAACACAGCAGCCAGACTGCTGTCGGGGCTGTCAGCCAGGGACAGTGTACAGAATCAGCAGCGTCTATTTCACTGGCTACCGTTAGCAGCCAGAGTGAAATTTAAATTTTTGATTCTGACCCATCGCACGCTTCACGGATGCGGGCCTCTTTATCTACAGAGGCAGGTGTCTTTCTATGCCCCTACGCGCTCTTTGTGCTCTGCATCTCTATTTCTTGCCTGAGTCCCACGCTTTAAGCGACAGAGGATGGGTTGTGGCTCCTTTTCAGCTTGGTAGTTCGGGCTGGACTGTTCCCATGAGGCACAGGGTCAAGACTGATTTGCACATGGCCATGTCTGAACTGGGGTGGTGTGGAGTGCAAGAAACGATGGATTTAGGCCCAGATCTCTGTACTGGGGTGAATGTATGACATTGTTCTGCCTTCTGTCCATCGACTGTTGTTTTGCATTTGTCACCCCGAGTGGGATGGACATGCTCAGACGTGAGTCCCATGCTCTCCACACCACTGGAGTCAAGCTATCCTGGCTGAAGACAGCTGATAGCCAGAAACCGGTCCTATGATGCTTGATTCCGGTCCAGGAAAGACATGGCTTGGCAGCTTGGGCTGGACTGTTCCCATGAGGCACAGGGTCAAGACTGATTTGCAT
Source organism: Lissotriton vulgaris (assembly GCF_964263255.1). Taxonomy (NCBI): domain Eukaryota; kingdom Metazoa; phylum Chordata; class Amphibia; order Caudata; family Salamandridae; genus Lissotriton; species Lissotriton vulgaris. The sequence goes on from NC_141686.1 coordinate 73,144,906, forward strand.
ATGGCCATGTCTGAACTGGGGTGGTGTGGAGTGCAAAAAAACGATGCATTTATGCCCAGATCTCTGTACTGGGGTGAATGTATGACATTGTTCTGCATTCTGTCCATCAACTGTTGTTTTGCATTTGTCACCCCGAGTGGGGTGGGTATGCTCAGACGTGAGTCCCATGCTCTCCACACCATTGGAGTCAAGCTATCCTGGCTGAAGACGGCTGATAGCCAGAAACCGGTCCTAGGATGCTTGATTCCGGTCCAGGAAAGACATAGCTTGGCAGTTCGGGCTGGACTGTTCCCATGAGGTACAGGGTCAAGACTGATTTGCATATGGCCATGTCTGAACTGGGGTGGTGTGGAGTGCAAAAAAACGATGGATTTAGGCCCAGATATCTGTACTGGGGTGAATGTATGACATGGTTCTGAATTCTGTCCATCAACTGTTGTTTTGTATTTGTCACCCCGAGTGGGATGGGTATGCTCAGACGTGAGTCCCATGCTCTCCACACCACTGGAGTCAAGCTATCCTGGCTGAAGACGGCTGATAGCCAGAAACCGGTCCTAGGATGCTTGATTCTGGTACAGAAAAGACATGGCTTGGCAGTTCGAGCTGGACTGTTCCCATGAGGCACAGGGTCAAGACTGATTTGCATATGGCCATGCCTAAACTGGGGTAGTGTGGAGTGCAAAATAACAATGGATTTAGGCCCAGATCTCTGTACTGGGGTGAATGTATGACATTGTTCTGCATTCTGTCCATCAACGTTGTTTTGCATTCCTTTTCAGTGAAGGCAACTATTGCCTGAAATGCTCTCCCGCTAGCTCTGGGCACTATTCAGGATCCAGTGGCTTTTAAAAGAAAACTGAAAACCCATCTTTTTCTCTGAAGTTCACCATGATACCCCATTAGACATGCGCCGGGACACACTTGAGTAACAGGTGCGCGCAATAAATTCATGTAACATAACATAACATAAAGGGTTAAAATGCATTTTTGAAACCCTGATTAAGATGTTCATGAAGATGACATGCTTTAAACAGTAATTACCAGAAAAATTACGAGGTTCCTGAATTTGCACAGAGGGCAGCGTGGTCACAAATGCCCAACTGTGAAATGGGATGTGTTGCTCAACATTGATTGGACCCCAGGCCTCAGTGATTATTGTTGCACTGCTGTGATCTCAGTGCTAGCAGGGAAACAGAACGAACTCCACTAAGCTGCATCACCTCTTCCCACACTGACAGACTTTTGAAAAAGCGAGCATTTTGTACCGTTTGAGGTACTTGTTCGGGCTGCAAGATATTAAGTCGTAGCCAGCACTCGCATATTCTTCATTGTCGATTGCTAAAAAGTGACAAGATAAGGTGTGCCTAAGAATTGCGAATCGATTTGATGTAAAGTTAATGTTCATGTGTTAGAAAATAGTGTAACACATACTTATATAGGGTTTGTAGTCATGTGATGCATTCATGTACGCAATCTAAGGGGGAGATTTACAACTTCTGGAGCATCCCTGCTAATCAGCAGGGATGCGCCAGAACAGTTGCGACACACCAAACCACCCGTGCGCCACCACTGATGCGCCGCATTTACAATGCGGCGCACCGTGGCGCATGGTTGGGCAGATGCGTGTGCAATGTGGCGTACGGGGCATGTAAATCTGCCCCACTATGTTTAGTTTTAATTAAGAGATTAAAATAAAGTGTGTTAACGTAGCATAATGTGAGAGTATTAACATATTGAATAATACTGTGAACGCTCATTGCAGATAACGTGATGCACTTGTTATGTTAGTTTAAGTTGTAGGCCTGAAATCACAGTACATTTAAAAGACTTTGGGGCAGATTTATGAGTTCTGGCGCATCTCTGCAAATCAGCAGGGATGCGCCAGAACTGATGCGTCATGCAATTCCTTCCTTACTGCACCACAGATGCGCCGCATTTACAATGCGGCGCACAATGGTGCAAGGAAGGGCAGATGAGTGACGCATCTTGTGGTGTACGGGCGGCGCATTGCTGGAGTAGCGTCGCAAGTGCGACGCAACTCCTGCAATGTACAGAGGCCACCCATACATAACGTATTGCATCACTCCTTACGCCTGCTTCAAGCAGGCGTAAGGATTTGACCCAGCAGCGTCGTAAAACTGACTCAGTGAAATCTTGTAGATTTCACTGCGTCAGTTTTACGGGGCTTTCCTACGAGGAAACGCCCACCCTGCGACAGAACGCCCACACTGACGCAGGTTTCATGTGGCGCAGGGCTTTACAACGTGACGCATCTGCCTAGATGCGTCATGTTGTAAATAGGTCACAGGGATGCGCCACGTTTCCGTGCCGTTGCGTGACGCAACGGCGGCGTAAACGTGGCGCAAGTCCGACATAAATCTGCCCCTTTGTTTATGAAGCTAATGCTTGAGTTTCATGACGTTGCAGAATTCTGTTCTTTCTCACGTTTTACAGTGCAGGTGGAAAGGTTTCTGTTACAGAACAGTAGGGCTATTGTTCTCTTAGCAAGTTACGATAAGGTGAAGAAGAACATCGTTCACATGGGAGAAGGAGAAGGAACCAAGGACCATTTGTTGCAAGGGGAGTGTATGGCGAAGACCATGGAAACTTGTCCCGTAGTGGAAAGTTTTGCAATGTAAGCCTATGGCAGAGGGCGTGAAATGGAGAGAAAAGCATTATGGAACTTTTGTTGAAATGTAACTTTGAATATATGATGCACAGAGAATAGGGATAGTGTCCACTTCCCTTTTGCCTCTTAGACACAGAGCACCTGCCTGTTTGCTATTCTTTGCTGTAGCTTTATGTATGTGTCGTGTAAAGCGCACTGCTGCCCTGAGGCGTCGTGGCGCTGTAAACCGCTGGGGAACCCGTCCTGGCTATCCCTGTGAGATGGTCCCTACTGGGTATCTCCAAGGTGAAACCAGGCATCCCCGGCGAATGTGGGGGGCCGTTGTAGAGATGAGGCAAGCTAATGCCCAGAGTTGCCGAGTGTGATCCCTGGTTAGAGAAGGCACTGAGGCGAGAATTATCGAGTCCGCTGACCCTGGTCCACAACCCTGCCGCGTCGGGAATTGAACCCTGGTCCCGGGCCGTTCTCTGCTTCCGGGTCTGCTGCCTCTAACCAGTGAGCCACACCACTCCATTTATGCCATCTAATGGCGGAGAGAAGTCTTAGGAAGATTCCATCACTGACACCTTTTCTCTTTCTTGACTCTTGATTACCCAGGGATGGTACTTAAAGATTTTGAGAAGGGGTAGATTCTAATGCTTTTCTCTCACGAGGTCCCGATGCAGAGCAATTTAGATGTATGTTTTCTGTTCTTTGGCATACTCATTACTGAATTTGTCTTCTGTTTATGCAACACTGAGCCAATCTGTTGCGTAGGTTCGGAGTCTTCATATTTCCTTTGTAGTTCCATACCCTTCTATTTTGATGCATTTATGTCCAGTTGTTTCTGGTCTTGTGATAAAATCTTGACTAACCTTCAGTCGGTTGTCACTTTGAATTATTGTGTATCTCTAATGAGTTGCACTGTAGCTAAATTTGAATAACTACATTTTGACTCACTTTCATGCTGCTAAACAGAACTATCGGAGAAGTGCTTAAGTCAAGAGTTGGAAACGAATGGGGCCGGATCCTTCAGATGGTAGCAGTGACGGAGGGTTTGCCCATGAATTTAGGAGAGAATCTTGAATTTGATCTGGCATAGTGAGATCCCAAAACCTGAAAGCCCTCAATAGAGCCTCAATGAGCATGCAGAGAAGAAAACAGAGTACGGCGATATGTGGAGAGAACAGCGGTGAGCGGAGGAGTGAGTATATTGACAGGGTATGTTTGTGTCGTGTTAGATTAGGGTGTTGATTTGATTGTTGAATGTCTTACGGAGTTGTCATGAGAATTAAGTGAATGTGGTTTTGGGAGTCAACAAACTCCGTCAGTTGCTGATTGATATGTTTTTATAAAATTTTAGAAAAAGCTGGAAGTAATGAAATAGTGCGGAAGTTATTTGGTTCCACCGGATCAACATTCACTTTTTTTAACAGGGGGAGAACCATGGCATGCTCCCATGCCGCTGGTACTATTCAGACCCTCCAGGATTTCGCGATTTGTAAAAAAAATCGTGAAATTGGCCGTTTGTAAAAATGCTGCAATTTTTACAAAACGGCCCGCGAAATTTGAAAAATGTGATCCATGCCGGGAGTTATTTCTGCGTTCTCGATGGCACAGATATTTCAAATGTGGGAAAACAATTTGATCGTAATCCCTTGGTCTTCCTTCCATAATAGATACTGTTTCCTTAGTAGTATATCGCCCTCAAGAGGTTATTTACAGAATTAGGCTGCAGATTATTCTAAGAGGAGTTTAAAAAGTGCTCAGACCTGGAAACGAAGAAAATTGACAATAAACAGGTCTAAAGTGCTGCAAACAAAACCTGCTCTACTTGTTACTGTAATGCAGGCCACCTTCGCAACGCTGCAAGGGGTGGGAAACATGCCGGAGGCACCTTTAACTGAGCAGCCAAAGCCTACAGGTAGGCCAAGGAGGGAGGGCTGTTTCATCTAGTGTTTTTGTGATAGTCAGTGCCTGTGTTTCATCCCCTAGGAGCATAGCAGCCATAATCCTGGTATCTCGCCTTCCCCTGCTTTGGAGGCTGCAGGCCACTAAGGAGTCTGCAGGCAGGGAACAGGAGGGCCCCACTCTAGACCTGTCTGCGGTTGAGGCACTGTTGTGCCACCCTGGAGGCCTCTTTAAAAGGTAAGGCCCAGGAATTGAGGACTTCTCCCTAAAAAGTTCACAGACGGTGCCACCCCCTCAGATAGGTGGAGCACACTGCAGCCAGCGAGGGACAGCAGCACCAGCCAGAGAAGAAGGACAGGAAAAGGGGGCATTGAAAGTGGCAGGCTCATGAGGTGAAGTGAAGTAGCGTGGCTCACTGGTTAGAGGCGGCAGACCCGAGAGCAGAGAACGGCCCGGGACCAGGGTTCGATTCCCGGCGCGGCAGGTTTCTGGACCAGGGTAGGCGGACTTGATAATTCTCTCGCCTCGGTGCCCACTCTGATCAGCGATCACACTCGGCAACTCTGGGCATTAGCTTGCCTCATCTTCACTAACGGCCCCACCAGACCGCCGGGGATGCCTGGTCTCACCCTGGAGATACCCATTAAGGGACCATTTCTCAGGGAAGCCAGGAAGGGTTTCGCAGCATTCGAAGCGCCTTGGGACCCTACGGGTAAGTAGTGCGCTATATAAATGCCAATACATTTACATACATTTACATTTACATGAGGTAAATCTTTCTGAGGCAGGAAGGGCACAACTCATAAAGGAATGAGCACAGTCATTCAGGGAATTGTAGAGGGACCTCAGGACTAGTTTTTGAGGAAACAGAGTGCTCCGAGGGAGAGTATCTGTACCGCAGACCAGTGGAGGACACAGTTGGATGGTGGAAACCGCTGAGAGGAGCAGAAGGGAGTAGTGGAGGCAGGTGCCCCCATATGCACAGCCCAGGACTAAGGGAGCCTCCAGGCACACAGACAATTCAGAATTCTTGTGTGAAGGGCACATGTACCCCAACACAAGCAATGAAGTTATCGGGTAGGGTGTTGCTGTCTAGTTGGAGCAAGAGATGGCGGAGACGGACAGGGCACCTCCTTCCTCAAGAAGATCCCTGGCAGAGAACGCAAGGACACTGCACTCTTTTGCAGATGGCAAGGGTGATGAGGGGACAGAAAAGCTATATGGGCAGCTGTAGTATTGGTCCTTAAGCATAGTGGTAGGGTGAGCGAGGGGATCGAGAGGGCAAGGGTTAAGGTTGTCCTGCATGTCAACAGTAGGCTCGGACGTATGTAAAATCTACAGTTCAATCAAACCAAACAAAGTGTCTAAATTGTAAATGAACCAAATATACATAGCTTCATGTTGTTAAATAACTAAAAAAAACTAAGATATCTGTGTTTGTTGTAGGAAAAATGGCCAAATAAAATGCAGCAAAATTGCAGCTAAATTTCAATTTTTGAGCCTCTAAATTTTCTAATCCATGCCGCTATATCCAGGGGGGTCTGACTATTGCTGCACGTAGTTATGGTTTAAGCAGCTCCATAATAAAATTGAGTAGTGGTGGTTCCAATTTTTGAAGAATGGGAATGGGGAGAGGGTCTTTGGGAGAGCCAGATTTAAGGCTATTTATGATACGGCTGAAGGAGGGAGCATCTAGAGGCAGCCAATTTTCAAGCGTATTGCAAGGTCTTGTAATAGTGGCCTGCGTCACTGGAAGAGTGGAACAGCCTGATGTAGAGGAAGTGATCTTTGTTTGAAGCTCCACATTAGTTGCTGTAGTATTAAATTCTGTGTCAATTTTTTCTATTTAAAATTTTAAAACTTTGCCAAGTCCTCACCTTGAGCTTCATTTAGTACAGGTGGCACTGGTTGACAAGTTGCGCCTGACAGATCTTTCACTAATTTGAACAGGACTTTAGGGCCGTTATGTGCTAATGAAATTGTGTTATTTACATACTCAGCTCAAGCAGCGTTACACAGGGCATGGTAATCCTTTTTCACCAGTTTATAAATACGAGTGGATTCAGGCGCATAGTCCTTCCTCCAACGTCTCTCTGGGGCTTTGCATTTGGTTTTTACTTCTTGTAACTTTTCCGAAAACCAAGGAGCAGGAGGGTGATGATTGTTCATTGTTTTATTTGAAGTTGGTAGACATGCATCTATAGATGTCGTCAACCAAGTTTGGATGGTGTCCGTATCTGCTATATTGGTTGAAGTGATGACAAGATTATCATTCTTAAGATGTTGATTAAATAGATTCTTCCAGTTTCTAGACCCCCACTCCTACCAAAGTAGAAATAAAGGACTTTTCACAAAGCAGCTCCAGTTTCACCTTAAAACTGACCAAAACATTATGTGATCAGAGTATTGGGATAGCTGCCTGGCATGAGATACTAGTTAGATTGGAGAAAATGGGGTCTAATAAATATCCGGCCTTATGGGTGGGACCTGAGTTGCAGAGTAGAACATTCATGGCTGCCAAATCAGCCATCAAAGGGGAGTTAATAGTGCATGTGGGGTTGTTAAAATGAATATTTAAGTCTCCTAAGATAGTGAAATTTGCTGCCTCTAACAACAGAGGGGAGATGAGTTCTGGGAGCGTCGATGCCCATGCACATGCAGGTCCCGGTGGTTGATAAATCAAGATCCCAGAGAGAGTGAAGTGAGATGTAAGAGAAAGTTTAAAAGAACTGGCTTCACAGCCTTTAAAGGGTAGGTCCTCCCATTTGCAAGTATAAGCATTATTAAAAATGAATGCAATACCACCTCCAAATTTATCTTCACGATCCTTGATAATGATCGTATAGTTCGCTACATCTGGTCCCGAGCTCTAATTTAGCCATGTTTCCATAAGGAAAATGGCTTTGGTTGTATATTCAATAAGAGGTTATATATATCCTCCTTATGTTTGGGAAGTGACCTACAATTTACATAAAAAAAGGTGAATTCCTTTAAGAGAGCTGCCTCATTTTTAATAGAGAAAGGCATCTGGTGATAAGATTTGTGGGGGTAGTGGTAGTAGCACTGCTCAACAGGGAGGATAAGTGCAGGCACCAGTTGGAAATGGTGTTTGCACACAAGTGACAAAACCAACAGGAGTTCAGACTCGACAGATTGGAGGGTTACCAGGACATGGAAAGGAAGATGTGTTCCCATAGATCAAAAGACTGGGATAGATATTGCCACTCTGAAGAAGTCAACTGCATGCCATTTTTGTAATAAGGTGGGGCATTGGAAGCGCAAGTGCCATTTAAATCCGGCAAATCAAGATCTACCTGCAGAATTAGGGCAGGTTCAGAAAGATGGGTCACAGATACAGAATGTGATTAGACCGAGATCACTTACTTTGAGGGGATCTCAAGGTCAGGTGATCCAAGTACTGCAGACTCTGAGAATATCCCAGGGAAATTGAGTGTATCATTAGATACCCTGATAGAGTTTGACACAGACCCATCTATATGTTGGTGCCTGAGGGGGGAGAAAGCCTGTACACTTGGCGCAGTCTTACAGGTAGAGCAGAGTGGCCCCAACTTTAATGTGGATGATCATTAGATTACATTCTTGATTTATACTGGTACTACCTGCTCTACTGTGAGAACAGCAGTAACTCCAAACCTACCCCTCTTAGGAAATAAATCCAAGTTGTAGGAGTTGCAAATAAGAGAATGCCCAATTTCCAGACAAAAGTAGTACCTGTACAGATTGGATCCTTTGAGGACTGACATCAGTTTGTGGTGTGCGATTCAAGTCCCATGTGTCTGCTACAACGTGAATTACTAGGAAAATTGAACTGCACCACATATTGCACACCAAAGGGAATTGAGGTACAGATGACTTATGAAGACATTGCTTTTAAATTGATGAACCAGAGAATCTGTGTCTTTCAGTGTTTCCCATGCTGACAGTGGAAAACATGCCCATTAACCTTAGAGACATGGTCGCAACAGAAGTCTGGGATTTTTCAGGAGAAAATATTGGACTCATAAAAGGAGAAGAGCCAATCTGCATACAGGTGAAACCCAATTCTGAGTTCCGGAGAACACCAAAGTACAACTTGACTCCTGAAACGATAGCAGGTACTTTACCTGTAATTGAATCTATGATTGAGTAGGGCATATTGAAGAAGATTTTGGGGAATCTATGTAAATCCTCTATTATGGGTTTACAGAAACCTAGCAGCAAATATCACAATGTTCAGGATTTGAGAAAGATAAATAACATAGTGCTTCACTGTTGTTCCGAAGTACCGAATTCATCAGTGATCCTGCTTCAAATTCCATGTGACACTGAGTATTTTTCAGTCATTGATCTCTGCTAAGCCTTCTTTTCTATTCCCCTCTATTAGGAAAGCCATTTTGTATTTGCTTTCTGGCGAGGAAATCGTGTCTTAAGGTGGTGTTGTATCCCTCAAGGGTATACTGAAAGCTCATTTATCGTCAATCAGATCTTGAAGAAATCCTGTTTCATTAGCATTGCCTCATAATTTAGTCTTGGTGAGTATATCAACGATCTTTTAATTACATAGTATACAATGGGCGCTTGCAGGTACTATTGCGTTGTTGAACCATAAGGCTGAGAATGGGCACAAGGATTCCTTAGACAAGCTTCAGTATTGCATGAATGAGGTTCAATACTTGGGCTATCAAATTGAGTAAGGCAAGAGAAAAGTGTCACCAGACAGAGTGATGGTGAACATGCAGATTAATGCGCCATGCACTCAGAAGGAGGTCAAGCTGTTTCTGTGAATGGTGGGATACTGCAGACAGTGGATTCCCTACTTCTCACTAATGGCAAAGCCTTTGGAAATGTTGACACACAAGTATGTGTCTGATCTGGTGCCTTGGGACAACAATTGCTTGCTTTCCTTCCTGGAGCAGAGAGAATGCTTGTGTCATTCTCCAGCCTTAGGAATGCCTGATTACAACAAAGCGTTTTAGCTATTTTGCCATCAGAGGGTTGTACACTTCTCTACTCACACAGTTACATGTTAGTTCCCGTAGGCCAGTGGCTTACTTCTTTGCTACATTAGATCCTATAGCATCAGCGTCACCCGGATGTCTCAAAACCATTGCTGCAGCAAGTGTCAGTATTGTACAATGTGAGAACATTTTAATGGGTCATCCTTTAACAGTTTATGTGCCCCATTGAGTGTTTTACTGACCAGAACAAAAGCACAAAGAATTTGACTAACAGGTTGACCAAATAAAAGCAGACCATTCTGGCTGCTGATAATGTTACCTTGAGGCATTGTTCTGTGTTAAACCCTGATTCCTTGTTTCCTGTTTCAAATTCTGAGGGGGAAGACATTGAAGACCATGACTGTCTCTATATGTAATGGATTGAGATACATTCTGGTTGTGGTGTGCTTTTCTCCCAGTAGGTGGAAGCCTCTACAACTAGGAAGGATGATAGCCTCACTGTAGCTAAGCTGTTTTACTGAGTGAACTTATTCTGAGGTACGGATTTCCAACAAAATTGGAGTCAGACCGATGGTCTCAATTAAATAATGAGGTCCTGAAATTTCTTTGTGCAGCTTTACATGTGGAGCAGAGACTACATTCCAGTTACCGTCCGGAAGCCTCAGGCATCATTGAGCATGTCAATGGTACATTGAAGTCGAGGTTGGCGAAAGGGTGCGCTTCCACATCCCTGAAATGCCTCTTGTATTTATGACCTTGCATAGCATTCTTAATTGAAGTACTGGCTTGTCTCCACATGAAGTTTCAATAAAGCAAGCGTTGAGACTGCCTGCAGAGCCAGCAAAAGCTCGGTGAACATGACATATGATTTGGTTCTTGACTACTGTAAAGAATTAGCTGATGTGGTTCATTCTGTGTCTCATGAGGTTGAAGCTGAGACTGCGCCATTGTCACAAGACCTGTGCCACCACGACTTCAGTCCTGGAGATTGGGAAACTCGTTAAGAGGCGCGTGAGAAAGAGTTGCCTTGAGCCTTGTTGGCGTTTTCCTTATCAGGTGATATTGGTGACTACCACTGCTGTCAAGTGTGGCAGAGTATCGAAATGGATGCAAGGCTCTCACAAACATAGAGTCCTGAGCCCTTCTGATGAAACAGCTCTTCTCCCGGAAGCATTTGCAGACATTGCTGGAGGGTCACAGGAAAGGACTAGTCAACCTGGAGAGGAACCGGTAGAGGCTGAAGAGGTGCAAGAGCAACCCAAGGGTGATCAAGGTGAACAGGACCTTGACATAGACTCTGAACAGGGAGAGAATTTTGAGAACAAATTAAAATCTGACCTCGAGGAGGGAACAAGTAAAGTAAGAAGACAAATGCAGTTGAGTTCGAGGCCAACCCTGAGCGAGAAGTGGCTGAAAACGGAACAGTGAAGGAACATAAGGATCACATCTGAAGAGAGCTTTCACCAATCAGTGAGACAACAGAATCCAAGCAGAGTGGGGCTGAAGATGAAGGACGAAGCTCAAGAAGGTCTAAAAGAGTTGGAGTGCCTTGTTGAAGGTATTCATCTTCTGAATGGACCTATCTGGCTGCCAATGTCGGCGAGAGTGAGATCCAAGACCTCAGTGCTGATATTCGAAATCCTGCTGAGGATTCCAGGTATTGAGCTGCATGCTCTCCATTTGTCAGCTGTTCCGTATCCACCAAGGTTGAGTGGTCTGAGAACTCTGATACTGGAGGACATTAAGCTCCCAACTTTTAAGGTAGAACCATCCCCAGTGGAGCTTGCTGTACTTAGGGCTGATTTGCTGCAATGTGTGTCAAATTAACTTGGTTCTGATCTCATCAGGGATGTCGAGTGAACTTTTATGAACTGTGTTAAAAGCGCTGAAAAAAAATTACATGAGCCCGAGTGGAAGCAGAATACATTTTGGGGTTACATCTTAAAAAAATCTGAATCACGGTTGGGTAACTTAATGGAATGTGAAAATACCGGTAAATACTAAGAGACCAAGGTGAAAACGTAATTAGGTGGCACAATTAGTGCTGAGACCCATCATTAGCAAGTGCAGTTCTTTCCTTGGGTGTGTGGTGTACCTTTTTTCAGAGCACTCATTTTTTAGGGCACTCACCGGTACAACACCTAAACAAATTAAGTAAGCCCCACTTCCTAGTATGGATAGGGAGTGTGCACAGACTTTCACACATTGTATTACAGTGGGAAAGTGCCCAGAGTCCTAAGGCCATGTAAGAAAATCAGCAAAAATCAGGAGGTGAAAAATCAAAAGGTTTTAGGGAAATCCCCTAAGAAGGTGCAATTCCCAAGTGAGTCCTAAGACACCATAATAGGAATCAGAATACATTTTGGATGAAAATCCAGTTAAACATTTTCTGACATGAACTGCAATCCTGTTTTTTATCTGCTATTATGCAACTAGACTGAATTAAAGATGAAGATTGCTGATGTGTAGGCTCTGCTAGGACAGCCCAGTTGCTTTCCCAAATATACAACCCTTCTCAGTACCACAAAGTATATGTACTCACATGCATCTACAGATGGTCATTTGAATATGAACTTCTAAATTTTTAAACATAAGGGCAGGACACAAATTTGTATGTTAGAAGCCTGCCTACGGGTTCCTGAATTCCATGGATTGCTGAATACTGAGGCTGCCTACATCATGCCTCTTTCTTCTACCACACTATTCTTCTTTTATTTTGATAATCACATTTATTAGCATTTGGGTAGAAACAAGCATTCTCAATGACAGCAGCATCATGCAAAATGTATCTGAGATCATTAACAGTAATAGCAGTGACAAAGACCTGTAGGCCACTTCGTAAATATAGCAAGGTAGACGAGGGCATACACAGCGATTAAAACAACAGGTTGAGCCATTTACCCCAGATCTTTTCAAACATTTCAGGATAGCCCCTGGCCTCAAAGAGAGGTTCTTCCTGGGTCGCGCACCAGTCCACCCCTCTTCGCCATTTCCATACAGTAGGAGGATTGGCCTGAGACCAGGCCGCAGCAATGTCTCGCTCGGCCACCGCAACCTCAGTGCCTAGGAAACGTGTATCGGCTTGCGAGCCATCCAGTCCATCGAACAGTCCTATGGAAAGACACAATGGGTCGTGGGGGACCGCCCAATCCGGGGTCTGTGTAAGCTCTGATTCCACACCGCCAAGAATGAGTCAAGGGCAGGGCACTGTCAGACCATACGATAAAAGCCAGCTAGGGCATGGTCGCACTGCGCACAGGCCCGGGAGGAGCGCATCCGAGCTCTATACAGACATGCAGGAGTAATATATGCCATGTGGACATAGTAAGTAGAGCTGGAGAAGGTTGTCAAAGCTTTGAGAGCCATGAGAACGTCCCGCCAGTCTGCTTCCTCAAGGGGGCCAAGCCATCCCTGTCAGCGAGCACGCAGTGAATCCAGGGTTGCAGGGCTATTGTTCATAAGGGAGCAATAGATCAGTGACACCCTTCCTCTCCCTAAAGCCCCCATCATAACCTGGGCCTCCAGGGGGCTGAATTCAGGAAGGGAGATGGCCAGTGGGATGTGCACAGTGAGAGCGGGGCAAAGTTGCAAATACTTGTAAAATTGAGTGGTGTGAAGGGAGTGGCGCTGCTGCAGGTCTGAAAAGGCTCTGATGTGGTCTCCCACCCAGATGTTGTCAAGGAGCGAAATTCCTATTTGATCCCACTGCCGAAAGCCCTGGAGGGTCGAAGTTTCGTGCAGCCAGGCTCCATGCCACAAGTGTGTGTGTTGGGTGAGCTTTCCCATCCCATCTCGTGTAGCGCAAGGCAGAGCGCATAACCAATAAGACTGCCCTAGTGACAGAGGGGAGGATTTGTGTTATGGGGGCCCCATACAAGTAGGCCTGGAGCTTCGGAAAGTCCATAGTCTTGAGTTCAACCCGGTACGCCAGAGCGAACCAGCCGCCAGCAAACCAGTCGTGGATGACAATGAGTCTGGTGGCCAAATAATAAAGGTGGAGATTTGTTACGACCATGCCACCATCATAGGGGGTATCCGACAGTGAGCCAGGGACATATGTGGCCTTCCGCATTTCCACAAGAACCGAGTGATCAGACCATCACTTTGGCGGAACCAACTCCCCGGAAGAGGAAAGGTTATGTTTTGAAGAATATATAAAAAACGGGGAATTTTAAAAAGCGCATCGCTGCCAAGAGGGTTGAGTGGGAGGGATTGCCAACGTTCAAGGTCCGCCTTAGCTTTTGTGACCAGGGGTGTAAGGTTGAGGGCCCACTCAAGCTCCGGGAGCAAGGTCACCCAAATTCCCAAGTACTTGAATGACTGCCTGCGCAAAGGGATGGTCGACTGCCAATCGAAGCAGGCCCACGATGGATGGAGGGGGACCAGGGTGGACTTCGCTAGGTTGGGCCATAAGCCTGAGACCCTCTCAAAGGAGTGGAAGATTTCCAAGCAACATGGGCCGGAGCTCTCGGGTTTGACTAGGAAAAGGAGGACAATGTCCGCGTATAGGGTGATCTTATCTATGTGTTTAGGATCCCAATTCCATCCGCGGATATGAGGATCTTTGCGTATGAGGCAGGCCAAGGGCTCCATTGCCAGCACAAATATGAGTGGTGAGAGGGGGCAACCCTGATGGGTACCTCTCCTGATGGGAAACACTGCTGAGAAGGCACCATTGGTCAGGACCCGTGCTTTTGCGCCGGAGTACAGGACTCGGATGAGATGCCTGAACGGAGGGGCCGAATCCCATAGTAGAGAGCACAGCCTCTAAGTAAGTCCAGTCAACCGTGTGGAAGGCCTTTTCAAAGTCGATGAAGAGCAGGGCCAGATACGGGGTGAGCTGAGGACAGTGTGCGAGGGCAAGATGGAGGCGACGTTTGCAATGCTGGGTACCCGCGGGCAGGCAAAAAGCCACCTAGGTCTGGGGGACCAAATCGTACAGGAGGGGGCGGAGGCGGTGGGCCAAGGCACGGGCAAAGATTTTAATCTCGGCATTGATGAGGGAGATTAGGCGGTAGTCCGTGCAGGAGAGAGAGAGGGTGGCTGGGTCTTAGGAATAACCACGATAGTGGCCACATCAATCTCCAGGGGGGAAGTTCCCATCTTTACCATGTGTTGGAAGAGGTCAACCAAGTGGGGGACCAGTAAGTCAAGGTTGGCCACGTAGTATTCCTGTGGAAAGCCGTCTGGCCCTGGCGTCTTACCGGATTGCAATAGGGAAATGGCACCATGTATCTCCTAAGGGGTCAAGGGGAGGTCCAGATCCTTCTAAACAGTCTGGGCAAGATGGAGTAGCTGAACCTTGGCTCACTCCAACAGGTCAAACAGAGAGGCCTCGGTAGCCCGGGCCACAAAAAGCTGGGCATAGTAGCCTGCAAAAGCTTGGGCAATGGCTTGCGAAGTGTAGTGGCGGGTGTCAGCTGTGTCGCAAACTTCAGGGATTGTTCAGTTGGCTTTGGGATAGGAGATCAAATTATGGAGCAATTTTACATTTTTATCCCCCATCCGTATACATGGGCCACTGAGGAGCGCCATAACATTTTGGCTGAGTCTAGGGAGACCTGACGAATCTCTTCCCGGAGTAGCCCAAGCTGTCTGGCGGAGTGAGCATCCTCTGCAGCATCTGGAGTGATTCCATCTGTGCAGACTGCGCCTCGAGCTGTATCAGGCGAGCAGTCTGTGTTGCCTGTTTCTTGTGAACCAGACCTCTGGCCATGTCCTGCATGGTCGCCTTGCCGGCCTCCCACAGTGTGCTCGAGGAAGGGACCGAGCCTTTGTTGGCTAGTAAGTATTGTTTTAGTTCTACTCCAAGGGCCTCGTTGATCTCCACATCCTGCAAGAACCAGGCGTTCAAACGTCAGACCGTGCGTACCCCACCGGTGGCATGTCCAAGATGAAAGGAGATAGGGGACTGGTCTGAGATTCCTTGGGGGAGGATAGTGACACCGGATACCAACTGACAGTCGGTGGCCGGCAGTAGGACCAAATCAATACAGGAGTGGGTATGGTGGGCCGCGGAAGTCTGCGTGTATTGTTCTCGGCAGGGGTTCCAGAATCTTAAGTGTTGCATAAACCCAGAGCAGAGGACCAGTCCGAAAGCCATTTAGCAGAGGCGAGGCAGGACTCAGAGGAAGTATCTGTCACGTCAAGGGAAGGCTGCATAACCGTGTTGAAGTCAGCCCCAATCATTGTCGGACCCTGAGGGAAAGTAGAATTTACCGTTGTGAGGTGTTGAAGGGCAGAGGGCAGTGTGGCGGGAGGGATGTATGTATATAGGAGGTTCAGAACCTGTCCCTCGAGCCTACCGGTCAAGGACACGTAGCGTCCCTGTGTCAATCGCCGCACGCACCAATGTGAATCAATATGGCCACCCCCCGGGAGCCCTGCGTGAAACCAGAGTGCCATACCTTGTCAAACCTGTAGCAGGTGAGGAAGGTGCAATGGGTTCCCAAGAGGTTTGTCTCCTGAAGGAAAAGGATGTCAGGTGCCTGGCGTTGGGCATTCTGAAGGAATGTGGCTCATTTGATATGGTCTAGTAGGCCATTGACATTCCACAACAGAACATGGAGGAGTCTACCAGGAGTAGGCATCTGAGGAGTGGGTGGTGCCGGGGTGAGCAAGTGGAAGGGCTCTGGGTCCCAGGTGAGGCGCTGTGTCCAAGTTAGAGTGTAAGGATACAGCCTGTGCACTGTGGTAGGTCTCTTGTCAATGATAGTGGTGTGTGTGTGCAATGAGCTGTCATGAAAAACGAAAAACTGTGGCTCAAACGAAGCCAAAAAAAGAAGGTTCCAGAAGGCAACGGCCCTCCCAACCCCCCAACCCCCATCCCCCCAACAACCCCCACCCTATACTTCCAGAAATTAAGCATCTGTAGCCCTAAAAAGGAAAAGTTAACAAGAACAATAACTAAAGGCGAATCTAAAATGTTTAGCTGGGTAGTTTGTAGCATTGATGGACCCCTCCATATAGACGGATATCTCTGTGTAGTGGTCTTGTAATTGTGCTTGTTTGGCATAAACACGTCATGTAAAAATTGTATTTTACGTCATGTAAAGAATGTATTTCTTTGATTGTTAGGAGCCTTCTGCAGTCTGGGGTTCGATGGGCTTAGTCAGTTGCTTGTCGGACTCCGGGCTGATGAGGCGCTCCTTCTGTGGTTGTAACCTTTGGAATAAACTTACTCCTATTTCTACTTTGGAGTCTCTGGATTATTAAGATCAATTGGTCTTCTACATATTGGCGACGAGGATGGGATTATTTGTTTCAACCACCGACCCACGCAGCAGAAGAAAAGTAACTTTATATTTGGATTTTGAGACTCCTGGCATTTTCTAATAATACCTTCGCATTGGTAGATGGTTAATTTGCAGAAATTGGCACGTCTTTTTGGTATCCAGCAACTCTGTGGCTGTTGTGGTAGATTTATATTGGACGTGCAGAGTATTTCAACTGGTGTGAAGCTGATTGGAATTCAGTGGGCCAATTTGTGGAATAGGTCTGGATCGGATTGAATCGATCTACGTTGGGAGTCATTTGTCTGAGATCATGATTCTCTTACATTTGCGTATCTGCAATGTCAGGGCTACATCGTTCACAACATTGCTGATCTTGACAGCCAGCACGCTACAGCACTTTTGAAAGTGAATACCTTGTGGGGATTCCAACTCAGAACCTCTTCATTCATTGACCTCGAACTTGCTGACGATTCCAACTCAGAACCTCTCGACATTCATCGACCACGAACTCGCTGACGCTTTGGCTGTGTTGCATTGTGGGAGCGGCGTATGATGTAATACGCTCTCACGTACTTGGGTGGCCATTTTAGTTAAGCTTTGAGGCGATTTGTTCGTGGACAGTAATCCTTTCGAGGAAGTCGAAGTCAGTGATTCTTTGGAGGAATTCTTTGTGCGATAACATTAGCGGTGATTCGCACACCTTTTCTTCTGCATTAATAACTTTGGAGTGTTTTGCCTAAATTTTAAAAAAAGCATTTTCTTTATTTAAAAAAGGAAAAGAGGGTATATTTTACAAGTTTGGAAATGGTGATTCACACACCTTAGCGTGGCAATTACTTGCTTTGTTATTTGGCAGTTTGGGTTTGCCTGCTCAACGTATTTTTAACAGTTTAGTTCCTATTCCTCCTCCTTCAGGGCAATCTGGGGATAGGCAATGGAATGTATATATGGAAGCCATAGCGAGGCTTAAAAAACAATTTGAGGAGTCTCCTAACACTATGTTAGAGAGACATACATTTTATAAAAGGAAGCAAAAAGAAGATGAGAAAATTAACAAATATATTTCTACTTTGAGAGTTTTAGCAATTACTTGTGATTTTGGTCCCCTACTTGACAACTATATATGGGATCAATTTGTTTTTAATTGTGCTTCCCCTAAAGTTAAGGAGAGGATCCTCAGTTGTAAAAATACTTCTTTATCGGAAGTTGTAGATCTAAGTCTTAGTATTGAAAGATCTATAATTTCTACAAAGGCAATGATGGCGGATCCCTCTCCTAAAGTGAATTTGGTTTCTGAAGAAATGGGCGAGAAGGTTCTATACGCTGTTGGTGGAAAGGAAAAATGGGTGAGCAAGCCAAACCAAAATCAAGCCAAGCAAAACTACTGTTTTAGGTGTGGATCTAAATTTTACATAGGGAATTTTAAAGGTTGCCCAGCCATTATTAAATGCTGCACCATTTATAAGAAGGTTGGCCATTTTCAGAAGGTTTGTAGGTTTCAAAAGAAACCAGTTAAGGTTAACTATGTGGACATGGAAGATTGTTGTGAGAATTTCGACAATCTTTTATTAATGGTGGAAGCAGAGGAAGGTGCAGTCATTATTAAGGGTCCTTTATGCGATGCTTCTATTGATGACATTGATGTGCATGTAATGGTTGATTCCGGGTCGCCTATCACTGTACTACCTTTTATGAGAAGTGGGGAAGAAATGTAAAATTGACACAAACGGATGTAAACCCAAAAGCATTCGGGGAGAAAGATATCGATATGTTGGGCTTTTTCATGGGAAATTTACAAGTTCATGGAAGGTCCATTGTTACTAAGATCTACATGGCAATAAAAGGGAAAGATATTGTGGGGTGGAAGGACTTAGCAAAGATGTGCTTATACCTTGTTCCAGGTGATGAGAACCCTATTTAGGTGCGTGAGTTTCCTGTTTGTTTTGTTGAATGTGCAAAAATAGATCGCTTGGATCTGTTAAATGAATTTAAGAATGTTTTAAGCAATATAATTGGTTTAGTGAAAGGTGCTGAACACAAGATTAGACTAATTCCGGGGGCAACTCCAGTATTTCATAAGGTACGTCCAGTTCCTTTGAGCCTCAGAGCGGAACTAAAAAAAAGGCTTGAGGATTTGTGTAAGGATAAAATTATCAAACCCTCTGAGTCCTCTCAATGGGTCGCCCCCATCGTCGTAGCCCGAAAAAAGAATAATGAGATCAGATTATGTGCGGATCTCAGGGGTCTTAATAAAAATATAAAGGTGGACTGTCATCCTCTTCCCAAGATCCATGAATTGTTGGCAAATCTAGGTGGGGCCAAATGGTTTTCACTTTTGGATTTAAAGTCAGCTTACCATCAGGTCCCCTTGTCAAAAGAATCACAGGAGCTGACTACCTTCGTTACCCCATTTGGCGTTTAAAAAATTTTGAGAATTTTTGAGGTTAGCGTCGGCAGCCAGCGTTTTTCAAAGATTGATGGACTTTTTGTTTAAATATCTGGCGGGGGTCCAAGCATACTTGAACGATATTTTGATTTTTGCTAAAACAATGGATGAACATAATATTTAATTGAGGAAGGTTTTGTCGATTCTAGGAGGGAGAGGAATGACTGTGAGGGAGGACAAGTGTAAATTGGGGGTGTCAGAATTGGAGTACTTGGGCCATTCGATTTCAGATTCTGGTATCAAACCAAAATTCTCTGTGGTAAGAGCTCTTAAAGAAGCCAAACCTCCAGGGGATAAAGATTCCTTGCGCTCATTTTAGGTCTAGCAGAGTACTATGCTAGGTTTGTGGGAAATTATGCTCAAGAGGTGGAACCTCTCCGTTTGTTGCTTAAAAAAGGTCAGAAATTTATTTGGACCAAAGATTTGGACGAGTCCTTTATTAAGGTTAAGGAGTTGATTGTTTCGGCTCAGGCTCTTCATGCTTTTAGGGACAACTGTACTTGTATTATCTCGGTGGATACGAGTATGAAAGCTTTGGGGTCTGTGTTAAGTCAGCAAGTAGATGGTAAAGAGCAAACTGTGGCTTTTGCTTCAAGATCTTTGAAAGAATTTGAGAAGCACTATAGTACAATTCAGAGAGAGGCGTTGGCCTGCGTGTGGGCGGCTCAAATATTTTAAATGTACATCTGGGGTCGTAGATTTGTAATGTTATCGGACCATAAACCTGTTTCTTTTATTTTTAGCAAGGTCACTGGGACCAATAGTCTGTCTCCTAGGTTGACCAGACTAGTTTCTAAACTTCAGGAGTTTAATTTTGAATTAAGCCATATTGCCGGGGGAAAAAACTTCAGGGCCAGATTGTTTATCCAGAATGTTGATGGATAAAGATGACAAAGGTGATTTAGAGGAGGAGGATGTGGAGTGTGTAACTGTGGTTGACGCCATTGAGGAATGGAACTCTGCTATTTCAGAAGAGGATTGGAAAGAAGCTTGTTTGAAGGATGTCATTTTATCTCAAGCTTTGGAATTTTCTCCTAAGGTATGGCCTGATATGAGGAATTTATCTGGTGAAGAATTTTTCTCAGATAGCTGAGGAACTTTCTGTGAAGGATGGCATTTTGTTAAGAGGAGATAAATTTGTTCCGCCAATGTGGATTGAGGAACGTGATTGAAAAGCTAGCACACAAAGGTCACTTGGGTGTAACAAAGATGAGTATGAGTATTAACTCTCCTTACTAGTGGCCTGGCATTGATGCACAGGTTAGGGCTGTAGTGAATAATTGTGAGGAGTGTTTATTGTTGGATAAACATTGGAAAACGCATGATTCTCCTTTGCAGCCTACTCAGTTTTCTGAGGTAGCGTGGGAGAAAGTAGGTCGGGCTTTTTCAGGTCCGTATAATGTTCTGCCAGATGGAAAAAGATATCTTATCCTGGCCGTAGACTAATTTTCTAAGTGGATGTATTACAAGTTCCTGGAGGCACCTAATTCAGATAATACTATTTCATTTTTGGAAAGGGTGTTTTTACTGGAAGGGGCCCCTCAGGTTTTTGTGACGGATAATGGCACTCATTTTGTTTCTGACAAAATGCGCAAGTTTTTGGAATCGCATGATATCAAACAACTTAAGGTGGCGCTTTATTCCCCTTCTACCAATGGTTGGGTAGAAGGTGGGAATAAAATCTTGAAAGAAGGTATTCAAACTGCGATAGGTTCTGGATTGGATGTGGGTAAATATTTGGAAAAAAAAATTGGAATTATAATACCTCACCACATTGTACAACTCAAGTTTCTCCCTTTGAATTGTTACGGGGCAGGCAGGTCCATTCTTCTTTATTACATTCTTGGCTTTATAAAAAGAATCCTAATCTGAGTAAGGGTGGTCAGGAGGAACATTACATTTTGCAGTTAAACAGAAACAAGAAGTGATGAAGAGAAATTTTGATAGAGTCAAAAATGTGATGGATGTACACATCGATATTGGGGACTGGGTTATGATTAAAAAACCCTTCAGAGTTTCTAAAGGAAATTCAATTTTTACAAGTCCTGTTCAGGTTGCTAAAATTAGTACAAATACTGTGTTTTTGGGGGTGAAGGGCTGGTGGAATGTAAGACAGGTGGTAAAATTGTCTAAAGATCAAGCTGCTTTAATCTGTAAGAAGAGAAGATTGTTGTCACAAGAAGGGTGTGATTGGATGCACTGGTTGCAGCAGAATGTTAAGTTTGATTCTTCTTATTCTTCTTCTTCGTCGTGCAGTGCTTAGAAGGTTACCATTCCTTCTTGCAGTAGGAGTGGTCGTATCAGGAAAGTTCCCTCAAGATACAATGAATTTATTTCATATTGAGATTTATTGATTTGTTTATTTATTATTTTTTCTCTTCTCTTTGTGTGTTTTTGCAAAGGGGGGAAGGTAATGTAGTGGTCTTGTAATTGTGCTTGTTTGGCATGCATATACAGATCATGTAAAGAATGTATTTTACATCATGTAAAGAATGTATTTCTTTGATTGTTAGGAGCCTTCTGCAGTCTGGGGTTCGATGGGCTTAGTCAGTTGCTTGTCGGACTCCGGGCTGATGAGGCGCTCCTCCTGTGGTTGTAACCTTGGAATAAACGTACTCCTATTTCTACTTTGGAGTCTCTGGATTTTTATCCACATCGCTGCGTGCAGGTTTCCCCTCCTGTGCTGGACCACAATTAAAACGGGTGTGGTCATGACGAGTCAGCTTGTCATGAGCACACGAGCACTGTGCTGCATGACGAGCTGAGCTCGTCCTGAGCATGGAAGGGGTTAAGACCAATTGGTCTTCTACACTCTGTGTCACCAGCATAGATAAAAGAAAAGTCAAACAGCTTTGTCCCAAAAGAACTAGTTCCCCTGACCTCCACCATCAGATTACGGCGTTGTCGCCGGATCCCTGGAGTGCAGGACTGCAAGATAGGTCAGCGTCTGAAAGGGGCGCGCGCATCAGCTCACACTATTCCTCTTATCTCCTTGTCTCGCTTTTACAGGTTGTTTTTCACCCCAGACATCTATCTTTTCACTGTTCCTGTCTTTCTCTCCAAACTTCTATCACACTTATCTGTGTTTCTCTCTCTTGCTCAAAATGTGATCAAGAAAAATAAGTGTCAAAAAAGGAAATAAGCACAAAACCAGAGATGAAGTACTTCCCATAGGATTAAAATTGGAAATCACTAGGAGTTTTCTTAGAAGCCTTCACTCACCACCCTGAGTGGTGACATGCTTCATCATCGGGCCCATCAGGAGAAGCCGAGTGCCTCCCTGGTGTGCTACAACGCCAGAATACTGCGGAGCTGGATTTTTTGTGACAGTGATGTGAAAAAAATACGTGATATTAAAATTGTCAAAGCACTGTACCATAAAGAAAACATTTTTATTCAATGGTCACCCTGACAAGGTTAAAATATGTGTAGGGAAATGTGCCAATTAATGTATTGGTTATTTCCACTTAAAGTGAGGTTGACATGTTTCAGCCCTTATGTGTGGAATTACTGGGCTTTCTTCAGGACCCTAGGTAGTGTACCTCGGCGGTGTGGGCGCGCTAAGGTCCACCTTACCAGAGGACGTGAAAGTTAAAAATTGCAGTGTAAAAATTAGTGCAAGAAACAAACCATCAAGTTGTGGGATTTAACTCTGTTTTAGAGGAACCTGTATAGTCTGTAAATAAAAAGATCCACAACCCATAGGTCTCGGGAGGGGTTGGGGCGACAATGGCACACCGCCGGCAATGCCCAGCACCCGCTAAGCACCTAGCATCTCCTGCAACCTTTCACCCAATGGAGAAAGTTCCATCAAAGGACAAATGCCTTTCTGGTAAAGTTTAGCAAGTAGAATTGAAAGTTTGCACTTAGATGACCCACTGCTAGACAACTTTTAAAGTGCTTATGCATGCCGTATTAGTAAATCCAGCCCTAGATCTTTAAAATAGATTCATTACTTTTATGTGAATTCAATAGAACTAACCCTTTAAGGACCCATTTCATATTGTAAGGAGCGGGATGATAATGAAGGCTGAGTTGATAATATGTCTCTACAAATGTGCACACTATGAATTAGGAAATTTGTACTAAAATGTGCACAGATTGTGCAAGCGTAAATTTACTTTTGTGTGGTCCTCTACTAACGCTATGACTCACGAGTAATTTTGTTTTCCAAAATATGTTGGACATCACATCTAAAAATCAGAAATCAAGCTAGGAAAAAATAGTTGTCAAAAACACACAAGCAGTTTAAAAGAATATGCAAAATAATAATATAAAATGACAGAAAAGATGTGTTCTGTTTAAAGGCCAATTGCATGGCCTGTGTAGTCAGTACTGATAATCTGTAAACTGGCGAAGAGGTAAATGGTCTGGTATTCTGGATGCTGGACAACACCAAGCATTAAGGCCATACTTAATGCCATTACTTAAATGTGGGCTTGTGTATAAAATAATGCCATTACTTAAGTTTAGACATCACCAGCGACAGCTGTGAGAAGAACTTTCTGCCTTTAAGGCGATAGGCATCTTTATAAAACTGATTATATCAATGTGAAAATGTAATATGTTACATGTGAAACTTGTAATAAAGTCTTTAAAAAATGATAACTTTTGAAAACCTTTACTAGCGTTACTTTAGCATGTCATTTATTTGCCAGCTCCGGGAAGTTTAAGTAAGTATTATTGAGTTTACCTATGACTACTGGCCTTGCAAGGAATACCAGGTGATGTTTTACTACTAATTAGGCCCATGACATGTTTTGTGATACACAATATTGGGGAGAAGAAAGACCTGGGGCTGTATTATGAACAGAACGCACTGCCCTGGTCGGTGCTGCAGCACACCTTTAAATGAGTCAGAGCACCCTTTTATTGTTAATGGACTGCATCAAGGGCTACTGTGAACTCACGTCTGCCCTGCAGCCAGGGCAGCAGATTAATGAAAGGCAGACCTGCTGTTTTAATCAGCCAGTCAGTCTTTCACAGTGCAGGCAGCAACTCAGCCTGCTCTTCCAAGCAGGGCTGAGATCTTCCTGCAGACGTGTGCAATGTGTGACTGCACCTTCTTACAAGGGGATGTTAGGGGAAGCTGTTGGACCCCTTTGCCCTCTTTCAAGGGGCTTTCTCTTTGTGGTGCACAGTCAGTGTAATTCTGAACATTTTTACCTACGTGCCCATGTCTATAGTTGGTGTGGTCTTCAAGGGTGTTGCCTCATTTGCATGAGGCAACATCCCCATTGCAAATGAAGGAACACCCTGTTGTGATTTTTCCTCTACTAGATTTGAGCCAGAGTAATATGTATCATAGAAGTTGCAAGGCAGGCAAATACAGACCCTTCTGTAATACCAAATGTTCCCTGGGATGCAGAAGGCTGGAGCACATGCCAGTTTAACCCCGGGGTACATTGTGTAATAGGCTCCTAGATCCTCCCTACACATACCTCCACCATCTTACCTCAGTGAGCATGAGGAGGCCAATTAGGTATGAGCAGATGGTGATAAACAGGAGAAGTAGCTCCCTGTGATTCTTCTTCCGAAAGAAAGTGGGACACGTGTCGACCACTGCAGTAACCACACACTCCACACCGACAAACTGCGAAGAGATAAGCACAGTGCAGTTGTTAAAACATGCCTTCAATCTTCAGTGATGTCACTGACGTATAGTTCAGAGGTGTCCAATCAAGACTGTAAACCATCTATGTTAGGACTGTACGAAGCCCAGGAAGTAATGTGTAAGAACAAAAAGAAATGTTCATTGGCTCAATGTTTAGCGGGGGAGCCTATCACTAATGAAACGAAGGTTGCGAAATGCTATGGCTGCCTGATCTTGATGCCACCACACGCCTCCTTCTATCAGCAACTTACATTTAGCATCTATTCATCTCACTCTTCCAGGTTCTTTTTCATTCAGGCTTTTTCTATTTCTCTCTATTTTCCTATATATCTTTCTCCTTTCTTTTTCTTCCTATCCAGACTTTTTCTTGCTTGTTTTGGGTCTGGTCCCCAAAAATCAATGCTAGTGCCCACGATTGAATTCCAGCAGCACAAATTAATCATTAGGGCATTCCCATGGATTCAAGCCCCACATAACAATAACATCATTATTTGGATTTCATTTTCCTAAACTGCTGTGAAATTACCTGTTGCTTTTCATTCCCAAGACTGTGACGTGACAGGGTTTGCATGTAGGTATCCCTGCATCATTCTAAGGATAGCAGCATAGAATTCTCTTAAAGTTCCCTGTCCATCATAACATTAGCACTGTCCAGCCCACACAACACTGCCGTAAATCAACAAAGCAATGAACAGGTTTTGAAAAAAAGATTCCTGTGCCAACATAGTGCTTCACATTGCAGGGCCGTCCTGAGGTTAAGTTGGGAGGTAGGAGCTGACACTTGCACCTGAATAGGGCTGTTTCTGTTCCCACACAAAGAGCAGCATACCCCCTGTAGTGAATTTGGAGCCAGAGCAGGAAAGGCAGGGGTTTTGTGATCTTCAAAGGCCTCTTTGAAGTCTCCCCCACTTCAAAGGCACAACAGGGCATAAGTACTGGACCCATGACACCATTAGGCCTGGAAAGAGTTTGCGTGACCAAAAAACTCTGCCGGGCTACTTGGGGTTCTGCAAGCGGCAGAGTGCATTTGGTCATGCCCTTCGCGTTGTTTTTCGATACTGGAAGTTTGTCCCGCGCTGCAAAATCAGCATAAAGGCACCATGCGCAGAGCAAGAGGGCGCTGTTTCTTTTCTTGCCACTCAAATAGATTCTCTACCCGAGCTGCAGCTTTCTCAATGCAAACCGAAGGTTTCTCAACGCGAGTAGTCGTGACCGCCCCTGTTGAGAAATCTGACCACCCCTGTTGAGAAATCTCACAGGGAGGTGCATTTTCCTTGCTGGTACTCACCAACTTGATGTGCAGAAGTCTCCACAAACTCCCCAGATTGCTGGAGTTTACCTTCCAGTACTAGACACCACCAATTCAGAACTACGTTGGTACCAAGGACATTGGGTCGGTAGAAGAGTTGCTGTGCTGCAGGAGGCACTGCCACTTTTCTAACTGCTTTGCTGGTTTGGCCTGCTTCCTGCTAATTGCTGTGCTGTAAGTGGGACTGCCACTTTGCTACCTGTTTTACTGTGTTGACCTGCTGCTTCTTGCCTGACAGTGAGAAGGACTGGATCAGCTCTCTAAATCCTTGAACACAAGTTTCTCCAAGGACTTGCTGGCTTGCCTCTTGTTCTTGAAATCTTAGGGCCATCAAAGACTTCTTCAACTCTGTACCAGCTGCTGCACTCTGCCATCTGTGCACCCTCTTTTGCCTGAGGTGCCCCTCCAGCTCTAGGCCTCAGAAGTGGGTTTTGCAAGTGTTTGCCCCCTACATTGACATATTGTTGTCACCTCTGCATTGATCAGAATTAAAGCAGCGCCCTACGATGCCAACACAGTGCCAATCTGAGAATATTCCCACACAGCTCGACAGCGATGTGGGATCTGACTGCAAGGTTCTATGATGACATAGGCCAATTCGAGGTCCTAACTGTTAGGTTCTATGGCAACGAAGACTTGCTCTACTCGAGGTACTTTTTCGGCGGACACTGCATGGGTCCTGTAGGTGGCTTGCCCTCCATCGTGGTCAGCCTGGAACTCTGGATTTACCCCGGTCTAGCGTGACCTCAAGTAATCTTTTAGCGCTATTGACTTCTGGGCACTATTTTTATGTTTACTCTTTAGAAATTCATATCTCAAGGTCTACATATTGGATTTTTGTTGTTTTGGTCTTGTTTTACACTGAGAAATATTCCCTATTTTCCTAAACTGGTGTGGGGTATGTTTGTGGTGATTTCACTGCATTACTGTAATTAAAGTGTTGCATAAATACTTTAAACATTGCCTCTTATGTTAAGCCTGAGTGCTCTGTGCCAAACTACCAGAGGGGAAGCACAGGTTAATTTAGGTTATTTATCTGACTTACCCTGACAAGGATGGTAGTCTATACTTGGACAGGGTGCAAACCTGTGCCAAATAGAGGCCCAATTTCTAGCAAGAATGAACAGTGAGCCTGAGACCTACGTTTGGTAAACACTGGCCACATAGAGAGAAAAACAAAAAACTGATGAATGGAATGCTTAAATTAATCTCTGTCACCGGTAACAACTCAGGGCTGCATTCCAGGCCACCAGTTTTTGCCTACTATGCGACCTCAGACAGTAACCAGCCATAGGCACCATTGGACCTGCTACAATATGAACAGCCAGGTTGGGACAGTCAGGACGGCTCGCCTCTGAATGGGAACATAAATGAACCCAGACCCATGTCAGCTAACTTGGGGCTCTTCAGGAGGATACAGCTTGATGCAATTCCAAAGTGAGCAAGGGACCCACACCTATTCCTATTGAAGTAGGACCAAGAATGAGTTGCATAGGGTCAGTTTTTGCCTGAGGTGACATAGTAGGCAAAACACTGTGGCCTGGAATGCAGCCCTCAGCAATTACCGGTTGCTGATATTAATTCAAGCATTCCATCCATCACTTTTTTGTTTTTCTCAGTGTGCCGAGTGTGCCCAGATGTGCAAACGTGTATATAACTATGTATGTATGTTTGTACGTAACTATGTATGTATGTATATATATATACACTGAAAAAACCATGGGTTATAGACCATATATAGTTAGGAATTAGCATTTACAAAACCTTATTTTACTCGCACAAAACCATTGAAATTCCATATATAGTTAGTTGCACTAACTATATATCGCGCACCCGCAATTCACTGCTGATGATGTCACATATTACATCATTCATGACATGGTCAGTGACATCACTGATGACATCACTGATGACATCTCAAATGACATCACTGATGACAACATCCAGTGACTGTATGTTTCTGTAAAGTTAAAATAAGTCTTACATATTGAAGAATGAGTGGATGTATAAGTGTCTGGATGAAGGATTTAGTAGGTGCACGACTGACTGTATGAGTGAGTGATTAAATGTGTCTCACTGAGTGCATGGGTTAGTGACTAAACTGTCTTAATTTGTGCATCATTATGTCTGTTGTTCTGTAAACTGCTGCATGTGTTGATCAGTAGCTATATGAGTATATATGGGTTATTGATTGGTTGCCCAAGTATTTGTATGGGAGACTGAGTGTGTGTGTGGGTGGCTGTGCATAGATGTGTGAGCAGTTGATTCGCTAGATGTATGAGTTCAAAAGTGCATGTGGAAACAGCTGTATGGGCGGTTGACTGTGTGCATGAGTGTATTGGTGAGTGAATGTATATCTCAGTGCTACATGTCAAAGTAAGTACATATGTAAAACACAGTACATGTGAGAGTTGACATATATAAATTACTGTGCATAAGACCCAGTGAATGTGTGAGTGGCTGTATGGATCATTGTGAACTTGTATCAGTGATTGTATAAGAGAGTAAATATGTGTTCGAATATGTTTGAATAAGTAAGGTGTATATAACTGTATAGTTGAGGAAATGGAGGTGTGATTGATTCTTTGCATGACTGACTAGGTGTGTGAGTAACTCCATGGATGAGTGACAGTCTGTAAGTGTCTGTTTACACTGAGTGTATCTAAGGTTATATTAGAGTCTGAAGAGGTTCATCGTATTATCACATGAATGATGTCATCAGTGATGTCGTCAGTGATGTCATTTGAGATGTCATCAGTGATGTCATCAGTGATGTCACTGACCATGTCATGAATGATGTGACATCATCAGCAGTGGATTGCGGGTGCGCGATATATAGTTAGTGCAACTAACTATATATGGAATTTCAATGGTTTTGTGCGAGTAAAATAAGGTTTTGTAAATGCTAATTCCTAACTATATATGGTCTATAACCCATGGTTTTTTCAGTGTATTTTCAAGGTTTTGTAAATGCTAATTCCTAACTATATATGGTCTATAACTCATGGTTTTTTCAGTGAATTTTCAAGGTTTTGTAAATGCTAATTCCTAACTATATATGGTCTATAACCTATGGTTTTTTCAGTGAATTTCAATGTTTTTTTAATAGCAAATATCAAAAGCTTTAAAATGTCAAGTACGTGGTAGGTAAAAACATTTTCGTGTTTATGCACGCTGATGTGCTTTGAACGCTGCCCCCCCCCCTCTTTTCTTTTAGGAGTATTCTCTCTTTGCAGATAGTGAAGGGTAGGTAACGCAGGCCTTTGCCCCCGTTGTAATCCGTCGTGCCATCTTCCCTCTCCATTTGATTGATTGTTATCCAAGCATTTACTGTTTTGGAATTGGTTCTCTTTGGTTCATTCTCTATTTACAAACAAGCACAGAGTCGCAATACTCTATTTAGTCTTTGCAGATAGTGAACAATCGTTAAAAAAACTAAAGGAATCAAACAAAATCAGTAGGCCACTAATGGGATCTCTTTTTGACCTCGCTAAAATAGAAACATTAGGAACAACCCCTCATGAGAAATACAAAACTAGTGAGAGGAACTGAGCTCGACACCATGATGGCTGCAAGACAGCTCGGCTTCGCCACCCACCCCGCCCAAAATAACGACAAACCCTATGCAAATATTATAAATATATACAACACACCAGCAAAGTAACAGGGTAAAACGTTTTATTAAATAACTATTTACATGGCAGCCTGCTGCAACATCCATCACTGTTCCTGTCGAGGTAGCATAGCTGGCGGCTTAGGGGTGGAGGACCGTTGTGCAAATTGCCCGGGGACGACACCATGCGCCAAGACTCGTCCCCAGTACATCCAGAGCTGATGTCCGACAAGTTGTGTGGGGGGATGCCTTGCTGATGCCGCCACCCCCACCACCACCTTCTTGTTGCCTGATCCGGCTAGCTCAATCGATCGAGCATGAGACTCATGCACTCTGATCTCCTTGGCCTCAGTCAAGCATCAATAGTAAGATTTTCAGACGTGAGTGTAGGTTCATGGTTTTCCATCCACAGACTAAAAGCCTGGAGTGGGAGTGAAAGAACCATAACTAGGTAAGAAGGAAGGCAGAGGCTGTGGGAAGGACTCTGGATATGGTATGTTGCTTGGTCCCTGAGATGCTTCGATGTCACTGCCTTGCACAAATGGCATAAGTCCTGGATGTTGGGTGCCATAGTTGAGGGTTCTGAGCAGCGCTTGTAACACTGTCTGAAGCTTATTTGCACCTGCTGCAGCTTCACTATTCTCAAAGTAAGTGGGGGCTGTTTGTGGACCTGACTGCATTGGAAAACAATGTGATGCGGTGCCTCCCTGAACCGCTTGACGGAGGCCCCCGAGGGGCGGTGTGATGGCGCGGACTCGGAGGGGGCGCTTGGCTCGGGCCCCCTCCCCAAGTCTTGTTGCCCTGGTGTGGCCTGAGATCGCCCCCGACATAGGCGGCCGGCTCCCGGGGTCAAGCAGAACTTTTTGCCTTTTGGTGACTCTTCCATTCTGGACCTTGTCCCACAATCCGTTCGACCTGAAGACACGTCCTGCGGTGCCCTAGTCCGACCATCACATATTCCTGCGCCAGAAGACGGCGTGGGGTGCACTAGAAGGGAGAGGCGGCGCGAACGAGCCTCCCCCACCTCCCCAGGTGGAGGTTTCTCAGGTACACCCCAGCGCTTCACGCAACCAGCTGACTTGCGCCCGCTCTTGCGGAACAGTGCCTCCCTCGGCCAGCTGAATTGCGCCTGCTCCACACCTTGTCCCACAATCCGTTTGACCTGAAGACACGTCCTGTGGTGCCCTGATCCGACCATCACATATACCTGCGCCAGGAGACGGCGTGGGGTGCACTAGAAGGGAGAGGCGGCGCGAACGAGCCTCCCCCACCTCCCCAGGTGGAGGTTTCTCAGCTACACCCCAGCGCTTCACTCGACCAGCTGACTTGCGCCCGCTCTTGCGACACAGTGCCTCGCTCGGCCAGCTGAATTGCGCCTGCTCTTGCTATTACAGCGTCTCACCCGCCATCCAACGGAATTGCACCCAATCTTGCGGTACAGCGACAGGCGGCTGCCACGGAGCTCACAAAATGGCGGTCGGCTCTACAGACTTGGGCCTGGCCTGCAAGGATGGCTCTGGGCAACTGACGGAACTTCTTTATTACAGCAACGCTGGAACTCGGACGCTTGACTGCTAGGGCATGGGCCCCATTCCCAAAAGCGTCCCCTCAGCCTTGAAGATTCTACAAAAGTCACCGGGGCCCTCGACTCCCGCAGACTTCCGGTGGGGAGCGACTGCCATGATTGCTCGCGGAATGGCCACGACGTAGCCATGGGGTGCTCTCATGCTGACGCCAGCTTCAGTCTGAAACATCCAGAAACACTGTAGACTACCAATTCGATCAGTTCCGGTGGAGCCCCAACGTGACCCGGTAGAGAAGAACTTGCCCTCCCCTCTTTGACTGATGGTTCTTGTTGCCTGTCCCTTCTGTTGTCATTTAACAGAACTTTTTAGACTGCTGAAAGGGGTTCTGTTCCGACCGCTGGTTGGTGGAGACATTTTGACTATATTCTGGACCTACGTTGTCGCGTAATGCGTCATATGACACGCCGCGTTAGCGCACCCGGAAGTGCTCCGGTGCGCGAGGCGCAAAGCGCAGCCTCCCGGAAGCGATCCGGGGCGTGGTGCGCAGCGCGCAACGTAAGCATAACAGGTCATGTGACTTGTTAATAGAACTTTTCATTGGTTCATTTCACTTTTGGGTTCCTAATTATGTAAGGCTAGGTCATGTGACCTAAAAATAACACTTTTCATTGGTTCAGAACTATTTTTGGTCCCAAATGATGAAAACCCCTCGTTTCCTCACTCTGACTTTCATCTTTGTAAGAGGAAAACCTTTTTTCATCACTTAGCAATAGCAAGTGTTGTAGCTTCAACTGGTGCATCCCCACCACCACCACCTCCTCCTAGGAAGAGAGGACCACCTCCTCAGATCATCCTACAACAAGAGGAGGAAGAAGAGGAAGAGGAGCAAGGCACAGGGAGGTTTTTGCCTGAACAGCCAAGGAGGTCCCATGGCAAAGAAAGTGACTGGGAGGGGGTGCTTGGCTCCTGCCCCCTCCCCAAGTCTCGCTCGGCCAGCTGAGTTGCGCCCAGTCTTGCGGC
Organism: Lissotriton vulgaris; assembly: GCF_964263255.1. Lineage (NCBI taxonomy): Eukaryota > Metazoa > Chordata > Amphibia > Caudata > Salamandridae > Lissotriton > Lissotriton vulgaris. Next base: position 73,177,146 of record NC_141686.1, read on the forward strand.
CTACAACATGGAGAGGCCGGGGCGTTGACTAGGCGGAGCCTCCGGCCGCAACCACAGCGCCAACGATTGCTGCTGACGGAGGGGAGCCTTGCCGGTGAGAGCCACTGATCTGAAGAACCGCTGCCTGCGGTGCCTCCCTGAAGAGCTTGACGGAGGCCCCCGAGGGGCGGTGTGGTGGCGCGGACTGGGAGGGGGCGCTTAGCTCCTGCCCCCTCCCCAAGTCTCGCTCGGACAGCTGAATTGCGCCCACTCTTGCGTCCTACGACATGTAGAGGCCGGGGCGTTGACTAGACGGGGCCTCCGGCCGCAACTACAGCGCCAACGATTGCTGCTGACAGAGGGGAGCCTTGCCGGTGAGAGCCACTGATCTGAAGAACAGCTGCCTGCGGTGCCATCCTGAACCACATGACAGAGGCCCCCGAGGGGCGGTGTGGTGGTGCGGACTGGGAGGGGGCGCTTGGCTCCTGCCCCCTCCCCAAGTCTTGTTGCCCTTCTGTGGCCTAAGATCGCTCCCGACATAGGCGGCCAGCTCCCGGGGTCCGGCGGAACTTTTTTCCTCTTCCTTTCTGCATCTTGTCCCACAATCCGTTTGACCTGAAGACACGACCAGGTCCCTGAATGTGTGCAGGGGGACGCTATTGATTGAATCAAGATGGCGGCTTCACACAAAGCTGACTCAAGTGTTGCTGCTGATGCTATGCAGACAAAAACTGGTTTTCAGTTTGTACATTCTTCAGGATTTTTCCATCCAAGTCTGGTTGAGAGTTTCTAGAATGATGGCTTCAGATTTTCAACATACGGTGTGGTGACGCGGACTGGGAGGGGGCGCTTGGCTCCTGCCCCCTCCCCAAGTCTTGTTGCCCTGGTGTGGCCTAAGATCGCCCCCGACATAGGCGGCCGGCTCCCGGGGTCCGGCGGAACTTTTTTCCTCTTCCTTTCTGCATCTTGTCCCACAATCCGTTTGACCTGAAGACACGACCAGGTCCCTGAATGTGTGCAGGGGGACGCTATTGATTGAATCAAAATGGCGGCTTCACACAAAGCTGACTCAAGCGTTGCTGCTGATGCTATGCAGACAAAAACTGGTTTTCAGTTTGTACATTCTTCAGGATTTTTCCATCCAAGGCTGGTTGAGAGTTTGTAGAACGATGGCTTCAGATTTACAACATACGGTGTGGTGGCGCGGACTGGGAGGGGGGCGCTTGGCTCCTGCCCCCTCCCCAAGTCTTGTTGCCCTGGTGTGGCCTAAGATCGCCCCCGACATAGGCGGCCGGCTCCCGGGGTCCGGCGGAACTTTTTTCCTCTTCCTTTCTGCATCTTGTCCCACAATCCGTTTGACCTGAAGACACGACCAGGTCCCTGAATGTGTGCAGGGGGACGCTATTGATTGAATCAAGATGGCGGCTTCACACAAAGCTGACTCAAGTGTTGCTGCTGATGCTATGCAGACAAAAACTGGTTTTCAGTTTGTACATTCTTCAGGATTTTTCCATCCAAGGCTGGTTGAGAGTTTGTAGAACAATGGCTTCAGATTTTCAACATACTACTCTTCAACATTCTTCCTAAATGTAACAATGTGAGACTCACTAGGAGAACGGCCGTTTATCTTTCCTTTCAAAATGCTGCCAACAATATTTTCTGAATCGAAGACACCATCTTGTAGCATAAAAAGCTGCGTCAAGGGTGTAATTGCCCAGAATATCTTGTTTTCTAGTGCTCGTAATGACGAAGCCAGAACTGCCGAAAGGGATTCTGGTCCTGCCGCTACTTATTGGAGACATTGAACTATACTCTGGACCTGCCTGGCCTCGACCAAAATGGCGCCAGTATGGGAGCGACTTGCAACTCCTTATGACGTTCTAGTTACTTAGCCTTGATGCTATGGGGGATGTATGCGGTCTTTGTGTACATGGCGGGCGGGGAAGGGTACTGACTGGGAATACGGACAACCCTATTGATGTCGATTTTTAATTATTGATTATTGTATTAATAAAGCTTCGAAGTAATGTTACCCATGATACTCGCCCATGGTGTGCGTATGGCGGGGAAGGGTACTGACTGGGAATACGGACAACCCTATTGATGTCGATTTTTCATTATTGATTATTGTATTAATAAAGCTTCGAAGTAATGTTACCCATGATTCTCGCCCATGTTGTGCGTATGGACGATTTTATTATAACTGATCCTTTTATACTTTCAATTAAAAAATCAACCTTCACTGATCCTGCAACCGTTTGTCACGTTTAGTTTTTTCAATTAAATGGCTCGCTTGTTATATACTCCTATACCCCTGGCTTTAACCCTTTCCTACGCGCGGTCTGTACTACCGCCCTCGGGCGATCTATGTAATGAACAGACTACCCTTTCCGAAACACAAGGGAATGCATCTCAGATGTACAGAAAGGCATCCCTTCAGGTTCGGTCCCACACACCCTTACAGTGAGAATCCCCTCACCAATCACAATACAGGATCGTTATCAGATAGTAGGAACGCGTGTGGTGTGACGGATCTCATGGGGTGGGGGCCTTGATCGACTGTAACTCCTTTGAAGAGGAGTGATTCTTTACAGTTGGGGCCATAAACTACATCCGCAGGGCTAGGTGATAGCCTGGGACCAGCCTGGACAATCGGACACAGATGAAGAGGAGTGTCAGAGGGTGCGGTAGTGAATAGGGTGAAAGGGAGGTGTCGGGCGGGCACAGGGTGTGATTCTCAGGGAAGAGCAGCGCAGATGGGGGGAGGTTTATGGCCCATGCATGAGAGAGAGAGCGGGGGTGACCAGTGCGTGGGGGAGATGCTTGCGAGGGTGGGGAGCCGTGCTGAGGATCGGCGACGTGCAGAGAGTTGGTCTGGTCAAGGCATCTAAAATGGCTGCCGTGCACGACAAAAGTGTGGCATTGGAAAAAAGGCAAGATGGCGCAGACAATGTTTATCAATACGGATTAATTTTCCACAGAGAAAACGGGGGAGGTCAGAGAGGGGGGGTGTTCGTAGCGCCAGGGAGACGCGCTGGGGACCGGCGAGGGGCAGAGGAGCCATAGCGCTTTCTAAATGGCTGCTGCTTGCTAGAGCGTACGTGCCTGAGTGGGGACAAGGTGGCGCCGATTATGTTGACATCGCAAACCAGATTTTAACACTTAGACATGAAAGTTAAAACTGCACCATTGCTCCCCCCCCCCGACTGTCACCCTCCTTTGCCTCAGCTTGGATCATCATTTGCTAAAGTGTTCAAAGACCCCACCGTGAGTATAAGCACAACCGAGGCCTTACTGCACACCCTGAGAAAAACTACGCAGCAAGACAATCTCTACCTTCTCCCTTTTCCATGTTCCAACGCTTTGAAATGAACAATATATTTACTCGCAGTGACAAAATGACGGTCAACACTTCCTGATTTCCTTCCAATTGAACGTTAACAGACGTCACGCATAAAAAAAAAAAAAAACGCTCACGCGCAGCTGCTGGAAGACATGTATCAACATATATGAGCATCCTCAGCCACCCTCAGAAAACATAGGGGGTCAGGATACGTCTCCCGTACCCCCTTATAACCATTTCCTACATTGTTTTTCCTCCATCTTGTAATTTAATTAAAACGAAACACAAAATGGCGAATTCCCGTTTCGCTACCGTTTCGCGACCCGGTTCGCGAACCGGGAAGCGCTTCTACCGTGAAAAATCAATTTTTTTTTATTTGCCCCACGGGACCCTTTAATAACCCCAACATCATTCCTAGGGGGTCAAGAGGGGTCTACCTTGCCCCCTTTCATTAAATTCCCCCTTCGTTTTTCTCCTCCTCTTGTCTCTTGATCCTACCGAGAGACAAGATGGCGGCCGGTCCGGACTGTTTAGAATGTTGACAGACACCGGAGAGCCAATCAGCTTCGCTTCGCGAAGTTCCGTTACGCGCGAAGTACGCGAACCGGAGCGCTACCCGGAGCGCTGTCACAGATATATCTGTTTTTTAAAACGTTAATTTCTCAAAATCCACTGGAGCACATATATTGAGACCTAGCAAAGGCACATCGGGCTAACAGTCCCTACAATTTTGCCAAGTTTCGTGCAAATCCATTCAGCCGTTCGAGTAAAAGTGAGGCCAAACGCCCTATGGAAAACTCAATGTTAAAAACGCGTTTTGGGACCCCCCTTTTTTCTCGGCCCCCCTTGACGAAACCCCTCCAAATTTTCAGGGGCTGCTCAGAAACAAAATGTGCCATTTTCCTGAAAATTTTAGCCAATTCCGTCCACAAACGCCAAAGTTATTAGACATAGAATTTTCAAAAGTCCCATAGAGAAAAAATCCTAACTATATATACCTACTGGCGACCGCCAGTAGGTAATACACACATATATATATATCAAGAGGTTGTACCTCGAAACGCGTTGAGTAGGAGCTAAAATAAAAGCTCTTGGATAACTGCAAAGCTGGCCTGGACATTCCTGTTTTGTATCGTGTGGAATAGTTTTTTGGAGATTTGGGGAGTGGCTGCCCCGTCCAGGCCCTCCGCTGCAAGAGGCAGGGGTTCAGAGCCTGCAATTACATTTGGATATATATATATATATATATATATATATATATATATATATATATATATATATATATATATATATATATATATTTTCCCAATCCTGGCTTGGCTTCGAAAAGAACAGGCACCGACTCCGTGGATGAAGATCAAAGGTTTTTATTCACCAATATAGATGATCAGACGCGTTTCGGCGGACAAGTCCGCCTTGTTCACTACATCTATATATATATATATACAGTTTCACAGTTTGCCCATGGCGAGGTGCACTCCTTATTGGCAAAGTATTAGGAACAGGAAAAGGGTGTCAGGCACAACGGCGTCTGCAGCTACCTGACGCGTTTCGGGCATACGCCCTTCTTCGTAGAAATACGCTGCTCCCAGTGTTCACCCTTTTATTGAAAAACTCAATCAGCCAATGACACACAGGTGAGTCATCATACTGCATTCTGGGACTGGAAGTCCATCATAAATCCCAAGTGGGGCTGCTGGCAAGATGCTGTAAATACCCAATGTTTATGTCCTCGTTGTGCCCCCAGCATCTTTTCAAATACTGCCAAACGCCTGTTAGTCCGCTCTGCACCTCGGTTGAGAAGCTGCAGAACCGCTCCTCTCATATGGATTCTCATTATGGCAGTGACATTACTGAATTTCCCATCATTCATTTGCACAGGATATGGCAGCACTAGATTTCCCTCATCTATCTGCTCAGGAAAGGGCATCACTGGTTTCCCACCAAATTTGCCTTTGACGAAGAAGCAAAACAAGAGGACTCATTTTCCATTGTGGGAGTGACATCACTGGATTTTCCATTGCCCATCTGCACATTGACATCACAGGGTTACCCCTTATACAGCTGCACAGGAAGTGGTATAACTGGATTTTTTAACATCCATCTGCACAGGAAGTGGCATCACTCGTTTTCCATCAAAACTGTCTTCACTTGATAGTGGGCCAAATGCAAGTTTATCTGTGACCATCTAGTTCCCACCTGCACCTAGTGCCAGGACCCCTAGTCCTCCTCCCTCCCACCTAACCCCTGTTACTACTCCACCATGACCCATTGCTCCCTAAACCCCGGTCACATGTCCAAGTGGTCTTTCACCACCCAACACTGTAGGTGAATTATCCTGTGCCACTTGCAATTTCGTATGCACTATCCCAGACCAACCTCACTCCCTCCATACACTTCACACACACAACACACATCAACTCACACACCTGACCCACACTACACTACACCCGTCCTGTCCTTTATGCTTCTCAACACTCACTCTAGAAATTTGGAATCTGCTAAAAGACCTCTCAGGTCCTGCTCTTCATGACAAAACCTTGTTCACTCCCTCGTCAGCCCCCACCGTTGTCACACCAATTCTCCTGGAAACAAGATCACAAGACAGGACAGGGAAAATGGACCGGGAAGCAGAATTACCATCATCTTTAAGGAATCCCTCTAATGCTCCACTACCTCATGAAGCACCACCAGCAATATGGAACACATGATCTTCAGACTTCTCTTCAGCGTCTGCTACACCCTGGGAGTCCCAGAGGCACTTTTCTAGTGTTGTAAAAAACCCTGATGGAATGATCTACAATTAGAGGGACTATTCACGCCTCATGGACTCAATCTGATGATTCGAGTACTGTAAGATTCACATGATCATAAGAGCATACTCAGTTATACTCTTACGTGATTGATAATCCAGAAGTAGTAAAGAATTTCCTAACTTAGAAACTGGAAGTGCTCCTGGAGCATTGTTCTCTACTTGGAGCCTCTGAAGCATCGCACTCGAATCGTAGCCTGTCGCTGCCAGAGCAAGAAGGTTTGAAACAGGTAGGTTTACACACTCGGTACCGAGGCAGTTTGGGAAGTTACTACAGAGGCTGTGTGTGGGAAGAGAAGACTGGAGGCCAATGTTAGTGCTAACAACTGATGTGTATAACAAATGGATTTCCAGGCTAGTGAGACATCTATGGTATACTACTGTAAGTAGCTACCAGCCGATAGTAATTGTACTAATCTATAATCAACTTTATCGCCGTAGAGTCATCCATTGCACAACACCCTGCTAACACGCTAAGTTGTGTCATTTTGGGGCACTTCCTCAGTAAATGTTGTTCCTTTGCTCCAGGAGGACCCTTGCATGATAAGCCCCTGTGCTGGGCAGAGCTCAAAGCAGAAATCAGATTAAAACGATTTGCAAGGCCTTCTGTTCAAACCAGAAAATACAAAAGGAAAGCGAATGACTTCTGTCATTTAGATACAGCCATGGGGTCACACACTGGAACTGCTAAAAAAAGTAAAAGCGTTTCCCTTGTGGGAACGAGCAGGGGGAACCATCTGTTTGAAGTTAATTACAAACAGATGTCGCCAAAGCTTGCTCCTGCAAGGGAATTGCCAAACATGCACGCATTGCCATTGAAAGCAATTCAATGGTGCACATTTTTGGCCTAAAAAGCAAATCGATTCCAAGAGGTTTCCTTATATGCAACGCATACGAGCTGCGTAGGCAAGAACTAAAAGCATTGTAACATCTGCTCCACATCACTGCCTTTTATTAACAGACCCACCATGAGTTAGCTTGGAGGAGTAATTAGGAGGACAGATTTCAATCAAGCAACAGAAAAGACAGCTGAAGGTTGCCCAATTGTATGCAACTGTGCAAACCTTGTGGTCTATCTGAAATACCATCGTCAAACCTTGAATATCTGTTGTAGTGCCAGGAAGACTGAGAATTGTTCTTTCAATTCCACTGATAGGATTAAATCTTCTGGATAAAAAAAATGTAGTATTTCGACTTTCATCTGGCCATTTTGGAAGAAAGTTCAATCCTTGTTTTTGACGCAGTCGCAGTTCAGTTGATCAAATATTTTTTTATCCCTCTTTTTTCCCAAAAAACGACATCAACACTAGGTCCTGCTGCTTCTTTATTTCTTTAGATTTTGGCAGTTTAGAAGATATTCAAAATTGGATTCATCCATTGTGGGTATTGTATTGAGGTAAATTTGGGTGTGGTGAGAATGGGACGAATGGAAGTGTGGTGTAAATGTGTTGATAATCCCTTTCTTTGCTAACAAGAGTATGTTATGTTGATTTTCAGCTCTTGTGTGTTCTGTGTCCTGAGGAGAGCCATTAAAGAAACTTGTCAGGATTCGAAGTCTACAGCCTTTCTTTCAGCCGGATAAGTGTTCTGCACATGTATTACCACTATTTCTTGTGTACAGTTAATTTGGAATTTTCACAAACTGTTTAAGTGCATAGTGGGGTCACTATTTGTCCCTGTTAAAAAACAACATACATATCCTTAGGAAGGTAGTCTTTAGAGGTGTTGTTGTAACATTGTACTTGTAGTAGTACAGAACTAGAGCGCAAAAATAATTTCTTGTACTATACCGTTATATGTGTTATGTAATATGTCTGTTCATTACTATGTTAATTGTTTAAAAAAATGTAAAAAACAAATCAAGTATTTTTACTAAATTGAGCAATTTCATGAAATAAATGTTTATTGAAAAAATTATTTTTTATTACATTCACGTGATCATATTAATTCAAGTATGTGATCTCGGTATGTAAGTGGTTTGAGAAATGTTTATCAGTACTGGCACTTTTTTCTATGTTTAATATATTACGGTCTAGCATTAAAGATTTGGGGCCAAACCCTATGTAGTTAGATGCCTTAATCATAAAGCGCAAAGATTATTTTCATACTAAATACTGCCAATCCAGGTCTTGAGAAGTTTCTTTCCCTGTTATTTTAAGATCTAGTTTTGCAATATCAATTTGTCAATTAAGAGGGTACAATTTAACTTTCAATTCCCTGGAAACCATGGCTAGCTCCCTCTGCCCATTTGAATTCACGCTGCAAAATCTCACTTTTGCTCCCTTCTGATATTTTTTGCTCCTCTCCACATCCTGGGCATTGCCAAAATATTAATATTGCCACATGTACTATTATTTCCCAAGATACAAGGCCTGTTTCTATTCTTTCTGCCTGAATCATAGAAGATCTGGGTAGGGACAGTAGATTTTTTAAACACTTTCCCTCTTCAGCGTCCCACCCCCTTTTGCCACTTCTAGCATAACATTTTGGCTCTGTTTTGAAATTGAGGCAGTATCATGGTCATATAAGCTTTCAAAACAGGTCTATCTTACGTCTCTCTATAGTTATTAATATATTTTTTCATCCCACTGACTGAAGTCAGTGCTCGGATTCTTAGTGCGTTCAGATGGGTATTGCATTATAAGAATTTCTGAAACCACATTCGTTATTTGTACTCCTTTACTATTTCAAACTTTGTGGAACCAAGGTACCAGCTAATTTTGTTCCTGTTCTTAACAAAACTCAAAAGCTTGTTTTTTTCCAAAGTTACCATGAGATCTTTTTGTCTACAGTATTCATTAAACTTATTCAACTTCCTTAGCAGACCAATCTCTGTTTGATCTATAATTACAAGATTGTCCGCTTAGAGTGAGCAGGCAATGTGTTCATCTAATTTAGGACTGGCACCCCATGCATAGCTCCAATATAGTATGCAGGTCAGCTATAAACAAGGAAAAAAGCAAGGGAGCCAAAAAGCACCCTTGTCTTAGCCCATTTCTGATTGGGGCAGTGTCCTATCTTTGTCCAGGATAACCTGTGCCCAGTTGTGGCTATGAAGCCCTTGTATCAGAGGCCCTTGGGGATGGTCAGACTGATTAACATGTCCCACAGCTGATTTCGGTCTACTAAATCAAATGCTGCCCAGAAGTCGACAAAGCATTTGAACAGT